>NC_139406.1:46721416-48126416 GCF_905368555.1 Meleagris gallopavo
ATATATGTGAAAACAAACTAGATGTCCAGCTGGCTTTCAAGTAGCTGGAAGCCTTGTTCACAGAACATCATGTAGGGATGAGTTGAATGTTAGTTGAGCAGGAAATGTTTATTTTGAAATAAACAACATAAATTGTTCTGTAGATCAGTTCATTTTTAATGTATCAGGATACTCAGCTGAAGTTATTATAGGCTTCTCTGATCAAAAGTGCTCCAAGATGCCTCATTTCTGCTGAGAAAAGAGTTATTCCTGTTAGAATGCTTTACATTATGATAATCATACCAAAGCATTAAGAATGGATTGGAATTTGAGTTCTTGTTGGAGCTCATCTTAGTGATGTACTGGTGAAACTGCTACCACTGAAGTGTACTAGTAAATCTTAAAAAGATAATCTGTGAATAATATTTTATGTATGCTTATGCTTTCCTACATAGAAATGTGAATCTAACAAGGACCTACGTTGCTTGCTTTTATCTGCCTAATGTACCAATCATTGGGCTTTTTGTTTAATTCTATTCCTCTTAAGACTATACTTTAAGAAATATTTTTCTTCCTTTACGCAATAATGATTTTGTAGTAAATGTGCAGTTTGTTATGTTACAGTGTAGGGGTCCCATAGGTATTGTTCTGAATAAACTATGGATGTGAAGAAATGCCTTAAATGAGAGAACTTTGAAGTTCAACATCAAACACGGGTTTATGAGTGAAAATATTTAAGTTAATACACAATTTCTTCAGATATCTCAAGGGTTGTGCTACTACAGAAATGATTTTTAAAAGAATACATTCAGGATTTTTTTGGTATTTTGTAAGAGAGTGTTTAAAAAAAAAAACAAACAACCAACAACCAGACATCTTGTTGAGCATTCCTTTTTCAGGAGCTTTAGAAACAATAATAAGTATTTGAAACCTGTGTTAGAAACTACAGAATCTGGCAATAAAGCTGTTCTAAATGAGTAAAAATTCTTCACTGATAGATAAACCTCGTAAAGGCTCGATGATTTGAGAGTTAATTAAGTAGGTCTCTGTGTTCTGTATAGAGAATATTGCTGAAGAAATGAGTGTCCATACAGATCCAAGAATCTTGGCATTGTTATTTGAGAAATGTGTTATTTTAAAACATTGCAGAACCAGTTTTTAATAATGTAATTTGGTTTACATGCATACGTGATATTTGATATTAATTTGAAAGCAAATTAAAACATACTGATTTCAGATCCAGGTATATACTCAATCAAAATTATGCTTGTAGACTTTAAGTTAAACTTCAAGTTAAGTGTTGACATTGCCTTGAAATTTTTTGTTTAGATCAATAATATTCTGCCACAATTGTCTGTGAAAACTTTTATTCAGCAATCTGCTTTTCTCTAGACTTCTGGCTGTTGCCACTTTGCCAAAAGAAAACAAATTAAAAAACCCCACCATACGTTAGCATGCCCTCATTATTATGCACAAATAGCTCCTCAAGTGATGGTTTTGGTGTTTGGCAAGGATTCTTTTCCCACTGCAGACTGAAGATGTTTTGATTTCTGTTTCATTTCCTGATGATACTATGCATATACTCAAAAGATTATTTCTCATTTTTTTTTGTTTTGTTTTGTTTTTCTTCTCCTCTTTATGATGATACAGATCAGAAAATTCATTTGGGAAGGCACTTTGTGTTTAGTCCAAGAGGGACTCAAAAGTGGTTTTCTTCATCATGCTGCTGCAGCACCCAGTTGTGGGAAGAACGTTGTTCTTGGACGCATTGACTGTGGGTTGGCTGAATTATGTGAAATGGCAAAGCAATTTCCAGCTGTAAATGATGGTGATCATCAAGCTGTGAATGTGCTAGATGATGAAACCACCACACTAGAGCATGACCTGCTTTCATGTGTTACAGAGAACAACTCAAACTGTGCAAAGATAGTTGTATTAATGGGACAGAAGTACTTGGTGCCACCGAAGAGCAGTTTCCTTTTATCTGATATTTCATGTTTACAACCTCTGCTGAACTGTAAGTATCTTTAGTCTGTCCCTTCTTTAGAATAGGGATAGACTATCCCCTATCTTAAGAATCTATCCCTTCTTTCCTGCCTTAGAAGGCAGGTTAATGTCAAGATAACTAAGGACTCGGTGAACTGTTTTCTAACATAGAGCATCATGCTGATGATGCTACTGCAAGCTTTCTAAGTGGCATTAGTAACTTTGTGCAGGTAGGTGAAGGTTTTCAAAGGAATCCTCAGTGAAGTTAGGAGTGCATGTCATGGAGAGGCTCCAAGAGACTCCAATAAAAATCTCAGCCATTGTATTCTTACATGAAACACAGAATGCAGCAGTTGTTAAGCATATTCTGAGCCATGGTGGATCTAGAAGTCAAGTAAATGCATTGAATTGGAAATAAACTATAATATATAATGGTTTGGGTTGGAGGAGACACTAGAGACCGTCCATTTCCAACCCCCTACTATGGTCAGGATTGCTACCCAGCAGCTCAGCTGCCCAAGGCCCCATCTAACCTGGCTTCCAGGGATGGGGCACCCACAGCTTCTCTGTCAGTCTGTTCCAGTGCCTCACCACCCTCTGAGTAAAGAATTTCTTCCTAATACGTAATCTAAGTCTCCCCTATTTAGTTTAAAGCCATTCCTCTGTGTCTTATCACTACACTCTCTAATAGAGTCCATCTTCAGCTTTCTTTTAGGCCACCTAAAGGTACTGGTAGGCTGCAAAGCCTTCTCCATGCTAAAAAACCCCAGCTCCCTCAGTCTTTCTTCACAGGAGAGGTGATCCAGCTGCTAAATGAGAAGTATTTCTTGCTGGCTAGGGTCAGTCCATTGTGAGGACAACACCTCCAGTGTTAATAAAGGAATAAGATCTAAAGGACATTAAATGTTAAATTGTTGTTCTTGCTGGCTGTTTAAACAATTAGTATCAGGCTCAATAAAGGAAGGAGTATGTTCTCTGGGAAAAATAACATTAGAGAGTGCGTCTTTTTTCATAGTTGTGTTCTGTATCTTCTCCCATTAACATAAACCCAACTTCCATTATGAAAACTGCTTCATTTCCCTTCCTATTGCCCACTAATTTCCATTTCTTACCCAGTGTAAGAGCTACTAGAGCTTAGCTCTGTCTGCTAACCTTTAGTAGTGTAAAACACAGTTTTCCAGGACTGGCTCATAGCTCTGCATGTACAAATTGGCCTGCTGAAAGATCAAACAGGACGGAAAACTGCAAGGGTTCAAGGGTGCAGCCTTTCTCTCAGCTGGGTGCCTTATTACACAGCTTCTTTCAGGAAGCTTGGAGAAATTTTAATGTCTTGGAGACTGGCGCTGTATGAGGTTTTTGTTTTAAATTCCACAAGAGATTTGACATTTCTTGGAGGTATTGAATCCAGCACAAGTCACACAAGCAATCCTTTTCTTAGGTAATCAGGCTAGGGATCTGAGAAGTATATGATTATCTCAAGTACTTAAACTTTTGTTTCATTATTTGGGGAAAAAAAAAAAAGAACACTTGCAGTTTTGCTGCCTAGTTAGCTTTTCAAATATTGTCTGCATTTAGGTAGCTAAGCCTTTATCAATTTTAACTAGTATTTTTTTTTTTTTTAATGAATTTACTGGTTTCTTTACTAATTTAGTTTTGTGTAATTTCTTTTCCCAGACAAGAAGAAATATGATGTAATTGTGATCGATCCACCATGGGAGAACAAATCTGTTAAAAGGAGTAACAGGTGAGCTTTATTGTAAAATTACTTTGTCATCTCTGTTTACAATGGGTAATTTACATTTTAATTTACTGTTGCAATCCAAGACTGAAGTAACCACAGTTGTAGCTTAAGCTAGCAAATACTTTGATGCATGCCAAAGTCTGAAAGTTCAACCCTAAAATTGTCTCAGGAATTTCAGTAAAATGACTTGGAAACTTTTAATACAAAATATTTGCAAGGCTATATCTTAAATTAAATTTGGAGAAGAGAAGGCTCCGGGGAGACCTCATTGTGGCCTTCCAATATTTGAAAGGAGTGTATAAACAGGAGGGAGAATGACTGTTTACAAGGATGGATAGTGATAGAACAAAGGGAGATGGTTTTAAACTGAGACAAAGGAGATTTAAGTTAGATGCTGGGAGGAATTTTTTCACACAGAGAGTGGTGATGCACTGGAACAGGTTGCCTCAGGAGGTTTCAAGGCCAGGCTGGATATGGCTCTGGGCAGCCTGGTCTGATTGTTGACCCTGCACATAGCAGGGGGGTTGACACTAGATGGTCATAGTGGTTCTTCTCAACCCAGGTCATTCTATGAGAAAGGTCATTAGAGAAAGAATGTTATTTTTCTGTACTTCTAGGGAAGGCTTGAAGTTAACTGTTTTGTATGGCCCAGATCATGCAGATACTCATTTGAACTTAATAGTTATTATTAATACTACATAAAGTTAGATAAAATATTTCTAGGGCTGAGGTCCAATTAAGAAGTTTTAGGGTTTTTTTTTTTTTTTTTTGAGCTTTATTCTGATGAATAGGGGAAAGTGATAATGCAGCAGTAAAATCCTCAAGTGCAATAGGAACTTTCTGAGTACAGTACTTTATGAAGTCATTAACTTAGAATTTTATGGGCCTCTTTCTCCTCTGAGTAACATTAAGTTTATGCCAGTGAAGCTCCCTTGATTACCATAGGATTGCATCCATGTGAAAGAAGGCCGAGGAGAAAATAGAGCCTTGTAACTTTCTAGAATAATATCTACTGTAACTTCTTAAGCTTCTTATGCAGATATAATTTGTAGATAGAGATCGGTTAGTATATGTACTACTTTAAAAGCCCTACAGAAACCTCTAGGAAGTCAGTTAAACTCATTCAAATACATTGTTTTGTTTTGTTTTTTTACCAATATAAGTTACTCTTAGGAAAATTTTAGACATGAAATTCACAGACATGAATTAACCAACTGTACCCTCTCTCCCTTGCAAAATAAAACCAGAAGGCAGCTTCAACACTGTTGTTAGTTGCTGTGTTCATTATCTTGTTGATGGCTAAAGGAAATACGTAGTTAAAGATTCCGCTCAGTAAAACTTAAGTACACAGAGTAGTGATTTCATATCAGAATCCAATGGATCTGTCCACTGGGTGTCACTCTCAGCCTATTTTTTATGACTTTCTATGCTGACAGATCTTTCTTTAAACATCTTGGCTGCGTAATTTCCTTGTTTTTGTTGCTTTACAATTTTATTATGTGGTGTATGCTAACTTGCTTTCTCGCTGTATTGGTATACAGATACAGCTACTTGTCTTCATGGCAAATCAAGCAGATTCCTGTATCAGCGCTTGCTGCTCCAGGTTGTCTTGTTGTCACATGGGTGACTAACAGACAGAAGCACTTACGTTTTGTTAAGGATGAACTTTATCCACATTGGTCTGTGAAAACACTTGCTGAGTGGCACTGGGTAAAAGTAAGTTCTTTGTATTATTGCTTTCTTGGCAACTGAGGGGTTTTTCAATATGGCACTTTATAGTTCTATAAATTGTCTATCTGTTTTGATGTGCTTTTGTATTTGAAAGGTATGGTGTTGTCAATATCTTCCTTTTTATCAGATGGTGTCTTGCTGGGAGAATTGGGTTTGAAAATCTTCCACTGTGTATTTCTAACTCCTCTGTGTCAGATTACTAGATACGGAGAATTTGTATTGCCTTTGGATTCTTTCCACAAAAAGCCCTATGAAGTTCTTATACTGGGGAGAGTTCAAGGAAACATAAAGGAAGCCCTAAGGTATGCCAGGCTGTGGTAATTTTTTTTTTTTTTTTTTGAGGCTGCTAGGATTCTACTTACTGGTGTGTCACCTGTCCATAATACAATATGGTGTTCCCAGATCTCCTTTTGGCATCATCTTTGTCTGATTTTGAACCTAAAAATGGCCTCACTTGCTTTAGGAAGAGGGAGTGCTTTAGTAAGATGAAAGGGCAGAATCTTTTTGTCTGTTCCTTATGTCTGTGTGTGTTGGAGAACGGGCTCAAAGGTGTGGGCTTCCTTTGCTGGTAGGTTCTGTTTGATCCCAAGTCCTTAGAATAAGCTGAAGCCATTTTTGGCTGTTGATGGAAACAACAACTATGTTGTTTCTTCTTTATGGCTTTGTGTGGCTATTGATAATCGTGTTTTGTCTCAATTCTTAATTATTTTGGAACCCCTCTTTTACACATCATCAGGGAGCAACGTTCAATTTCCCTTAGGCTTTGTGAAGTTTGATTATGAATAAACATTCTTACCTCCTCTCTCAGGTATCAGAGAATTGTGTATGTATCATTCTGATGCTGTTCATTCTCACGTTCTGCTTCTTGTTCTGGTTTGTACAGCAGGAAATCTGAAGATGTACTTCCAGTTCCAGAACATAAGTTAATTGTCAGCATACCCTGCAGTCTACATTCACATAAGCCCCCCCTCACTGGTATGTTTTTGTTGATTTGTCATGTTTCTGTGGGGTGTTTGGTTTGGACATCTAAGACGATGTAGCTAAAATGAGATATCTTTATAAATGATGCATCTTAACTTCCCATATGCTAAGCAATTGTGCCCACCAGGACCTGTGATTCCTCAACGTTTCTAAAAATGCTTTTAGGCTTTTTTAGACCTAAGGTCTAAAAAAGAAAAATCACTGTAAAGATTAGAACTTCATGGATAATTGTGTGAATATTCTGAGTAAAAATGAAGAAATTGAACTACATTTTTCTACACTTGCTTTTGAAATCCTACAGGAACGAATTATAAATGGTGTATATATTAAGTTATCCCAAAGGATATAAAGCTCCTGTGGTAGTGGCAGTGAACTTCGGGAACATATAAGATGAAATATCTTCTACTTAGCTGATGAAAACAGAAGATGTTTCTATTTCTGCATTAGTTGCTTATACACCTGCAGTGCAGTTCTGCCTTTAAATCTATAATGTGAGTCACTTTAAAACTGTTAACAGTAGGCAACAAAGAAGGCATACCCTGTGTATTTCCAGGGGGCTGCATTAATTCACTGAAATTGATGCAGTAGTTCCCAACGAGTCAGTTAGCATTTGGATGAATCATTTCAACTTTTCAAGATTTAGTTCAAAAGATTAGAAGACTTCTGCATCATGTGCTACCTTTTGCACATTATTCCAGAGAAAAACTTCCTTGATGGCTTTTATCAATAGATTCTTTCATTATTATAGCACCTGAGAGCCCTACTATTATATGGCAAGAAACTTATTTAATTCCTCTTTCAAAAATAGTTTCATCCTTCCGGAGGGGAAAACTCACGATGTACCTATAGATGTTACTGGTATACATGTTCAGTGTAATCACATCAGAAATCTCAGGCAGAAGAAATGCATGCTGCTGTTGGAAAGGCATCAATGGCCTGTTCCTTCCATTGTGCTGACGTGCTTTCTTTTCTTGGTTCCCAAGGAACAGAATTAGTTCAGTTAGGAAGCTCATTTGAATGATGGTTGCACTTGCAGGGAGGCTTTAAAATTTATATTTGGGGATTGTATTTGTTATTAAATCAAAACATATTAGTAGTTGACATAATTTGGGTTTATTTAAAAAGAAAAGAGCAATTTTAGGAAGCATCTGTTTGCAGTTCTGAAGCTACATCTTTAAAAAATTACAACTGCAGCATGAAGTATGTGTGTTGATTTAAGCTAATGGGTGGCAGAGCAGTGATTTGTGAGGCAGCCACCTAGGGCCTTTTCAGAAAACCAATACTTCAGCAACACACTCAGACATGATCAGAAAACTTCTGATATATCCAGGAGTGAAAAGCAGCAGTTTGTGTACATATTGTAGAGAATTCTAGCATCAGATGTTCCTCAGAGCACTTCTTTTTTGTGGTGCAGAATCTAGAAACTGTATTAAGTCTTTATAAATGACAATCCCGAATGGGTTTTGAAAGAAATTGTCTGTACAATTTTTATATATTTCTTGAGTCTTTACATGATTGATTTTATTACCATTGCGTTGTATTCATGTTTCTATTTGAGGAATAAATTTGCTATTGACCAGAATCAGTGGTTTATACAGTTCCTATAAAACTACATGTGTATGTACAGTGTTGGCAGCTTCATTCAGAACAGGCTTATGGAATGAAAAGGTAGACTAATGGCTGTTGATTTGTCTTCTGTATTCTTAAAGGGTATTGCTTTCATGATCGGGCAGTGTTCTCAAGTGGCCAGTAGAGAGCAGTTGAGCTACGTGCTAAAATAGTTTAGAAGAAATTTGAGCAGAAGCAGAGACTTGGCAATGGGGGAGAAGAACACTTGATGAGTCACACACGTTCTTTATGCTTTGTTTAAGAAGTAACAAAGCCAAAAATATTATTATTTACTGATGCTGTCTGGCACTTTATTTCTAGTTACTACTGTAAAGGCTGTACGTTCCTACATATGTAGCCACTTAATGACTTATTATAATAGTTTCTCTCTCTGGGGGAAGAGGAAGATGTAAATTAAAGTAAGCCATCAAAAAAGAGATGTTTGGGTTCCTGCAGTGCATTTAACTATGAAATTGTGACTGTAGGGGTTTTGGGTGATGCATGTGCTGTGTTCAGTTCTTAGAGCTTTAATATATAATTGTAAGGGTACTTAAACTGCTTTATGCAAATGTGTTAAAATGAAATTTTATCACTCTTGGTTTTGATTCAAATAACAGTGGGTTTTCTTTCTAATTCTATTCGCTATTGCTCTTTAAGACTTAAATGATACTTTGCATAGAGATTATATAAAAGAAGGTTGAACTTTTTTTCCTTTTTCTGTTTTAGAGATTCTTCTTGTTATAGGCATTTCTCCTCCAGTACGTAGCATGTACATTTATTGCTAAAAAACATTATTGCTATATAGGAGTATGCCTAAAAACATTAGTATTAATTATTGGCTGTGTTCTAGCTGCTTTGCAGATCCCTAGCAGAAGCATGCAGAGGAAAATCTTGGAAACTTACTTCTTCTGTAGCAACTCTGTGGCTTGTGAGGCTGTTAGGAAAGTGGAAATAGAAACAGAAGGCATTTACTTCTACCCTCTTCTGGTAGACTAATGAATGGGTACATCAAAATCTAGCTTAAACAGAAAGTTTAGGAAAGATACAGAGATATTAAGCCAACTTTACCCTGAGTTTCTCATCTTTTTTTCTGGTCTTTTTCTAGACAAATCAGGCAGTAAGGGCTTCTGCATTGCCAAATTTTGAAGGCTTACTATGAAATGAGTTCAATTATGTGTGGGCTGTGCTGTGTATGGCTCACAAATCAGACAGTAAAAAGCCAATAAAATCATTTTCACCTTATTTATCCAATTTGCTGTGCAGAATTTATTGTTTAGGTAATGGAAGTTGAAAAGAGAAGGGGAAGCTGTTGCTTGTTTCAAAAATGGTTCCTTCTTTTGCTCATTTAAATGATATAACAGCATGCATCTTGGATAATGTGTGCCATCAAGAGTAAAACCAGTGTTATACCTACAAGCTGGCTTTGTGCTAGCTTTGTGGGCATTAGATGTCCATGTATAGATACCTGAGTTGCATCTGCAGTGTTTGACATCTGCAAATAATGAAGAATAATCTATTTATTGTCTATTTAAGCTGTTTATTGTCAGTAATCTCTATGAGCGTCTAGAAGTAATTGTTAAAAATTATAAAATATCTGTCCCTACTGTAGAAAAATGAACAGTTAATTTTTCTACTGATGTAGATACTCTAATCTGTTTTCAGGAAGAACTTGAGTTTTCTGAAGGGATGGAAGTTAGATCCATATGTGCTGAGGTAGCCTTTTGGTGGTATAAGGGCCATAAAAGGCTAACAAAGAGATTATAATTCATACCATAAGATGTGAAAACTTGGTGCTCAAGGCAACCAGTGTAATAAGATCTTATGCCAACAAAATACAGCCATATTATTGCCCTCTTGATATGCTAATTTCCCTTGCAGTGAAGGCTACTGCTTGATGTGATTATGTAAATGCCACATCCAAGCAATGAAGAATCATACTATAATGTAATCTTGTATTATATGTAATCTGTCTCTGTAATTTGTTTTTTCAAAAACACTTTGTACAGAAAGACCTCCTCTCGGGGAATGTGAGACAGGAAGATTCTTGGGACTTCCAGTTTAAATTCTATGACCAGGTTGTTCAAAAGATTGGCACAGTCTTCTGGTTCCTTTGGATCTGGCCATTTTTTGGCTCTCTCTTTTTTTTGCTTTCTGGCAAACCAGTCTGCTGTGAGTCTAGCTGAATCAACTAAGTACGCTTTTCACATTTTTCTCTGAGGCATGGAAGTTTTTGATGCTTACTGGTGCCTGCTTCTGACTTGCTGGACTAAGTGCTGTGACGACAGTTTGTAATCTGTGCCTTTTAAGAACAAATTTCAAAACTTGTTATGTGCTATTTGTGAAGCTTTGTCACCTACATCATTCTTCCTTCTGCTTTGGTATAAAACAGTTCTATTCTATTTTGATATGAAGAAGAAAAAAATAATCATATAATGCCTGGACTCTGCAGTAAGCTCTGCATGATCTTATGCATGTTTGGGTCAAAATAATAATATCCTACAGCTGTTAGATTTGCTCCCAGAGAGCTTACCAAAAGCTTTGGATTTGCATTCCACAGTCTCTCCCTTCTCTTCCATGGGAAAGGTACTTCCTCCTGCACCATGAGCTGTCTTAGATGATGAAAAGAATAGATTTTTTGGAAGACCTTTGTTAAAATGTTGGCAGCAGATTGTGCACAAGAAATCCTTAATGAAATAGAGCATGGAAAAAGAATAATACATTTTGCCACATAATTAAAAGAAAATTTTGCAAAATGATGCAAAAGCAGCTTCTCTGAAGTGGTGTGACACTAAACAGCAGTATTCAGAGCGAGATGTTTTCTGTCAGAATGTACATGTTTTCAGGCTCTTCTCTGCAGAAGTTAATTTGTATAAGGATTTTAGCTTGCCTGTAAAAGGAATAGGCTTTTAGAATAAGATTCCTGCTGGTAGAAGTCTTTTTTTAGATTGAAAGTTGCTGTGATGATAATCTATATGAAATATTCTTTTGACATTTGTTAAAGATTGGAAGAACAAAAACAAAATATAAGAATGTTGGAAAATGCCCATTACAAAATATTTAAGGAAGTTTTGAATAGATTGAAGCTCTGGATTGTATAGGTAGAGAATGCATCTGGGGTTCATTAACACTGATTAGAATGTGAAGTGGATGTTTATCTTTCTGCAGCAGGAGCAATCCATGACAAGAGCATCCGAGGTTTCACACAGGGAGTCTGTGACTGGCAGACTTGATACAAAAAGTCAGAACTTAGTTTGAACCCAAAAAAGCATTCTCTCTCATGCTTTGATGTATGCTACTTGGATACATTTCTGCTTTCTGATATGAATCACGTCTGAAGAGATCAAATCAAACAATACAGAGTTTATGAACTGTACTTTTAAGCTACAGAAATTCAGAAACTTCAAGAAGATTTGAAAAAGAGTGAGCGAGATATACTTTGGATAAAGAAATGGTTTATTAGCTTTTGTTCTTTCATCCTCAGTCACAAAAATGCAAACTTAAGATGTAGTTTTATTCTAAATCTTTTTTTTCAGTCTTTTTGCCTTCTTTGTATCCTTTGCATTCCTTTAGCCTTTGCTTTTCCCATGGACATTTTTGTATGTACCATTTTGTGGCTATTTCCTGAAACCTATCTAAAAATTTCTTTGACCCAACAACAAACTAAATGACTGTGTAACAAATGACACATTTCGTAATTAAGTGTTTGCAATAGTATTTCTCAAGTGAAATGCCATAAGCAATGTCTTTTTTCTGCCACTTGGAGAATAATCATAATCACTGACACAGTTGATGTTAGCGACAGGCATCTGTTTAGATACAGGCAGTAAATAAATATAATGAATTTGAGACTTATATTACTGAATGAAAGAAGGCAGTTATATACAGGTTTCTTTTGTTGCTAACTTGCTATCTGGGGAGAAAAAGAAGTCCCTCCATTTTTATAGCCCTCCTAATGTCTGCTTATTTAAACTGGTGTTTCTTCTTTTACAACAATTTTCATCAAAAATTGGTTTTATCCCCTTTAAGATGCAGAGCGAAAGAGCATGATCTTAATCAAGGAAGGCATCTGTCTGTTTATTTATAGAAATGTTGCCCTCGTGATGTAGGAGCCAATTGAGCCTTTAGGAACTGTTTTGTGGATATTTGCGAAAAATTTAGAACTCGCCCATGTAGATGATGGAATAAATCCTCATTCTCTTCTCTAAATGAAAACCAATAAATAAAGGCCGTTAAAGGCTTTGACAGTATTGTTTAGGATCTCAAGGGCACTCATTTTAAATGACTTTCTCACTACAAATAGTCCAGTTGTTTGATTAAACCCCTAGAATTAATTTACTGTCTCTTTTGTTTTTTCAGTGAAACATTCCATCTTTCATTTGCTAACAGCACGGGGGAGATTTTATTTATTTTTATGTTTATTATTACTGTTGTTGTTTGTACCTTTGTCATTGTTATCCTCATCTTTTTTTTTTCTTATCTTGCACAGCGGTTCTGGCAGAGTTTATCAAGCCAGATGTGGAGTGCTTGGAGCTGTTTGCTCGCAACTTGCAGCCTGGCTGGACCAGCTGGGGAAATGAGGTTCTGAAGTTTCAGCACATTGATTATTTCACTCTTCTGCGGAATGAAAACTAACTTTGTTCTTGTAACTTAATTCTGAAATTTGTCCTTCTTAGCAAGCTCTGGAGCTTGCTTTTCTTTTGGTGCGCTCAGAAATGAAACCAACTGCACTTCAGTTGCAATTCTTGCAGTGACAGAATATCTGTTTGATAGCATCTGTATCTATACAAGCTTTTCCTCTTCTTCGAAGATCTTGGATTAGTTAAAGACTCATGCTAGTGGACAAGTACATCCCTGTTTCTTTTTTTTCCTTTAAAAAAGAAAACAACTTCAGGAAAAGAAAGATTCTCATTAAAGCTATCATAAATGTAAGCATCATAAGTACTCCAATCATAACACTTGTAATGTGTTATTTTTACAGTGATCATGTATTATTTTTAAAGAGAGGCAAACAAACTAATAGGTTTGCATTACAAATATTTCCTAAAAGACGATTGGTCTTTGCAAAACAATGGATTTGCAACTAAAATAATTATGAAGACAGTATTTTCTCCTGCATATTTGCATCTGCCTGTCTACCTCATAGATCTGAGTTGTTAACTGGGCACATTCTTCTAAAACATTCAACAATTACATCTTTATGTGGATAGTGTTAATTCTCTGAATACGCTGTAAATGATAAAGTCTCAACCATCTCGCAGTTGCTAGATACTAAGCTGTTAGATTTAACTAAACTAACTTAAATGACTTAACTAAAATTTTAACAAAATTTAAGTATGTTATAAATTTTCTTTCCTTATATTCTTGAAAGAGTAAAAAGTGTATTACATTTTTCAGCTTAACTAAAGATCATATTTCTTTAGTAATAGTATATTTTTGTGTCCTTTGCTGCACATCAACTTGCTTTGAAAAGGAAAATTAAAAGGTAGATCTTCATTAAGTCTCTTTCCTCATTTGCAGCTGTACGGGCAGAGTAGCTGGATGATCTGCTTTTCCTGACGGCAAACTCCTGTGTTCTGTTTATAATGGGGAGCAAAAAGCACTACACCCTTCTTTTTGTATTTTTACATTTATTACACTTTTTGTAATCTTTGCTGTTAAGGTTTTAAATTTAAACTTCAAATGTCAGTTGATTTTTTTTTTTTAATTTTATAATAAAAGTTAAAATAAAAACTTGTCAGTGTCTTATTAGCAGACCCAATTTCTGTATTACCGTTGTTTTCTTTTTTTAAAAAACTCTATTATACCAATAGAATTGACAAAACAAGGAACGCATGCACACAAACATATTTTTTTGTGTGTGTATATATATGTGTGTGTGTGTGTAACTAATTTAAACATATGTTTACTTATGTTTAAGTAAACAGTGTGTCAGTGAAGGTAGATGCCTGGAAAAGCACTTCTTGCTGCATGATTTTCAATTTTAAACTGTCAGTATATAAGCACCCTCCTTCTAAAACTATAGGGGATAGGAAGGTTCCTTACTTGCTTTCCGTTTTACAGGATATTACCTGGGAACTCAGAAACTCCAGGCGGAAAGAATTCCCCTCCCATACCATAAGGTTTGTCTCATCCAGCATCAAATGAGTGCATGACCCTTAAATACAGAACAAATCTTGTTTGTACGTTTTGTTTTTCCATTGTACTCTGTAAAGCCGCACAAGAAATTGCAGTAGTGTCTGTTCTACAACCACTACTATGAATGGCTCCAGACTACCTTTTAATTGCAAATAAAGACACCGGATGAACAGTCTTGGAGATGAGTAAGCTACCTTTCTTCCCCTGTGAGCCAAGCAGCAGAACTCTTCTAAAGGAATGACCTTCTTCAAGCCTGTTAAGAATGGATGACCTATTTAATCTGTCTTTCTTGTGGTATCCCTTTGCAAGTTGTAGATTTCTGGCCCTTTTGCTATCTTTGTAATCTTCTAAGGGTTCAGTACATCTTGTTGGTTTGTTGCCAACTCAGAAATCTCATGATAGTATTAGCGGCTAATAATTTTGAGGTCATCTTTTAAACATAATTATTATCTGTTATGCTTAATTCATAACTGAAATAGTCTTTGTTTCTAGATGTTTTAAAAAAATGTAGCTGTCCTCAGCCAAACATCAGACCTTTCAGTGTTGGTGGTATGGTTCCTCTGAGGCACAACACAAAACACACTGATGAATCAGGGAAGAGTGAAGTTTGCTAATATAAAAGGACAATTTAAGACCAAATCAAATTTCTTTTATAAAAGAATGATGTTATCCATATTAATGGCTTTATATTACTTTCACAGTTGAAATCTGTCCTCTCTTGTGTGAAGTGTTGTATAAAAAAGGGAACCTACTTCTGTAAAGGGGATACAGACTTGTTAAAAATGATGAAAGAGCAAGAGAGAAGATGAGGACAAAGGAGCACAAGGTAGTGATAAGGTGCTGAAGTGAATTTGCTAAGTTGCAGCCCAGGTATTATGCACATCTCCAATGCTATGAAATCATAGATTTCCTACCTTCTAAAAATAAAATATAAATATGTATTGCCTGTTCTACACTGGTACATTAAATTTCACACATTCCAAGGAAAAATAGGTGAAGTGTTATGCACTTGACTTATGACATAGAACAGTAAAAAAAAAGTCTTTTTGCCTAAGTTCACTTTGTTATGACAGTTTGGTGAAATGAGAACTGTAATTGCTCAAGAGTTTACATGGAAGTACTTTATTTGGTATATCTGCTGTTATTTTAGCAGGGCAATAATAAAAAAGGTTCTTTGGCAAGGTGTTCTACTCAAGGCCTTTTACACTTATGTCTTACTGCAAAAAGCTCAGTTCATAAAGGGATAGTAAGTAATGTTGATACATCAATTGTCATAATCAAACTTTCTTTTATGAAGCTTCAGGTTTGGAGTACAATTTTGAAATATCAAATTAGCATATGACCTTTACTTGTATTTTTAAACTTTTCTAAAGTAACAAGAATTATACCAATAAGATATGTTTTTGGAATAGCGATTGCTACGTGTGAAAACCTCTAGAAACAGGAGTTTCTTTTGCAAAATCAAGCATTATTAAAAAGGAAAGTGAATTGTTCTTTGTCATGTTCAGCTAAGGTAGGAGTCAGTAGCAGTAAAGAGTAGTCTTTGAAAAGTGATTTCTAAACTATGGACAATTATGAAATAACAGGAGGGAAATGCTACTATAGTGGCCTTGAGAGTTGTGTTCATTAATCTCCACGTACTATTCAAGATTCACCTACTGCTTTTTTTGGATTGAACATAACATTAGGTGAAGGAAAGGTTGCTAAGCGAACAGCCAAGGAATCAGCTTTGTCTGAGTTGCTGAAAGGATTCTTGTGATGTACCCATTGGTGGGTAATTTCTGAATAGTCTGAGCATGTGCTGGAGCTTTCTGGATTTAAACACTTAGTAATAACTTAGTTTTGTTACCTTATTGGCATTATTCAACTGTCCTTGTGCAGCCATTTAGAAGGCTTGGCCATAAAGTAGTGCACTTTGGGAAAAACCCAGTACATCTTTTTTATCAGTGTATTTCTCGCATGGACAGACCCTAGGAAGTTTTCTAAAATTTATTTACTGAAATACAGAATTTCAAAAGGTGAATTGTCTGTGGCTCTCAAAACCTTATCTCCAGAATTCCTGGTACTGTAACAGATTTGACTCTGAATGTGGGATATTTTGTGGCAGTGTAGTTAAAAGTGTGTGTGCTTTTGCGAGCTCAGTGCCTTATAGTGTGAATTCCTCTTAAGCTGCAGGTCTACACTATTTGTTTGTTTGTTTGTTGTTCGTTTTTTCCAGCAGCAGTGTGAGCTGAAGCTGCTTTTATATCCAGATCTCACAAATAAAGAAGCTTTTTCTTTCCAGCAGGTAATTTTTCAGCCAAATCAGTTTTTTTGAGTTGATTTTATACCCTGTCCTCACAAACAGTCCCATGTACCAGAGAGCACTATGTGAGTGAAAGAAGTTTGAGATGAAGGGAAAAATGAGGGGCTGCTTAGTAAATGTGAGCAACAGTGTCACTGCATGTTGAATGGCAGCCAGCATTAGGTACGTAGGCATCTCAGAGTACCTAGAGCATCTGAAGTACCATGTGGCCACACATTGGTATTTGCAGTTTCGATTTGGCAATAGCAGAACTGGCTGCTGTCATAAGGACATGAAAATGTGCAAGATAGGTGAGAGGGGGTTGTTAATTCCCTGTTAATCTTTATGTTGCCTAACTTGTAGGGATGAGGACAGAAAAGAATCAGCAGCAAATAAGATAAATAGAACAATAGTAACATAGCAGGATTGTTTTCCACTACATACTTGATAGTGGAAGAACAGATTGAGGCCTTATTTGATGATGCTAAAGAAAATGATAGGCTACCTCTGACTGTAGGTGACTTATTTCGGCTCAGCTAGGGAGATAAGAGCCTACTTTAAGACATTAACAAAATGCTGTGAAATCAAGTATTTTAGTGAGAATTTTTGTTCCCTTTGATGTTAAACGTCATAGAATTATAGCTTAGGTTGGAAGGCACCTCAGATATCATCTAGTTCCAACCTCATTCCTCAGGCATGGTAGCCAACCACTAAATCTGGCACCAGAGCAGGCTGCCCAGGGCCTTATCCAGCCTGGTCTTGAACACCTCCAGGATGGGACATAGCATGTAGTCCTATCTCTTCTTTTTTCCTACAGCCAGTCAGTAATTTTTGTTAAAATAAAATACTTATTGCAATCATTGACTATCACTAGCTAGAATCTTGGGCACCCTTATTCAGTTTTCCTTTTTGTTTATTAAAAATGAACATTTACTGGGGGAATAGGGAGGTCAAGTATTCTGATTATGACTTTAAAAGTGCCTCTATCCATCTTGTATTGACCCTTCTGGAGCTGACAGTCCTGTGCACATCCAGGCCTAGTGTGATGTTCTTCACCCTGGCCTGTTGTAGAACTGCTCCTTTTCCCATTCTCTTTCCCTCTTGAAAGAGCATTGACACTAGTTAATGTGTAGGAAAATGAGGGAATGTAAGGAGAAAACAACTGGTAAAGTGGAAACTGATACCCAAGACACAGTGAAATAATGGAGAGCTAATTGCACAATTTTATATTCTGTTCTACAGCTAGTGTTGCTGCACTGCTTGTGTCTCTGTAAGGCACTGCTGTTGACCATATCATAAAGAAATCTGAGACTTCATAAGATGTGCAGATCCGACTTTCAGCCCTTTTGGAGATGGTAGCGTTTTTTCAACACAAAAGTCTGAGCACAGTTCCTGTGGCTAGCATCATTTGCACAATAGATGTTACATACTGCTGGTTAAAGGTCAGTTGCAGAATGTACAAAATCTGAACTTGATTCCCAACATTTTTTCCTGTAATACTTTTTTTCTTAATAAAAAAAATGATTTTGCTCAAAGAAGGATCCACGTAAACACTTGTGTTATTCATGCAAATTGCAAGATTTGCAAAGAGAAAGGTGGCATAGTTTTCTCATATACCCACAGGAGAGGCACATTATGATACCTATGCTAGAAATTGGAAGAATTGCTAATAATGTCATATGCTAAGAATAAACAATATAGGTCTTGATTTTTACAGTACCATTAACTGAAGTCTGTAGCTAAATTTTTGTGTTTTACTTAGCAGTATAGTCGTATAACAGTTATATGTTAATTCAGGAAGCAGCTAATTGAAAATATTTTTATGACCCCATTTCTCTCCTCAAACTGTTCAATGTGTCATTCTATCTATGTGGCCTTTGTTTACTTCATTACTTTGTGCACTTCAGAAGTTAGGCTGGGTTCTGAAAGAAAGCAGGTGTCCTTTTCCAAGGTTCACAGTTTGTCTGTTGGTTCACAGAACTTCAAAGAGACAGTTCTGACATAAAAATTACATTTCCCCACATCAAAGTTTTCATCGAAAATTTGATGAGGCCTACAACCTAACTCATTAACAAAAACAGGAGGGTTTAGATTACGAAAAGCAATTTTTGACCAACTAACGGGCAGTCAGATTAGCAAGGATTTCAGAATTTCTAATAAGTCCAAGGAAGTGCAGAACATAAAAGGAATGTAAACCTTATTAGAATTCTTGCTACAGGATGCAACTTACACATGCGCACACACACGTTATATATATTTCCTGTGATCTCCAAGGTTTGTTTTGTTATCACACAATCCTCAAAGTAAAAAATGCAGAAGGAATCAACATTATCAAGACGTAATGTTACAGAACAAAATTTTCTATTTTTATAGTGCTGAAGAGCTGCATTTAAGGAGACTGGGGACTGTCTTACCCAACAATTTCATTTTGTTGATATAATCATGGCTTTGTATAGCCATTTACATAATAACATTATAGGTCTGTAAGAGAAACAGGATTATATTATTCCATAACAAAGTTACCGAGCTATTGGCATTGTACTTATACTAAGACTCTGCTTTTACATACAATTTTCATGAAAATGCTATTTAAAGGAAATGATTTATCTGTTATCACACTGCTGGTTTTGTGGTCTTAAGTAGACCTCAGAAGCTTAAGCCTTTTGATAACTGTCTTTTGGTGATTGTTGTCATTTTCATTTCAAATTGCTATGGTGAACTCTCCTCCCAAAGGAATAGCTTGTCTGTTCTTGTCCCTGCACACATACAAGAGAAGGTGAAGCACAGTAAGAGTGTATATCTGGCTTTGAGGCTTTGGCACATATATTTGTTTTTCTGGAGGATTTGATTTTCATGCACAGGTATGTGTGCAAACAAACTATATCCCACAGATGTGCAGAGGAAAGCTGGGCGGTGAACAGTGATCAGACGATGGGATCAACCATCTCTGGGGAGGGCGCTTCCCTCTGTAATGGTGAGCACTCTGCTCAGAATGATTGCGTCGAGAACAAGGGATTTATCTAAAATGAACTCGCTTCTGAGTTTTTAATTCTTTGTTATAAATCTTCACTGGAAATCTAAATAGCTCTCTGAGTTTTGCAGATTTGATCATTATGCAAAGCCTCTTTGTGTGGCAGTGGTAGCAAGTGAAAATAAATCCAGATGCACTGATAGACTTAAGACTCCCTTCACAGCCCCAAAATGTGAAATAATATCTGTTATCTTCATCATTTCTTACTGTCTAGCCAGTTATGAAATGCTTACCCTGTGAAGATGCAATAGTTTTCATTTTAAGTCTTGGTACTAGATATTTAGTCTGAGACCAGCTGTGACACTTAAGTATTTCCTGCTTTGATGAACCAGATGATGAAATAATCTAATTAGTCTCCTCATGAGAAGCAGTCAGAAGTATGATAGCTTTCCTATTTAAGAATCAATAAAATGGCAAGATGGTAAAATCTGTCAGGGCATCTGTAACATTAATGTTTTATTATGAAAAAATGGAAGCCTCATACAGATCTGATTACAGAGGATTACTTATGTTTCTTTGTAATATCCAGGGATTAGCAACCAGTGCTTATCCTTTTGCACGCTGTCTGTATTTGTGTGTTTGAAAAACAGAAGGGGTTATGAGAGTAAGACATACTGATACAAGTACTTAGTTTTCTTCCTCCCAGTGCGTACTGAAGGTAAAGACTTCATTTTTGCCACCTTCATTCTTTCTCACCTTTATGCATAGCAGGTTCCGGAGATACAAATGACAGTTTGCAGCTGGTATGAACATGGGTGGTTTTGCTGAAATTGATGAAATTATGCTATTTTACACGAGGAAAGCCATAACCCTTTGTCTGACAATTATTGGTGCCCACTTTCACCATCACTGTTGAACCCTCCTATGAATTTCTCAGCTTATTCAAGCTGCAAAAAACAACAAACAGATCTCAATAAGGCAGGCATAGCATTTGCTAAACCATCTGTGACTGTTTTTTGAGTTGTCTTTCTTCATGTGACCCCAGTCTTTTTGCTTTCTGTGTCAGAAGTAGCTCCTTCCATGGATCACAGGGGCACCAAACCATAATTACAGGCTGCATGTGTTTATGCCTCATCCTTTGCCTCGAAGGAGCTGAGATGCTGCTGGCAGCTAAAGACATTTTCAGGTCCCCATCTTGTGAATGCTGCAGCCTGGCATTATAATCAGTCGTCCTATCCCACCTCCTGTAGAAATGAACTACAGCTGCTGTTGTTATCTAACATTTAACATCTTTTATATATTTTATTGACCCTTACCAACACTACAAACCACAGATTTAGAAATACTGAGCTAACTATCTAACAATTCTCATGTCTTAAGTCACATAGCATGTTGAAGCTATGCTCTGTCTTTTACAGTAATGCTTTCACCAGCAGACATTCCCTTTTATCTACCTGTCCTCGTATAACTTGCTCATGTTGTGATATAAATCTATTTAGATTGAAAAAGAGCAAATATTTCAGGAGGCTTTCTAAAAGCAGCTAAAGCATTTATCTACTTCAGTTAAAAATACTCCAGCTCTATCTAATACAGCTCTGTGCCTAGGGAGAGCTTAATATCATACAGAGTTCTCCCTCTGGATAGGTATCTTTAATGTATCACTGGTGCTAAAAAGTTTTCTTCTTTGACATTTACAGCTGCTGTTGCCATTTCTTACCCTCTAACGTTTCCAGGCAGAGTCTTCCAGGAGGGTCTGAGCAGTCTCAGGCTGAGACTTGCTTGTCTCCTCTGGGAAGTTGTTTTGCAGTTTCAAATACCTCAGCTATTCATAAAAAGGCAGTGCAGCTTTTCCAGCCCTGAAGAGTACATCTGTCTCACTGAGTCACCACAGAGATGCTGAAAACAAACAGGATTTGGCAGTCCTGTTGCAGTGCTTGGCTGCTCACCCATTTCAGGCTACTGGAAGGGTGAAATTAAGACTTTTCGGAAGCGCTTTAGAGAGGTCAGCTTAATGGGAGCAGGAGCTGGACTGCTTCATCATCTGATTCATTAGAGGAGGAACCAACTAATGATCATGGATGGTGTCAGACAGTATACAGCACCTAGCAGAAGAAAAAGAACTGCTGAGTACAATAAACGGGGAGTCTAAGTAGAGATAAGTAGTTGCATGAAATGAAGGAGCTTTTATGAGGACTGCCCTGGTTTCAGCTGAGATAGTCAGTGTTAATAGCACACCGAAGTTTTGATTGTTGCTAAGTGATAGGAGTACACCCAGTGCTGAAGGCTCCTCAGCAGGGAAGAGCCACTGCCTTTATGGTGCAGCAGCAGGAGCAGAGCAGAGCCAGGATAGGTGACCTGAATTAGGCCAGGAGTTATTCCATGTCACCATACAAAAGGCCATAAAGTTGTGGGAGAGTTGGCCAGAAGTTAGCTTCTGCTTGAGGATTGTTTGGGTAATGGTCAGCAGGTACTGAGACCTTGCATTGCTGGCAGGACATCAGGTGATGAATGATTGCAATATATATTATGGTTATTATTATATTTTTTATTTTCCTTTTTTTGTCTTAGTAAATAGTTTTTATCTTAATTCAAAAGTACTATTTTAGTTCTACTTTGTTTCCAGTTCTTGCTCTCATCTTACTTGGGAGTGAGTGAGTGAATGCTGTGTGGTGTTGAGTTACTGTCAGGTTAAACCATAACAGGACCTCCAAGAGAGAAGTATGAAGCCTATACAGAGCCTAACTTCCAAAATAGCAGGTCAGAGATGAGGATTTTTAGTGGAAAGTGGTAAGGATGTGCCAAGCATGTGTTAAGAAAGGAAGTCTTTACTACTAATCTTGTAATGATTTGGTGAATCTCTCTTGTTTCTTGAGGACTTTGCCTCTGATGAAGGTTCCATTTAACCTGTGAGATCCAAGTTCATTTCTGAATTTTTTTCTTCTCCTAGTTTATGTTGGTAGTGTGCTTAGCCATGTGTGATGTAAAATGCTCTGCCCTCTCTAATAGAAAAATCAGGAAGAGAACTCAGGCCTTCAGATTTTGTATATAAAGAACCATCTCTTACATGCGCATTGTCAAGTAAGTGGCTCAGAGTCACTTTTCTATTTTACTTAGTCTATGTTTAGGATGTTTGTAGGAGAAAAAAGAAAATAGAAGCTTCAACATAGGATGAGAGAAGGAAGAGATGTCTTCAAAGTGCTGCAATGAAACCTGGCCTGATATAACACGATTTAATGGAACAGCATTCCATTAGACAGCACTGGTCACAGCAATAGATCTTATGTCATGCTATCCCTACATTTGTTTGAGATTTATTTATGCTTTCACATGATTTTCAATGTCATTTAACATGGTCATCTGATTCTTGAAAGTCCACGTAGAGGCAAAAGAGTTGTGTTTTTTAGCTTTAAACAATAAAAATGCTCAATGGGTATGGTTGGTACTTCCTCAGCTAATAAACAGAACAGAGAGGTATTTTCTTTGCTTGACCTGTTGCTGGTCTAAGCAGATATTTGTGGTGTCAAAGATTTTGAATGTACTCAGTACCTGGGGGAAGTTCTGTCTTGCCAGACAACCAAGATGGGTGGTCAGTCTATTGCTCACTTCTAATTTGACTATTAAGTACAACAACAACAAGAAGATCACAACAGAGAGAACAGTCCACATTTATATTGAAACAAGACATGCTGGTTATTAATTCAACTGAATGCAGATCCAGATCTAGTTCTCTTATTGTGTGCTTGAGACACATGTACGTAAGTCTCCTGTCTTACACAGCATGCTCTTATAAAATCCTCTGTTGTGCCAAAGCTGGCTGTCAAATCAAATGGAGAAAAAAAAAAAAAAAGGCAGCAAATACTAAACGCTACTGATGGTGGCACTAGAGGCCTATCCCTCTATTCTCCTCCCCAGAAAGCTAATAAAGAACATCAAAAATAGATGTTATCGGGCCATCAAGAATTAACAACATTCAGCAGATGGTAACACCTACCTATTGCTGTATACCTAATTTTAGCCCAGACTATTTACCAGCAAGTTGTGTCAAAGATTAAGGAATCTAGCACTCTAGAGTGGGAAGTGAGTAGAGACAGGAGGAGGTGGAGAGGTTATTTCTCCCTTTTGGCCCTGTTTTAGGATATCACTCTAATTAGTGGCTTTGCACACCACCATTACTCAGTGAAATGAACGAAGGTGATTCTTCCAACCCCAAACTATCAACTGTTAGTTAGAAACTAGTCTTGAAGTCCATGATGTGGCCAGGAAGCTAAGCTTTGTTTTACGCCTGAAATGGAACCGTCTCCCTGAAGTGTTATCAAAGGAAATGCAATAATGCTTCACTATATATGTGCATGTCTGCTTATGGATGTACGTATGCATTTTCAGTCATCATGTTCTGCTCTTACCTGGTATCTTCTCTATGCTGTATTTGTTTTTCTTTCCTGATGCCCAGAACAGTATGATTTAGGACAGTAATTGATGAGTGCTTGATCTGCCATTCCTGTGATGGATCATCTAGACTAAGAGCATGTCTTCAACGCAAGCTTAATGGAGATTCTGCCCAACATTTTAGTACAAATCTCTGTGTCAGCAGCACACTTAAACCTTTCACCCAGGCTTATCTGAGCTTTGAAAAGGCATTTGCTAACCACAGGTTAAAGCCTTGGTGCTGCTGAAAGGTGGTCTCTGAGTATCCAGCTGGGTGACGCAGATGTGCCACTCACCACAGGGCCAGGGAGCGACTGCAAATTGCTGTGAGAGAACAAAGTGTCTTGGCATTTCTCCTGCCAACGATGGCACCAGCAGTGTCAATAGTCCTCAGAGTAGAGGCCTTAGAGACAAGGCGCTCTAGTTTTCCAAGCAGAGAAGGAGGTGGACCATTTCCTGGTAGGCCATTTCTTAGGTGGGCACCACCATGCTCCCTCCCCACTGCTGTTTGTTGCCAAGGCAGGATAATGTTACCATGGATGTAGCTGGTGGTTGTGCATGATTACTTCCTGCAGTAGAAGGCCTTGGTGATATGCAAGGGACCATGGGTTTCTCTGACCCAAACCACGCCCTCCTGAGGGGCCCTTGGGCTTTTGCCCATAGGCTTAAATTTGCACTTTAGTACATATTGGAGGGATGCCAGAAGGCATACAGGTTAAAAAAATGTAGAAAATGGCTGAAGGATCTGTACACAATGGGAGAAATTTCCCCAAAGCTTTGGAAAGACTACAGTAGTGATAAAAACTTACTTTGCTCCTCCTTTGAGAGGGTCATTTACAGATTTAATTTCTTTTTGATTTAATTGTTGTATTGCAAATTGCTTTTTCCTAAGGGGAAGTTACTTACATAAGATATTGAAAGTGTATCTCTGTGGTGGATGCTTTGTTTGAACAGCACTTCAGTGAGAAACAAACTGCTCTGTTGCACAAGTGAATAAAAAATGGCCTGTAGCCCTGGTTCTGATAGACTGACTAACAACTGTGAGTTTTCTATATTTTGTGCCTGGTTTGAAGTGCCTGAATGATATTGTTTTTTATATTTATTATTTATTGGATGTCTCCAGGGAAGAGAGATCTGGCCTGTAGTTGGTTTGGCTGTGTTTCTGAAGAATAAAAAGCTTACAAACCTGTTCATTTTTAAAGTTACATTAATGGAAATATGTCTGCTGATTTTTTTTTTTAAAGGTTCAGATTTCATGTTCATTGTCTGAAAGATCATTTGTAAGGGATTGTTTCAGGAGTTTTGCCTTTTCTATGCAGACCTGCTAGAAATGTTCTCAATACATTCATGAAAATTTCTGCGAGTATTTCAATAAGAATATGTTTTGAGGGATGCGAAACAAAAAAGAGTACTTAACTTTTTTTGCCTCAGTCTTCTCTGCTAACTGCTTGTCACACAGCCCTCAAATGCATAGTTTAGTAGGAAAGGACTGGGGAAGCAGTGCCCCTCCCACTGTTAGTGAAGATCAGATTTGTGACCGCCTGAGGAACCTGAACATCCACAAGTCTGTGAGTCCTGATGAGATGCATCCCAGAATTCTGAGAGAACTGACTGATGTAGTCACCAAGCCACTCTCTACGGCATTTGAAAAGTCATGGCAATGAGGTGAAGTCTCTGGTGACTGGAAAAAAGGCAGCATCACGCCCATTCTTAAGAAGTGTGAAAAGGATGACCCTGGGAATTACCAACCTGTCAGGGTCATCTCTGTGCCAGGAAAGATCATGAGCAGATCCTCCTGGAAGCTATGCTGAAGCACATGGAAGGCAAGGAAGTGATACAGGAGAACCAGCACGGCTTCACCAAGGGAAAATCCTGCTTGACCAATGTAGTGGCCTTCTATGATGGTTCCCTGCATCACTGGACAAGGAAAAAGCCACCAATGTTGTCTATCTGGACTTCAGTAAGGTCCTTGACATGGTACCCCACAACATCCTTGAGCACTGAGCCCAGATGAATCTCATGATCTCAACAAATCCAAATGCAAGATCTTGCACCTAGGTCTAGGTCGAGGCAACCCTTGTTAGAAATGTAAGCTGGGGAGAATGAAAGGATTGAGTGCAGCCCTGCCAAAAAAACCTGGCAGTCCAGTGGATGGGAAGCTGGATGTGAGCCAGCAATCTGTCCTCACAGCCCAGAAAGCCAACTGTATCCTGGGCTGCATCAAAAGAACCATAGTCAGCATGTTGAGGGAGGTGATCCTGCCCCTCTACTTCGTGCTAGTGAGGACTCACCTGGAGTACTGCATATAGACGTGGAGTCCTCAATACAAGAGAGACATGGACCTGTTGGAATGTGTCCAGAGGAGGGCCACAAAATTGATGCAAGGGATGGAAAACCTCTCCTATGAGGACAGGCTGAGAGAGATGGGGCTGTTCTGCCTGGAGAAGACCCTGGGGTGACCTCATAGGAGCCCTTCAGTATCTAAAGGGGAATGAGAGGAAAGAAGGGAACAGACTCTTTAGCAGGATCTGTGGTGATACGAGAAGGGGAAATGGTTTCAAGCTCAAAGAGGGTAAATTTAGGTTGGATATAAAGAAGAAGTCTTTTACAGTGAGGGTGGTGAGGCACTGGAACAGGTTGCCCAGAGATTTGGTGGATGCCCCATCCCTGGAGACTTTCAAGGTGAGGCTGCATCAGGCCCTGGCTACCTGATCTAGCTGTGGTGTCCCTGTTCATTGAAGGGGAGTTGGACCAGATGGCCTTTAGAGGTCCCTTCCAGCTCTAAGGATTCTATGAATCTATGAAATAGCCTTCTGTGACTTGTCACAATCTGAAATACTGGTCCCTATTTATTATCCTGGAGTGAATCTAGTCACCCTGGTGATCACAATGTATGCAAATAGCTCCACTGATGCCAGTAATTCTTGCATAAGTCAGTGATAACCTGTGTGTGTATTTAAGGACAACTTGCAGCCATGTAACTTTGTGTATCCCAGGATTCTCAGGGAATCAATATCTCTTCCACTTCTGTTTGTATAACATCTAGTAAAATCAGCTGCTGAGCCAACACGGCTTTGGCAGCTGAGCTTTTAGTATTTTTGTTGCTTCTTATTTACTACAAATAGTTGAGAAAACAGAATGAAACTGAAGGAAAAAAATAAATTCGTGTGCCTCTTTAATTAATTTCTTGAATTCTTAATAGGTTTTAGAATTCATAAGAAAAATAGCAGAGAACATCTGGCATAGAACATCATGGCAAATATGGAAAAGAAACCATATTTTTGCCTTTATCCAGCTAACTGCACTATCCCTGAGCAGTGAGCACAGAGACAGGGTCTGATCTGTCTCCTCGGCTGCCTTGGACTGCAAACAAGCCTTAGAGAGATACTTTCTAGCTCTAATGTTCAAATTAAACTTTTAGAGGATTCATTCAAGTTGAATGTTTGAATATGTTGACGTACAAGAGACAAATGCCCTTTCTCTAAAGGGCTTTTTTCTACAGCATGCTTAGGAACTAGCAGCAGCCTTGAGTTAATTGAATGCTGCATACAAGCAAAGTGTGACACGGCTCCAGGTGCAATACAATATATTCAAGTATTTGTCCACGTGTAAACAGTTAATTTTGTTGCTATGAAGCACAATTCAAGGCTATTGCATTCTCTTTAGTACAAAGCTGTACAATTACTAAATCGTACTGGTTGCAAAATACATTTAAGGGCAAGGTAGGTTTAACTACAGCATTGGAAATGACAATGAATTTTTTTTGCTTGGTTCTATCTTGCTGTACCTTTTGTAGCTCAGGGACAGCATCTGGTGCTCAGTAAAATCCTTATTGTATTTAGTTTATCTGCTAGGAGGAGTGAAGGAAAAGATATTGTATTTTCCAAGGGCACATGTTCATGCAAAAATGGTCCATATTTTACAGTCCTGCTTCTTGACCAGTCCCAACCATTCACATTTTATGCTTTAAGCTTCTCAAAAATGTGGTGATGTTTTTAACATCACAGAAACCCTTTTACAGGGATTTTTTGTTGTTCTTTCTTGCTAAGCCTTTTAAACACCTTTTCCCTGTGATGATGATGTCTAAAAACTTAGTGTTTATGTAAAGCTGAGATTCTTCTGGAAAATGTTACTCAAAGTTTTGGGGAAGTGCTGAAATTTTAATGAAATGTTGAGAGCTGGATTCTTCTACTCAAGCATCCACCTATCCTGTGCAAAGCTGATATGAAGACAAATGAGACAAATGTGAGAGTAGCACTCTATCTTATGTAAATACACAAAACCAGAGAGGTCTTCATTGGCTAGAAAATTTAATATTGTTGGACTGAATTTCCTGGTTTTTTTTCCGTTGTTTTTTTTCTTCTCCCTTTTTTCAGCTATCAGTGCTGAATAAGGGGCATCCTAGGGCAGCAGACAGAGGGCAGACAGGAACTGCAGTGTGTGGATGCTCCACCAACTTGTACTGAGAGTTAGGAATGAAGACAAGTGCTGTATTCAGACCCTACCTTCCAGTGCAGAGCAAAGCCTGTCTGCTGCTGTAGTGCTGTAGGCAATACTCTTGGGGGTACAATGGTGAGGAAGGAGTAGATGGATGAATAGGAAGGTTTCTGCATGTTCATTGAAAAGCAAACACTGCTAAACCTCATTAACAATGTACAACATCTTGATTGGCCCAGCAAACAGCATGAAATTTCTTTTACCCCCATTTCTGTGCAAGCATAGATACTTAAAAGTACACAATTTGTGCATGTGGGGAAGCTGGAGGAAATGACAGTGTGAAATTTATAATTGTATTTGGCAATAGATTTAAGGTATAACTACTGTATAACAGCATTTACTTTCCAAATTCTTTGCTATTTAAGGCAGATAAAAATGTGTATTCTGCAAACTGTTATTTTAACAAGCGGTAGGCTGATCCTATATCATAATAGCCAGGAGCTTATAAGCAACTTAAACAGCATGATGTTCTTCAGGGGGCAGCTGGAAAGGAAAACTTCCCATGAACACATATTTGAAGGTTAGAAAAAGTATTTAATTGAGGAAGTAAACTTATTGTAAAATATAAGTAGCTGTGGGAAAGGAATTTCCACACAGAAGTCATAAAATCATTAAGGTTGGAAAAGACCACTAGGATCATCTAGTCCAACCATCAACCCATACCTAATAACCCATGTCCCTCATTGCCACATCTACACGTTTCTTGTTACCTTATGTTTCTATTCTCTATGTTAGACGTGGTTTTTCTATATATAAGTGAATTAAAGCACAATGTTTGCATCTTCAGTTACAATGTCTGTGTCAGGTAATGTCCCTCAGAGTGCCAATATCACTTCAATGCTTAAAAAAATAAAATGTATTGCATATTAGTATATACGTTCATAGGTTGTTTTTTTTTTTTTTTTTAGCTTGATTGAAAGTTATAAAGTTTTCACATCATTGTTAAGCCCCTAAAGCACTGTACAAAAAGAAATGCATCATTCCTAATAAAGAGAGGAAATTGAGAAGCTGAAACAGAATGATGAGGGAAGAAAAACATTGATGCCTGCACGATCCTGGAAAATGACTGTTATGTTCTGTTACAGAAATTAAAATAACTTCACTGAGGATTTATTACTAAAGAAAAGTAGATGTGGGAATATAACCCATTAAAAAAGAAAAAAAAGAAAAACAACATATCACCACAGATAAAAAGCGGTTGTCACAGAGAAGATACAAATCAAAGCAAAAATGGAGTTTTTAAAAGTATTTTCAGTTAAAATGTTTCACTTAATGTGAACAATAATGCAAAGAAATATATTTGAAATTCAAAGGTGTTTAATCATCTATGGTAGTGCTTCCAGCTGCTACTCAATGAGTTATGATTTATAACATCCATAATGAACCTAGCTTTAAAGACGTCTTTCTTCTAATAGTTTCACTAATGCAGCTGCCATTTTGATACCAAAGAATTATTTACTCTTTTTATCTGAGGAAAATAATAAAAACAAACCAGAAACAAAACCCAAGAGCCTGTGAAGAGTTAACTTTAAGTGTTCTAGCCCAAACTGTTTTGACACTGCTACCTGCAGTAATTGCCCAGATTGGCTATTCATTAACCATTTGTGGGATTTTGTTTCCATGACAACTTTATATACCGTAATATCTTATAAACTTGGTAGAATTCAGCCATCAACTTAAAACACCTAATTGTTTCTCTGAGTTGCATTTCTTGTTTCCTAGGCAACTCCTCTTGAGTCACCCTAGGATTTTGAGGCACCCAAGACAAATTCCACCGCATTGATCTTTTTAATGAATTTACACTGACCTGCAGTATACATACTGTACCAAACTTACAATATTAGATGACAGAATCTTTATTGATTTCATTCAAATGCTGCTTCCCAGCTGAAATCCAATTACTTTGCCCCAGTGCGTACATTTCCCCCATTAAGGCTGCAAAAACAATGCTGTAAGGCATTATCTATATGTATGCAGACCAATCTGAAGATTAAAAACAACTTTGCATACTAAAAGCAATGTTTCTAACAGAAGCAAGGACACGTTTTTACTGCTTTAAAGCAATGTATAATTATTAAGATAAATTCTAATGAGAAAAGGTAAATGTGGAAGAAATCCCAAGAAGCACTGAGGCTTGCATTCTATTTGGTACACTGAAAATGTAGCAGTTAAAAAATCATAACACAATTGAAACTTCACAGATATTAAATACAAACCTTCTCCCAAATATATATATACACACACATACACAAGTAGGTTGCTCTGAAAGTAATGCTTCCTATTTTTTTTCTGTAGAAAGTACAACAGATACAATGAATACAAAAACTCTATTTGATAGAGCAAATTCTCAGCTACAAAACACTATTTTTCAGCATAGTCACCACCATTAGCCATGTATTTTTGCCAGCAATAAACAAGAGCCTGCATGCTGTGCGTGTAACAATCTGCACCAGCAGAAGTGACCCGTTGTCACCATTGTTGAAACGCACTACCCACCACCTCACTGTGTTCACATTCACTGTTTGGTCTCTAGAAACATTCAGCTGAAGTCAGTGAATGTCAGTGGATGCAACTTTCTCTGCATGGAGGAATTCACTGACACACCTTTGCTTCATGCACACTTCCATGTCAGACCCTGTTCTGACAGACTGCCTCTCTCCTGCCGTCACTCAGCAACAAGTAATGGGTTGTTGGTGGGAAGGTTCAATCTCTACTGCAATACCACCAACACCTACCTCTGACATTGTGGGCCAACATCATAAAATAGGAGGCATTCCTCTTGAAGAAGATCTTGTGTATGTGCGTATAAATGCTTATTCTATATACTGTTTTTTAAAAAAAGTTGGTGACTAGTAAAATCTGTTCTAATTCTGCACATGCTCTAATATGCTGTCTTGGAATGTTGAAATGAACGAGCTGAATCTCATGTTCTTGATTACAGCCTCTTCCTCTAAGGTCTCTTAAAGGAACTGTGTTCATTTCTAAGTCAATATTTAGTCTCTACAATGTTTAAAATCCATTTTCATTTCCCACTTTTCTCCTCTCACAACTAGTCCCACAGCATAAAAAGGTGGGATATGGGTCTGTGCTATTTGAATGAAAAAGCAGAAAATTAGTCACTTTTAGGGGTAAGAAAGGGCTAGAAATCTAAGATCCACTTTAGTCTTGTACCAGTCTGCCTTATTTAAACCCACAGTACTCTATTTTCCTAGTGTTAATCCGTATCCTGTTATTTCCAGAACTAGCCTACCCTCTTACAGAATCACAGAATCACAGAATAAAAGAATGGCCAGGGTTGGAAGGGACCTCAAGGATCATGAATCTCCAACCCCACTGCCACATGCAAGGCCACCAACCTTCCCATTTAATACTAGACCAGGCTGCCCAGAGCCCCATCCAATCTGGCCTTGAACACCTCCAGGGACAGGGCATCCACGCATCTGTCTCTGTACTTTCCTGACTTCAGCTCTGGCACCTTTCTATTTTTATCATGTATGCTGCACTCTAGCTTAAGACTAAAACCAAAACCAGACAACATGATGAGTGCATAGGCTGATTTAGTTTTTGCAGAGATGGGTTTAGGAATATATTTACAAAACTATTAAAGTTAGCATCCCCAGAATCCTTTGATGGCATATGTTTCAGATCTCTCCTGTAAGGATAAGAGATGCTGTAGAAGCTCTTGTGGGTCAGCTTTATCAATAGTGTGAATGACTCCAGTTCTCTGTTTTTCAGAGGAAGAATAATCTGAAGTCAAGAGTGGGCTTTGCAGCTCATCTGCTTGCTTCTCTGCCAGCCTTTAGGAACATCTCCTTTTGGAGCCTGAAGAAAATTTATATTCATGGTTATATACATAGGTGTTGACTTTGGTCATACATTTCAACTTCCTTGTTCTTACACAATGGTGACATAACCCTTCTTGCTTGGAAAGAACACTGTCATTTTCTGATTATACATGACGAAGATGTGCTGGCTCATGTAAAAGCAGTTTTTTGAGCAATCTAAAACAGTCAACTTTATCCAGGAAATGCATTTGGGGAAAACTTTTCTGGTGAAAATTCTTGAAGTCTACCTTGAGTCTGTGGCTTATGTAATCAGTATATAGGGAAGAAGCAGTGGAAGAGAACAAGGCCATAATTTTACTGTTGTGGGAGTTGGCTGTCACGGTGATAAGAAATACGAAGGTTTTGTGTAAACGAATAGAATTACTACTGACAGATGAATGAAAGACGCTTTAAGAGAGAGAAGAGTTTAGGTTGGTACTAAGGAGCAACCTGAGGAAATTAATTACTTTCAGCTTTTGAAATGCCTATTTATTGAGCAAACATTTAACAGTATTGTGTTACATTAATGCTAATTGACAGGCATTACACACTTGATAAAGTATTTGAGAGGTAAAACTGTATTTAAAAATCAAGTCACAATGGTATTGTAAGAGGTAACTGGAGGTGATTAATGCATATTTATAGAAGATTAAAACGATTATAGAGCATCTGAAGGAGAGCAGCAAAGATGGTGAAGAGTTGGGGCTTTTCAACTCGGAGAAGAGAAGGCTCTGGGGGGATCTTATAGCAGTGTTCCAGTACCTGAAGGGGGCCTACAGGAAAGCTGGGGAGGGGCTTTTTATAATGGCAGGTAGCAACAGGAAATGGCTTTAAACTGGAAAAGGATAAATTTAGAGTAGACAGTAGGAAGACGTTCTTTACTGTGAGAATGGTGAGACACTGGAACAGGTTACCCAGAGAGGTTGTGGATGCCTCATCCCTGGAAGCATTCAAGGCCAGACTGGATGGAGCTGTGAACCTGGTCTAGAGGGAGGTGTTCCTGGCCATAGCAGGGGGGTTGGAACTAGGTGATCTTAAAGGTCCCTTCCAATCTAAACCATTCCACGATTCCCTGGGTTCGCTCAGCACAGAGCTGAGGAGCTGAGGGGAGGCCTGATGGCAGCTGCAGCTCCTCACAGGGAGCGGAGGGGCAGCTCTGAGCTCTGCTCTGTGTGACAGCGACAGGGCCCAAGGGAACGGCATGGAGCTGTGTCAGGGGAGGGCAGCTGGGGGTTTGGGACAGGTGCTACACCAGAGGGCGGTGGGCATGGAACGGGCTGCACAGGGCTGTGGGCACAGTGCTGGAGTTCAAGCAGTTGAATAATGCTCTCAGACTTAGGGTTTGCATTTTGGGTGGTCCTACATGGAACTGAGGGGTTGGACTCAGTGATCCTTTTGGGTCCCTACTAACTTGGGATATTCTGTGATTCTATAGGGACGTAAAAAGAATTCATGATCTGTTTTTCTGAGCCAGAATGATCATTTCTCTACATTGTGTCTGCTGCTTTCCTTCTTTATCCTGACAGGAAATGGTCCTTTGAAGACATAATGACTTGTCTAATTTTCTGCATGTTAGAAGTCTCATTAAGTATAATAAATTATTAATGCCAAAGAGATTATGGTGGAAGGCATTTGTGAGATCAGAGCTGCAAGTGTTAAACTTTTCTGGAAATAGCTGTGGTTTATCTCTACAGTATCAGTTTATTGAGATCCCAAACCTGATAGTAGTAGAATAAATAGTAATGTTTATAAGAATCAGATTGTATGATGAATGGTATTTTCCAGAAAAGTTTAAATGTTGAACAAGTCAAATGCTATGAATCTTCCTCATCTCTTGAACCAAATTATATTTTTTTATAAAAAAAAGCATTGCACATGTTCCTTCAAAATCTCAAACGCATTTCATAGTGTTTCATAGATGACTTACATTGCTGTTATACAGAATTCACTTTAATTAGGATTGTAATGGATTTCTTATGTCAGCATTCAGGGTTATAATATACTGTTTCCTCTAGTGTTTTAGCCTACTGGTAAAATATTAATATTACATTTTTAGGAGAAACTGTTCTTTGAAAGTATCATTTTGTTCTTGCTTTTCTCAGACTAATTGTTTTCTGATGTGCAAATAGCGCTTCTTCATTTAGATGGGAGTACCAACACGTGATGGATGGACTGTGATTGCTTAAGGGGATTAGTGGACTACGTTCAGGAAAGACTGTGGAGGTCTCCAATTGCAGATGGCTTTGGATCATGCTATAACAAATGTTTTCAAAACACTTCTTTTAACTTCCAAATTGACACTAGCATTACAGCAGATTCTAAGTATGTTTATGTATTTTCTTTGCATACGCTAAGAATATTAATAGAAAGAAGATTTTCTTGTTGTAGTTCAGCTCTGAGCAAACAATACGAATGTACATAAGTTTGAAATAAATGGCATTTGTTGTCTGTATGGAATGAGGTTTATTAAGATAGTATGTTATTGTATAGCTACTTCCAAATAATTGACACAACTTTGGATATTTTAGAAGGGAAGAAACAATAGCAACAGAAGCTTTACTTTGGAGACAGCTAAAAATCCAGCGAGAGGAAATGCTGATCTGTGCTTGTGCTTTTCGTGTAAAGAGTGTAAAATATATTGCCTTTGTTTGTTCCATTTAGTTTAATTCATGACTTGAATTCAGGGGGATTGCCAGAAACGACGAAATGTTGCATGTACCTCTTTTGCAGCTGGGCATCTGCCAATAGCCAGAAGGCTACATCTGCTTTGCATATGAATGTATGTAGTATATTCATCAGAGCCTAATGTGTGGGGTTAGCCTTTATATATATGTAGGGCTTATAAAGCAACTGCATAAAATATGCTCCAAAGGCTAGAGGAGAATAGGGCATAAAAAGGAAAACCGACTCTTCTTGCGTCCATCCCTGTCTTCATGCATTATTTAATGTGCCCTCCACTGCCAACATTCATCAGGCTGAAATTCTTCAGGAAAAAAAAGCAAAACCAAAATCAAAGCACAAACTAAGGCTTTGTTTGGAAGAAAAAGAACCTCACCCGTCAGACAATATTTGTCCTGAAGCTGAACGTTCACCTTCCTAGGTGCAAACCATCATCATTGTGAAACAAGATTTTGGTGCCAGCAGCAAACCTCAGGTATACAAAGGAGGGTTTGGAATCTCTTCCAAACTACTCAGGCAGTGAAGTGCATTATTCACTCTCATCCCCTGTCTACTTTTGACTTCCCTAGGTGAAGCCTTAAAGCAGTGGAGATATTTCAGTGCAGTTTTCAAATGATTGGCCTCAGAAGGCCCAGGGTTTATCTTCTTCATGTCTGCAAAGCTAGAAGGTTGTTCCAACATGAAGTTCCTGATGGCTGAAGATTCTCCTTCACTATCCCTTACTTAGGGGAGGATCAGTATGAGAAGATGTGTTTCAGAAGAAGTGTATGTGGCCATTCCAGATTGCATCCTGGTCACTTTGGTCTTCTGCAAAAATGTATTCAGAGAATGCCTTTCCCATAATACCTCATGTATGAGGGTATTCTGAGTATGCTCAGAATAGGCACTAGCAAAACCTCTGGGAAAGTCTGTCCTTTAACCAGAAAGCTCCACAACATTAAATCACATTAGAAAATTTAATTTCAGAGTCAGAAAGTGTAGATTTTTTTTCCTCTCTTATTTCTTATTCATTCTTTTAAGTGTGAGCTTAAATTTTCTTCAGCTGATGAGATCATCAGTGAACTGTGGGAAACCAAGTATTTTCTATAGCACATTTTAAGGTCAGCAAGTAGACAGAACCAAGCGTGTGCAGTCTAATAGTATATTCACAAAGAAGAACAGGATCTTTTGTTGCAGCGGTACAGTTGAGGTCAGGCAGAACACACCACACAATCCTCACATACAATGCCTTTTGTTAAAAAATCACAGCAAAAGTAAGGTTAGTGTCAGATTCTGTGCACGTTTTTGTTAGAGGCCACTTTATCTTTGTTATCTTGGGTCTGAGAGTGCTCACACTCAGCTGTAAATCAGATTCTCACCTCCAGCTGACAGACACCTCAGGTTAAGACCAGCACCTGTACCCTGGGCCAACCCCACTTGTGAAGACTGAAGAAATGGGCAAATATATTTATTGCAGCAGAGTCCTGCAACATTAAGGCTGCACATGATGTTCATTCAGAAAGATTTATTTAAGTCTGTTATAACCCTGCTTGTTTTCAGTCAAGTCACTTTTTGTGAGGAGATTTGAGCAGTAGCAGATCTTCTTTTCTGTGAAGAAAATGATCTCCTGTTCAATCCACCCGTATTACTGCAATGCTAAAAGTGAAGCCCTAGCGAGTCGAGCAGGGAAGTGCTTCTGTAATTTGGAATAGAAGCATTAATTTGTCGGGAGCCCAGGGCCTAGGTGTCTGACCAAATAGTGTGGTGAAAATCTATTTTGATCTGTCTAAAAGTAAGGGTTTTTAAGACTTTCAATGCAGATACTTTTTTTTTTTTTTATAAGACAGAAACCTCTTTATCTTTTAAACCATCAATGCAAATTAGAATGAATGTGAGCTCTGTTTATATTTGACTGAAGTGCTTTTGTCACAGTCTGATCAGTTATTCCCAAAGCTCACAGGAGCCTTTCTCAGATGACTTTCCTGAACTGTGCACTGTCTTCATTGTATGACTGCAGTTTGAAAGGGAGGACCCCAGAAGATTTTGCTATCTTAGTTATAATTCTCCCAGTAGATACCCCAAGAGCTATTAAATCATACAACTGTCGTGATTTTTTTTCAAATCTTAACAAAGATAATTATTTGTTATAGGTTTGATAGTAGGACAATATTTTGTAATATAAGTAAAAAAAAAGTTGACATTGAATGCCTTATTTATGCAAATACGCTTGACAGATACTGCTGTGCTTACCATACCTTTTATTACAACAACAATAACAAAAAAGAATACAACGATAGGTACTACAATCTAGTGGCTCCAAATATCAATGACTGTGCTTACTGTAAAATTACTGATAGTGAGATTTTTATCCTGAATTATTGCAACTAAGTTCTGGTTTTTACCTTTTTTCCTCCCGTGATTGTATTTGAAAACTCTGTATTGGCTGTGGAACTGTTACAACTGTACATGAAATTCTGTTGCGATAGCTGGTAGGCTGCACTGTGGCATCGACCTTCGTATGTTTAACTTTGAGATGTAATTTATCACTTGTCTGTCTGAGGCGGATTTGGATGTGTAACAAACACCACTGAAATATATGAATGCATTTCCATAATTAGTGTCTTGTGAGGATAGACTTGGATTTAATAGGAGATTCAAGCCTTAAGTGTCTTGCAAATTTCAATATATTGATTAATACTATCCTCTCAACCAGAACGTTGTTTAACAGCCACCTGTTTTAGGGAAATCCAGAAATCCACCACTAGAGTTGCCTAGCATTCAAATCAGAAAAATAAATGAAGCTAGATGGATGCACCGCAGTTAAACTACCCTTGTAAAATAACATTATGGAAGCTTTGGTGGGCAAACATTTGGAAATAATTTTTATACTGAATGTATTCAGTAATTAGAATAGGGCCTTCAGGTATCATTTCATACACCAGTAATACTAGTTCAAAATGGAAAAGATGAGTGATTAAATGACTTAAGGGCACAATATTTACCAGATGTAATTAAACAGGGTCTGAGAATGAAGAACAACCAAGTTTTGTTTTTCTGTGTAACTGCTTCATTCAGTAGTCAAATGAGCTTCTAAAACTGAAATCAGAATATGTGTCCTGGGCAGTGGAGAATTTGCTTCTGTCGATCCTCTTAGAACTAAATTTGCTGCTTTTGTTACACTGAAACCATAGTTACCCAGAAAGAGCACACCTGGGTAAAAGGAAAGTAGGAATGCCATGGAATTAGCATTACTCTTCCTTTTTCTATTAGGTTTGCCTTTGCACAGCGTGCTCAAAGCCCCTTCATTTCTATTTCTTAAGGAGAATCCAGGAGTAGTCATCAGAGGAGTATTTCATGAAGTGAGAAGAAAGTCAGAAGAAGATAATTACAGAGATAGTGCCCTACCAGGCAGTGCCCAGTTGGTTTATTGGTCAGGCTTGCAAGGCCTCTCCTGGGTCAGAAATCCTTTGATGCCCAGGTTCACTTCTGGAGCACAGCATCTGGAGTAACTGCTACCTGCAATAGAAGAAAACATTAGTCACTTCTTTTAAGTTGAGGTGCCCTCAACTCTAAGTACGTGTGAAAGGCATGTCAGCAGTTTATCCATGTCCTTGCACGTGCATTATTTGGTCTAAAGTGACAATAAAGCTGGACTGAGTATCAGTGACTGAAATGTCAGAGGTATTCATCAGCGACGTTTTTCTGTTTTGTTAAAAACGCAGCCAAAAGATAATGAAGTCTGAAAACAAAGTTATAGAATCTCATTGCAAAATGCTTTCCTACCCAAGCAGAACACAGAACCAACTGCACAGTGTGTATAAATCCTGCAGCAATCGGCTCAGACCTGTGATTCTGTGTACGCTGTTACCTTTGGAGGACTGCAGAGCAGTGGTTGCTTTCTCCTTGTAGACAACTTGCCTCCCACTCTTTACCTCATTGGCAGGAGAAAGAGAAAAGCAGAAAAAATTGTAATCCGAAATGAGTATTTCTCAGATGTATGGATATGTATGTATATATGTTCTCTCATGACTTGAACTTAGTTAATTACTATAACATCTGCAGTTCTATCTGTGGCACATCTGTTGCTAACTACTGCCCAACAAAGTTAATGCTGATCAAAACACTCCTGGACTGTCTGTCCCCTCACACTGGGAAATGCCTTCTGTTCTGCTATCAGATAGCTCTGAGCTGTTACTGAACATCATTCTTCAGCACCTGTGCTTATTCCAGAAGTTCTTTCTTTTTGTTGTTTTAAGAATTTGCACAGAAAACCACAGTTTTTGTTCTTTGTATCTGTGGCTTAGGAAACAAGGTCATGGACGGAGATAGAAGGGGGGCTCAGGTAGTGTGCCAAGTGTGCTACAATGAAGAGTTGTCTCAGCCTCTAGGATTCTCCTGCTATTGTTATACAGAATATCAAATAAATAGAAACCATAATACTTTTTGTATGTATACCTCTAAACATGTGTGTGCAAAAAACTTCTAGGGGAATATATTTCATGATGATGACAAAAGAGTCAATCTCTGGCACTGTGTGAATATAGTGGCAAAGAACTAAAATGGGAGATAACCTGTTGTTAGGTAGGACTGCTATTAGCTGCATCCGCCCCGGCACTATTCTGCAGCTCTCTACGTCATTACTGAGTGTCAGCTCTGAACTTTGCCTTGAACTCTTCTTTCTGGTCTTCATACCGGTATGAAGAAAAAGTACATACCCAGTTTTTCTTTAGGACGTATCTGAGATCGTATTATTTTCAATTAAAAAATTACAGCCCCCACTCCTTATATAAGATCTTATTTTATTTTTTTGGCTAGCTTATGATCAGCCAGTGGAATTTCATCCCTAAGAAAAGTCATAAACCTGCCAGGAAAGCTCATTAGTTTAATTTATTCTGATTAAATACAAAGATTGTTCGCTTCCCTGTTTCACCAATGATTAAAATCAAAAATTTAAATGTGGCCAGAAGGTACATTTCAGCTAGTGATTCAGACTGTAAGGCAGAATGCAGGTTTTGTATAGGAAAACACTTAAATACGTAAGTGCAGTATGCTTGTGTGTGAATTTGAAATACATTTATACAAGGATCTAGACTTGCAATATCCGAAGTTTCAAGAAGGGATTTGTTTGGGTTTTGGGGGTTGGGCATCATTATTTTTCCTCTCATTAGTATATGGTTTCATGTCTATCCTTAAAACAATATTATAGGGAAAATAAACAGATAATTCTTTGTGATCCAGAAACAAATGGTCAGAGGTGAGTTTTGTATTTATTGGCTGACCTAAACAGAAAGCAAATTAATGTCTTGAGGAATCTCTCACAAAGTGGTAGCCATAACACCTCAAAAAGAAACAAATTGCACCTTCTTAAAATTGCTGATTGTAGTGCCTGTGAATCAGCAGTATATTTTTCTAGCTGACTTGTGAGAGAAATGATCTATTTGCACCACAAACTAGAATCCTTCTTCTTTATCTAATCTGCTTGTTCTTCTGTTCCTTGAACCTTTGCATTGAATTCATTCATGGTTTTGTCCTATCTTCCTCGTTTCTCTTCCTCTTCTCCATAAAAATTTCCTGAAGTCTTTTTTAATCCCCACTTCCCCTGTGGGTGGAAGCTATCAGCATAGCATCTGTGTGCCAAGGGCTGATGTTTTGCCAATTGCTTCTGCATTTCTACTGGAGAATGGAGAAAATACAGGAATTGCCAGAATGAACGAGAGCTGACACCTTTAATTCAACATTCTCTGATCTCATCTGTATATTTCTCTGAACAGTGTAAGTTTTCTATACTGTTTTCCTGTTTTCTCCTTGTTTTTAGAGGTAGATTTTGCATAGCCTATAGAAGTGTGGAAACAAAGATACAGAAGCAGAATTACAACAGCATTTCAATTGAAGGAGAAACATATTTCTGGGCCATTCTGTCCTCATAAATAAATGCATGAAATGGGATATCTGCTGAAGGCTAAGCTGTAAAATGGATAGCACACAATACTCCTTCCACTTACAAAGCTAGTTTGGGCACTTACTACCAGCAAGTGTATGAATACAAGGTCATTCAGGAAATAGAGCAAAAGAAGCACAAAAAGCCACAGAACTGTGGGATTTGAGGCAAACACTTCAACTCATAAATTTCAAAGAATGCTTCTGAAGTTGCAAATTGAATGTAACCATGTGCCACGTGGCACACCTTCTACTGCTGTTAAGTGCAGTTCTCCTCAACAAACCCTTATATGGGTTATACAGGGGATGACCCGTGAGATCACTGGCAAATCCTGTCACCTTCTGGGATTTATCTTGGCTGTTTTTCAAATGATACACAGTGAAGCCTCCCTAAAATAATGACAGTGAAGAGAATATACATTAAATGCATTCATCGACCCTATTCCATCTGATGAAATGTAGTCATTCCCAGACACAAATTTTCTACTGCCTGAGAGAAAGAAGAGAATCCATTAGACTCTTTTGATTATAAATTTATTATTATTATTATTATTATTATTTTTAAGATTTTTTAAAAGGAATTATGTGCCCGTAAGTTTATTTTACCAGGAAAAGAGAAGGTGTCATAACCATATTTGTGGTTTATTTCCATGTTTAGGCCAGCGTATCTGACTGATTAAAGAAAGCTTGAGTTTTTCAGCAGCTGCACATGTAATGAAACAGTTGTTATGGCAACAATACATTTTTTATGAGTTATAATAATGACAGAGCAACATCTTCTAAATTGTCAGGATTTAAAGTTACAGCTGCTGTGTTTTGTCTTGCAGACATACCTTGAAAATATAAACATGTTTACAAGAATGCATAATACCATCTAAATGTTTTTCTTGAATATTTAAAAAAAAAAAAAAAAAAAGAGGCTTTAGAATGGGGCTTAATTTAAACCAGTAACAACTTTCCCTTTTCCATCCCCTCTGTGATGATCTTTTCACTATTTTTTAATCAGTTTTGCTTCTGACTGGCAATATTAATTGAAGCTGAAGTGCTGGAAGGATATTTGGAATTCCCACATACGATATTGCTGCTACAGTGAATTTAAGTTAAACTCGAAGGTGGCTGCTTTTGTGGGATGCTTCTGAGAGGTCCAGGAGGGAATGCGCTTCAGTGATCCTTCTGACTCTCCTAGATATCCTTACTGGGAAGAGCTGATCTAATGTGCATTTCTCACTCCAGCCTGCTGGGATATATACATGTGCAGCTGCTCTGCTGTCACCAGAAGTCCTGAGGACACTGCAAGAGTGCACAGACTTTCTTCCAAGAGAAGAAGAATTTTTATCACATTGTCACAGAAAGAGAGCAGGAATTGATATTCACATGTGATGAATATTTGTCACTACCAACATATTAAGTAGAATATGCAGATATTTCTGTCTAGACACTTCTTTAAGGTCCAGTTGCCTTCAACAGATATAAGTCATTTGTGTGAACAGGCTATCCCACCATTACTGATCAGCTATTTTTGGAGGCAAATCAATTGCTTTGGATGAGCTAGACTGTACTAAAGAGAAATCATGAGTAGAAGCTTCAAATAAACTAACCACACTTAGGATACTTCTGGAGTTTATTTTTGAGGTGTTATTGTCTGTTCTATGCACACTCCATTCACAATGAAGGTGTATACGTGTTTTGGCTGCACTGAATGCAGGACTGCTGTCCTTGCAGCCTGAGGAACAAATGTTTCAACTCAGTACTCCTCCTTTCCACTGATATTAATACCAGAAAAATGGATTTTGAAAGAGTAACACGAACATGACTCATCTGTAGAACTGTGTAGAAAAAAACAGAAATGGGATCCAGGACAAATTTATTCATTCCTCACTGTTAAGGAAGACACACTTAAACTATGAAAAAATATGGTGCATAATTTGCTTTCTGTACATGTCTTTATTGTCTAAGAAAATGTTTTGCTTATTCCTGATAGGGTTTGAAATAATATTTGGTCTTCTGTAGCTGTCAAGCACACTTACCTTCTTGCTGAGTTATGCCTTAGGCCATTTAGTGACAAGCGACCATGTATCATTGCTTCTAAGCACCTGAAAGATCATTTTAAATGTCACAAAGCCCTTGCCTAGCTATCTCTTCAGTACAGTTCAATGAAAAGTAGGCATTTTATTGTAGAATTTGATAATAAGTAGATCATGTTTTGTTCTGCACTGATAATTATCTTTGTTTTTTTCCCATTAAAAAGCGAGGTCATCTTCCGTTGTTACACTCTTAAATTCTGCATTACTCTTAAAATGCATGAATGGTGTCTGAAAAAGTTTACTTTTACAATCTGGGACCAATCATCATATGAATGAAAAAATATCTGCGATGTATTTTTATTATGGAAGATTTTTCTTCCCTTGTAGTGTCAGACAACCACTGTATCAGCGAATGTCTTGCTGTAAAATAACTATATTCTCATTGGGTTAAGGAACTACCTAATGGGAAAATACCAGGAAAGTCTCTTCTTTGTGTTATTTTTGGGGTCAAACTAAGTCTTTAGCCAGATAGCTCCGGTGTTATGTTAGTTCTCAAAACTGAATGTCTGAATATGTAATTTTGTAGGCATATAACCTTCACGTTATGCAGACATGCAGCACTGTCAGTTTGGCATGGTTCCTAGTGCTTTTTTTTTTAAGGAAAAGGATTGTACTGAAGGTGATTCTGAGGTCTGAAAGAGCTGCAGAAGTTCATCTTTGCAGGATTGTTATGTGAACTTAGGTGTGTATTAAATCTGCAGCTCCTAATGATAAGATTATTTTTTTTATTTTTTGTTTTACAAATTGGAGGAATGATTTGGAGAAAAACTGGATGCACTCACAAAGAGAGATGCAAACATAGGTATGGACAGCCATTTACAAATGCAGAATGGAGAGTGATGGCTGTGTAGGAATACCACAGAGAAAGCCACTGGTTACAACAGCTCACAAGCTGAACCTGAGTCATGGTGTTGTTGCAAAGCAAAGAATGGTATATATAAGCTAACACATTACCCTTAAGATATATGAAGTAACTCCATCCTGTAGTGCACTGTCACAGCCTCTGCTGAAGAACTGTGGCTTGAATGAAAGTTAAATTTAATAAGAATATGAATGATAAATGAATTTAAAAAGATATAAAAAACCCGTAGAATCACACAGATGTAAGACTGACCAAATAAAGATGCAGTGAGGTAATACAACTAGAATAAACTGTTCTGGTACAGCCATATTAGCTTTAAAGCATACCATCTACCTACACCCCTTTGGAACTCTGAGTGAGCAGTTGTTGGCTAAAATCAAGACTTGACCTTTCTTAACAACTAAGCAAATGTAAAAATGGGCTCCCATCACATCACTAAAATACAATAAATTGCAATAAAGATTTCTCTAGGGTGCTAAAGATGTGCTGTGAAAAGTTCTTATGATGAGTGGAAAACTCTTATTTCAATTTTATCTATGGTATCAGGCCAGTCCTCTGTATCATTTAGTGAACCCTTCACTTCCTCTCTTTGGTGACAAGCTAATCACTTCTGTACCATTCATTTTAGTGGCACTACTTTGTGAAGTAGCTCTTGAATGATTTGAACAGGGAATGAAAATGGGGGTTTACAGCACATGGAGGGCCAGGTGCTGTCTTTTTTTCAGCAGAACTAACACTTTACTTCACTATCACGGTCCTCGGAGTCAGTGAGAATATTTGTGAAATGAAGCGTATTGCAAGAGCAGTAAGGTGGCATCCACGTTTTGGAGGTAGGAATCAGATTAAAACCCTTTTATTTTTCCTTTCTTTTTTTTTTCTTTTAAAAACTGGTAGTGATATCAATTCCAGGCAACATTTGGTACCTACTATGAAAATTTCTGGTGATAGAGATCTAGTTTTTCACAGTGAACAGGAAATCCAGATAAAACTACTAACCTATAAAAAGATTGCATGCAAAGATTTCTTCTTATGCCAAGTTATATATAGAAAGGGATCAGAATGGATTTGCTCATTATTCTCTGAAGTTTAATAGTCAATAACATCCTGTTTTTACATTTATTTTTTCTTGAAAGCTGAAGTAGCAGCATTTAGAATTAGATCTCAAGATCTTCATTTGTTACTAAAATATAGAAAACTTGAAAAAAATTTCTCAAAAGTCTAAAAAACAGGATTCTATAATATTATATTTCCAAAAGCTTGTAATCATCCTAAAAGTTATGATGCTAATTCTGCTTCTGAATATTTTTCTCTTACCTAAGGCCACTTTTTCAAAGTAGCACCAGATTAGTCAGCCAACTGTGTATCTCTCACATACACTCAATTTAAAATCTCAAAATAAATAAATAAAAAAAACCCAACACCACAATAGTTTCTAAAACCATATAATTTATCAATCAATTTACACTTAAGGCAAGTGATGAAAAATTCAAGATTTGTGTACTGCTGCCTAGGAACTGCAACCGACCATTCTGTTTTATCTACACAGCTAACATGTTTTATAGAAAACTCCTTTCTAATTTTTTTTCAGTTTTAAAGTTCTTTGTACTTGTAGATTCCTGATCAGTAGTATGTGTAGAGGGAGAAGCAAGGAACAATTTTCACCTTTAAATCCATGAGGATAATACAGCACCAAACAACAAGCTGTAAGAATAAACTCCAACTGATAGTCAAGAAGTAATGCATCTAGGAGAATTAATCTGAGCTATCATATGCAGAGATGGATATGCTACCACCTTTTAGGAAGAAAGGCCTTAGAGTTGTGATGAATAACTTTCGGCAAATGCCTATTAATCAAAATGGCATCGATGTAAACTGCTTCACAGGATTTCCCTAAAGTTCTGATGGCTGCAGTGTAGGAGTACACCAGAGGACAAGGCATTCAGTATATGTTTTAGTTTTTATGTGCTCATAATATAATTTTTCTAAGCAACAACAATCAACCACTTAGAGCATGAAGATCAAAAGATTTGATAATCCCCCTCTACACAGAATTAATTTCTAGGAAAATATGTGCAAGACTGGTTTTTTTATATTGCTTTTAAATAAATTCAGATTTTGTTTCCTTAATGCTGCCTTTAACTTTTGAAGGTGGGAGATGTCTTCATATGATTTAAAACCTCCATAATATGCCAAGAGAAGAATGGAGAATAACAGTATGAAACTTCTGCCGCTTATTTGGAATGCCACCTCTAAAGGTATCAAAATGGCAGATTGCAGACATGATTCCAAACTGAGCAAGAGAAGTAATATTTAGGTGCACAGTTACATATTCAGCCATTTATTGCCATGTGCAAACACATTATTTTGCAACTGTCCATACATTTGGCACTTGTAATTTCAGTCTCTCTTCAGAGCTTTTATAGGATGAAGTATCTGCTTTTATGATGCCAGTAGATAAGCCAAAACTAGATGTGGATTTTGATCTGGATGAAACCACAAAATGAGTTTGTAACAAAGTGAGAGAAAATCTCTATATCCTGACCTGCAGGTGCCTTCTTGGATTAGTGGATTATGTTTCCTTCCAGTCACCACCTTCAGTTAAGATGTAGTCAAATCTACTCTTGTAATGTGATCTATGTGGTTCAGGAAATTATTATCCAGACTTCCACTTATTTCTCTTTTGGTGCCAGCTACCTGTATGGTCGTTGAGTGTGCTAAATCCTCCCTAATGCTAGACCAACAACTACTACTTTTCACTGCCATGTTCTATGTTCTAACTTAGACTTTTCCCTCCCAAATCAAATAAAAGCTCAACAATAAACAAGTCCCTCAAGAAGTCACTTCCTATTTTAATGAATTTTCATTTACATATGGTTACCTGCTTTGGTTTCCATAAATAGGTGCATCTATTAGTACATCTGCATCTATTTTTTTGGCCATGCTTATACTTAACAAAGAACTGATGTTTTAAGACTACTTCAAAACAGTAATGAAAAAAAGTTGTTGACTTGAATATGATACAAACACTAGTGTTCATTTTCATCTTATAAAAAATATTGGTGCGTAGAAGATGCACAATACATGGTGTAAGACAAAGAATTCAGATGAGTTCTTCAAGTGATTATACAGGCAAGGTCAAAGAAGTTAATTTAAAGAGAGTGGCCATCACAAGCTCTGGCCAGTAGGTTTATAGACACCTTATTCACTTCCATTGCCATGCCATGTGGTTAGTTACTTTGTAATTTTATTTCTTGGTGAAGGATCATGTGTTGCTATACAGCCTCTGTTCCCATTTCTCAGTGCAGGGGTACTGACTTGCATGAATAGACGTCCCATAGCAGATGCTGTAAAATAGATCTAGGCACCCAGATGTGTTTTAGTGGAAGAAACGGAAACTTACTAAGAGTAGTAGATGAAAATCAGGCACTGATGAAGAATCATGACAGTAAAATTATTTGAAGTACCAACATAAATCAAATATCAAATTAAATGTTTTTCTGAAATGGAAGATGTTATTGTGGTAGTCCTAGTGCACTGGAAAATTAAAAAACTGCTGTACTGAGATGTGATTTGTGTTACAAAAGCTGAGATTACCCTACCATATCAGTTTCACAAGCATCTCTTCGGTGATATGAGTTCTGTATGCATTAGATGAATGCAGATTGTTTTGACCTTCTTTAGAGAGTTAAGTAGACAAGAAGGGATTAAAGCTGTAAGGAATCAGAGCATCTGACCTCAGCAGATATGAGGATTTTAACTACCAGTATCTCCTAGGGGAACAAACATGAACTAGCAGTAATGTGGCTTCCAGAATTTTTTTCCTCTGTAAAATACTGGTGCTTGCTTTTGAATCAGGTTTGACTGGTGGCCACATGGCAATTGGCACTGTAAGAACAGATGAGGGCTGAGCTAGTGTCAGATCTTGTGATGATCACTGCAAAACCCAGGGAGTTTTCAAGTGAAAGAGACTGCAGTTTGGCAGCAGTATGTCCACCTTCAGCAGCAAGAAGGAAGATGGCCAGAACCTGGGGATGAGGGGATGCTTTGCACAGGTCCTAGAGGAACGTGTTAAAAAAAAACATATTTTGTCAGCCTCCAGTTAGTTTCAATACCAGGCACTAGCGCTAGAAAATGACAATGATTTGTTTGAGTGTCATGATGGGAATACTTTGTAATCATAAAACTGACCATAAAAACTACTTACAATAAAAGAAAAACTCTACAAAAAGGTCAGATAATCCCTTAATAGAAAAAGTGTGACAGCCATAAAACCAAATGTTGAAAATTAGATCTTTTTTTAGAAAAAACATATTAGTTTTGACATAATTCACTATACAGCAATTTCAACTAAAGAAAAGGGGTAATTTATCTATAGATAAGTGTACCTTCATAACTCAAGTAGCAAAATCAAAATGATGAATGTAAATACGAAACAAAAATGCCTTGAATTCCAAATAATAGAACCTTGAGTAAGAGCCAAAATGCATTTCTATTTCTTTCAGAAAAGTGGATAACTAAATATTTGCTATTAAAGTTAATTTGCAAGAAGTTAAAAATTAATGTTGGTGATATTCACGTACTCATCTATGCAGATGTTTGTGTCTGTCCCACTTGGGGAGGAATGTGAAAAATATTTCTTGGAAGTTTGTTACAGGTTGCCACCTCAGTCTCACGGCCCTACATTTAAGTTCTTTTCCTGTATGATCTCCAGTGCATGGCTATGTGTTATCAATATCACTTAATGACCTGAAAGACTCAGAATGTGAGGATAGAATTCTCTCATTGGTGACAGGAGATCAGCTTTGTTTAAGAGTCATGATACTCATGTTTCTATTTCTTAATTTCTTCAGTTGTCAGTGTCATCAACATACTGTTTACAATTGTATTAAAAGCAGTAAAGAAAAATGCCAGAAAAAACAATAAACAGTTCATGGAAGACCAGCAACTTCCCCTTGTTTCACTGGTCATTAAGATATGGGAGAGAAAAAAAACTGTTCCACCATTTTGGTAGAAAGAGAAACATGTATTTTATAGACAACTTTTGCTGCTATGTTTACTCGCTGGAAGAATTTATGGAATGTAGGTTTTCTTGCTTGAGTGATAAGGGATCAGCTTTTTATGTATCAAGTATTTTTCTTCTTATCTAACAATATCAACAATTTCACAATACTCTCACTGAACTCTTGATAGAGTAAATGGCTGATTTGGGACAACAATCACAACAACAGCATTATGTAGTATTTTATTTCAGTCTTGTGAGCTCAAATAATTGTATATAAAAATTGTATATTAAAAGCTGATTAAGACTGCAAAATTCTTTAATTAAATGCAGAGTAGAAGTACATATTTTTTGCAGTATATTTCAGTAGGATCTACACGCTCCAGTGTGATGTAGATTAAGTACACTTTGAATGCATCACAATTAATTGTAATAAGGAAAACAATACAAAATCTTAGTCATTTGAACAGCTCATCATTTACAGAAAGGAGGGCATAAATGAAGAAAATGATATCAGAACGCTGACTCACTCCCTTTACACTGATGTATAAGGATGCAAGGCTACGGAATTTGATGGAAATATCCAGTGGGAGATGAAAATCAGACCTCAACATCTTAGGGAGTGATTATTGACATTTGAGGACTCATGTGGGTAGTTGCCAGCTTATGCAAAAGGTGATACATACACAATTTTCCCAAAAGGGCAGTTCACTGATGTGGCAAACCCTGTGCTCAGGGTTTTCTGTTCATTGTGAGCCTTAGTTATATACTTCCCTATTTGTAAATAGTCCATGACAAATTTTAAATTGCAAGGATGCTCCAAGGGAAACATGAAATGGTAAAGTCTGTTCCTGGAATCCTGCGGAGCATTTCTGTATTTTTCTACTCAAAATAGCAACAGAATCTGTTCCTGAGAAGTGGTAAACACTTCTCTGCATTGCTAAGCACCTTTTATTTTGATCAGATCTTAGTGGAGCTCTGCATGTTTCAGTGGCCGTAAGTGGGCAGAATGGATTTATCAGCTTTCAAAAGACATACAGCAAATGAAGTCTGCAGAAAACTCCCTGTTTCCTGTAACCAGCAAGCATTGATATATTGAAAAGTCCAACTGGGTTCTGCTTATTGAATAAAACATACCAAAAGTGGAACCCTTGGATTTATTACCCACTTGGATCTCAGTAACATGATCACAGTTTATTCCCTTGGGTGTTTTGGGTTGCCTTAAGGACAGATTTTTTTTTCTTTAAAAAGAAAAAAACGTATTTTTTTTTTGTTCTAAAAGCCAACTTTTTTTTTGTTAAGTTACTGGTAGAGCGCTTCTAACTGCAGCTTTCAGCATGGGATAGCTCCAATGGAAAGTATTGGTGGGCATTATAGAGTAACAATCTCGTCAAAATATTGTAATGGTTAAAGCCATGCAAAAGATTTTGTCATTTGTCATTATAATCCAATACAAGAACACAGTACCTTATAGAGATGAGGATGGGAAAGGATTTTATATGATTACATCACAAGATGATAAATGAGAGCAATTTGTGTTCATTATGAGAACAGCATCCCAAAGAGAATGCTGTTATAAATTCTATTTTGCTCTCCCTTCCTCCACCAGAAGACTAGACTACCAGCTTAGAAATAAGAATACAGGCTCTTCAAACAAACCACAGAGAAGAAAGCAAAACCACTGAAAATCTGTCTACATTTTATGCTAGTGAGAGCATTATGAATTAGAAAATTAAAAGAGAAACACAGGATGACAATCATGACAGATCCTTAAAATCTAATTCCCCTTTCTTTTTCTTGAATAAAGAATATTTCAGCTTAGTAAAATAGCTAGAAAACAATTGTTTCTAAAGAGAAAGAAAATTAAGTTTATGTTAGTTAATAAAAAGAATTTATTTGATTATCAGCAACTATTTCAATTTGTACTTAAAATCCAGACATTTTAGTATGCTAATTACACCTTCCAAAGAAAAAATAATCAAAAGGTCTTGTTATTTTAGATTTAGATTGGATGTCAGGGGAAGTTCTTTACTATGAGAGTTGTGAGGTGCTGGAATAGGCTGCCCAGAGAGGTTGTGGATGCCCCATCCCTGGAGATGTTCAAGGCCAGGTTGGATAGGGCCCTGGGCAGACTGCTCTAGTATTAGATATGGAGGTTGGCAGCCCTGCATGTGGCACAGGGGTTGGAGCTTGATGGTGCTTGATGGTCCTTGAGGGCCCTTCCAACCCAAGCTATTCTATGATTCTATGATTTTAAAATGTTTTTGAATCTCAGGATGTGGGTCCCCCACAATTTTGGCTTGACAGATATATATTTCTTGAAAGAAAAAACATTTGTTGAGTAAGTTTTCAACCCACTTTGTAGCTGAATTGTACTGAGGTCAGCAATGAGCTAATCCTCTTTCTTCTTTTCCCCACATGCATCACTACAACAGCAGCAGCAGTAGGCCAGAATGAAATCTACTGATACATTTACTTTCTCTAGCCTTGTGATTGCCAACAGTTCAGCTATGATATTTTAGTTGTATCTATACAGTCTGGATTCTAGGGTTATAGTTAGCTTCAGTCAGACTTGCATTTTTATATATACTTACAAAGATGATATCAGCAGATCTGTTTTCCTCTTTTTTCTTCCTATTTTTCTCTTAGGCAATTTAACATCTTCTCTATGCTCTCTGTATGATCTGCGATATTTAATGGGTTGGGTGTGGAAAAAGCAATGCAAATGCTCTTTGTGCTGATGAAAACAAGATGAAGAGTGAGTGCAAGCACCTGTGTCTCCTAAATCCTTGTGGATGTGTGATCTAAACCTGATTGAAGTAATTACTGGATACCGTTGTGCAAGTTAAAGGGATATGTGAATAAGGGTTGGTTCTTTTGTTGAGTAGGCAGTGTTAATGCTTGAGGGCTTCTAATACTCTTGAAACCATCCCAGAGAGTTTCCCATCTTTGCTGAACTTGTAGAGCTTAATGATAGGGTTGAAGGTGATCTGGGAAGAATGGAAATCAGGAGGAGCTAAGGCAGGTGGCAGAATGTTGGGATAAAGTGGTACTGGGAAAGATGTAACAGGGGGTTTTGTTTCTACCCTACAATCTCAGTATCAGCTGCAGACATAAAGAGATTTAACTCAGGCTCCTATTTGGAAGACAGTGAGAGGAAAGGCCCAGAAGATTTGAGTGAAACATTTCTTTAGTTCAGGTGCTGCCAAAATGTAAAACTAGCCTATCTCAGTTTCAGTGGCAATGAGCAAACTTTGTTTGAGGGTGCAGAATTTCAGCTGTGGAAATTAATCTACCTACCCACATCCACTCAATGATCTGCTGCCTGTTAGTAGTCACAACTTAAAATATTTTTCAGCTATGAATGCAAGGTGAAGAGTTACTTTGAATGATGATGTGGGTATGGATGTGGCTAAATATGGAGGACAGAAAACATTGCTATGGATTTCAAAATTCATCTCTCTTGTTAATATTGAATGCTTGCCTCATCTACTAGGCAAAGTCAATGCCTGAGAGTGAGTTTGGGCTATTAAGGATTGATTCCTTGGGGCACCTGTGAATTTGCCTAGGTTGCTGGATGGGGGTATGAGACGATTTTATGACATTAAGAGGAAACACTTTGGCCACTGAATCTAGTCCATCCTACTGCCAGTTATGTTTAAGATAACAGTTGCAAAGACAGCAAATCATCTTCCTGCTGTTCAGATATGCACAGAAGTTGGAAAAGATATTACAGGTATCAAGGGTAAGCAGCAGCGCAATGGGAGAAAGAAGTCATGTTTTCCTGCTGTTTCCTTGGCTTGTTTTTTTTTTTTTTTTTTTTAGTGTCTGCTTCATTGCCAAAATAAGCCATCATCTTTATATTGAAAGAAGTGTTAGTGTTATATAATCTGTTGTCTTCCTGTGCAATAAGGTTTTCAAAATGCTAATGATGTTATGTATATATGTATTACATGCTAGGGGCGTACTTGCTATACATAAAAGTTGCTCATCTTAAATGTTAGCAGTTACAGGACATAACCTGTCAATTGTTGACAGGTTTTTACTCAATACATTTCATATTAGTAACAAGGACAATATATCAATGTTAATGAAGTCATGCCCTTCACTGACTTGGTTGTATATGTGTGGGAACAATGTCTAAAACAGGCTTTAGGAAAACAGAGCTCATCCAGTGCCTTCATGATAGCTGCCAAATCCTATGATCAGTATGTGGAAAGGTGAACCCTGGTAGAGAAAAAAGAGAAAAAATGCATGAAAAGCAGCAGGAGATAGCTTTGTATTACATTATAGGCCAACATATGTTATCCATCTTACATGACACTTTCAAGTGGTTTGTGAATTTTTGAGAATTTTATTCCCATTGCTTTCAGGTAATTACTGTCTTATCCTTTGCACATTTGGAGAAGTATGGCTGAGGACACAAAATTGCTCCTTCTGACTGCCTCTTTTTGTTTCTTTTCCTTACAGCATTCAGAAAGAGAACTAAACTGGGGTGCAGAAGTGTGAGCTGTGGAATGACGTATATTATGGTGACAAAGAGCTGGGAACAACCAGCGGGTCTGAGATATTCTGCTTTGTCAACTTTGTATACGTTTTAAATAAGTAAGACTTATTTGAAAGAAAATAATGAATATATACAAGATAATTAAGATTTTTTTTTTTTTAATCAGGTTACCAGCTATAGTTTTGATTTTACTGATGGTTAAATACTGGAGATTGTAGACATGCTTTCTATAGAAATTGCAGTACCAGTGCATATCAAGTACATGTCCCAGGGTTTCAGTAGTGGGGGACTGAGGTTGCCTCTGTTGGGAAGGGCCAGCATCTGCCCTGGTGCACACAGAAGTTCCAGCTGCTCCACTTGATCCACCTCAGGGTTCAGAGATCCCCTTGCAGTCTTTGGTGAGGACCATGGTGATGCAGGTTGTCCCTCTGCATTCCACAGAGGCCTATGCCAGAGCAGATATCCACATTGCAGCCCATGGAAGACTTCATTCCAGAGCAGAAGAAGGTGCCCTGTAGGAAGTTGCCACCTGTGGAAGGCCTCAGACTGGAGCATGGCATTAGCATGAGGATGAGGAGCAGCAGAGACAATATGTTATGGATAGATCACAACTCCATTTTTTGTCCCTCCGCACTGCTTGGCATGGAACAGGAGTTCAGAAGAAAAGGTGCAAAACTGAGCCTAGGAAAGAGAAAGGTGACATGCTGTTTCAATATTTGCCTTCCCACTACCAAATCTGCTTAAATCAGTGAGTATGGGAACTGCTGAATCACGGCCTCTGATTGACCACCTGAGGCAAGCAATGAGTCAGCCACGGGAGCACAGGTGAAGGTAATTCACCAGTGCTACCGGAAGGGGTGGAGCCTGGCTCCACCTCTCCTAGATCCATTTAAGAGCTGACTGCCCTGAGGAAGGATCTGTTCCTAGAGATTACTCCTCATGGAGAATCTTCTAAGCCTACAGTATTGGTAAGCATTTTCCTTTTATTATCTTCCTGTTGCAATAATTTTACTTAGCCTAACTTTCCTGTATATTTTGTAATTATAACATCTGTATATTCATTGATTATATACAGTGATAAATTCATCTTTTTCTGGAGTTGACCCTGTTCTTCCTCAGATAATAATTATAAGCAATCTCAACACATGAGCTTTCTCATTCTATGGCCTTCTCCTGTCATGCTAAGGAGGGGGAATGAGAGAGAGGCTGAGAGGGTGTACTTTACTATGAAGTGAGTGGCTTCAGCCATTTCAGGTCTATACCTTCTTCCAGGATATTTTGCCTGTAGCTAAATAGTTTGACAGATTGTAATAGGTAGCTTTTACACTAGCAGTCAGAATAAATGCAGTGAATTTTAATCTGTTGAAAGCCTGGTGGCTGACGATAACTTCTTTTTATTGGAATCTTTCTTTCTTGTATTGATTTTAAAACATCTACATGGCATCTACTTGTGAGAACAACTGTAACATCATTGCTTTTACTTTATGCTAGTCTTTGTGGACTTTGCTAGCCAGCAAACCTGCTCTATTCTATGTGTCAGTATGAGAATAACTCACTTTTCCGTTGCCAGAAGCATGTTTGCTTCTAAGTACTAATGTCCTATTATTACCTAATCTTTTCCAGTGTTTCTCAACACTGGAAAGAGTCATGCATTGACAAATGATTTCTTCTCATTTTAGGTTTAGATAGACCCACTGTACCTAGAGATGTGGTACACTGAAGTTTTTCCTGTGCTGTTACTGCATATGCCAATGTATATCGAACTATCTTCCTCATAGCAACATTGCTGATTTTCCTATTATGCTGGTGGCAAGCTGGAAATTATATTAATTATACAGCTGTGAATTCTTCCAAGCTTGTTGTCTCTGTTTTCTTTTACCTTTGTTCTTCAGCAGAGTTCTGCCAAAGGACTTCTCACTTCTCCTGATAAGATTAGAGCATTCAACCCTGTTTGCTACTTCAGCTATTGCTTTATTACTGTGACAGTTTTTACAGTATAGGCATCCAGCTAATATATATTTTCTGTAACATCTGCCTTTAACCCTTGGTGTATGGAAACTGCCTCCATTCCCAATGAAGCTAACCTATTTGTAAAGATGGGGAAACAGAAGTGTTGATGAGGAATTCCTTTAGTTAACACTGATATTTGAAATCTGGAGAGCTGGACTCTCATCTCTTACTCTGAATTAAGTGGATGCCTTAGGAAAACAGGCAACTTGAGAGGTTTTTCAGTTGCTTTTTATTCTTTGAATCTATGTCCAAATCTCTTAATTTTGGTATATTTTTTTTCTTGCCTTACTCATTTACTTAGTAGACTTCAGTTTGTGTTACCTAGCTTGTTCTTAACTGTATGTAAAAGATTTGAGCCCTGGTCAGTATTTCCAGGTTACTCTAAGGTGTACTCTACTAATGCTGAAAGTTGTGAACCACATCAATATGTTAATCTCAGAGGTGATAACTTGTTAATTTTGCTGTAATGAAATCTGATGCTGCTTTGAATTGCAAACCTATGAAATACTAGTACTGTCAGAGTTTGAGAATCCAGTTTGTTTAGATTTGTGCTGTCTTTCATAAAATCTTAAACTTTCCTATATAATTGCTCAACTAATTCTTGTGCTGCTTTACATACATTACTGGAAACTTGAGTTATATCATTCAAAATACGTGATGATTCATGTATGACTTATTTCTGTTTTCTTAAGTATTCATCTCTAGTATTCATTTCTCCTTACTTTACTCTTCATGCCTTAATTTTTCTAAATTCATGATATTACAAAAACATGATTTTAGAATATGCCTTGGAGGTAGAAGTTGGGGGTCAGCAGACCCAAGATGTTACTACTGTTATGCATGGTTATGCAAGGGCTAGTAATAAACCACATATAAATGTTTAGTTTAGGATTGCATTGCTGTTATGTATTTCTGACCTGTTCGTTGATGTACAGTACAGTCAAGATTATTCCTATAATGAATAATGCCATGAAGTCATCAAAACTGACAGGAGAGTTTTACATTTCACTGAAGCACAGCTGTCACTTTTGAAAAGTTAAGTACAGAAAATGGCTCCAAATACAACAGAATTTTACATTCATAAATATAATAATACTTTTCTATTAGATGGACAGCTAAACTGTCTTTTTGTTTGAATGAATAGAAGAATTTTATGACAAAAGCATAAAATAATTTGAATTGGATGAGACCCTTAAAGGCCATCTATTCTAACTCCCCTGCAGTGAACAGGGATGCCTATAGCTAGATCAGGTTGCTTAGGGCACCATCCATCCTGACCTTGAGTGTCTCCAAGGACACGGCATCCACCACCTCTCTGGGGAGTGTGTTCCTGTGCCTCTCCAGCCTTATTATAAAAAAAACTTCTTTCTTATATCCATTCTAAATCTCCCTTCTTTTAGTTTGAAACCATTAGCGATAGGTGAATAAAGAAAATAGTGGATTATAATCATAATTAGTAGTAGCTTGTGATATACACACTTTAAACAAATATTTAAAAAATAGGATAAAATATGTGTTAAATGCAACATATTATATTGTATACAGTCACATATATAGGTTGTCACCACTGTCTTGTTGATGTCCTAATCTTTCTTATCCCTTTATTTCATCCATAAAAAGTTATTTATCACATTTGTATGGGACTCTGCACAAGAGTGTCACGACCTGTTGGAATCCTCAAAGCATTATTGCAATTTGTAATAAGATAGAATTAGGGTCCAGAAATAAAATCAACTAGAAACTATCCATTAAAGTGAAATGGAGTAGTATAGCTTAATAGTGCAAGCTGGGAACAATGCAGGAAGTAAACACCTTAGACAGGAGAAAGTAAATTAGATTCTTTGAACTCTTTTGATTTTAATAATCTGTTTATAACATAGACAAACCAATTTCTTAGAAAGTATGATATTTAATCTGACAGTGTTCCTTTAATAGTCTACCTATACTGGCTGTTGCTGCCACCATGTCTTGGCTACTCTTAAATGTCGCTCCCTCCAAAATGCCTTTGCTGTCAGTGTTGCACTGGGGTTGCTGCTTCCACAAAGACCATTTGTTACAGTCTCAGCTGTGGAGCTCCTGCCTCTCTTTCAGAAAAGAGATTGGCTGGGGATCAGACTAGAGATTATCTGCATTGGAAATGCACTGCCAAGCATCAGTCGCAGTGGCCCTGGAGGGTCATCTGTCAATGATGCTGATGAGCACCGTGCTTCAGCTACCTCTCCTGTCACATTCCCTCTCTCATGGGGCAGAGGCAGCTTCTGGGGTCCTGTTAGCTTTAGGATGCTGATGGGATTTTTCTGTGCTGTCAGCTGACAGCCATTTAACCCCTCTGTTTTCAACATGATGTAGAGGGAATGAGGGAGAGTCACAAGCAGGTAGCTGTATGCTCATCTGAAACCTTAAACTGTCTAGCAACGGTTCATACAATCATGAAGGCTTAGGTTGAAAGGGACTTCAAAGGTCATTGAGCTCCAATCTCCATGCCGTGGGCAGAGCTGCTTCCCCCCTAGATCAGGCTGCCCAGGGCCCCATCCAACCTGGCCTTCAGGGATGGGGCACCACAGCTTCTCTGGGCAGCCGTGCCAGTGCCTCACCACTCTCTGAGCGAAGAATTTTTTCCTAACACCTAATCTAAGTTTCTCCTCCTTCAGTTTAAAGCCATTCCCCCTCATCTTATTGCTGACAGACCATGTACAAAGTTGCTCCCCTTCCTGCTTATAAGTTCCCTTCAAGTACTGGAAGCTGCAACGAGGTCTCCACAGAGCCTTCTCCTCTCCAAGCTAAATAAGCACAATTGCCTCAACTTTTTTTCATAGGAGAGATGTGCCAGCCCTTCAATTCTCTGCTTTTTCTAAGTTTAAGTATCTTTTGCCTCATCACCACTGTCACTGGCAAAGTTATGCAAGGAGAAAAACACAAGAAGAACCCAAATGCCATACATGATCTTGCATGGAGTAAGAAGTGATTACCAGGTTGATGTAATTTGAATGGCAAGACCTGGCTCTAAAAAATGGCCCCATAGACAAAGCAGCATTACTGAGTGTTTCCTGTCCAAACTCTGAGAAGTGCCTCTCAGGAAGGCCTACATCCATGCACAGTGCTGCTTCTTCCTATAGCCTCACTCTTCTTTTAACTCATTAGAGTTAAAAGATGCATCATTCTGATATGTTCAGCCAGCATTGTTCTCTAAAAGCAGCAAGAGATGTTTTATAGCAAGATCTCATTTAGCGCACCTTACATCCTTCTTTCTTATTCTTGCAGCAGCCTGACAGTGCAGCTGTCAGAACAAATCACTTGGCAGAGCTGCCCTTTTAATGTGGAGCTGTGCCTATGCATGCACGCACGCACACATTCAGAGCCTGTAAGTATCCCCCAGCAGCCTATTCATAAAATCACCAGGGAACATGTGATCAGGCAGAGTGTAGGCCTAGGAGGGAAACAATGCGCTTAATCAGATATATGTCTGTTTTCATGAAGGAAAGAAGAGAAGGGAGAAAAAGAACCATCACCTCATGCAAATATTAGGAAAGAGCCCAGACAGGAGCTCAATTCAGCTGTCAATGTGACATTATTTTCTTTTTCTATAATTTTTAATGAAGAAAGTGCTTTTAGAAGGGTGACAGGTTTACCTTTGGAATGTTATTTATTAGAAGATTGAGGTCCCATTGTGTGAAGTGTTGTAAATATGTATCATAAAAGGCAATGGCTGCTCTGCCCTGGAGACTTTATAGCCTATGCAGCAAAACAAACGCTTGGAGAAGGGAAATACCGTGCTCAAAAAGAAAAGCAGCAAATGAAGACTGAAGCAGAGCCTTTTTTTCTGAGTTACAAGTGAATTTCTCAGTCTCTTTCATATTACAGAAGAATTCAAGAAGACTGTCCTTCTGCATGTGTAAGCAGATACCCTGTTGTGAACTTCTGATATGCAATGCTTGGAAAGATACATCAGTACCATGGCTTCTGGTCACTAGAATGCAGAGGCCTTTCACTGCACTGAGCCTGATTTTGGTGTGTTAGGAGCACCTGGAAAAAATGTAACTAGATAATGTGTAGTAAAATTTTATAATTTGGTAAGTTTGTCATAATATATCAGGAGGCTAATGAAAGGATGGATGTAACACAAACATCTGAAAGTCTTTGGGATGAACACTGTTCTCAGCATACCTCACCTAAACATATTACGTGACCAATAAAACATTGCTCCTTTTCACTGAACGTTGCAGGGAAGATTTTAATGGATGTACTGATGCTCATACAAACCAGTGTGCATCTTTTCCACTGATGCTCAGTTCAAATTGTGCAGTTTCCTGTCAGTTCCCCTATATGTGTTATCACTTTGCATGGAGTTTTCTATGTGAAGTGGTCAAAAATTGCTAAATGGATGTTGTGACATTGCCAACTTCTGACTGACCCGGGCCTTTAAAGTCAAAGCAGTTAAGCATAGCCTGTTTTATGCAGCAGTGCCCTTCCTTACTGCTGTCGGTTTAGAGCAAATCAGTGCTGCTGGAAGATAATTAGCCTAATAAATTATTGTAAGAGTAGGTGGAACATGGTGCCTGCACTGAAAACAGGGCAACATCTGTAAACTGTATGTGTTTTCATCCTGAGAAGTGCAGCCTATCATCTGAAAGGGCCTGAGCTGTAGAAAGAATATAGAGGGAAAAAAAATCACAAAACTTGAAAAAGAAACAAAAACAAAAATCCACTGAGAGCGCAAGGAAATGGCTTTTCAGTAAGTTTCCTATCTCTTTCTTATTAATATTACATGGGTTTATGTACTGTACTTTTTATCATCTGAGAAAGCTTGTTCTATGAAATATTTTACAAATCCTCTATTTCCTCTCCTCCACTACTAATGATTCTTCTAGTGGCACACAAAAAGTATTCAAATTATTTAAATATTTCATGCTGTAGGACCTAGAAGTACGGCATATGTAGATGCCACTGGGAAATGGATTTTAATATTACTTTTAGAATCACAAATTATTTATGCAGTGCAAATAACAAACTGGTGGAGAGCACAATGTGTGATAAAAGCACTTGCCTGTTTTTTTAACATTTTTCCAGTGTAGTTGGAGTTGACAGATCATCAGATGTTTAGTGCATTATTTATTAAATGTTTTAGCATAACTTTTAAATATTCAGTGAACACTAAACACAAATGACAAGGCTGACTGAAAACTCAGCCACACTGATAACAGAAGAATGTCGTGTAGTTTTCTCTGCACAACTGCAATATGCAATTTGTGCTTTGAAAGGGACTGTTTTCCTCTTGCTTGAAGTGCTTCTGTCATTTTAGAGACCATTGTTGAGAATTCAGTCCAATAATTTGTGAATTACTGTGGTTTACTGTACTTAACTATGATGATTAGAAAACATTGAAAGAGTTGCACTGGTTGTAACAAAACTAAAGTTGAAGAAAATGCGTGCTTTCACTCTAATTCAATCTAATAATAAATAAATGGAGTACTATGAAAGCAAGATATGAGGAGATGACAAATTAAGCAGTTTAAGACAATGAATAAATGCACAAGGAAGTATGGTTCTTCTGATACATTGAAATGAATAAGCTGTATGTTTCTGAGAACGTAATCTCTTTAATTTAATCTGTCTCTGAGTTCTGAGTGTTTTATTACATTTGGAAATTGGCCTAGAACACTTAAGAATCATTCCAGTCTTTCAGGAAGCTCAGATCCCTACTGTACTGTTCACCTTCTTTGTTTGTTTGTTTTGTTTTTTAATAAATTTTCCATTTTCCTTGTCTGAAGAATAAAGATAGGCATTGCACTCCAGGTTTATTTCTGACACTGGTATGGCCTGTATTGTGTGACTGTCAACCTATGACAAATTTAAAAACTTGGTAAAGGAATCACAGAATTGTAGGGACTGGAAGGGACCTCTAGAGATCATTGAGTCCAACCCCTCTGCAAAGGTGGGCATCCAGACGGGTCTTGAATATCTCCAGAGAAGGAGACTCCACAGTGCCTCTGGGCCACCTGTTCCAGTGCTCCATCGCATTGTGAAGAAGTTCTTACACATGCTTGTGTGGAACTTCCTATGCTTCAGTTTGTGGCTGTTTCCCCTTGTTTTATCATCACGCACGGCTGAAAAGAGTCTGACCTCACCCTTTGCATCCCACACTTTAGATATTTATAGACATTGATCAGATCCCCTCTGAGTCTTCTTTACTCAAGGTTGAACAGACCCAGTTTGCTCAGCCTCTCCTCATAAGAGGGGTGCTCCAGGTTCTTTATCATCTTTGTGGTCTTCTGCTGCACTCTCTCCAGGACATCCCTGTCTTTTTTGTACTGGGGAGCCCAGAACTGGACACAGTTCTCCAGGTGAGGCCTCACCAGGGCAGAGTAGAAGGGGAGGATCGCCTCCCTTGACCTGCTGGCCATGCTTCTTTTAATGCAGCCTAGTCTATTGGCCTTCTTGGCTACAGTGCCACATTGTTCATGGCCAACCTGTTGTCCCCTAGATGTGGCTGAAAATAGCAGAAGAGAAATTCTGGTGTAGTGAGAGGCTTGTTTTTTTTTTTTTTTTTTTTTTTTTTTTTTCCTGTGAGTATAAGCATTATTGTAACCTGAGAACCTGAGGCTCAAGCAGTTGCTAATTCAATTTATAGTGTTGAACTGAAGATCATACCAGGACTGCGTAGGATGGAAGGAAGCTTTGGTCTGAAATGGTTGACGTGTTTAATAGTGAGACACATTTAAGAAATGCGTATGCACATCAAAATTGCTAACATTAGTCATATTGATTTATGTTGTAATGGGGAACATCATGTCTCGTGACTAATACAATTAGATGTGGTGTGCTGCAGCCTGGGAAGTTGGGAGATCTGTGTTTGACAGAAGAGTTACTCCGTTTAACTGAGTAGAGGAAGCGTTAGGGATAACTGTCCTTATCCATTGTTTTTGTTTTTTTTTCTTTTGGCCTGAAGGGCAACATCCTCACCTGGCTAGCGTAACCAACTCAAGAATAATGAATAGATGAACTTCCTGAGAGAAGTAACAGTCATAGTAATGCTATAACAACGCTGTGAGTCTACTCTTATAAAATTTGCAGCAGCTTGTGAATTGAGTCTGAAGTCCCATTTCTAAGGGGACATATGACTAAGTCAAGGCACAAAGTACTTCTCAGTTATTGAACTTCACCTTAAAGCCACTGTCTTTCAAAGTGGTTTTTTTTTTCCATCGAGTATTGGCAGATTTCAAGACTATGGAGGCTTATTCTCTGTTAAAGAACCAAAATCTCAGTAATTCACATTGATGCTTCACTAACATAATCTGATTAATTTCATTTCAGTCTTTGAAGCATGTCTGTTATACAGTGTGTAAAACAATTCCCACTTAAACACTCTATGAAAATGTCACTGTTTATCAGGAAAAAAATTGTGCTAATTGGTACATGTAATGAAAAATAAAAAAAAACAAAACTATGAGGCTGGAAGGCTTCAAGGAGTCACCTAGACCATGCCCCTGAAAAAAGATGATAAAAAAATACTCAGAATGTTCTTGAGAAATGTCAACTAAATTGTTCTTAATTTCTCCAAGGGAGAAAATTCTTCGGTCCTCTTGCGTGTATGTATTTATTTCAGTGTATAACTGTATTTGTCATTACATCTCTTTTGCAGCAGCAAACTTAAATCTCCTTTGCTTTAAATTAAACTCAGCTTCCTGAGCCTTGTCTCCTAGGCTGTATTTTTCAAGCTTGTTATCATCCTACTCATTATCATAGAGAACCCGCCTAGAGATGGGGCCTAGTCAGTTCCAACTACAGTAAAACAATTGTTCCTGCCATGTCTGGATGCTAGCCGTTTTAAATATATCAGGGCATTTCTCACTTTGACAGAGCAATCATGTGGTGAAAGAAGAGACAAAACCATTCTTCACTGCAGATCTCACAGTTTCTTCTGTGGATCTGTGCCATACTATGCTCTGTACTTGGGCAGCTGGCGTCTGCTTCTCAGTGCAATTAACATTATTTTGAATTCTGAACTCCTTCTGGCTTGGAAGCAATTATACACTTTGAACTTATGTTAATATTGTTTCTTAAAAAAAATGTTGATCATAGAATCATTAAATCCTTAAGGATGGAAAATATCACTAAGATCATCTAGTCTAGCCATCAAAGTTGTCTGGTCCAAGTTCTTACAATTTTTTGAACACCAGCAGGCTAGTTAGTTTCTTGCAGAGGCCAAACTCCTTAGCAAAATGCCTTCTCACTTTGATGACGAATTATTGGTAGTACTCTGTGCGTTTTTTAACAGTTGTGCTCTCATATTTAGGTAATTTCATCCAACCTGTATCATTCCATGTGATCTTTGTCTGGATGAGGAGCTACGAGATATGGTTTAGAGGCTTGTGGTAGCAATGGTAGTGGGAGGATGGTTGGACTAGATGATCTTGCAGATAGTTTTCAACCTTGCGATTCTATGATTATTTAGGATAGTGTGAAAAGCCCCTTGCATATAAAGATAAATTACTTTCCTCTCCATCAATCAATAATCCAGATATCCAATAAAAGGAGGAAACTAAGTCAGCATAACCCAAATGATTTTTGACAGTTGGCAGATTTCAGTAACCTTATTTTCATCTGAAGGCTTACAGACTTCATGGCTTCTAGTATCATGTATCTAGTAAGCTGATGAGCATATTATTTCTTTTCCCCTTTTTGTGTGCGTATTACACTTGCCTGTTACCAGTTCTCTGATTAGTCCCTGTTCTAATCAAGCTTCTAATGATAGTTGCTAACATCAAGCTGGATAACACTGGAGTGAATTTGAACAGCCTGTAGTTGAATACATCTGTTCTTTTTCTGAATACTTTGAAAACTATTTTAAAACTTATTTAACTCATATGCTGATTGCTTATCAAAGTTAAGTGCATTCACTATTTATTGTGAATACAGAAGCAAAGAAGATATGATCTATGTTTCTTCAAGCTTTTCAGCAAGTTATTTACTCTTCTTTCCTCTTTTGTTATGGACTGAAGGTGTTTAGAGGGCTCCTAATGTAGCCCGTTTGGTCTCCTGTGATGATTTGTCTTTTCTCAACATTGGAATAATTGATACTTGTATCAAAACCTTTATTTTTGGTTATTTGTTATCCCTTTTTGTATCTCTCAGGTTATCTTAGTATCTTTTTGTGTTTATTCATCTATTAAAGTCTGCTTATTTTGAAGTCCATTTCTTTAGTTTCCTATTCTGACTTTCCATATGTAGCCTTGTGATACAAAACAACCCCCTCGTATCCTGCCTGCTGTTTGTCACAGTTTATTAATATGTACTGCGTGAAAAAAACAGCAGCAACAATACCAAGGAAACATTTCTCCAAGTAGAACTATGCTGACCTATTAGTAAAACCCCACATCTACAAACTCATATGTGGTTTTGTAATTGGGTTATTTCTGCCTAACACTTTAATTCCATTTTTTCCCCATCTTCCAAATTCTGTGTGGTACAAGATTCTCTGCTGAAAAAATGCACTTATCTTGTAAATGTTTCTAGACATTTCTGGGAGCATTGATGATCAAGCTGAAACAGCTGAAAACATAGTATAGACCAGCATTTTGAGTTGTGCTTTTGTACTCAGAAGGCAGTTGAAACTCGAGAGGGATGCAAAGGCGGAGATGATGCCAAAATTGAAGAGAAATCAATATCAGCAATCTTTGAATGCTTTTCCTGCCACTCATAGCTCTCTCAGTATCTCCCACTACATAGAATATCCAACAAGGACTTTATGTGATGTTTCAAAACCTGAGCAGCATATCATGTGATGTATGTGGAAGGTAGGAACGAATTTCAGGAAAAGTTGGCCAGTGTCATAAACTCCAGCACCTACCAGAGCCTTGAGACAATTCTACCCAAACAGTTCAGTTAAAGCAAGTAGCACAAGATGACCTTTCAACATCAGGAGAAGGGTTTTAACGGAGCACATGCCAGAATAGTGAATGTTTTAAACCAGAGAAAGTTCAGACTGAATTGAGATAGGATGAGGCAGTTCTCCTAATTCTTACTTCGGAGTTGGGAGGTTGCCATGGATGAGTGCCATGTCCTCAGCATCTCCCGCCGGTTGGCCTGTGCATTGGGTGTCCTGCTCCCTGGCTGGTTTGAAGCCACTGAGAGACCTGGCCATGGTGACATGCTGACTGGCCAGCTGGCTTCTGCTCTACCCTCTGTGGATTGTGTGATGCCATTTCTCAAATTTGACTGAAAGTGGCTAGTAGGCTCAAAAAGCTATTGAGGAGGAGGGACTGACAAACTGCTCACTAGATGAGTAGGCAGATGGTCAGTAAGTGTGACTGCTTAATCCTTCCTTTTGTAGGAAACTACTCTTCAAATAGTACAAAGTGAGACTTTTAATTTTTTAAATTTTACTAGGGACACTCGTCAAAATGAAAAACTGTGAAAATCTGTGTTTTTTTTTTTTTTTTTTTCTGCAGAGAGAAAAATAATAAGAAAGAAACAGGCATATTGAACCAAAGTAGTACATTAGTTTGCACTGAAGATGTATTGCCTTGTAGTTACCACAGATTTTACTATAGCACTATAAATGATCACTGGGTAAAGGACTGTTGTACTACCTCTCCTACCACTATAGCAGTTGCCATTCTGTTCCTGCCTGGGAGAACTGCAGCAAGGCAAATACCAGAGGGAAGGAATGGGTGAAGGTTCAGGAAGTATATGGAGAGAGGGTAAGGAAATGTAATTTAAATGGAGAAGAAAAAAAAAAAAAAAAAAAAAAAGTTAGATGAAAATGTCTGTGACCTAACAGAATGAATTTGGTATTCCAGTATGTAGGTAGCATGTCTGTATGCCTGCTTTAAGTGTTTGTGCAGTGCCTAAATGCCAAAAGCAGTAATTAAAATTCGTATAAAGATTCTAGTCTTATCTAACAGGGATGATTCACCAGCAGCCATGGGACCTGTCAAAGAAGATTGATGGAGAGCTTTCAAAGACCCTGGTGTACCTGGAGCATTGTATGAAGGATAGACTGAGATCTTTCATCTGAGGCAAAGAGAAATATATTATATACTGCACATTCATTTCAATTGAATGCTTTAATCTATGGGAAGTCTAGGTCTTGTTTTAAGCTCCAGGATTAAAAATATCTGCATTTATCAAAGACCAAGGTTTACGAGTTGTGTCAAAAATGCTGTCTGTTCAATGCTTAATTACACATCATTTCTTGTTTCCTCCAGTGAGTTATCTGCTTTACTGTCTTTGATTCAATATATTCTTCAGCAGCAGCAGACTAGAAACTTGCTACTCAGCCCTGGGAGAGGTGAGCACCAGCTCCCTGTTTAGCCAATTGGGAAATTTTAATAACGCTACCTGCAAAATCCAATTTAGGATAGCAATAATCACACCAGGGCAAAAGTAGTAGTACTTGGCTTTTCTTTCACAGAAATCAATATGAAAAAGTGTTAGTACTTCTACATGGGGTCAGGCGCAAGTGAAAATTGCTCGTGGTAATGTAACTGACTGCCACTGTCTTTATGAAGGTCTTTCACTGGTGTTTTCTCTGTAACCTCTGGATAGCAAAGGCTGGTCACATGTGGCAGTGGCTGGTATAAGCTCTGTATATAGCTTTGCTAGGGTAAAGCTTACAGTGCTGCAAAAGGCTTTGGTGGTATCTGAATAAAATGGGGGGGAAAAAGTCATTCAGGGTTCTCTCAGACAAATTCTTCAATATTCATTGAAGACAAATTCTTATATATTCAAAATATATGCTGTTGCCTAGGGGAGCACTAAACCAAGGCTGTCAGTCTGTCAAAGATAGCATTACTTCAGTTAAACGTGCTCATAATTCTTTGCTAAGGAGAGATTTGCTTGCGGAATGTCCAGATAACTAATGCCAACTGTACTTATTTCTCACAAATTAGTTTCTTCTTTCAACTGCACCTCTTTTTTTATCATATTTCTTTCCATCTCCTTTCTTTACTTTGATTTTCTATTACCATCATCTCTCCTAACTTTTTCTTCACTTGATTTGTGGCATTCCAATAAAACTGCTGAAGGGTATGATAACTTTGCCTCGCAGACTCCTGATGCATTTTGTGGAGTCATCTTCTTGCAAGCATAATCTTAATGATGGAGTGGGCCATCTTTTATCGTATGACATTGCTCCTAGAACAGGATACAAGGCATGTTTTTTTTTTTTTTTTTTTTTTTTGCACTCTTCTCTGCACCCACTGTAGAGCTGCTCAGCTTTGCTGAATGCACACCTTTCTGATTTCTTCCTGACACGCAAGACATGCAGAATATTGTGTTCTGTCATTTATGTGGAGACTTCATGGCAACAGACTACAGAGGAGACTGCAGTGAATGCTTTTGTCCTTCAAAACTTTGTGTTTTTACTGTCATGACCCACTTTAACCAAATTTCATAATAGCTATAGAAAATATGTAAGGTGACTTCACACTCCAGGCAGAGATTTCAAGTCAGGAAGGAAGGAAGAGTCATGTTTTTTTTAGCTTGTAACTTGAACATATTTAATTTGGAAGTCACTGAGAGGCAATAAACATAGGGTCTCTTGGGGTTCCAGTCATTTTTCAGAGAAAAACATTTTGGGCCTGATACAAAGCCTGTTGACTTATCTAAAGCAGTATCATTTATCTCAGTGAGCTTTGTCAATCAGACTCGTGCAGCATTATGACAAAGTTGACAAAGTGAAATTGTTTAGAAGTTCCTTGTGCGAATCAGTCCAATGTTTTCTCCAGAGGGGAAATTAATAACAGCACAAGTTCAAATAAATGTAACACTGAGGATGAGAAGGGAATGAAGAGGCATATTTTCTGCAGCTGTTCAAGGAAGAAGATAACAAAATAAGAAAGCAGAAGAATTTACTTCTTTTCCTTGTTTTTTCTTATCTCTGCTTTTTCCTGCTAAGGGGAACAATCTCATGCTATTCTTTTCTTTCAGTCTCGTGCACGCTTATTTTCCAACAAGATACATTTCCTATTTTTGAGACAAAAGGAGATATTGCTGAAAGCCAGAGTAAAAGTAGGATTTCTTCTTCTTCCCTTGCAAAGCCTACAAACTACAAGAGAAAATAGTGGAAAAAAGATGCCAAACTTCTCTTGTCTTTGACTGAAGTAAAAACACTTTTGTTTGCAAAAAAATTAGGAAGATACATCTGAAGTATTCAGCGAAAGAATAATTTGAAATGAACTTTTAAAACAAGCCATTTTTTATTGACAAGATTTCAGAAAAAATTATTTTTCATCCTAAAATTTGGCTCGGAATATATTATTGTGGAAGAAAAGTTGCAGCTTTAACATGCGTTGAACCAAGAAAAAGCTGAGTTATCTGCCCTTAAGTTTTAAAGAAAACTGCATGCGCAACAAAAGCGTTAGTGAAGGAAAGTTTTTTTAGAAAGATGAAAGAGATAAAATATTTATTTTTTTCTTCTGTGATGAAAGTCTTTAAGGACACAGAAGTCAATCCACAAAGCAAACACCATGTCCTCTACAGATTTTTTGCTCACATTTTTGCAGGGCTAAATCACTTAAAACTGAGATAAATATAAATATAAATATATATATTTTCAATTAAATCAGTTTTACTCTGTTAACATTATTCATGTGGCCTTATTGCCATTAGCTATCGAGCTACTAGAGCCGTTGCAGCCATCTACATACTTATTTTTTTTTTTCATTTCCAAGCTTAGCTGCCACTGGAGAACAGTGTTTGTACATCTAAGTTATTTTGCATGGTTTAAAATGAGATTGAGAATACTACATTGTTAAAGCTTTCTGACAAAGAAACCATATAGTAAATATTAATCTGAAAACAGAAGACAGGGACTCATCAGGGATGGATGTTTCTGAATTGCCCACAAAAAACGACCATCAGAATCCCCTCATATCCTCACAGAGATGTGGTTGTTTGGGGGACCTGTGCCTCTACTAACCCTGAGCTTCTTGCCCTGATGCCCGAGTTTGGTGGCTGGGTGTTTTGGTCTCTGGATGCCGAAGGCAATAGAGGGAGGGAAATGAGCTCTCCCTTAAGGTAGCCCAGATGCTTGGACAGGACACTACCTGGAGTTCTGTTCTCTCTGGAGGGTATCCCGCTATGCTCCATTCATGCAGAGACCTCTGGCTAGCCTACCTGTGCTGCTGCACTTGGGCCTTGGTAACTCTAGGTTCTTGCTATCATTCATTTCTGAAGGTCTATTATTTTAGCTCAGGAAATTGATCTGAGCAAGTTTATACATCAGATAAAATGACACTGTATTGCCTAAGAATAAATTTTCTTATTTGGTTTGAGGGGCAAATCTATTTGAATAATCTGTTGATATTTTCTTACAATACAAGACTGAAACAGTAAGTAAGATAATATATTAAAGGAAAGTAAAAGAAGGAAGAGTAAATGCCAGAGAAAAAGGTTTTAAAAGAACTACTTACGGTAGGTTGTTTGATAACAGAAGTAATAAAGCAAAAAAAGTGTATCGTTTGAAATAACAGTGGTGTCAGACAAGGAAAATGCATGTTGAATAGGAGAAGGATGAGCAGGTCAGAGCAGACACACAGGCCACATCGTGAAGTAGTTTACTTCCTTTTTTTTCTTAAGATGTAGAAAAAAAAAAAAAGAAAAAAAATCCCAAACTTCTTTTCCAGCCTCACGATGGCCTGGTCTGGTCCTGATTTGGGAAACTTTTGGAAGAAAGTGTCTGAAATGCTATTTCTGTTCTAAAACTTTAGTCTTCATTTTTTCACAGACTATTTGTCAAGCCAGATATTTACAGCCCCATGTAGTGCTGAGAAAGTAGACGCACCACATCTAGCATCAGAAAGTTGCACAGGGAGGTAAAGAGCCTAATGAGCTTTCTCTTCTCTCACTCTATGATCTCTTGAGGTCCCTTCCTACCCCTGCGATTCTGTGATTCAGTGAAGTGTGGTTTGTTTAAAATCAGGAATTGTCATTTGGGAAATGACGAGATCTGCTTTCATCTTAACCTTTTATTTTGCTGGAGAAAGGTTATTGTCTAGTGGAGCTCCCAGAGCCAAGCTGCAAATGGAACAGCATACACCCTGAGGCCTGTAACAGATTTTAGCTACCTCTGTTTTCTGGTACTTCCACTTTCAAGATATACATGCAAATGTTAGGATGGAATCCCAATGTACCCTTTGAATTTTGTTGCACTTGAAGTATCCCTTTCAAACACATGAATTCATGAGGAATTTTCCTTTTGCTATGTTTCTGAAGCTTTTGACTTTTGTCTATTCATAATTCTTGTTTGTTTTGCTAAGGGCTTGGCTAGAGGACGTGTGGGGTGTTTTATAGGAAGAGAGCTACAATTTTGTAACTTTTTAAATAATCTAATTTATTCATTCTTATCAAGGACTTGCAGAATTTTTTGTAAAACTTGTTGAAAGACTGGAAAATATGTAACACAGAGAATGGAAAAATATTCTTTAATTATGAAATGAGAGACATCAACTATGCTGTTAATTTTTTGTAGTGCAGCATTATGAAGGGGTGCTGACAGACAAGCCAATGAAGCTGAATTTTAAGCCTTATCAATCCAAGTTTTTTCCTGCAACTCTACAAGTAATCTGGAAAATTACACCTTGTTGATTTTTATATTTCTATTTAATGTATCTTTACCTCCTGCAACATTTTTGCTCATAAAGTCAACAACAGAGTGGTGTTTATTTGGCAACTGAAATGTAGTCGAGAGTAAATGATTGTTTTGGATGTCCAAGCATCTAGGGAAAAGAGAAGAAGCAACTTCAGGCACAGCTATAATCAATAACCCAAATGTCTAGAAATGAGATTGCTTCAAATGAAGCCCAGCTATCTGTGCTCTTTGTGATTTATGTCACTCACAGCATCACAGTTCCTACCACTTTATAAAGCAGTAGTGCTTCTGAATCAGTGTAGTGAAAGGCAAGCCAAAAACTTTGCTGGCTCTTGTTTCTTTGACAGTATTGACTTCCATCCATCTGGAGAGGTTTGCTTGTAATATGGGCAGCGGGTACAGCAAGAGGATTCTGCTCTGTCCTGCCTTGTAAAGCCACATACAGCTGGGCAGCCTGGGGGTAAATTGCTGGTGGGATAGGCTGATAGATCTTCACATCCAAGTCCAGAAAAATGATATTAGCTCCACTCTGTCCCAAGTTGCCAAAAATTGTCTGTGAACATAGCTGCAGCTGATGAAACTGCTCCATGTTGCATTGAGTAGAAGATTCCTCCCGTCTCAAAGGTAATTTGTGTTTTACAGATAGGGAAGTGAGTGCCTCTGATGCTGAAAGTTATCTAAAGAAGTAGGCATTAATTCCATATATTTCACTGGCAGATGTAAATGTGTACCCATCAGAATTTTACAGCTGCCTGGAGCCTGCAACTTTTGTACTAAAAAAGAGGTGTGGAAAGGTAGAAATGTTGTCGCTTTCATCCTCCAGTGTTTTTGTAACCAGCAGTGACTCCACGGGGCTGTCTCAGTACTGAGAAGAAAACATGGTGATCCTCTCAAGGCTGCTTGTCCCCCATCAAGCCCCTATTGCAGCCTTTGGCAGACTCAGAGCAAGATGATCTGCCTGGCCCAACTCTTTTGTGCTGCTCTATTCTATTTAACACACAATATGTGTTTCACTTTGCTGATAAATGAATGATGGCTGTTGTGGTGATTATTGCTGAAGAGCAGCAACATTTTTCACCTCATCGAGTGGCTCTGGAAATGTGGCATTAAAGTCAGAGAGAAAACTATGAACATTAAAAGTGTAAATTGATAGTGATAGATTTTATTATCCTTTGAGACACTAATAGAAATATTTTTTAGCAGTTTGTTCAACTGACTGATCATATGAAGTAAAGCGATTATGATCTAGGTAACATTCATTGCAAAATAAAAATCTAAGGGAAATGGTTGGTTTACAGTTTTCAACATCTTTACAGAACATAGCAATATTCTCAGCAGAGCTGAAAGGTGTGGCACTAAAACCAGGGAGATAACAAGTTTACTGCCTTGAATATGTACATTTTTGAAACAGAAAGAAACAGTCTAATTTTTAATTTGTAGGCATTTCTGTGAAACAAGAAAAAAATATGCTCAAGGTGCACATCTGAAGAGCACCAACAAGGAGAATGTAATGTAGCTATGAAAATAGAGCTCCTAACATCTCAGTTCAACATGCAGTAAACAAGATTTATAAAACAAAACCTTTAAGAGGTCTGAACTGCAGATGTACCGCTGTGAATCTTGAGAAGGATATTAGCATTAGCATTAGGATAGTAGCAGTTTAAACTTTCCTAAGCTGAACTGAGCTGTGAGTACTCAGGTGTTAGCCATGGAAGAACAGCTTCCAGAAGCTGCTGTAACCAGCAGCAGGAGGTGGGAGAGTGCATGATCCATGACAGCAAGTTGCAATTCAAGAGTGCCCTGTGCTGGCAGCAGACAATACTCATCACCCATTTCAGCTGGAGCTCACTCTGGCTGTATTTTTCTCTTTGCCTGTTCTCTGTCCATCAAGCCTCTTGATGGACAAGCCTATTTATGATGGATCAGTGTCTACCATAATAATGTTCATTATTCATCACTGAATTACAGAATTGCTAAGGCTGGAAGGGTCCTACGGCCCACCTTCCACTTCAGCAGTGCCATCCAGAGCAGGGTGCCGAGGCTCACATTCAAATGACTTCTGGAGATCCACAAGGAGGAGATCCCAAAGTCTCTGATCAACCTGTGCCAGTGCTCCGTCAATCTGCACAGCGCAGAAGTGCTCCTGGGGTTCAGAGAGAACCTCCCGTGCTCCAGTTCGGAGAACTGTAAGATGTGGGAACCACACCAGACTGTAAACATCGGCCCCAGATATGAGGGGAATAAACTCCAGTAATGGAAATGATGATAGTAGGTTTTGCAGTGGCTAAGCTGGGAGGCTCTAAAAGAAAATGGTTTGAAAGTGCACAGAGGGAAGTCCAGACTAAGAGTTAGTTTGGTGATAGGGGAAAACAGGCTTCTGTAATTAGTTTTAATGAAATATAATAAACATAGAACAATATCTCCCTAGCTTCTGGAATTGAAGGAATAATTAAATCTAAAACAAACAACAGTTGAAACTCTGACTTAAATGCGAAGGAATATTTATTTTGTGAAGGTTGCACTATGTCAGACTGTTTTAGTGGCCAGGGAAATGGTCATTAGATGAGCTAACACTCGCAGAAAGGGCAAGGGAATCAAATGTCACATTTCCTTTCAAAACATCCCAGGAATAATACGTTGGTGAATCTTATGTTAGTACTTAATAAATAAGAAGTGATCATGGAGAATTAAACAACTACAAAACAAAATATCTTAGGGGATATCAGTAGGATTTTCATGGTAGAAATGTATGATTGCTTAACCCCGAAATGTATGATTGCTTAACCCTTTAATACCTTGGACTACTCAACAAAATAATGAGGAATGAAGAATTTCTCTTTCAAAAATCCTCAGACAAGGGCTTTTGTAAGATGATATTAAAGTCACTAGCTACCCATAAAGTGGGACGTACAGTTTTCCTGCAGGATAAAGCACTTCTATTGAGTTGCTGAAATTTAAGAGAGTTTGTATGGAAAGCCTAAAACGGTAGTTATACCACCAACATTAATCTAAAGAGAAGCGACTGGTACCAGCAAAATGAGCTTTCTCCCTTCCTCTGATATAATTGTTTCACAACCCTGTTACCACAGGTTTTGTACTTGCATTTACTCTATTTTCAATTACCAGGCCATATATACAGCTCTTTTCATCTTAGCTAAGCTTTAGCTGTCTGAATTTCTTTGTGCTGGTTTTGTATGTGAAGCAACATTGTTTTGGGTAATTTCAGCTGTGATGGTTTTTTTTTTTTCTTTTTTTTTTTTTCTGATAGAAAGAGATGAGGCAAAAAAACCCACAACACCTCTCTCTGCTTTAATTTTTAGCATCCTTTGTTTCCTGTAGCATCCTAGACGCCTGTGCTCTGACTCCAGAAAATAGAACTTATCTCAGTAGGAGTTCTTCTTGGTCCAATATTGCTCAGTTTAGAACAAATTATAAAATTATTCTCTGAGGGAAAATATATGAATATTACTTGTAACATGGGCTACAATGCCATTCTTGTGTTTTTATAATCTTCTAATCTCTTAGGCCCTGCAGAGGAGAGCTGTCTGTCAAGGGGTGAAAAGGTAGATAGAAGGGCTTTGGCATGATTAAGCTAAATAGTGTTGTAATATTGTAGTGCTGCTGTGACAGCTCATTTCCTTTCTTCCTTCCCTCCCTCTCTCCTTCCCTCTCTCTTTCCCTCCCTCCTTTCCTCCCTCCTTCCTCCTTCCTTCCCTGGCTTATAAGTTGAGTGACTTTTTTTTTTTTTTTAAAGGAATTTTCTTTCACATTTTCTTGTAACAGATAAAAAAAATTAATACGTCTTCTAAAGAATCATTAACTGGAAATTTGTTACTGTGGATACTAAGCCAGGTTAAAAAAAACACCCAAACAGCAAAAAGCCAAAAAGTCATACACAGCCACAAAACAAAACAACCCCAAACAATTGCAAAAGCAAAATTTTTGCCTTGTAATAGCTGATGCTAAAGTTACAGATGGAAGTACAAGTAAATAGTAATAAGATATTTTTCATATCCTAATATAAAGGATAACATAATTTTTTGTATAAGAAACAATTCTGTTAAAAACAAAAAAGACTTCATTGGTGGAATAACATATAGTTAATGAATCAATCTTTTACAAGTCTGACTGTTTGGGTTTGTCATTGTTGTGAGGAGTGGATGCTGTTGCACAAATTGAAATATAACTCTGACAGAGTAAGGAGGTACCTTTTATTTTTTTCCTTCTGTGTTTTAGAGTTTTTCATGCTAGTTTTTTTTCAAGTCACCTTCAATATGGAAGTGCAATATTGTAGAAAAAGAAAAGCTTCTGTGGAAGCAATTTCAGTGAAAAACGTATGCAGGTTATAAGTGGTGTGTGAGCCCTGCACCAAGCCCCAGGATCAGTGGGACTGTGGTGGCCATGACAATGGCCATGGCATTTGTGGCAGCACCTGGTGAGGGGACACATGTTCCCTTTGGTGTGCAGATAGGAGTCACAGCTTCTTCTGCCACCTCAGAAAGCTGAAGTCTCTACTGGGCAGGAAAATGTGGCCTATGTCCCCCTACCAAGAAAAAGAAGGAAAACCTTTGGAGGTGGTTTTGCCTTGCTGGCAGCCTCTAATCGAGGGTGAGCCATTAATGAGTCAGCCCAGGGGCAGGTAGGTTGGCTCCGTGCCTTGGACCAAGTTTCTATAAAAGCCTTTTCCATTTCCACTGCTCACCTGAGGAGTTAATTAGGGAGACAACCATGTTTCTGCGTTCTGTAGCACTTAATGATCCCCAGAATGCAAATAAAGAGAGAGCTGCAGCTGTTTAAAATATTCCTGCCGCTCCGTTATTAAGAACAAGGGGACAAACATAAGGGCAGGAAGCCTCAGATTAAGAGCAGGTTTGTATGGAGTGTGTGACTCAAACATTGGCATTGTTTGAACTCGGCTCTGGCTCAGTTTTACCCCTGCCCGTGAGGCTGGGCTTGCACCTGAATATTTCATACAACTGCGTTCTTTGAATCAAATGGTGCAAAATCCCTTTGATGTACAGGTTTTAAGACTGGTATTTGTCCTGCATTAATACTGTGTTTGCTGGGGAATACTACATGGTGCCATGGACTCAAAAAAATATGGTTGAGTGGACGGGAGACAACTGGAATTCACTTATTGTCTCTTCCATATTTGCTGTGGGTAGCGTGAAACAAAGAATCAGACTGGAAAAAAAAATATTCTTTTTTGAATACAGGACTTTTTCAAGCATCTTCATGGATCCCACTTTGAAAGAATGACAGTGACATAGCTGGTTTTCTGGGAAAGAAGAGTGCTAGTCCTATTAAAAAAAGAAAAATGGAAACTGAAAAAGCTCTAGTGTTACAAGATCTTGCCTTGAGCAACTGTACTTTCTGATGCATGTTTGGATGCCTGTGTGCTATCAGACTGCAAATATTGTAAATCCCATGCTTTCCATCATCTGCCCACATAAAATATATACTTTGCATCAATGAAATAGTACCAAATACAGTCAGCCACAGGCAAGAAAGGTGTGATAGGAAGATTTTACTCTTATCTAATCCATCCAAGTATATAGGAAAGACTGGAGAAAAGGATGTCATGTTTCAACTTTCTAGGGCTATTCATAGAATCGCAGAATCATAGAATCATATAATCATTTGAGGTTGAAGGAAGCCTTAAAGGCCACCCACCTAGTGCAACTCCCCTGCAATGAACAGGTACATCTACAACTAGATCAGGTTGCTCAGAGTCCTTCGCATAATTTTTGTGGCCCTCCTCTGGATGCGCTCCAACAGGTCCATTTCTCTCCCGTACTGAGGACTCCACATCTGGAGGCAGTACTCCAGGTGAGGTCTCATCAGCATGGAGTAGAGGGGTAGGACCACCTCCCTCCACCTGCTGGCCATGCTTCTTTTGATGCAGTCCAGGACACATTTGGCTTTCTGGGCTGTAAGGGCACATTGCTGGCTTGTGTCCAACTTCCTATCCACCAGTACCCCCAAGTCCTTTTCAGTAGGGCTGTGCTTCATCCTTTTTTTATCTATAGCGGGTATTGCCACGACCCAGCACTTGGATTTATTGAACCTCATGAGGTTCACCTGGGTCCACTGTTCGAACCTGTCTAGGTCTCTCTGAATGGCATCCAGTCCCTGGATGTGCCGACCAGACCACACAGCTTGATGTCAACTGCAAATTTGCTGAAGATGCATTTGATCTCACTGTTGGTGTCATCGATGAAGACATTAAATGGCATCAGTCCCAGTACTGAACTCTGGGGGACACTAGTCATCACTGATCTCCATCCAGACACTGAGCTATTGACCACTACTCTTTGAGTACAACTTCACAACCAGTTCTTTGTCCATTGAACAGTCCACCCATCATATTCATATCATTCTGTGGTATAAAATAGCATTAAAATAGTATTTCCTCTGATACTCTTGGCAAGCCTGGGAGAGTTAATCCTTAAATGACTCAGCTCCTAATATACACTAATAAAAGGTGATGCTAGTCAAGGAACCAACTGTTGGGAAACTTGGATTTGTGTTATGAAGAGGCTGGGAGCCTCTTTTCTGCACAGCTTTATGTGCTGTTTTGTGAGTGGCTCAATTTTTTTCTTGGAATAAAAAACAAGCATGTCTTGATAGTGTCCAAGTCAATTTCAGTGTATTAGGAGACTTAGAAAACTTAAAAAAGTATAGCAGTCCCACCAGGTGTGCACTCACTGGTAAAGGTGACTGGTTAAGGAATGCTGTTTAGGAGCTGCTTGTACAACAGCTGGAAACAGAAATAGTTTGGTCATATAATGATGCTTGTGTCTTGGCCAGTCCTATTCTTTGTAGTGCCCCACAGCAGTGTGGAAGCCCATAGAAGTGCTGGTCTGCACCTGTATGGTGATGGCATTCGCCTGCTGATGATGTTCTCCAAGCAGATTTTGCTCTCTGGAGCATTGTGCTGCATGGAAGCAGCAAAGCTACTTGGGCTGCTGCAGTCTTTGACCTCTCTGTTTCAAGTGCCACTGCTGTATAGGTACATCTGTTTTAGTCCTCTTTTTATAAGCACTTAGCTGCGAATCAGAAAATGTTATAGCAAATAACTAACAGTGCAAGTAGCCACTGGAGAGGCTCTGTGGTAGGGCACACTTGAACTCCCTTCTGGGACTTCCCAGTGAGAGCTGGTCTAGGATTATTACCCCGTCTTGAAATGCTGTAGAAATCATGGAAGTGAAGGAATATTACTTGTATGATATGTTATGACTTAGAATCATAGAATCATTAAGATTGGAAAAGATCACTAAGTCCTACCATCAACCCTTCATCAACTTGGTCACTAAACCATGTCCCTCAGTGTCACATCCACCCTTTTCTTATAAATGTCCACTGATGGTCACTTGACCACCTCTCCGGGAAGCCTGTTCCAGTGCATCACCTCCTTTACATCCAGTTCTATGAAAAGTACCAAACCTCTTTTCCTCTTAGGCTGTGTGCTTATGGTGGCAGAGACCTCTAAGAACTAAGGAGCTGGATGGAGACAACTATTCAGGATCTACTCTGTTGGGATGCTTCAAAGGGAACTCATAAAGCAGAGGAGATTTCTCTACTTGACACAGGACTTCTGAATGCCTGGAAACATCACCAAGTTTGATGCTGCTTCAGTGGGACCAGTAATCTCCACAGCCTGGTCGTTTATATTTTGGAGGAATTATGACTGTGATCTCACTTCTTGTTCATGCTTTTGCTCTGCTAATTATCTCTGAGTTCAAGTGCACTATGAAGATGCAGTGAATTTTTATAATTGCTGTGTGAGGATAGGGGTCATCCTCTTTGTTGAGAAGAGTGATGTGATGGAAAATCTGAATTTAACTCATGAGCTCGACAGCCACTACTTCAGCACAGCTGATTTAAGCTAGAGGCCAGGGCTGGGCAAGAATTAATGTCTGCTACAGCATTGTCTCCAGCATGTCCACAAAGAAGTGCCACCAGTGGGCCTCCAGACAGGATAGCAGTCACCATAAAATATTATTAATCAGCACAAGCTGATAAAAACTGTCTGGTCTTGGATGAACCTGAAATGCACATCTATTCTGCATCTGTTTGCCTTCACTCAGTGACAGACTGTCCCTCGGTCAAGCTGACAAAGCTGGTAGGGCTGCTCAGTCATTTTAAGCATATGTTTGGTCTTACATGTGTGACAGGTTTTCTTGTTGTAGCAGACCTGTGTTTTTCCCATGAACCATAGTACCAGAAATTTTTTTGATGAACCTGATAAACAGGCAGACTAAGAGTGTGAGAAAGAATACTATCTGACCACACTAATATCATCTGTGATGGCAAATGGGAAAAAAATCCTCACTGCAAATTATGTATTGTCCAGTTTCTGAAAATGCTTGCTATGGGGAGCACTGGGCTGCTGGTTACTGAGAGTGAGAACATTATTTCCTAATAAAGGAAAAGAACCCTTGTGTATTTCCATTATCTCTTTCATCAAAATGCATCTCATAGGCATTAATGAATCAGGCTATAACATTTTATAGGCAGACAGCGTCTTCAGAAAGGCTAAATGCAGAATTTTTGAAGGGTCATTCTTGGTGTATCTGGAGAGGCCAGTCTGGGCACTTACGTAAGACAAGAAGATGATAAATGTGTAAGCACTGAGAGCTCACACTGAGCCCTAGGCTTGTTTCAGGCTGTGACTTCAATGGTCTCTGCCTAAGTGGCATTTCTGAACATTTGCTATACATCAATTCTGTTGTAAGAGAAGGAGCTCAATGACTTTCTTCTTATGGAGAAAGGAAGAATGAGCATGTCATATTTGTGAGCTAAATGCTACCCAAGATATGTATTTTCCCTTTGCTTTTAAAATTTTGGCACAACCTCCTTTTAGATGATCCTTCCCGGACATTTAGGGCATAGAACTTTCTAGATTCAAGTGGGCAGAAGAAACTGTGCAACTCCCAAGGATGTATAAGCAGAAGATACACCAAGGTTTATGTTGAATGTTCTTTCCAGCAGAGAAAGTCTACCAAACCCTGCCCAGGGCAACTCTCTGGAATGCTTATCACCTGTTTTGTCTTCTTCTTGGAACTGTTATGATGGACTTCAAGTACAGTATTAGTGAGGTGTTTTGAGCCCCTCACTACATGAAAGAAATTGAGGCCCTGGAATGTGTTCAAAGAAGGGCAATGAAGCTGATGAAGGATCTGAAGCACAAGTTTGATGGGAAGCGGCTAAAAGAACTGGGATTGTTCAGTCTGGAGAAAAGGATGCTCAGGGGTAACCTTATTGCTTTCTACAACTACCTGAAAGGAGGTTGTTGCAAATAGGAGGTTAGCCTCTTCTCCCAGGTAACAGTAACAGGACGAGAAAGAATGGCTCCAAGTTGCACCAGGGGAGGTTCAGCTTGTGCATTAGGAAAAATTTCTTCTCAGAAAGAGCTGTGAGGCACTGGCACAGGCTGCCTAGGGAGGTGGTTGGGGAGGTAGTTGAGCCACTATCCCTGGAGGTTTTCAAGAAGTGTGTGGATGTGGCACTAAGGGACATGGTATAGTGGGCATGGTGGAGTGACGATTGGACTGGGTGCTGTTACTGACCTTTCCAACTTTCACAGTGCTATGATTCTATGTTCTATGACTTGCATCACTGATTGTGGTAGGTGTTAGAGAGGGAGGAATCGAGTCATCCAGCTCCTGCTCACATATACAAAGTGTTCTGTCTCTTCTCTGACTTGCAGAGTTCTCACTTGGCATGTAGCATGAATGCCATGACAGTGTTTCTTGCTTTATAGGACAGGAAGAGACACGCTTGTGCAGCTACGAGCCAAGCAGGGTCACCAGCACTATCTGAGATGCTGGTGCTGAGGCTGCTCCTCCCAACACATTGTGTGGAGGGTTTGTCTGCTTGGCAGCTGATTGGTTTGACTCTTTTAGCACATGCATGCCCTAAGCCCCATTTCCTCAAGGTGTCTACTTCCTGAGCAGTGATAGCCTCAGAAATCTTTCACTGGAGCAGTTTAGGAATAAGACCTCAGGGGCATTTATTTCATGTAATGTTTTTGGGTATCCAGGAAAAATTGGCTGGAATGGGAGCTACAGGTCTTCCTGAGGAAAAAGAAATCATGTCCTCAATAATGCACAGTGTAGGCACAGCTATTTTCTGTTTTGGTACAAAATGGTATGTCCTCATAATATGAGGCATGAATCCTGTGGATCTCTGCTGCAGATCCCCATGTAATGGCTTCTGGCACCCTGCTCAGACACTTCTGTAGTTTCCATGACCCTCTGCAGGTGTTCATGTTGGCTGAAAAGACCTCACCATTAGTGGGTTGAAGCCTGCCAGTATATTGCAGTGTAAAGTTCACTAGATTATCTGGACATATTCTTTTGTGTGAAAAAAAGACTTCTCAAGTAAAGCATGTAGTGCATCACTAGACCTGATTCAGATCAGTCACTTGAATCTGAGGCTCTCATTGCCAGCTTAGTGTGAGTGAATGACCTCATAGCAGGATCTCTAAGCTTATGTATTTATTCTCTCTTTTTTTTTTTTTTTTTTTTTTTTTTTTCCTCCCTTCCTGCCAGTGATTGCTTCTTGTATTAGGAGCTTCTGTGAGTTCATGATCCTTTGCTCTTGCTCTTGGAGTCATGCTGATTGGAAAGTATCTCATTTGCTTAACAATCTAATATCTTGCTTTCTAGTTAACAAATCCAATGCATTCATGAAAAAAAAAAAAAAAAAAAGGAGGGGGAAAGAAAAGAAAACCCAGCTCATGTTTTCATAATGATGGTAATTTAAAGCATGCTAGATTTTTGCATTTTATGTGTTCTGATTACAGATGAGGGAGAAGAATAAAATATTTATACTTGCACTACCATTCCCTTTTTGACAGCAGAGTGAATAACAAGTTTTTCTGAGACTGTAATATAATTAACTTTTTCAACCTATGTTTATATACATATGATATATATTCATCAATTCCGTCCAGATTTCAGCTGGGACAGAGTTGATTTTTCCTTCATAGCATCTGGTATGATACTGTGTTTTGGCTTGAGAAGAAAAACAATGTTGATATCACATCAGTGTTTTAGTTGTTGCTGAGCAGTGCTGTATAGAGCAAAGGACATTTGAGTTTCTCAGCTTCTCATACTGTCCTGCCGCCGACGGGTCTTGGTGGAGGGGCACAAGGAGCTGGGAGAAGATAGCAACAGGACAGCTGATCTCTACTGACCAAAGGATGTTTTGTATCATATGATGTCATGCAAAAAAATGGTGGGAAGTTGGCCGGAGGAGCAGCCACAGCTCGGAGACTGGGGATCAGTTGGCAGGTGGTGAGCAGTTGCTTTGTGCACCACTTATTTTGTATATACATAAAATTGTCATTACTAGTATCTTTCTTTCTTTTCTCTTCCTTTCTTGTCTTAGTAAAAAGTTTTAATTTCAACTCATGAGTTTTAACTTTTTTTTTTTCTGATTCTCTCTCCCACCCCACTAGGAGCCAGAGTGGGAGTGAACAACTATGTAGTGTTTACCAACCTTCCAGGTTAAATCACAATCACTTTTTATAGCCATAGAAGGTTCATCAAAATGAAGAAAGTAGAGGCAAGTGTAGTTAGTGCATACGTCTGCAAAAAAGTATGTGGATACTCTTAGCCTAGGAAAGGAGAGTGTTCTGGAAAAGCAAATATTTTCTTGCTTTGTTAAATCCAGTCTTCCAGGGCAACTCTGCTATACAGTTTCCTTTCAAAATGTTTAAATCTCTTATCCTCACAATGCTGTGCAAAATCTCATTTTCTTCTTCCTAACATCCTCAATGTCTGGAGAGATGGATATATTTAATTGCCATTCATTTTCAGTACTGTATCTCATTACTGCTGGTAAAGGAGAAAGACCCTGAAGCTTACGGTTTCACCAAGCTGACTCGTTGGCTGTGGAGGAGCTGCCTGTCTGCAGCTGAAGGTAGTACAGAGAATCATTTAAGAGTGGCAGCAGTGCAGTGCGTAGTGTTAATTTATCTGTGTACAAATATTTTTTTTCCTTTATTTGGTTCAGAGTAAAGATCATATTAGAAGAAAAGCTCTAAAAACTGCATTAGTACATAATGACTATACTCTTGCAGCCAAGTCTGGTAGCTGCAGTGACTTAGTATCATATAGAATCACAGAATTATTAAGGTTGGAAAAGATCACTAGGATCACGTAGTCCAACCATCATCTCGTATCCACCATGCCCTCTGACTCAGTGCCACATCCACATAGTTCTTGAACACCTCCAGGAATGGTGACTGCACCACCTCCGTGGGCAGCCTGTGCCACTGCATCACTGCTCTTTCTGAGAAGAATTGTTTCCTAATACCCAATCTGAAACTCCCCTGGCACAACTTAGGTTCATTACCTTAGACTTCACCTGAGCCTTGCTGAGTTATACCAAGTAAAGCTCCGACTTCCCAAATTAGAATGGTAATTATCTTTCACAAGAAAATTAAATACACTGAAATAACTTAGGATATCAGAACCATGTAGGCTGTGACTGTACTTTCACACCTGCTGATAGAAATCTGAAATATCAACTAGTTATGATAGGAGTAATGGGGAAAGGGCTTGCATTCAGCTTGATGTGCTTACGGGATAAAGTGATTGCCCTGCTCCAGTTCAAGCAGTAGCAAAAACATTTATACTTTTTAACGACTGTATTGCTCACAAACTGACAAGCTTTTATCCTTAGGGAAAGCAGAGGAAGATTATAGAAAAGGTGAAAATCCAATGAATTAATGAATTCAGAATACTGAAAAAAACAAAAGGTTTTTTTATTATTATTATTATTTTTATTTTTTTATTTTTTTAATCCTTTAGCAGTTTAGGTGTGCTCCAGCTTGTCCGATCTTCTGTATCATTTCTTTTCTGGTTGAGTGCCTCTTTCTGAGTTTTATACCGCCATTGCTTAAATTAAGATGACTGTGCTGGAAAAAATGCAGGCTCTGAATCTGGGATAAAGCCGCTATCTGAGGGTGTCCCCTCATACAGCCAACATAAATATTCACTCTGTCTTTGATGTGAATAGGATAGAAGTTACAATTCTGTCATTATTCAGACACAGTGTCTTTCTAGTCCATTTGTGCCCATTCTTCACTGACAGTAGTTGTTTGATTTCCTCACGTGAATTATGTTCTTTCATCTAAGGACTGTAGAATCTGGCAGAATTTCACAGGCACAGTAAATGGCAAGAGTCAAATGCACAAGACTTCCCCCAACACCCCCCAGACTAAATGTACTTGCTTAGGCCAGTTTTATCTGTCCAGAGCCTTCTTCTCTAAGTTATAACATTCCAAGGCTGCAAAGCTTCTTGTTACTATATTATTTCCTGAAATAATACAGTGCTTTTAGCCTTCTGGCTTCCTCGGCTCTGGAATTGGTTGCCATATGTCAAGCAGTCAAATGTGTATACTTCCAGCAGTAATATAAATAAATCAAAAGGCAACAAGGAAGAAAAAAGAAAAAGGAGATATCAGCTCTTCCTTTTTTCTTGCTCATAGAACATCCTTCAACATTTCTCCTAGGTATTTTTAAAAGTACATAACTTAAATTGGCTGAAGTGCAGTTAATACCTGTGTTACTAGAAATCTGTGAGTAAGACTGCTGCAGGCATTGGGAATAAAATCTAAAAAAATTAACGCCACTAAAATAGATTTCATTACAATAAGGATATTTAATGTCCTAACAACTGTGAAAGCATTATTACTTCATGGATTATAAAATGGAGATGCTATTCCTATGACTGATCTACGGGCTTTTAAACCATATAATAGCTGTCTATTAATTTCACTTAGTAATTTTTATCTTTCTGATTATTTGCAACCTTCTGTGCACTTGCCATGGGAGACACAACAGCTATAAGCCTATTCCTGTGTGTAATTTCTGAAGTCCCTCAGAAGCAGTGTGTAGACCCTAGGAGTCCATCTACCACAAGCTGAAAGCCACAAAGAAAGATGGAAATACCATCAATGATGATGAATTCAAGAAAGACAAAAAGACAGATACCAGCAATATAGGAACCAGCAGCCTGATCTGAGTGAGTAGTCTTTCATCCAGTGGCTCCATCCTACCTGCACTAAGTGCCAAGGTTTTCAGAAGACAGTATAAAATTAACCATAAGGGTATGTTATCTGGGAGACCTTTCCTGAATGAAACTCCTTCTTTTATGCACTGAAAATAAAAATGTTCCTCTCCATTTTATTATTTGTTATTCTTTCAATGTGTATATATATCACCAAAATAGCCTGAGCCTTCTAAATCTTTTAGAAGATTGCTGTGCCCAAGCTAAGTAAAATTTCACGGTAAATGAGTTTGGCAGTCCAGTCATGCATCTTAATGGGAGTGTTTCTTTGTGATAGATACACATTTATTACCTTTCACTTTAAGGAATGTCTTATGTTGTGAGAAAGAAAAAAATCCCAATGCACACGTAGTTTCAGTTTGTAATGGATATTAGGTTATATATCGGGCATATTTTGAAATGCTGAATCCACATTAAATACTTCCCATCTTTCACCTGCAGCTCAGGGATAGCAAAAGTCTGTCTAAGAAAAGATTAAGCCAAAATTCTGCACTTCCAATTTCCATTCAAATCTGAAGTTACTCTTTCTGGTTACTCTTCTTATGTTTTTTTCAGTTGTTCAAGAAAAATAAAAGTCATATCAAAATAATTTTTTAAAAAAACTACCTTAACATGAAAACATTAAAACATTATGTTTAAATCTTATTATTCTATCACGCAGCAGGCATTGGTTACCAGTGATCCAAGTGCATGTGATTTACTGAATAATAATTCACCGTTCACCTGCAAAGGTGAAATTCAGGTGCCTATTCAACAATTCCATGACTACAATTTAACAAGACAATCTTCAGCTTCAGTTTAATTGGTTTTCTCAATTCTTGGAACTCATCATTTCATGAAGAGTTTAAAAAAGAGAATTAAGAATGTTAATTAAATTGTGCCATGCAGCCATGTTGCAGCACAATGTGCATCATCTCTACTTCAGACATGTACAGGTTTGGAAAGGGGCAAATATGATCTACAGATAGTGTGTAAAGTTAATTTCTTTAGCAGCTTAAATTCCAGACAAGAAGAATGAATGATACTTTTCCTATTTTTTATTCAAGTTCTATATTCTACATGAGATCCCACTGGGAACTAATATAATTTAGAATTGGAAAGGGGCCTGTTGATCTGCTTGGGTTAATGAATGTCTGGTATGTTTTTTTTTTTTTTTTTTAATGAAAACTTCCATGTGAGCATACGATCTGCTAGGTTATAGGATACTCCTTTTCCAGTGGTATTTTGGCACTAAAGTGGATCCCAAAAACACTAACAAGACTAAAGTGATGAATTTCCTCCAGAAAATTGCTGTTCATAAAAATACATGTTTTGAGGAAGTCCATCTCTTCTGACAAACTTGGTGATAATTCTGCTTGATTTTGTCACTGGCTCTTCCAGAGTTAACACTTCAGTGGCTCTGAGGTTGCTTTGTCAGGACAACATTCTCAAGTTTGCCACATCTAGAGTTTCCTGAGGTCTGGAGTGACTCTGAAATCCAGGCTTAGCTGCTCTTCAATGCCTGGTCCTGAAACAGGGTACCTCAAGAGCTCCTCAATATCTAATAATACAGCATTTTCTAACTCAGAGTTATGAACACACCTGTGTCTGCTCTGGAATGCTTCTATTCCCCCAAAACAAGATAGAGGAAGTCTGTGAAGAAGTCTCTAAGAAGAGAAATCAGCAACACCAGACTACAAAAGATTTATCCTTTTTCCCAGTACTAAGGTTCTAGCTCAGCAGTGAACTGAATTCAGCCTTTGGCTTCAGTCACTGTTGAATATGGTTCATAGTGAACTAAAAGTCAAATCAAGGAAGAGAAAATAGAGGTACAGTCTCTTTTATCCCTGTAAGGAATTCCTTGTAACACCTGGAACTGATTGTGAAGGAATGGTAGTATGGGCTCCTGTGGGCTTTCAAGAGTTGCTTGTCGATCTTCACCTGAGTTACCCAAAAACTCATACAGAGTTCTTTGCACTGGCAGGTTTTTGAACATTTCTTTAACAACCATAAATGCTAGTGACATACACTGGAAAAAAAAAAAAGAAAAAAAAAAAAAAAGAGAGAGAGAGAGAAAGAAAGCAGAAAAAAGGAGAAGATATCAAAAGCTGAGAAATCAGAGAACAAGATAACAGTTTGAGAGAGGTGCTGGGTTGTTATGCTGCCACAAAACAGATCAATCCATGCCTTGAAGCAAACACCCCTGTGTACATCCTTTTCAGCTGAGTTGTCTGCAAAACTTCAATAGACCTTCTTTTGCCACATTCTGCTGTCACTAATCCCTAGTCTCTCTCTAGCTATTTGTAATCATATCAGAAATATTTTTCAGCTCATAATTTTGATTGCCTGCAGAGGTAGCAGTCAATATACGCACATTGTTCAACAGCTATAGAAGTCATGCTACACCTCTACCTGGTAAAAATAGATGTCAGGACCAGAAGATGAGATATATCTACTGATATATCTACAGATGAAAAGACTTACAGACTGTGCTACAGCAAAATAAGTCATGAGATTTATAGCCTTCCTGTGCTTTCTGTGATCCTGCTATTATCAAGTTATATATGCAGTGAGTGGAAAGAACATATGGGCACAAGCTGTTAATTGAATTGACAGGAGAAATGCACACGTCCTGTAACCACTGATGGACATGATATCCAGTACAGTACTGTCTTGAACACTTGCCTGATTGAATAGACTCCATCTCCACACCACAACTAATATCACCATATGGATTATCTATAAAAAATTTGTCAACTATTCTTTTGAGCAGTGCTCTCCCAAGTTGCTCAAATTCAGCAGCTAGACTTCTGGCAACAATATAACACATCCTGCCTCAGGTCTTTTACCTTGGAACTTCTGTTACTGAATGAATGTACAATTTTTGATGAGTCTGAGACATGACCTAGTCATCCTCTTCAAAAGATGAATGAAGTGGGATTTTGGACTCCTGTGTTACTCAATAGCAGATCTGTTCTCTGAATGCTACTTGTTTTTTGTTTGTTTGTTTTTGTTTTTTTTTGTTTTCTTTTTTTTCTTTCTTTTTTTTTTTTTCTTTTTCTTTTCCCCAACATGCTTCTAAAACTGTGTAAACAAGTCAGTTTTTTTTTTGTTAAGAGCTGTAGGAATGCCATCTACAGACTTAATATAATCTCTAATTATGCTTTATAATCTTGTGTTCATAAAATTCTCTCTTTTGGCCACAAAGCATCCCTGGAAGCTTGTTTCACATGAGTATCTGCTATATTCAGCAGTTCTCCAGAGATGCAGGCTGCTGCCCAAGAGGGCACCCTCTCTCCTCCTGATCTGCTCTGTTGTAGCTGAAGATCAGAGCATCCTAACATGACAGCATCTTGGTAGGTCCAGAGATGCGGGCTTTTCTGAGATTTATTTGTGTGTAAGGCAGCAGACATATGTCCCCTGTTTTCTATGCATCAAGTACATAATAATACCCATTATAGTTCTAGTAGCATCTAAGAAGTGAACTTGCTAGGTTGATATTTTTGAGACACTCCCTCTGAGTTCTGAGTTCACTTACTGTATCTCATTGTCATGCTTCTGCAACTGCAAACACAGAGATCAGTTTAGTTTGCAGGCACAAGGAAGAGACATTCCGTGCACGTCAAACTACTTAAGCTAAAGCAGAGTAGTGGAAAGAAGGTACTTCAAGTATCTAGCTCTATTTGCTAGGTATGACTCAACCCCCACTAAAGAAAACTTACTGTTTCAAAGAGCTTCAGTTCTCCTAGGGATAATCAAATTCATTGTCATGGTTAGTCAATATTCCTGAACATTTGGTACATTGCTTTATCTCAGTGGGGATTTTTACATTATAAATACAAGCTTTTAAAGAATTAGTGTTATCATTTTGGTAGTGGTACATAATTTTGTGAAGGCCAAGGCCAAGGCCAAAATTGAGCAGTGAAAGATTATTTTAGGGAAATATTCAATGTTTTCTTCTATTCAGAAGGGGAGAAAAATACCCTACAAAGTTGTCCATGCTCTCTTCTAATTTTCATTAAATTTCTGTATCTTTGTTTAGAATGTATGTATTTCCAGAAAATCAATGCTTTTGTTGATACACAGATCTGTATATTTATGTAAAACATAATTTTTTGCTTAAGAGAAAATTATGGTGATATTTAAATCCATGGTTTTATTTGGCTTCTGTGAAAATTTTTCCTGAAGTATTGTCTTAAAATTTTGAAATAGTAAAAGAGTTCCAGTGATGACAGAAATACTTACGTTAAGAAAAGAGCAAGCTACATCTTTAACCCTCCATCTTTGTCCGTGTTTCTCTGTGTACACACAAATGCATTTGAGACAGGGAAAAGAAAGGCTGATCCAGCTACTAGGATACAGAATACCATTACAGAAGCATAATGGCATTTTTTCCCTCATAACAGTTTATTTCATGATCAGACAAACTCCTCTTGACTGCAGATGTTAGACTGGGCTTCTTTTGAGCAATTTTATTTCACCATATTTGAACCTGCTCTGGGAGAAAGAAAAATGGCATTTATAACGAAGACCATAGCTGAGAAAACTCTTCGAGAGTACAAACAAAGCTCTAAGGAATAATGACTGCTTCTCTCAGAAGTCTAAAAATGTCATCAGTTACAGCTGTTGTAAAATAAGGTACAGGCAAGGTGGCTTGATCCTGTAACAAGGGTGAAAAGGAACTGATTGAAACTAACATGAAAGAAATTCTTTAATGCTTTGATTGAGATTTAATGTTTTCCAAGAAATCTGTGATAAAGTCATTGAAAATCCATTAAGAGTCAGTTGTTATAAATTATTACAGAAAAACAAGAAGCAAGATTGAAAGATATAATTAGAGCATGAATAGTGATAGCAAAACACTTCGGGTAACATGCTATAATTGATGTTGACGCTGAAATTAATCCTTCACACATAGTAGGCTACTAGAAGAGAAAATTTCAGTCTTGCTAGAGATGTGCTGAAAGAAAATTAGGCAACACTGTCCACAGCTGATAACACAATACTTAAAAACTCTAAACTGTGTTTTTTTGGTTACTTTAAATCCTAAACTTCTTTCTTTGCTTACAGGGCATACTTAAATGCATTAAAGGCATATAGGCAAAAACATTTAGCATGTGATTAGAGCTCTTAGTGAATGAATCTTCTTATGCATTTAAATTTATATACATACTTAAATGCTTTGCTGGCTTCCAGCCATAGTACAAGTTAATGTGGTCAGAAGACCAATCCATTCAAAGTATTGGACTTGTTAATTATTCTTTTATGCAGAAAAAAAGTTGGCAGCTGATACAGAATTCACCCCAGGCTCCTCAGGCTCCAGAGGCTAAAGGAAACAATACACATTTTTGGAAATTAGTTTGACATTGTAAAAGTTCACCTTGACAAAGTGGGAGCCAATTAGATGTGTGGCAATAGACAGTTACATGAAGAAGCAGACCAAACTGTGTGTTTCTGAAAAGAGCAGACTTGATGGTTAGAATCTAAAAACTATATTCTTCATGATGGTACTACATTCAAGGAAAAACATGCAATATGCACTTTGGTGCAAAAGCAAATATATAAAAACTCAAGGAAAAACATGCAATATGCACTTTGGTGCAAAAGCAAATATATAAAAACTCAGAAGGGACGGTCTAATTTTGGCCAAAGAAATGATTGAAGGGTGACAAACTTTTTGATAGGGGTGAATTACAAGATAAAATGGAAAGAGAACAAACATTGAAAAATTATTTTATTTTAAAGCTGGTGATATATTGCAGCAGAGTTTAAATTATTCCACTAGTAAATCAGATTCCTAACATTACAAAGAACAATGTATGAATCCAATCACAAAATGACAGCACAACTTTCTGAGGTTGTGTGTCCTCTCAGAAAGAAGATTTGTGCTTTGTGCTTCTGCGATGGAGTAATGGTGTTGGTGGACAAAAGAAGGGCAACTGATGCCATCTACCTGGATTGCAAGTAAAACCAGACTGAGTGGTGCCATTGACACAATAGAAAGAAGGGATGCCATTGAGAGTGACCTCTGCATTTTTGAAAAGTGGACCCACATAAACCTAATGAGGTTCAACAAAGCCAAGTGTAAGGTGTTTCAACTGGGTTGTGGCAATACCAGATAGGTGTATGGACTGGGAGAAGAATTCATTGAGAGCAGTCTGGCAGAGAAGGACTCAGGGGTTCTGGTGGGCAAAAAGCTGGACATGAGCCAGCAGTGTGCTTGTAGTCCAGAAGGCCAACTGTATCCTGGGCTGCATCAGAAGAAGGGTGGGCAGCAGGGAGAGGGAGGTGATTGTCCCCCTCTGCTTTGCCCTCATGAGGCCCCATCTGGAGTAATGCATCCAGGCCTGGGGCCCACAGCACGAGAAGGATGTGAAGCTCTTGGGATGGGTCTGGAGGAGGGTTATGAAGATAATCAGAGGGCTGGAGCACCTCTCCTATGAAGATAGGATGAGGGAGCTGGGCTTGCTGAATCTGGAGAAAAAAAGGCTCCAGAGAGACTTCATTGCAGCCTTCCAGTACCTGAAGGGAGCTTATGAGCAGAAAGGAGAGCAACTTTTACACAGTTTGATAGCATTAGGACAAAGTGGGATGACTTTAAACTACAGGAGGGGAGATTTAGGTCAGATATTAAGTGGAAATTATTTACTCAGAGAGTGGTCAGGCACTGGCACAGGCTGCACAGAGAAGCTGTGAATACTCCATCCTTGTAGGCATTCAGGGCCAGGTTGGATGGGGCCCTGGGCAGGCTGATCTGTTGAGTGACAACTCTGTCCACATAAGGGTTTGGAACTGGATGATCTTTAAGGTCCCCTCCAACCTAAGCCATTCTGTGGTTCTAGGGTTCTGTGATTTAAGATGGAATTTTCTCAGACCTACATTCTATCTCTTTGTGTGCCTCATCAGTTAATATATCGAACAACACTGCCCCCAGTATCAATATCTGAAGTGCATTGTCTATTACTAGTGATCAGTTGGATGTTGTACACTTTGTACTTGATTTTCAGACCAAGTAACATTCTCTCCAGCCCAAGTTGTCTCAACTTCCTGCCAAGGAAACTGTTGGAGACAATGTCAAAAATAATACAAAAGTCAAGGAACATTATGTGCACCACCCTCACCTTGTTCACAGTGCCAGGTATTTCATTGTAGATGTCTGTCAAGCTGATCAACCATGCCTAGCCTGTGGTAAATTTGCCCTGACTGTCTCTGTGTTTGCAGTGTGGGGAGTAGTTTTCTAGATCCTTCTTGCATTTCTTAAAGACGGACATATTATTGTTGCCTAAGCCTCACCGTATACCCATTTTTTTACAGATGTCAGCACACCAGCGTCTCTTTCAACACTCTTGGTTGTATCCCACTTGGCCCCAGAGATATGAATACACCCATTCTTCTTATGCCATCCCTAACCTTCTTTCTCTCCACTACTGGCTACCGCTATGCTTCACAGACTAGGTTGGAATATGAGATGTTTGAGAGAAGGCTATGCTGTTAAGACTAAGGCAAAATAAGCATTAAATATTTTAGCATCTTCTGCATCAGCCAACATGGTGTTGCTTTTTCCTTATTTGTCAATGTATCTTCAAATTTTTTTTGTTCTGAGCAAGCCTGTGGAATATCTTCCTCTAAATATCTCTAACTATTTTTAGTTTCACCTGAGCATTGGCCTTTCTGATATTATCCTTAAGTGCTGGAACAATGCTTTTACATCATCCTTGGTTGCTCGTCCTTAGTTCCACTTCTTATATGTTCTTTTTTTCTGTATCTTAATTCGTGGAGGGTCTCTGCTCAGCCAATTGGACCTTTAACTGAAATTCCCAGTTGTCCTCTGCAAAAGCATAGTTTGTTCCTGAGCTCTCAGTAAGTTTACAAAAACCACCAAACTCCCCAAGGCACTTTGGATATACCTCCAAGTAGCCTTTTATATCTACTTTCTAGGGAATTCTTTACAGAAATTATCTAACGAATTGAAAACTTGCAAATTTCTAAGTCTTAACTCTGCAACTCTCCTTCCCAGGCATTTTCTAGATACTGGAGTTGCTCATCTCAGACTTGGTAGAACCCAAATCGCATTCCACATACACCAGCAGTTCTTCCTTGCCTCTAAGCAGCAGATGAAATACTTCCTTCATACTGCCAGCATTTGTATGACAAAATTATTACCAGTGTCATCTGGGAACTTCCTGGACAAAAAGTATCAAATCTTTCCTTCTTAAATTCTGTTTGGATTTTAAAAGATTTTGTCTTTCACCTTTCCTCATCACATTTAAAATTGATTGATTGATTTTTTAAATTAGAGGTAGCGGCATGTGTGATGTATTGGAGTTACAAACAGCTGAAGCAGCAACATTTTTTTTGTTTATTTGAAAAAGTCATTCCAGTCTTGGAGGATTTGAAGACAACAACAAAATCCTGGGGGACGGTGAGCTTGCTGATATTTCAAAATTCCTGCTGTCTCTGTTTACAGACTTTTTATTATGTATTGTTAAGCTTAGGTGCGATATTCAGGACTGCATTCAACACAAGTAAAGTTAATTCTTTCTACAGGGAGAATTAATCATAAAGAAACACAAAGATAAAATAAGATGCCTGAAGAAGGCTTGAGGAAGGAGATAATGCAAAGGTTTATGTAGCTTTATTTTTCCTTTTCTGTTTTCAGTTTTCTTAATCCCTCTCTCAGTATTGGCACGAAAACATTGGCATGCTAATGCCCAGGCAAGGTTTGTGATTATTGCCGTCATGGAAAGCAGTGAACTCTGGGAGGAGGGATTTGAATTAAAAAATTGTGATGTCTCCATGAAAATGAAACCAAGATCAGTAACAGACAAAAAACTTGGGCAAAGAAATGAAGGAAATTATTGCAATAAGGATAATAGTACAGGTGAGATGAGGAAAACCTTTTTCAGCATAATTAGGTAGCTGCTTGGATGCCAGAGTAAGTAAGCGCCAGAAAACAATGTGCAGATCTGAGAAATGCAGTGGAACGACCTGCTACAGATCCACACCAACACTGGGTGAACCAGTGTAGCTGTTTGACACACGGCCAGTAAGCCAGTGGGCTGGATTGGCTTAACTAGCCTCATCATTGAGGTAATCAACCCAATCAGAATGCTATGTTCCTGTGGCCTTACTGCTCATGTGTTTCTAAGCTATGTGTGTTGTGTGAGACAGCACTGTACACTGCAGTTATACCATGAAAAATTTGGGATAGAAACACTTCTAGGGGTGCAGGATTCTGGTGGATAGTGCTCTTCCTGAAGACAAATCTGCTCAGGAAGAATGTGCTGGCATTCCTGATCAGTGATGGCCAGTTATCGAACCATTCTGACTTTTCATTTCAAATTACTCCAAATTTCTGATTCAGTAATGTCCAAAAATTGTTATGCTTCTTTTCCTTTTTGGACCTTTTAATGACAGTGTTTATATCATTTGAATTTATTATTATTATTATTATTATTATTATTATTATTATTACTTTATTTTGTGAAAATCAGGCCCAAGAATAAGAGCACTGACAATTCAATTTCTCTTCATGCTCCTGTACCAGAATAATTCAGAAATCAGGCTGCACAGTGTTTGAATATTCATTCTAATATGACATAGGAAAGGACTTTTCAATTACTGAATTCTTATGAAATGTCACATCTTTTTCTCCAGTAGGTCTCACTCTAACCTTATTGAAGAAGAGAAGGTATGTGACACTCGATTGAAAGCATCTCAGCCATTTTCTATGAATCTTTCTTTTTCTGAAATGAAGAAAACCATTTTCTGTCAACCCTGCCCTTTCTCTGAAGAGCATAGCCCTCTAGATACTACCGTAAGCAGATGGCACAGGTAGAGTAAATTCTACAGAGTACTTGTGTAAATTGTGCGCAGCTTGCAGGGCTTGTCAGCTTTCTCTTTTTTTTCCCCCACTTTTAAAGGTCATTTTTACATGTCAAAATTTATGATGTCATCTGAAATGAGTTCATCTGAGTTTACCTGCTTAGGAAGAAAATAGTGCTACTTTTAATTAGTTCAGAAAAAATACCATATTGATCTGCAGCTGGGTTTAAGGTAGTACCAGGGAAGATGTACCCCTCATTGTAAGCAGCTTTCATTAAATTGTCAGTTTTGTGTCTTAGACTGCAAAGCTAATATAGCATCCACTCAGTTGAACAGGGATTTGGATTTGCTTTCAGACTACTTTCCTGTACTCTCTGCAAATGAAGCTGCAGCCCTCTGAAATCATTAACCCACATTTTAGAATTAAGTAGAATATAGGGAGATTGTATCGCCTGCAAAAAAAGCAGACTGGAGTCAATTGACTTTAAAACTTTTCTATTTGTAGAAAATACTAGCCTTTCTGCTAGTAATAAGTGGTCTAGTTCAGTTACCATGTTAAGGATTTACTTATATCACCTGAAATTTTACCTCTTCCCAAGCAGTTTAGTCAAACATTTTTCAGCACTTTCCGTATTAGCCATTCCACTGAATAAAGGAAAATAGGTAAACCAAGGAAATGTTATCTGTTAGTGGAAGCATGCGAAAAATATATATCCATGTACTTCAGCATTTTGTATCTCCTCTTTTCAGCAAGATAAAGCTGTTCATGATTTCTTGTCTCATTTTATTCCCAGCCTTAAAGAGAATGTCTGAGAAAGTCAGGACAACAGAATACCAAACCAAATGAGAAGGGCCAAAGGGTATTTATTTGTAGGGACAAGTAATCTCTTTTTTCCTGGGATAAACCAAAGACATGTAAGAAAACATTGCTACTTATCTGAATGAGGTTCACATGGGATTATTTCCAATCTCTTTCATATTTTCCATCCCTTTCAGGTCATATGGGTATCTAAGGAAAAGCATACACACACTCACAAAAATTGCACTGAAAGCACTATTTCTCATTTCAACATTAATAAAACAGCAATACTGTACATATTGGTATTATACATCCCTAAAGAGGCCATCTTCAAACCTCAAGGAGTTGCTTTACCAACTGCTGTCACAGGAGGCACCACAACCAAAGCTATTTCAACACAATGACAGCAATTACTTCCCTCCTTCTCCCCTTATTTACTCTTGTAAAGGACTCATTAAGGTGAAGAATGACAACGTTTCTGTATTGAGCCTTTTTGATTACCTTCCTTCCCGACCTGAATTTATTGCTTGTGACCTTTAGAACTATCAATTTATTTTTTTCCCTGTAGTCATTTGAGCTTGTGTTTGATTGAGGCATCCTTCTAGCCATGAATGCACTAGTGCAGTGTCCTGATGTGATTCCTATGTTGGGGGACTTAGTTTAAAAATTCTGACACTGTAGAACTATACAGTCCAAAATCCATAACAGACTTTTAGTTCTGTGGATATTTATTAGCTTAGCTTGTGAAGAAGGAGATTTAGTAAGATGCTTTCTCTCCTTTGCATTATTGTTCTCTTTTTCTCCCCCGTGAACTATATGAAGATGGGGCAGATCCTTCAAATGAGAGTAGCAGGGTGAAAGTGTTAAAGGATTGTCAGGCTCCAGTATGAAAATCTAAGCTTGTTGATTTGAAGATAAAATGACAGCGCCTTCTTAATTAAAACTTACAGGATAAGACTGTCTTTTTCAATCTGAATGTGTCTCAGGGTGATTTTCTTTGCATCTCTTTCCTTTTCTCCACCCTAAGGAAAACGAACGTATGTGTTACAGACCACATCCAGATTTCAGAAAAGTCAGTGGTTTTCATTCATTTCCTATTTGCCATATCCTTATTTAGTGTAAAATGAAAGTGAGGTGAGACAGAATTGTGAAGATGAATTACTGATGCCACTGCTCAGTGATGAAGTTAACATAATAGGCTATGATAATGCTGATCAATAACAGCCCATTCCTGTAAAGGTGTAAGCACTATTTTTGTAAGAAAACAGCTTTCTCCAAGATGTGGATGCTTCAAATCTATATATCATTTTTCTTTCACTGATAATTTTTCAGGGTAATCTTTTGCCTAGAAAAAGTTACATTTATCACTTCTATATTTCATCACTGTGGAAAATATATTCATTCTTTTTTTCTACAGGACTTGTTATTATGTTGATGTGACCTTACCGGAAGGTTAGAGATCGTTGAGCTTGTAGACATGTTGAAGTATTTTAAAAATGTTCTGAAAGCCTAAATTTCATAGTTTGCCTAATATTTATGAATGCCATGGGGCCTAATCCTATTTGAGCCCTGAGCAGTAGACAGATCAATAAATACACCATCACATATCTTTGATATTTTACAGTATTTGGTACCAGAATAAATTACGCAACACCATAAAAACAACTTTAAATTTAATACTAAATCTCAGTGAAAGGGAGGTTGAATTTCAGGAAAATGAGGCAGTTTACATTCTTGGGCAGAAGGCTAATGTAATATTTAGAAAGAAACAGATTTAGCTTCTGTTGCCCACATGTGCCTATAAATGGGTACAAAGACAAACATGGAAATGAGTATTACTTGTTTATTACATTTCTGAGAACATGGGCATTTGAAGCAGAGGCCCAGAAAATAATTACAGAGTGTGCATTTTATTTACAGGGAATGTGTTCCCTAAATCTCAGTGTCCTTGGGCTGTTTGACTGGCATGTGACAATGGACTGTGAACTTCCATATGCAGTGACAGCTTCCTTTATCCGCAAAACTGCCCATCACTTCCTTCCAAACTGAAATTGCCATCTAATTCTGTGCAGTTGTTTCATTCTCCATTTTTTTTCTTCTTAAAGCAGCTGATGGAACCCCATACTTCATAGTACTTCATAGTACTTCATAGTACATCTTAATTAAACAGAGACATTTTCAAGGCAGACCAGTGACATTCAGTGGAACTTCATATTTTTTCCCATAGTATTCTGAAATCAGTGGATAAATTCAGAATCTTTTTTTTTTCTTTTTCCTGGGTTTCAATAAATCCAGGCTTTCATCCATAGCATTGCCATCTGCTGTTATGCAATTCATACCTTATTGCTGAAGTGCAGTTTATCCTGAAAAGTGGAATATTGTCCTTTCATAGCACAAATCACAGCTACAGTATGATCAGCATCTGTTTCCTTGGGGCACTTTCCAATGCAAGCAAATAAACATCCCAGCTATTGAGTGCTAACTGAGAAATCTTATTCCTCCTGCTGTATGTATTTGCCTCTCCAGTAAATGCTACCCCATTGGAAAGAAAAAATGTAGGTGCACTCCTGAATCCAAACAGACCTGTAAGGATATCTAGTAATTTGGTAATGTACTTGACAAGACGACCTTTCTGGTTCACCAATTATTTTTCCCGTTACTCTTTGTTCATTTTACACTTCTCAGTGCTTGCATTAGTATGGAAAAAGAATCCTGGGAGCCAGCACGAGGTGTCTGAACAACCGGCAGCTTTCTTGCCCCTTCTTTCCTAAAATTTTGCAGAATGAACTAGCCTTTAACAGAAAGGCACCCTCCACCCAGCCTGATTAAAGCCAGTAGGTAGCAAATTCAGGGCAGGATCAACTAAATCTCATGCAAAAACATAGAGAGGAGATACAGATATTCCCAAGTCAGTAGTAACTATTGAAAGGATAGCAGTTTGATGAAAGCGGGTCAGTGTACTCTATAGGAAATTAGTCTTTAACAAGTCTAAGATTTGCTAAATGACACTGCTTTGGTACTGGCTGGGCATCAGTTAGCAGGTGATGAGACATTGCTTATATTGCCATTATTGTTATTTCTCTCTTCCTTTTCTGTCTTAATAATCATAGAATGATATCATAGAATCACAGAATCATAGAATGGCCTGGGTTGAAAAGGACCACAATGATCATCTAGTTTCAACCCCCCTGCCAGGGGGTCGCCAACCACCAGATCAGGCTGCCCAGAGCCACATCCAGCCTGGCCTTGAATGCCTCCAAGGATGGGGCATCCACAACCTCCATTTCTGGCAGTGCACAGTAATAAGAAAAGTATTCTCATCTTGAAATCCTCATAGCTTTTATTGTGTTCATCATCCCACCTCTGTAATGTAGAGAATTACCACTCTCCACATTTGAGGTGAAAAGCGAGAATAAATGACCTACACAAGGGTCTCAGATAAAGCCAGTGGTAGAAATAAGAAAATACATTCTAGTCCTCTGTTGATGCTTTATCTACTGGGGCATTTATCTTGTAAAACAGATAAGCGTTCCTGATTAACATGCTTCCAAGGCATTAAAGCTAAACACAGCTGCCTTGCACTACATATGTTATTTATGTCTGTTGCTCAGTTTGTAAGAGCTGTAGGTAAAATAAGTAGGTGAAGCTCAGCTATGCAGACATCGGCAATCTGCTAACAAGGACTTTCTCTTGCTGTATTACACTGAAGGCTACAAATCCCTTCCCATACTGAACTCCAAAGCCTCCTAGATACTCCTGTGTCCAGTTCTGGGCTCCCCAGTACAAAAAAGACAGGGATCTCTTGGAAAGAGTCCAGCGGAGGGCCACAAAGATGGTGAAGGGCCTGGAGCATCTCCCCTATGAAGAAAGGCTAAGTGAACTGGGTCTGTTTAGCCTTGAGAAAAGAAGACTGAGAGGGGACCTGATCCAGGTTTATAAATATCTGAGGTGTGGCGGCCATAGCGGTGAGGCCAGTCTCTTTTCAGTGGTACGTGGAGACAGGACGAGGGGAAACGGACATCAGCTGCAGCACAGGAAGTTTCGCACGAATGTGCGTAAGAACTTCTTCACGGTGAGGGTGACGGAGCACTGGAACAGGCTGCCCAGGGAGGTTGTGGAGTCTCCTTCTCTGGAGATATTCAAGTCTCGCCTGGACGCCTACCTGTGCGACCTGGTGTAGGGAACCTGCTTTGGCAGGGGGGTTGGTCTCGATGATCTCTAGAGGTCCCTTCCAACCCCTACAATTCTGTGATTCTGTGATTCTGTGATACCAGATTCTTCTTGCCAGGAAGAGTCCTTTGAAGGTGCATTGAATATATTTATAGAAGATCTTTACTTTGCTCTCATTCCTTGCATCAAACAAAAGAGTGAAAAAGCTGGATGTGTTGGTCTAGTAGCCTGCCATGGACTTGGACATCCCTGTTACATGGAAAATGAATGGTCTGAGTAATGGAGAACATGGGTTTAGGTTTCTGCAGTACCAAAATAAGGTAAAAGAAAATCAGGTTTAATGTGGGAGATGAAAGCCTGACAAAATTTGACTGAAAAATTCCCTCAATTTGAAGTTTATGTTATAGGAACTTCCAGTGTTTGCATATGAATTTTGGGTAGCTTTGTGAACAGCCCCAGATGAGAAACAGAGAGCACGGAGTAATGAACTGCAGTTCATAGCTTAGTACAGATTAGTATTCCTTGAAGAATATCTGAACTTTGTTCAGAATCAGTGTTCTCAGCATATTATAACATTGTTCTTCTAACTTTCCTTTGATTTCCAGCAGAGATTTGACTTCCTGGCCCATAGAGTGAGGTGAGAGTGTAGGCATCCTGAAGGACAGTGCAGTGCTGTGCAGCCACACACTACTGTGAATGGTATGAAAATGAGGTAATGAAGTGTTACAGCAAGAAGGTGGTGAGAATGCTCTTGCAGTAGTACAGTCAGGCATGAGGTCTTTCATTAGCAACAGCTGTCTCACAGCAGCTGAGCTCAAAGTGTATGCTTGTCAGTTTGAGTTTGTGACAGGAGCTGTGCTCCTGTCACCTAGCATCTACTGAGATGCTACAGGCGGTCACCATGAGAGGCAGAAATCCAAAGAAACAAAGCCTGGAAGAATCATGCATTTTCATTACCTTTCTGAGCTGTTACCTTAACAGAGGGGACCACGTAATACAAACATGCTCCAGACCTAAAAACAACAAAACATTGGTTTGTTTCAATTTCAGTAATTCTGTCACACACCAGGAATGTCACTGGAAAGTGTAATATCTCCTCAAGAAGACCAAGCAGCTACCTGTAAATGTAGTCTGATATTAAAAAAGAGATTTAGAAGGCTAATAGCCCTCAGTTGCCTCTTTCTTCTGTGCTCTGCTGAAAGCCAGCACAGCTGGGATAGGTAATGGTGCAAGAGGCCGGGACTGGCTATTCTGGTAGGAACATCTGCATTTGGCTCTGATGATACAGCCAAGATCTTGTGCCCCCTTGGACACTCTCAGGTCTCATTATCACTCTATGGGGGACACACTGAGCTGGCAGAATGTTATTACGAGAAATTGAATTACCCATCATGCAGAGGTCCTGACGCACTCTGCAAATTACTGCTTCGTGTTCAATAGGAACCTCAAATTGACATCAAGCCAAGTAAGCTTTTCTTGGGGGCAGATTGTGTTGGGGATCCATGGCAGCCTTCATCACCACACACACACACCACATTCACATCTGTGGATGGAGCAGGAGCTGTGTGTTCAGCCCAAACAACTTTCACAGGCAGATGATGAGGAGAACTTTTTCAAGCTACCTTACCAGTCTACTGCTAGCCAGTAAGGAGAGACTGACATGCTTCTGGAAATCATGACAAGTTGGTCTTTTGATCTCTAACATCTGCAAAAATTGAACAGTTATATGCTTGTATCAGCTTTATGCCTATGCACTGCCTTCAGGGTCTCAAGAAATACTGCAGAGGTCTGCCCTTGCTTGAAGCAGCTTCTTGAAGTCTCCAGGAAATGGCATCCATCAAACATTAGGATCACAAAACGTTAGTCTAGGGAAACCTTGATACTCCCTGTTCCCTGGAAGCGCTTCCAGGGAATGAAGTTCAAAAGGCTGTGTCAGCCTTGTGCTAGACCTCTGCATAGGGGAAACACTGCTATTATGTTTTTGAGCCTCATTTGTAGAGCAGTATGATGTTGTGCTATTTGCTGTTATAACCACTGGACAAAAGAGGATTCCTGTCTAAAGAACTTATTATAAACACAGTACAAAGCTCAGGCAAAGCCATCACATCCTATCATTTTTTCCAAATGTTTGCTGAAAATAAATTAACTTGCACTGGAAGAGTCAAAGTTCATTTTAGTAAATTCCTTTTTTCACACCTATTTTCAGCCAGCCTGATTTTTTGATTGTAAAACTGACTAGAAATTAATGAAATTATTGTTATTGTGAGAAAAAAAAATTGGTTTGGGCATAAAATTCTCATATTGTATGTCATATGACTTCATCATCACTAATGCACTGAAAGGTAGGACCATGTGCAGGAAGAACACAAACCAGAATTTCAATATGCTATATACATCTGTTTTGGGCAAGCTTCCACAAAACTACTGCTGCTACTCCTCCTGTAAACAAAAAAAATTAATGTTGCTGAAGACTGTGCTAATTTCAAGACTGTTGTCTTTAGTTTGATGAAGAAAGCAAAAGTGAAGAAGGTTTATCAAAATTAGTTACCATAGCAATGAATAGCAGTGCATCTTTCAAGACATTCAGTTCCTGAAAAACAGTTCATATGCTTTTATTTACTGTTAAGCACCAAAGAGAAAATATTTGCTATCTTTTTTGCTTGTCTTTCTGCTGGAACAGAGTTTATACACCTGGAACCTTTATTATAAAATTGTTTCTAAATAATCAAGAGAAAGATGCAGATGAAGATTTGAGGAGCTTTTATTATGCAAATTTTATGAATAATAATAAGTCCAGGGTATTTTTTATATAGCAGCAGTTAAACCTAAAAATGACAGAAGCAGAATTATATCACATACTCACTGAATTATAATATGGCCTCTTTAATTGCTACATTAATAACAGAAGCACACCCAACAGTGGAGCAGACCTCCAATTACTCACTGTGTGTCAGGTGCAGTTGCCACACAAAGAAAATGGGGAGAGCCGAATATCCTAGAAAATAAATTCCTTGCAGAGGCATGTATTGCAAAGGGAACGTCCTACACTGTAATATGAACCACAGTCCCATTGCAATATGATAACTTGCTCCTTGACTTTTTTAATCAGTCCACTGTATTCCTAGGCAACACGCTCTCTCTTGAGAGCTATGAATATGAAGGATAAAAAAGGATATTTTACTGAGCTGTTTTGCCTTCAAGGTTTGCTTTTGATTAATGACATAATTGCATTTCTTCAAAGGACGTTATGTAAATAAGATTTGCCTTCTGACATGATGAAGTGGAGAAGGATTTAAATAATTTTAAAATTCTCTGTCATTGCTGACTTTTTACTGCTTTGGCTTTGTGGAAAATGTCCAGTTGTAATCTTAGGAAGTGCTTGGAGTGATCAATAGCAGTCAGGGACCTTGAAAAATAATGAAGAAAGCAGCAAAATACCTAGTTTTTTTTTTAGAAAATTGATTGAACATACTCATGAGACTGGAGTCACTAATAAGAGAGGGAGTCTTTCATCAGTCAGTCAGTCATTAGGTTCCTATAAAAGTTTAGTGCCTTATTTGCACCTGAATACATGTAGTTGACGTGCTCAAGGCTAACCCCACGGACTTAAAAAAAAAAAAAAAAAAAAGCAACCTTTGTTTAACATGCAATAAGTGGTGTTAAATGAAAATGGCCTCTGACATCACTCTTTTATTAAAAATTTGTGTTCTTCAGTTAAGAATAGTTTTTTATTATATGAAACAGTCTCGTGCCATTTTTCCTAATTTTTAGAGAAATTGCAGGAACAATGTTTTGTATATTGTAATCCCAATTTTTCATATTTTTTAATGTATTAAATTAATTGTATTAACTTTGTTTCTACTTGAAAGTTTTCATTCCCTGCCAATTAGAAGAATTCCTTATTTTCAGCTTAGTTCTCCTTCATCCCACTCCATATCAATGGGTGATAGAAACGAAGAAGACACATTGTCCTCCTAGTTAAAGAAATAAGTTTTGTTTTATGAGGAATACCAGTTTATTTTATGAGGAAAAACAGTTTTGTGCCAAAATTTGGACTGTCCTATGTGCTGAATTTTACCTTTTCTTCAAAGCTTTTTAGGAGCAACATTACATCCTACATTCTGTTCAACAAATCCATGTAACTTTTTACTTCAAAATGTGCGGCTGTTTCACTAACACTTGGCCATCACATACAGTAGAAACTTTCGGTATTTGCTTAAAACCAGAAGAGATGAGCTGTTTAGTGTGTGTAGGGTGCTCCAGAAGTAATGGCTTCTATGAATTTCCAAGGAAATTGTAACAGCTACAAAGAGCACAATAACACTGTTTGATAGAGCAAATTCTCAGCTACAAAGCACTATTTTTTCAGCATAGTAACCACCATTAACTTTACGCTTTCACCAGCAATGAACAAGAGCTTGCAAGTCACACTTGTAGATATCTGTACAAGCATAGGGGACCCATTGCCACTGACACTGCTGCTGAAATGCACCATGCACCCTTCACTGTGCTCACATCCACGGTTGGTCTCCAGAAACATTCAGTAAGTATCAGTGAATATCAGTGGATGAAATTTTTTCCACATGGAGGAATTCAATGACACTTTGCTTTGCTTTGCTTCATACGCTCTTCCATGTCAGACACTATTCTGTCAGACTGTTCCTCTGCTCTCATGTGTCACATTGCAACAAAATGTAATGGAATATTGGTGGAAGGTTCAAGCTCTACTGTCATATCACCAATATCTATCTCTGAAATTGCTGGCCAACGTTATAAAATAGGAGGCCTTAATTTTGGAGTAGCCCTCATTGCTGGATTTTGAATGACTCAAAATATTTTCCCTAAGACTACTTTCCCTCATTGGTAGAAAAAAATATATCAGATGTAGCATAGTTGTTTTCTATTGGTCTTTCCACATTTGGTTACTGTTAATAAGGTACTGTTAATGCTATAGACTGTCTTCTTGTTTGAGATTAGAGAATATAGATACATTTAAAAAAGCCCAATTGCCCAAAGAGCAATATGGAGTTCCACTTCATTCATTTTCTCTCTATAAACCATAAACCATAGCTCTATTTTTGTATTCACTCAGGGTGATATATGTTACAAACATGTCACCATCTTTCTGGCATTGTGCTTATTATTACAATAGTGGAAATCAAGTTTTTTATCCATAACACAGGTAATATCCCACCTGCAAAAGCTCAGACTGAAACTTCAGATTCCCAACACTGTTGGGCTGGTGTTAGATTAATACAAAATACTACCTCTTGCTGAAGTGTAAGCTAAACCAAGAGACTGAAAGTGAACACACCATATAGTCTTCAGATCAGATTAAGCACCATATTGATTGTTTTCTTCTTCTATAAGTCAGTGCAGTGCTTTCACATATATCTCTATATCCCAGATGCTCAGGACCAAACACAACTAAGAGAAGTGTGGGGTTAAACCCTGGGAGACTTGCCTCTCCCAGCACATATTGACATGACACGACTTTCTGCTGTCGTACACATCTGAGTGAACACCGATTTTGATGCCTTATCCCGCAGTGAGCTCCTCTCAGCCACTGAACAGAAGCCTGTTTTTAGAGCAGGACTCTGTCCCCTGGTAACTCTGCTAATGAGGAGTGTCAGAGGAAGGAGCACAGCTTAGAGGAAGATTCTCATGTGGGGGCGAACCTTCTGGATTCTGCAGTTAAGGATAAATACCATACCTTTCTTCCCCGTTTTCTTCACTTACTTACTTTGCAGAGCTAGGCCAAAGGCCACAAGGCAAAAGGTTTTAGGTGGCCTTAGTGTACCTGGACACATGACTTAACTCAGTCCATTTAGTTTGGTAGAGCTGAAGCTATAGATACAGTATAGATAGCAACCTATAGATATAGTAAAGTATTATATGGAAACAAGCTAGCAATCTATAAATAGCAAGATATAGTAATTACAACAGAATCTAATGAAGGAGGTTAAATGAGGTCAAAGAAAGAGCTGAAAAAGTTAGAACAAAATAAAAATAAAAACTTAAATTTCCTTGCTAGAAAAAGGAGAAGTTGCAAAAGCTGCTTTTGGAAGCCAGTAAAAGCTTTCAGGTTCATCAGAGGGGAAGGATGGTGACAAGGATCTGACAGTTCATGTTGTTGTTTCAGAGTGATGAATGGAAAAAAAAGATGTTTCTTGACTTTTATTTCAGGATGCTCTGCAGAGGCCACATACAGGCTGAAGTGGGTCAGTAAAGACAATGATAAAAGTTCCTTCAAGCTGTCATTGCTTTTGGTCTGATCTAGGAAAGTGTCCTGAGCCAGGACAGACCAGTTCATTAATACAGTGCTTGCCAGGAATCATTACGTTATCAGAGTCCTCCTAAATACCAACCTCCTATTATCTTCTCTGAGCACTGGAATGGTGGAATCCAGATGGTGGCCAGGTATGGTGTAGCTCAGAAAAATTAACCAAGATATCTTTAAGGACAATATGTCAGAATAAAATTCAACTTTTCTCTTGTAAAGATTTCTGCTTATTCTGAGCTTATCTGTGGTATGATCTCTTGCATGACTGCACTACTTGATTTAATTAATGAAGAGGTGTCATAAGCAGTTCTGCAGCTCTGTGCTGAGGTCCCATACCAAAAGCATTGCTATGCCCTGGTGTTTGCAGACATACTGCTCCCAAACCAGCTAATAGTGAACTGCCAGCAGCCAGCCAAAATGCACCAGTATGTCAAGCAGTGACCATGTGAGAATAATGCAAGAATCATGTGAGGTACCCTATTGTAGGGCACCTGCTTTAGCAGGAGGGGTTGGACTCAATGATCTCTTCTGGTCCCTTCCAACCCCTGAGATTCTGTGATCCTGTGATTCTGAACATTCTCCCTGCCTCTTGGAAGGTTTGATATATAAGATGTAGTTATGCTTCCTCCAAAGAATGTATGAAAATAAGAATTTGTCTCATTATCCTTTACATATTTATCGTTTTCATCAATTGGCAATAGTAGAAAATATACCCATTAAATCAAAGAGGAAGTGTATCTTTCTGCTTTATACTTCTCTACGCATGAAGAATGTCACAAGGATTTCTTTCTTGTTTTTAAATTATTTCTTGGTTCTGTGCTGGAACTTATAACTATTTACATATAAATAACATATATGAAGACAGTTATATTTGCTATGCTGTTTTAGTGATAGTACAGAACCAGTAGATTTTTCCCAGAATAAATAATAACTGTTGAATTTATATTAAGTATCTTAAGTTTTATCAAGAATATTTACAGCAACAATATCGGGCTCTGGCCTTGGTTCTTGTTTAAGTGAGATTTATTTTACCATGTTATTTGTTTTTATGAATAAGTTTAAATGTTACTAGTAGTTTTAATTACTGGAATTCAGATATTTTTCTTTGCTTTTTCTATAGTCTACTTTTCTTGCTATTTATATCGTATGTCTTCATTCTTTCAGTAGATACACAGTTTCTTGTAAGAAGAAAAATATGCATCATTTCAGACTTTGTTTGACCTCTGCCTCCCATCCACGCATACCCAACACAAATGTTTTTTTTTCGAAGGCAAATTTAAACCTCAGAACCTTTCCAGCTTTCCCCTTTGAGCATTTTTCGTTTCAGCTTTTCTTTTTCTCATTGTAATTATGAGTATCACAGTTATCTATCTGGCCCACATCCAGCTGATAATTAGTAAGTGTCCCAGGCTAATGCTTGAGTCTCTGTATATAGCTTGAAATTTTGTCCTGGCAGGTGGGTTGCTAAAATTCTCTTCCTTGTTGCTGCATTGTTATCTAATGAAAGGCATACAAACTTCACTCCTTCGCACATTTATTAATTTTAATCTATCTTTGTTTTCATTAACCCATCCTATAGTCTTGTCCTTGAAGGCAGCAAGTTCGTTTTACTTTTTGTTTCACCATACTCATTTGCTGCAGCGTCAGCTCTGAGATTCGTCCTCCATCAAAACCAATTTTTTTAAAAAAATCTGACCCAATTACACTTTGCAGATTCACAAGCATTTACTGTTTTTAACAATAAATTAAAGTTTTCCAAGTCCCTAGGACTTGCACTAAAGCAGAGCATTACTAACTTCTTATTTGGCCTGCTCCCTCTTGTGTTAGCATCCCTGTGCTTATGCAGTGTGAACATAAGGCTTTTGTGACATCTGCTGAAGAGAATGTTGATTTATAGCAGACAGCTACTTTAGGAACAATTTTTCAGAGAACTAGATTGGCACTGCAAGTGATTAATGCTAGAGAAACTGTGGGTATTTAAAAATTGCTTTAATTGTTTGATATAAACATTCAGGATGCTCATTCAACACCTGCCTTAATCACCTGAGAAAGATTTCACCAGGTTGATAGGCAACAGGAAACTATTTCACTGGACTGCAGAACAACCTTTCCTTGGGCAAATGTACAAAATTTCTTGCTCCCAAACCTCTTGGGTATAATCAGATTGTCATACTAAAAGATAAAATGAATTTTTCCCTGAATGGCAAAAACAATTCATAACAGTCAATCTTTGTCCCTACTGAGCAACTATTTTGGTCAGACAAAGATGACATTTAAAACTAATAAAAGTCTTTACAAGCCTCCTACATAATATGTTTGTCTGAATTGGGCAGATGAGCTGGTTGAAAGTGTTTCCTTCTTCCCGAGCCTTTTTAACTCATGTCATTTTGCATTGGTGAACTATGCAGACTCATTTAGATTATCCACGGCAGACCATTTTTAGAAAAATTTTGGATTCTCCACCAGTCCTCTGGCCTCAGTGGAATCATACACATTATATTAGTTGGAGGTCATGGACATGTTGTTTGTTGGTGTTTAGGTCTCTGGGTCATTAATCCCATCTCTCTAATGCTTATAAATTAGGCTCTAAGTTCAAAGGAGAATACCCGGGAAGACTGATGGTATGACTGCTGCAGCTGGATGAGCTTCCTTTTCCTGTTCAAATGAGTCAGTGTATGCTGGATGAGGCTGTGCTCTGCTTCTCAGGTATTGGCACAAACCCTTTTGCATCATTTTCCTCTTGATATGTTCTAATTTCCCCTTTAAAATGTAAGTTTCTTTATTCTACTTTGTGTTCATTGTTGTCTCTAATCACATCTGCTATCTTTTTACAAAAGTTGTAGTTGCAGCTACCCTCATCATGGGGCACAAGCTGCTGTGAATAGATACAGCAGTACTGTATGCTCTGATGCCTGTAGGACTTGCAGTTAGAGAAGCCTGGAGGAGCCCAGGCTCACTCTGCATATGGTCACCTGTTTTGTGAAGCCGTGGAGTGCTTTGCCCTTGTGGACAAGTATTGAGGCAGGTGCCAGGCTGTGGGATCTCCATTGCTGGAGATACTCAAAATCCAGCAAAATGAGGCTGTGGACTTGGATTTGAAAAATATTTGAAGTATTGAGTAGATGTATACTGAGCATTGTCCTTGCTCTCAGCAGAAAGTTAATTTAGATGCCACCATAAGCATCTCCCAGCCTCTTTTTCCCTCCTTCCTCTCATCCTGCTTCTTTTTCTCTCATTTATTTCTACTCAATGGAAACAGAAACTGGCAATTTTCCCCCAGACACTGAAAAAATAATTAATGGGAAAAATCCGCATTTATAAAAGTGAGCAGTCACTACACAGCAGGACTGAATCATGCTTGTTTCTGAGTTTTAAATAATGCATTGATTCATTCTCAAAAGATGGCTGAAGTTTGAGCTGCTCTTTGCGTCCAAAGTCACACTTGTGACTTTGTACTTCATGGTTATGAGAAAGCCATTTTGGGTACTAATGTGGAATTGGTAAAGGACAGCTGCTATAATTAAACCATGAAAAGGACATAAAAATGTAGCCAAAGGACATTATTTATAGGTCATCTTTCATTTGTAAAAAAAGTTATTTTCAAGTAGAGATGTGGAAAGAAAAAAAACCAATCATCCTGCTAATAAATCTTTGCCTGAAAAGCTTTTCATCAGATATTTGTGAATCTGCATTTCATTCTACATGTCTCCAACACACCGTTTTTTCCTAGTCAGACAGTCAGCTTGAGTTCCAAGTTCCAAATAATTTCCTTGATGAGTTTAATTTTTTTATATTTTTATATTTTTTTGTTTGTTTGTATTTTGGCATGTTTTTAGTGCTAGATCATTTTCTAAAAGAAAATATTGGAAGTTTTTGGATTTTGGCAAACACGCTCAACGCATATCTACCCATGAGTTGGAATTTTTTTCACACGGTTTATATACAGCTTTCCCCCAGAGGAAATATAGCAGGTGACTTTATTATATCAGTTCTCGATTTAATAACACCTAGACTCATTTTCTAAAAATAAGACGAATAATTCCTTGGGAAGTTGTACTGCCTTAGGTAAATTCATTAGATAGTCCTACACGGGCCTTCATTTCTCAAAATCCTCGAAGTTTATTTTCTTTAATACTCTGAGAAAGCAAAAGATAAATTCTGAAGCAGTTTTGTAAAGGACTAACAATTATTAAATGTAATTTAACATGAAAAATGGATCCTGATGTCTCTAGTGATTATTTATAAGGCATAATGAAAAAATTCATTTTAAGTAAATACTGAGGAAAGCCTTTCAGTTCTTGTTGGTGTAGAACAGCTATTCCCTTTGACTAACAGATTAATGATGAATCAATTTGAAGGCGCATCTCCATTTTAAAGTTGGTGACTGTGAATTTTAGATACCAATACGTGCATTTAATAGATAGTTCGTGAAAATAATGTCCTGTGTCTGAGAAGAAATGCCAAGAGACATGCCTGTGTTGCTGTTGCTGGCCACAGAGTACAAATAGATTCACCTTCTATTAGAAAGTGGTTGGAATTGAATTAACCTCTCTGGTCATGGAAAGCAATCCTAAGTGCATCTGCTTGTCAAATGTGCTGAGGTGCCATTTCCTAGCAACTAGAAAATGCTAATTCACGACTTTGATTAAATTGTCTGGACTAGGCAAGACCTCAGAACTGCCTTTTTATGCTTTGGATTTATTTCTCTATTAAGATGCAAAGGAAGGAGGTTATTGGCACAGTTCACAAGGCAAACCAGTATGATACTTCATGAAAGTGGAGTATAAGGACGAAGAGGAAGCAAACACACAGATAGGTGAAAATATAACAGTGAAAGGGTTGTTTGTGTTGTGACCAGCTTATTGAATAATTTTTTCTTTTATAACACAATACAACATTTAATGTAAATCTTCAGTAAATATTTCTCTCAACGTGTAAGATAAGACTGATGTTTTAAAACATACTAATTCTTTAAAAAAAAAAATTAAAAAAAGTAAAATTAGCCATCATCTCCCTCTGAAATTGTAAATTAATCAAAATCATGAGGAAACACGGAAAATGTAAATATTCAAAGTATCCCATAATGTTCGCTAGCTGGATCTCCTGTCTGGATCAGAGCCTGGGTCATCCTAAGAGATGGCAGGTGGGAAGGTTCGAGACAGACAGCAATGGTGGGTGAAAAAGGACTGAAAAAGACACTGGGGGTTGAAATGTGAATGCACAAGCTTTTCAAATGTAACTGTCTGAAGCACTGATGAAGCTTGAATGTTGATGGATGTATAAAGAATTAATGAGGTGAACTTTTCAGTCAGATTGCCTACTTTATACCAAGAATGGAAGGACTCTCAGTAAGGAAATACACCTGGTTTCTAAGCATAGTCTCCTGCTTCCTCATTAAGTAGCTATTTTGTGTTAACACTAAAACAACTATAATTCTGAGTGCTGACAATAGCTGAAAGTCTGAGGTCACATAGAGAATCACGAATATCAAGTACCAGCAGTCGGAGAAAATAACTTCTTAAGAAACCAAGATCCCGTTCACATGGAAGCGTCTTTAAAGAAGGGGGAAATTTTTCTTCCCCTCTGCAAGTCTGACACTGGCAAAAAACAATCATTTCCATGAGGCTTTGGTAGATTTTCAATGCTGTGTTCTCTAGTGTATGCAGCTGCTTTCATTAACAAAAAAGGAAATTACACAGTTGCAAAGGGTGGGAGAAGGCTCTGTTCTTTACAAGGAAATGCAGAATTTGTGCCCTCCAGCCATCTTTTGAAATGTCCTTAGATTTGAAACTGTGTACATATCAGAGGTACATAAAAATAAATAAATCAGTGTCTTATTAAATAATAACTTGGATCAACATCTTGGCAGAATTCAGGTATTGCTTTCCATAAATCTGGGTTATGGATTCAGAAAGTCCTTTTTTAATTTTAAGCACTTAGTAATTTCAAACTTAAGATGCTGATAAGTAATTTAAATAATGCATTATCTTAAGCAGAAATAATTATCCTGCTTCATCTTCATTTACATTCTAGCTGATCAGTCAATGGCTAGCACTGAAATAAATTTATACTAGCATCCTCTTGGGACTAATTTCCTTCTTTGGCCAAAGTCTGACAGAGTTAGGAAGGCTCCTTTTTCTAAGAGATCCTGAGCAAGATTGATCAGTGCAATGTGTAAAGCCTCATGAGAATTCCTTATACTGCTATAAGTATGTGGTTATATATATGTGGTTACTTGGAGGGATAATGAGTTTTCTTATTTATCAATGCACATCTAATCAATTGCCAAGTGCACAGAGAATTTTTATGGCTGACTTTAGTTTTGTTGGAGAGTGAAAGAAGTAAATACAATTAATATGTCAGAGATGCATAAAGTTCAGGGGATTTGTTGAATCTCGATTTCTTTAGGACTACTTTAGAAACTGTAAGTCCTTGTGCTAACAGAGGTGAATATCTTAAATCTGTCAAAAACACAAAGCATTAAATTAAATGTAGTAAGTTTACTTCCCTCAGGTGTCTCAACAGGCAGTAGATAGACATAATATCTGTTGAGGGAAGACAAAAAAAAAAAAAAAAGATATGTGAAAATAACCAAGATAGCAATAATGTAAATGCAATACAAATAACACTATGCTGAAGTACCAAAGGAATGTCTAACACTGAATAAGGGAGAATGAGTATTCACCAAAAAAAAAAAAAAAAAAAAAGAGAGATTAGGCAGCTGCAAGCCAAATATACAGTCTTGTATATTCTGTTCTTCACCTTCAATCTTATTGTATTCTCCCTTGACTCTCAATGGCATTTTCTTGTGATCACTCACTAGACCAAATTTGATTTTTGGAATCCTTGCACCCATGCATGCCACTGTCCATATTCTCAATTGCCTGTTAACAAGAGAAATGTGCAATCTCTTTTGCTTTGCTGAATCTCTGTCAGCTTATAGCCCTTGTCTGAATATCAAGTGAAGTATTGTCATGTAGTGGATGTCTTTTCTGTTGCACTTGTTCAACTTCCTTACTTGGTTTCCCATTTTTGGCATCAGCTTAATTACCTTGTTTTATATTTTTTTATCCTGATACCACATAATCACAGAATTCTGATCCATCTCCAAGAACAGAGAATCCACAATCTGTCTAGGTAGCCTGAACCAGTGCTAAGTCACCTTCACAGTTAAATGAGCTTTTTTCTTGTGACTACACAAAATTTGTTTATTTCAATTTGTTTCAATTGTCTCTCATTTTATTGCTGGGTACTGCAGAAAAGAGCCTGGTTCTGTCTTCTCTGGTTTGCTGTGCACTGATAAGATACCTCTGATCCTTCTTTTCTCCAGGTTGAACAGTTTCAGTTCTTTCAGCCTTTTCTCATATGCTCCAGTTGCATAATTCTGCTTGCTGACCTTCACTGAACAACAGTAATTTCATGTCTCTCTTGTGCTGAGGAGCCCAAAAGTGGACCCAGCATTCCAGATGTGCCTCACTAGTACTGTGTAGAAGGAAAAATCACTTTCGTAAACTTGCTGGCGGCTCTCTTCCTAAAGGAGTACAGGATGTTACTGACCTTTCTTGCCACAAGGGCGTATGTTTGGTTCACAGTAAAAGTCTTGTCGAACGTGATCCCCAGGTCTTTTTCTGCAAAGCCAGTTGACTCTGCATTATACTGATGCTTGGCTTTATTTCTCACCAAGGTAAGGACTCGGCCTTTCCTTTTGTTGATCTTCACAAGATTCCTGTCAGCTCATTTTTCTGGATTGCTGAGGTTCTTCTGACTGAAAGTGGTACCATCTAGTATTTCAGTCACTCTTCACAATTTTGTATTGTCTACAAATTTGCAGAGGGTTCACCTCTGTCTCACCATGTAGGTCATTAATGAACTGGTTAAATAGTAGAATCGTATAGAATCATATATAATGGCTTAGGTTGTAGGGGACCTTAAATACCTAGTGCCAATCCCTTTGCCATGGGCAGGGTTGCCAGCCACTAGAGCAGAGTGCCCAGGGTGCCATTCAACCTGGCTTTGAATCCGTCCAGAGATACAACCTCTCTGGGCAAGCTGTTAAACAGTCTTCATCTAATGTTGAGCTCTGGCACACTACACTAGCGTCTGGCCTCTGTCCAGACTTTGTGCTGCTGATCACAACCCTTTGAGCCTACTAGTTAAACCAGTTTTCAGTCCACTTTACTGTCTACTTCTCTACGAGGAGTGTCTCTCGTGGAGACACTTATGGAAGTCTTACTGAAACCAAGACATCATCTTCTGCTTTCCATTCATCATCACTGCAACCTAGGAGGCGATCAGGTTGGTCAGGTATGAATTCCCCTTTGTAAGTCCATGATGACTACTCTCAATAAAATTCTTGTCCTTTATGTGCTTGGAAATGGTTTCTAGGATCCAGCATTTCTGCAAAGCTGACCAGTCTGTAGATCCCCAGATCTTTCTTGTCCTTTTGAAGAAAGGATTGACACTGCTTTGTTCTGGTCCTCCCAAACTTCTCCAAACTCAGTATGATCCTTAAAAAATTCTGTATTTTCAGAAAATTCTCGGAGGACATAGGTTCACCTACTTAATATTCAGCACAATGATAAAATAATTTTACTTTTTAGTCCCTAAACTAATCCAGTTTATATTAAAATCTCAAACAATAATTCACTCTCTGGATTTTTTCCAATTATTATTTAATTATTGAACAAAACTAGGCTTGCATAAGCCAAACAAAACAGCAAAGATTTTTCTTCATGTGTGAAACAAACATTAATAATTTGGGAAATCCAGAGGAGTTTAAAGTTCTGCGATCTTTGCAAGCACTTGGCAAATTTGCAAGCCACCTGAAGTCTCATGATACTTCTTATTTCATAAATGAAATAAAAGGGGCCAGGTCTTCAGAAAATGAAATTAGTGGAGCTACCTGGATGTCTGCTTGCTGATATATTTCCTAGAGAATTCAATGCAATAATCTTTTTCAATGTATAAAGACTGAATTATGCAGAGTCAAGGAACTCGTATGTATTCTTTATTCTGCTACAAATTTTCAACTCAGAAAAAATAAAGCAACCCACAAGAGTGATGCAGTGCAAAAACTGGGTGGTGGTTTTAATGCATCAAAACTGGATGCTTCTCTGCTTAGCCACAGTGCTCTCTATACACTGCCTGAGGCTACACTGGCCTGAGCCCTCCTTACTGCATTTTGGGAAGTAGCTGGATTGCCCAACTGAGGAAATGGTCTCTGTCCTCCAGAGGTTCTGTTCCAGAGACTTTTCCTTGAGGAGACCCTCTGAACCACTGCAAGGGCTTGGAGAGCATCCCTGCCATCCCTGGAGGTCTGGCAGGATGGATGCTGGGGCTTGGGGTTAGTGATGCCATTGGGCATGGTTGTCCTGCTTTTGTCTGGGGCAGGGGAAGAGGTGTCTGGCTGACTGGACCTGTCCTCACCCACCTGGAAAGCGTCCACCATCTCAATCCTCAGGCAGCTCAGGGCCTCCACAGTGCCCAAGCACGATTCAGGATCCACCTTGAGAACACAACTTTTCTAATAAGCTAATGGAGGTAGTGGACAGTCAGCTAAAGACCTAAGTGGGAGTTACTAAAACTGCAATATACAAGTACCTCAGATGTTTTTGGTGATTTAGCTGATTTCAGCTGGGAATTAGTTGATTTCCTTCATGGTGTAGAATCATAGACTCCAACTCCCCTGCAATGAACAGGGACATCTACAACTAGATCAAGTTGCTCAGATCCCCCTCCAGCCTGACCTTGAATGTCTCTAGGAATGGGGCATCCACTACCTCTCTGGGCAACCTGTTCCTGTGCCTCAGCAACCTTGTCATAAAAAACTATTTCCTTATATCCAACTGAAATACCCCCTCTTTCAGTTTGAAACCATTTCTCCTTGTTCTATTACAACAGACCCTGCTAGAGAGTGTGCCTTTCTGTTTCTTATAGCTCCCCTTCAGATACTGAAAGGCCACTATCAGGTCTCCCTGGAGCCTTTTCTTTTCCAGTCTGAACAGACCCAGGTCTCTAAGACTGTCCTCATAGGGGTGGCATTCCATCTCTTGGATTATTTTTGTGGTTCACCTCTGGATACACTCCAGCAGATCCACATCTCTCCTGTACTGAGGACTTCACATTTGGATGCAGTACTCCAGGTGAGGTCTTACCAGCACAGAGTAGAGGGGCAGGATCACCTCCCTTACCCTTCTGGCCACACTTCTTTTGATGCAGGCCGTAATATGGTTGGCTTTCTAGGCTGTGAGTGCATATTGCTGGCTTCTTTTCAACTTGCCATCCACCAGTACCCTTAGAACTTTTTTGGCAGAGTTGTGTTCAATCCTTACATCCCTCAGCTTATACTGGTACTTGGGTTGCCATGACCCAGGTGCAAAGTCTTGCACTTGGGTGAACATCATGAGGTTCACCAGGGTTTGCTGCTTGAGCCTGACCAGGTGTCTCTGAATGGCATCCCATCTTCTGAATGTGTCAGCTGCACCACACATCTTCATACCCATCAAATCCAAATCTTTCCAGTTTGGAAAGAAGTATGTTATGGAAGATGATGTCAAAGGCCTTATTGAAGTCCAGACAGATGACATCATTGCTCTTCCCTTGTCCACTGACACAGTTACGCCATCATAAAAGTGACAAGTCTGTTCAGGCAATTATTAGTGTCCCATATGATGCTGTATTTTGGCTTTACGAAAAAAACGATGTTGATAGCACACCAATATTTTAGTTGTTGCTGAGCAGTGCTGTACGTAGCCAAGAACATTTCAGTTTTTCTCACCTTCTTGTACTATCCTACCAGCAAGGAGGCTACCATCAGGACAGCTGACCTCAGCTGGTCAAAGGACATTCAATATCATAATGACATCATGTGGAAAACCATAAAACTGAGGGCAGTTGGCTGGGGTGCAGTTGCAACTCGGGGACTTACGGGCATAGGTTGTGAGCAATTGCTTTGTGCATCACTTGTTTTGTACGCACACAAACATATATTATATATATGTGTACATAAATACCACTACTGTTATTTCTCTATTTGTTTTCTCTCTTAAAATAGCTTTTATTTCAACCTATGAGTTCTACTTTATTTTTTCTGATTCTCTTCACTATCCCCACTGAGAGAGGGTGGGTGGTGAGTGAAAGGCTGTGTGGTGTTCAGCTGTTACCTGCGTTAAATCAACAATGAGAGAAGTCTTGTAAAGCATGACGAAGATTGAAGTGACCAAACTGTACAAGCACATGTATCATGCTGTCGTGTTCCGGCACCAAGATCAAGGGACTTGTAGAGACAGATGGTATGAGTCCCTAAGTTAGGAGTGTGAATCAGGATCATCAAGGGCATACAGCATCACATAGCCTCACTACTGCTCTCAGTTTCTTACTCTCGGGGTTGAGTCAAAGAGAACACAAAGCAACGGTTAAAAATAATGCACAAATCTGCCTTATGAATATTTTTTGTATTTCAGGTTTGAATTCGTTCAGCCTGTTTGTGGCAGCAAGAGATGGCCATGTAAAGGCTGTTCTACTTTGCTTTATTTGCTAACAAAGAGGGTTTTCCTGCTCCTATCTTTTTTTTTTCGTCCCATGACAATGCCAGCATTGATAGGAAATACCAAAGAAGCCATAAAGGTGACCCTAAAGGAGCTCTCTAAAGTGAAACAAGCCTAGAGGGCTGTCTGCAATAAGTTGAGATTCCACTTGTACTGACAGTGAGATGCAAAATGTCAATACTTTCATAAATATTCCCCTCACATGTGTAATTAATTCCTGGGCGGTTCACTTCTGCTAATGGCAGATGTTTTGTCATCTTTGCTTGAAGTCCTAATTACTGGTCAGCCATGGGATTTCCTTGAATTACATCCAGTCTGGATAAAGATTTGCTGCTGGGCAATCTAATAGTGCAAAGGATAAAACAGAAATCCAATACAGTAGGCCCTTTCCTTCCCCTCTTTATTTTGGTGGGAGAAAAAAGTACCAGGGAGATATTTATTAAAAGGAGTGGCAATGTGACAAGAACTGCAAATCAAGCCTATGGCTGAATTGGCATTGAAGTTACCTAAGAAAGATTTCTCTTAAGGGCGATGGTTGTGAAGTCCAGAGTCACAGTACTACGTTAGTCTCACTGCTGGGAAACACTGGGAGCAAGTGAATGTTGTTAGAACAGCTGCTGCTTATGCTTTGCTAACAGAGCAGAAAAAAAGTATCTGCCATGCCAGTTGCTCTTTTGTCTGTCTTGCACCCCTGAAATGTTTTATCATGTTATGGTGCATGGGCCAATTTTACTTTCTGTGATACCTGCATGTTGCTTAACTGTGATTGCTGAGGAAACCTATTCAGTTAGGTGCAAAGAAAAGAATTTGACCATCTGTTTTCTGTGAAGGCCTAAGGAACCTTGAATATCTCCAGGGTTGGTTAGGATAACAGCAGCATAATGTGCCAGTCTGAGCATCTTTTGAAGCCTTTCAACTTCCTGAAACAGGCAGTCATTCTCTAAGAGCAACATATTCCCAGAGCTGTATTTCTTCCTTTCCATTTAATTGATGACAATATTCTTTGAAAAATAGCAAAGCATATCCATACAGATTCTGTCTGGTTATTCCTTTACATGCATTAGGACTTCTCTGAATGTATCTATAGCAGCAGTCCTAACTGTTGGACTCTCTGACTGGATGGTTTGGAGCTGTCCTGAACTTGTGACATGTTTTTCCAACTGAGACCATAAGCCCAATGAGTAAACAGTTTTCACAGGTTACCGTAAACAAGAAAATGAACAATGCACAAACTTGTAATCAATTGCTTACATAAATAAAATACTTTACTATCCCTAATTAGATGCCTACTGTTCAGTTGAGTCAGAGGTTGAAGACAGAACTGACTAGCAAAATGGACAGGTTCATGAGAAAAAGTCCAAATGTTCTGATCTGAAAGATCATTTTTCCATGAGAGATTTTGAAAATTTGAGAAAATATTACTGATTTCCAACTTTGTTTTTTTTTTTTTTAATTAGGAAACAAGCAATTTCAAAAAACCTTCCATTTTACTTACAAAGCAATGTATGCATTTGTTTGGGGGAAGTGTTTTATGGATTTACCATCTATAATTGAAGCTAACCCTTCATCAGTAATTCTTGGCTGCATAACTAGAAATTTTCCAATTGTTGGGATCTCATTTGGTTCTAGGGGTTGTGTCTAAGCAATGAGCCTGGCAAATGGATCTTCTGTCTTTGTTGGCTCTAACTGAATTGTGTGTTTCACATACATATGTAGAAACATACAGAAGAAGAGCATTTAATCTCAACTGATTGTGACATTTAAGATGTTTCTTCAAGCGTTAGTTAATAGAATATTCTGTGTGCCCTTACATAAACTAGAAAATTGTGCCTACAAAATGTATTTCATGATTTATGTTCTTACCTGTGTCTTCATCCTATGTGATAGTGTTTGACAGTTTCCTAATGAATCATACAAAGAAATCCAGGAGAAAAAAAAACTAAGAGCAAAACCCTGAGGTAGAACTTGTCTTTTTCTATCTGTACATTAAGCAAATGTGAAAATAAGTAACCTGAACTGGTGACAGTGCTGGGCCTGTGCATGGGAATTGCCTGGCTACTGCCTAAACCAATGGGTGAGCACCAGGTGAAAAGGTGTGGCTAATTCAGGGAGCAAGCCATGCACCTGAGTGACTGGAAGGAGTGGACCCAGGGTCCACCCATCCTCACCCTTATTTATGCATTAGCAGCTAAAAGGAGCTCTATCTCTGCATAGTGATAGTGCTTTTTTTTTGAGTTGTTAGTGGTTGTTGAAACAGTAAGTGGATTATCATCTCCCTCTGCTCCATGGTCCTGTATTCCAGCAGAAGGCGCTGCCTTTACTCCACAGAATGGTAAGCTTACATTTTTCTGTTCAGTCTTTCTCCTCCTAAACGCAGTAGTAAACCCAATGCGTTCACCTGGAAAAGTGCTGATACACCTAAAAAGATTATGTTCTCAAAATGTTTACTTCATTTTTCAGTACTATAGTATGGTCATATTCTTTTAAGAAGTACTTGAATTGCAATGACTCTTCGATGTATTTAAGTTTTGCTAATGGGTGAGATTTTATCTTACTACATTGCTTGTAGGTTCTCAGAAAATAATTTGTCTCTAGGTTTGGTTGTTCCTCAGTTCACATAGGATTCTTCACTCTCCTACCTGTATTGCTTCTTTTTTGTATCATCTTGCATAGTTTGTGGCCCATTGCTGTGTGGTGCCTGGTTCTGTATAAAGTCTGCGTCCAACACCTGTGGAGATACGTGAATTATCTTCTGCTTTAGGCAATAGTAGAGCATATTTTAGGTTATAGCTTTTCCATCTGTATACTAACACACACACACACACATATATATATATAAAATATATATTTTTATATATAAAGAATATGAAAATACATAACGTTTCTCAAAACTTTTAGGTTTTAGTTTTTGGCCAGTAAGATTTGAAGCTGTATATTGAAGGGTGACTGCCATAAAAACGGGATTGGAGAGACTGAAAGACTGTTAAACAGTGTGTGAGTTACTCTATGCTTCTTATGGGATATCTTTTTAGCCAATGAAAAAGTCATCTTCTCCAGGTTTAGTTCACATTTATTTCTGGATGTTTGTAATTCTAGGAGAGGTGAAAGTCATCTTCTTGCTAAAGAGCTTTTTATTCTGGATTATAATAGATATAGTCCCATAGCAGTATGGTTATGGAAGGAAGACTTGGGAGGAATCTTAAATTAAACTGTTAAATCTTTCAGTGATGGAGAAAACTATTTTGTGAAAGCTAGGAACTTCGTTTAAGTTCAGGTCATGGACAGTAATACCTAACTGTAGAAACAAAGCTCTTCTCATCTGAACTGAGTGAGGTCTGCGAATGATATGGTTGAAGAAAACTGAGTGATGGCTAGAGGGATTTTATTTCCTGTCAGTGAAAGCTATTCATAGATTGATACACATGCAATTCCATTTTAGTTTTTGAAGAGTTAGAGAGAGGGTCAAGGAAATCTGGAGCAATTTGTAAGCAATTGTATGTGTGATTAAAAAGCGTTCATGCTCATGTGCGAACTGTAAGGAGAAAGCAAAACTATGTATTAGCTGGGCTACAGGTGCAAAATTGTCTAAACAGCTGTCGATAGGGTAGATCTTGAATGATAGTTCACAGTGCCTGAAAGAAAAGGTCAGTGTTGCAGTAAAATATGCAGTAGTAATATAACATCATTCTTGATCACAAACTCAACTCTTGCAGAATGCAGTGAAAATCATACCTGGTTGCACCCTTAAAGTGTTTGTTGTGCCCATGGTTTCCACGCACTATGCTTTATAATCCTCCTCAGCTAGGCTGTCCTTCTGCTTGGGACTTTCTGTACAAGTTGCTCTGTGACTAGTTTTAAATCAAATTTCAGTAGGCTGACCTTTATCACTAAGGTTTTAAGCAAGATGAATAGTCATCATATAAAGACTATCTTTTGAGGTAAACTGTACCCTTAAGCATTGAACCTTGGATTGACATTTTGTCTGTGACAAAAACATTAGGGTACAGCCTTTCCTTGCTAACTTTCTGTTCTTCAATGGAGTCTGAGGAGTCTGTGGTGCCATCCTTGGCATCCTCAACTCCTTGCTTGTTTTTAGATAATGTTTGGAACACATCCATTCCTCTTGTAGGATGTGGCCACCTATCTGTTTTCCTATAAATCCAATGGTCCTGAGTAAATATCACACTTTGAGTGGACTCATATAATTTTTAATTTGCTCGTGGATATGTTTGTCTCAAGTCTTCCAGACTCCTGTGTCTTACCTGCTTGTTTCTGACCATTTGCTTGCTTTGACTCTACCTAGCTGTAGATTTCTCAAGTTCTACTTGTGGCCTCCTACCGTGCAGTGTTATGTACCTCTATCTGCTTTTCTACTTAAAAAGCTTTTAATTTGATCTGTCTTCAGTAATAAAATAGTTATTTACTAATGAGATGCTTATCAGCCTCCCCCTGGTGGACCAGACACCTCAGTGTCCAGGGCACAGGCTCACAGAGGCATGAGGATAGCCTCAATGGACCAGAGAAAACTAGCCTTAGATTTCTTGAAAAACATCTGTTTTCATACTGTTTATAATTAGCTGTGATAGCTCTGCGTAGGAATGCTGTGTACAGATGTTTGAAGTCCTACTATCATCCTGAGCCTGGTACAGATAGATTCCTCCAAGAAAGGAGAGTTGCCAGTGACCTTAATGGTACAAAATGGAAAATACTGCAGCTGGAGAATTACCTCGACATGATGTAGCTTCAGGGGAAAAAACAAACCAAAAAAAAAAAACCCCACCCAACTGCTCTTCAAAAAGAGAGGGGGGGAAAAAAGAAAAAAGAAAACTGATGACAGCTAGGTGATACTGATCTGATTTGATTCATTTCTGGTGGGAGGACTGTTCAGTTAAATCATCACTTGAGCTTATTAAGATTTACAATATGAGAGTCAGTTTATTGATAGCCTTGTTTGAATAATGATTGCTGCTTTCAAATCCTCTGTGATAAAATATGTCAACTGTAAATTAAATATATCTAAACACTGTCTTACCAAGAGAGTGTGTGTAGCTAGTTCAAGATCAGATGCTTAATACCCAATAAAAATATCTATATGTTCTCCTAAAGTACAGAGTTTAGATAAACAGAAAAATCTTATTTGGTACACACCTTCATTTTATGCTTTCTTATTCTATGTTATAAATTTGCCAAGCTCACGAAGAGGGTTTTCATCATAGTGTAAATGTATAAGAAAAGAAAGCCTGGATTAGTTGAAGACTTAAGTTCAGAAGTTAGAGAAAATGTTCAGGTATGTTGGAAATGCACATCTGTACGTCTGTAAATATAAATATTGCTGCTCTCCTCCCTGCTGAAACCTGAGCATAAATGTACCTCACAGAAACCAGAGCTGTAAGCTGTCTGAAGTCATTGTTATTTTAGCAAAAGCTGCAGGTCTTAAAGCCTGAGACCTTTCACAGATCATTTAGATTGGAAAAGACCACTAAGATCATCTAGTTTAACTATCAAGTCATTACCACCACTTCTCTCTCCCAGAATTAGTTCTCTTTTCAGTGAGATTCAGGATAAACTAGGAGGTTCTTCTATAGTCTCAAATACATATAATAATGTCTTCCAATGGAATATGCTTCAGATTTAATGGTCATCTGGACTCTTTTTGACTTTTTTTAAAAGCTTTCTATTCTCAGGTTCCACTTAAAATCTCTTACCTTTAAGTGATCTTTCTCTGTCAGCAATGTCAGTATTTTCCTTTTGAACCTGGGACTTTTTCATAATTTTGGAGAACAGAAATAAGAAGGAAAAGTAGAACCCAAATTAACAATTTCTACCCTGACAACAGGCATGTCCTTTTTAGGGGGACTTACATTTTACTGAACTATAATGCTGCCCCATCTTAGCACACTCAGGTTCTCAAAAGAACTCAATCCTTGAGATTTATGCTTTTTTTTTTTTTTTCTTTTTTTTTTTTTTTCCCCCTACAGACTTTTGGGTCTTTTTATGGCTTCCCCCTGTCTACTCCTATTCAGTTTACTTTCCCTTTCTCTAGAAAAGAACCAATCTTAAAATGAGAAGCTGAGATATCTTCCTATCACAAATTTTCTGGTGCTCTCATTTCGCATTATTTGATTGCTATCATAACAGTTTAACCTTTACAATGAATCTTTTATTTTTAGTTTATACATATATTGAGAAGGAAAAAATTGCACAGATGAATACATTATCAGAGTCTGTCGGTCATAATAATTTCTGAGCAAGCTTACACGTTTTGGGAATTCTTTGAGTTTCAAAGTTTTGAAATCAATCTTACATTGATGACAGCAAACTAGAGGATCTTAGCATATCTGTAACATCTTTTCTCATTTCTTCTTGGGCCTGTCTGGTTGCAGCTTTCCTTGACTTTATCTCCAAATCTTTATAGCAGTTAGCAAGCCAGATTGCTTTTGTTTTCATCAACAGCTGCTGAATTATGCAATTCACATTTACCTTGGTATTTTTTTATGCCTTGTAAAAATAAGGAGTATCTGAACTGTAAAACCTACAGCTTGGGTATTGTATTTTAAAAGATAAATAACTGCTCACAGGACAGCAATATTTTATATCTTCCTCTTTCGACTGCATTGGGATATTGGTTACTGTCTCTAAGAACAATGTAACATGCTGTTAGACATTCTCTCAGACTAATATGTGAAGAATTAAGAAAACGTTTAGTAATGTGTTTAAAATTTTACAAAAAGAAACATAAAATAACCTAGATCTTCCTAATAAATCCTCAGCAACCAAATGAGTTCTTAGCTTTTTTTGTTAAGCTTTACTCTTTATTGTGGAAACACAGAGAGACAGAAGAAGAAATAATATGCACAGCTTTATATGAAAGTCAAGCTCTCCTTTACCCCATATGTTGTTTTCAAGATATGTTCCACATATTCATATTTTCTGTATATTCAGTAAAATATTTGCTTCTTGCTATTGTTTTTCTTTACTAGGAACAAAACCTACTAGCTAGTCAATTGCGAGTATGGTAAATCCACAGTTTATCAAATGTTCATAAATCTAAGATTTGATCTTGTGCTATTACAGGTCAACAGATAATTTGACATTGGCTTCTTGGCAACAGGGTCCTGCTCTGTGTGTATACTAGGTAAAAATCACATGAGACCTTCCAACAGTTACTTTTCAATATCCCAAAATGGGTTACATCCTTATATCACTGGAAGACAGAAGATGGATTATTCATGTAGCAGTCTACCAGAAAACTGCACAGAAGAAATTTCAATGTTATTTTATATAAAAAGATTTCCTTTTCTCTCCTACAGTCATTCTCAAATGGTGATTGAAAAAAGAAATTTAATTAGTTGAACTACTGACCCTAAACACTTTATTTAAAGAGGGAAAAGTAACTTATGTTCTTTTTTTTTTTTTTTTTCCTTCAAAGAAATAGATCTTTGAGCTCCCACATACTTATTCCCATATAGTAACCTACAGGTAAGTAAAATCAAATGTTTTTAGCAGTGCTGATGTGAAAACCTCAATATTTTGTTGTTTAGAAGTGGGTCTTAAATCACATATTCCCATGTGGAATTTGTTTAGAAATGAAAGCATCCAAGCATCCTTAACATCAAACATCAGCTGCAATGCTATGCCTTAACTCTTATGAGGATAAAGATGATTAAAAAAAAGTCCTGCATGGCCTAATGACTCTGGCATGATAAATGAGTCCAGTGTCACGTGGCACAGGCTGAAGGCCTCTAATTACGTGACTTGTACCTGTTTCAAGTCAAGTCAACTGAATTAAAAGAAGAAAACATATCGCAGTCAGTTAGTTACTAGTGGTTTTATCCACTCCAGACTGTTATTCAAAAACTGTTGTCTGTCTACTGGCTGCTTTAACTCCTCCCTAAGATGCTTCAGCCATCTGGGATACTTTTCCCATTCAGCCATCTAGCAGTCAGTTGTTTCAGCGTGGCTCTCCATGAGTTTTGCAGCAATTCTTCTTCTAAAGATGTAGTTGACCAAAATTAATATGAGTAAACAAATTAGGCCCCAGATTTTGTAGTGAACTGTTTACAGACAAAGTTCTCTTGTTTTCACTATATGGCTACGTCTCAGTACTATCTAAATCAGTTTCTCATTTTAAATTCATCCAAAGAATGAATTACCTGAATCTTCTAAATCGTTTGCTAAAGCTTGTGAGGGATTACTGTTTTGACTCTACTATTCCTCATTTGTTGCTTTCTATGGATAGCTGGTTACTAGAGGACTTCCAGTTGTCTGCTTCACCTGACTGGATGACTCCAAGCACATCTTAAAATATCCATTCAATGTTAGCACAAATAAGGATTTATGTTGAGTTCTCTGCCAGCATTTTTTTCTTGTGATAAACATTCATTTCATCTAGTAATGAAAAAGAGATGGAAAGGGGAGAATCATCCTTTTTTTCTCATGTTCAACGATACTTACAGAATCTAGTTGTACTATGTACCAGCACTGAGTCAACAATGTGTTTGCATTTACTGTATAGTTTATAGCTTTTCATAGTCATCATAACTTAGATTTAAGGAGAACTATATATTTTTATATTATAGCCACAGTAATAAACTTACTTCCCTGTACTTACTATAAGCGTATTTTTTCATACTGAAGGCATTTTATTAGCTTGTGTTAACTAGTGTATTTCTTGAAACCAAAGGTGTATACTTACACCAGTTGAAAATATTTTCCAAAATAGATCTTTTGATTTGAAATATGATTTTTTTTCAGAAGTGCATGTGGGAGAGCTAAGAAACACCAGATCCAAAAAAAGCCTCAAATCAAAATCAAGCTAAGACCTCCCTCCACCAAACTAGCTTTGAATGTGGATGGAGTTCTTGGGACCTGGGAGTATTTGTGGGCAAATGTAATGTTCTTGTTGCAGAACTTTGCTTAAAGAGATGGAGCTCTTCAGAGATTCCAGTCTGGCAGGCCAAGGAAGCTTGAATTTATTATCACAGGATCATGGAATGTCTTGGATTAGAAGAGACCTTAAAGCACACACAGATGCAGCCTATCAGATCAGGCTGCCCAGGGCCCCATCCAACCTAGCCTTGAATGGCTCTAGGAATGGGGCATCCACAGCTTCCCTGGGCAGCTGTGCCACCGCCTCTCCACCATCACCACTGTGGCTCTGAACACACTTCAGTGTTCTATTTCAGAACTCTCAAAATAGCTGTTGAAACAACAAGCAATATAACTTTCTGCAAGCAATCTTTAACTGCAGCCTTAAAAAATAAATTGCTTTTTGTTAAATTTGAAAGTATCTCTGCATAATTATATCAACTCTTAGAATTGTATTACTTACTCTGCTGCTTTTTTTTTTTTAAAACTCCTTAGCATGTAAAAGAAGTCTTAATGTACAGTCATACTTTAAATGTAAATGGATCAGTGTAATTAAATTCATACTTTTCTAGACTGTCTTTTCAGTGCTTAGATTAATATTAGAATTTAATCTATTAAATACTCTCAAAGTTTATCTGTTTACTGTAAGATGATAACTCAATATTTCTAATTTTGAGCTGGACAGAGGATATTATTGCCTTTGTCCTACGTGAAATGAAGAAAATTGATGAATTTGAGCCCAGTTCACACAACTTTATTTAGCTGTTTATTAGATATGTTTTTTTAAAGTTGGAAAGCAGATATCAGTATTCTGATATTGCTTATTCCCTTTGCTGTTATAGGAATCGCTTCCAGTGATGCAGGTGGATTTAGAGTAAAACAGCTGTGTCCGTATTGAAAGTGACTGGAGTTTTTTTTTTTTTTACCATTTTATCTTTATTGGCATGGTTAGATCTGTAGGATAATGCAATACACTATAAAGTAAATATTGACATAAAACCATAGGCGTAATCTTGTCTGCACACAAGTATAGACAAGATCTGTGTTTATGCAATCCAGTGTTACTATTTACAATTTTTTATTTACATAAAAAGACCTTGAACATTTCACATGCTTAATATAGCATGAGAAGTCTGTTTTTTTTTTTTTTTTCAAGTAAGGAATTTTGACAACTCCTCATTAAATGATCCAGCTTATTTATGACTTGCTACGCTGATCTTGACTGCTTGTGTTAGCGAGTTTTTTTTTTAATTTAAGCTAGAAGCCATGAAACAGTCAGATGGACTTTTTTTTTTTTACCATTCTAGTCAGCTTAGTGAAGATTTGAATATGTTGGAGGAAGGCAATTAATTGAAAAGCCAATAAATAAATTATTTCTTAGATGTTATATAGTTTGTTATATAGTAAGTTTAGGAAACAGGGTCCAATGTTAGCAGTTGTGGAAAAGGCTCATACAAGCCTTTATGTTATTTTTCATCTTTTTGGCATTATTGAAGGCTGTGGATATTATTGAAATGATAAGGCCACAACATCAGAAACTAGTACAAAAGCAATGGTGTTTGTAAGAAAATCAAATGTCCTTTTCAGTAAAACACTAGTAATGCTATCAGAAGCAAAAGATGTTCAAGAATGCATGTTATTACTGTCATAGTGTCCGCTGACTTTCTGCTCTGTTTTCCGCACTTCTTCATTACCCTTGAAATTCAGATGCAGACTGGAAGCCTGAAGGCAGGAACACCTTGGAAATAACACCTCAGCAAGAATGCTAACTTGTACACACACTCCCACTCACCAGCTGTGTATTCCATTGCAAAGGATGGATAATGTATTAATAGATTGTCAATGATTCAGAAACAGAGATCCCAGCACAGAATGCAAAGCTTTGTGTATAGGTAGATGTTCTTGTCAAAAACATAGGGGATCCTTCCACTATCACTGAGGTAAACTATTTGGCTTCAATGTTGCATATGGTTTTTTTTTCAGAGAGAATGGTTAAGTATTGGAACAAGCTGCCCAGGGAAGTGGTGGAATCACCATCCCTAGAAATGTTCAAGAAATGTGGAGATGTGGTACTGAGGGGCGTGGGTTAATGGGTGTGGGGTTGGGTTGACAGTTGGACTAGAATATTTCAGTGGCCTTTTCCAAACATAATGATTCCATGTGCTTTCAGGTCTTCGGCCTCTGCCTGTTGAAGGAAAAAATGGGGATTTGGGAATGGCATCATTTAAAAACTCAAGGATTCAAAATGGAGAGCATTGATATGAAAAGGCATGAAATCCTACAGAGAAATAAAAGAAGAAATAATCTGATTGTCAGGTCAAGCCATTAATGTCATCTGCATTGGTGGAGCCAATGAAGATGACAATTCCAGCTGTGGTGAGGATCAGTTGCAGGGAATCTTGGAAACTGCCCCTTCCCCTCCTGCCTACCTTGCAAAGGCTCTGGGTGCTTGACAGGCAGGGATGATGCCTGCACTATGGCTTTGCATAATGACTTAATGAAAACTTGTGTGATCTGACCAATAAATAATTTTTTTATACTTTTAGGATGCATATGACCTGTCTGAACTTACGCCTTACTAAATATACCTGTAGAAGCTGACCCCAGAGATGATCTGTAACGCCTTCAGTAGTCTCCTAATCAAATTAACCTTTTACTCAGCAGGGCTAAGTAAGCCAGAGCACTGAGAATGTCTAATTACTTCAGGTAGGCTTCTGAGGCTTTGCTTAGCAATGTAACTGCACTCAGACCAGGTTAACCCAGACTGTAACCTGTACTCACACTATATTACTTCAAAACTAGCTTAAGCATTTACAAATGAACAGGAGATCTGAATTAACAGGTATACACAGACCTACATAAATGAAAAGCCTGCAACAAACAAAGCAGAATTTATTTAGAGCACTTATTCAGTAAATTGTCTGTATTTACGTCTAGACTGTGTAGCATATGTCTGTTCTCCATATGGTGATCCTGCAGGTTCTCTGTGTCCTGAAGCACTTGCACAGCAGCTGGCGGTCTCATGATCACCAGCCATTTCTGCCTTGCCTGATGTCAAGACAAGGTCTTTCCACTGCGCAGGACACTTTTATAACCTTCCCACCACCTCTTTAGCAGCACGAGTCACTTCTGAGCTGTTCTGTGACACCAGTACTGTTCTCTGCAGTGGCAAACATCTGTGTCACAGCTTGGAAGTGGGCTGCTCTTAGGCAAGCGCTCCTTCCCTGCCTGTTTGTTTGGATGGCATTTCTGCAGCTGCCAAGGTGAAAAACTTATCCTCGCTCTTTGATTCTTTCCCGGTTATCCCCTGTTTAGTTAATCTTTACTTTTGCAGGAAAGACAAAAACTTGTCATGCAATGATGCCACTTCCATGCCTAGGCTGTGTTCATTATTTATAAAATCACTGCCTAGCAAAGTGATTAGATTATAAAACAGCAGCTTCTTGTTCACCACGAACACATCTAGAGAGAAGATTCTGCCTCTTTAGACTGAGACAAATTCTTTCCTGTGAATTCTTACTGGCTGTGCTTTATCATCCTAAACTGCATGACCTTTGCAAATCAAAAGGGGCAAGGAGATCAGAGTGTGCTCTGCAGAACACTCCAGATGCTCACTCCATTTTCTGCAGGAGTCGCAATTCAGCCACCCTGTGGTTTGTAGGCAAACAAAGGATACACTCTTTTATCTCTTCCCTAGAAGCTGTCCTTTGGCTGGAATTCAGGAGTGAGTTTTATGTTTTGTTCTGACCTATGGAATAAGCAAGAAAGAGCAAAAATGAGGGTGGCTGCTATAGTGAAACCTTTTAATCAGTGTAATGCAGCAGTATATGTTGAGAGCTGTTAAATTTTGGATGCATGTTCTGAAATAGATTAAATATAATGACATTACCAACGTAACAAATTTAGGATCTTTTGAGGTAAGGGAAGAAAGTGGGGAGTGAGAATGACTCTGAGTCATAGATGAGTCCTGATCTCAGAGGATGTGCACAGGCAACGCTTTCATTGATCTCAGTGGAGATCATCGCTTGCATAACAACTTCCAGATCAGTCCCATTTTGAGTGCTGAGTCAGCCAAAGCCTCCCAGATTTAGTTATTTTATCAAGCAGTTAGTTTGGAAAGTGTGGGAAGATATTTTTATTGCCTGCAAACTTGTGGCTTTTGATGTGTTTTTTTTTTTTTTTTTTTTTTTCCCCCCCAGATTGATGCTTAAAGAGCAATAACTTAAAATGAATAAAATTTTGTACAGGAAATTAAGGTGGAAGAGGATGACTTAGTTCCGTCTCTGGGTATTTGCAGACAATCAGAAGCCTCCTGGCATTAGAGGGTTGTCAACATTCCAGTGTTTCCTGGCAAAGGTCACTTGCTAGGATTAGCAATGTGTGCTTTGCGTTACTAAATATTTTGTCAGCTTAAAATCTGAGAGGACATGTACTTGTCTGAGAAAAGGAAGTGGTGTTTGTGCAAAATGCTTATCTTAGTATGTACCCTTTCCTTATAGAATCCTAAGTCGTCTTGGCAGATACGTAACAGTTCTCATCGGTCAGTATATTTCCTGTAACATTTCTTCTTTATAGGGCATTTCTGTATGCATATGCTGTCCTTGATCCTTTCCCCCAAAGGCATCACGAGTGTTGGTGTCTGTGACTGGCAGAGGTTTATGTCGACGGATCCCTGTGTCTGCTTTAGCTTGTATCCCATAGAGGATTACAGCTGAAAAGCTGCTACAAAGAATAGATGTGTTTAGTATTAATATACTTCCATGTATATAAAAACTAGATGATACCATTATTTTCTATTAATAGTGAATAAATTCTCTAAAATTTATTAGAGAATTTATTATTTATTTATTTAAGCTTCACAAGGTAGAAGCTTTTGTAGTACACCTCTGCCATAAGGAAATGCACATGATTAATCAGTGAAATGCAGTTGGTTCTTTTACAGCCACTAGAAAGGAGGGGAGTGCATGTTCTTAGAGTTTCCTTCATGAATATTTCACAAAATATTTGATCATTAGGGTCTGTAACTTACAAGCCATTGATCTGAACCAGATTTGCAACTGTGGTATGGTATTACATTTATAATGGGCTGAAACAGATGGTTTTATGCTAAAGGAGAATAAAAAGGCAAAGGCTGAATATTGATTTGGGGATTTAAAATGCAATATGAGAATAGTGCCAATTTAAGAATGGCTTTCACAGAAGATCCTCCACTTAAATAAGAGATTGAAATGATGGATAAAGTCACGCTTACTATGTGAAATCAGCTGTCCAGTGTAGATAATCTGCTTACAAAATCATTATGGCTAGGTCCTGTTGACGTCTTCACTCCATGCCAACAATTTAACTCACTAGAAAAATCCTCAATTATTTGTTTCTGATTTACTTAATTGCTTAAACTGGTTGCAAGCTAGTTCTGTATAGAACACATAGGAACCACCCAATATATTAGAGCATGGAATGGGACAGAAACAAAGTTTGCACTTTTCTTTTTTATATTTATGATCTTCAGGACAGAAGTATACTGGTCATGTTTTCCCCCCAAAATGCTTGAGCTCTTGCAATTTACCAAAATCACCTGTCTCTAGAACTGCTGACATCTGGGCTAGGCTACATGTTCTTATATCTAAATCTGACCTAGACTCACTCAACTTTACATGCATTTCAACTCAGTGTTTTGTCTGACTATGTACAAATCTGAGTGAGTGCCACTGTTGTGGTTTAATCCAGCATGCAGCTGGGCAGCATGCAGCCATTCACTCATTCCCCCAGCACAGGAAATGTGGAAGCAGGAATAGCACTCACCAGCTGCTTTCTAGATTCTGCTTGGCCTCTTGATATCCAAGACAGGACCTAATCTGGAAGGAAAGAAAGATAAACTGTTGTACCTATTTTTTTTTTTTTTTAACTCCAACTTATGCTTCCCCGCCCTCCCTCCTCTTCCCCATCCCCTCCCCACCCAACCTCAAATTTTTAGTTTTTATATGGATTTGACAACTACTTACCCATCTATTCCCTCCTCTGATTCTTCCCTAGCTGATTCTTCCCTTGTGCTGGTCTCCTTTATTTTCAAGATAATGGTTATTTTTATTTGGAAGGATAGAAAAGAAATAGCCTTTTAAACATAGCTGATTTGCCTTAATATTGTTCTCCGTAAGTCAGCTGAAATAAGAGTGAGATTTAACAACGGAAACATATCCAAGGCATGCTCTTGACGGGCAAGTAAGCACATTCCCTAAAGGAGTGAATCAATACATTATAAGTAGAAAGAGAATGGTGATTCAAGCATCCCAACAAGTTTTGAATGATATCTGCAAAAAAATCAAAATGAACTTTACGAATAAAGCATGGAGTGTTCACTTCAATGAAATTATTTTTATTTAAAGAGAAAAATAACTATTTTATTATTCTTGAAAAAATTCTTAGGAAGATGGAGGAAGTGGTTGAGCAGAATCCTGCAGTGATGATTGCCTTTGTGTAGAACACAAAATTTACACTAGCATAAAGGACCCTTCTTGTGTCAGGAATAATCTTCAATATATAATACTAGCTTGCCAACTCTAAGACATCTCCACCCTCTCCAGGAGAGATGTCTTTCTTTCCCCTCACACAGGAACACAGGTTTCCCTAGCAGCTTTTCTGCTACTCTGGAAAAGACAACCACAGATGGGATTGCATAGGATCTTCCCCACTGCAATTAACTTACTTAAGGACTCTGCCCTTTCAGAGCTAGTCAAAATCATGTGCTCCAGCATCAAATGTAGCAGATGTTGCAGAATTGTTTAGCTTGGTACCACCTGAAGGTCCATTCCTCCTTCCCTCTATTGGCAGTCACCATGGAAACAGTCTTTAAATGAATGCCCTCATCTCCTCGATATGCTGGAAGTTGATGAATTTCCCTAAGGGTCATTTGGAAGAGAAAATTTACCTTTTTAATATATACCTGTGTCATGATAAATTCTGAACCATATTAAGGAATATTTACTAGTAATGCTAATATATATTCTTCAGTGTGTATATATTTGACAATCCTTTAAGTCTAATGATGCTTCTTAAGTAATTTTAATGATATCTTGAGAATTTGAAAGATGTGTTTTTTTGTTTTTGTTTTTTTTTGTAACTGTTAATGAGACGATTTAGGAGAATAAGTGGAGAAGAGAAAGTATGGCATTCAGATCTCAGCTCCTCAAAGCTGAGAGAATGGTGAAGGCAAGGAACAAGTGCCTGAAGGAAGCATAATTACTAACAGCTACACTGGAAAGTACACCGGATAACAATTACATTGAAAAGAGAGCAAGTAAACTCTTTAGTATTTCAGGAGAAAACTGCCTTACTTTGTAGGTATTTCTGGGCTGTTTACTTGGTTCTGTGGCAAGATATTAATGAACAATGTAGTATGTAATGTGTTCTTGCTGCAAAGAATGCTAATGATAACCTGGGCTGCGTTAAGCAAAGCATTGTCAGAAGGTTGAGAGAGGTGATCCTTCCCCTATACTCAGCACTGGTGAGGCCACACATGAACTACTAGGTCCAGTTCTGGGCCCTCCAGTATTAGAGATTCATGGACATACTGGAAAGAGTCCAGAAAGGGCCACAGAGCTATGTTCTTTCCAGTCCTCTGACGGGACTAGAAATATCTTCTGTGAGGAGATGCTGAGAGATCTGTGGCTGCTTAGCCTGGAAAATAGGAGGCTTACATGGGATTGTATCAATGTGCATGAATACCTGAAGGGAGGATGCATAGCGCATGGACACAGGTTCCTTTCAGTGGTGCCCAGTGAAAGAGCAAGAGGCAGTGGGCACAAACTGGAACAAAGGAGGTGCTCTGAACACTAGGCATCACTTCTGTGCTGGACAGGTGATGGAGTACTTGCACAGGCTGCTGACAGGCTGTGGAATCTCCTCCTTGGAAATCTTTTCAAGCCTCCTGGGCACCCTGCTCAGAGTGTCCCTGCTGAAGCAGGGGGTGGGGCCAGAGGGACCCAGTGTGCCCTGCCCACTTCAACCATTCTGCGATCCTGTTAATATCTCTTCAGTAGAAAAGCTGTTAGAACTTTCCAAGTCCAGGTGTTTCCTTATTACTAGTTGACAACATTCTATCTTATGAAAAATCGTGATTTCTTCTTTACTTCAGCTTGCAAAACAGGAATGTACCTCCCAAATCAAACTACTTTCCTGGGATTCAAAAGGGCATTAGCAACTCATTTAAAACTCATGCCAAAGCCAAGTATAGTTTACTCATGAGCTTAAAGAAAGCAGCAAACTCTCTGACAAAAGTGCAGTCATAGTGAGCTCCTAATGGCTTGACTTAATCATGTAGAACCAAAGTATTTTTCTGTAATTACTGCTAAGTTTGCTGCTAGAAAACCAGCATCATCCTTCTCTGTTTGAGCTCCTTGACTGTAATGCTTCTTGTGTTTCGTAAACAGTTGAAGTATATTGAGTGACAACACAATTAACACTGATCTACTGACACCCAGGCTATTTGTGTGGTAGAATCAGAATCTTCTAAATCTTCCAGCACTTGCCCTGCAACTTCTCAGATGACAGACAAATCTTTCTTTTGCCATGTGAGAATTAGTGTGCATAGAAGCAAATATCCTTGTACATCACAACTTGCCATTGCAATTCACTTTTTTTTCTTAATCTCTCTGTACTACTTCTTACAAGATCTATAATTCTGAAGGTGCAAGCAATATTCATCTCTGAATTGCCAAGGAAGAGAGGTTAGAAGAATGCTACTGCTATAGTTTTGTGAGACACGTTGCCTTTCCTGCCTTTTCTACTGCAAAAACACTGTCCAAAACCTCATTCCTGGAGAAGTCAGCAGCATAGTGCTTGAGGAGAGCCACATGCAGACAGGTTTAGGCACTTCCAATGTACTCTATGAGTCTGAGGTATGGATGAACTTGGAATCTCCACTGAAACCCTGTAGCAGAAATAAACCCATTTTTGCTCAAAAACAGCTGGTGTGATCACAGCAACAGTATTTATGACTTCTGGATCCTATTGTATCAGGTAATCACAGTTTCAAACATTCAGTAATTAAAACCAAAGAAATCTAATTCCTTTTGTCTGTGATGCCACTGCTGGGAGTCCAGAAGCATCCCAGCAGAACAGCATGCCTACTAGTGATGGAATGGTGCTGATGACTTTGATAAATATTTGCAGGACAGATACATTTGTGACATGAATTTTAATATCACAATTTCTGAACTCTTTGTATGCTCTTATTCTTCAAGATTTTGTGAAACTACAATATGACACAGGAGCTTGGTGAAAAAAGAAAATGAAGAGACCAAATTAAAACTGAACTGAAAATTGAAGAATGTAGTTCACATCTATGGCTCACTCTTTTGGCTATAGTCTTTCTCCAGTATTTTTAAGACAAATGCAGAAATCAAATCTAGGTATGTTTTAAAATCCTCATAAAGTGTGAGAAGAAACGAATTACATTGTGAATAAGGACCTGTACAGTGTTTATGAGGACCCCAGAAACACTGATAGAGATACATAGAAAATATTATCTACAGAGTACATACAAAGATTTATTTTATTTTTTTAATTTTTAGAACACTGTTCTTAGTATTGATTTTAGTATAAACTTTCCTGCATGCAAATAATATAATATGACACCAACACTTTAGAATCTACCATTTATCATTTGGCATCTGGGAAATTTCGTGTGTGTTCTGCCACCTCTAAACTGTTACTTTTAAAAAATGAGTTAAAGCATGATTCATAAAAGAGTTAAGATTCCCTTTTATTTCCACGTAAACCCACTTTGCAGCGCCTATATTGCTGATAAAACCCTCTTGTCTCTCACAATTTTGCCTCAAAATGTTTACAGGTCTTGAAATCCAGGTTTGTTCTACTTTATTATGATGGAGCAGCTTTCTTTAGCAGTCACCATTCATTTCCCTCAGTGGGTTTAACTGGAATTTCATGGAATCAATTATTTTTCAGCTGACATGCAGTAGCCCTCCTTGATCTTTTGTATACCTCAGCCTGTATCTCCACTTAAGAACAAAGCAATTATGGAAGTCTTGGTGGAAAAGTTTGAAATCACTATTTGAAATAAACATATTTGTTTACACGGAAATATAAGTCAGATGAGAATGTAGGAAAGTCTTAAGTGCCACCTTTAAATGACGAGATGGAGATTTCAATCAGAAAGGCCTTCTTGTTTTTCAGCTTGTAGGAGTCTTATAAATAAAGTTGTTCACCCACGGTTTGTCCACTTCTGTTTATTTCCATCCCTTGCAGATCATTGTGACTGTAAATCATGCTGCTCAGCCTCGCTGCCTACAAGAACAGCTCTGCATCCCTGCCTGCTCCCTGCTCAGCTCACTTCCCTAAGGTTGCACAAGCAGTTTGATCAACTGCCTGAAAAACAAATATTGAATTATTACTGTTTTTTTTGTTTGTTTGTTTTTGTTTGTTTGTTTTTTGTTTGTTTTTTGTTTTTTAATGTGGGGTAGATTTTCAGCTTTTGTAAATCACTACATACCAGCCAAATTTTCTCTTCTGATGTTTATTATCTCCATATTGTCCAAGAACTTCAGCTAAGTTCAGCTCTGTAAGTGCACCCTACATGCAAAGATCCCAAGCACAGTTTCACTCTAAACTCCTCCTCGCCATCCTGGTTGTTAACATCTTCCTTCCTGAGAGACAAGTCATACTTGTTTCTACCCTGCTTTACTCCAGAACCTAAATATAAATGAAATTCAGACTCCCATCCTCATGCTAAGGCTTGCCACCCACTTTATTGTAGGGGTGCTTATTTTGCACAGCACCATGCAGAATGATCTACAAAAGCCTTCAATAATGTAGCTCTGGTTTTGATACTGATGGTCATGCTTGTACTTCCCCTGGACTAATTAGTCCTGCTACAAAGCAAGATTATTAATTGCCTCAGGGCATGGTGCCAGGATGAGGCAGTTGTAGCAGTTCTGTGCCCTGAGCTAATTCATCAGTGTGACACAGTGTTGTCTAGACATGCTAGCCTGGACAGAGCTCATCCCTCTGCATGATGCAAACACTCAGTTTTTATTAGCCAAGATATAGAGCACTTTTGACAGTCAGTTGGCCACACACACACACAAAGAAAAAAAAAAGGAGCTGAGTCTGTTGTGTTAGTTTTTCTTAGGGATGTGCAATCCTTTCCCAGCGTAGCTGTGATGAGCAGAGTTTGCTTGTGGCAGTTTTTCTCCAATATAGCTATAAGGCCCGACGATGAGAGGTCGAGTCTGGGAAAGAGCATTAGGAGGCCTTTCATTTCTAGCTACTGCAATTTATGCTAAATGCAAAAGAAATTATGTGTGATTGAGTTTCCAGATCAGAAGAAACATTGGGACTGTTTGTCCACAGATGGAGCTATCAGAGACTCTAGTGAATTTGCACTGATTGCACTATCAGCCTTTCACTGCTGTCATACTTCCATTATGAAGGTGCTAGGTCCCAAGGTGCCCAGTGGGACAACTTCTGCTTCCAAAAGGGCTAATGGCACTTTGATATAGAATCACAGAATATCCTGCATTGGAAGAGTCTCACAGTGACCATCAAGTCCAACCCCTGGCTCCACAGAAAGCTACACAGAATCCTGTGTCTGAGAATGCTGTCCCGACACTCATTGAACTCCAGGAGCTTGGTACCCTAATCGCTTGCCTTGGCAGCCTGTTCCATGCCCACAACCTTCCTTCCTTTCTCCCTCCCTCTCTCCTTTCCTCCCTCTTTCCCTTCCTCCCTCCCTCTCTCTTCCTTCCACCTTCTCTTCCTTTCTTCTTTCCACTTTTCCACTCTCCTCCTTTCTTTCACCCTTTCCACTCTTATGCCTTTCTGCTCCAACTTCCCTATGTAAAGGCAATGTCTCTGTGATAGGCCCAAACTAAACCTGAAAGGTGATCTTTGTAATTAAGACTTAAAAATAAGAAAGTTTTACTTTGAGTGTGTATGCAATCTGCCGGACTGCATTTCATTTGCTTATTGCTTACATCACTTGCCTTCTGTGCTTTAAAGTGTGTGGAAATTTTAATCTATCATTAAAAGTATTTTTTAAAAAGTTGAGAATTATACGAATTTCTGTGCACTCTGATGATTATAAGATTTTAAAGAGTATGAAATAAGCACTCTGTGTCATAAAATGTTGTTTGCTAATTCATGTAATTGAGCTTTATAGGTGCAGTTTGCAGATGAAAGAATAACTACTAAAAACTAGCAAGTTGTCAATAGTTAACGAACTGGTTTGGCCCAGTTCTGTGACTAGCGGGGCGGAGGGATTTCGCAAAAATCTGTGCCTCCAGAAAAGGGGAATAGGGGACCCCAAAATAATTAAAAACAGCAGCAGTGATCTGAGGAGAAACAAACTAATTTACTAAATATAGTATCGGAATGCAAGATAACACACCACAATACAATATAATTAGAATTGAAGTAATAAATCAAATGTAATGAGAGAGAGAATGTCCGAAAGGTGGATAGGCCTCACCATAACACTGAGGTGAGATGCGCAGTCCAGTTGAGCAGCAGGGAGACAGGAGGAGAGCCAACGAAGAGCGGACGAAGAAGAGTGCATCAGGTGACCTTGCCAGGAGTTATATCTCCTCTCTGACCACAAAGCCCCCTGGGGAATGTAGTCCTTCTTCTCTTCCGGACAGGTACCCGTAACTTGAGGATTAACAGTTAAACTCCCAGTGCACTACATGATGTTAGATGTGGAATACCAATAGCCAAGAATCATAAAATCATGACATGAATTGAGAAAAAGTATTTGCTCAGAAATATTGTGTGAAAGCCTCGCAGGAGTTCATAAACTTTGGAGACTAGTTGTTCTAGTGGATTTATCAAAGCTGATGAACTCAGGATACCATAAGCTGGGCTGGTCTGGCGAAGGCCACCAACTCACAACACCAACAATAGTTCACATTAATCTGACTAGATCCAAGAAGGATTTTTTCTCTCTGTTCAAAGAAAGACTACAGGATTATATCTGCACCTGATGAAACAAGGGAACCCTTGAGGGATTTTCTGTCCTTCTGCTTCTCAATAACTGCTAGGGCTGGCTCCGGAGCTGCTGCTTCAGCTGGGCTGCCAGAAGTGAGACAGGGAGTCTGCATGTGAAATATGTGGGGGAATTTGCACCACACGAATATTTTTCTGCTGTTAATAATAGTCTACTATCAATTGCTATACTATTAACAGTTTGGTTAATTAAAATAGTTCCAATAAGTATTGGGTGTGACATATATCTCCCTTGACTTTACTGCTGTAAGGGAAAGGGAACTTGAAAAAAGTGGCTTGGAGTAAGCCATCTAAAATAACAGTTCAAGTATGGTAAACCAAGAGAAAAGTCAGAATCTGATGAAGGTGCACCTGTAACATCTGAAAAACTCTTCTACTTCCCTAAGCTCTTGAGCAATGTTGACAGTCACCACTGAGGATCTGAGTTGAAGTGGTTAAAGTGGTTACTGTCCTTCCCAGGATACAGAGTTTAATCAGTAACCATGGCTTTTTCTGTCCTCAAACTTGTGCATTTGTGAATGGGAGATGATTCACAGATTTCCATATACAATGATGGTGTAGAAGAGCAAAAAATTTAAGCAAGCAAAATGGTCATTAGTAGCTCCTCCATCCTTTCTCCATGCACCTTGAATATTGCTTCTTTATGCAACCTCTATCATCCAGTCCTGTCCTATATATTGATATATATGGTTCTATGCAATAGGAAGCCCGTAATTTAGGCAAGATGACCCACATAAATTCAATCTGCTGCATTTCCAGGTAGGCTTGCAGGCTTGTACTTCCAATACCACTCTCAAGCTCAGTTTCTGCATCCTTTGGGGGCTGAGTACAGAGAAAACCCTTCGGCATTGGAATTAACTTATCTTTGTTTCTGGGTTAGACAGCAACAGCAGCTCACTTCAGATTTATATTTTATTGCTTCTGGAACTGAACTTACTTCTACCTTAGACAATAATGTAAACTCTGGGCAATCAGAGAATATCTGGTGAGGAGTAAACAAGCTTCTTTCCAAGTATAATTTCTGTGGGAAAAGTGATTTTTTCAGTTTAATAAAGTTTATTTATTGAAATTTGCTCATCTTTAATTTTTATATTGCTGATCACTTGATATACTGCAAGCTTCTGTCAAATAATCAAATATTTGTGAACCTACTTTTCAGACACCCGATTAATCTCCCACTCCCAAATGCAATATGGCATTTGAAAATGTGATAGTGGATTGTGTCACATGTTTTGAGCTCCTTTCAGGTCTCAGGTGCTGGAACCATGACATTCAAAGGATGTTTTCCTGATGAAACATGTTAATACTTTACCATATGTAGCCACTCATGATGAATTGCTTTGGCATTCACTGTAAGAACATTAACCAAGATGAACTCATTTGGTGTTAATGTCAGTGCAATATATAGCTCCCTGGATATCCCCTTGGAGTTTAACATTCATTTCAAAAATTTTTTTCAAGAGTTTTAAATTAATGCTTTAATGTTTTAGAATTAACAGAGAAGCCCTTCAAATTACATTTTTTTACTTCACCCTAAATATTGTACTTATTGGCCAACCTGCTTATTAGGAATGAAATCTCTATTCTCAAAGGAGAGGTTGAGAACTGCAGTCCTTGAACATACTTGTCCTTTAACACATGTGTAAAATCACAGTCTTCATTGGAAATAATGTAGTTTCTTTTAAATGGCCTTGAACTGTTACTCATACATTCAGATGTCTGCATACTAGTTATTCATTTGCTTGTGTTACTGAGCCTTCTAAAATGTACACACAGAAGTAACGAACAGTGGTTATTCTTTTCTTATTATCTAGTTGATCTATGCTTTTGTCTTTGCCAGCCCTTTTGTTTAGACAAGTGAAACAGTCTTGTGTTTTAATTTATGAACAGGAAGGTACCTTTGGAAATTCTGTAAAAGCATCTCTCTACATCCTTCCTTTCAGCCACCAGTAGGAGGTTAGGTAAATTTGCTAATACTGCCTGGTCTAGCACTACACATTTGGCACGTGGTCTAGTCTGTGGGACAGTAACAACAAGTTGTGTGTGTTACTGTGGTATGGTGGGGATGGGCTTTAGAGTTTTACCCATACCATTCAGTGGAAAAACATGTTATCTGTGACAGCATGTAAACCATATTTAGATTATAAATCCCTAATGGACTCCAAGTACCAATAGGATCATTGAAGGATAATTGATGTTTTTATAGAAGTGTTTTGAGACTGAGAATGTAGCCAGATTTTAATCCAGTCAGGGTATGCTATTACTAATCAAATGTCAAATAGCACTAGGTCAGCTGCTTAATTTTGTAAAATGAAAAAAATGTTCATTTGACAAGATCTATTTTCTGTGAGCTAGGACCATATTAATTAATTAATTAGTGTCATTGTAAGATATAGCTCCATATTATTTATATTACCATCCATTAACTTTCCTGAGTCAGCAGTTGTATTATTTAGTTGTTGAATGAACTGCATCAGGACAAGTCCTTTCAAAAGCATCACTTTTTTTTTTTTCCATGCAGTTTTCTGAGATTTCTACCTTCTTACAAGACTCATTGAAAAATAACATTACTGGCCAGCTTGATCAGCATTTTAAAAGGAAGGTTTCAAGTTCACTATCCCCACCTATTTAAAAAGTCTTCAGATTGCTGTAGGTTTACTATATTTTTAACTGTTATTTATAACAACTGATTAGACTGATTAGTATTTTTAGCTTTGTAAATATCATTCTTAAAAATACATAAGTATATATGTTTTGGGTTGACACTTTACTCTGTTATTGATATAATAAATGTAACCACTGATTTGATCAAGTCTCGACAAGCTGAGGGATCTGGGCTTGTTCAGCTTGGAGAAAAGATGGGGGTGACCTAATTGCAGCCTTTCAGTACCTAAAGGGAGCCTATAAACAGGAGGGGAATCAAGTCTTTGAAGGGTAGATAACAGCAGGACAAGGGGAAATGGTTTTAAGTTGAGGGAGGGAAGATTTAGGTTGGATGTTCTTTACTATGAGAGTGGTGAGATGCTGGAACAGGCTGCCCAGAGAGGTTGTGGATATCCTGTCCTTGGAGGTGTTCAAGGCCAGAGTGGATGGGGCCCTGGGCAGCCTAGTCTAGTATTAAATATGGATACTGGTAGCCCTGCATATGTCAGGAGGGTTGGAGATTCATGATCCTTGAGGTCCCTTCCAACCCAGAGCATTCCATGATTCTGTGATTCTGTGAAGTCTCTGATGAATTCATTTTTCTATCTCACAACATAGTCCACAAAGTTAAATACAACTTGTCCTAAATCTGATAGCCTTCAACTAGAATCGTTAGAAATACAAGCAGTGTTTAATACAGACTGTATGATACCCTCAGTACATGTCAAATGGAAATTGTCCATAGTGATTTTCATTTTACTATGTTCTGAAGAGTACTTAAGCAAAATCTAACTCACAATACTCTTAGGAAATACCTACCTAGCAAGCATCAAGCATCACACAAGCACAGCTCTGAAGAAAGATGAGGCACTATGAGGGTGTGTCTGCGCCTGCAGAGCATGAAAGGGTTATTATTATGCATGAAGAGAATTTTCACTTCCTTTTAGTATTTTATTCTAAAAAAATCCTGTAATTATGCATTTCCATCTCATCTAAGACCTATTTTTTTCTGTCTCTTCTAAACGGTAATAAGAATTGCAAGTATAGTTTTAAGCAAACTTTGTCAATATCCTGTAAATCATTTTCACAAATCTTTACATTCATTTTCCTTCCAAATTTGAGCAAGATTTTAAAATCAAATGCTAATATATTCGAACAGGAAGATTTGGCTAGAATATTTATCATTCTGTTGACTAGGATACATAAAAAAATACCACTGAGTCAATGACTAGTACATAATGAATAGCAAAAATTCCAAACAAAATACTGGAAAATAAATCCAAAAACACAAATTTGTATGAATGTAAGTAAGGTAAAGAATAATTCTCAGAGAAAAAGATGTCCAATAAATTGGTTTACTACCAAAGCTTTAAAAGCAAGAAAAGATTCTCATTACTCCTCTAGAACAATTCATTAGTTCTCAGCTGTACCTATAAATAAAAAAGAGAGAAAACTAAAAAATACAGTGTACCCTATCTTCTTTCCTTTTCTGAAAAATGTCTCACCAGAAGTTTATGTGTGAAGGCTACAAATGAACCCACAGAGGAGGACATACAGAGTCCACAAGAAGAATTGTTTCTCTTATTAATAAAATTACCACCAAGATACACAACCTTCTTCTTGTTGAATATAATAAAACCTTATCTGTATAAGCACTTCACAGTGTTGCATAAATCCAAATTACTATTGAGTAGAACAAATTTCTTGTCATTCAACTGTTATATTCCATATGGAGACAGTGTGTAGTATAATGATATCAACAGAGAAAAGGGATGTTTCTTTGGGATGACTTAGAAAGTCTTTCATTTGAAGTTGCATTCTGTGACCCTTCCTTACTGTCATCATTCTTTAAGAACCATGACAGAGACTAGCAGCAACCCTTCTGGTCTATGTCAGCAATCAGTTCAGTAGGAACAAGCTCTGATAATATCTGCTGAACTTGTTTCATAATTCACACAGCCCACTGTGAGCTTTGTGCCTTCCTCGGCACAGCAGAAGGCCAAGTTTTCATTCTAAGTTATTCTGCAGAGCATACCAGCTAAGAACACAGTGGAACAAAAGGTTGGCAAGACAACATTACTTTTACAAAACATATACAATACATTTTTATGGTTGGTGTTAGTCTTCTCTTTTTCCCTTGTTGAATTATACACAGTGGTGGCTATGGGTGACCAAAATAGTTGTTGTTTGTCTTTTTGCCTGAGATTCTGTTTAGGTCTTACTCTGATAATTCACAGAATTAATTTCTATCAGTATCTTTAGAGTGAATCCTAATGAAGATGGGTTTACTTCCCCCCCCTTTCTCCTCAACACTAGTGCAAGTGTGAAACTTTGGGATTTTAATTTTATGCTGCACTCTGTTTAGAGTTTCTCCATCTTTGACCCCATTGCACAAGAGCTTCCTAACTGCTGTTAGTTCTTCATTATCCAGCCTTGAAGAAAAGATTGGGTGTCACTGTGAGATTGAGACTACCTACTGATCTGGGCTATCAGAATGGTTCTAGTGGTGACTCACACTGCAAAATCATGCACCCCAAACAATCCCTTCCTCAGCTATGGCTGAAGTCTTTCTAATGCAGAAACTTGCCTATGCAGAGACTGATGCTTCTTGCCCACCACTGACCTATCCTGGTGGTGTACCTCCAGTGAGAAGTTTGATATGCCATGGCAATTAAATTTTATTGCTATTACAACTTAGCCACAATGCAGCTGACCAGCTTTGTGGATCTCAATATACCACTATGCACCATTGGTTCCTGGCCCAGGAAGAATGCTACAGGGTGCTGCCACAGCTGCCACAACATCAACAGTGATAATGGTGGAGAGATCACGGGAGACACTCAGACCTTTTTGAAACACTGCAGTAGGTAGATTGTGTGAATGCTGAATCCATGGATACTGCAGGAGTTGCAGCAAAGTGCTATCAACAACATGGAAGGGGAATATGCCAGAATTTAAGGTCTTTTCTGAGACTATTAAAATTTGAAAACTGTCTGCTTTGTAAGAAAATAACTTACTCTTCTGCAATTTTTTTTTCATTTTTTGATTTAGGAGTATTTTTTTTTTTTTCTTTTGCATAGAACTGCACATGAATGTATTTGTAAGTCAGCATGGGATTGGGTGGTTGTTAAACTGGATGAATTTGTGGCTGAGGATTTTGAGAACATTTATGGAAAAACACATGTAGGGTTCATGTAGAGTGAGAAATACCATAAAATCTGAATCATATTTAAGAGAAAAATACTACCTTTCTTATTACATGCTGTCAGAAATGCTGAGACAAATTGTGAGGAGGGAGAGCTTGACTAGACTTGACTGGGTGTCAGTGGAAGCTGTTTGCCTGCTGAGTGTCAGAAATACTTTGGCTCAGAGTATTGGTCACAGGTTTTCTGGGAAGTCCACACTATAGAACTGAACTGTTATGCCTCTTTCATCTTTGCCTCAGGGGACCCATTATCATACTCAGGTACTGAACTTATTCTTTTGCCATGCGTATCAATGGGTCTATAGTTAATTTCAGATGTTTCTGAAGAGCGCAGTGTCTTGTGTATTAAGAGTCCACATTAAGGTACTTCATTCATTCCTGCTTTCCAAGTTTCTCAGCTCCAGGTTCATTTGAACTGGACTGCAACAGGGAGTGCTAGCTGTCTGTGCTTCCCTTTGTAAGAAAGAATGACAGAACCCATCTTAAAAGAAACAAACATTCAAAACCATAAAAAAAACCAAAATCCTGACTTATGTTATGAAATTTAAGACTGTTTTTCTAGAGTGTGTATGCTGATACCTCTTGACAGAAATGAATTTGACCCACTGTTTAGGAAATTGCAAATGCAAGGCATGACTTCAGGCTAGACTATTGAAAATTTGCACCTGGAAAGGATAAGCTACGTGACTTTTTTGAGCAAAACTGTTTTACAAGACAGAACTGATTCTGATTTTTTCTTCCTGAACTTTAGATTACAATCTTGACATGCACAAAACTTTAAAAAGCAAATGAGTTTTTTCCCCTTTTATAGAGTTGCATGTTAGATTAGTTAGGAGTCTACTCTACTGTATTAAGTGTTATTGTTGTATCAGGTAACCAGATGAAGCTTGGGAAGCAGGAATGAGATGAAGGGAGAGAGAAAAGACAGAGGAAAAGAGTAAGATACAGTGGATAAAACAGAAGAAAAGACAAACTGAGAGATGCAAAAAAAAGGTAATTGGGGTGTGAATTGTTGCAGAAAAAAGGTAAAATATGAAGGTAGAAATAAATGAGCTAAGGAAGGAAAAGATGCAGGCTTATAGTATTCAGAGGTATGACGTAACACAACTGAGAAAGTAAAAAACAAATGTAAAGCAGACAGATGATCTCTAATTTAATATTCCTCCCTGAGCTGTGAATTATGCCTCCTGATTACATTGCAGATACTCTGAAGAAGTATAAACACTTATGTGTAAGTAGTATTAAGGTAATTCATAGATTTCGAAGGTGGGGTCTTTATTCTCCAGAATGTTAATTTTTTTTTTTTTTTAATTTTCTGGAAAGAAAAGAAAGGAGGACAAAGGAAAAGGACACGGGAGAAAGGGGGGAGGGGGGAGAGGGGAGAAAGATAAGAAACAACCAGAAACAACCAGGAAATGTTTCATTGTCTTTTACTCTTAGGACAAGGTTTGCTCTTTTGTAACAGATAGATGCTGGCACTCAGCAGAGAAGTCAAAACCATTAGCTGTTTCTGTTGTGTCCCCCTTCCAGCTGTGCCTCAGAAAGACACTACTTCTTGCTGTGCACTTCTTAGACTGCTGCTAAACATGAACATTTCAGAGATTACTGATTGTATTTATTCAGCTAATTGTTTCATTCTACTGTATTCCACAAATCTCTGTAATTTAAGTCCTGTCTGACATCTGTTCAAAGGAAAACAAGAGGGCAATCCTGAGGTGATTCAAATATCGACTTAGTGCAATTGTGATTTTGCATGCAGTCAATACTGACCTTTTCCATTTGGAAAACTTGATTGAGTAAATATTAGCTTTCTTTTTCACAGTGGTTCAATGAGTGAAGTAATATACATGTGTGTCTTCCAGTGCACATGGAAAGATTTAGGGGGAGAACACAGCACCAATGTATGTCTTCAGTCCTCAAAGAATCCAGAACCTAAAGGATATCAAATTAGATGTCCGATCTGTTTTCATGCCAAACTGCTTGATCCTTGTAGGGTGTATAGTACATTCAATACAAAAATATATAGTCTATGGTGATTGTAGACCATCTTTTTCCAAAAAACTGTGATAGATTGCGTATCGGTATGTCTCATGACAGCAAGCTTGGCATTAGGAATGAGGCTAAAATAGTTCAAGAAAATCTACTTAACATGATTGAAAATGAAAAGATTTAACTTTTCTTTCCGTCTTGTTTTGTTGATGCAAAAGATCCTGATAGCAACTGTACCTCTTAGCTAGGGCAATGACTTCTACCTTTAGAAGAATGGCTAAAGGCTAATCCAGTCCTTTACAAGTAAGATTAGTTGATTCTGTAACACCTTGTGTAAAGCAGACATTGCATCTTCCTGTGTCACTCAGACAAAATCCCTTCTGTAGCATGTAATAGGTTTTCCCAAGCTCTATGATCCAGATCTGCATGCTACTTAACCATTTCAACTTTTGTGAAAACACAAAACTATGTAATAATTCTTTTAGTAAAATTTACATGAAATGCATAGTTTTTGCAAGAGTTGCAGGCCTGCAACACAATTTTCTATTTCTATTTTTTATTATACCTCTTTTATTGTATTAGAACTGACCTGAGGGTGAGAAAAGACTATGGACCACGTTGTGCGTTAGCACGATGTAACATTGTCTGTATGCATATCTGGACATTGACTCTTAACTGCTAATAATATGAGTATCATTGAAGAAAACCTTGAAAAATATGCAGTTTTTTTTTTTTTTTTTTTTTTTTAGAAAAATATCTTAATCAAATAAAATGTTCAGGTAGAAATACCTGGTCATGATTATTACATATTAATACAGAAACAACAAAGGAAGCTGCTTACATGGTAAAGAAGAGCACTGAATATTAGTGTAAAATATTTCATTAGTCCTCATTGCCATGAAAAGAATCCATTTCTTTCAAGACACAAAGGAATAATAATAATATTGTCATTACTTCATCTTTTATTTCTTAGCTATATTTCAAAGTAGTACTGACAAGGATAAGTTTAAACCTTGCTAAGACCTTTCAGTAAAAAGAAAAAAAAATAGAAAAGAATTAAATATCTAGCCTCAGAGATAATCCTCTCTAAGAACAAATTTTGCAAGCACAAAAGGGCATAGAAGTAAACTATTTTTAATTCTTTGTTTATACACTAGAGTAAGGGGCCAGGTGATTAACAAGATTTGGAAGTTCAAAATGAGAAATGAGGAATGAGAGATTGCTGTTGACTGAGGCTTGCTGGGAGGTTATGCAACAGAAATTCAAAGCCTGAAATTCAAAGATACTGTTTCCTGTTTTTGCATCAGGGATGGTTCAGAACCCCAGGTTCCACACAATTTTAAAGATTAACATTTTAACTAATAAAGCAGGACAGACTTAAGGGACATCTATTACTAACATTTTAACCCCTCAAGAAAGGTAAATGACAATGTTAATGTGTAGGAGGAAAACCTTTTTTTCATGATCTTCAACCTTCAGGGCATCTTTTGGTTACAAAATAAATCATAATTGTCTAATATATGATATTCTGTAGGTTGTACAAGGTAACCAAGTATTAGTTACAAACTGTCAGATATTCTGGTAGGAAAATAATTAATCACACACCTAAAAATTAGCAATTGCCTAGGTGCCAGATATGATGGTTTATGGTTTTACTTATTCTGTGCAAATATAGTATTATACCTACTACCTAAAAAAGATTCAACAAAATATAGTTAGTCATTGCTGGGGAAATCAGTTGTGTTCCAAGGGTCCAACAGGATACAGCCAATCTCATCAGAAGTACTGTATCCATTTTTTAGATACCCTGGCAGGAAAGATATTGATGTATTGAAACAAGTCCAGTGAAGTTAGACCAAGATAATAAAGGGATAGGAAAACATGTTGTATAAGGAGACACTGAGAGAAATGGGTTTATGTAATCTGAAGAAGATATGTTTAAGGGTCTTGAGTAGTCTTGAATTATCTTCATCTACCTAATGGCAGGATTAAGAGAAAATAGAGTATAAGGAGAAGAGGCATCAGAAGGATCCTAAGTTTCCTAACTAGTAGTTAAGGAAAAAGTCACAGTGGTCAAATACTGGAAAAAGTTGCTCAGAGAATTTTTCTAAAGTCCATCTCCAGGTATTTAAAGTTTAATTTAACAAGATTCTAATATAACTCCAAAACTAGATCTTACTTTAAAATTAGTCCTGTGGAGAACTTCCAGAACAGCCAGAAGACCTCCAAAACTCCCTTACAATATATGTGATTATTGGACTAATTTATCTGTAGTTATTCAACATCAGAATTTTCAGTTTGAGTAGGAAATAACTTTATTCTATCACTCATAAAATGTTTGCTTTCCCTAAGAAAAATGGAAATTCAATAGCCTGCATGGAGTTAGAAACTAATCTTTCATTCATTTTGTTTGTCAAAGAATCCTTGGAGAAAGGAACAGGGAGAAGTGTGAAGATGTACTGATGCCTCAGCAGGAGGGGTCTGTGAAAGAAAATATATATCCCCAGATCCAGATTCTCCTCCATGATGGTAAACCTGAGGACTTTGAATCAGAAACTTGTCTCTAGCCAGGGAAATAGTACTGACTGCTTGATGATGAGAGAAACCTCATGAGGTTCAACAAAGGCAAGCGGAGTATCTTACATGTGGGGAGGAATAAATACACACATCTGCACAGGTTAAGGGATGACATGCTGGAAAGGTGCTCTGCAGAGAAGGACTTGAGTGTGCTGATGGATAACCAGTTGGCTGTGATCCAGCATTGTGACCTTGTGGACAAGAAGAACAGGTACACTCTTAGACAGATACACTCTTGGCTGGATAAGGAACTGGCTGGAGGGCTGGGCCCAGAGAGTAGTGGTGGACAGAGTTAAATCCAGCTGGCGACCGGTCACAATTGATGTTCCCCTCGGGTCAGTGCTGGGGCCTGTCCTCTTCAACATCTTTATTGATGACTTGGATGAGGGCATTCAGTGCACCCTCAGTAAGTTTGCAGATGACACCAAGTTGGCTGGAAGTGTCGATCTGCCTGGGGGTAGTGAGGCCCTACAGAGGGATCTGAACGGGCTGGATAGCTGGGCTGAAGCCAATGGGATGAGGTTCAACAAGACCAAATGCCGGGTCCTGCACTTTGGCCACAACAACCCCACGTAAAGCTACAGGCTTGGGGCACACAGTGGCTGGAAGACTGCGTAGAGAAAATGGACGTGGGGGTATTGATTGATGCTTGGCTGAACATGAGCCAGCAGTGCACTTGGGCGGCCAAGAAAGCCAATGGCATCCTGGCTAGCATCAGAAACAGCGTTGCTAGCAGGAACAGAGAAGTGATTTTCCCCCTGTACTCAGCGCCGGTGAGGCTACACCTCCAGTACCGTGTCCAGTTTTGGGTCCCTCAAAGCGAGAAAGACAGCCATGGCGAGACAGAGCCCATGTATATCTTTCTCCAGAGATATTCAAAACCTGCTTGGATGCTTTCCTGTGCAAGCTAGTGTAGGGAATCTTCTTTAGCAGGCAGTTGGACTAGATTGCCTCCAGAGGATTCTGTGATTTTACAATTCTGTAACATTTGAAAGTGAGCGATGCATTGCCTTTTGCAAATTAGCCTGTTATCTTTTGGTTAGTTGGCATCATAAACCTGAACTATCACCTATCTAAAGAGCATTGCATGACTATCTCTTTGTTTGAGAAGAACTGGTTCTTAAACTTTAATGAACTGGACTATTTTCAAAATGAGAATTTACAGAATTTGATTATACACCATCCTCATAAGATGGGATTACTAGTTATTTACAGACTGGAAAGGATATACTGGGTAGTATTTAGTGTGAACCGCTGCACATGGTAAATGGTACAGTAAATCCTTTACAAACAGTCATTAAAATAGCTATCATATTACCTCAGGACTCTGCAGGGTTCTCATACTGCTCTGCAAGGACAGTAGCTGGAAGGAGCAATGATATTTATGCAAGAAGAAGTGAATCTAAAAAGACCGTGGACTCAAGACATCCATTGATTCTTCCAGTGAACCAAGATTACCAAACAGACAATGGCCTGCCCATGTGGGCCCATGCCCTTAAAGCACATTAACTAGTTTCCTTTCATATAACAATGTTTAAAACAGCAGTGATCTTTTTTATCACACTTGAATTAGTCTAATTGACACTGGAAGGGAGCAATCATTTGACTCTAAATAGTAGACTTAAGATCATTCATATTGTGTTTTTCCCACTGTCTAGATAGGAGACATGCAGGTATGAGTAGCTGCATTTATTTTGAAGCAGGAGACGTTTCTCTGAAGGTTTTCAGTGTCAGGTTTTAATCCCCTGTTGGCATTCTATGAGATAATAGAAGCCTTTCACATGACTGTGATACACTTGAGAACCACTGAGAATGGTATATTCTCCAAACAACAGGATTTTAGCTTCACAGTTCTTGTCAGTTTTAATGGGCTCTGTGTAGTTAAAAATCCCATGCAATGGATAAGAATTCTTCCCCACAAATTATCCCATTCAAGATAATCTCCATGCTTAGGAAATAAGACTATACTAGTCACTGAGAATAATACAAAGCAAAAAGCAGCCATGGAAACTCTTCTCTGCACTATTAGATTTATCCAATTTGGATTCCTTGTAAAAAAATGTTACTGTATTAACTTATACAGAGATCATATCAGTTCCAGTATAATCTTAATATCAGCAAAATAATTCTGCACATGCTCATTATAGATTTTTTATTATTTTTGAAGTTTTATTAATATCTCGACCATATGGAATAAGCTCTGAGACATCCTTTAAGCTTTATTCTGTGCAATTTTATTTTATTTTATTTTATTTTTATTTTTTATTTTTATTTTTTATGTAGCACACTTACATAAACTAAGATGTAGTATAACATAGTGGTTATCATCAGTGGTAATTATCATTGAAAGTAGGGAATTTGAGAGTTCAGCATAGGTGGACTGAACTATTCCTGTGATGTGGAAGGTGAGAAGTTCTGAATGATCATTATACTTTCTTTCCACTGTGAAAGTCATGGCAAAAGATTTTTAAAATCTTAACAGCTTTTTCCACAAGTTCATTGGCTTTAGTTACCATTGCTGGATTGGTTTTTCAAAACAAAATATTCCAGAGATACAAGAGTGTTAGGCATTTTATCTTGTAAATCCTAATGTGTGTTTGGCCAGTGTTAAATAGGCATCTCTTTCCCATAAATCACTCTGATATATCAGCTCTTAAACTGCCTTGCACAGCTTTGGGCTTGTGAGCGCTGCTGGAATGATCCAATTCCCAAGACTTAAGGAATGTCATATCAGTAGAGACAAAATGCCTTAAAGTTTGATAGTGATCTCTAGAAGGGTAAGGTAGACATAGATGGAAAAACATCATCATCAGCCCTAAACCCACAGTATAAAGGTTTTGTTGAGGAAGCATATGTGTATGTTTACTTTTTTTCTCATAGCCTTTATTAATCTTCTGATCTGGATCTCTATTTCTATCTGCTTCTTCAGAAAGGATGAATATAAAAGGATATATTATGGAGAAAAAATTGAAAATACAATACAAATTTCCCCTAGGATAAAGTGTAAGACCACAGAAACTTGTTCCAAAAATTGGAAAACTGATGACAATCAAAAGGATCAAATGCTTAAAAACTTATTACTTTAGAAGCTGGAGAGAAGACAAAGCAGAACTTTCTGAGGTATGTTTTTCAAGGAATCCACCTATGGTAGACCCTATTCTGTGGTAAATTGACTTCAGCTGTGTATGTACAAAAAGGCTGGAAAGTGCAATCCTGGAGTTCTAGCCCTCAAAACATAACACTCATGCTGCAGAAAGGATATTCATCTGAGGAATTTGTAAACTACACCATGACACTGTGTAACCACATTTCCCAAAGGGCTTTGTGTAATGATAACGTAACTGGTCCACCAGTATATCAGAATGGATTGTGGCCCAGGAGAGTGCTATATTCTAGTGGGGTTAAAAGAGGCCTCAACATTATTTTTGAAAAAAAAAAAAAAAAAGAGATGTGTTTTGTATGGCAATGAGGAAGCATTGTGGAGTAAAGATCTGGAGGAGGAGCACTATAATATCAGGACAGAGATGGGAATGACTTCCCATATGCACCGCTGATAAGTCACTTCCAGAGCTAAGATACAATCTAAGTGGCATATTTCATCTAGTCATAGAATCATAGAATGGCTTGGGTTGGAAGCGACCCCAAGGATAAAGTTCCAACCCCCCTCAGTCTTCTCCAGGCTGAACATTCCCAAGCGTCTCAGCCTTTCCTCATAAGGGAGGTGTTCCAGGCCCCCAGTTGTCTTTGTTGCCCTCTGTTAGACTCTCTCCAGTAGTACTCTCTCTCTCCAGCCTGCTGGCCATGTTCTTTTAAATGCACCCCAGGATACCACTGGCCTTCTTTTCCACAATGTCACACTGCTGGATCACAGCCAACCAGTTGTCCATCAGCACACTCAGGTCCTTCTCTGCAGAGCACCTTTCCAGCATGTCATCCCTTAACCTGTGCTGATATATGTAGTTATTCCTCCCCAGATGTAAGACTCTCCACTTGAACCTCATGAGGTTCCTTTCCATCCAATTCTCCAGCCTGTTCAGGTCTTATTGAAGGCTGCACAGCCTTCTGGTGTGTATTGGGAAACTTGGGACCATAAGGAGACAATGTAGTAAGTGTAGTTGAAAAGTGTAATGATGCCAAGCTATCACTCTGATACCAATTAACCTGGACATTAGGAAGGATCTTTTACAGGTTCAGTTATTTTTCTATCTCTTTTCTGTCCCCCAGAACATAATGAAAGCCTGCCTATGCTTGGAACTCTTCATGAGTGAGAGCCCCTGCCTAAGAAGTGCTGCTGACTGAATATTTCCAGAAGGAAAATAAAGTAATAAGCTGTAAATCTAGTTATGGGATTGCATGTGCCAAATGTATTTAAAGTATTGACAGTTATTTGAAAGGCCTGTATCTCGTCCCAGATTCCAAACTTTTCATTTCATGGTCACTTTCAGCTAACTGAAGAACAGAGAAATAGAATAGAGAATAGAGAAAGAAGAAGCAGAAGTAAAGACCTGAGGCCTGCAGAGAAAAAAAACAAACAACGAAACACACCACACCAATAGTTTCATGATCTTTTGAAACCAGACTAGTGATTAAAGTAGAGAAAAACAAGCAATTCAATACCTGCCATCATAGATTTTACTTAGAGGGGTACAGAAAAAGGGTACTTTCACTTAAAAAAAAGTGCATGCTTGTCCTGTGAGACATAGTAGTGATGATACAACAATGGCAAATGTAATTCCAGCTACAAATACACTCTTATCATCTGTCATGAAAGCCGAATGCTTGGTTAAAATACAAAAAAAAACAAACAAAAAAACCCAAGCAAACCTGTAAGGGAAGACACACAGAGACAAAAATGTAAAGGGCAAATTGAAAAGAAGAACTTTACATTCCTCTCTCATTCTAGGTAAATGATAAAGGTAACCGATTGCTATGGACTTGATTTGTATATTGCGCTTTAATATAATGGCTATAATAAGGAGTTGTATAATCTCCTCAAAAAAACATATATTGGGTGAGATAAATATTAGAAAATGTCATATGAAAATGACCTCTGCCACACAGACTTTGTCTTCGAGGTTAGTGAATTAATACAGAGTTTGTACAGTAGCATGTAATAATTCTTAGCCTCAAATTTCCAGGGTTGCGACTTAACAAGCTTACCTGCAGTCCTTCCTTTCTTCTCACACTTCATTTAGTGCTCTGTATGAGGCAAATGACTATATAATTGAAGACTGTATCAGAATGCACATGCACATGGACATAAATTAATGCTGTACAGAGCATAAAATATGACATTTCCTAACTCTGGGAGTGCTTGTCTTTGAAACCCTAGTGCTCCTCTCACATTGATTAAGCCAGAGATCTAAGTGGGAAAAAAACCCAAAACTTCTTGTTCAAAGCTAATGAAGATACTCAGGATTAGAGCACAGGTTTTCTATCAATTTTATACAATGAAGGTAGCAAATATTAACAGTAGAAAGCAGGATCTGTCCCATGTCAGGACATGAAAGTTAGAACTTCAGTGATATCTGGAGGCTCTCAGCTGTCCATATCAAGTCTGTTGTTGGACTGGGGTTGCACTCCTTGTTCTTCCACAGAAACTAAGGCATATAATGAGGGAAAGTACACGTCCAGCTTCTTATTTTTTCTGTAAAAAGCACTCAGGATGCTACCAAAAACAGGAGGTTGAGGGCACTCTCATTTGTTACACTTCTGCCAGTTTACAGCTTTGCTAGATGGCAAAGTAAGAAATATGAGTTTCCCACTGACCCTGGAGGAGAGAAGCCATGATGGTAATATACCACATCATTACACTCATTGGCATATGCAATCTGGATGATGGGTTCTACGCATATGGTGTTTGGTCTGAGAATACTGAAAGCAGTTATATTAACAGCACTGCCTAAGTGAATTTGTGGCACTCCCAGTTACCCTATTTGCAGAAGATCAGAACCGTCTCTTTTCCATTTTCTTGTGTATGACCATCAGGTCATACTTTCCAGATAATCCATGTGATATTTCATGTGAGCCGTGCTACTCTGTGAAATGTAGAAGGTTATATCCCAAGATATCCTTCTGCTCATGATGTATTCCAAAAAAATAGTCAAAGGATAGAAATATGGAGCGTCAGCCCAAAGTTTCTCTACGGGTTGGGTAAAATCAAATTGCAACTCCGCTCCTAGCAGGAAGGAAAGGGAGAAGGGAAATGGACAGAGCTGGGCTAGAGGAAAGTCCTACACTCCCAGGAGACACTGTGACCTACCCCACCTCACTCAGAAACATCAGACACCTGGTCTACATGCCTTTGATGTAGGCACATAGTGGGAGGTTGCTGTTTTTGTCAGCCCTATCAGAGATAGCCACCTGCTTGGGCCTAAGCTTGGTCTGTGAAGAAGGAAAACACATTAAAAAAGCAATATTTTAATATCTCACTTTTCTTCTTCTGCATTCAAGTACGGTACTTAAAAACATTATTTCATTGCTCAAAATAATTCTTACAGTCAGGTTACATATATTTCAATTTGTCTTCAATATCTTTAACTCGGAGCATAGAACACCTGAAATGGACAATTGAAATTAACTAGCTTGGGTTTTGGCCTTAGCATATCCAAACCTCCCAATTTGTCCAGGTGTCCTGTATGAACACAGAAAGCATTATTTTCACTGTTTCAGAGACAAGACAGGTTGCTGATTTTCAAAAAAATTAAACACTGAGAAAACTAGGACTATAAAATAAAATATTAAATCATTTCCTTTACCAGACTTATCAAATCTCTTAAATATGTGTTTAGCTCAATCTCTCATTCCCTATGTGCAATATTATGCAGCCCATATTCTTTTTTTTTTTTTTTTCTTCCTCAAATTCCACCTCTTTAGGAAGGCCTAGCACTTACTGAAAAGGCTTTCCTCATTTTATCAATCAGAAAATGTCTAAATTTGACTAAAAGAATTTTGTTTGCTAAATTGAAGGCATGCCATACAATGACATCTCTTTTTTTGTTCTGCTTTGTCAAGGTGTGCTTTCAGATAAATATATTTATGACTAAATGTTTTGTCATCAATGCTTTCCTGTAGTTTATCCATCCATGAGTATTTTATTTCATACACTTCACTCTATACAAGTTTCTATTTTAAGACTTTGTCAGAAGTATCTTTTAGCATATTGTGAAACAGGTACAGTATTCAGTCACTGAAAAATGGTTATCTCCATCATTCCCAGTCTTAAATAACATTTTTTGGCTAGGTAGTCTATTTCTAATATAAAAGGAACTATTAATAGCTGAAAAATTGTCAGAGATTCTCTCCATGTCAATCTGGGCAGTGTCACTGTATAGAATGTGCCTCAGCATTCCTACCTGTTTGAATATCAGAAAGTGAAATATCCCATTTAATTTACCTGTGTTAACATTATTGCTGTCGTTAGGAAATGTTGGGATATGTTCCCAAAGCTCAAACAGTTTCACTGTAGCATACTTTTAAATGTTCCTAAAGAAACTTCATTACTTTCTTGAAAGTAATCAAGGACACAACAGATTGTTCCCTCCTGAGGTGCACAGCAACCAACGACAACAAGAAATGTCTTGTAGTTTGTATAGCTTGACAAAATCCTCATTACAAACCAACATTGCTTTCTAAGTCAGAAAAGTCATAGTATGCTTTTGGCAATACATGATACTTTTCTCCTTTTAGCTATTGGGAAGTGTTGAATAACAATAGTACTCAATTTTTTATCATAAGTAAGTTTCTGTGAAAATCTGTGGGTAAACTACTGTGGCGTAATTTTTCTGCTACAGAAGCATCTACTTCTAATTTTCTTCCACATTCTCACAATTCCACATCAATGAATGTAATGTTTTGTTTTTAAAAACTCACAAGAATTCTTATAGTGAATTGCTCTGCTTTCCTTTTGCTGTACGTCTGACATTCAGCTATGAGTAACTTAGAAAACAAGAGAAAGCTTCTAGCAATTATTGCTTTCTTTAGTGATCCATACTAACTGCTTTTTTTTGCAACCTGGAATGTGCAAGTATCTTTTTTGTTTCAAGGCAAGCTGTATGTTAATGGAATGTTTTTGGCACATCTGTAGCAATGATTCTAACAGAAACCAAACTCAAGACAGCTAAAATGCACAAATAATTTTCACATATTAACGATCTGTCTCCTTTTCAGCAATTTATCATGGTAAGTATATGAAATATATAGTTTTTCTGATATCCAGAATTTGAATATTTAGGAGTGTTAGGCATGAAATCCAGGCAGGGTGCAGTTTTTCTGGAAAATGCATTTCACATCATTTTTTTTTTAATTTCCAAAGGCAGGAAAAAAGTGCTCATGTTTTAAAAATACATTTCAAAATCTAGGAATCATGAAAAAAAAAAATGATTAATGTTGATTATTTACCACTGAACTATTGTTTTTTTTTCCATAAACGACACATTCCTTTATGGTAACAACAGCCTGATCAAAGACATCAGTGCACATCTCAGAGCTCTGATGCTTACTGTCTGTACAATAGTCAGTCCTCCTGACTGAGCTGCATGTTTTGTGCTACACTGTTACAGTCTGACCAGATGAAAAGCTGGGATGAGTTAGGAGAGATACCCCTCTATGCACATACTGGCCTCAGACAGAGGTAGTTTAGAATTTCTACAGGACTGTATTCTGACAAAGGAAAATTGTTCAATATATTACTCAACTGAATTTCAAATAGTTTGAATTAAATTAAACAGGGTGGAATACTCTAATTCTTAAGAACAAAAAGCACAACAAAAGCAGCCAAACAAAAATCCTTCTAAAATATTTTCCAGCAGAAAAACAAGGAGTAGTAAGATCATATTTTTCTATGAATATCTGTATTTTCGCTCAGAAAATCATCTGCCAGAGAAATCTCTGCCAGCTCTAGTTAAGGATTTGCAAGTATCAAAGTGTAGTATCCCAGAAGCTATTTTATCACAAATTGGGAAAACCTGACAATTTTCTCCTGCCTAAAAAAAAGAGTCCCACAATTTATTATAAGGATTCATTTGATCTGGTGGTGGCAGTATGTGCCTGTAGCTGAGAGAAAGAGGGAGAGGAATTTTCTGAATGACACACGGACATGTGTCTGTTGGGAACAGTTCCTGTCAGCCAGCATGACATGGTTACCAATAAACTCAGCGATGGGAGCGGCTATCACAAAAGGGGGGCAAGGCATGAAGACCCACACCTTTTGCAAGAAGCTCCCCTCCTGCTCCTCATCACTCATCTTGCAAGCTCCCTTGCAACAGCTTGTTTCTTGAAGTGAGGGAAAACCAAGCAATGAACCCAGCTTGAGGAAAATGCTTAAGGGGTGTTAATAGGGCTGATGAGTTCCCCTGCACTGCCTGCAGGCCCTGGAGAGCAAGGAGATCCGTGCTCACTCAACTGAGAGGAAGTTTTTCGTGGGTATTTCTGTGAAGGTCCCTGAGGCCCCTCAGCCAGGGTTACTCTGATCTTCTAAAGGGCAGGGGATGGCAAACCCCATAAGAGCTGTCTCCTTCCCTTATTCTGAAAGGCAAGCACCTTTTCTACTTGCAGCCCCTTGAGAAAACAGGAGCAAAACCAGAACACATTCATGCAAAAAAGCCTGCCCTGCACACCAACAGGTTTCATGGCACTTCTCTGCCTTCTCGGTGACTGTCATTTATTAACCCCCTACCATCTCAGGATCAAATTTAAAAACCCAAGAAAATCACAAACTCCCGACTTGCCAGCCTCTGCTTTTCAGAAGTCACTATTCAGGCTGGAAACATGATGAGATTTGCATAAGAATGAGAAATTTTTGTGAATGTGTCTCTTATTGTTCAGTTTAAAGTTTTATTTCCCTTCCTGCTGCCATCCCTCCCTTTATTTTCTGGCCTCCAGGACTGTAAAGCCCATTTGATTCCAGAATGTTTTCAAATTTATCATTGCGAAAAATAAAATAGTATTCCACAGAGTTGTTTTTCTGAGATATGTGCCAGTGTTCACTTATAATCCAAGAATCCAAGGAGCCTGAGAATACCTGAAGAGAAAGTCACAATATGTGCTAAGTTTTATTGACCTCTTGAAGCATGTGCCATGAGAAGCACATATCTGAAAAGCTGTATGAACCAGCCACAGAATCTCACTTGTTTTACATCTCTGCTTGGGCACTGCTATTTACCCTGCATTTGTTACCCAAAGCATACATTTTGATAATGACAGATAAATTACATTTGGAAAACAACCCATTGATTATAAAATTGTCACTTGTCTTGAACTTTGGCATAGGTCATGGCCACAATCATTAAAGGCATGATAAAATACCTCTTCCTTCCCTGCCTCTTCCATATCATGCTGTTTTTAGATGATTCTACACTGTCTCTTCTCTCCATCTTCTCTCTGCTTCCTTTCCTTCTCAAAGGTAGGTTTTGACAAGGCACTCCCCTGCCTTCATTTATAAGTATTTGGACTGTATGTCTGGAGAAGAGAAGACTGAGGGGGGATCTTGTCAATGCTTATTAATATCTAATGGGTGGGAATCAAGTGGATGGGGCCAGGCCCTTTTCAGAGATGCCCAGTGACAGGACAAGGGACAATGGGCACAAATTGGAACACAAGAAATCCCATATGAATTTCTTTTCAGTGAAAGTAACAGAGCACTGGAGCAAACTGCCCAAAGAGGTTGTAGAGTCTTTTTCTCCGGTGATATTCAAAACCTGCCTGGATGCTTTCTTGTGCTACCTACTGTAGGCAGTCTGCTTTAGTAGAACCTGTATGATTCTGTGATTCTGTGTGATTCTGTGATCATAGTATTCAGTCAAGTAGAAACTTCAGAAACTCCAGAAATTCCAGATGATCTCAGAATTCAGACTCTTGATCCTTCTTGAGTTTACAGTGAAACAGTTAAGGTGTGAGTCCAGAAGTGCAAGTTTGAGCCTGACTCTGGATGTGAATGAAACAATGCTCTAGGCATCACATCTGTGGATGAATGTACGCTAGGGCATCAATGAATCTAATGCTGATCACAATGCTAATTTTCCTCAACTATACTGGTATCATAAACTTTCTGGCTTGAAAAATGGCTGGAGAAAAGAGAATATTCATATGCTTTTCCAGGCTGCACAAATCTCTAAAAAGAGTGAGAAAGCTTGGCTGGAACACCCTCTAATACATCACTGTCTTCAATGCCATCTAGGACTGTGGAGGATGTTCCTCTATCAGAGATCAGATTGGTAAAGAAAATGTCCCATCATTACTACAAGAGGAATATTTGCTCAATTTCTGACATTTCACTTTTATTTATTTATATCTAGGCTGCAACACAGCAGCGCAGTCATGTATGCAAAAATTTGAAGCGTTACTTGCCGCTAATACATAATTCATAAGCACATAGTGTCTCAGATTCTCCTCTTATTTATAAGTGTTGACTGTAGTGAAGTTACTCTGGGTTTAAAGTAGTGTAAAAGGTGGAGAGGCACAATATATATAAACATATATATTATTTATTAGCACATCATTGGGAGTTATTGCTTTAGCTTTCTTCATGTCAATAGTAGTACAATTTTACAACTTGGAAAAGTAATTTTCTTTTTGGTTTCATTTCCTTTGACAGCAAAGGCGAAATTATTTTAGTGCCATTTCACATGACTAACACTCAGAAACACAAAGCAATGTAATAATCATTTGGGATGAGGGGCTAATATTGAAAAGAAACCATATATTCAGCAGATAAATGTGATATGTAGATTATGCACACAAAGAATAAGGAAAAAAAAAAAAAGAAATGAGAGAAGCTGATAATAATGTTTCCGCATAATGCTCTCCCAAATTAAATTGCTCCGATCCAGTGTCTCTCATGAATCGTTGTATCGGAAACTGCCACAACTAAAACAAGATTCCTTTGCTATCTTCATAGTGAATTAAAATGGTGACTTGGCCTTATATTCCTGAGTTTTATCCTCAGTATTTGTCAAAGAAAAATACAGATTTAAAAATGAAAAGACATCCTTTTGATTTTTAAATTTTGCCATGAACAAATTCAATATAGAATATTAAAAATGCATCCAACGGAGGTAGTGTTTCCTTGCCTTCATTTAACATGATAATGGTTAGAAATTGAAATGGTGGCAGTTATCTAATTTTATGTTCTAAAGCAGACTAAGAATTTATTTATTTTTTTTTAGTTAGCCTGAACTATGTGTCTTGCATGTACTCTGCAGAGTGTATGTGTTGAGTTTACTGGAACTTGTCCTGCATCCAGCCATTTCCAGTACTGCCTCGTTTCAGAAATTCACCATCAGTGACATTTCATGGATTCTACACAATCTACACATGTAAAATAAATAATTATAAACACAGCATAGGATATCTTTCAATAAGCAATTCAGCTGTGGCTTTTTATCTTAATAAATTGTGAAGACTCTGAAAAACTTGTAGATATTATTGGTTGAGCTGCTTAATCTTATTACTGGAAAGGGAATTTGTGGCTTTAAAAATACAAAAAAATGTAGAAAGAATTCAGTACTTCCCCTTGAGTTCAAATCAGGAAACATATTACTAAAATTGTACATATTCAACAAATACTAAAAACATTTTAGAAAATGTACACTGCCTTGCCTTAGTTTGCATTTACACACCTGGAGTGCAGCTTGCAGTTCACAAGCTTGATTCTCAGCAAAGGGAAGGTGCTAGAAAGTGTCTTCTATCCTGAAGAGGTTTGAGGTAGACTCCATGTTTCTGATGGTCAGTTTGGAAGCTTACCATGTCACCTCTGAAGCTATTCAGCACTATTTTCACCTCTGGCTTTTGCTAAGAATCAGAAAACTCAATTAAATAAAACTCTCATATAGAATAAATCTTTTTTTTTTTTTTTTTTTTTTTTTTCTGGATAAGCAATGAGGCAGCCACATAGCACGCAAAACTTGAATGCTGCACTGGCAGAGAAACATTCACTTCACTTTGATGACCCTATACATATGTTAATTAAACAGGGAATATAAGTGATGGTAGAAAAACTTCTGGTATTGAGTTGACTGTAAAAACATATTGAATGACATGTTTTTCATTTGCTGCAAAATTAGTCTGTCAGTTTACAGCTGTCATTCTTCTCAAACAGATTTGATGAAAGGGACAGAAAACTGTTTCAGCACATCTCACATCAGTATGGAAGGCAGAGTCAGAGATTGATCCCACACAGTGAAAATAATCAAAGAGATAGAAAAGTCACAGTAATTTAAAATCATGGAATGTGAAAGTTCCTAGCTGCTCTTCTGGTAAAGGCAACTTGTTGACCTGGTAAGATGAAATGCTGGGAGGAAAAAATATTGTTTTTCATCATGTGACAATCAACACTGTGCACTGACCAACCTTGCTGGTGTTATACAGTCCTCTTGATTGTTGATATGTGTTAGGCTGTATGCAAAATGCTTTGTATTGACTATTTGTCTATTAGCTGAAATGAATGCAGCTTGGTAATTGAGAAAAGTTTTTTATGCACCAGATCATTTGTGTGAACACTAAGGAGTCATAACCTCTAAACAGATCACTTCTAAAGATTTTTTTTTTTTTCGGCAAAGCAGTGTGGAAGAACACCCAATGGTTAAAAATTATCCCAAAGATTCCATTATGCCCCACATGCCCAGTATGCATGTTGTGAAGATAGTCAGAGTCCCAACTAGTTGTAGCTGATAAGGTTGGGAGCTGGACAGAAGTAGACCTAACTTGTAGCCAGCACAGCTCAGGCAGTTCAGATTGCTTTAGGCAGACCTAAAGCAGGTAGTTCTAATTTGAGTGCAGTTCACCTGCAGTGGTTTATATTCACCTACAGTTCTTGTGTACATCTCGAAAGAACTGTGATATCTCTGATAATACTACTCAATTCCAAATGATGCCATTGGGAAAGCAGATGAAGCAATAGTTTAGGCAGCTCAGCTTATTTCCTTCATTCTAGTGCCCTCTCTTTTGCTTGAGCATGGTTTAGCTAGGCTGCTGCTGCCCCATATCCGTATGTGTGGGGATGAGGCTGCAGGCACTGTGCCCTGTGAATGTAGGAAACCTAAGGAATTTCAAAACTGGCCTGTCACTTCTCCCTTTGGAGCACAGAATACTTTGAACTATGGTACTTCAAAACGGAAATCCTATTTTATGATGTCAGCCCACGGCATCAGAGGTGGAGGTTGATGGTATAGCAGTTGAGGTTGAATCTTCTCACCAATATTCCATTAGATGTTACTGCCTTGTGACAGATGGCAGCAGAGGGGCAGCCTTATAGAATGGCATCTGAAATGGAAGTGTGTATGAAGAAAAGATGTGCTGTTAAATTCCTTCATTAGGAAAAAAATTACCCTCATTGACATTCACTGATGCTTGCTGAACCTTTCTGGTGACCGAACGGTGGGTGTGAGCACAGTGAGGCAGTGGACAGTGAGTTGCAGCAGTGGTGACAGTGATGTGAAAGACAAGTCACATTCATAGAATCATAGAATCATTACAGTTGGAAGGACATCTAAGATCATCTTAGTCCAACCATCAACCCATCACACAGATTATGTTTAAAAGAACAATACCACATCCTGTTTTTTTTTTTTTTAATGTTGTATTTTTTAATAAGAATGGAAGGAGTTTTGCCTTTTATTTGCTTTCCTTCACTTACATGGTAGAAAAAGAAGTGAAATAACTTGTGTGCAAGGATCCTTGCCTACAAAAGCACAAAGGTCTTCAGTGAAACTTCTGCTGAGTTTGCAAAGCAGTGAATAAGAAGGAAAAAAATGCCATTCATAATTTATATTTTGCTCTTGGCAACAGATAGTACAAGAGAAATGAGATGACTGTGTTGTATTTAAAATTAGCATTAATCTGAAATAAGGTGCTCATTTCTGTTAGCGAATGTGCTTACATTTAAACCAAATATATAACCTACTGTTGTCAATCAGTACTTATCTATTATGCATGATATTCTAACACATTTCTTACTAACCTCTGTATGTTCTTAATCACAACATTCAATTAACAATTCTGTTATAATCAAGGCTCTTCCTTTGAATGATTTGTTATTGACATTTCTTAGTAATATGTTTATGGGAGCCAGAAATACCACATCTAGCACAGTGATGTATCAAACCTTTCAGAGGTAGTGAATCAGTTTTTATTTTTTGTATGAATAGCTCTTAATGGTCTCTTCATATAAAACTGTAGGCTTGTGGCAAGTCTTATTTGATGTCGTAGTACCCTGTTGCAATTGTGGAAGGCAGTAAAGAGATCTGTTAATCTTGGTGACTGGGTAACACCAGATTCAAGGCCACTTTGCAAACATGTAAAAACTAATGAGATATAAGAATGTCTTTTAAGAGCTCAAAAACTGGCTACATTCATACAGTGGCATTTGCTATCACCTAGATCCCTAAAACTTGGCAGTGCTGTATCACTTTATGACTCCAGGAGATGTAGCTTTGGTAGTCAAAGCTGTCAGCCTTCCTGCTTCCACCAGTGTGCTGTGCATGAGCAAGCTCACCTCCAGAGTTTAGTTATTTCAGAATTATTTACTGAATAAAGATCTGTGATCTGAAAGTGAAGGGAAAACCCAAGAAATAGTGGGAAAATTCAGTTTAAAATTCCCCCTCAGACCATATCAGCAGATCACTGAGAAGAACTACTTAGCAACAAATGCAGCAAGATGCACAGTGAAAATCCCTGAAGCACTTGTTTTTGTTTCCTAGTGTCAATTTTTGTCTTTTATTCTTCCCATTGCTGTGATCAACAGAGGGCAGTTGGGCTCCTTTCTATTTTCAGCTTCAATTAAAATTTCAAAAACTATTCTTGATTGAACTTCTGAACACACTGAAATGTGAAAGCAACCCCACTATCACTAAAATAGTCTGGAACTCAGCTCCTGGCCATGAAAATTTCAAAGAGAAGATGCTGGTTGTGAGCAGCTCCACCTTCGCTCTATGCTTCAGCTTCCTTGTTAAGATCTCTGCAGAGACCATGCCTTTTAACTTCATTTTTTTTGTCCCTAGATAAAATCTAAACAGAGTGCTTTTATTTAACAATACTGATAGGAAAAAAAAAATAATCTATGATTTAGATAAAAGCTATTGAACATTGAATAGAAGATCCCAAACAAAAAAATAACAACCACCAACAAATAGAAAGAAAATAATCTTGGAGCAGTGAGCTCCAAAGACATAAAGCTCATTACATCCTTGTCTGTCTAGGAGGTACTGTTTAGGAAGAATGGTGTGTTTTGAGTATGCGATGCAACAAACAATGAAAATTCAAACACCTTGACAGCAACACTGTGCTAAGGATATGAAGACAAAGTCTTTGGGAACTCACCTTTTCTCCCAGACTTAACAGGTATTTTATACAGGAAAGATTTCAAGCTTCTAATTTGGTGTTTCTGGGGAAATTAATTTTTCTTAACACATTGAATTAGGTCATTCTTACCTCTATTCTTTATTAAAACAGCATATGAGCACACACTTTATGCTGCTTGTGAATGCAAAGATCTGTATTTTGCAATATTGTCATGATATTGTTTCTGTGAATCAGTCCATTTGCAAAATTCTATGTATATGAAAAATATGAAAAAACTATATAGGGCTATGACATCACCTAATAAGTGTTAGTCACAGCCTAAAAGGACTATCATGTTATAATGCTGAGAAGAAAAATCACTGCATCAAGTGAATCCTGAAAATCTTTGAATTCCACTACACACTAGTGCTTCTCATCTTGATAAATCTTTTTACAGGAGAGGAAACTGTTCAGACGTTCTTGTCTTGGGGTCTCACTGTGCATAAGAAATTCTAAAACAAAGTTTAGAAAGCTGATATTCAAAATAGATGGAAAAGGCCATTGAGATATCATAGTGAAATGGACAGAAACATGTTAAAAAGAAGAAACAGTTGCAGTGCTGGGAATTAATACAATTAATAAATTATCACTCATCTCACTTTGGTGATTAAGCCAGATTTCTGAAGATGTCTGGTACTTAAAAGACCAATTTGGATAAAAGTATGGTTTTAGCACATCCAAAGGGTGCTGTTAATTTTTTTATGTAATATTGTCAGTGCCACCGAATGTAATTGGATAGCAACTGTGAGGCTGCTATTACAATATATAAAATAAAATTATGAAGAGCTCTGCTTAAAAGACTTACCAGTAATGGCCAAAATCAGTTGGCAGAGGTTCTCCATACTGAGTAGAAACCTGTATTTTACCAGATTATTTTTTTCTATTGAATGAGGCTTTTTTTTTCTATTTATCACTTCCGTGACGTGGCATTCTCTTTAACATAGTTAAATAACACATTGTGTGTAATGTCAGATATTTTTTCTGAGCTTGCATTTATGTTATGTTAGTGGTTGAGACAGTTGAACATCATCTTGTTGGACGACATGGCCATGCTTATACTGTAAAGGCATGGGAGCATCTGGCACCTGATGGAAAGCAGAGGAAATAAAAGTCTTACCAAAACCTAGCAGAAGCTCAGGCAATCCTGGAATAAAATATGAATGAGGTGTTAAACTTCTATGTTGATAACTGTAAAGCTTACCAAGAGACTGAAAAATTCTATTGGCTGTAGAAAACTGAATAATCCATAAGTTGATGGCTTTGAGATGTTTCCAAAGAGCCCCAGAAATTCTTTCTACAATTGAGTAATGCCATGAGTATTTCAACAAATGGGCGTACCCAATGCTCGTTATTCTTTCTTTATTTATTTTTTTCCCAAGTGATACAGCAGCTTCAGAGAACTTGTATGCCACTTGAGCATGCGTTGCTGGGAAACAACACATCAGTTCTCATTGCCAGCTGACTGTCAGGGACAGATCTAGAGAGAAAGAAGTTGAACCTGAAATGTCAGCAGTAAAGCACGAAAGTTCTCCACCCTGTCAAATGTATAGGCTGTTCACATAAATGAAATTGCTGTGGGAATAATCGTTTTGTGAATTTCTGTTACGATATGTGCTCCATATAAATCAACAAAGGAAGCTACAAAACTATGCTTTTATAGTGTGCATTTAGAACTGAAAATGAGAGCATTTATAATCATTCTATAAAGTAGAAGAAAATAATGTTCAAGAGCTAGGAAACTGATTGAAGGAATAAGGAGCAGAACACATGACTATCAGTTTCAAACTTAATATCTTCCATTTAGTAAACTAATAATCCATGCACAGAGCTATTAGCCGCTTTGTTAAAATATTTTATTGTGAGGAGGTTCTCCTTATGGCATCTTACTTAAATGGAGGTCCCCTGAGTTACCTTATTCAGGTTATCACTCTCATGAACTTCAGAGTGAAAGCTGTTCTTTTATTGCCTTATTGTATTACACTGCTTGTTTCATAAAATTTGATTTCCCCACTTCTATTGCCCTAAAGGCCTCATTCTGTATCTTTGGATGAAGCACCATTACGCTCAGAGATTTTTTCTTCTAATTTTATTTAAAGAGAAATTCTGTTTCCTTGTGTCTTCTTCCAAGTGCTTGAATCACTAATTAAAGACTTTAAAAAAAAAGGGGTCATCCCATTACAGGAACTCTACAGAAAGCTTGAGAGGGAGAAACACGATTGCATCCACCCCATGTTCTGCACAGATTATGAATTAGTTTATTCCCATGCACACTCTTCTCTGTTGGGTACATGACTGGAAAAGACTACCTGCAGCTTAACTCCCGTAACTGCTATATCCTTGGCTCAGAGGCATCATATGGAAAGGCCCATAAAACATTCAATCAGCTTCTCTTTACACACCTTAAGTTGAAAATATTTCAAAAGGGGTCTAAGCTACATGCCTATGTTTTCATGGATATACTGAATCTCTCTTAGACAGATTGATTGCTTTTATATTTCCGTGTGTTGAGAGTTCAAAATGTGAAGGAACAAGAAAGAAGAAAATTTTTCTGTGCATAAAGAGCTGCCTGGATTCCTAGTTTTCAGATATTGCAGAGAAATTCAGAAAAAAAGTCCTTCAAAGCAAGGATGCAGAAATGCCTCAGAGAAGTTTCAAATCTACATGTCTAATTTGCACTCTCTCCATTATACTAAGATATCCTGAGATGCATTTAATTCAAGAAGCCTTTTCAAAAATGGAGATTAATGAAAAGAACTGCCAATCCTAACCTAGAAATATAAATGAACTGTTCAAGTAATATCCGAAGAACCAAAAGTGGCCGAGTGTTACAGTGCTTACCAAAGCTCTGCCTTCGTTTTTGCAAAGGTGCAATGAGTCACATTTATTTTCAGTATTGAAATGGAATGTGAAGACTCTGAATGGACATTCCTGCCCCTAAATGGCTCCTGCTCAATGACAGAGCTGACATGTTTTAAAGCTGAACGTATTGCACCTTAACAGGAAACAGTAAATTCAAAAGCCTGCTGTGTTTCCTATTTACTCCTTATGACAACATGGGCTCCCACAGTAGCTGTAGCAACTATTATGTTTTATACTAATTAATTTTATACTAATTAATAATTTATATACATTTTACTATATGTTAATAAGCATGTTAATTGAGCTGGTTTCAGACCTGCAGTTCCACACCTGGTTCAGATTTCAATATAGTTCACAATTAGAGAGCATCTCTCTTTTTGTACTGAGTGCTTTGGTCGCATGTGGGCTTTTTTCCTTAATGAGCTGTCAACAAGCTGTCAAATAGTGATACAAATTAAAGGGGGTAGACACTGAAGCACTGAAGGGTTAGCATATAGAGCTAAAATGAGCGCTGCAAAATGGACTCCTCAGCTCACATGCATGTGAATGTAACTTCCTCAGGGAGTGATTCTGCTGCAGTCACTCATGTCAGTCCTCCAAGTATGATCTATTCACATGAATAGGTGTTTGCTCTACTATGAATTTGAAAATCCCTTAATTTTTTGCGTTCATCTTCAATGTCTGGAACACTTTAATATATGTTTGTTCACATTCTTACTGAGAGCATTTGTTCTTCTGATACAAGATGAGCTGTGAAGACAACATGGAGGTGACTATTCCCTAGCAGCCAAAATGCTCCTTCAAGGCTCTTGACTTGAAAAGTGTTCTTCACAATAGATAAACTGATTTAAGCAGCAACCTTAATATTTAACAGCAGAAGATTAGATTTAGTGTCAAAAAAGACACTAGGTTTTTCCAAGCAGCATCCAAATTCCTTTTTTGCCGGGGATCCAGGCTCCACTGTGCCTGTCAAGCCCTTATTAGAGACCTGGTAGGCATAACTTGATCAAAAGACAGAAATCAAACAGAGCAACTTAGCCTTGGGTCCTCATGGGCTACTGACTTAGTACAGACAAATATCCATTTCTTTGAACACTAAAGATATTGGCAGCTGTCACTTGCCTTTCCCATAGGGCTGCAACAGCTCAGAGTTTAACAAATTCAGTGTTTGCAGTGTTTACATGTTTTAGCCCTCTCTCAACAGGCTACAAACATATTCTTGCTTTGCACTTAAGTTTTGGATATCGAGATAATAGAAAATACATCTACCCATCTATTAATTCTGACCCAGGCACCCAGTCTGAAGCCTCTTTCTTGTGGGGGAGAGGGAAATAAAAATTTTATTTTGGTTCATTAAAACAGTCTGTGGGGACAGATCTCACTTGCAGTACGAAGCAGTCAGGTATTACTGGAAGTTCTGTTCCAAATCGTTTTGATAAATACTCTCTTGAGATTAACATAAACTCACAACCCTGATCAACTGCCCTCTTTTTCACTACCATGTAGATATCTACCATGTAGATGTAGATTTATATTTGTTTCTACATTCAAAAGCTATGATCCCTTAAGAATCAACTGTGTTACCACATTTCATTTATATTTATAATGAGCAGCTCTGACCTTTATCAACCCCCCTTCTGCCCCTCAGAATCCACATTAATAAAGAGCTGATGTGAATTTGAAAAAGGATCCAATTCCCCAAAGATTGTTAAATAGCATGTTCTAGCAATCACAGACTGGTTTCCGTGGGCTAATTAATTCACAGATGAGAAATGTCTCTGCAGTTCATTTTTGTGTGTTGGGATAAAAAAAAGTACAACCTTTGAGATAGTCAGTTTTGTGGAAGGATTCATAACAGAGAAAAGTTTGTTCTAACAACAATATCCTCAGTATGTGATCAGGCATTTTAATCAGTGTCTGATTTCAAATTACTTTGTCACACTCTATCAGTGACACATTACAAATATGCGGGAGTGATCTACTGGTCTGAAACAACGCTGGTCCTCTGCGATTAGCAGAATATCTAATAACATCAAACAAGAATGATATGTTTAACAGCTGTTTAGGCAGAAATTTAGTTTGAATAGTTTGAAGAAAAATACTTTCTAGTACTGCAGTAGAGTAATGTACATATATTTTGCTAATATGGTAGTAAGTGCAGGATGTGAGTTTCATTTCTTAGATTCCTGTTGCTAAAAGATGAGCTTTTGGTGAAACAAACATGGTCACCAGACACTGAAGTTGGTGCTTTATTCATCAGTGAGAGAATAATAAGTGCATTACACAATCTATGCCCATTGAGCATTTATGCCCATTGAGCATTTGAAAGCAGCTCTCTTCTTACACACTGCAGTGACAACACATTAATGCAGGTTACATTTATGACACATTTTACACCACTTTGTATTATATACGTATTTTGAAGGGCTGTTTTACTAAATCTTGATGCAGTCTATGTTACTCTTAATTTAGAAACTTCTTGCTTACACCTATTTTTAATCTCATCTTGGCAAAATAGAAAATGATGAAGCAATGGAACTTATTTTTTCTTATATAAGATAATCATTTCCTGTTATTATGGACTCACTGCATTCTGTTAAGTCCAAAAAGGATATCTTGCAAGCCTTCTGAAAGACTGGAGAGCAATGTGAAGGAAATGAATTCCAAATAATGCAATATATTTTTATTCAGAAAAACTGACCAAATTGAACAAGATCTTAGACACTGAGTCTGCCGCTCTGACTTTCAACATCATATAAGGCTTTCAAACGCACTTTGAAATAAAGAACTTTGGAAGAGAGTGAGGAGAAATGGAGGTAAAGCGACATCAAAAGATTAACAAAGAATTTAGAATTGTAATTCTAAATTAATCCAAACCCATTCTTTTACTAAAAAAATTACCTTCTAGATGTACAATATGTAATACATCTTATTTATCTGAATTTCAGTAAAGCAGGTGATGTGTGAAAAATTGTTAGTGAAGACATGTTGTGTAAGAAGGGAAGAGATAACAAATAGCACAGAGACAGGACATCATAGAGATTTAGGAGCACCTCTTAGATCCATTACTGCTCTTTACACAAAATGGTGAACGTGCTAATGTAGTTTGTGAGGGAGTTGTCTTGCAAAGAAGGGCAATGTCATCATCATTCTTTAGGGGATCTGCCAGCATTATCTGGAATACTGCTCAAGTCCCTGGTTATCTCCATTCAAGAATGGGGAATTCGCTGTGCAAAAGGAGCAGACAAGAAATAATAATGTTTGGGGGAACAGCAAGTGCATTTTATTAGAGATTAGAAAAACTGGATTTCATTCTAGCAAAACAAAAACTGAGTGAGAATATGATTGCTTTCTGTAAATTCTTGGGGAGGGCAAACACTAGGGAAGAACTGTTTAAGCTAAAAGGCAATGTTGGCACTAGTAGAAATGGGTATGAGCTGGCCATGAATAAATTTAAGACGGAAATTAAAAAAAGAGTTCATAGCCATGAGAACAATGAAGTCCTGAAACAACCTCTACATCTGGCTAGCAGAAGCACTAACATGTTTAAAGGTGGCATTTGACACATTTATGAAAAGAACTATGCAACATGGAGAAGAAACCTAAGTGATCCAAAAAATCCTTTATGTCCCACATTTCTATGTCCCTAGGGACCTGCAACTGGAAAATGAGAGCTCTTTTTCTCTCAGCACATACCCTTGCCTCTAAAATACTGGTTTAAATAACAGCAGAGCAAAAGTCTCTGACCAGCATGTAGCTGGACATGCCCAAGACACACATCCTCAGAGGTGGCAAGACTGTATCACTAGTTTCAGATCTACAAGGAAGTTTTGCTGATAGACCTCTCCCTTTGCACCCAGGAGAGAAGTAGACCTTTTTATCTTTTAACTCTTCATCTAGGGACTGGTGTAAGTGTTGTGCTAGAGGCCAGAAACAGGACAAAATATTGGGATAGCAAGTGGTAACTCCTCACCCTATTCCCGGTGGATCTGGAGGGCAGAGGGGTTCTTCTGAGATTGTGTCACCTTGACTACCCCAACTGGTCATTAGTTAACTAGTTGCCAGTTAACTGAGGATAAATCAAATCAATCTTAGTATTTCTTGTAGCATTAGTATTCAAAATAATTTTTACTTTTGGAAATGGCTACTTTCAAAACAAAGAGCTGTACAACAGCTTTTGATCTGTAAATTGAACAATGAACATACTAAATAAGCTATTAAGTCAGAAAGAAATGAATGGAATTGCAAAGTAATGTTTTCTGGAAAAGTCTCTTCTGATTGTTGCTGTTGTTGCCAAATCATTACAACACATTGCAAGGAAACATGATCTGTTCAAAGTGTGAGTGCAGTTGCACATATTATTTTAAATTTATGAAGAATATGTTTCTATGCAAAAATGATTTTACACTGTAGATTTGGAAAATGGAAGAAGCAGCCCTTACAGTCACCTCATTCTTAGCTAACAGTTTGTGCACCTATACTGCATGGAAAGCAACACAACATTTTAATTAAATTTCTTAAGGTCAGTGAAATGCCATTGTTTTGACAATCAGCTGTGATCACATAAACCTCAGGGTCCAGATGGCTGGCAGTTTAATGGCAACACTGCATTGACAAATTCACCAATTAGATAGACATTAATATTACATCCTTTCAGATTCTGAGCACAGCCTGACCTCACCAAAGTGGGCTGGTGTCTTGCTTAATTCCCTGTGCATGCTCGCAGAATGTTATCATGCTGTTGTAGTGGGTTCATCCATCAAAACCGCCCCAGCTTCTCAGCATGCCGAACATTATTGAGTTTGTAAAAACAGATGTCATAACACACTGCTGGCAGAATGGCTCTCTCTCAAGGGACAGCAGAGGAAACCACCCTGAACACACACACACACAGGCACACATGTTCTGGGAGCACTGGAGTATATACAAATCCTCCCCCTTGTCACTACGGGCCCGACAATGAGAGGAACACCCCTGATTTATGAGTGCCCAAGGAATCACAGTAGTTAGGAAGAATGCAGAACATTTCAGTGCAGATAACCATCCTCCTCACCTGTGGTAGCCTATTCCTTACATGAAATTTGCACTTACTGCACTAGAGGCTCTATAAATACCATGTGGAGAACACAGGATTACAATCTGCATTCAAAAGCACTGCTGTTATTGTGCATGGAGCTATCACCCCGTATGACAATGAGTTCCTGGGGACAGAATGCTTTTTCCCCCTAATACTAATTAGTGGCCTAATTCTGAGGCCAGATGTGCCTCCAGAATATCAGGATCCCAGGGTTTTTAGGGAAAGAGACAACAAGACTTGTTATGCTCCTTCCTTCCTTCCTTCCTTCCTTCCTTCCTTCCTTCCTTCCTTCCTTCCTTCCTTCCTTCCTTCCTTCCTTCCTTCCTTCCTTCCTTCCTTCCCTCTTGACTTACTTTCTTACTTTTTTTTGAGAAAGAGGGAGAAAAATGCATTGTTTTAAAGCGTTTTCCTTATTCGCCTCCCTTGCAAACTAGCATTAGCAGTAATATACATTTACAGCAACACTTACAGCTTTCTCCTACACCAGGGAAACCTTAAATGAGAAACAGTAGTTGCCCTAACATAACTTTGTATGAGGACTTCTCCTGTACTTCTCCTGTAGAGCACCTTCTTGCTTCTTCTTGCCTCCCTGAAATAGGTGGTCTGCCAGGGTTTGCAATCAACATCTATTGTATGTGGGTGACAATTTCAGCAAATGGGAATGCCATGAAATATTCTCCATATTTGCAATTAGAAAGTGTTACAGAGAATGTACTTCCACCTCCTCCTCTGCACAGTGGTTATTTAAAATCTTCCCTTTGAGAATGCTCTGGTCTGTCGTGTTTTCTGCAGTTAAAGTGAGGGATGCTGCTGAATTTGGCAGTTTCTCAGAACTAAGTTTCTCTAGTTTCTCAAAACATGGCATTAAGAGGCCCAATATTTGCATTTTTTTAATAACTTTGAATTGTCAGGAAGATACTCTCTCAGGAGTGCTAGGCTTAATGATCACCAAAATGCTCAGTTTATTAAATGACCAGGGCATCAGCAGGAAGAATAATCCATTGATACTGCCACTCCCGCAATCTAACATCTGTCATCCGTGATGGAAATGTGCATCCCATGGATATATATTCCATCAGAATAAAAATTCTCCAGACAACATTTAGCCATCAGATATATTTTCAGCTTTTCCTTCTCTCTATATTCAGCCAGGACTGTTCTGAATTGTTTTCTGTCTGCCACGGTCCAAATTATTTCCTGTTAGATTGGTTGGTGTCAATGGCAGTGGGAAGAAAGACATTTTTCATTGAAAAAATTGAAAGGCATTTTTGGAAAAGTCTCCTTGATGATATTTTGAAGCAGTGATTTTGTATTCTATTGGTAACCCAACAGCAAACACAGATATTAAATGCCACTTTTAAAGCAGTGGAATTTTCCATACAGAAAAGTAGAACTTCAGTAATCTAGATGTGAATTTAAATTTGAAAGTAAATGTGAATTTAAGCTACTAGTTATACATGTTTGGAAATGTATGTATCCATACTTATCAATTTAAGTAAAAAGAGAGTCAACCAATGAACATTCTTCTTCTACTGATGAATTTGTGTTCATGTTGTCTGCATTAGCAAAAGACCACTTTCATGCTAGTTCCAGATATGTCTGGAAATCTCGAAAATCCTGTAATTATTTCTCTGATAATTTGCACTAGGAGTATGCTGTTCCTTTAGCTTCTTGAGATTTAAATGAGTACTCAGAGGCGATGAGGAGCAAATGGTCTGAGTGCACAATCTGAGAACAACTTCAATTTGCAGAAAGTGTTCAGCAATGAGTTTCACAAAGCACTGACTCATAGCTGGATTCCCAAAAAATAAGTGCTTAATTCCCTTCAAAATCACTGGAATTTATGTGGCACATTTTTAGAAACACTTTAATAGTCAAGAAACTGTTTTTTTGTTTTTATTTTTGTTTTTGTTTTTCCTGATGTAACACAAAGAATACTGATACATTTAAACTTATTTTATGGTATAGCTTTGATTTTGAAAAGCCTGAAAGTAGAAAAATGTTTCCACAAAGTAAAGCTAAACATTTGCCTGTAACAGAGCAAAAATGGTGGAATGGCCTCTGTCTATACTGCTTCAGAAAGGAGTTAGTTAATATGAGAGCACTGTTTAATGGTAGATAGCAATAAATCCCAGAATAGTTATTTATTTCAATGAGAATTCAAAACCATAAAATTAGTTCTGTGAATTTTTTATGTGTATAGAATATTTCAAGGGAATTATGAGCAGTATATAACTATGTTACAGTAAAGCTTCTGAGTATTACATAATTTTATTACGTTTTATTTTATTTCTTGCACATAACAATCTTAATTCTGAGTGGGGTCATAAAGTATAACAAGGGAAAGACTTACAGTAAAGGAGATGCTGTTTTAATTTTTAAATTACTCATGAGTTCAAGCTTCCCATGAATTTCTAGCCAAAAAAGAATGCAAAAATCTCAATTTATTCTGCAAATAGAAAGAATACAATTATCATTGTTTTAGCTAAACATACCAATTCCATCTTTTGAGGGAAAAAAAAAAAAAAAGATATTTGCAACCATTTAGCTACTGCCATAGCCAAGGGCAAAATATCTGGCTATCTATCTGGCTGAACATCTTCAGTGACAAAGTCAGTGTTGAATGCAGATGTACAGGCAGTTTTTCACCATGCCTAGTTGGATAGGAAAAAAATATTGCTTTGTCCTTAGACACATCTTGTTGACCTCCTAGGCAAAGAACCTTGTTGCCATGAAAAAACAGCATTTCTTGAGATCCCCTCTGAGTCAAAGTATGTGAAATCAGTAAAAGTTTTGTCTAATCACAGCAAATGGTGTTATGTTTCTCTTTTCAGGTTTGGAAGTCCAGCTTCAAAGGCCAGCTCCCTTAAACTACAGGCACAGATAATAGTAATGCCATAATTAATAGACTTAAAAGGCTTATTCCAAAGCCTTGGGGACTTCAGACATAGTCTTGCCTGTCCATATCTGACTTAAAACATCCATCAAGGAGAAAGATACCATCAATGTTTTAATTTTTTGGATGAAGAATGCAAACTGCCAAGTCATGCATCCCAAAATTATATCTTACCATATTAGAAATAACTTGTGGCCAACAGATGTTTTGTTATGAGTGAGAGGCATAAAAACAGAAATGCCTTTTCTAGATAGGATCGCTCAGGATAGGAAATCAGACCTCATTTCAAATCTGACAGTTCTTCTGCCAACATCTTGTAGCTGCTGCTCTTCTGTAGGAAAGAGAAGGAGGGAGAAATGAAGCAGGTAGCACAACCAGAACAAAAATGGAGATAATTATTCACTTGCTGGGCAGTAAAATCATAAAATTATTGTCACAAAGATATTGTGCAGGTCAGGACTGTACAGCTTCTGAAACCTGTTAGACAAAGTAATGGAAGAAAAATATAATAGTGACTAAAAAACATACAAGTTCAAATACCTATTCACTAAAACACAGGTTTGCAGAAAACAAAATAATACCTTGGGGAAAATGTCAGTACGTACTTGTCTTGGTTTTATAGTCTTCCTAGCATATATGATACTGATGCTGGGGAGCTATGGCATGAACCCATGTAGTGATTTTCTTTTTCTTTAAAGGATTGTCACACATTTCAAGAAGGAAATATAGAGTTTAGGGGTACATAGAGAAAACAAGACAAGAAGAAGTCAGTTCACTTTTCTCTCACTTTGAGTAATTCTATTTCAGATGTGTTACATCCCTAAAGCTGTCCATGGAAAAGCTCTGACTGCATCACTGAATCCAACCTCACTTACTGAGTCTAGGTAGCAGTTTCAAACACAAAGTGAGTTACAGACTAGGAAAAGATTTTTATCTGTTAAGGAAGTGTAACCTTGAAACAGGCTCCCTACAGAAGATGCCGAATCTCCTGCCCTGGGAATTTTTAAACCAGGTCAGAAAAATTTCTTTCAGGGAAGAACTGAGCACATTTTGTACTGGAACAGAGTGACTGAATGCTCTCCTCCATTCAATGTTTTCTCCAGAGCCCGTTTCCTCTTAAATCCACCATTTTTTGGAAAATTCCTGCGCCCTCTCATTTGTTGTTCTCACCCTATATCTGAGCACTTGCTAAGGAGGAATGAGGCTGAAGATGTTGATGTAATTCATCTTGCTCCATTTTATGTTTAAACATTTTAAAGGGGATGCAGTTTGCTATATATTGTTGTTACATTTCAGCACATTCTTGTCCCCGTGTTTGATATATAGGTACAAAAAAGAACACAATGAATTCATTTTTATCCAGTTAGAACTCCTTGGAGTTTCAGAGATGAATTTTGCCAAGAGTGGGTAAAGACGCATCACATTTCACTCTGCTCTGTTCATCTTACCACACGTGCTACCTGTTTTTGTGGGGTCCCTGACATTATGAATACCCCACTAGAGGAGAAACCTCAGAAATCACACTAACTAGCACTTGGTACTTTCTCTGCCTGCTCTCAGCCGGGGAGGTTTGGTTCCTTTAAAAAAGAGCTGAAAATCCGAACACTTTTGTTACCGGAAGAGAAGTGTTTGCTGGAGTTTACCGCTGAAGTTTTAAAGCAAACAAATGTTACATATCTGTGATCTGGATGCTGTAGAAGCTCCTGGAAATGAGGGGCCACGCTCTGAGTTACACAACTAAGAGCAAGTAAATAAATAAAGCCCTACCACCTAACAGCCCCCATAAAGGTCAAGCTGTTCTTGGCTGTTCTCTCTTACTCAGTGAGGGGAGCCTATTGCTATTTCAAGGTGTGATGATATTCTTCTTGGAAAACATCCTGTCTCCCTGGGAAACAAGTTCAGATGTAGTCCTTGGCACTGCTGATGCAAATACCTCACAGCTATCAAAGGTACGCTCTGAAAATACATTTTTGTCTGTATATAAAGTTCTTTTCCCCTGTTAGGTCCTTTATGAACAGGAATATGTGAAAGTATTTATATCATTTCCAAAAATTCATCCATAATAAATATATCTTTTTTATAATTATTTCTACAGACAAGTTAAATCTCTTCAATAGATAACCCCCTTCAATCTCCTTTCCCTTTCATTTTATTCTGTCTCCCTTTTATAGGCAGCACTTTCTGTGTTTTTTTATTACTAGTACTATTACTGCATATTTTTAAAAAAGTGTCATAAATTAGTGAAAGGTAAGAAAAATTTCTTCTCCAAAACAGTGGTCAGGTGATGGAACGGGCTGCTCAGGGAGGTGGTGGAGTCACTGTCCCTGGAGGTGTTCAAGAAACATTCAGATGTTGTACTGAGAGACATGGTTTAGTGGCTGATAGATGATGGTTGGACTGGATGATCTTAGAGGTCTTTTCCAACCTTGGTAATTCTATGATTCTCTGATTCTATGTAAGTTTTCTGTTCTGAATTGATCTTTCCTGAGCAGAGGGTTGATTGCTACTTGGAAAATCAGGTATTGGCCCTATCACATCTGGAATATTTACCTAAATGAAAAAAAAGTTAGTCTTGTGGTGAATTTTATGGTTTTCTGTTACTTGATGACCACTCATACAAAAAGATTCTCATTATTATCTTACAGCACATCAAGCAAAATCAAAGAGGATTTTATTCTGTTAGTGAAACAAAATATCTGCCAGGAAGAGTATATCATATTATACTCAGATTATAGTACGTATGTTTTCTAATAAGTCCTTAAACTTGGCAGGAATTGCTATGAGGGCCAAATATAGACTGTGGTTTTCTCTCCATTGCCTGCAAACAAATTATTTGTCTGCCTTGTCTGCAGGTTACAATCAGATAAATCTTTGAGTTATGGATCAAGACTGCCAGCTCATTTACTGTCTTCATTGGAAAGCTTCTGACTAAATTGTATGTGGAGGACCATGGCTTCACCAAGGAATTCAGACAGAATGCATATACAGTTATGCTGACTTTGCAAAGATCATTCTCTGGTATGGACTGTTTTGCATAATGATTGAAGTTGCCTTGTATTCATAGATTCCCAAGAGTACTTTCCTTCAAGAAACAGATCAGAATGAAGGACACTGAAAGAGCAGCAAATGCTTACCTATTTCCAGCATAGTTACAGAAATCCTCTCAAAAGAGAGAAATGAGAATTAATCTCCTGAAATCAGCACTCACACTAAAGACTGATTCAGTCAAATACAGATTAAGTTCTGCATAAGTGACACAGTGGCCCTCTCTACAGAATTCATCAATACTGGCCATTACACTGGGTTGGTGAAAATGGAGAGGTTAATGGTAGTTTCACAATTTTCCCTCACCTAATTTTTTGTGACACAAAAGTTTCTAATCAAAGCTTGTCCACTAAGCTCTCTGTTGCTAGTGAAAATGAACATCTTGAAAGCAGCTTATGATATAAGGATCAAATTAAATATTTATAATAGGTAGAATATTCTGGATTGCTGTAATGGTGCTGTTCTCATTCCGTTAACCAGTAAAGCAGCCCATATGACTCTCTTGAAAAGAGTATAATAAAATCTCTACAATAGAGAAGAGTGATTATGCATCCAGACCACTATTCTTTTCTTCTGAATATGGAGGACAAGAGCAGGACAAACACACAAATACTTCCTCTGATAAGGAGATATGAGTGTGTTGAAACATCAGTAAAACAGAATAAATTACAAATCCTTTATTTGATCAAATATAAAATGCCAGTAGAGAATTTTATGAGTTGCAAATTCTTAGGTCTCCACCAAATTCAGACACCAACACTGAAAGCCAGAACAGCAAGGAATTCCTAAAAATATGTGTTTAAAACAAAAATGGGATCTCAAGGAAAAAGACCACCTCTCCCTTCTCTTGGATTTATGTCATACTGAGAAATTTGTCTAGACCAGTTTATGAATCTGTGGGGAAATGCATTTCATTTACCTGGTGGAGCCCATTCCTGTGTTCCATGACACTTCTGGTGGGCAGATTTCCTGATGTCTGTCATACATTTATGGTGCTGAAATGAAAAGCCAATTTCACCATGTTTTACCTAGGCATAGGGAGGTAGAGTTCATCCACCTTTCTCTGATAACATTTTTAGATCCTAGAAGATCATTTTGTTTCCCTTCAATATTCTCTTTTCTTGTCTAAACAAATCCAAACCTTGAAGCCTTTTCCGATAGGCTGTGTTAAAAAAGTCACAGAAAGCCCATTGCTCATCTCTAGTTTATGAGACTCTCCATTCAAAGTGACAGGCTCTGAAGTTGACCAAGCATAATCATACATGAAAGCTGATTTTCTCCTCATGTATGTACACAAACTCTGATTTTCTCTGGGGCAGCAGAGGTGTTTTCATTGTCAACAGCTATATGAATTAACCCAAAAGACCTGTATGTAATTGAGATTTACATCCCCCAGGATGTTTCTTCAACACCAAGAAATCTGGAGAATTTCCTGGAAAAAAATTACACATCTATTTTTAATAGTCCCTCAAAGATTTTTCTTCCATGAAGTTGCTATTTGAATCTGGATGGGCATGGACAACCCATATTCCTGCTAGAGATGAGTTCAATGACATGATAGCAAGGTGTGGCTTGTGGAATCAAACTCTATAACCACAAAGTAGTTATAAAGCAGGTACGGTTTATTCAGTGCTCTGCCTAACTTGCACACCATCAGGAAAAATCATGCTACAGATATCGGCCAAACTAATACATAATCAGTAGTTTTCCCGGAATTCAGATACATATTCTTTACACCCCCGAGAGCTCATTAGCATGCAGACCCTCCCCTCTTGCGCATGCGTAGTGGGTCGTGGGATGAAGATTTGTTGTCTTCCTCGCGAAGGCTTCTGACCTTTTTCGCTGTAAACTCCTGGCCTTTCGAGGGAGCATCCTCCCAAACTGGTTTCTTCTTGCCCTGTGGACATCTAATCACCTCCCTGCCAAATGTCCTCGGTCTGCTCTCAAACCCCTACCTTTATGGCCTTCATCCCCCTCACTATCCCAGTCACAGTATCTGCCATCCCTTATTTTCTAACAAGCTCTACATTCCTGCTTCTATAAACTATCTCTAACTATTCCCCTTCACCCTCCCTTATTCTCAGTTACTGTGAAGCCTTCTTGCCTTTTTACTTTCACTTGTGGGGACCTTCTCACCTTTCAGGTGCATTGAAAACATTTTTTTTTTAAATTGGAGCTGCTTCCTGAGCATTTCCTTCAGTGCTCTCAAGATATATTGCTTTATGTGGTTCTAAAGTTAATACCTGAGACATGGTAAACATCTGTTCTGTCTTCACTTCTACCACTTGGCATGCAATTTCATAAGCATTTATTATAGCCTTTATATCCTACGTAAAGGATCACTGTTAAATCCTCTTGCATCTATACTCTTCTGTATTTATTTTCACCATTCTTGTGGTCATCCTCTGTACCAAATGTGGTTATATGTAACTTATTTTGAGGCTAAACAGGAGGGAGTATGACTCTAGTCTGGCAGCCAGCCAGAAAAAATTAAAGCCGGCTGACTAAACTATTTTTGTACTTTACCTGCTGATTATTTAATAGGAAATATGTTACTGGAGTTATCACGTACTGAGTTTTGAGTGGTCAGAATTGCATCTGCAAATTACATGCACAAGGTCAAGGTAAAGAAGTCCAGTGCACAAATGTATTAAAACAATGTCTGACATAAGTGTAAACTTGCTTGCATTATAGCATGAAACTTTTGCAAAGTAAAATGTGCTGGAAAGATTAGATTTGTATAATGAAGATAAATCCTTAGCTCCGTTTGGGTATGTTGTTTAGATCCATATTGACAAAAAACTACACGTATCTACTTCTGCCAGCTAATTCTTTCCCAACACCATCAGAAATTAGAACTTCTAAAGATAACTTTTTTCATAAATTTCCTAATCTTACAACTGTCCTAATCTCCATAAGAACCATTACAGAACAATATTTGTTCTGTATGAGGATTTAAAGAGTAAATTGCAAGAAAGCTTATACAGTTCTCTCATTTTGATTGTAGCACATCCTTGGCTGTCTCTTTCAAGTAGGAATGATGCAAATACCAAAAATGTTATTGGAAGCAACTATGCTAATACTACTTTGAAATGACTTGTAAGGAAATTACCCCAACAAAACTTGATTTCATTAACTGCTTTATTTTTGCTATTGTAACAAACTATCTTTGATTGAATACTTTTTTAGGCTATCGATGATACCTTGCGCTTAATGTAAAATCTCTTGGAATAATAAGCAATTCCTCCAAAGGTAATAATCTTCTATCAGACACCTGAGTGGAATTAGCATACAATTTGCATTAACAGACTCATCTTCAAAGTCAGCATTTTAACATGATTGATATATATACAGTGGTGAATTGAGATAAATGGTATATAGATCACAGATCACAGGTCACATAGTAATAGATGTCTAGGACAGGACAGTGGAGACAGACGTGTAAAGGAAGGAACAGCATGTACCATCAAGAAAATCAAACATCAAATAGAGAACATAAGGTCTTTCCCCCATTTTGAATAATGACAGGCTCTATGTATGAAGGCCAAAGTGTTACAGTCACAATAATGAAATAGCTAAACTGAGGGAGATATTTCAAAAGGTTTCAAGAAAAATAATTAGTATATCTTAATGAAAATAATGTGCAACTATACAAGGTTGGGCTTTGCACATTGTTTAGGGCACCAGAAGAGAGGAAGGATGACAGCGCTGTGACGTGGTGACATAGATGAGTTCAGAGGGGTTGGTCAGCACTGACGAAGAAGTCTGGCAGAGGCAAAAAGTACATGGTCATTGATGCTTGGACTAATCAGGAAAGTGTGGCCTCCACAAGGATCCGGAGAAGGCAGAAACCAGCTTGATTTTTGAGGTAGATTTATTAAATAAAAGAGATGGCATTCACTGCTTTTGTACCACATAGCTTTCTTGTCTTCTTGTCACTTGGAATGAAAAGCATGTTGTCATGTTGCCTTTTTGTTAACTAGACTTTTAAAGTTTGATTTTTTTTCCCATGCATTGATCTAATGGGATTTCATGTCGCTCTTTGTTGCAAGCCCTTCATACTTAGTGGGATTTTGGGTAAGGAGGTGAAATAAAGATGACTAATATTTATATCAGGAATGGAGTATTGCTTAACTTAATTTTTAATATGCTCATCATAGTTCAGTTGAGCAGCTGCTGGATTTCTTATTTATTTGATTTCAGTTTTAACTTTTGGAAAACCACTTGGAGTTAGATTAGAATTTGCATGGTTAGAAATCTTAAAAAGAAAGAAAAACAACCTGAAAAAACCCAACTCTATAGATCAGGGCAGAACAAAGTATTAATTACAATGACCATTCCATTAATCACTGACAATGAATTAATCAATATTTAATTTGTTTATGAGGAGTTTGAGCTGAATAATGCAAACAACTGATATGGTCTATATCTGTTGGCTCACACAAAGTCTATCTCAGAAAAAGGTGGGTCATACCAGTATACTTACTGATATTAGTAGGCTGATAAGAGATTCTGAAATCCATAGAAAACAGATTATAATAAAGAAATCAGAGCACTATTTTTTCCTGTTCATATAGCTTTTTTTTTTTTCCTTTCTGTTGGATTTATGCATGTTTCAGATTCCTGTTGAAAAACTAGGATGTAATCCATAAATTCAATTTTGCGTATTAAATTATTGCATGTTAACTGTGTAGTCCAGATAGAGATATTTGCATTTAAAGATGCAAACTCTGGCACTCTTCATCTCCTCTGCCAAGTCTGTATTTCTATGATGGTTGCGTATATGCACCTGTGTATATCTATATGCATGCACTTAAGGAGTTATTTATGCATGCGTGCTGATATTCAAAGCATAAAGAAAAAAGCATATAGCTAATGCAGGTATGAAACAGCAAAGATAGTGAAGATATAAAGAAAAAGACAGAATGAGTCATAGAAGAGCAGGAAACATCTGAATGGTAATAAAAGCGGTAAACTTGTCTGAAAAAAAGACAGGAAATTCGCTGTTGGGAACAGCCCAGGTGGGTCTGAGGCGGCTGTAGGTATGTTGTAACACCTCTGCAATGGTCAAGGGGGGGAAGGGACAACTAAAAGCTGCTAACTGAAATATCTGTTGCAATCTGACTTCTTGAGGCTCTGCAAGAAATCCTTCTGTCACACACCATCCTTTTTTAAAGACTAACTCATATTTTTATCATTTCTGTAGATGAGATGCCTAATAATAAATCCTGATTTATAAGACAATAACTGGGGAGAAAATTAAGCTCGGTAAAAAAGGCTTAAAAGATTTTATTTTCTGGCAACATAATCTAGCAGTACAGAAAGGTATTCCCAGTGGGCAATAACAGATGGAGATACAGTTTATGGAACAAAATAATCTTTTTCTAGTGTGTATAGAGACTTTAACTCAAGGCAGAAAATATTTTTCAGGTAATAATGACAGAGCTAAAACTAGGAATTAACTATCATTTTATCAACTTAGCTTTGTGAGGGGCAGTGCTCACTCATGTCCAGACTCTTCTCTTGCATAGTCATAAGCAAATACTCTGAGGGACTTTGAGCTGGTAAAGAAAGTGTCTCATATTCCTTTCAGCCTTCATGCAGCTCATTGCTCCTTTTTGTCTAAACATGAAACAATATTGATGCAAAAATGTTGAGCTTCATTTGTCCTTATGTACTTCACTCATTATTCCCGAGAACATTTTCTTCGCTAAGATCAGAATAAGGTCTGAATTTGTCTCTCACTAATGAGGGCAACCTTCTCTGGACAAAAACTAACATGTCTCTCACTTGGCAGCTCCTCCTCCACAGGATACCATCTTCAGAAAGCGAAGCAACAGCAATGACTGTTTCTTTGATGGAAAAGGTGGAGATCCACTGTCTCCAGGCATAATAAAACTTGTGAATTTGGAATTCTCTGTAACTGATTTTAAGACTCATAAAGATGATGCCACCAAAGAGTTCCTCCCTAAATGGGAGGAAATTAACTTATTTAAACACTGAATAGTGACAGAAACTGCAAAAGAGTTCCTTTTTAATTTTCTTGAGATAGACTATCACACATAAAGAATGAAATCATCAATAAGTAGAAGATATCAAGTTTCATAGCAAGATATCAGACTCAGACCCTTGTTGTGCTCTGTTTTGTTGAGGGTTTCTTATAGCTGACAATGAGTTGAAAGAAAAAAATTTTTAATGGAAATCCTTGAAATAAGTTTGTTTTTCCAAAAAGAAATAAATCTGTACTAAAGTGCACTTTCCAAAATAATGTAATTCACAAATCTTTTTGATGAAGAACAGAAAGAGTAGAGAAATTTTTGATGGTAATTTCAGCAAGTTCTGATAATGCATTTGATTTAGATATTTACGATTTTTTAAAATTAAAAAATAACTATCTTGAAATCTGATAATGAGAAACAATGACTATTTCCTAGCCCTGCTGTTTCGTTAATTGGATTCCCAAGAGAGTTGCCATATCAGGAAAAAGGAAAAACTGACCGTTAAATGTGTTGATCCATGTTGACTAAAGAATAAAACATACTGTAATCATTTAAAAAATGAACTTTCTTCTCACAATAGCATGAATTCACTCTTTCAACTAAGGAAATCAAATGAAACCAGCCAACTGAATTGTGAATTGCATGGTCATATGTTACTTCAAGGGTCTAGACATAGTTTCACACTTAATAAGATTTAATGATTTTTTTTTCATTTTTTCATATCTGTGAGTGTTATAGTTTAGTTTAATAAAATGAATTTCTTGCAATAATATTGAGTACAGAACAAAATTTCCTTTACTCCAGAGACACATTTTTCATGTAAGATGAAGATTCTTGCTGTTTACTTATACTGAAGTCCAACTCATATCCATGGCTTTTTTTCAATGCATACAGGGTACTATGTGATAAGATATACAAAAGTTGAAATTATACTTGTTAACTGTTTTCTGAGAAGAATTTCACGAAGGCAATCAGCAACAGTACAAAGTGTTTGACATGTACTGTGCTAAGATACAGCAAATGTCACTTCCAAATTCTGTCATGGTTATTCTTCGGTTTAAGGTGTTCCTTGCTCATTTTTCACTGCCATTTATAAATTAATGTTTGTTATCTTTGATACATTTTTCCCCATTGAAACACACAGAGGTCTTTTTAAACTTTAAATTTGAAGATATCACCATCTATCCTTTTTTATTTTTTCAAAATAAGCACTTGAACTTACATAGTTCAACAGTTAATGCAGATTCTTATAATTGTACTGATATACCATAGCTATTTAGAGATACTATTCTTGTGTGGGAAATTTTGAGTTTTCTTTTAAAAAAATAAAATAAAAATGAAAGGCCAAAACAAAAGAAGAACAAAAACAAACAAACAAACAACAAACAAACAACAACAACAAAACCAACCATTTAACATTCTAAAATGCAGCCAAAGATTTATCATTTAGGATTTGTAGTTTGGCTGTTGCTTCACATTTAGGTTTTATTGTGTGTGTGTGTGTGTGTGTGTGTGTAAAATTATGCTGGTAATGTTTTCAAGCTGCCTGGGAAATGTAGTGCAGCAGAATGCCAGAAGGCTCTGGTGAGCATAGGTGAATACAGGTGAGAACAAAAGGATTTGAACCATAATTTCCAGGAGGTACTACTAATGGGGCTCTTAGGAAGTTTTAATTTTGAGAAGGACTAAAAAATAGCTTATTGAAACATTTTACAGACAAGGATGCAAAGGTAGGAAAACAAACCAACCCCCTAAGTCCCTTCTTTTCTCTTGAAAAAGTTTTCAGCTGAGGGAATTCCCAAGGTTTAACGATAATGAGAGACAGACCACAATGTGTTACAGACAGACACAGACAATAAATAGACTCAAAGCAATGCAGATTAAAGCTAAATTACAGATGAAATCTTCCCAAGCATCCCTGTTGTGTGTGTTCCCACCCACACATTTCTCCCCCTGATCCTTCAGATGAGTTTTTCCAGCCAAATGCACCAGGTACCAGGTGTGCTCAGTCTGTTGTGCCAGCAAATACTTTTGCTGAACATCTACAACATCCCTGGCTGTGAGTAGGGTAGACTGGCTGCGAATGGAGTTTTTTTATTGCTGACAAAAACAGAACATGGTATAAATTAAAACAGTGATAAAAGACCTGTGAGGCAAAATAGCTGGGTCCTCTATTGCATAAAGGTGCTTAGTTATGCAGTACCCCAGAGACAGTGATCAATTTAGTTTTTCAGCCCTTATAGTGCGGCTGAAACCTCCTTTATGTCTGCTTTCTGATATGTTCTCTCTTCTCTGTATTCATCCCTATTTCAGACATTTCAGACCTACTTTGCTTTTAGAAGGTATGTCCAGTTGATATACCCGGATTAAGGAATGTCGCTTTCAGGTTGTCCTTTGAAGAATGGCAGCAGTTTTATTGAAGAAAAGGCTCACTTTCTATATAGATGCAAACCCATTTAGACAGATCTATGTACCACCCAGGTTTTTATGAGTGGCACCTAAGTCCAGAATGTTGATTCTTGAACTTCCTTCTGAATCCCAGTCCAGCCAGGGTCATGCACAATCCCCATCTATTGGGAACAGGGACTGCATTCTTATTTTTAGGATTTGTTGTTGGGAGCCTTAAAGATTTCTCCTCTAATACCCAGACTCGTGAGTCTTCTCCCTTGGAACACTGTAATACAGAAATGGAACATACTCTGTACCATACTGTACTGAGGAACAAAGCACCAGAAATGTCTATGTCTACATTCATACTGTACTTCAAGCCCACATCAGTACTGTGCTTATCTTCCTCTCTTAGCTCCTGTCGTGGATAATATAGGAAAACAAAACAAAACAAACAAACAAAAACAACAACAACAACAAAAAAACAAACAATCAAACAAACAAATCCCTCAACTTTGTTAACAATCCACAAAGGGATGGAAGTTCCCTGCAGCTCAGTTATGGGACTGTTATGGCATTCATCAAGAATGCAGCTATGTCCAGTCACAAAGTCATATGTAGTGCATCCACACTGTGAGGACATTTTCCCTAAAATCATGAAGGCATAGGAAAAGATTGTTTACTGAAGCAATGGATGCAACACACCAGGAGGTATCACAGTGTGAAGCGATCCTTTCTGTTGGTGATTGCCTGTGGCCTGTGTTGTGTATGGAAAGGGATTAAAAACCATAGCTAGGAGGAAAGGGCACTCTTTGGGTATAGACATTTAAATGCAGTATTATTTTTCAAAATTCCCACAGTGATGAGGACATTCTTGTTATGTGAATATACAGAAGGACTACAGGGAGGAAATCCCAGTGGGAATTTATAAGAGGATGACTGCTCATTTAGCTGGAACAGGGTAAATGAAATTCACACAGTAATATACATTAAAAACAAAAAATTCAGAAGTCTTCACTGCACAAGTTTTTGTAAAACAGTACTTTACAGATGCTATGGATATTTATTGAAACAATTTTGCTTGATCTATTGGCTCAAATTTAGGGATATACTTAATACTTAAAATGTTCAACGAGTGTTTTAAGTGCAGATATTGCCATAGACTTTAGTTCAACATCATATAATGGTTTTAAATGAGCTATCAGAAATTCTAGAATTTGAAAGCTACCCTTGAAAACCACTACAGTTATACATTAAAGTGACAGGAAGGGTTAAACTAATGTGGGGTAACACTTTAGTTCAGATTACTATTTAGATCTTGCATTTATGTTTATTGATTTTTCACATTGTTGCCACTAGAGCTTGCTACAGTGCAATCAAATATACTTTAATATATTCATTTCAAATAATTCAGCAGTATCAGATTTCTACCCTATACCTTATAATCCCCAAATTTAAAAAAGGATTTTAATGTGTAGGGAAGGTAAATTTCAAAGTGACCATCAGATAATTATAGAGTTATTGTTAGGGATTTCTCAGTGTTTGCTTTGAGAATCCTATTAGTCAAGACTTATTCTACAAGCTGAGAGAGACTCAGACGAAATCATATTTCATCACCTTCTTATGTCATTTCATTGAAAATCCAGGAATGAAATAACATCTTAATGGAATAAGGTATTTTTGGCTTTTAAAGAGCATGAACAAAGTTTCAACAGTGTCAAAATAACACATTTTGATGTTTTTTAATGAAGGCTTCATGGTTACTGTTTGGCAAGGCTGTTTTTGTTTTAAAATAATTTCATGGCAATTTTAAATTTCAAAGTCTAACAGGCCTTTTTTTTTTTTTTTAGATGTAATTTTGAAAAATTCAGTCTCCTTTCCAGCTGGAACTAAGCCACATTTTCCAATCTATAAATTTATCGTCGAACCACAGTTTTCTATCTTTCATATAGCTCCTCTTGTGATAAAATTTGTTAAGTCACTGAACAACAGTTGGCCAAAAGAAAAAAAAGATTTTCTCATCAACACTGAATATTTTCCTTCTGAATCTGAATGCAATAGCTATGAAGTTACATACCAAATGGGTTATCACTGTCAACACTTCAGCCAGAACATTAATGAAACCAAAGATAGAAAAAAAGGATTACAGTAGTCTGTTTGCATGCAAGGTTTTCGTGGTTTTATTTGTTTATTTATTTATTTATTTGAGAACTCCACCTTTCATTGATTTGTTCACTCTCGTTTTCAGTGGTTGAAAATACGGATCATTCAGTCGGATGGTTATTTCAGATCTTAATATAACTTAATGACTAAAGCTAATATATTTCTCTCTTGCTTCCACATAGTAGTGAGAGTACACATATAGCATATATCCTTTCAAACATATCTTAAAAGAAAATAATGTGTCAAAGGAAAATTAAAAAGGAAGATTATTTCAAAGCTAGACTGTCGTAAGAATGGTCCATTTTTGTTCCAGTTTTGAAGAGAGCAGTTCTATTATGCTCTGTCTGTACTAGTTTGGATTTGCCGATTCTTTTGTGTTGCTCTGCAGTCATTGTGAGATATCATAGCTTTTCAACCATGGATCATGGCAGCAGAGTGTTCTCCAAGCAGCCTAGAATTAAACTGTTCTTCATGGCATGTTCCTTCACAAATTTTTCCATGTAACACTATTCCCAACCCAGTTTTTTCAGTGTTAATGTTTTCTAAATATCTCCCTTCTGCTGAAAAATTACATCAGAGCAATTAGATCTTTTCTCTTTGATTCCAGTATATCTGAGATTATTATTATTTTTTTTCATTTAAAATATTCTACTATAAGCAGAGGTATCCATTTTACTCTTTAATATTATTCGTTCAGTCCTTCTTCATTCTTTATTGATCTTCTCTTTCCTTGCCATTGACCTTTAGGCAGCATTAATTACAGGTTCTAGTTATATTACATCTATTTTTCTTCTGATTCTTAATTGGGAAGAATGCAGGATGGACACACTGGCTCATATAATACTTCATAGAGAACTCGGGTCAGTATTTTGCAGTCTTCTGGTTATTTTGTCAATTTAATCATAATATTTATACCAATGATTCACCAGGAATTAACTTCACAGAACAGTTCGTTGGAAGGATGCATTATTTGAGAGGAAGATGAAGGAAAACATTTACCTTCAAAATCCAGATTGCTGTTAGATATCCTAATATTTATGCCTGGGTTTCCCTTCCTGCTCTAAATGTTGCTTTCATGTATATTCTAAAGCATTCTAAAATGTGTGAAGTTGGATGTATACACTACCAGTGTGAAAACTTTCTAACAGTTGTAGGAACAAAAATAACACAATTATATTAAAAAAAAAACAAAAAACAAAAAAACAAAAAGCCAGAAAGATTCCATGTCACTTGGTCTATGTGCTATTTGTAATCTACTAGGGATGTACAAAAAAAGAGACACTAGCGAGAGTTGGCAATGCATGTAATTAGTGTTACTTAAAAATAACAGTTTCCTCCTCATCTACATCTTTATATGAATTACAGGCTTATAAAAGGAAATTGGGCGAGAGAAACAGGTTATTTGGATGAAAAAAATCACTTTCCTGATTCAGACAGTGTAGGAGAACTGCAATATTGAACTATATCTAGAAGATTTCTTCACTTAGGTCATATAAAATAGTTTACAGTCCTCAGGAATATGTCATCCTAACAGTACATACCAGGCAGAACATGAGCAGAACTGAGTGATTTTTTTGCATCATACTTGGTGCGTGGGATAGAATATAAGAGCATGCTAGCAAGTGAGTTGGATAAGTTCAGATGGATGCTCTTTACAACCCACAAACCCATTTTTAATTATTTCTGTGGAAGAAAAAGTCCATTTAGACAGGTGGCCATTGGATTTTAAAGAACTATATATTAAAAGAAATACTCACAAAATGCCTTTTTTGAGACTGAAATGCATTTAGTCTGTTTTTCCTTTGATCACTAAAAATCAATGGCCACCTCTTTGTGTTTCCTGTGTACAAATTTTGTCCATGTCTGATTTTACTCATTTGACTGATGCAGGTGGTTCTTTTATGTGGTGTTGAAGTATTTCTGAGATTCAGCTTATATGTTTTGGTAAGTTTATAATGAATTTTTTACTGCAGAGAACTGCCAGTGGAAAAGGACTGTAGCTCTATTATACAAAATAGTAAGAATTCTTGTTCCCTAAGAAATGGTTCCCAATATCTAGTGGAAGAGGACACCTTTAGAGAAGAGTTAATGTTACACTCTCTAATCTCTTATCTTTTTTCTTTTTCTATTTCAACGTACTGCCTGTAGAAGTAATTTGTTCATACAAAGGTTTTCCCTTAAGATCATTTTGGACCTTAACTTCATGGTATAGGATGCATTTTTTTCTATTAAAAATAGGCCGAGGCTGATTCATAAAATTTTATTTGTATGTGAGAACAAGCTGCTAAGCTACAGATGAGAGCTATGTTTAAATCATGTGAAATTTCAATGTGTTCTCTTGATTTTTATTTGATTGCTTTCTAGGTTTTTTCATTCTAAAGTATTCTTTTTCAGAAACATTGAAAGCAGATAAATGAATAAAAATGCATATTATACTATTTTAATAAAGTAGATCAGTAGACCTAATGTTGTTTTTTTTTTCCAGATTTTTATTTATTTTAAATTTTCCAACTTCTGATTTTTTTGTTCCTACTCAGCATGAATTCTCTTTGAAACTTCAAAAGCTTTCATTAGACTGAAAACTACTTACATAACAGTTGCAGTGGCAGGTTTAGGTTGTGAAAATCAGCTGTTATTCATACTTATTTTCTGGTATTTCATTGCTGTTTTATTTTTTAAGCATTTAATCCTTGCTCTTTCTCCTTGTATTTCGTGAAAACAAAGTATTTTCTAAGATTTGTCAAGTTGGGACTTTTTATGTGTCCGATGTCTATCTCTGTTTCACTGGCTATTTCTGTCTATGCTCTCCACCACCATCCTTCTCACAGCACTGAGCCTCCTGATGAACTGAGTAACGGCTCCACTTCCCTTCCCTAACACAGAGCAAGTGCAGAGATATTCTGATGTTTAGGGGCAATCTTTACTTCATTTGGTATTCCAAAATTTCTTCTTTTATTTCTAGAAACCGAAAACATTGTCAGAGAATTGTAGAATCACCAAGTTTGAAAAAGACCTCCAAGATCATCCAGGACAACAGTCCACCTACCACCAAAATTTCTCCACTTAACTATGTTGCCTAATACAATGTCTAAATGGTTCTTGAGCATCTGCAGGGATGGTGACCCCACCACCTCCCTCAGCAGCCCGTTACAGCATCTGACCACTGTTTTGGAGAATAAATATTTCTTAATATCCAATCTGAACCTCACCTGGTGCAACATGAGGCCATTCCCTCTTGTTCTATTGCTAGTTATGTGGGAGAAAAGGCTGACCCCCACCAAAATATGAAAATTTTTGTACAAATGTGAAGCAGTAGATTAACTTTTCAGTTCGTGAATAACATGGATACATTCTGTCCTGCAAGCTACTAAAGCAAGGGAGTGCCTTAATTCATCCCACATATTTTTTTTCTGGAAGAGAGTAAGTCATTGCAGTCTTATACAAAATAGTTCAGTACCCTTTATTAAAGAGTTTAGACAACTCACTGTCTGTTTCTTGTTTCTTGCCTTTTTTTTTTCTTTTCCTTTTTTCCCTGGGAAAATTGAATGTCCCTGAAAGGGAAGGATTAACAGCTTTAATTCACGTGAAATAAATACAAGACAGATATCTGCTAGCTTTGACAACACTGCCTCACTGTACTGTCTTCTGTCCGTACAGAATTTCTGTTTTAATTGCATTTAATTCTGGCATATTTTGCAGCATTAGGACATAGCATGGCACACATGAGTGCTCTGATGTCTTATTTATGTCCATCTTGTACGTTTTCTAGCATGTTGTCTTTTGGCTGCAGAACAGTCTATCAGAATCTGAAAAAAAAATAATCATACCCAACTCTGAAAAGCAGTGGTGCCACAGTATGATTTCCTATGATGCTTGTTTGAATTTGTAGAATTCCGTAATCTTTTTAGTACAATATTCTGAATGTCCAATTCCCTTACCATCTAAAATGAACTGAAGAAATGATGAAGGATAATTTAAGGAGGAAAAAAGCATTCTATATTGACAAAGATTATCCTAATACCTTTCTGCACAGCTTCTGTTTTTGTTTTTCCATCCAAAACTAAGAGACCATGTCCTTTCCTCAGTTACTGAAGTATGCAATAAATTCTAGTTTCATGAAGCTGGATGAAGTCTCAGAGAAGAAAATGTAGAAAATAAAAGTTCTATGAAAAGAGAAATGACCATGAATGCAAATGAGAAGCAGCTGATGTATACTTTTCTTTCTTAGACCTATACAGTCGGGTGAACTCCAGTATGCTTGCAATATTGGTACTGCAAAAGACTTTTAAAGTTATAAAAGATGGATTCAGTTTCTACAAAAACAAACAAAAAACAACAACAACAACAAAAAAAAAAAAAACAAAAAGGAGAGAAAACAAACAAACAAAATCACCGAAAACACTTTGCCATATATTAAAAAGATGGCTCCAGAAGTAATGCCTCCTATTTTATGATGTTGGCCCACATCAGAGGCAAATATTGGTGGTATGGAAGTAGGGGTTGAACCTTCCCACCAATATTCCATTACATTTTGTTGCTGTGTGACAGATGGCAGCAGAGGGACAGTCCAACAAATGGATATTTGATATGGAGGAGTGGATGAAGTAAAGGTGTGTTTCTGAATTCCTCTGTGTGGAAAAAATGGCACGTGCAGTATTATGTCATAAAGTACATTTCAAAATAACTGCTATTGTGCATTAGCATAAAATTCCTTAAATAAAAAACACAAATGGCTGTCTGCCTTCCTGCTGGAGGGGATGGAGGACACTTGGGAAGAGGTCTGCTGCTGGTGGAGGACTACTTTTCTGATGTTGCAATCTTACGATCCTTTCCCCTTCTACAGTCTGGGGTTTAGTCCAAGGCCTGTGCATGTACTGATGGCTTCGTACTGGATGTTTGTTAGGCTTAGTTATATCTAAGTACATTTCCCTTATCTTCTCTGTTTGTTTTTTTTTTTTTTTTTTTTTTTTAGCTCCTTTGTTTACCCTCCCTAAATTCTGTGCTTGAGACTTTTTCTCGGTGTGTGTGAAAAAAAACCAACAATCATTCTCTTCCAATCTGATCACAGAAGAGCTTCCCTCACTCAACTTTCAATGCCTGATCTCTTTGGTTACACCATCTGCTTTTAGATTTGCATGTGCTTCCAAGTTATTTGCACTGAATCTGCCTATATTAGATTATATGTTTGCTAAACCAGCCCTTTTGTTTCCCTGTCTGATTGCAGTAGAATTGGTTATGCTTTCTTTGCCTGACTTTGAATAGTGTTGCAGTAAGTGTAGAAAGAAATTCCTTGACTTAATGATACAAAACCTTTTGTTCCATTGTATTTGAATGTAATCATTCAAAGATTAAGAAGAACCTTGGTTTTTGTAATTTTTCTTTCTAATTTTCTTCTTTTACAATTTTTTTGTAAGTGTTTGGAGAGCACAATCTCAAATATTTTCTAGCAGACACTGTCAGGATAGTGTAATGAGATGTACACTTCAAGCCCAGAATCTTAAATCAGGAGCTAGATATTATATTCTGACCTCGAACAATTTGATGGCTCACTGCAACACAGGAGCTATGTTTTAAATAAGATTTGTTGGTAATCCACTCCCACAAAAGACATTATTTTTGTATTCCTTCTGGAAAAGGAGAAAATGACAGCATCAGTTACATTCTACAGACTATTATATTCAAAGCTTCTTTTTCTTAGGAGAAGCCAAAGACTTGTGAATGACTTTTGATTAGCCTCATTTATAATTTCTGCATTTGATGACACTAATGCAAAAGCAGCATCTTTGAATTCTTATTATGATACCCATCTTGCAAATTAGAAAATAAAATACAACCAGACAAAAAGAACGCACAGGTGAACTGGGGGGAAAACGTTACTGATACTGTCACATAGAAAAAGAATAAACTAATAGGGAGCACACGTATTTTTCCATAGCAGACTAGTAATACAGCTTCCGCTTAACAGACATTTTGGCTTATGTAAAACAGCAAATAATCCTAAACCCCTTGTCTGCCATTTCTGTCAGAGATTTGGAAGCGGTTTATTCGTATTTCCTATTTTACTTCAAATCTTATTATAATGAGCTTTTTAACTGAAAGCTGGCTAAAGATACTGAAGTGTATTATTCAGGCAGGAATATCTAGGTTCTGTTCAATCCCACCACCATTTTCTTCATATTTAATGGCCAGTAGATCTTCAAATAGTGTTCTAAGGTTACAAAGAAAGTATGAGTCTCTGCTTACCAGGATCAAAAGAGTGACAGCACTTTTCATGCTCAAACAAAGACTTAGAAACAAATGTCCTGCTACTTGATGCATTTAAACTTTTCTTCAGGAGAAAAACTGTAACAAATTACTAAAAAGTTTGCCTTAATTATCACAGTTGTTAAGTTACACTGTGTCATGACAGTAGATCGCACTGGAACAATTCAGCAATTAACAAAATGTTTCTGTATTAACCGAGACGCAGAGATGTGATATTGTGATTTACCAGTTGTAACACAGAAACCTTCTAAATGTACACAGAAAAGTGCAAAGGTTGGCTAAAAACCAAAATGAAATAACAACAACCACAAGAAGTATAGAAATTGATAGGAAAAAAAAAAGAAAAAGAAAAAGATTCCAGGCATTTTCACAGGATCTTAATTACCAATTTTAGCTTAAGAATAAGATGTGGAACACTTCTGGCCATAGTGACAAATAAATGCTTAATTTATGGAAGTTATTGCTTGAATTTTATTCCTTTGTGAATCCCTGGAAAACTGGAAGAAAAATTAAAGTATCACTGTTCAGAAATTGTTGGAGAAGTAAGGGGAGAAGCAGAAAATCAGGATAGGTGAGAGTAAGAGAAGCCAAGGAAGAACAAGCATCAGAACAAGATCATCTATATCAAAGTGGAAAGGTAGAATACTGAAACCTGCCTGGGAGGGGTTGATAGAGGTTCATGTTTCTGTGGAGCTGAAGAGAGAGAAGAAAGTCAGAATATCAGTCCCATTTTTTAAGGAAGAAAAGACTTGGGGAAGTATAGGCTGGTGAGCCTCACTTCTATGCCTGAGAATATCATAGAACAGATCCTCCTGGAAACTATGTTAAGATACATGCAAGACAAGGAGGTGAACCAAAACAGGCAGTTTGTCTACACCAATGGTTGTGCCTGATCAATCTGATGACCTTTACAAAGAAATTATGGAATCAGTGAAACAGGAAGGACAATTGATATCACTCACCTGGACTTCTTCAAGGCATTTTACAAGGCATCCTTATCTCTAAATTGGAGATACATGGATTTGAAGGTTAGGCTGTTCGGTAGATAAAGAATTAGTTAGATGACTGTAGCCAAAATGTTGTTTTCAATGGCTCTATGTCCAGGTGGAGGCTGGTCACAAATACTTTCCCCCAGGGTTCTATCTTGGAACTGGTTCTCTTCAATATTGTTATAAAGGGTGTGGACAGTGGGTTAGAGTGCACCCTCAGCAAGTTTGTAGACCACACCAAGCAGAGTGGTGCAGGTAATACAGCAGAAGGAAGGGAAGCCATCCAGAGGGACCTGGATAAGATTAATCTAGAATCTAACTTAGTGGTTGTCAACCGTGCCCATGGCAGGGGAAATAGAACTAGATGCTCTTTAAGGCCCTTTTCAACCCAAGCTATTCTGTGATTCTGTGGTTCTAGGATACTATAATGATCTAAGGTGGAGCGGTAAATGAATTAACGTTTTAGCAGTGGAAAGAAGAAATGAGTGAAGATGGCTATGGCATAACTGTTTGTAGAGATGCAATTGACTAAAACATGATTATTTTGAGAAAAGAGACAAAGGAATGTATGAAACTGATGAGAAGAAGATAAAGAGAGGAAGAGGGGACAAAAGAGATCAGGAAATACTATAGCATGGAGTAAAGAGGTTAGATGGAAAAGTCAGAAGAAGGGAGCAGGTATACTAGATTAGATAGAATAGAATATATTGAATAGTGCAGTTGGAAAAGACCTATGAATATTTTTAAGTCCAACTGCCTGACCTTTTCAGGGTTAATCAAAGGTTAAAACATTATTAAAGGCATTATCCAATTGTATCTTCAACACTAACAGGTATGAGGCATCAACCGTCTCACTAAGAAGCTTATTCCAGTGTTTAACCACTCCCAAGGTAAAGGATTTTTTTAAAATATTGAGCCTGAACCTACTCTGGCACAGCTTTATGCCATTCCCACACATCCTATTGGTAACCAAGGAGAGGAAACTATCATGTCCCTCTCCATTTCATCTCCTCAGGAAGTTGTAAAGAGTAATGAGCCTCCTTTTCTGTCTTTTCTGACAATGAGATCTGTCAGGAAAGCAGCAGCAATGGTAGATAATATAAAGGTGAGAAAGAGCAAATCCTAGCAGTCAGTGCAGTAGGAATTTTGTCTCAGTACAAAGCAATAGTGATACCAGAAACCATACCTTGTCATTTTTGTGCATTTGTATCTTCTAATTGAGACCAGCTGGGTGAAAGAGATGCTGAAAGCCCAGAATAGGAATCTACTTTTGAATAATCATAAAGCCAGAAAACAACTTAACTGTACCACAGAGAGAAATAGTGTGTATTTTACGTAAAAATAAAACATAAAGATCTATATTTAACTTGGATTTGTACTATAAAATCTTACTCAAGTTCAGCTTCAGTCCATGTCAGCTATCGAGATCAACCAAACTTTAGTTAGAAATTATTATAAAACATTTAAGTCTGTTCCAAACCTACTCTGTAAGGGATCTGAAATATTAAATGTGGGTTGTGGTTACTGATCCAAAAAGGGAAAAAAAAAAACAAAGGGAGTGCTGGACTCCTGCAATAAAGACTTCTGAACTGTCCTTGGCTGAAAAGGCAACTTAAGAGTTTCACATGGGATTGGCATACATCAGTTTACCCAGTGGCTCACCGCTATGAGGGTGTTTCGTTATGGGGATTGACTAGCAGCGCTGGAAGATACAGCGGAAATCTTTTCCTGGTGTGGTTCAGGCCATAGCATATGCTCCAACCTCAGACTCTCTAGTGTAAAGCTTTTTGCACTTCACTATCTTTCCAGCACAGCAGCGAGCACAATAGTCCACTTGGATGTACACTTGAAGTGCAGCTGTCTCATTCTCACTGTAGGCAGTTAGCTAGGAAAGGTGACACAGAAGGACAAGATGTAATAACTTTAATGAATACTTTCTCAGACAGAAAGGTTCTCAGGCCATAAGTGATCATTATGATAATCTATTCTGAACTTCTGCAAAGCATAGGCCACAGTATTTCATTAGAGAGTGCTACAATGAGACCAATACTTAGCAACAGCTTCAATGAAATGTCAAAACTTAGAATTTTGTAAGATATTCAACCCTCTATTTTCAGAATAAGCACATATAAGATCCTCAAAGCATGCTGTTATATTTTAGCTACAGATTTCCTTTAACATTCTAATTGAAGCTGGCATATGCTGCTGGCACTTTAAATAGCGTTGCCTCACATATCATTCAAAATGTCATTCTCTTCCTTCTCATTTCAGTCTGTTTTTGGAAATTTTTTCTTCAATATCTAATAAACAGTGTGCATACATTTAATAAGAATTATGCCCTGAAAAGCTGCAGATAATAGGTAATTAAAGCAATCCCATTGCTGCTCTCAGTAGAGTTAGTACTTACCTACATGAGATTCAGTAAAAGTAACTGAGCTAATAGAAATGAATGAACAGGAAAAAATATCTGTGACTTGCCAGCATTGATAGATATTGTTCACTAGGGCATAAAATGTCATCAAAAGGTTTATCATCCACTGAGTACGTGGAGAAACCAACCTGGAACCTAGTCTTTAAATGTTTGAAACTGCTGGGGGCAACTCAGATTTGCACCATGTGCCATCAGGTTTACCCTAAGTATTCTGTCTGTGCCTCTTCTAATGGTAACAGGAAAATCTTCTATATGTTTTTAACTAGCATCTCAGAAGAAATTCAAGACCACTAGTAAATAAAGTAATTATTTAATTGTTTGCTCAGGGAGTACACAGTAAGTTTCAATAAAGACTGATCCTTTTATTAAAAGTAAAGAGCGGACATTCACATTTCTGCCAGGGTGTTAGTATATCTTAGTGTTAGTGTTAGTTAACCTGAAGTCTGGACAAAATAAGAAGATAATAAATGCTATTTTCATGTTTTTTTTTTTTTTTTTTTTTTTTTTTTTTTGTGAAACTGACTTTTAAAAAGACAGGTTTCATTGATAGTTCTTATGTTTCAATATACTTGCATTATGTCTCTCATCTAAGAATCACGATTCTTTGTCGTGGTTTAGATCTTTTCATTCCCTGAGTCATGCCTCTCTTCAATCTCTATAAGAATTATTTTGAATTGAAGTTGACTCTAAAGTCATTTGTCTCTACAGATATAAAAGTCCTTTCCTTCCTATTACATCAAGTGTCTGCCCAGAGAGCATTTGCCATTTGGGTTTTGTGGGTAGGATGCAACATATGTGAAATTAATTGGTTACTTTTGTTAAAAGAGGATATTATATTTTATTATATTTAATCATAAAAACAAGAGGCTTTTGTTCTCTGCAGAGAACAAGTTGTGCTAAATGAAGCTGCCCCTTCCCTTATCACATCATAAGGCACAGCTTAAGATGTGTCTTTCTTTATTAATAAGAAAATAAGTAAGGTGAGAAACACTGAGTTTTATAATTATCCAAAAGAGGATAATGACCTCTGTACTACTTCACTCCATTACACTGCTTTTGCTGTGTGTTACATATGGCATTCTCTTTCTCATGTGGACTTTTTTGCAGCTTGCCCTTCCCTACATCTCTCAAAAGATAGACTGCACTGGCTTACGTTCTGTTAAACCTTCTGTTCTCCTTATATGCCTGCTCCTAAATATGATTGCTCCATGTAAATAGATATATTCTGTTGAGTTGAAGCACGCATTATTTCCCTTTAAATCTGGATTCTTTTTTTTTTTGTTCCCATTGGTGGCCCAATTTCTTCACCTTGATTTTATGATCTTGAGATCTGTCAAATCCTTCTCTTTTAAGACAAGATTGCTTTTTCCCATTTTAGAATATATGCTTTACATTTCTTCAAGAAACTCAATGTTCAAATTTTATTGGTGAAATTCCTGTAAAAATGTTTTTCTGTTTAGCCCAGATTTATTGCTCTGCTTGACCATTATATTTATATCATATGGTAAGTTAAAATCTCCGAACAGGTGCCTATATATATACTTGTTGAAAAACTATGCAGCTAGAAAGCAAAGTCTCATATTCAAAAATGCTTAATCATTTCCAACTTACTCTACTCCTATTGACAGTACTGGATTTGTATTTTGGGCTTTGGTGTTTTTATATCAAAGACAAGATTCATCTCACCAACATTCAACTGAAAGTCATGCATGCTAAGCCAGTCATCTAACCTCCATCAGTGTTCCCTAAAGAGAGAAGATAATTTGTTTTGAAATAAGTGGTGATTGAGAGAAATTGAAGATGATTTGTTGTTTGTTGGCATCTTCTTTTCTCTGGTAAAAACAATCAGATAACATAGGTGTTTAGTTGAAATGAGCTATTTAATTGTTAATTAGTAAAATAGGGTGAAAGAAATCCCTTTGCCTGTTGAGAAGAGAGGAGAGGAGAGGAGAGGAGAGGAGAGGAGAGGAGAGGAGAGGAGAGGAGAGGAGAGGAGAGGAGAGGAGAGGAGAGGAGAGGAGAGGAGAGGAGAGGAGAGGAGAGGAGAGGAGAGGAGAGGAGAGGAGAGGAGAGGAGAGGAGAGGAGGAGAGGAGAGGAGAGGAGGAGGAAGGGAAGGGAAGGAGAGGGAAGGGAAGGGAAGGGAAGGGAAGGGAAGGGAAGGGAAGGGAAGGGAAGGGAAGGAAGGGAAGGGAAGGGAAGGGAAGGGAAGGGAAGGGAAGGGAAGGGAAGGGAAGGGAAGGGAAGGGAAGGGAAGAGAAGGGAAGGAGGAGAGAAGGGAAGAGAAGGGAAGAGAAGGGAAGAGAAGGGAAGAGAAGAGAAACCTAAGGAAATTAAAATAACATGATTTACACTCTTTGTCCTTTTTTTTGTTGATTAGAATTGCTTGACTGTTAAGTTATGTCCTAGTCAGTACTAATGCCAATATTTCAATAGGATAAATCACCTTCTCTATTCAAAGCCAATATTCTTACTACATGTATAGAATTATTTTTCAACATTCACCTTCAAATTTTTCTCACGCTCCATGAATCTCATTTACAGTCAGTAATGCATGAATAAGAGGAGATCGTCATAGAAAGTAAGTATCCCTGCAATATTTCTATATCATCCTTTTCTTTAATCTGGGCAATCCTGAATAAACACAGCCTCATCTTTTGAAGTAAATACCTATGAGAATCTTTGCGAAACAACATGCATACATGGGCCCAGTTTATTCCACATACATAAGAGAATGATTGAAATCTTGTTCAGCATGCATAGTTTTGTCAAATTTATGAAGAGCAAAACATCCATAGGATTTTCTGTTGTACATTAATGAAAAGAATTTTAAGCACAAGAAGTCTGAATATTTATATCGTGAGAGTCACATACTGCCAGTGCAATCCAGGTGGATTTCATAGTAAATGGTCAGTGATATCTAGTTGAATATACATTTTGGCACTAGTCTCAACTTTTAAGATAATATAATGCTGATAACTTCTCCAGTGTGATCTGACAATTTATCTTAGTTAATTGGGCTTCAGTTAGGGTTGAGAGATTTAGCTTGGCCTACCACCCATATAGATTCAAGGAGCCAACAAAAGTAATTCAAAAATAAATGTGCAGATTCCAATTTAGCTCTTGTGGAGGTCACACATGATTTGCTTTGATTTAGCTTTGGTTTCTCATAATATTAATCCAAAAATGATGAAATGATACCATTCTGATTTTCAGAGACAAAGTTCTAAAGGAGATATCTAGACATTCAGCATTAATTTTGGAGGATGATTTGAAGGTTTGGGAATGTATTTTATATGTCTGCATAATTTAAAAAATTCAGCTATATTAATATATCCTTGAACAAACACTTTAATCCAAGCCTTCCTTCCTCCCCTTCTCTTTCTCTTTTCTTCTTCCAATGTCACTGAACATAATAACAACTAAATGATAACTGTTTTATAATTCTCTCCTTATTTCTTTCAATGGTGATTTTACAAGTTAAGAAACTCTCATAAAATTGCAGATTAGCCTTTCCCAAAATGATGTACAACTAAGGGAATTACATCTGCAGGAATTTTTAAGTACTCTCAGTGTTTATAATCAAGAAGTTTGGGAAGATCTGTTTGGAAAAAAATACATATGATAATTACAGGTCAATCTTTGTGCGGCAAACATGTTTTGCATTGAAAATTTTGTTTGGAAAGTACCTGAATTGGTGCTTAGGAAATTCCAACTTTCCTTGTGGAATATGTTCTATGACTCTGTAGCCTCATCGTGACTCCTCTACCAGACTTCACTCCTCTTCAGAAATCGTCTCTTCAGATATCACCCACTGCCAGGACAGAGCTACAACACAGTTACCATGGCCAAAAGAAAAAACGTTTTTTTCTGCTCAGTGCAAGTGAATCTTAGAATGTCCTTCTGTAACAACAATTTGAGACATCTTTGTCCTTCTAAGTAAAACTGAGTGCCGAGTAGTTACACCATTTCTAGCTGGACAGCTAGGTATTGAGAAGAGCTGAAAAGCTGAAAAACTTTTGCATAAACAGGAGGTGAAAGCCAAGGATAGATTGATAAAGCACTTAAAATGTTATTGCTAACATTTCATTGACTTTCAAATCTATAGTTAAGTACTGAAAATAATGGTCTGATTTTCAGAATTCTTTATTCAACTTACACTGACACTGCTTATTTCTCAGCCTGTTTGAGAAATGATTAAAAAAATAATAAAAAAAACAAAAAACTTTTATTTTTGTCATACAGGTAGGTTTCAGAGCCCAAATTATTCTCTTCTTTCTGTTTTCAGCTTAGGTCTATGGTAGTATTATTAATTGCCAGATGTCTGGTTGAGAAGGCAGATTACACTTTTAAAATAAGAAGAAAAGTGCTATTGCTTGAGGGAGTCTAAATAATTTTAAAGAGATATATTGTGAGTGATTGCATTGTAAAGTTGTTCATTCACCTAGGCAGTTATCTGCATATCTGTCAGAGGAAGAAGTCAAATTTACAGATTGGAAAAACAAATGTGCTTTCTCTAAGGGGTTTAAAGGGATTTAGAGAGTGCAGCATGACAAATTCAAGTTTTTCCTGCTTTGACTGAAATCCTCATTGCTCTTGGCTTCCCAGCAACAATGCCATCCTAACTTATAACTGGAGACAGAACAAACATAAATCTGTCCGTCATTCATCATAGAATTGGTCAATCTATTGGCACTCCTTACAAGAACTAATCTATATCTTAGTTAAAAGATATGAAATGGCAGCAGTGGTGTATGGGGCTGCTGAATCACAGCCTGAACCTTTGATTGATCACCTGAGGCGAGCAATAAGTCAGCCATGGTAGCACTGGTGAAGGCAAATCACCTGTGCTGCAGGAAGGGGTGGAGCCTGACTCCACCTCTCCTAGACCCATTTAAGAGCTGACCCCCAGTGGGGAAGGATCTCTCTGGAGATCTGCTTCATCAGGAGTTCATCTTGTGAGTCCAGGACAGGGTGAGTGACTTTCTCTTATTTCTCCAATATAAATTAGCCAAGCTCCTGGATATATATCTATGCCATCTGTATATCCATTGATTAAACAATTGGTTATCAACATTGTGCAAGCAATATAAAAAAAATGACATTTTTGCTTATAATTTCTCTATCCCATCGTGTTCTCTCTCACTCCCTCTCCCAGTGTATACTGAATGATTCAGATGCTATGGGTACCATCTAACATGGTCAAAAAATGTCCTGTATTTGAAAGGTGAAATGTTAGGGACAAAATTCCTAGAATTTCAAAGAACTGCTGACTTTCTCATATTCTTTGGACACTGTTGTATTATACCCTGCTACTAATTATGTGCTGCCAATCTCAGAGCCTTAGAAACCTTCTTCCTCCCAACTTCTCCCCAGTTTTATGGACATTCTCTCTCTTTCCATTCAAATTGCTCTACCCAGGCAAGCAATAAAGTGCAACAAATAATAAGTCTACAAGTGCTGATTTGTTGGGAAAAAAACTGTTTCTCCTTACCCTGCTTTGGTTCCTATCTCACTTTAATCATGCACCGCTGAACTCTCCTATGACTCGAAATATCTGGGATATTGGTTTCTCCCTGATTTTTGAATACGGGAAGGAAATCAGAGCTGCCTTTTCTCTCTTGTCACCTTCATAACTGTATTCTCTGCTGCCTCGCTAGTCTGATTAGTGGAAATCAAAAATCCATTAATTTTTAAGGTGCAGTTGGGTTAGTTCATTGAGATAAATCTTATGAGAAGGCAATCAAGTATACCAGACTAATGAATTGATGATGAACTTGGTCACAGAGAGGTTTTTCTAAATTTCTTTTAAAGCTTTTATAGCTGAGCGTGTTGCCATATGGTATGGGATCCCTTTGGTCAGTCTGGATCACCCATCCTGCCATTCCCTCCCAGCTCCTTGTTCTCCCCTAACCCCACACTCCTCAGATATTGTGAGGAGCAGAATGGGCCTTGATCTCCATAAGTACTTGCTAGCTAAAATACTGGTTTGTTATAAAAATATTTTGGCCACAAATCCAAAAGCTGGGAAGAAAATTAACTCTATGCCAGCCAGTACAAACTATTTACAGCATGACTTTTCAAAATGACAGATATGGCAATTTGTTATCCTTGTGTGTGTATGTGTGTATGTATGTGTGTGTGTGTGTGTATATATATATATATATATATATATACACACTGAGGCTAATCCCTGAGTTCTGCACTTTCGAGTACTTTGTCTTCAAGCAGAGAACAAATTTCTACTGCATTTTCACTGATAGAGATCTTAGCTCCATATCAGCTGAAAAAATATGTTATCTGTTGGTCTGGAAGGGGATGTCAGAATTTAATCTACAATCACCAAACAAACAAAAGTTCATTGTTAAATAACAAGAATAACTCACACAGGCCCAGATTCCACCTGCTAGGGAAATCCATATGAACTATGTAATTAATTCATGACATGGCTTGCTTGTTCTATAGAAACAATCATGCTTCTATGAGAAATGTGTGAAATATTTTTTGTCTTTCATGGTATGCTTTTCATGGGATATTACTACTCCAAAAATCTTATTTATGAAGAGTCACAATGGAGGAGACTTTCAAGGGAGTTAAAAGATAACTTTGTTCCCTGACTTCCTTCTATATTTTTCTTCACACTTGACATTTCTCACATCTTTCCAAATGTTTGCACTCCTAAGCCTTCACGAACCTCCCTTATCTCTGCCTTTTCCCTCCACTCAAGCAACTTTGTTTTGCCCAAGGATAATAACAAAAATGTTGATCATAGCTACAGGGAACATTTAAATGGAATGGGACTCTTCAGACTACGTGAGAGAAAACTGAAGATATGACAAGTTTATATACTTCTCTGAGTTTTTAATGAAGAAGGTGAGAAGAAATGTTCAAAATAACCATAGGAAGATGCCTATCTGTCACTGCATGTAATTAGGTTGTGGGATTCCTTTCTACAACATACTGCAGATGTCAGAAGTTGGCATGGATCCAGCAAAGAACAAAAAAAGTCCATTAAAAGGTTATTTGATGCAAAAACAATATCTAGGATGTACCTATTCCCTACGCATTCATTTACAACCACTGTCAGAAACATGTAAAAGGCCTTTGATAAGACCTGGCAAGTTAATTTTGTGCTCCTGTTTTCATCTACTTTTGGCTGTCTTTCTTCTTTGTTCCTTGCTTCCCACTTGAGGCCATGTTTGTAATCTCTTCATTACCTTTAACTTATTATTTAAGAATGAGTTTGCCATCACTTGTGCAGCTGAGGTCTGACAGTCAACTCACTGAATTTTAAAGAGACTTCTGAAAAGCTGACAAAATGAGTTTTTGGTAGATATCTATCATGGTTTGGCTGTGTCAAGAGGGTGATGGGACCCACAGACCTGTGCCCCAGGAAGGGAGTGGGAGGAGGGGAAAAGGTAGGGAGATTGACTAGGACAAGAAAGAACAGTGGCTAAAGGGAGAAGAAAACTTAGTAAACTAAATATAGTAACAGAATGTGAGATAATACAATATAAAACAGTGTGATTGAAATTGAAGCTAATAAATCAAATAGAATGCAAAACAGGGAGAGAATTTCTGAAATTGAAGACCTTAGCCTAATGCTGCAGGTGAACAGGTCAGGGAGCAAAGAGGGAAGTCTTGTGACTCCCAGTCAGTTTTATCTTTGTCTCTGAATAGAAGACCGAAATGGAAAAATTAAGTCTTCTGAGAGTTGTAGTTCATTCTTATCTTCTGAAACAAAGAAATTTGAAATACCAACAATCCACAGAACTGCAGTATTTACTCTTTAACTCCCAATGCAGGCAGGCATGCACAGTGGGTGGGAGGACGAGAGACAACAGGCATAAGTTGAAAGATGAGATCACTTGGATAAACAACTTGAACAAAAATCTTTTTCACCTTGAAGAGAGCCAGGACCTCTGCCCAATGATCACACTGCCCAATGAATCTGCACAGACTCTGTCCTTGGAACTTTTCAAGACTAGATTGGACATGGTCTAGTCTCTCAGCACAGCCTGCTTGGAGTAAGAGCTCAGATTAGAGACCTCCCAAGGTTTCCCTTCATTCTGAATTATTCTGTAATTTTATGATTCTATTTTGAAGCTGTCTACATTCAGTTTCTTTCTTTATTATTTTTGACTATTATCTACTGTTTCAATGCCATTACCAATGAAACTGATTGAAAGCTTCCTTTGATATAGGCTCCAGTTCAGCAAGGTACTGATGAACATAATGAATATGAATTTGAACCTGTAACTGTAACTGCTTCAGATATAAATTAATTATAGTTAGAATATCAAATGGCTTAATAAACCCTCCTTGTAGACTGAAAGTGTTCTTTCAATTGCTCACTATTTTTCCATTAGGAGACATAAAAAAGAAACCCTTGACTTCTTCATCATACCCTATGGATTTCATTTTCATTAAGAAATGTTCCTATTGCATTTTTCAAGTTGAAGTTCTGAAATTTTCAGGGTCAATATCCATGGAGTAATTATGCTAATTTCGGTACCAAACATCTTCTGCTACTATTGTCTAGTAGTGAGACATTGAATGCTATTTCCAATAGTTGCAATAATTCTGATTGGTTCTCTTCATTCTTAATTAAATTTGGAACAGTCTTTTAGGAAGGTCAATTGTCATCAATATGAATAAAGTCAAGATCATTGCACCTGCAATATTGAAATTAGCTGAATCTAGGTGTCTGTGCTGTGGTATAATTATAGTTCCTCTAAACACCAGGCAGTCTAAAAATCTGATGAAAATAATGGGCTAGGTTTTCATCACAAATCAAGTGGATTTGGAAACTACACTATCCAGATCTGAATTCTGTTTATCTGACCTGCTGTCTGTAAATCTGCTGTCTGCCTAAAAACATCTGCTTCAGAGAAAGCACAAGTAAATCATGTACACTGTAACCACTGAAACCAAGCAGAAAAACCATTCTCATGTATGTCATATATTTGAAGGTAAGATTTAATTTTAAAGAGATTAAGTTTAACTGCTGAGCAAAAAATAAAGTGATTAAGTTGAAAGCAATAAAAGGTAAAGTCTAACATGTCCAGATTTAATATTTTTATCAGAACCATAGCCCTGCTATCATTTATTTATATTACTCTGCAGTATATGCAGGTTTCAAAAATTTCCCAAATGGAAATAGGGCACAATCTGGGTATTAGAAAATTAACGTGTAGTTAATAGGAACTTTCCATCCCTCTCGAACAAAACAGAACAACAGAACATGAAAAAAAATGAACAAAACAAAAACACTGATTAAGATAAAGATGTAGCAATAGTGATTTTTAGACTGGCAGTACAAACTGGATAGTGGCTTTCTAAAGAGCATTGGAAACCTGGTACAAAGAACTCAATTTAAAGGAATTTAACAGCCGTGCCATATCAAGGCAGTGCTATTTCATTACATAGGAGTTAACATCAGATGCCTTATCACATACTCCACTGAATCCAAAAGGAAACTTTCAAATCACTATATGGCAGGCTTACAGTGGTGAGCAGGATATGAGTGTTAACAATTGGGCCCTGCTTCTCTGAGCTGAATGGCTTAAGAACAAACTGGTACAAACTTCTTACAGATATTTACAGATACAATGTAACTGTCAGCTGCTGCATTCCATATCTGCCAGGTAACATCCTACAGACCATGCCTGATCAAAGAGCATGTGCCCATCAAGGAAAGCTGGCCCACATGCATACATTTCTTTTTATCATGGACAACTAGTAGAAATTACACAATATGGGAAAAGCAGGTATGTGGTTTAGTGAGAACTATCCATGATAAGTGGATGGTTGAACTGGATGATCTTGTAGGTCTTTTCCAGCCTTGATGATTCTACAATTCTATGAAAAGTCACAATGCACCAGTTAGCAGTTGTTCAGTCTGAGGAAGGTTGTTGGAAATCATCATATCTGACTTGCATTGATCACTCTGGCTGGTGAATTCTACCCACTAATTTTTTTCACTAAACTCACGGAATCCTAGATGTGTTTAGAATGAAGACAGATACCACAGCTCTTGGAATAGATGTTCAGATCTTGAAAAACTGGAGAATATTATTGTTTTTCATATTCAGACTCTGTGGAAAAATGAATGTTGTTACTTTCCTACAGAATCTAAGTCAGACTGTGGATGCTCCTCCTTCACCTTTTCTACTCTGCTCTATCTGTCTCCAGGCAAAGTGAAATGACAGTAGATCATCTTTGGCAGTTTCTATACAGGGCTTGTAATCAGAAGAAAACTTCTGAACTCAAGATTGCTCCAAACCTCTCAAGCATTTTATGAGGTACTTACAATTAGATTAAAGTAATCATCATCGATATGCGATTTTAATCTATAAGAAAAATGGTCGAGTTGTCAGTTTGATAACTATTCCAGTTGTTCAAATATGCTCAGATTTAAATATGTCCTTAGGAGCCACAAGCTCTTGCACATTTAGATGCAGGTCTTTTTCGACAAGGAAACATCGTTATTGTCACTTAGATTAAAGCACTGGTAGCCATTTGTAATATATTTTGTCATCAAGTATCAACGTAAGTATCAGTAAGAAGCGTGATTTTAAAATTAGAATTAGAATTCTTACTGATGAGCAACAGAGTACAGGAAAATTTAATTTGATTGAGACCGAAGTTTTGTGGGAGAAACTAATATCCATTGAGTTTCTAACTAGAAAATGGAGTAGATAAGTGGACTGAGACTTGTATACTTTTTCCAACTTCATTTAATCCCCCCCTGTTTTTTTTCCCCCCACATGATTCTCATTATGTATTACCAATAGTTCTGCGCAGATGTTCCAGTCATGACTGGGAGATCATCTTGCTAAGAATTATATGAGCACTCGGGAAAATGAGTTGGTGCCACAGAGATGTATTGAAAAAGTGGTCAGTTTTACCTAAGTAGCCTGGGTTCAGCAGCCAATTCTCAGAGTCGTGGTGTGACTGTACTTTTGCTTCATGGCAATAATGTTCAACCTTCTGCTGCTGAATCTGGGTTCTTCAAATCTGTGATTTTCTGTGATTTTCTTCTGAAGTTTAGATATGTCTCTTGAGGAGAGGTAGTAGAGGAGAATGTAAAACTAATATATGCTATGTGTAAGTCTGAGCTGATGAATAAAGGAGAAGGTCTTGACTGAGACAAAGATAGTACCTCATGAAAAGGCTTAATTTTGAAAAGATGTTACAATAAGATGTTGTGAATGGACAAAGGACATTTCAGATAAGGTTTCCCAGGGAGATTCCCAATAACTCTATGTAAATGTTGCTTCAAAGACCATGATTCTTCTTTCACTTCCTACTTTGTTTCCGCTGAAGGAAGTGGAAGCTCCAAGTTTGATATAGTTGGCCGGATTAGAATGTAATTCATTCTTAGCATTTTTGTATTTATCAAATGTAAATTAATAATGCAATCTTGATGTTGTTCCAAACATATCTGGGCAAACACCTGGCCCAGTTCCTCTGTAACAATTCTTAAGGGCTGTCTTAGATCCAGGACACTCTTTTGCCAGGCAATTTCAAACTGTCTTCTGTTACAAATTGGAAAGGAAATGCTACGATATATTGAAATCCTTAGTGAGTCTACCATCCTCTGTCCAACACCACTTTCAGCTCTATGTACCCTGGCTGTCAGCCAATTTCCTTAGACTGAAAAATCTTGTGCCAGCTGGACTCACAAGATCTATGTCCTCCTTGTGCTATTAAAGTTGCACAGCAGGCCTCGAAGGCTGTTGAGAAACTGACCTTGAATCTCCAAATAAAAGAGCAGAGAACTTCTATGCAGAAAATTGTTCTAGCAGATAATGCCAAAAGTCAGCCTTTGATCCTTGGCAATCGTTGCCATTTATTTTTTAGAAAGGAACATGCAAGGACCAGATAATTTTAGAAATGTATTTCAAAAGTCCAGTCAATGTAATTGCTGATATCGTGGTATCAGAGAAACAGTGGCGAAAGATACAAAGTTCTTCTTTCCTTAGCACAGGAAAAGTTGCACTGTGGTATGGAGAAGTGGCTGTCTGACTAGAAGTGATACCACACTTGTTGGTGTCACGGCTACATGTTCTCCTTTCACTCTTGATAGATCTTTACCTATTCTAGAGACTGGACAACAGAATGAATTTGAATGAGCACACTGAACACTTCAGTTAATACTGTCTGACAATGAGCTGGGGTTTTCCAAGCAATTTGCCAAAAGTATCCTTGTCACATTAAGCATTAATGATCCATAGAATCCTTGTATCATAGGACATATGATAGATCTCAAACTGGATCTTTTTCACTAAGTGGCTAGTGGGATAAGCAGATTCAAAAACCAAGTAAAGTTCCAAAGTTCATTCTCAGCGTTTATTGTTCTGTTTGCTCACATCTAAATAATGACTAGAACCGAAGGCACACTGAAATAATATGCGAGAAAAGTTGGTTGCACCATGCCTATACTTCCAGGGAAACAGAGAGGGCTTTACAGAGAGTTAGGAAAGAAAAGTCTATGTTTAGTACTGTGATTCTCCAGCTCCAGTCCGTAGACTTCAGGAATTTGAAAAGAGTTTTTGATACCAATGCTTTTGGAAAAGTGATACTGCTAACCAGGTGCTCAATCTATCATCAAAGAAGAAAGGAAAATACTTAGTAATGCTCTCTAGATTATTTTAAATTTCACTCTCTTGTCCAAAATATGTCCTAGGTAACCAAGAGGATACCTAGGTAACAAAATAGAGAAGGAGACCTACAAATCAGTATAGTTGTTTTGTACATACATAGAGATGCAGGTCTTTTACAGACACAGATTAATTGCATTGGGAAATAAATATTTTGGGAAATCAATTCTTATGTTAGGAACTGGCCAGGGACATTTTCTGACAAGAAGCTTTAGCCAGAACAGTTGTGCCAAGCGAAAGTCCATTTAGACTGCTTTCCTCTATCATCACTGGCTGATACAAATACCTAATGAGGAATTCGGGGCAACTCATGCAGTTTTTACATCTGAGATTACTCTCCTAGTCTTCAGCATTTTGCATGTCAAATAATTCATGAGCTAGAGGCAAAACTTTTGTGTCCCAGCTAGAATTAATGCATAACCTTTGGTAGAGTAACCTTAATGTATTATTCTGGGCCTATGTCTGAAACATAATATTTGAAGATTTTCATTTTTTTTTTTCTGAAAAGAATACATACATTAGACTAAATTTAGAATTTTTCCTTGGTTTTCTGAGGTGGCAGCTCTCCACCAAGGGACCTGTTTTGTGACCTAAACAAAACAGTCTGTTTCTGGGAGAACAAAAACATAAATTATGGGCTGAAAGACTCCAGTATGTTGCATTCATGCAACATGCAGTTCATGATGATTTCAAGCAAAGAGGAAATTTACAGCATTCATCTGGAGTGGCATAAGGGTTGGGAACATGTAGCAGACACAAAGAAACATTCTGGTATTTTCTGCTTATTCCTTTGAACATTGCAAAATGTTCATCTAATGTTATTTCTTCATGAAGTTTGACAGGCTTGGAATTTGAATAGATATCTGTGTTAGATTTGAAGGAGCGTTCTGATATTTTCTATTTCTGTCTTTACCTTTCAAAACTGCAAAATTTTCTTCTAATGTTATTCCTCTGAAGAGGACATTATCAAACCATGCTAGTGAAACAGTATTAATAATTTTTCACTATTCTATTGAACACACTGCAGTGCAAATAATATTATGCTTCTTGCCTTTTCCATCTATAGGAAGTTGAGCTCTCTTAATTTTACCGTTGATGGACCTTTCAGACGTAGTTTTCTTGTCTGACCAAAGCATGAACACATTGCTTAGCACAGCTAGTACTTTTCATTTGTCAATAAATACTACAGTTTGACATAGCTTTTCTTTTTCTCTCTTTTCAGTGATTGGCTGATGCTGGACACTGACTTAAACCAGTAGTTCAAAACATACAGAAGACCTTGCAATAGAGCTGTAATCTAAAATTAAATTGTGCTTTCATGCACGTTGAGTCTCTGCTACATCAGATTCTCTAATGCAGTTCATGAAAAAGGGAAAATTCTGTAATAATTTGAAGTGATATGCTTTTAAAAAGTTCAGCTTAAGTCATGTTTTATAAAGGTAATGCTCACAGGATGACATGGAAACTGAAGAAGAAAATAGTTATTAGACAGTTTCTCAAAATGACAATTAGATAATCTATTTCTTCATGTGGTTTTCTGGCATAGCTCTGAGACATCAGAAAACTAACTTGAGCAATATCGCCCCTGACAGGATGGAAGGAAACAAGCAGCCTTCATCTAACAAAGTATATTCAAAGAATGGAGTATTTTTCCACGCTATAAAAAGAACAAGTGACAATGAAATATTTTATGGAAGTTGAATCAGATTTTTGTGATCTACTGAAAATTTGGGGTGAAAGAACAGAATTAATTTACAAATATGGGAAGTGAACTGAAGTTTCTTATATGCATGCATCAGCCCAGAATGATGGGATCTTTGGATGATAATTTCTGTTCTTATCTAGCTCCAGAATGGCCACCAACCTGGTTGGAGGCAAGAAAAAGTTCATGATGATTTCAAGCAAAGAGGAAATTTGCTTTGCAGGCTAGCCATCTCCTAAACACCTGGCCACTTTTCATTACACTGCCTTAATGTTGCAAAAGTGGAACGTGAGGATGAATAAAGAAAAATGAAAATGAATGATGCTTGCAATGGAGAGTCCAGAACTTTTACTAGAGGCTGTTTAACACTTTTTCTTTTTTTTTTTTTCACTGTAAAACATTAACTGTTAATTCTATAAAATTGCTCTCATGCAGAGACAATGTGAGAATACATCAGATAGATTGCTACACCTGCATTATTGGTATATCTTACTTTCACTTCATTCTCATTTTTACTGCTCCCTAGAGTTGATTCTTTGCCTCCCCATTTGCAGTCTGTCTTTCTGTCTTCTTCCTTCTGTTTCCTCCTATTCCTAACATTCTCTCAGAAATCAGTTCTCTCCCTTATAATTCACTCTTTTTTCTCACTTTTGCTTTTTTTTTTACCCACTCTTTCACATCCTTCACTTTGAAAACATCCTTCCTCTATTAGTACTTTAACTTACTCTCCAGCTTCTCTAATACCGAATTTCAACTATCATCCCTTTTTACTTTATTTAAAAGGAAAATAACTATCACCATCACAGGCTTTGAAGAGAAATTATTGAAGTGTACTCAGATTTGATCTAACAGTAACTTTATATGTAATTCAGCAACTAACTTACAATAACATGACTCAGAAGAGAAAATCATGTGGTAAAACATTACACTGAATGGGAAATGAATCAGTGAAAACATTATTCAGAGTAGGCAATTACTGAGTGAAGATATTATCCATAGCAGGCAATTACTCAGTAAAAATATTATACAGTACAGGCAAATATTCAAGCAAACATTTGACAAGGACAGCAATTATTCAATAAACAATTGTAATTGCACCCAATGGAACACACTTGCCATGAACAGTACAAATAATTAGCAGACTCATAGAGTGTTACTATGACTGCCCAAGTTTTAGCTAATTTACATGGCAGCTAAACTCTGCAGGACAATCAGAATCTGTCAGTGAGAGACTACTTGTTTTTCCTTTTGTTTCTTCAGTTCTGGGAAGTAATATCACAATTCTATCAGTTTTAATGAAGAAGCAAGTTTAGCTTCATCAGTTTTCTGGAGTTAGTCATTTACTTTCTTCCAGGAAAGAGCATTATTCACGATTCCTTTTTTCTGCTCTTGCATCTTCTGTCACAATTTTAATCCTTTTCTTCCTACCTCACTTTCTACAATAATTCCCAGAACTTCTTTTGTTGTTAGTGGTGGGTTTTTTTTTTGTTTTTTTTTTTTTCCTAGTAGTTGAATTCTTAAAATGTCTCCAGTTTTATGCTTTTGAACTACAGATTCATTTCTTTTTGCATAAAGATATTTCAAGACAATGTTGCATTGCCTTTTGTAGCATAGCTCCCACTTCACCTCTCTTTCATAACATGCTTCTTTAATCCAAATCTATCCTACCTCCTGCTTTGCTCAGTAAATCAGTTATTTTTCTCATACTATTCATTTATTCACCTTTATTTCCTCTCTCAAACATTCTCAAATTCAGTTGAATTCTTTCTTTTCTTTCAGGCATTCATTCCTTACTTTCACCAGCCTCCATATTACCTTCATAAAATCTACTTCTCCCCCTCTTTTTTAAACTTTTTTTGAGAATTGCCTGGGTGAATTTTTATTTTTGTATCTTTTATTTTGCTTCATTTCCTAATGACAAGTTTTGAATGATTTGATGAATCATTTCATCAAATGTTGTGCTAATATTGTGCTATTATTTTTGCCCACTAAAATGCTAATTCATTTCGGCACATTTGGTCATTCTAAGATTTAGACGTGCATATTTAGACGTGCAGCAAAAATGAGTAAAAAAAGAAATAACAGAACTGTTATTGGGATCATGTAGCTAGAGTAGCCGTATTAGTACAATCACACTGACTTCTGTATTGTAGATTAGGGTACGTGATACCAGAATCAAAGTTTCACAGATTAAATGCATCAACAAAGAAGTATAGATATATGGTCTTATTTTTAAGAGAAATTGGGAGTGGTACTCCAAAGGTATGATTTCACTGCAACAGGAAGGCCAAGAGAATTTCTGTATAATTTGGTCAAGTAACAATCTATGCTAAAAAAGACATTTCTGCAGAGAATGCCTGTACAGGGACCAACATTACCATAGATAGCTACATGGTATACTTTTCCCAGTAGAGTTCTGCTGACTAGCTTCTCTAGGAAGTTAGACTTTCAGAAATGCAATATTAGCAGTGCTATAGCAGCAGACCTCCAAGTTACAAAAATTCTTCCCTCATTAACAGTTAAAACAATTAAAGACTCAGGGAAATCTATGCACTGAAAATGGGTAGTTTTCATTTGAATATACTACTTTCTATATTCTCTGCTGACTGGGAAGTCACCAAAGTTTAGCCAAATAAAGGCATAGCATTCTGTTTTGATTTGTCTCATGATTACAATCAGGAGAAATGAAACTACAATAGGAAGAAAAATCATTTATAATATTATGCATTACCTTACATATATTCCTGATCTCAAAATAACAGCAATAGAGAACAAGAGAAGTCACTGTGCATCTCCTTAACTTCTTCTTCTGTCTTTCTTTCAGTTCAATTTTCCAAACCATCCTCTTGAACTCTTCTAAAAACACAGTTTCAAGAAGTTAAGAATATTTTTTGAAGGCCTTGTTTCTTGTCATGTACCTGCAAATCAGGACCAATGCATTGTAAGGATATGAAAACATTTAGAAAAATGCTAAGATAAATGAAAAACAAGGTAAGGAGAAAAATCTGTATTTTGTCCACCAGCCATAAACACAGGTTTCAACACCTTGATTTAGTAAAATGCCTTTTTCTCTACATTTCTTTGACTTACTCATATTTCTTATAGTTTTTTTGTGTGTGTGTGTGTGCGTGTATGTGTGTGTGAGCTAACCTATTATAGGTCACATAGCTCAACAGACTTTAATACATTTATGCTGCTTTTAAGTTAGAATCAAGTCTAGAAATTCTTTTCAAAAGCTACTATTGAACATCTGATTTACTGACACTTTTTCCGCTCTTGTGGAACAAAGGAAAAACTGTTAAGAAACTTCACTAGTTTTAGTGTCAAGTAAATCAGGAGTGTCAAGTAAATCTGCTCTGAGTCACTTGTTCCAATGAGGATCATTCATACCCCATTACACAGCTACTAGTCGTAGTGTTTGGATTTGACCCCTGACTCACACATCTCATTCACTGGCAAATAATGTCTCTTTTTTTTCTCCCTTTGGAAAAAGAACATAATTTTAAACCTACAAGAGACTGGAAACATGTGGAAATGATAATGAAATACAGTTGTTGATTGTCAGCTTCTCAGCTGATGACTCATAATAAAGTAAAGTATCTCAAATTGTAAGCCAGAAGAGAATGTCTGGTCCTGTGCTATGTGCTGAGCTTCCACTAAAGTGCTTACAAGTGAAACAGGTACAATGAGTTACAGTCAGAAAGGATAGACTATAGACCATATGAGAACATTCTTAACAGTTAAAGCATTTGCTGCTTGTCTGACTACTTCACCTCTATGTTTTTGCCCATAGCTTATCCTAAGTACCTCTGGGTATTTCTTGAGCATAGGAAGATCACAGCAGTGCATTTGGGCTAAAACTGCCTTGTTAAAGCATTGAACCGAGATCGCAGGGGTAATTGTTACAGCCTGAGTTCAACAAAAAGTTTTCTCTCTCACCTTAAGCTGAACGCATAGGAGTAATGTCAAAGAAACACTCAATCCAATAACAGAGATGTAACAAAGCCCTTAATCTGAAGGCTGATCGTGTTCAGAAAAGATGAGTTCAAAGGGGATAAGAGGAGATTCTCTGGGTGAATAAGGTCAATCTTAAGAGAAAAGACCAAAAAGACACAGCCCTGTTCAGTACATGGATATACATAGGTGGGTGTAGGAGGAGGAAAAGAAATCAAAAAGGAGGGAAAACTACTAATACTGAGGGACAAATTTAGTATAAGATTCATGGATGTGAAGTAATAATGGCTGCAGTTGAGCTAAAAGCAGTTCACACAGGAAGAAATGTGTCTGCTACTAGGAATTGTGCAGAGAAAAGTCCTGATGACATGATAAAAAAGTGGTCATTTGTGGTAGCCCAGATTAGGACTTGATTAAGCATAGGCTCTGCTATACTTCTTTATTTAAAAATAAATGTGCACATATAAATGTTATGTTGTTTTTTTCCTTTTTTTCCTTTTTTTTACTCATATTGCAAGGGTGACAGTTGCTGTCCACAGCTAATATTATTCTTTCAGTGTTTCTGCCCTGTCCTTGTCTGACTTTGTCTCTGTTTCTGACCTGTTCTGATTTGCATTCTTTTCCTTTAAATGGCAATGGCCCGCAGTGTTCGAACTGTAGCACTCACCTTCCCTCCTGTTGCAAGAACACATTTTTAAGAACTGCAAGAATTTAGAAAGAAGGAGAACATGAAATAAGGATGTGACTTGACATTTCAACTCCTCTGAGATTTCCTGGGAAATCACAGTGACAATAAACACCTGGAGTTCTCCATCAAGCTGATCTTTTCTTTTTCTTCCTTGGCAACAGAGGAATGCTTTTGGCACCTGTGGTCAGGCATCCCCTGAAATCTGCATCTCCAGAAGATATAAACAATCCTAACATTACTGTCTTCAAGAAAGCCCTGTTAAAGCAGCCATGGATCTGTACCAGTGCCTTGAATCAGTCAGAACATAAGAGATGGGCAAGAAAATATTTAAGTTTTCTTCAGAGCATGTTGTCATCAGTTCTCCCTCAAAATGAGGAATTTGATCATGACAGTCTCTCTCATGCCATTGTTCCATGTATAATGAACAGATCATGGTGTAGCTTGCATATTGCCCCTCTGCTTAGCAGTTACAAAAGGTCGAGCACCCATATGATCTCTAGAAATTAAGAAGTGACAAAGATGCTTCTTGCAATCAGGATATGGAGCATTCCAACCCATTCTAACTATTCCAAACCACTGATTTCCTTGTAAATCAAAATTCTACTTTCTATTTGGTGATAATGCTTTTGCCATTATCAAAATATGTATGAACAACTACAGATGATTAGAAAGAGAGAGGAGCTGGCCTATTATTTCATATAAATTTTACTTGCAAATGCAGTTGATGTCGACACTGGGTCCCAGCTTCTGCTTAAACTCACCCATTGATTTAGGGACGTTATTTAATTACTTCTGAGACACCCTTCATAGCATGCTCTTGTTATCTAGGATAAATGGTAGTTTCTCCCACATAATGCAAACAGTATTGAGACACAATCCTGGACTAGAGCACCATCCTTGTGAAAAAGAATCTTTTATTCCCAATTTATCCACATTTTTCTTATATTCACAAACTCACAGCCTTTGGATTGCCATTTACAACTCTTTTTGATACTCTTTTGAGACCCTGTATTTCCTTAAAGTAAAACTCCCAGGAGAAGGTAACACTCTTGCTTTAGCTGTTTCCTGATTATAGTTGCTCTTACACTTTCATACGTGGGTTGGCACTGATGACTCTACAGGTTTCAAAAGTCATTCTATTTGAGACAGTCTAAGCAATGTTAGTGCAATTATGACAATCTGTTTTCAGAAATTATTTAGCTTTGATAGCAGGGGCTCATATTTCAGACCTGAAGAACACCTTTTTGGCTTAAAAATATATCCAGTTTTTTTTTGCAAGTATTTAGGAGATCGAGCAAAAAATATTAGTCGTAGATCTACAAAGATTACAGGTTTTATTTTCTTTTACACTAGAGGTATAGAAATTACTAAGGTTATGCTTAAGCAGTACATTAATCTTGGGACTGAATTCTGGCCTGAACTCACTTTGCAGTTACGCTCTAAAAGCTGTGGTTCCAGTGTTCCATAACCCAGTTCTTGATGACTGAATGGTGAATGAAAGTTTCAATCCTCTACTTATGAAGAATGAATGGAGAAAAATGCTAGTATTTCAAATTGCAGATCAAACTCATGTGTGCAACCAGGTATTGGACTGAAAATTATATCCCATGGGGCAAAACTGAAAATTAAAGTCATATCATAAGGTAACATCCAACAATATCTATCGATGATTAACTCTGTTTGTGATTATTTAAAGAGTAATTTTTATTATGGAGTCCATTCTGTCTTAACCATATCGTATTTAACCATCTTATTCTCTGTCTGAAGTTCTCAAAAACTTGCATCTGGAAATTTTATATCTTAATCCAGGAAAGCATGAGTAAACCATTGTATTTGGTAAGAGTTCTTTCCATTTAAGTTCTCCTAATTCATGCTCCAAAAGCTCAAGAACATAGAAACAGGCTAAAATAATTCCACTATCTTCAATCAGTAGTCTTATGTGCCTTGGGGCCTGTAAGGAACATCAGAAGAGCCTCTATGCCCCAAACTGAAGACCTAGCACTTCTCTCCAATAATACATATTATACTATGCAGTAAAATTTAAGAATATCTTGTTCACATTTTGTAACTGTGAAGGTAGAAGAAGCATCACAATGCGGTAGTTCAAGTTCTAATACCCCCTTGTAAGATCCAAATATTTTAATATTTTTAGGAAGGAAATCCATTTGACATTGCACTTAACAGAGCTGCTGGTCAAAACTGCATTGCCTTCCTTAAAACAAAACAAAACAAAATAAACAAACAAACAAAAAAACCAACCAAAACCAACAACAAAACAGACAAATCAGTATAAAGACATCATTCATATTATCAAGGATAATGTTAAAATAAATGAGTCAATAACAGGATCGTGGAGGTAAGTCATTCTGGCTTTGTTTGTTCTGCACAATCTTTTGGTATAAATGTGCTTAACACCTTAATATGGAATGTCTGTAATCTACCACAGTTTAATACTTCCTCTCTGGGGCCAACACAGTCTTGGCAATTCTTTGGAAATGGGATTAGAAGAAAGACTTGAAAGGTTGAATAATCTTTTTCACAGTAAGCCAAAGTAAAACTATCACTACAGTAAATTTCTTTAAAGGAATTTTAATTCTAGGCTTTTGCAGTTGTAAAAGAAAAGTATGGCCCACTGAATTAAAGGATGATGTTTGGCATGTTGTGGGTGGTCTACAGTCTTACAGAAATTGGCAAATGTTAACAGTTCTCACTAAGCAAATGCTTTCAAAATTGAGAAGATGCATGTGTTATAGGAGATATTTCTTCAAAGAAGCAAGATTATTTTATTGCTTATTTCCATCTTATTTGCACAACATGTTTCCAAATATTGTGTTAGAAAACAGAAATATTTAAAAACAAAGTCAAAAACATAGTAAACTAGTTTTATCTTAACTGTAGTTCTCAATGATACATTTGTTGCTACCACAGCTAATAAGTTGTGTGTGTATACATATATATATATTTACTTAAATGAAATACATAGTAGTAAACATCTCTGTGTTTCTGATAATGCAAACAGGACTCCTAGGTTTATACATGACAATTTGTGCAAGGAAATTTGAGTCACAGAGGGCTCTGCTCAGCCGAAGAACGTAATTCTACTACACTCATATACACAAAATCTTGAAGACATTCAAAGGACAGTTTCTGCTGGTGAGTTATTCCATCAAAAGAGAGATTAAAATACATAGAAACTTCGTAGCAATAAATGGTTTTAGTCTCCTGTGCAGTACTAAGCCCAATTCAACAGGGTCAAAAAACCTACTTCAGAAATTGTTCTTTAACTCCTTTGGATAGTTGTATGGGTTCATGCAAAAAAGCTACAGTGTTGGAACTATAGAGTACTCCAACAAAAGACAGGTTACAGCAGTTAATTTTACTCTGAACATTGATTTTCCCAAGGACACATAGTACGTCAGCACTTGGTACTTAGTGTGATCTGAGTTTATTTCTTTTCATTGTGGTCAGATACCCAGAAGCCAGTGCAAGGACCCTTAAGGATAGATTTGCTTCTGAAAAAGCCAATGTTATGTGAGGCTGAGGAAAATTCTCTTAGTAAGAAAGGCTACACAAGAAAATTTACTTTATTCATGCTTCAAATATCTACTTGCAGCTGCCGCTGAAATGTCAGTTTTATTCAAGCTAAGCTTTGGCGTGCTATGTAGCATTCCCTCTGGTACAATCTTCCCCCCTCTTCTCTATTGGCTTTTGTGTACTGTGAGATTTGGTGGCAATGAGACTCCCATATTCCTGTATCTTTTATCCAGTTTACTATCCTGCTAAAATTGGCATATGAGATTGTATTTTCAAAGTTGGGAGCATCAGTAGAATTTACACAGTTGGGAATCAAGCCAACAAGTAAGACTAATTACGATGTTAAGAACACATTGTCTGATCTATCTTAATAATATTGCCAGCTCTTTGGGCAGGAACAAGTCTCATCTTTGTTTTGTGATGCACAGTTTCATTGTGTATCACTGCACAGATAGACTAAAATAGGTTGTAGATGCTGAATACGCCAAGATCCTGTCCAAATAAGAAGAATCTAAGAAGTCTGTCAAACAACCCTATGCCTGCTCACAGAGAAAAGAAAATAATTCAACTTTCAAAGCTTAAACAAATGAATTTTAATCCCCATGCCCAAACTCTCATCCATATTCTACAGAATTCTATTAATAGTGATCAATAATGTCAAACCAAGTAGTCGCAAGTTAGAAGTCTAAATATAGAGCACAACAGACTTGTAGATTCTTGAATGTCAAACCATCTTATCAACATTGCTATTGCTTTCCTATTTTTTTTTTTATTTTTAATGTGAAAGTTATTGTAATGTATTAAAACATTCCCCAAGCCTTTAGTTACTCTGCAGTTTAACTAATGGCATCAAAAATAAACAGAAGCTTCAGGGAAATTGCGATGGCTTTTTTTTTGTTTGCATGTTTGTTTTTGTTTCTGAGATCTTGTGAAGCTTCTTTAACTACTACAGAGCATCAGAAATACTACCAATGAACTGGAGAATCTTGGGCTGAATGTGTCTTTTTCATTCACTCACAATGCTCATTGGATTGAAAGTGGCAAGCACTTTGGTAGGGCTTAAATAACACATTTCAGAATATCTAAATTCTTTTTATTCCTTCATTAATACTTGACATTCCTGGTTTTATCTTCAGTTCTCATCTATTACCATTGTAAGATCTTTTAAGCAATACTAAAAAAATCTGTTTCCATGAGAACTGGACTTAAATCATAAAGCTACATGTGGAGGCATTTTTTTTTCAGGTGAATTATAGAGCTTTGGGCTGAAAACCTTGGAAAAAAAATCTTGAAAAGATACCAGAGATTATTGTGTTTCATGATTGTTGTGTTGTTATTAGGTAGGTTTCTCTACAAGCAACAGAGATATCTGTTCTTCTATTCCCTAATCTCTTTTAAATCACAGATGATTTTCGTATTGATTTTGAAGAAGTAGCTACAAATTTACCATTGGCTTGTAGTTTTGTTGACTCTGAATTGTAAAAGATACGTGAAACTCGTTCCCACTACAGTTAAAGTATTCAACTGCTCGACACAGGAAAAATAAAGTCATTATGATGTAGGTTAACAAATTCAATTTGAGAAGTAGCACCAGAAATTATTCAGAAGGGAAAACTAATGAGTGAAAAGACCCATGAGTAAACAGGAAAAGATAATCTTTATTACTAAAATATCAGTTTAAGTCTAGCTTCTTGAATTTTCATATCTTACATAAAAAAATATAATTTATTTGTAAACCGCAAAACAAATAAAAAAAGAACTTTTGCATAGCAACAAATTTGTTTATCATCAGATTGTAAAGGCCAGAATATCACCTGGACATGAGCAAGGAAAGCTGATGCTATTATTTTTTGCTATATTTCACATACTGCTCCATACAAACTTTCAGTGTTTTCCTGAGTAGCTGCCACAGACTTTATACTTGATGGAAAATGAGGCAGATTCTTTTGATTGAACATGGTTAATGACATTATTAGGATAAATAGAATTTTAATGAAATGTTAGTCTGGAATAACATATATTCAGTTTTCATCATTTCTATAATGACAATTACATCAATATAACGATTTAGTTTAAATGCAGAATAATCTTGTCCTGATATGGCTATGGTTATAAACTCTTTTCCAAAAACAACAACAACAACAATTAAAAAAAAACATAAACCATTCAATTTACAAGTATTTTTTTTATTGCTAAGAAAAATACCATATTGAAAACTACATGGTTGTAGCAAAATCAGTAAATTGAGAGAAATATTTATGTGCATTTGTTTTTAATTTCCATATATAATTATCAAAAAGGAAGTTCCTGAAGTGATCTTGGTGTAAAAAGTCACTTCAAAAGTTTATCAGCTGCCTCCAATAACTTTCATAACAAAAAACTCCCAGTAAACTTTCTCTGAAAAACACATTAGAACATTTTAAAATTAGCTCACCTTGTTAGCTACTATGCACAAAAAGAGCATTCTTATTAAGCAAAGTAGAATATTAGTTTTAGGAATTAAATAGGCTTCTGACTTAAAGAGATATACCTACATCTCAGTTTATGTCAGTATGTATTGTCATCAAAACATAATAAATATCTAATAAATGTTTCATCTTAGGAGGTTTAGTTTTCTTTAATGTATTTATTTTTCCAGTATCCTATCTGCTACGGAAGATGTACAGACATTCACATCTTTTCCCACCTCAGGAAAGGAAAGAACTTAAAAGATCTCCATAAGATTTTTCTTGCAATGTCCCTGACTACAGATTGCTAATACTGCTGTACTACACATTTTTTTTTCTTCAATTTTTATGTGAATGAATTCTGGAATAAGTGATTGAATCTAGACATAAAGGAAAAAAAAACAACAATATATGAACTCCAAGATTTCTTGTTATATGGCGTTGTAAGAATCTTCATGGAGGAATCATAGAATCCTTAGAGTTGGAAGGGATCTTTAAAGGTCATCTAGTCCAACTCCCCTGCAATGAACAGGGACATGCACAGCTAGATGAGATTATCCAGAACGTGATCCAGACTCAGCTTGAAAGTCTCCAGGGATGAGGCATCAACCATATCACTGGGTAACCCATTCCAGTGCCTCACCACCCACACTGAAAACATAGAAAAAAGAAAAAGAAAGCTGTCTTTTTGTTAGTAGAATGTATGGCACGTATTTCTGGTACATTGGTGCCTTGAAAGAAGCCAAGAAGCCTTGAAAGAGAAAAAAATACTTGGGGAGAAAGAACATAGTAAGTGATCAAATTAGGTAGAGAATGAGAGATGTGGTGAACGTGAATGGAGTTCTGTTAATTTCTAGCATCAAGACTTCAGCACAGTAAAATTAAAAAAAAAGAGCTGGCAGACTGCAGTGGAATAAGGAAAGGCACTGAAAAATCTTCAAAGTACTGGTACAACTTTTCTGATTTTTCTTTGTCATTATCATGTTGTCTCTGGTATGGAACTGAGTCTTATAGTCTCCTTTAATGTATCTTTTTCCTTTTTTTTTTTTTCCTTGGCATAACATATTTCTGGATTTTTTTATTATATCAGCTCTCTTTTTATCCAACAAATTCTTGAGTGTTTGTGAAAGAAAAACTGAAGAAGGAAATACTAAATAAATAAATTCATTTCTTAAACTTTTCAGTTGTCCTTCTCCAGAGATGATCATATGTAAAATCTGTTTCTTCCCCAGCACTGAAGTTCTAGTGACATTCCAAAAAGCACCAAAGTGAAGCTTTCAAACACATGCACTACATACTCTTTCTATTCACAAACCAAACCTGATGCTACCTTCACCTTCTTCAAGAACATCCTTGTAAAGAAAAAGGGGATTAACTAACTCAGAACACCTGAACCTAGATATGATTGTTTACAAATAGATTTCCTTCTAGTCAAATGTTGACTTACTAATCTCCTGGCCAAAACCTATTGCAAGGCTGGAGTACAGTATGTCTGAAAAATGAAAATCAGTCATTACGAAAGACTTTCATCATATGGATGATGCTGGGTTTTGATGACAGATTGCTTCATCTATGTGAAGATACAATCTCATCAAATCTGTCACAGGTGGGAAGATCTTAGGAGAGATACTGAATATGAATATATTGTGCAAATTCTTTATGAAAGACTTGGCAAAAGTGTGGTAGTATTAACTTACAGCTGTTCTGGAGATAATTAGAAGCTGGGACTAAGGTTCATGCACATAATATGTTTGAACTTCCTTTAAAGTCATCAAATTATGTGGCATATTGGTGTAGCCTGGATTTTGTGAGCCAGCTGTCCTTCTGAGTCCTACAGTAGTGACATTCTTCAGATATGAAAAAGACCCTTATCATCCAGAAGGCTGCTCTGGAGACAGACTACAGTTTGACTTCTGTTCTGGTCAGGAACACATATCTACAGTGCATTTCCTGACTGTCCTGACTCACTGTGCTTTAGTTCACAGCACTGGGTTGTCTGAGAGTATGAACTGGGTTAATTTCATGTGAAACTAAAACCAAAAGTGATCTCTGGGAGGACTTCAGACAAAACTGAGACAAGACTAAAGCTTGTCCAGTTGTGAAAACCAAACAACACTGAAACATTCACTTTAGTAAATATTCACAGAACTGCTGTGTATATCTGAAGCCTTCATATTTATATAATATTGATGTTCAGTTGACAAGATCAGGCCCAGAGTATGGAGTTTGTATATATCAATACAAACTGTCAGAATACAGAGTCATGGGAAACACTATTGTCTTTACTGTAGCTAGTAAGAACTTAAGGCCCTGCGTTAACAAACCTGGCTCTAGAACTCTGTGACTGTATACAAATGAATATAGTATAATGATTGCTAACATATCTGTTCATTCAGTGTCATAGAATTCAGTATCCACTGACTCTTAAAAAACCTTCGTATTTACTTATAAGTGTGCTATTATCGAAAATAAGATGTATGTTGAGTGGTCTGCTCCAAGCAATCAGTGAAAAAATCCCAAATCTATCCATATTTACCCTTCAGAATATTTCTGAAGAGCTGCTTCCACACAGGGAAGTTATAATAGCTCACTGAACATCTTTGTCAGGTGCTAACTCATTAGACAGTCAATTGATGTCTCTTCTCTTCTAAATAGACCTGTCATATTAATTAATATTGTGTCTCCACAAGGTGGTAGAAGTGGGTAATTAATTCCACTGCATGTAACATTCATAGTTTGATTGCTTTCCTATTTACTCTGGTAATGAAAAGATATCTCAGTCTTTAACATTATAGATTTTCTAAAAAAACCCACAATGTTCTTATAAATCTCCTGGTAATGATCTACATTTCATTTATTTTTCTTATTATGCTGTGTTGTAAATAGTTTTTCATTTAATTAATCTCATCTCTGTTTCCTCCACTCTTTTTAATAATGACTTTTTAGGATATTTATACTTGTACTTAAATTTTATTGGAAAATACGGCACCTGACAGCTTGAAATAAGGTCAAGTAGTTTGGAATGAATGAATGAAACTCTTTATAGGTAGATCCTATAGGAAGTACTGAGCAGTGAAGCCATTCAAAGTGAGACAAGGCCAAAATTTTCAAAGAGAATGAAATGACTCATCCTATAATGTACATTTTGGAATATTCCACATTGTTGTAAACTGTCAGAGTAAAATAATGGAAGAACACTTGTTGCTTCTTCTGTAATGCTGAGATTTTAATGGGCATCTGAATTCTGACTGTCTAGTAGGAGGACATCTTTCGTGTGATGTGTTTCAGCTTCGTCACTTACGAATTTTATCATTACTCTCCACAAATCTGTAGACTCTGTTTTTGTACTCAATTACCATATATTTTCAGTCTCTTTAGATAAAATTTTGATATTCATACAGAGAAGAGAAGAAATCACTATTATAAGATATAATTAAATTAAAAGAAAATACTTATGTGGATTGCAATGTCATATCTGTGCTCTCAAGTAATTTCTCACATCAGTTTTTCTCTATTTTAGCTGTCCTTTCCAGAGTTAAAATTTATATAAATGAGAAGAGTAGACTGCATTTTTTTTAGCAAATGAAATATCCATTTTTAGCTGCATATCAAAGATGGATATTCAATTTGAGAATTACATACTCAGTGCTTGCCATAAAGAGAAGCCTTTTTATTAAATTGAATCGAAAGTTATTTTTGTTATATATCTAAGGGTTTAAAATAAATAGAACTAAATTAAAACTGTCAATTTACAGTTATGGAAAATTCAAGTCATTGTGCACTCCTCCTACAAAGATTCATAAATCTAGATTGCCACTACTCTCAAAGTCCCGCGTATGATCAGATATCAATCTTGCCCACTCTGTCTACATTATCTTTTGAGACAATTAATTCATGAATATAGAAAAGTTATTTTAAATATTGATGAACATAAATGCAGTTGATAAGATGAAGACAATCATATTTCACAATAACCTTTGCATAGCATTCATTGTTACCAGTGTAATTGGTCAAGCATGTTTATCTCTTTTGAAGTTCAAAAAAAAATCTGGTAATCTGGAAACATCCTCCATATATGTAATTGAAAATTCACAATATAGACTTTTGAATAATACTTTTCTCTTAGGAAGAGACATTGCTTATTGGTATGTAACGTCTAAGAAGTCTGAACAAATATTTGTATTTAATCTCATTCCAATTGCAATTGCATTTAAAAATGTTACTATTAAAATGCTTAATGCTTTTTAAAAAGACATAATGCTGGCATTTACTACATTTAATGTTGCTTCAAGGACTACTGACATTAATGGGCTGTTATTTGTTGTCAGAAGTCCTTGGATCATTCCTCTTTGGTTTTGGTAGCAATCGATATGTAGAATTTCTATTCATTTCTATAAGAATTCTGTGGGAGGAGTCTTTGAATTTTCAAGTAAAATTAGAGCCTTCTAAGTATTTCACAGAACCACAGAATATTAACTTTATGCAAATAGAAAATCATTTGGTTTTATGTACCCTATGCTATTTCCCTTTTCATTTATGTAAAAGTAAGCACAATTTACAAATAAATGCAACTTTTTGAAACAGGAACTGAAAATACAGAGCTTGTCTGATGAAGTCTAAGTCTAGGATACATTTTTCACAGAGACTGTTTCAGATGTATTGAATGACAGATATTATCTACTTGGGGAAAAAAAAAACAACAAGCAATTAATTAATAGGAATAATTTTGCATGCCTCTTCGCCTCTGTTCAAATGGAAAGAAAAATAATTTAAATCAGAACAGAATGTGTTTCTGTAATGAAGATGCCAGTGGACTGAATGAACAATTAAGCAAGTTCTGTTTGTTTAAAATATCATTTGTAAAACTCCATTTCTAAATGCTCATCCTCTGTAAAAAGGCCCTAGTGACCAATTTTACTAGTACTGTATGGATCACTGGGTCTCCTTTATCTATCTATCTGATCTCACCCTGATGTATGAGTTCAGGAAATGGGAGTAGAAACTTCTTCAAATTATCTTGTTCTTACCCTCAAAGCAGTAGTCAGTAAGTGAGATGCCCTCCTTGAGGTTTTAAACTTCGTCAGAGATTTATATGTGTTTGGCTGATTTTTGTAACAGAGTATCTATCTTCACTGAGTCTCTAAGCCTTATACCAGTGTAAGTTCAAAATAAATTATTTGATAGGCACATTAGGCAATATTTTAAAATCACTTCAATATTTCAGGTGAGTAATGCCAGCTTGACTCATAACAACCAAAAATTTTTTTTTCTCTTGGAGACTGTAAAGAAAGTAAGACATCAGTCTAGCAGCCTGGGTGTAAATAGCAAGAGAGAACTAGGAGCATCTAACTTGACATCTGCAGGTTTAGAGTCCTGAAAGTAAATCTTGGAAACAATTAAATACAGTTCATTTGCAGTGAGGGATTTAATTAGTATTCCTTAAACTAATTGAAGAAGTGGTTTGTCCAGTTTTCTGAACTGTTTTATCTATAAGAAAACTTACACAGTAATTAATGAAGGGATTTTAGATAGCTGTAATTAACTGAAATCCCCTAAAGATTATTTTTAAGTTACTATGTGGGTAAGAACAGGAGCACTGAGACTGATCTTTGGGAAACAGATGAAAGAAAATATCTTTATTTCATCATGATAGCAATCTGACATTTTTGTGGTAGTATCATGGGGAAACACGGATTCAGCTACATCTCTGTTTTAAGATTCCTCTATTAGTTTTCGTCCCGAATCCTGCACATAAATTTCTACAGTCTTCTTCAGTCTCACAGTCTAAGACATTGCAGTCACAGGTTCCCTTCAAAAACTGTAAAAAAAAAAGTACACTCCATTGGATTAGTTGGCTCAAATAGTTTCAAAGAATGGTTATTCTTGAGAGAAATGTGCTTAATTTCCAACTCACATCTTATTAGAGGTTTACTATCTTTTTAAGTCAATTACATTAAACCATGGATGGGTTCCCCTTTCTAAAGGCCTGTCACTCCATAAAACCAGCTGATCAGTAAAAGCAGTTTTGGTGAGATTCAAAGCACCACAAGTTGAATCTCCTCATCAGTGGCAACACGTGTTCACACACTGCCCTGAAGGCAGTGTGTTTATTGAACATAGAAACTCGGCAAAATTATGGGGAAAATATTGTCTGTACCAAAGATGATATGGGAAGATAAAAATGGAGGCAAATAAGTACAACATGCCAGTAAGGACTTATATATCCATCACAGATATTTCTGTTTTTTAAAGGCTTAAAAAAGCAAGGAGAAACTATTACGGAGCCTTCCAGGGGGAAAAAAAAATAAAAATAAAAAAGACAAAACAATAAACACCAACAAGAAACAACAACAACAGTAAAAACAAACCACATTTTTATTGGTTGTGCAATGATTTCAGTTGGAGTTTGGCAGAGAGCTGCTTGTGAGCCCTCAGTTTTGCAAATAATCAGTATGTATTAGTGCCTGATAGTCCTGCCAGTTTGAGCATGAGCAGTCCTTTAGCACATTGTAAATAATGATACTAGTAAGATACTGGCTGCTAAGGTATTAAATTTGTTTCCATTATCCTTGCCATGATGTTTACCACAGAGATGTTTTCTCTCCAGACACTGGAGAAAACAAATGAGTAAGGAACACACCTGGGTATCTCACCTGTTTGACTCAACTGGCTTTCCAGGCAAACAGTGTCCACCACTGGAGATCTGAGGAAGCATCAGCTTCTTCATAGCATCACCAATTCCTCCTAGTGCAGAAGTGTCATCATTGCTCAGAGGTCAATGTTCATCTTATGGGAACAAGCAAGTCTTTAATAACAAACATTTGCTTATTTCAAAAGTAGCTTTGAAACTAGATTTGAAAAAATCTCTAGAACAGTCAAATGCCACTGCTATTTCTCTCACTGAAACCAGTATATAGTGGCATTAATTACTGGTGAAATAGATTATTTTAAGAGTCTCTGACTCTTAATGATCTCATTGATTCAGCTCATGGAGAAACTGAATAACTCAGAAGGACTTTTTCTATGCAAAGATATTGTACAACAAAATGGCACATGGTGATTTAAATACTCTGTGACGATGTATTGTTTACTAGAGTGAATTGGAAACATTTTCTTTGGTCAATGATAAATCGATCACACACAGAGGAAGAATTTCACATTTTAAGCCAAGTATAGTGAACATATTGCAAATTTAGGAGTTCACCACAATGCAACACAAAATGATTCCCAATTATATTAAAAATAAAACAAAACAACACAGTAAATATGAAAGCTATATGGTAGCTGAATTAAATCTTTTTTTTTTTTTTCTCCTGCAATACCATAAGTCCAGGAAAAAATAATAATGCATGAGGAATCTATTTAAACTTCCACTCATTTTATGGAAGAGTGAAGCTTCCTAGTTTTCTGCTGTCTAATAATAGCTTGCATGATTCTGTCTTTACAATGAAGTTTAGGCTGCAGTAAAGAATTCAGATGATGACAAATCTATTCAAAATTGTTATTTAAGTACATGTTTACGTCTCACCAGGCAAAATGTTTTTTGCATTCAAATTTACGAAAACAGTATTTTTTTCAGTTTTTCCTCTTCTAAAACTTGTTTACTCACTGAGAAGATTTCTTTAGCTCTGCTCTAATGGTTTTGAAGTAGCTCTATTCCTTGGTTTGAGTTTCTGGCTTCTGTGCTTCCAGAATTAAATTGATACTTCAGAAAGGATAAAGGAACTGGGAGATTGCAGAGTCCTGAACAATGTGGAGTGAGGGGAACAGATCTCCTTTCTGCACCACTGTCCATCAGAGTCCTGATCAAACACCCAAGTTTGGAGGTACTACTTATGATCTAACTATCTCTGCTGGTCTCAAAACCCTCTCTCTGTCTTATAGATTGCTTGAGAGTTGCCTGCCTTGAGCTGACAAAATCTCCCTTGCTTTCAGTATGTTAAACCTGGATGAAAAGCATTAGGATATAAGCTGGTTAACCCCACAGGACAAATCAATAGCTTGAGATAAAAACAGGACTTACCTTGAGCAAATTGCTAATCACCTTGAAAGGTAAAATGTGGTGAAGATGCTGAGCACCTTTATGTAAATGTCAACCCATGGTAACAGATAGTTGCTGAGCAGTGAATGAATTTCAAGTGAGACATTCAAGAATAGGGTATTTTCTATCCAGTCCTATAACTGAGCACCAAGAGTAGCTTGAAAAGAGGGCCCAAGTCCAACCTGCACTGCACCTGGACTACACCTCAAATGATGCTGCATGCTGGCACTCTTGAAGAACAGGTGAATCATGTAACTCATTACATAAATCTGTATTAAAAGTGATTTAAAGTGTTTGAGTTCAATTATGGAAAGGTGAAGATAGCAGTATTGGGATCCAAGAAGCATTAGGAATACTAGGAAAATAATAGCCACTTAAGTTAATACCCCAGTTGCTAGTACTGTTCTGGATACTGATATTGATTCCAATAGAGCAGCCAGCACTGTTTGAAGCTGGATGAAACACTGGAAAATGCACATATGGGAGTATTTGTGTAGTCCATGTGGGGCACCAGGTAAAAAAAAGACATCATGACATTGGTTTAGTTGTGCTTACAGGACTGTTATGGTCTACACGTAGTGCTGGTATATGCTATCCATCCACAAACATTTCCACTACCTTGACTTTCTCAACAGACTGCTGGAAAATGAGTAGTTGGGTGTTCACAATGTGGCAGACATACAACAATACATGTGCAGCTACCTGTGGACAAGGACTATAGGGCAGGCAGTGCCTTTGGCTGAAACCCAAATCTCAACTCTAGGATGCAACAGTACTGAGAATGGTTAGCATGTCACATGTAAATGGGCAATTAGATAGGTTAATATCACATTTATAATGAATAATTCCACATTGATGGATTTTCAGGCTAGCAGTATTAGCTTTTTTCATATATTATGATCTGGAGAATGTCACAAATTATACGTAATCTCACAAATGACAACACCTGAGAGAAGTCTGTATGGACAGTTATAGAAATATCTCATAAGAGGTGGGCTGCATACCAGTTAGCAAGCTGCATGTAGTTGGCAATGCTGCTTACATATTTCCTTTAGTTAACTCCATAGGAAAAGAAAGTAACTTAGTAGCTTAGTTACAAAAATAGAGCAGTAATGCCAGTGTGAACAACCTAATGCTTGTTGTGTAACCTTTGAGACAAATGTTTTAAGTACCAAGTGAATTTTAATAAGGCAACCGAGAATCTGTTTTTCTCTACTGAATCCTATAACTGACGGTGCTCAGATTTGCTTAGGGACAAGACCCAAGGACTCCCAGCCCCTGAATCATGACTATGCATGTCATAAATAGATGCTAGTTTTACTCACCTAGACTCCCTCCTCGACCAAGTAATCTCTTCTGTAAAACAGACAAGTAATTCATTTTCTAAAACTAGCTTTTGTCTGTGATTAAAATGTTTTTGTATCCAATTCATTAGTCTCTGCATTATCATTTGGCTTTAAACCACAACAAGGTATTCCTAAATTTTCCAGTCTATGGTTGTGCCTGCTCACCAATGCATCGAGCCTTCATTCTCTTACATTAGACTTGTTGATGTCATCTTGTTTCTGTCTGAAGCATATTATGATATGTAAATATTACCACATTGGCAGCAGCTGCAGTGCTGGGAGGAGAGCTAATAAAATGAGAGCAGGTAATCCACAGGCTCTTTGAGCTATTGCTTGCTAGATCATTCTCACAGTATACTTTTGTCTTTTGGGTGCTTCTTCTGATAAGAATTCCCTCAGCATCAAATGTATTCCAAGACTTCAGTTATTTTTGAGAACTCAAAATCTCCAACCCCAAAGCTCTCTCATTAACTCTTTCAAGCGCCTTGTTCAAATATCCACATCTCCCTTATTTGACATGACTTCACCCTGGACTTGAAGTTTTGCCACATTTCTGCCGTCCTTCAAGACACCACCCTCATTCCTCCTATTGTGTCCCTGTGTTGGCACAGTCCCTCCATAGATAGTCTTGATCAAACTACTCCAAAATCCCTGCTGCCAGTCTCTTCTACTTTCCCAAATAACTGGGAAAATCAAGTAAAACAAGATGCACAATAACCATTTCCACTACTTAGTTTTCAGCCATTAGAAAAAACAGACTGCTTACAAAACTGCAATATGTCTGCTTTAGAGGAAAAGAGGACAAAAAACGAGCCTAAGTCCACACACAAGCTGTGGCTAGCGCAAGTCAAGGCTATATTTGAATACATAGCCTTGAAGAAAGGCACATAATCCCTTTTGTTCACTGTAAAGTCTTCATGGTTTTAGATTCTGGTTTGCATGTGTTCAGACTGGTATAAGAAAGAACGCTAATAGAGAGAGATCATTTCTGCCAGAGAATAAAGGAAACAAAGGAACAGAATGAAAAGCGGTCTTTGAAAGAGTTGTATGGCTTTCAGAACTAGCAACTTTTGAACTTTTTTGTTAGTCTGGCCTATCAGTGCTCTGGGGTAGGGTGAACAGATCTTTAAACTCAAAGCCTTTTGAAAGAGGTACTTGAAAATGGAGAATTGTAATTAAGTCTACATAGAAATGTTTTTATTAACTATAACTAATAATTTCAACTGGTGGTTCGGCAGGAAGTGCCTATTTTAAGAATGAATATCACTTACCCAGCGACACTCAGAAATACAAGAAAATTTGTCAAAGCAGTATTTTCTTCCAGGACAATTGAATCATCCACCACATAGCTAATATATTTTCTAAGAATTACGCAAGTGGCCTTGAAAAAAATTGAATATCTAGGTCTTATGCATCTCAATGAAGGAAGCCGAGTGTCATAACAGCTTTGAAAATGCCATTCCTTCAGTCATATTAATTTCAGTCTAGCCCAGGCACTTCACAGAACCGAGAATGAGAATGCAACGATAGTACTGATGCAATACCTACAGGGCACAGGCTAGGGACTCTCAACCTCTAAGGCTTGTGAATGCCTGCTGTAGCAGTCCTCACTCTGAATGTGAAAGAACAAGAGCTAGAGAAGACAGGAACATGAATCTACAGAAAAGATTTTATATTAATTGCACGTTGTAGTGAATTTGAATAGCGTTTCTTCAAAGGTAAGCTGTCAGTGTTACAAGGAAGGTCTCAACTAATTAACAGTTAATGGATTTAAAGCACATACTCAGGTGGTTTGCTGAATTGGTGCCTAAATAGTGGTAACACAGTAGTATTGAGTATGAGCTGCTTGCTTCTTTTTAGCAAAGTTTCTTCAGTAATATTCTGTGACAGTTTTTTTTTACTGCAGTAATTAGCGTTAAGGACTAGTGCAGCTCAGAGGGACCAGTCTGTGGCCTGAAGGCCTTACAGCCTAACAGGTCTTTCACCTCTGCAAATAGCCAAGCACGCAGGGGACCTCATCTGTTAAAGTGCAGGTCTGTATTGATTTTGCACTTGCATAGAAAACTTATTTTGTGTATATATGCTGATCACAAGGCAGAAAATCTGCACAATTACAAACACAAGAAATACTAAATACTAGAATTCTTCTGGATGCATTTGTTTATGTTGTTGTTGTTGTCATTGTTGTTGTTGTTTTTAAAATCCTTTCTCCTCCTTATCATCTACTGTTTTTTCATCATTCCATCACCCACTTGAGCCTAGAGCCCAGATTTAATATATCTTAAGGGACAATAGGAGGCCAAAAATTCCTCTATGTAAAATACTAGCAAAACTCTCAGCAAATCAGTTTTCTCATCTGGAGTGTTATCTGCTTTAGCTGAGAAGTGAATTTTGAAAAAAACAAAGTGTGAAAAAAATGTCAGTCTTTGTTTCATACAGACTGTTATCACCTGTCATACATACTGCTATTATTTATTTAGCTGGAGTGAGCAGACCTTGCAGTTTATTTCTATTTAATCTCTTTTACTTTTCACTTTGCTTCCTCAGGATTTTGTTAGTTAGGCCTTCCTGCTTGTTTTGTCTTCACCCTTCATCTTTCTTCTTTCTATGTGAATGTCTGTCCATGATAACATGATCAACCCTGGTTTCTGTTTTTGTTCTTACAGATTCAAAAGGGCAAGACAAAGCAGAGGCAAGGAGAAACATTCTCTCTTCCTGATTTGCAGAAAGGCATGCCTGGATTTTTCTTTCCCCCTGCCCATTTTCAGGAATACTGCTATATTGAAAGAATATTACTTCTTCTAAGAAATTATCTATTTATTACAGAATACGCATCAGAAGATCACAAAGTGCCTTTCAAATGAAAATGATATTTTTACCATCTTTTCATAAAATCCTGTTTATTGGAGGGATTTATCTGCAGTGACTCAGCAGCTTTGAGGAACTGTTACTTGGACTGATATATTTTTGAAGAGGTATCTGACCACCACAGCTAGGAATACTAATCCTGTAGATGTTTCAGATGTTTTTCTGTTCAGAAAATTGTTCTCAGTGTTACCAGTTTCATTATCATCACTGAAAGATCTCCACAGATAGAGTGGAAGTTAAAGTAGACTCATTGTGACATTGGACAGCTCTGCCACGAACTGTAGTAAATGCAGACTCAATAGAAAGATGGCAGCTATGGTAAAAGGGGTGTGGATAAGACTATACACAGTCTAGTCAAGCTGATCTTCAAATGGTTTTTTGCCTCTGTGATCTGTGGGGTCTTCCATTTGGCTGTATCACAAATAGACATCAGGTTGGTGAGCTCTGTGCTGCTCTGAGTGCAATTAATAGTTGTACAAGGCAGACACTTTTTTTAGGTGGGCATGAAACTCGTTACATCCAAAACTAGAAAGTTAACAGGTTATATATCCTTTGGTGGACTGAAGTGGACATAAACTGATCTAGATCAGTTGACCTTGAGATCCTTTGAAACAGCAAGTTAAAGATGGCAGATGTTCACCAGTTCTGTTCTCTGAAAGCATAAGTTTGTTATAAGATATAAACATGCACCTTACTGCTAATAGGCACTTTGAAGCAATCAGATAACAAACGGGCTGTGTCTGGGCTGCCCTAGACTCCTGCAGTCCTTTCTTACAATGTTTTCTCTGTTATGGCAAGAACTCTAGGACAGAACACTGAAATTTTTTTTGTTATTGATGTTTTTTTTGTTTGTTTATTTGTTTGTTTGTTTTTTAATATAGTTACGGATTTTTCTTCCTTCTGTTTAATTGCAAATGAAATAGTTACTGTCCCATTACTGAACTGCAGTGCCCTCTAATTCACAAAAAAGACTCATAGTATTCCCAAATAAGATGTGCAAGAAGATACAAGAAGATCTGTCTTCTAAATTACTTCTTTGAAGCTAAAAGATGTAGTATATCTCCAATGTATTACTTTGCAGTAGCAATATTTTATTCAATCTGTTGACAAAAATCTTTTTATTCTACTGCTCAATGGCTATGGAAACAATTCTTCCAGCCACGGCATACTGAAATATCTGTGTCACAAAGGCTTGCTCCGTGACCTCTATAGTCAACATGTTGCACAAATAGACACATTCAGCAAAACATAACAAAATATTAAGATGAAAATTTCAGACTGATAACAATAAGCAAGTCATAGTAACCAAACTTTTCACATAAGATACAATTGCATGCACTAATCATATGTGCATACACATTCATATGCATATGTATATGCATATATAGTAAAAATATACAGGATGCAGTTGTTGGAGACCTACCATTGTCTTGTAGAAAATAATGAATATAATGAACTCCCAAACAAATCAGATTGAAATGTCCAGAATGTTTGAACATAACATCATCATTTTAGGGTTTGTTTTTCCTGAAGTGAAATCTTCAGTCTTCTAGGGTATGAAAATCTTGAATTAAATAATTTTCTATGTAAGTTATACTGCCCAAAAGAAACAAGATAGGCTTAGCGAAAATATATTAAATGTTCATTTCCTCATAACCATGTCAAAAGCTGCCAAATTTTAGAATAGAAAGTATACAGGGAAAATATTGCTTCATTTCAAGTCAGTCAAATGTATTGAGTAGGAGTACAACCCTCCATCTTGTTTAATAAGAATTTTACAAATCACATGGAATATTTTATTGCCCATTTTTTGTACATGAGCAATATATCAGTGATCAGTTCAAACTTCATAGGTTAATCATGAAGAAAATTCTGAACATCTTATGTGAAAAGTATGTTCCCATATGGCACTGGTTGTCATATCTGTGAAATCATAGAATCATACAATCATAAAATCATTAGAGTTGGAGGAGAACTTAAAATATATCTAGTCCAACTCCCCTGCAGTGAACAGGGACATCCACAGCTCTGATTTAGCTAGTTGCCTAGAGCCTGATCCAGACTTGCCTTGAAAGTCTCCAGGGATGGGGCATCCACCACATCTCTAGGTAACCTGTTCCAGTGCCTTACCACCCTCACTGTAAAATACTTTTTCGTTACATATAACCTAAATCTCTCAACTTTAAGCTTGAAACCATTTCCCCTTGTTCTATCACAAAAACCAAGTAAAGGGAAAGATCGCGGATTCTTCCCAGTTCCACAGCAATAGTGAACCAGACACGTAAAGCTCTACCATCAACCATATATTCAATTTTGTAAGTCACTAAAAAAAGTATCTCTCTTTTCAAATAACTTATTAAGGAACTTTTAAGCTAGCTTCATTGAAAAAGACAGTGTCTGGTTGTCTCAGATGGTTAACATTTATTTCCATAAAGAGCAAACCATTCCTCTTTTGTTTGAATTTGTGGCCATAAAATAAATAAGATTTCATCTTGTAGAATAACAGTTTGAAAAACGCTGCTGAAATGAGGTAAGGTCCAATCTTTTCTGGCTATATGTAGGTAACTGATATTGACAGGATGGACTTCTTTACATGCAGATGGAGGGGAGAATAAGCAAGGAACACATCGCTATTGCTATGCTACAAGCATAATCAGTAGTGATATCAAGTTGGAAGTTCAAAGAGAGATACCTACACAGGTACAGACAATTCATAGTCCCACAGAGCTGAAATGAGGAAAACTCCTTACCTAACCCATATACACACCTTGCAATGAGGAACAAGTATTTTCTTGCTTTATAAAGTTCAAAACTATTTCTCCATATTAAAATGCACAATACACATTTCATACTTGATACACATTTCATACTTAATACACATTTCATATTTAATACACCTAGAAAGAATTCAGGACATGTTTGAAATATATAAAACATGCCAAAAGATTGTTTACTGTGAACTTCTGTACAGGTATATAAAATACTCTGCATTTTGTGCTACTATACAAGGAAGAGTAGTTTTGTCTCTTTCTTTTGTGGTCACTCTGATTCCTCTCACCTTGAAAAAAATCCCAACATGCCTGAATAGGAAGCAAGACAAAAAAAGCAGTCACTGATGAAAAGCTATTACAAATAGAGCATGAACTCAGTCAACTGCCTGAAATGATGGAGATATAATAAATCATATCCTTGAAATACCAAAGAGAATTAGGAAACCTCACATGTCCTTACACCTGCACTCCCTTTATTTCATTTAGTCAGTATATTATTCATACACAGAAGAGGACTATATAAGAAGGATTATTTTCAAGTCTTATTCTCTTCCACACATTTCAAACTCGCACTCACAGACAGACATGTATGAAAAGAATGAGCAAATTTTAAGAAGAAAATATCTGAAAATGAAATGGTTTCAAGTACCTCTTGGGACTCAGTAGCACCACAACCTTTCAGGGGCATTAGAGATCTTCTAGAATTTCTGTGGTAACTCATCATCTCTTGGCATGCGCTAGACTTTTAGAATTTTTTCATATATACCAGAGGTGTGTTCTTCATGTAAGATATGAAAGCCTTCACTTTTCTATTGCCTGTTATTCCCATTCTTTTCCATATGCACATTCATTTTATGATTGCAAAGCTTCAGGACATTTTAAGTTGTGCCTGTGATGGTGTGAGCTGTGATATTTTTTGGAACTTGCAAACAACCTTTCTTTGCAGAGTGGCAACATCAGCCTATAAAGTGCTGCTGGTGAACCCTTGAGAATCATGCCCCAATAGTTTTTCCTAGCCCAGCTTAATATTTATCACTTGCCATTTAGTTCCCTTTTTCTTTGATAGCAAAGTGATTTCAGTTTTACTGAGATCTTGGACAAATCAACAAATTCTTTACTTGGGAGGAGAGGACCAGCCAGATGAATATGGGTTTTGTTTTTCCTTTCATTTTTCTTTCTTAGAAGTAATTCTTCACAAGGCATTTTTTTCTACACTTTCTCTAAGCTGTACTATGAGAGGAGCTCACATTCTTTTCCTATAAAGCTTCCACTCAGAAGTATTAAAATTCTCTTCCTTTGCATGACATTTCTCATGTTGCAGTCTCTATATCCACTTCATGTATTATGTGTCTTCATTAAATTATTATCCTAGTATATTTAATTGGGCATAGTATTTCTGAGCTTGCAAACAACTTTTGTTATCATCTGGTCTTGGGAGAATCCCCTCAGGGTTTAGTAACACTCATACTGTCCTACAGTTGGCTCCTTTAATCATAGGCACAGTTTTATTCTCTCTTTTTTTTTTTTTTCTTTTCTTTTCTTTCTTTCCAAAATTCCCATTCAAACAAGACTATAACTTAGGAAAAAAAATAAATAAGATGAGCTCATTAAAAGGATGTACACTACAAGAGACAGTTCAGCTGCTGTGAGGTTTATATTATTTTACAATAATAATAATATTACAGGAATAGTGCAATGGCAAACCAAAATGGTATGAAGAAAAGCAAATGGTTACAAATTTAACACAGTTTTGGAGGAGAGGATTTTCTCACAGCAATGTACCATTCAGAGAGGGAAAATGAAACTACAAAGTATCATGATGATGTGTGATTTAAATTATACTGATAATGAACAAAGATATGAATGACATCAATGTTACTTCAAACTAAATATATAGCTAAATATATAATTTGTTTGTTTAAAAAATAATGTAAAATTCCCTAAGCTAAAGACAGGCAAAGTCTGTCTGACAGAGATTGGTTAACTCACAAATTGAAAGAACACACAAGTGGAACTAACCACATAAATCAGAGAATAAATGAAAGAAAGGCTTCGCATAGATTAAAGATTTATACAGCTGTTTAATCCATCTGGTGTTTATCCATGCAAAGGCTGTAGAGAGCATATGACTCCAACGCCTATATTGCGGGATAACTGACTGATTAAATGAATTTGTATATCCATCAAAGATCAGAGGACTTAAAATTAGACTTCCAGGGAGACCAGATAATGGCCTTTCAATATCTAAAGTTGGGGACTACAGACAGAAGAGGTCAGATTCTTCAGCAGGATCTGTTCTGATAGGACAAGGGGAAATGGTTTCCAACTAAAAGAGGGGCTATTTAGATTGTGCATAATGAAGAAGTTTTTTACAATAAGGATGGCGAGGCACTGGAACAGGTTGCCCAGAGTGGTGGTGGATGCCTCATTCACAGAAATACTCAAGGTCGGGATGGATGGGGCTCTGAGCAGCCTGATGTAGGTGTAGGTGTCCCTTTTCATTGCAGGGGAGTTGGACTAGACAGCCTTTAAGGGTCCCTTCCAACTCAAAAGAGTCTAAGATTCCATAACTTACCTAAAAAAGCCACACAAAAGGTTTAGATTGTATAGAGAGTTAGTAGAAGTCTGGGCACCAATTTCCAAAGCTGTTTTGGAAAGCCAAAAAGAGAGGCACCAGGATGGATTTTACAGCCTGTGCAACGTGCCTGACTGTTGAAATCTAAAAATTAAACCACATTGTCCAAAAATACTGCATGTAAAGAAAATGGATGACTTCTGAAATATGAAATAAAAGCATACAGTTTGGGATTACATCAGTATTTAAGGACATAAGCCACAGCGAAGGTCTAGATTCTCATTGGATTTGAATATCTTATTCATAAAATATATTTTTTGAAGAAATAAGTTTTTTAGCATTCTCATTTATCAAGTCAGTTTTTCAAACAGAAATGTGTAAATGCAAAATTTTAAGAAAAGCTGATGACTTTATTCAGATGCTTATTGTATGCCCAAAACATCCTGATATGCAGGTAGCTAAGAAGAAGATCAATATATCAGTTCTAAACTTTGCACTGAAAAGCCATGGTGACTTGCACTGAGTAGTGCATTTCTGAGCAGTACTGAGTACTGGTGTACTCCTACTGAGTGCTGTAGAATATTGTAGAATACCAGTAGTTCTGTATTTCAAGGTTGATGTTTTTGCTTTAAGTAAATTTTAACCCCATCAGAGCAAACAAAATCTAGAAGCATTCAATTCAGATTGACACAGTAGTGAAAATGTTGTAATCATGAAATAGTGGTGAAAACAACAGACAGAGCAATATTGATGAGCATGATGAAAGGCACAGAGTTGAAACGATTAAACTTAAGAGTGTTGGATATCTTCATAATAGAACTATCTAGATTTGCAATGAGAGAAGAGAAACAGACTAAAAACATGTAAATTTACATCAGTTTTCTGTTAATCTTCTGTAATTTTTATTCTGTATGTCACTCTCAAGTTTAGTGAAGTAAAAATCTCTTAAACAGTACCCTCAAAAAATGTTTGAGAGAATCACTGTAACTTGGTTTATTCCCAGATACTCTATCTCTGCCTCTTCCTAATAACAGCTCTCTTGGATTTGTCATGCCATTTAATGTTCTACAACACACTGCTTACAAGTTTTAAAATATGATACATTTGATATTATGTGTTAATCATTAAATTAACTGAGCCTCATTACGATGGGTTGTATAAAGCACTGGGTGTGTAAAACATTTCACTCTGCAGAAATTCTACAGCTCAGCCAATGTACAGGTTACGTGCAATAAGTTAATAATAACCTCCTGCAAGAACTTAGGGAAAAACCTTGAAGCTTCTCTTTTATTGCAGAGAGCTTCACTTTGTAACATAGACAGGAAGCAGAAGGAATTTAACATAGATAAATCTACCTCCAGGCAGTGTGAGCTAAGGTCATTTTCCTTCATGTGGACATCAACAGATTGGCTGTTTAAGCCTGAATGAATAACCCTGAGCTCACCTTTTGTCAATAAGACACAGGAGATTCCAGAGGGTAATCTAGTTTACAGGTACCCAGTTTAGGCTGAGATTAATAGTACTTTGGAAGTGATAATTTGTGGTGATGTGGAAAGAAGTCTTGGAAGGATGTCTGTCTCTGATATAGATGGGTAAATTTAAAGTATCTGTAGTAGGATACCTTTGCCTCTTCCATGGTTATACTAAACCCACTGCTCAACACCAACGGCGTTCAACATTGTTTTACATTCATGTATTTGCACATAGTGAGCAGAAAATCAGTTCACCTTAAAATTTGAGCTAAGTTGTTAAGAATGGCATAAAATAAACTAGATTTTGACTGCCAACGACTAAATTTTCACCTATTTTAAACTCTCACACTCATTGTTGCACAGCTATGAAAAGTAGTAGCAAAACCGGTCAGAAAGCAGTTTCCTGGCTGGAAGACATGGTAAGTGCTCACAATATCCCACAGACTTTTGTTCGGAGATCAGCTTACCTGCCCCCGGGCAGGGATCTATACCAAAAAAGGCTCTTTCTGGGGCTTTTTGAAGTCAGCTACTGTGCTTCACTGAGCTGGGGAGTAGTGGGTGGGCTGCTTAGGCAGCATGGGCAGAGCCGTCACTGTCCACCCTTAACCTTGATTGGGCTTTCAGGTTATAAGCAGTCTCAGTGAGGGTGGAAGCTAGCTTCTGCCCACAGACCACACAGGGCAAACAAAGGGTTGTCAAGGTCAGCATCAGATGACCATCAGATGAGGAAGATTTAATGGAGACACATAGTGTTTCTCTTTTGTTTTACATGCCCTTGTATTCGCTTATGACAACTTGAAGGAATAACATAGTTTGGACTTCATAATGTTTCAAAGATTAAAAAAGAAGCAAAATTTCAAGAAAAGAAATGATAGGGATTAGGTTGATAAGGTTATTACATGAAATAAAAAGTCTTCTGCAGGATGTATCCAAATCACTTTATACAGAAGGCTTATAGATAAACAAGAAAAAGTACTAAGATTACAAGGTAAAAGTTGATATTTGTATACATACATCCAGATATATATTATACAAATATAAAAATAATCTGATCACTGATTCCTCCAAAAAACTGAAGGAAAGCTGCCACACAGAGGTGTAGTTCTTACAATAAGAAGAGGTAAGCCATTAGAGGCTTGATTTTATTATGGTCCTTTTAAAACTGCTTTCAGAGTGAAAGATATACCAATAAAATGAGGTGACCTTCCCTATTCTCGACAAGAAGGCATTAAGTTGTGCTTCAAAAGATCTGCATCAGAGATTTCCTTAAGTAGATGTGTTGACAAAATTAGGGTAGAAATAGTTCAAGGAAAGTGCAAACTGTAGTATGAGATCACGTGGACAGTATTGCAGAGACAGTCCTAAACAGTTATATTTTTTTCACCTGAAGAAAATTTTTGGACATAATGTTCTTTATAATACTCCTTTAGCATTATCAAGGATTTATCACTATGAGAAAAAGTCTCACAATATTCAGGTGCTATCCAGGGAATGCCTTGATGGCTCTGATGATTCTTACTGAGGATCAGTATCTCATACACAATGTCTGCTTGTTTCATTCTGAAAACCTTGACCACCTATTAGCTGTTTAGTTTATTCCCATGGAAAAAATGCAAACTGTCTCATTCACTCTATCCCATTAAAAGTTAAAATTAATCAAGGAAGGAGATTCTTACAGGTGTTCTTTCTTTTTCCCACTGGACTTAAACAGTGAGAAGAAAATTAAACAAAAGGAAGAAGAAGATGAGTCACCCTCAGTATATGAATAAATCTGGGACGAAGGAGTTGCAGACAAAAGAAAACATGATTTTCATTTTTACAGTTCATCCTTCATTTTCCAGAACTTATTGTCATCTACCGCCAAGATGCCAAGATTAAAATTTGTTTCCACCATTTGTCTTTTTGTGTTTGAAATGAGTTCAAAGGGATCACCGATTCCAGACCGAAAGTGCGTTACTCTCAGAGCAGGCAAAACAACCTAAGAGTCTGCAAGGAAAATCGGAATAAAGACATTGATGAAATCACTATTATTATTATTGTTATTATTATTGATGGTGGTAAAGGGCAAGGAAAGGGACATAAAACATCCTTCCTTTGTAGTCTTTTAAAGTGGTTTCTTCCTGTTTTGTTTATTCTGTAATCCTTATTTCTATCTCAGTTTCACCCTCTTCTTTTTGTACCATAAATTAAAAAACAAAAAGTTTACCTTAACCTATCCTAAATTACCTCCCCCTGCCTCCCTGGAATACCGATTAGTCATAGGCTAATACATTCTTTACTTAGAATACACATGATTATAGATCGTATGTACAACAGCTTGCTCAATAGAATATATTTAATAAATTGTTTTTGTGTACCTGATTTGTGTCAGTGAAATGAGCCATAGTTGCTGTCTTCCCACTGGACGAAACAAATCAGGGCACGGGGTTGGACAACGGTCCAGAACTGAACAAAGCAGTCAAAGTGCAGCCTCACCAGAGCTGAGTACAGAGGGATGATCCCCTCCCTGCTCCTGCCAACTGCTCTATTTCGGATACAAGCCAGAATGCTGTTGGCCTTTTTGGCCACCTGGACACACTGCTGGCTCATGTTCAGCCAAATGTCAACTAACACACCCAAGTCTTATGAAACTAGTCAGACCAATCTTATCAATTGACTGCTGACAATGTACAAACTTTGGTACCAAAGTTTGTTTGATATCAGATGTGCCCTGAAATGACAGAAGTCTTGGTATTACTAGATTCCTAGTCAACAGTGATTCTTTGTAAGAAAGAGTATGTGTTCTTATATGATTATTAAAATTAATCTGAGTTAAAAAACTAAATATCTGATCTAATCTTATCATCTTTTTTCATTATTAAAAGATGAACATGTTTTTTTTTTTTGTATCATGTTAGAAGGTATCATTATTTATACGTCTTCATGTACACAGGGTAGAGTATAAATCTAAATGTAGATGGGCATGTGCATTCACTTCATTCTAAAATTGTAGATGTATGTGTGCTTTTATATGCATATTTATGTGCACAAAAGCTAATGCTTCCTACCTAATCAAATTATCTGTACCTAACAGTTGATATATTTAGTCACAATAGAAGTACCTACAACAAACTAAAAGCCCAATGGCTTTTAGATGAATTGGACTGTTGCTAGGAATGCTTATAATCCTGTAACGTTACCTTTGATTTATTGTGCTGCTATAAGAAAAGAAAATTAAAAGGGTGAATTCTGTTAAATATAACAAATTTGAGCCTATGAACATAGAAACACTTCCCTGTTATTCTGGGTGTGAAAAATGCTACCATTTTATTTTTATTTAAAAAGTTTGCAACAATTATTATGTGGAATACATTATACAAACAACAGCCTGTTTCCCCTTCTTTATTCTGTTTTTCTTTACAAAACTGCTTTCCAGACTGGAATGCATTCTGACAATAAAACCGATTGAAATACTTTCCATGTAATTTCATTCTGTTGAAGTTAAAACATTCCACAGAAGTATATGAGTTGAAAAGGATATTTTTAACAGGAAAATTTGTCAGTTCGGATTCTAAGCTAAGAAGCAACCAGAGTGAGTCTAGCACACATTTTTAGCAGAATAATCCTTCCAAGTTGAGGCTTTAGCCTTGCTCTAGCCTTGCTCTAGCCTTGCTTTAGCTAGCAGGAGTTCAGCCCTAAAGAAAGCAGTTACAGTGTCCCTGGGTTATCACAATTTAGTTGACCCCCTAACCACTTTGCATACTTCCACGACAAAAGGGTCTCAAGTTTCATAAGACTTTTCCACACTTTTTTGAAGTACATCTTTGGATCTGTGCTGTCTTTATCAAAGCACCACAAAGTTCCTCATTAATGAAAACAGGATTTGAGAAATCAAATATTGTCATGAAATTAACTGTTCTCTCCTTTCAGCATTGGAGCTAAACTACAGCTGTTCTCATCCTTCAGGTTTTTATGTAAGGTACTCTCTGTATATTTTTGTATTCATGAATATTATGCTGAAATCTATATCTTCATACTCAAAAAGAACTCACAGACTTTCTCTGAAATTCTGTGCTGTGATTTTTAGAATGTTTTTCCTGGTTCATAATAAGGAATATGTTCTGTATTTCAGAATTTAGTCAGCGCTGACTAGAAAACATTGTATCCATACTCATATGGGCTGTCATAGGATACCTTGGTTATATAATTAGCAAGAGAAGCACAGCTATGTATTCAAATTCAAATCCATCCTACACACTTCCTTGTAGGCCAAGCTGTCTTAATGTGGGGTGTATCACAATGCAGAGATGCTACCTGGCACCCCAAACACTGTACAGACCTGGCTATGTAGCAACCATGTTTGTAGCTTACTGGGTCTCAGCAGAGATTGGACTAAATGCTCTTGTGATGCAGGTATTCTGTCTTCTGGACTAATGCTAAGTTAGAAATAGGTATGCATATGGTCATTGGTAATTGCTGGCCTCATTGTGTCTTCATGAAAGAGCAGCAAATCCAAACAATGCATGGTTGCATTGTTCATACTAGAAGATAAACAAGCAAAAAAAAATAGTCCTTTACTCCTCTCCAAGAATCCAAGGTCATTCTCCAGTCCAAAAAAGGCATCTCAGACTGATCTAGACAATGCTGATAATAAACTGCTATGATGTATCAAGACAGCAATTGTACCACGATGTAAGAGCTTCTTCTCCTTGTGAGCAACCTCAGGTAGAGTTAGATTGTCATATAAATAAGTAAATAAATGCATACATGACCCACAGAAGTGTCTATATAAATTAGTAGCAGAAGGCAAAACTTTTCTTTTTGTGACATGTCCATAAGTCACATACAAATGAAATGATATTGGAGGAATAACTGAACTCGTGAAGATCAACCTTAAAACCTTGACATAAACTTCAGAACAAAATACATATCCTACTTTCTCAGTCAAGGACTCCAATAACTATGGTAGATGTTTTCTTATGTTTAAAATTTACACAAGAAAAACAAAAATTTACACAAGAAAAACTAGGTTTAACCAGCTGCTCCATAAGGGCATTATAGCAAAACAGAAAACTTTCCCACACAGTTTACAGGTAGAAGTGAGCTTTTTGACCTTATTTACTAACATATTTCAGGCACCTACAGGAGAAATGTAAATACATAAACCTGGGAAAAGACTGCTGGATGGCAGAAGAGATATATGAGCTAACAGTGTACCATGAGCAAGAAACTTTTGCTGCAACATATGAGAATGCTTACCATGGTCCTTGTGGGAAGAACTAAGCACACATTTTTCAATATAGAATTGCCTGGACGCTGACACTCAGCAGCTTCATTCCAGCATACAGCTTAGGAAGCAAGGCAGTGATAATAACCACCTTGGGCAGGTTGCTACTGCTGTGTGTTCAGCTGAAGCATTAGATAAAGACAGAATATCTTGAACACTGCAAGTGGACAGGCTAATGCCCCTGGAGATCACAAAGCCAAATCACATTTCAGATGATATTGATCTAGGTTAGATGACCCTGTTAGAAGAGGACCATCAGTGGAAATTGAAGAAATTGCTTTGCAGACAAACTTGACAGGTAGCCCAATTTTTAGGATTAAATGTTAGGTTATTACTAGTGATTCATCAAAGGCTGCTCCAAGGTAGCAGCACTACTTTTCATATCAACTGTCATAATATCAAAGAAAGAGGGGACAGAGGTCAGAAGTACACACACCAGACATTTCTCTGGACACAGAATACCTGGAAGGTTCCACAGAGCTTAATCAAAGATTCACCATGGCTAAAATCTGGAAATCAGACTGGGACATGCATGTAGGCAAACGCAAGGCCCACAAGCAGGAGAACCAAAAATGTGACTGCTTGTGATTTTCCTGGTTTTCACATGGAAAACGTGGACTTCACTTGGGACTACTGACTCTTATTTAATGGGCAGTAGCAGAGACTGAAGAAGGGAGATATTTTTGCTTTGCACTACTCCACATTGAAAGAGCAAGCTTACCCAAGAATAAGCATTGCTACCTGCAGTTGTGAAGATAGGCTAGGTGGAGAAGTTGCTCTCATCATGCATCGTTAAACATGATCTCAAGTTGTTTGCAAAGAGAGAGAAGATTATTATCCTCTTGTCCAGTGGTCTTAATATACACTTTGTGTAAACTATTACAAGACATGCCCATACAGTTAAATATTGTTGGATATGTGCTGGTCTGTGGCTCAGGTACACCTTTTATCTTTTATTGTCTAATGTATTTAGTCATGTCCAGCATTCCAGGCTGTCTTGGTAGCCAATTCATCATAAAGACAGCACAGTACTGACCAAAGGGACTTTATGCTTCTTGTTTAATCATTTATTTTTATGTTTTCTCTCTCTTTCCTTTTCTCCAGTACCATTTTTTATCCTCCGTCTTCATTTTTCTCTCTCATTAAAGTGCCATTTTATTACTGTGAAAGGCACTTGCAAATATATAGACACTAAACTGTGACCTGAAAACAGCAACATTAGAAGAGTTCTGCAAGAAGAGGGCCTTCAGTAGCAAGAAGTTCTTCCCTCTGGGTGTCAGCTTTATCTCCTGAGATCTATCCTCTTGGCTGTGTCAGTCTCATTATCTCTTAAGAGTGGTTTCTCTCTGACAGATCTTTTAGGCAAGGGCCAGGATTTTTAATTATATTCTAGAATGAGGGATGCAGACCTAGACTGTATCTGTCTCTTTGTTTAAAAGGCAGGCAGCTATATGCTGGATTTTCTGTGCAGCTTTCTGCCCTTGCAGACCTTTCCTCCATGAAAACTTTAACAGCAGACTTCAGTTGATCTTGAGAGTTCACAGGCACAGTTGCTGCAGATTTTATATTATTTGTAGTTGCCTTATTTTCTGGGTAAAGCATGAATTAAATGCATGTATTCATTACTGTAAGACAGCTGCAGCAGCTGATTTCTCAAACATTTGCATGTAAAAATCATGCTTTGGAATTAAATTTGACAATACTGTAGACTGATAAAAAGTGGAAATGCATCTGAAAGATTTAATTTAGGGGAAACAAAGAAATCTAAAATTTTAAATCATTCCCTTTTAATCGTAATGTCAATTTTATTGGCAGTAGAGTCCATCAAATCATGCTTAAACAGAAGAGAAGGGTATTTTTAATGTATTTGATTTTGCCACACAGTATGTTGGCTGCACTACTAATTAAAAGCTGGTACTTTCTAAATTAACTTGTGAATACCTACAGTGACGGAAATTGCCTCCTTAACAGTATTATTTACTGACAAAGCAGGTGATGACCTGCTTGTATTTCCCAAACAAGTTCATTAGTTTGTCCTAATGGCTACTGCAGATAAATACTATGATATTTCATTATCATGATATTTACAGAAGAATAGAAGAAGAGCTAATAAGAGAGAAAGAGTGGGTGAGAATGGGGAGTCGGGGAGAAAAGAGGGACAGAAGAAGAGGGAGAGGGAGAGAGAAGAAAATAATACTAATAAAATAAACAAAAACAGATTCCCAGCTAACTGAGGTTTCTAGTACAGCCAGCATGACTCACTGTTGGTCAATAGATGTATATCTGACAGCTGCCATTAATAACTATTAGAGCGCTGTTTGAGCTCCAGGGCAAGATGCTTCAACATTCTAAAAATATGATATTATCATTCTGCAAGAGTAATAGTTTAGGCAGCAGCGGTTTCAACCCTCTTGGTCTGACTCTTCAAACTGACATCATTTAATCTAAATGTTCTGTCCTGCCAGATCCCCTTTTGAGCATGCAATATGATGAAAGAGCTCTAAAGTCATTAATTCAAATGGTTCTATAGAAAGTATTCGCCAGGTACATCTGGAAGTCTCATACATTACCTGCTAGAAAGACAGACATAAATCCTAGGCTAGCAAACATCTCTCACTACCAAGAAATTGAACAACACCACTAGTCCACTGGAAAACGGAGCTTCGCCACTAAATTGAAAGGAAATGAATTTGCCCCTTTCTGAATGCTGCTGCAACAGAAATGACTTCAGAAAAAATTCAAAATCATCTTCAAGAATCCTGTTCAACTTTGTTTTAGTTTTACTGGAATTTGCAGATACAGATCGATGACAGGCTTTCTAAAAGACCTTCCCACATTGTGTCCTTGATTTGAACAGATGACACTAGGTACTATGTTTTTACATATGATTTAATTTTAGGGACAGACAAATTTCCATTCTTCCATCAATTTCTGTAGCATGTAATTTATCATCTGTACCGATAATTTGTCTTTGGACCTTCTTGGTCTTACACATTTAAGGCATAATTTTTTTGCCAAATTATATTGATGCTTTCCATGATACTGTTTACCAGCAAGATTTTGTATTAGCCTGAAAGCAAACTGGAAAGATACACAATATTCTTGTTTTTCTTACTAACAGGAGCAATCTTCTTGGGTATTTCCAAACAGGGATTTTTTTTTTGTGTCACTCTCCACATTAAAATATATGACCTATAAGCAGTGCAGGAAATTAAGTGAGTTCACATCACTTCCAGTCAGGTTGAAGAGTATTGCCTCTTGAGTTAGAATGAGGGGAGATACTGGGGAGCATTTTGTATGCAGTATCTTCATCAATAACCCCGCTAGTGAGATTTGAAAGGGTGGTCCAGCAAAGCCCTTTCAAAGCTGTGAATCAATCATGAATACCTTCATTTGACATGGCCTGAGCTGTCCTGCTTTCCCTTATGAAGCTTCTTTTATGTTATCAGGATTGAAAATGATTATTACATGTTGAGCCTTAAATGGCCACGCTGAAAACTTCAGACTGCCCGTCTGCCAGTCTGCCACATTTCTTCATCCATATATCTGCATACATACTTCACAACTAACTTTCGGTACTCTTTCATAGAAGAAAAAAAAAAAAAAAAAAAAAAAAGGTTGCCTCGCATTGTTTCATCTGGCTGAGATAAATATGATTTCCTTCCAAGATAAGCTGTACAGAACTGTGATCAGAGATCCCTGTTTTGTCACACAGATTTTCAACTGCTAGCATATCAGGTGGATCTATGCCATTCTCTGTGAAGCACTGATCCTTCATAGCCAGAAAGTCCTGTGCTAGTCCCAATGGAGAAACTGTAGAGAAAGAACACTCCCAGTATTTCTCTATCTACATTACTGCTCATCAGAGATTTATGTAAGTTATACTTTTATTATTTTCTGTGGTTTAACTTGACATGAGACCAAAGGTGAACTGTTCTTCTTATCCCATGTGTACAGGATGATATTGCTGCCTTTATTACCTTGGAACTTCAGGGATTAAGACTATTTGGAATATAAGAAAAAGCAACAAGTGACCCTTTAATTATTCCCTGGTCAATACAACAACTAATAGATATTGAAAGAACATTATGTTATTTCACAGCAAAACAAAACAAAAATCCTCTTAGCTTCCTTGTTTCCTGCTTACCTTTGAGACTAAAGAAGAGTTAAAACCACTGTGAAATGAGTGCAGTGAAAGAAATGTTTGATTGTCTCCAACACTCAGAGCCTCTGCAGGACTCTAATCAAGGATGAGTTTAAGACTCTTGGAAAAAAAAAAAAAAGGCAAAAAGGCCATATTCTTTATATTTTTTTACTAATATCTTTAGAACTTTTCTAAGAGGTTCCTGTAGTCTGCTTACTAGCACAAAATGAAAACATTGCTCAGGTATTTAAGACACACACAATGAGAACAATGAAGTCTAATTAAAGAGAATCTCATCGTTTCTGCCTTAGATTCATAGTTTTGCCTATCCAACAACTGTACTTCCTTAGAAGTGCAGTGAAGAAATATTCTTGGATCCAGATATGGGTTTATAATATACCATGATTCGGTGCAGTGGCAGGTATTATATAAAAAAATTGAGGTAAAATGGATGACTCACATGTCTGACTTCTATGAGAAGAAGTTAAATTATATATGGTCTCAATTAGATTTGGGTGCACCTTTGAATTTTATTTATTTTTAATTAGATTACTGGATTTTTACACATTTTGGATTATGCGTTTTATGGATTATGGGTTTTAGGTTTATGTTTAATCTGAAGAAATATCAGCTTCATTGTATGGAAGAAAATCAATCAAAGGCTAAATACAAACCGTTATTTCTAAGATGAGCTGGTGTTCCACAAGAGAACAACATATACCATTTCTTTCTAGTAATTTTCAATGTCTAGGGGTCTGTTTTCATATATCTAGAAATCTGCTTCTGTTCCATATCTTTTTTAGTCCTGAGAATTAAAATAACTAATACTCTGGGAAAACAAACAAACAAACAAACAAAAAAACATTATATATTTAAAGACAATAACCCTCCATAATAATTTGAATTTTTTATTTAAATTATTTACTTTAAGAATGTCATGTTAAAAAAGAACTTTAATTGCAAAATGAGTGAACACTCACTTTCATATAAAACACAATATTTTAGAGTAAATCACATTTCAACTCAATCTGATATTTTTCCTCTTTCAAAACAGGTAAAGAAACAGTTAATATTCTTTTCTGTGTTGGAAGACTTCTACTTGCTCTGTTTTTACTTATTTCACTTTTAGTTCATCTGTTATAGGCACATGCCTTGTACAAAAAAGCAATCGCTATATCACCGTCTCAATTTGACTCCTTCCTACCTCTGTCCTGTATGTTTCAAACCCCTTGGCTATTTTCAACTACACTTTGTAGCATAGAAAGCAGTGCAGAACATAATTTCCTCACCACATATGAGGTGATCTGATTTAAAATGAGGCCTTGGTAAGGTCTCTGATAAAATGAAATAAAAATATGACCTCTTGCTTCTTCAGGCACCAAAATAAAAAATCTTCCAGTGCTGAAAAATCGCAAGGTTTGTGTAAGACTTGTGAACTTCCAGGTTAGGTTTGTGACTACAGGTTGTCTCTTCACTGCAGGATCCAGGAGCATGGGTGATATGCATGGCCCTGGGCCTGGTACTTGCTGTCTGATGAGGTGAGGAGTGCCAATTGCCTGCTGTACTAGTGTGCAGGTGGAGGTGATCGGAGATGAGGGATAGAACTGTAACTGTGCTATTTGAGAAAGATTCATTTCTGTAGGGCTTCTAGGCAGTGCGGACCACATCTTGAGATACAACTCTCACTTCCATTCTCCTTTTCAGATTGTCAGTATGACAGCTTTTCTGTAGGCTAAAATGGAATTAATAGCTTTCAGAGACAATGGTAATGTCCTTAATGTTTATTAACTGCTTAGAAAACATGTCATGTTCAACAAAGACCAGGTAATATTTGAGTCATATGCATGTTAACCCTTGCCTTGATGCACATAATTGCATGCTTCTTCAGTCCTAGTGTCTTATGACAAGTATATATTTAGTATAACACTTTCTACATGTCCTAGCAGGAAAGGATATGAATATTTTGCTTCTCTACTCTTCACTCAAACCACACAGATGTTTCTAGTGTAGTTGGAACTAACACTCTAGAAGGACATCAGAGAGATGTCTCAAACACATCCAACAATAGCAGTAAGTTGTTTGGCACTTGCTTTTTTCGTGCTAACTCAAAAATAAAGCAAGCAACATTGAGTGTAAGGTACATGCAATCTTTTCAAAGCACTAGTTCTATTCCTGAACTTTCCAAATTAAGAAGCAAAGCTTTATGTTAGCATGAATGCTGAGTCATACTGCATGCAAACAGGAAACAACAGTAGGCTGGTCCCTAAGAAACTTTCTCAAAATATCAGTTCAAGTAAAAAACTAGACTAGGCAGTAGTGTCTAAAATTTTCACTGTGTAATCCTTATTTTCAACAGTTTTAAGCAACAAATGTATGGGCTCAACAGTAGGTCACTATCTTGTTGAAAATGTTTGCAAAATCCGGAGCCTGAAAAACATTGTCTGTTCTGGTCCCAGAATGTTTTAGAAAAGTTCTAAAGATAACCTGACATTTACTTTTGTCTCTTCATCTGACAGGGATTGAATTTTTAAATCAATTACAGTAAGAACCATTTATCTACTGAAAAATTATCTACTGAAATTATCTACTGAAAAATTATCTACTGAAACATTTGCTCTTGTTTTATTTCAGATCCAGTATAGATGGAAATACAGAATAAAAATCTGGAAGATTTCATTTTCAGCTGTTACTGAAAAATGTTTACACTCATTACACTTGGTTGGACTGGATGATCTTGAAGGTCTTTTCCAACTTGGTGATTCTGTGATTCATGGATTTCCATCAGGTGAACTTTGATGTAGACTTTGCTAATTGAGCATTACTGTAAATCCAACAATTCACAGTACTTGCTCACAAAATACATCCTTTTCCTTACTTCTCACTACAGGAAGTGGTATACAGAATACTCCAGCCTTAACTGGAGACTGCACAACACCTAGAAAGTTTATGCTAGTTTATACAGAACATTTCTCTGATAAAAAAAATGCAGAGCATGTAAACCTGAAAGTTGACAACTAACAGACAGAGTCATTTCATTCTTCTTGTATTTTTCTTCTCCCCTGGCAAACAAATTACCATGAGATTATTGGCACAGAATCCTTTGAATAATAAATTGATTTTATAGTCTTGTAATTTGTTATCTTGACCTTTACACATCTATTTTTCATATTTTATTGAAGGCAGCATTAAGGTTTAGCAGTTCATGTAAATTATATTGGGGTTAATGAAGCATGGAAGATTATATGGCAATGAAGAGTTGGTTGAATCTTTTAACTGCATCTCTAAACTCTCCATTGTTTGCAGTAAGAAAATGACATCTTTCAGGGAAGCCTTAAGGAAATTTCATTAAGTTTCTAATAAGTTAACTACATTTATAAACATATACTCAGTTATTTATGAGAAGTTCTTAATGAAGAGTGAAAGCAATTTGCAGTAAGAAGAAAATAATAGATAATAAAAAGGAATTTCTCACTTGATTTGAAATCAGAGGAAGATTTTTCTTTTGTCTTATATTCTTTATTCTGTATGTCATGAATTTTCTATGCTACTGTCAAAGATTCGTTCCAGTTCCATGACTAATGTAGTGGGGGAACCCATGCACCCATGCCCTGGGAAAAGGGAAAGGCAGGTAGCGAAAATATAGGGAGATGGGCCTAAAAAAAACCACAGCAGCAACAAGGTAAGGGAGAAAACTAATTTAATAAATATGATAGCAGAATGTGAGATAACACAGTATAATACAATATAATTGGAACTGAAGCTAATAAATCAAATAAAATGAAAGAGAGAGAGAGAGAAAGAGAGTCTCCAGAATGGAAGGCTTTACTCTAATGCTAAAGACAAGACAGCTAGGGATCACACACCACAGAGACTTGTGAAACAAGGAGCAGTCTTGTGACTCCCGAGCAGTTTTATTTTTCTCTCTGTATGGAAAATAGAAATAGAACAGTGAAGTCTTCTGGGATATGTAGTTCTTCTCTGCTAAGAAAGGTACCCAGAAACTATCAACAGCCCATGGAAGTGGAGCATTAACCCTTCAACTCCAGAGACTACATGATGTTATGATGTGGAATACCAATAACAAAAATCATAAAACCATGAGAGCCACTAATGGAATTATGCCCACTGAAAAATTTTTATGTTTGTCTAATGCTCTAGGTTCACGTAAACATAGATTTCTATCCACAGAGTAGGATCATATGCGTTTCTGATTCCACTGTTTTGTAATGTTGCATTTATTTCCTCACCTTCTTATAAGTTTTCTTTCTCCTACATTCCCACAAAATATAGTCCCCAAAATTCAATGCTAAAACACAAACAGTTACCTAAAATTAATGTACAAAAATGAAGACTTACCTGGATTCAAGGGAGCCTGGCTGACTTATCTATGTGACAGGCTCATTCATAATTTGATTTTTCTAATCTCCTCAGAAAATTTCAAAATTGGCATGACTTGAGAGAAAGACTTTCCACAAAACTGTCTCCTTGTGCATGTGAAAATGGGGAGTTCAATGAAAAGCAAACTTCATTCTTTAGTGTAAATTCACAGAATCACAGAATCACCAAGGTTGGAAAAGACCTTCAAGATCATTCAGTCCAACCATTCACCTGTCACCAATAATACTCACTAAACCATTGATTGTCACAACCATATAATAAAGGCAAAAATGCAGTTAATTATGAAATTAAAAGTTTCAACTGTGCCTGTAGCAATGTAATGTCAAAGCATTGCTTATGTTGAATATTTGAAGGTTTGAAAACACCAAATATTTGAAATATCTCTTTCTTATGAATTAAACATCACTACATTGTAATACATTTTATTGTCGTTATGCGTGCTTTAACTTAAAATATATGCTCATTGTGCAGTGTCAAATCTGACTTCCACAAGTGTTACTGCCAAACACAGACCTTAGTCTATCCTCAGGAACCTTATCCTACTGTTTCCATCACTTAAACTCCAGTATATGTGCAGACGCAACCTGCTGCTGAGCTCTGAAGTGTTGCCGCAAGAGAAACATAAATGTAACAGCAAATCTGCACAGGGCCAAGGCCCTCTTGCCATTTGTACAGTGAGACCTGTTCAGGGGTGAGATCACTTGCAGTCCAGGAGTCAGATGATGCAAACTGGGCTCCTTGGAGATACAGTATGGACAGTTTGGCTCTGATCTGCAGAAAATTTGAAAAAATATAGGGCATGGTGTTTATCAGAAGAAAATGAATGATTGATCTCATGCTTCAGCTAACAGAAAAGACATTGTCAAAAGGATAACTGCAGATATTTGCCTTAGTGATCATATAGGCTGTCACTGATAACAATTTCTTATAACACTAAGAAACTTACAGAATGCGTTACATCATTGGCTTAAAACAATAAATCCCAGCATTTCAAGGATGACTTTTTAACTTGATGACCAATATTAATTACCATTACAAATATGGATTTCATGAAAACTTTGCTTAAAAAGATATTAGATCACTACTTTGAATGTTATGTGATCCCTGCTTTACCAAGTAAATTAACAGATATGGCAAGACAGAAAAACAAATAATTGAAAAAAGCAAAATCCAGGCCAGGCGAATAACTGGAAAGAAGATAAAGAAAGATACCTCTCTTTCCACTCCTCATTCGTAAAATCACAGAATCACAGTATATCCTAAGTTGGAAGGGGCCCACAAGTACCATGAAGTCCAACTCTGGGCTGCACACAGACCACTCAAAATTCAAACCCTATGTCTGAGAGCATTGTCCTAATGCTTATTGAACTCTGGTGCTTGGGGCTGTGCCCACTGCCCTGGACAGCTTGCTCCATGCCCACCGCCCTCTGGTGCAGCAGCTGCTATGAGGTCCCCCCTCAGCTCCTCTGCTCTGTGCTGAGCAAACACAGGGACCACAGCCACTCCTCACACACCCCGTCCTCAGACTCTTCCCCATCTCTGCAGCCCTCCTTTGGACTCTCTAATAGTTTTATGTCCTTCTTAAGTAGTGGCACCCAAACCTGCACCCAGTGCTGGGAGCAGAGCAGGACAACCACTTCCCTCACTGGCAGTGTTGGGCCTCATACGCCCCAGGGTACGGTTGGCCCTTCTGGCTGCCAGGGCGTACTGCCAGCTCAGATTCAAGTTGTCACCAACCAGAATGCCAAGATCTCTTTCTGCAGGGCTGCTATCCAGACCCTTGTCCCCCAGTCTGTACATACAGCCAGGGCTACACCATCCCAGGTGCAGAACCCAACACTTGCTCTTCTTCATGCAGATAGGGACCATCCTTAAATTTGTCCAGATCTTGGTACAAGGCCTGTCTGCCTGCAAGGGAGTAAACACTCCTCTCAGTTTAGCATCATCCACAAGTTTACTTAATATAACTTCCAGATCTTTATTGGAATTGACAGTGAAAGCATTAAAGAGAAATCGTTTTAAAATGGAGCCTAGCAGAATCCCACTGGTGACAAGTAGGGCAATTGGCAAGAAGAGCAGTGACTAGCAAATGTAGCTAATCAGAGAGGTCCTCTTGCCTTTGTGAAGCAAGGTTATTTATAGGCAGTCAAAATCACAGAATTGGAGAATCACAGAATGGCCCAGGTTGGAAGAGACCATGGAGATCATGAATCTCCAACCCCCTGCCACAGTCTGGGCCACCAACCTCCACATTTAACACCTGACCAGAAAAATGATTAAGGTGTTGAAGAAGTATAGTATGACCTAAGAAAGCTGAGTAACTTGGCACACGTGGCAGCAGATTAAATTGATGGGGTAAAAGCATGGCACTGTGCATTGGGACTAGTTATTTGCAGCATTCATATTTGTCAATGGTGTCTAAATTAACTGTGACTATGCAGGAGAAAGACTCGGGCATGACTTCAGACAGCTTAGTGAAATCATCTGCTACAAATTAAAGGACCTCTTGGCCTCTTTCAGGAAAAGGCAGAAGACTGCATGAGCTCTTTATGAAACAGTCACTTAGATCTGCTTTGTGCATTGGGGCAGTGCTGCTTTTCATCTGACACATGGTTTAGGCGTTGGAGGAAGATGCATAGGAGGACAAGGTGTTTTGGATATAACTCTCTGTGATAAAATTTGCAGTCAGTCACAGTTTGTAGCACTCTGTTGCTTTCCATCACTGGTTCCAGATCCCATAGCTAGACTCGGTTTTTCACAGCATCATTGTAGTGATAATGTCCATGAGAATTTGTGACCATATTGAAACAAACATGCTAACTTTTTGTCACAGAAAATCTTGACATCTGGAGGAGATACTGGTAGATGAAGAAAGATGCATAGCTGTAACCAAAAAACACATCTTTAAAACGTATATGAACATTCAAATAATAATTTAAAAAAAGGGCAGAAAAAAAAATAAAGCTTTTACTTAAAAATGCGATGAATCTGGATTAATAGCAGGTGCAGCTGTTATCTCAAAATGGAGGAGCCACAGAACCCTTATCTTTTGCAGAAGGCTTTGCAGAGTATATTTGCATTTCTGAGGAAAAAAAAGAAAGGTTTGCTAAAATTTACCGTGTAGTTCTAGTAACAATATGCTAGCATCTTTTACCTTAAATTAGCTCTACTTTCAAACCCTTTATTTCTGCAAACACTTTACAAGACCACCTTAAACTTCTGCTTGTTAGAGACCTTGTGCTCACAGGCTGATGTTTTCAGGTTCATCTTTTACCAGCTGGTGTCAGAAATGCTAGCTCTTTCACTTGACTCCAACATTCAGCTGTAGCACTTGTGGTGACTCCAGCTAGCACAGAACTGAGCAGTGAGGATTTCAGTGGTGAAAACGTTTCAGGCCTCTACGATGATTTCCATGTAGTCTAGCTTGACAGCCTGGAGAAAAAATAGGTTATGGAAGAACATGTTTCAGTTTATTGAAGGAGCAGAAAATAGAGAACTAGACTCTTCAATTTTCTAAGCGTTAAAGCCTTAGCTCAAGCAAATTCCACACTTATTTCAGCCATTTCATATCTGTAGTTACACTAAGAGAAAAGGTTGATGTACCACATCATTATTAACTCCACAAGCAGGATTTCTACCTTCTCAGCCAGGGTAAGGTATGTACATATCTACCATGATTGTTACACAAGGAATTTGTTCATTTGCTTCAGCCTGAGAAAATAACCGGAACACGAGTAAAGCTTATACATATTAGATTGATGCAGTGTATGAAAATACAGATTGTTTTGGATATTGTTCAGATTCGTAATTCTTAGGCTTTTAAATAAGATTTGGAAATGATGCTACATGCTAAATGACTAGAGTTAGGAGCTGCTTTTTAGTTGCTGTACTGATGACAGATTTATTTTTATGTTTTTAATTATTGACACAGTTAAGACACAGGAAGGCCTAGAAAAAGAAACTCATGGGACTCTGCCAAGATGATATTACTGAGCTTGATTCCTCCTGATTATGATTAGAAATTGAAATTAGTATTTATGCTGTGTGCTTTCCCCACAACCTATTCACTTTTAATGCATTTAAAATCAGCTATTCTGGCACCTTCTGTGTAAAACAGTTGAATAAATGGCCAAGATTCTCCAATCAGCTCAGTCAAGCAAAGGGCACAGTGTCTTTGGAGAGCTGCTGAACAATATTTCACTCTTCAGAGTGAGTGCAGAGTAAGGTTCTCTATTTCTTCTGGGATATGAATGTGACTGGTATTGGAAAGGAGCAGTTAAGTTTTAACTGTCTAATTTTAAAATAAAAAATATTGAGACATGCCAGCATTGCTTATTATAAGTTATCTAACTTATAAGTAGCCCATTGCTAATGAAATATATTTAAAAAATAAATCAGTTGAGCCAACTTGGCAGAACTCAAATAAAATTTGATAGCAAGAATTATGTTAATGTAAATAACAGAAACTTTTAAGCTGGAAGGAAATTCTTGAGATCATCTAGTGCAGTCTGCTTGTAGCAGATTGCCTTTTGTCCTATCATTGGGCACTATTGAGAAGACTCTGTCTTCCTCATCTTAATTCCTTCCCATCAAATATTTATATACACTGATGAGATCCCCTGAGCCTTCTGTTCTTTGTGATGAATGGTCCCAACTCCCTCAGCCTTATTTAAAAGAAGTTCCAGTCCTTAGGAATCTTCATGGACTTTTTCTGGATTTGCTCCAGTATGTCCATAACTGTCTTGTTCTGGAGAGATGAGAACTGGACCCAGAATGGCAGATGTGCGTCAGCAGTTATACACCCTTCACAAGCTGACTACCTTCTTCATCGTGTGGGCCAGAATGCTGCTGGCCTTTGCCATTAGGGTACATTGATAGCTTGTGGTACCAACTACTGTGGCTTGCTATTCCATTCACTGTTTCCATAGGGTGATAGGTGTATTAGCTGTATCAAAAAGGCATGTCAAACATTTTTTAAAGGCAGAAGTTTGGCCCGAGAAAAATAAAGCATCTTATAATTTACCTACACTAAATGTTTTGGTATTTCACTTAGATGAAACAGTCTCCTTTTCTTCACAGAGACAGTATTTTGAAAATGCAGTGTTCAATGCATCAAAATGGCAAAAAGAAGAATAAAGAATAAAGAGAGAATCGGAGGAAAAAGAAAGGAGAAGAGAGAAGAGTGAAAGAAAGAAAAAGAGATGGAAGCAGGCAAGCAAGACTCCCTAATAATGCCTTTGTGAGGGAAAGAGTGTATTGACTGCACTGTTCCCAAAATACTGACACCTTAATATAACAGAAAACCTAGGTGCTTTATCTATGAAATAGATATACGAGTCATCACTATGAATCTACTTTAGAAAAGCTTCCTTCTAGCTGGGAAATTATTAGCATAAACTCATTACTTTCAAACACTGTCTTGTAGTTCACTGGTCAGTCTGCTTTTAACTCAGCAATGGGACTTTCCACTACTTAGAGAAAGGACTATGAAAGCATGTACAGTATTCCCCAGATTGGAGAATAGACTTGAAGATCAGTAGAACTCAGTGTGAATCAGGAAACTGCAGTCATGACTGCAGTCATTAAAAGATAAATCTAGAGACATTGAAATATTCTGTACGGTGAAATCTGACTTCAGATTCAACAGATTAATTGTTCCCAGAATAGTCATTCCTGGTTACTAAGGTAATTGGGAACATTTAGCACACAGTATTTGTTATTATGATGTCTCCTGTAAAACTTTCTATTATGATAGCAAACTTTCCAAAAGCAATCGATTCAATAACTAAATAACATGATACTGAAAAGAAAAAAGTCCTTCTTTTTTTCCTGCTGTATTTGACTCCTTACTGAAAATTGTATAAAATTATAAGTAAAAGGGATCAAGCCTAATACTTCTCCTACACAACTATGATTTTATACCAAACATCCTGATTAATTACATATCTTTCGGGTCTAGCTTTCTTTCTTATTTTATTCCTTCCATTCCTTTTTCTTTCTCCTCAGGGGATGTATGTCCTGTGTGCCACACAAAATCCTTAGACCTTTTTGCCTCACTTGTGGAAGCTTCATGTTACTGAAACATAGAGTGGCTTCACTCTTCTCTACCTCTGCAGAGACAGAAAGCGATAAACTCAGAAGGCACTATTCTGTGGATGAATTCATGAGGCTAGATTCATTGCTCAGCTTTCAACATTACTCAGAAATTGTGACAAGTTGTGATGAGACCTGACTCCTTTTTTTTCCTTTCATGCTGCTAGAGGAACGGAGCCTGCACCACTTGTTTCTTCTTCTCCTTTTTAATAAAGCAGTTGACAGCAAATGAACCCTTCAGAAATGTCTAACATGGTGTGATATGGATCTCTAAACTAGCTTCAGATGACCTGAGGTAACTATATGGAGCATGTGGCACTGGACAGAGATATTGGTTTGGAGCTATAAGAAGAGTTGTAGTTAAGTGGCATAGAATCCAGAAGCTTATTAACTCTTGTTTCTACATCTGTCTTACCTCATGTTAGCTTAATCATTTTAATACACAAGAAAGTGTTTGCTTATCTTTTAGGGACTTTCTGATAAGCTAGGGATACATATGTGTGTTGTTCCATTCTATTAATTGCAACCAGACTGGTAGGAAGCTGCCCCCAAAAATGGGGTCTTTAATAATATGGTTCAATTAAGTCATTTTCAAAATACATTCCCTGAGGCAAATATCTATATGTTCCTTTAGACTTGAATCCTGCCAATTCTTCTGAAATTCCGCGGAGTTTATCTAATGCCCACTTGCAACAAAAACACAAATATGACATGCACTTGGACATGCATTAAATCAAAGGCCTACTAAAGAAAAAGAGAGCATTTCTTTTCATTTGACTAGCTTTGAATCAAGCCTTTAGCATTATCAAAAGATGGGAGATGTTTTACTTTAAAAATGTTTTGAAAATATGACAGTCAATAAACTAACAATGCAATGAATAAAAATTGGCTGGTATAAACCAACACTGGGATTCAAAGAGCTAAACTTTGTGAAAACAGCTCAAACAAAAACATATCTCCACTGACAAAATGTCATTTGAGGTAGCAAAAATGACTGTAGCTCTTCTTTTATCTTTAGGTTAGATATCACCAGAAATCTATATAATCAGTTGCTTTTCCATTATAAATTGTCTTTAAAATGGTATACCATTATATATTAACTATTCTGAAATTCAACAAATTGTGCATAGAGCAAGATACCACTCACTGAGAGTTTATATGGTAGAAGATGGCTATCCTGAGCACTTGCTTGTGAGCTCTCTTTATTAACTGAATAGTTAATTTTTTATTTTTTTTTTAACATGGGAAGAAGAAATTATATTAGAAAAATAAGAATAGCCTCAAAAATACCCTATTATATAGAGTTAGCAAAAAATTGATACATATTTCTAGCTATTATTATTTTGACCATATACTGTTTGTGGACAGAGTGTGCACTCATGATGTTGAAAGGAAACAGAAATTCTCACACCTCCTTTTCAGCCATCTGGATATGAGCAGGGTGTGAAAAGGGAAGCAGATTTTGTGGATCTCTGACATACACCCTCTGCACCCCAAAACCTGCAGCCAGAATGGCTGGAGGGGTACTGTAGGAGAGTGGATGTGAAGAGCAGGGTGATTCTGGCTTTTGCCTCTTGCAAATGCACTATCCAAGGCACCTAGGCTAGTTTAAGGGCTTTGCAATTTGCTTTTGGGATAGGCTAGTCACAAACTGCTATATTCCTCTTACAGACAAGGAAAGGTATTTACTGCAATGTTTTCTGGCTGGAGTATATTGCACTCCATCCCATGATCAGGCCTAAACTTGTACCTACAATAAGACAGAAATGATTAGTTACTATTAATTTGTACTACTGTTAAACCACTGATTTTCACTGAAAGTTTTATGGCTATACATCAGCTTGCAAATCCAATTTCTTTGCTGAGGCCATAACTATTTAGGGATAAACTTCAAGAAAACAAATGTGTAGAAACAACATACAAATGGAGTTTCATACAGGTTTTATCAGCTCCTGAGACTGAAAAATGCCACTGTAGGGAACGATTTTACAAAACGCAGGGCTGTACACAAAGCATACTGTTCTTCTCAACATCAGGTAGATAATAAACTCCTTCCCTTTTTCTTTATTAAATTAAAAAATAACAACCCCACTTATTATATGCTTGGAAATGATATAACTCACATAGAAAATATTTAGACTTTGCGGAAGTTGTGTACATTCTCTTAGTGTAGATCATGGGTGTCCAACCTTTTGACTTGCCTGGGCTGCATTGACTGAAGAGGAATCATATTAGGCTGCATATAAATATATGTAATATATTTTATATATATAAGTATCAAAACATTTTCTTTTTGTATATTTTTATTAAAACATTTAAAAAGAACAAAAAAATAAAATGTATAAAAATGAAAGCACAAAAATAAAACTAGGAATTTTTGATTTTTTTTTTTTGTGAAACCAATGCATCAGTCTGGTTTGATGGCAGTGGCAATTCACAAGATGTTTGTCAGAGATTTTTAATGAAATTTTACTCTCCCCATACTTCGTTCTTGACAATAGCTGTTCATTAGACTAGTTAATATAATATAATATTTGTTCATCAAAACACAGTGACACGAAAATAGTAAAAGACATTCATAAAGTATGATTGTAAAGTGAAGGATATTTCTCTCTGTGGGTTTGACATGCCTGGTAGATGCATATATTTTTACAGTACAAAAGAACAGTGAATGACACAACATCCCTCTACAACTCTTTCCTATCTGCATATGTTAGCATTCAGTTTTATCAAGTGGGAAGGATCCCACTGATCTGTGTCCTTTGATTCAAATCTACTGACTCAATTCCAAGTACCATTTTTTGTCCACAGTGCCCATGAAACTTTGCTCCAACAAACCCAGCATACATTCTGGTCCTTGCCTTAAGAGTTCTCTGTTCACCTCCAACACAGTACGTTTTCAATTTGAGCTTTTTCAAATTCAGTTTTCTCTTGAGTGCTGCAGATGGAGCAGGGTATCACAGCTAGATGACATATAGAATCCCTGTTTATATCAGTTTGCTTACAGATTTCTGCTAGATCCTGCAGTTTGCTTCATGATTCATACAGATCTAATCTCTGGAGCTATGAAAGATAGCTCTGTGCCCTGATAATAGCTTATGAATAAAGGCAAAAACAAGATCTGGTGAATGGGGTGGATATGGCATATGAGTATGCACGTGGAGAAAAGGCAAAATACAGACATAATTCAGAATCAATTCACTGTAAGAATTTCCATTAGTTTCAATGAATGCTGAAACATATACCTATGTCACTTCAAACAGAAACTCTAATATGGTTTCCTGCAGGCATACTGAATTTATTTGCAAAGTAAATAATTCTTAGGACCTATAAAACTTTGGTTGAAACTGGCAGGGAAAAAATCAGGCCAGGCTTAGTATTCTTGTTTTCACTTCTCAAAGCAGAATGCTGTGGGATGACGTTGTCCTGATTTGCGGAGGTCGATTCTGAAAGCAAAGACAAAATAGATGAGGATAGTGAAACAACATGAATTCATACCAGATCATAAGAGTAACTATCTATGTTTGGCTTAGGCTAGACCAGAGTAGAGGCTGACAAGGGAGAAATACAAGCACATATAATTTTGCTTTTTCTCTTACAACAGCTTCTGGTATTTCTTGGCTGGCTTGCTTCTTCAGCCAGAGCTTGTTTTTCTATCTTTGTGTTCAGCAAAAAAGGAGAAAGAAGAATGGAAAATGGCATAATAGAAAAGATATTACAAGAATAATAGCCTGAAAATTCAGATGATATTGAGGAAACAAAAGGATGTGATGACCTTTTTTCCCTATTCTCATCTTAATTGGAACACATTTTAGGACTGAGAAATTAAAGTCACGGCAGTGGTGCTGGTAAATCCTTGCAGACAAGTCTAGTTGAAGAAGTATGATGTTTTGAATATGCAGAAACTTATTAGACTACAGTAGTTCCCCTCTGCACTTCTTAGGCACGTTCCCCGCTTCTGTAACACAAGTCATTTTGACAAGATAGAGGAATTCCAATAATGGCACTTTTCTTTTGGTTAGCTTTAAAACACATGCATTTGGGATGCTGCCCTGCAATATAACCCAGCATAATTTTAGGCCAGTAATACTCAAGTACCAAATAATGTTTGATATAAAGACAAGGCTTTGCATAATAGACTCCACTCATTATTCTGTTTGTACTGTCTACTATAGACATGGAACACGATAATAATCTCCATCTTATTGATTCCAAAGAGATTCTAACAGATGTGTTAAAGTACACTTAGCATTCCATAAAAATCTCACAGCTGATCTGATTCTGCTCTATATCTCTCTTTGGTGAAGAATACCTTTATTTCAGCAATGTCATTGACTTTGGCCTATGGGCCTATGTCATACTTTTACAGACAGTATCTTGTTATTTTTTAATGTCTGAATCATCATGAACAGATTACTCTGACATTGCCACTGTCGTTGCTACCAAAGAGTCAAGTTGCCTTTTTCTTAATGTAAGACTGTTCAGCTTTGAAAGATTGAATTTTCATCATTCTCAGAATTAAATTCTCAGGATTAAAATAGAACTCAAGTAATGAAGCTGCAGTTAGATTGTAAACATGTAAAATGCCTTCAATACAAACATTCTCCAATGTTTGGAAACATCTGTAAATACATGCCATATGCTATGGTGATATATATGAGTGATATTGTTTCTGCAATTATAACAAAGATGTACATGCCACATATATATATCTGAACCATCAAGCCATCTTAGGCTAATTTTTGTAACTGAATGATTTAACATTTTTCTCTCATTTCCCTCTTCCTTTTTTTGTTACTTCTTAAATTAATTTGATTGCATTTTTCTTGGAATCAGAGTTCAAAATAGATAAAGTAGGAATCAGTCACTATCTCTGTGTTCATGGCATACTCCAGGTAGTGTCATCAGGAGGAAAGAGGAAGGTTTCACTGCTAACAGCATGAATTACAATTTTCCATAGAGTCAGACTGTGATTATTCAAACTATGTATCTAGAATTGAATTATGGGGAGATAAAGCTTAGTTAAAAATTATCCTTCATTTTAGCATGCCAATTAAACTGATTTTAAACAGGCTTGATTTTCAGCTAATCTATACCTCTGTTAAACTTTTCCATATTTTCTTCCACTCCATTTGACATATGTAGGAAAATGGCACTAAAAATTCACCGTATTCCCTTATAAATCTTTTCTTAAATTTTACCAAACCAAGTGCTTAGGCAACTCAAGAGCTAGGGACCACGAATGTAAAACTTGATTTCAAGTCTCATCTTAATAGTGATTACTTTCCAGAACAGGGCACAAGGTGTTAAAGACTTTCAACACTACAGTGATTTGTTTTTGTGCCAGGAAACTATTTTACTTGCTTGCTTGGTTTCCCGAAATATTGGTGATCTTCATGCATGACAAATATTTCATTTTTGGACTTCTTTACTTTGGGAACAAGATTTGTTTCAAATTCTGTACTGGTTCTCAGTGAAGCCTTACTATTTCAATTCCAATTAATGTTCCAATTACATTATCTTCTCATAGCATATTTAGTATTTAACATACATTGATATGTATACTATTTACATAGGAGGAAAAGTATTTAAATTTTTTAACAAAGGTTTATATACTTAGTTATAGGCTGAAGAAGAAGCAAACACACGTCCACAAGTAGTTGAAGTATAACACAAAAATGCTGATTAATAAGTCATAGGGAATAAAGGGAATGACATAATTCCGTGCATGACCACTAGGGATATAGCATGAGGATATATGCTGTGAAATCTCATTGTTTGGGCTTGGCTAGCAGATTGATGCTCATCCAGCCTCTCACTCCCCCTTCTTCAGTAGGATGAAAAAGCTTGTGGGTTGAGAGAAAACAAGGGTGATCATTCACCAATTATTCCCACAGCAAACCAGACTTGAGTTGGGGTTAACTAAATTAATTTATCGCCAGTTGAAGTAGGTGTGGATAATGAGAAACAAAGCCAAAAATTAAAATAATATATTCCTCTCTACATCTTTTTAGGTGCAACTTCACTCCTTCATTTGTGGCTCCTCTACCTCCTTGCTTCATGAGCAGCACAGGGAACAGGAATGCAGGCTGTGGTCACAGAATCACAGAATGGTTTGGGTAGGAAGAGACCTTAAAGATCACCTCGTTCCAACCCCCTGCTGTGGGCAGAGTTGCCACCCACTAGATAAGGATGTTGGTCCCAAAAGTTTCTTTCTGCCATTCCTTGCTCCCCACTTTTTCCTCCTCCACTGTGGACTCTCCATGGAATGCAGTTCCTTCAAGGCACATCCACTTGCTCAAACATGGCATCTTCAACAGGATATAGAGTAGGTATCTGCTCTGATCTGGTCCTCTTCACAGGTGGTACAGAAATATCTGCTCTGGTGCTTGGAGAACCTCCTCAGGCTTGGGCCTGAAATTTCTCACCTTTGGGGTTTTTCACAGAATCACAGAATCACAGAATTGTAGAGGGTGGAAGGGACTTCTAGAGATCATCGAGACCAACCCCCCTGCCAAAGCAGGTTCCCTACACCAGGTCGCACAGGTAGGCGTCCAGGCGAGACTTGAATATCTCCAGAGAAGGAGACTCCACAACCTCCCTGGGCAGCCTGTTCCAGTGCTTCGTCACCCTCACCGTGAAGAAGTTCTTACGCACATTTGTGCGAAACTTCCTGTGCTGCAGCTTATGTCTGTTTTCCCTCGTCCTGTCTCCACGTACCACTGAAAAGAGACTGGCCTCTCCGCTATGGCCGCCACACCTCAGATATTTATAAACCTGGATCAGGTCCCCTCTCAGTCGTCTTTTCTCAAGGCTAAATAGACCCAGTTCACTCAGCCTTTCTTCATAGGGGAGATGCTCCAGGCCCTTCACCATCTTTGTGGACCTCTGCTGGACTCTTTCCAAGAGATCCCTGTCTTTTTTGTACTGGGGAGCCCAGAACTGGACACAGCGCTCCAGATGAGGCCTTACCAGGGCAGAGTAGAGGGGGAGGATCACCTCCCTCGACCTGCTGGACATGCTCTTTTTAATGCACCCCAGAATGCCATTGGCCTTTTTGGCCACGAGGGCACACTGCTGGCTCATGGCCAACCTGTCATCCACCAGGACGCCCAGGTCCCTCTCTGCAGAGCTCCTCTCCAGCAGTTCATCCCCCAGCCTGTATTGGTGCATGCAATTATTCCTCCCTAGCTGTAAGACCCTACACTTGCTTTTGCTGAACCTCATCTGGTTTCTTACTGCCCAGCTCTCCAGCCTGTCCAGATCTCACTGAATGGCAGCACAGCCTTCAGGTGTGTCAGCCAATCCTCCCAAATTCGTATCATCAGCAAACTTGCTGAGGGTGGCCACTATCCCCCCATCAAGGTCATTGATGAAGATGTTGAACAAGACCAGACCCAGCACAGACCCCTGAGGGACACCACTGGTTACAGGTCTCCAGCCAGACTCTGCACCACCAACAACGACCCTCTGCGCTCTGCCAGTCAGCCAGTTCTCAACCCACCTCACTGTCCTCTCATCTATCCCACACTTCCTCAGCTTTGTTATAAGGATGTCGTGGGAGACAGTATCAAATGCCTTTCTAAAATCAAGGTAGACTACATCTACCGCTCTTCCCCCATCCACCCAGCATGTGACAGCATCATAGAAGGCCAGCTTATCTGAATCATACAACCTGCTTACTGTAGTAAAAGAAGGCAAACATTCTTTTTTACAAATGTATTAACAGTAAGAGGAAGGCTAAGGAAAATCTGCATCCTTTGCTCGGTGTGGAGGAGAACGTGACCATTAAGGATAAGGAAAAGGCTGAGATTCTCAGTGCCTTCTTTATATCTGTATTTAATAGTCAGACCAGTTATCCTCAGGGTACTCTATCCCCAGACCAGGAAGTCTGGGATGGGAAGCAGAACAAACCCCTCAAGATTCAGTTGGAGAAACTTAAGAGTCCTACTACTCCATCTAGACTGTCACAAGTCCATGAAGCCAGATGGCATTCACCCAAGGATAAGGAGGAAGCTGGTGGATGTGATTGCCAATCCATCTTCATCACCTACCTATGGTTCTGGTCAACCAGAGAGATCCCAGATGATTGGAGGCTTGCCGGTGTAACTCCCATCTACAAGAAGGGTCGTAAGGAGGATCCAGAGATCTATAGGCCTGTCAGACTGACCTCAATTCCACAGAAGGTTATGAAACAGATCATCTTGAATGAAATCACATGGCATATGCAGGATAACCAGGGGATCAGGCCCAGCCAGCATTGTTTCATGAAAACCAGGTCCTACTAGACCAATACTTCTTTCCTTCAATGACTGGTGCTCTGATGAGGCAGCATCTTGAGTATTGTGTTGAGTTTTGGGCCCCTGACTACAAGAAAGATATCGAGGCTCTGGAGCATGTCTAGGGAAGGGGAATGAATCTGGGGAGGGGATTGGAGCACAAGTTTTATGAGAAGTGGCTAAGGGAATTGGATTGTTCAGTCTGGAAAAGAGGAGGCTCAGAGGAGACCTCATCACTCCCTACAACTCCTTGAAAGGAGGTTGTGGTGTGGTGGGGGTAGGCCTCCTCTCCCAGGTAACTAGTGATAGGACAAGAGGCGATGGCTTTAAGTTGTACCAGGGGAGGTTCAGGCTGGATATTAGAAGAAATTTCTTCTCGGAAGGACTAGTGAGGCACTGGCACAGGCTAGGTAGACTCATCTGGAGATGTACACGAAATATGTAGATCTGGTACTAAGGAACATGGTTTAGTGGGCAGTATCGGTGGTATGGTAGGACTAAATGATCTTAGATATCTTTTCCATCCTTATTGATTCTATGATTCTATGATTCTGTAACTCAGCCCTGTCACATAATGTGGACAAAAGACAACTTCCAGCACAGACTATTGCTTGCCTTAGAGAAGGTGGCAGTACAGCGGTAGCGTATAGAGAGACTGAGTACATGACCTCAGGCTTCTGCATAGTGGTCGGTGTTTTGTGTCTCCAAGCCTATTTTATGATATATTCTAGGACTGAATTTTATTTTTCATTTTGCCAAAATTGTGCTTTAAATATGTAGTACATATTGTTAAAATTTCATTAAAATGCATGCCAATATGCATTCTTTAAAAGAACACATTTCTCCAAAATTTGAAGCAGGATTTCCCTTCAGTCAGATTTGCTCAAAGAAATTGTGATCTTTTTCTCCTCTAAAATTTTCCTTTTACTAAGAATAGCACTTGCAAAACCCTCATTCCTATCACAAGTTCATCAGTTCTTTTATTTTGAGGAAGGTAACACTATCTGTGAATCAATCACTGGGTAATCAGCAGCTTAAAATTTGCTTTGACATAAATGAGAAGATTCTCATATAATAATAAAAATTAATTAATAAAATAATTCTCTGCAACTGCATATTTTTGGGAACAGAAGTTTAACCTCTTATTATGGCATTTGTATGTTAAAAAAATCCAAACTGAATGAAAAACTGTGATTTTTTTTATGTATTGATACAATTTTCTACAGCAAGCAGATCAAACTATGAAAGCCATGATATGAATGTGAATTGAAAGGAAGTAGCACAGAAGGGTGACATTTATTAATTTACAGATGGCATCACTATAGCTGGCTGAAACCATAGTGATTTGGTAACAGGCACGGAACTCCAAATGCCTGAAGCAACCCCAGATGTCACTGCATCCACTCCAGAGAGTATAGTTTAATAATAATTTATATAGCAAGTATAACAGTTGTGAAATATGCCATTCAGCACCATCACTGTGCACATTCCCTACTGAGTAATTTAAGAACATATAATATTTCAGACCTTTGAATTGGGAAAGTGAAGATAATTAGATTCCCACTTTAACTCAGGTATATGAAAGGGAAAGTTAATCAACTCAAAAGATAATTTAGCAGATTTGGATTCTCTAATGACACTTCTAATTAGAATTAGGGCATAATTTGGGGCACATAAAGTTGCTAATTATTATGAAAATATTTTCAAACATGCTGCAGGCTCAAAGGTGAAGAAAGCTTATGCAAATTTCGACAATAAAACCTGTCAAAATGCTCCATAGCTTGATATAAATATCCGTTTCTATGCAGCTATGGGCTTGCTGTGAAAATTTTTGATTGGCAAGTTTTAATTTGGAGCTGCTGACACCTAAACTTGCTGTCTTCTGCTACTCAGGAGTTCTATGGTATTTTCTTACAAAGGATCCATTGTCTTTCTAATTATATCCTTCTGGCTGTACCAAACCTATGGTTTGGTAATCATCAGGATTTGCCGCTCTTTCCTTAGAAATAAGTTTGAGCCAGAAATGTCTTCTACTCCTGATCCTGTTTAATGTACTTCATGTCAATGGGTTAATTAACATTCAGACTCCATTGGAAAAATAAAAGAAAAAAGAAAAAAAAAAAAAAAAAAAAAAAAAAAGATGACTGCAGCAAAGCTTAGAAAGCACCCTGAAACTTATCCAGAAGAAAAAGAAATACATTTAAGATAACTCTTAAAGAAGGAAAGAATTTTCAAAGTGAATATTCCTACCATCAGATTAAAGAGTGCACCCTACAGTGTATGTCTCAGCCTACTTCTCCCAAGGAAGCAGGTTTGTTTGGTGAGTAATAATCAACTGAGGAAGATCTCTCAATACTGAGAAAAAAGGCTTGCTCTAAATCTGGGTAAGAGAAGATGGAGCTAAGCCTACATTAACTCTGAATGCTGCTGCTCACTGCAGCAAGATAAGTCACATCAACATTTTCCTTGACTGGCCTGGTCCTTCTAACCGTAGCCATGGGAGCGACTTTCCATTGTGCTTGTTTCTAGAGAATTTTCATTCCACCAGATTCCTAATTTAGACAATATAGCACTAAATATGTGTCCATTTATTCAAGCACTCTGAGGGCCTGCATGCTGCTGACTTTAAAATGATTTGGACATCCCTGGCCTTGGATCTATCTCACTTTGTTTAAGTCACTGAATTTAATCAACTGAACTATCCTCTAGCCTTCCTCTGAAGTCGATGTTGAAAGAGAATCTTCAGGGGACAATTTATCCTACTTTTCTAGACACTTAGACAAAATGAGTCATACTTGAAAGGTGCCTCCCTCTCACTTTTGACTACAGAGAAAGTCAAGACATTTAGCTTTTAGTCAGTTAATGTAATAAATTACCCACAGAGTCTACATTATGCATTGTGATTTAAAGAAAACTTATGCAATGTATGAACTTTGCATAGTCTTCCTTAGACTATGGAAGAGCATATGTTTTTACCCTATATCATTTAATCTCATCTGTAGATATCTCTTTTATATCTCAGAAAAAAGGAAGATACTTGACAAAACACTAAGCCTCATTGTGCAACTTTGCCAAACATAGAGCAATACTTTTTCAAGGGCATTGTTATAAAATAGAAAGATTGCACCGTCTTTCAGTGATGTTCTGGTGGAATGGCTCAATGCTGTCCTTTTCTCATGAATTTTATACTCATGATTCAACATTTAAGCTAAGGGTCAAAATGGTCTCCTCACTGTTTGAAAAGTTACATTATTGATAAGTACCAGAAGAGTGTCCCATTTTATAGCAAGTGAGCTACAGAGAAAGCTAGGATTGCATTCATTCCAAAGTAGTTTCATATACAGACTTTCTTGAAATAATATCCAGGATGCTTCAAATGCATAACTATTGGAAAGATAAATTTTGGGAGAAAGAGAAAACTCAGCTAGGAAAAAGCCAAGTCCAAATCTAAAGTAACATTAAGTTACCACATGCAGGCACCTCTTGAAAAAAAAATATACCTTACTTTAATGTTGATGCTACTGTATCATCCACAGTCTTATGGAAAATGGTTTATTACAGAATGAGAGCTTTGTAGTTTACTTCGTATACACTAGATCTTCAAACTATTTATGCCCCTTGACAAACATCCTGTTTTGGAAGCACTTTTGCACTATAGCCTAGCTTTGTTCTTTTACCCCATTTGTGGATACAGAGCCAATCCCACTCATACCTACAGCTGATTTAGAGAAATGTGGAAACACTTAAAGAGTGAAACATTCCAAAGGATCTCCATTCATGTGCAGGATTTTTTTGTTTATCCCAACATGCCCCTATGTAAAACAAAAATAAAAAAAATAGACAACTCAGGAATATACTAGGAAAAAAACTCTGCTGGACACGTAACCCAATTTGGTACCTTCTATGTGCAAATCATGTGTATCTGAATAGTGATAAAAATCTAAACCTAAAGATTTGTCATGCAACTTGAGATTAGATTTACATTTAGATTAGATTAGGCATAGGAAATGTGAGCAGTAAAACTCAGCTCGCATCTATGACACTTGGGAAATAGGTAGACACATGGGCAATGAGGACCAAGTCTGTGAGGTTCTGGAGATAGATCCATTACACGAAAGTGGAAGAGTCTAGACTGAGCTATTTACTCTATTAATTTGGATATTGCAAGGATGTTTTGTGCTTAATGGGGTTTGCATTATAATGATATAGTGCTTTGCCATTAGCATTATGTTTTCTATGAGCCAAACTGTCTGGTATTTTTGTAGCTACTAAAGATGGGAGCCCATTTGTAATTGCTAGAATTCAGTTCTGCACTTTCCTTGCATTTGAGTGCTGAGCATAATGGTGGTTTGTCTGAAGCAGGAAAACCACAAGGATAATTACTTGAGTGAAAAATATGAAAAATCTTTAGATTTTAATCTGATAATTTGAACATCGTAATGTAATTTAATTCTAAGCTCACAGCATTGATAACAGAGTACTGTACATTTTTTGTTAGAATTATTTGCTTTGGTCATTTTTTAAACTTTTTTGTGTTAACATCTCAAAGCTGCCAAACATTTTTAGATTTCATAATATCCAAATATACATTTGGATAAAAAAACTATAAATATAAATTTTTATATAAATTTTTATATAAATATAATAATATATTATGTAAATATGATATCCAAAGAGTATTAGACATAATTTCTTCATGATTATTTACAGGAATATCACAAAATGAACATAAAATTATTTCAAATATTACCGTTGTAAGTCAAACCGCAAAGCAGAAATTCTGCTGAGATAAAAAAACCTAAACCCTAATATTTCCTTTTATGAAATGTAAATATTGTTAGACTGCTCAACGTGACTTGCTAATGTTTCCATGCAGTCTCAAGTCTCTGGTATAAAAAATAATTTAATTTGCTCCTCAAATGTCTGATACTTTTAGATGGAATGCAGGCATTTGTTTTGAAGAATCAGAGTCATAACCATAGTAAAATAACTTTAAATATGTATATGGAATATAGCTACACGTAAAGTGTATTATTAAATAATACGTGCCAGGAAATTCTATCATCCAAAGCATTAATTTATATAAGGGTCCTCCTTGTGGCCTGCCAGTACTTAAAGGGAGCTTATAAACAGGAGCGAGACTGAGGTTTTAAACTGTTTAGTAGCGATAGGACAAGGGGGAATGGTTTTAAAGTAAAAGAGGGGAGATTTCAGTTGGATATAGAAGGAGATTTTTTATTCAGGAGCTGTTGAGATGCTGGCACAGCTGCCCAGAGAAGCTGTGGTGCCCCATCCCTGCAGGTGCTCAAGGCCAGGTTGGATGGGGCCCTGGGCAGCTGAGCTGCTGGGTGGCAGCCCTGCCCATTGCTGCTTTCTTGTACAGAATGATAATACAATTACAACATTTGGGGGAGAGTTTTTCAATGCATATCCAATTTACTTTCATCCAAAAAGAATCCCATTCATATTATCCAAGCTTTCTCTGCAATGTGAACAAAAAAACATCAATGGCAGTGAGATTTACTCCCACAGCTGCACTCTTGAGAGAATACAGAATCTATTTGTGGATCTCAGTGCAGTCTCAATTAGCTTTCACATGTCCAACTGTAACTCCTTCAGCCTGCACTCAAGTTTGTTTTCAGTCTGGGCTTTACCATTAAGTCTTCTAGTAGTGACAAATATGAATAAACTAGACGTTAATCCTCATTATTTTCTTTCCCTCTCATCTTCTACTCAAAGAGAACATTGACACTGTTTACATGTGATCATTAGTGAAAAGAGAGCCTTCCTCCAGTTGACACAGATGCTAACATTGGAAAGTGGTACTGTGCTAGGAAAACCACTGGAGTTTCAACATCTGATTAGGAAATGATATAAATACCCTTCTTGGCAAACAGCCACATCCCCTTTCTGTCTCCACTTTCCAATTACTTGCAAAACAAAGTTTTATTTATTTTCGTCACAAGATCTAAACAAGAAATTGAGACAAATCTAGTTTTTCATTTAACTCCTACTGTAAAATATGTCTTCTGGCCACAGATCTTCATTTCTTTATTTATTTGTTTTTATATTTATTTTCCTGGTTCTATTAAATCATATATAACTTTCTTGCCTCCTGTTACAGGTTATGTTTTACTTCATGCCACAGACAGATTTGCCTTAACACGGAGTTCTCCACTTCGTTGTGCTGAAGAATCTCTTTATTGTCAGAAAGGCAGACCTCAGAATTCCTCAGAACTGTGAGTGCAGTTAGTTTCCTTAACTGCTGCTTTAAGTAGTCATCTTTATCAGGAACGTATACTCTACTGAATATCACTGAACTCCAATACCTGAACACCCATCTTCTGCTGCTCTCATTGCAATAGTTCTGTACTTGGTTTGTAGCTACTGCTGAGTTGGTTTTACCTATAAATACCAACCTTCAGGGTTAAGATTAAAATAATAATAATAATAAACCACTCTAGAATATGCTTGCAAAATATTTGTTTGCACTAATAAATTATAAATTTACAGGATTAAAATTTTTCATTCACTCAACAGCATTTAGATCCAAAAACCGTTCATAGCAGGTAGATTTTCTTAAATATTGGACAGCCACGAGCTGCAAGTTCTATTTATTTGGTTTTGCACAAATATAAAAGTAGTTTCAGATAAATTTTTTTCTGTGCTCAAGGAGAAATACTGCTTCCTCTATCTACAATAAAAAACACAGCAGTAGAGAGGGTTAAGTACACTCACTTCTAATGTTTAGAAGAATTGTGTCACAGGTACAATGCCAATCTTGGGGCATGAGGTCACAAAGAAACTGACAACGAATTCTAGATGAGAAGGTACTGGTTTCTTTCTGTTAAGGAAGTCTCAGTTTCAGCCATGAGGCATTCACTGGCAATTTCCGTCTTTCACTCTTGAGAGAATATGTTAAGGGCTTGTGCAATAAGCTTTAAAACAAATAAACAACCAACCAGCCATATAAGCTAGTAGGTTTGGTATGTTTTTTTTCCTAGTCCCTTTTCATGAGATACATATTCATAACCTTTTTGAATTCATTAGTTAGGCTTTGAATAAGGCTGATTAATGAATACTGAAACTGAACTTCCACTGAAATCAGGGGTATAATAAGAGAGGAAGTAGCAAGTTCTGTAAGCTGTTATTGCCTAAGCTGTAAATCTTGGCAGTGAGGAGATGTAACTACAAGCAATTAATCCTCTAACAAATGGTTGATAGAGTCCAAAGTATAGAAAAACTATCTATACAAAATGTCCTTACATACACACAGCCCATCTTTTAATATTAAACTGAATCCAAGGCACGCTGCAGTACATTTATCTGTGAGATAGGAGGTTCCCAAGTTCAAAGCTTTCCAAAGCTTTACTCATTTAAGTTGGTGGAAATACAGAACCCTATTACTGTGTTATTAAATATTCATGGGCAAGCCTTTTGGCTAAGACCTCTTTAATAATTTTTGTGCCACTTTGACATTTTCAGGTAGTACAACATTTTACAGTTAATCACTGTGCACTCCTGGGGAAACATATGCATATTTCTCACAGAAAAATGTCATAATATGGAAATATTTATTTCTTGATATGTTTTACTTCTTTTTAAGATGTCGGTAATCTTTCCAGAAGATATTAGCAGCATTTCTTTCTTCGTGCATCTTCCTGACAACAACTGAGTCAACTATCATACAGTTGAAGTCAGACTAACAGTTATGATTTCCGTGAGCCATTTATTTTAACTTTAAAAAAGTGATTATTCATAAAGTTAAAATTGTCCCCTCCAGACTGGGCAGCATAACCCAGAAGGAAGGCTTCTACCTGGAACTGGCAAGTTTGAGTATTTCTGAAATACTGATGGAGACTTATCAGTTCTTACCCCTTGACTCTGTCACATGCAATTTCAACTCTTGTTTATATATGAAGTCTTCATTTGTAAAACTTTAAAAAAGCACAACAAAACCCCAATAAATAAATCCAGAAGCTCCTTCTTCCTCTGGAATAATTATTTCATACAGTTTAAAAATTCACATCACAAAAACTCTTTTTAGGGTAAAACAAAGTGATAATAATGAAAATGAATACAATTGTGAGTTTATATTTCTACTTGACTTTAAAATACACACTTAAATGTTCCCACATAAATATATCCTCAGTGACAATGCCAGAAGAAGCATTCAGGAACTTCTTAGAAGACAATTAATAGCAAATTATAATTCTGGAAAGAACCAGAAGGACTTCCTATAGAAGACTCCAGATGCCTTAACTTATCACAGGGCTTAGCTGTCCTTTTTTAAATTAGAACTGTACTCTTTTCACTTAAGCCCACTGCTTCTTATTCTGTTCCCAATGGATGATGCAAAACAGATCGTTTCCTTTTCTTGCAGCAGATTTTTTGTGGATTTGAAGGGTATTACTGTGTCCAATCTTAGTTTTAGATCAACTTTTTGAGACTTTTCCTTCAGAAACTCCTAGGATTTGAAGTCATTCTTTTTTGGAGTCTCTCCAACTTATCCACACTGATCTGGAATAGCAGTGCTGAAAATGAAACAATGCTATAGTTTAGCTATTAACTTTAAGCATGGATTAAAATATGTAAAATGTGGCACTTTGGCTTACATATCATGATACATTATATCTTCAATTGAAATATCCTTTGGGCTCCTTCTCTCGTGTTCCCTGAAGTCCCAGCTAAAGTCTCGGGCTGCAGTTGCAGTTGACTCACGGTAGCTGTTAACAGAAAGTAGATATTGCCAAACACAACAGGCAATATTTTTGGCTCCTCAACAAGTGACAAGCATTTTGGGAAGAGGCCCTGGAGGTCTTTGCTATTCATTCACAACAAAGTTTTTCCTCCTGAAGATAAAATCATTATATTCTTGAATGAGTTATTTTTAAGCCTGGATTTACCCTACTAAAATGATATAAAAAATCTGGGTTAGATAGCAAAATCAAATCATCCTGCCCTACTGGCATGTGTATCTTCATGAGTATGAATGAAATTTCATCTTAAATAATTTTTTAAATGTCATGAATGAAATAGTTCTTTTAACTTTTTTGAAGAGTTTCAGACTTAGAAAATGTTGTTGAAAACAACATTGCTTGTATCTGCTTTTTGGAATGCAGCTTAACTTTTCTCCTGTTGAATCACTTCTTTTGTTAAGCACCTGAAGATGTGTAGGTGTTTCACCTTGTGTTAAGCAGTACGAACTACTTTGTACAGTTCAACAGATAACTTTTTTAGCTTCCACATGTGTTTCTAGAGCTATCTAAACCTGGATATTCAGCATGTTAGATGATCCACAAGGCTAAGCTTCCAAGTTCTTTACTAGTACTTCTTTAACAGCAGACCAATAAAATGCACCAGCTGTATGCATCAACTGTCTCAAGGCTTTCCAGTGCTTCAGTCTGGGCATCTGAGCAGCACATTGGCCCAGCAAGGCAGCCCAGTTGATGTATAACATTCTAAAGGAGATTTTTTTTACTCACAGATAAGAAAAAATTAAGAGCACACAGGAGACAGCAGAGGAGTGAAAACACGCATACAAGCAGCCAAGCAGCTTGTATATAAAGTATCATAAAGAAGAAAGTTAAGGAAAGCCAAGTCTGCAATCCTTTACTCTTGAATAGGATGTTGAGCTGGGATCCTGGTTATATTATTTTCCTCTGGATATGATCCTACAAAAAAAAAAAAAAAAAAAAGAATAAGGATATGTGACTTGAGCCATGTATCATAGTGATGAATAAATGAATTGTGTTTTTTTGACACAGTTGTGAAGATATTTTATTGAGCTCAAAAGTCTGAAGGAAGTATAATAAGGCATTAGCAGTGAATGGTGTAGGGACAAATAAATACTTTAACATTACTATATCCTCAGGCAGAGCACAAAGCCACAACTTAGTGCAAAGTATCAGAGCTGAGTGTGAGTAATTGAGAGGGAATCCAAGTTGCCTTTAAGAGTATGTGAACAGAGGGACTACAAAAGGTTCTGTACTCCACGGTGTCCATAGAATTGGTTGCTTACTCAGCTCTCACCTAGGTGTCAAGGGGCTCTGTTTAACAGGTGAAAATTTCCAGAAACGAGCCTGTTGCAACCTTTCCCTGGGACACTCTGACAGTGACACAGCAAAGTGATAGGGGCTGTTTGACCAACTCTGTTCTGCACCCACTCATATGACTCTTTCCATTCTTTTCTTTCCATTCTTTTCTTTTCTTTCTTTCTCTTTCTTTTCTTTTCTTTTCTTTTTTCTTTCTTTTCTTTTCTTTTCTTTTTCTTTTCTTTTCTTTTCTTTTCTTTTCTTTTCTTTTCTTTTCTTCTTTCTTTCTTTCCTTTCCTTTTTCCTTTCCTTTCCTTTCCTTTCCTTTCCTTTCCTTTTCCTTTCCTTTCCTTTCCTTTCCTTTCCTTTCCTTTCCTTTCCTTTCCTTTCCTTTCCTTTCCTTTCCTTTCCTTTCCTTTCCTTTCCTTTCTTTTCTTTTCTTTTTCTTTTCTTTTCTTTTCTTTTCTTTTCTTTTTTCTTTTCTTTTCTTTTCTTTTCTTTTCTTTTCTTTTCTTTTCTTTTCTTTTCTTTTTCTTTTCTTTTTTTCTTTTCTTTTCTTTTCTTTTCTTTTCTTTTCTTTTCTTTTCTTTTCTTTTCTTTTCTTTTCTTTTCTTTTCTTTTCTTTTCTTTTCTTTTCTTTTCTTTTTCTTTTCTTTTTTCTTTTCTTTTCTTTTCTTTCTTTCTGTCTTCCCTTCCCCTTTTTTCCCTTTTTTCCCTTTTTCCCCTTTTTCCCCTTTTTCCCCTTTATCCCGTTCCCTTCCCTTCCCTTCCCTTCCTTCCCTTCCCTTCCCTTCCCTTCCCTTCCCTTCCCCTACCCCATTCCCTACCCCATTCCCTTCCCCTTCCCTTTTCCTTTCCCTTCCCTTTCCCTTTTCCTTTCCCTTCCCCTTCCCTTTTCCTTTCCCTTCCCTTTCCCTTTTCCTTTCCCTTTCCCTTTCCCTTTCCCTTTCCCTTTCCCTTTCCTCTCCTTTCCACAATGCACTATTAATCCTTCTGGCTGAGCACCATTTTTTCATACACACATCTTTGCCTGATTTAAAATTGTGCAAGTCTGCATATTTTCCAGTGTTTGTTACCATGCTTGCAATCTGATGGCAGTAATTAGAATCATACATACTTGCCATCTTACAACTGCAGCAATACTAGTTTGAGGGATGAAATAGTTTTAAATAGCCTATAAATAAGTTTGCTACCACCACTACACATAGTCACCTGACAGCATTCTCTCCTGCAAAGGAAGCAGAAGATTCATGAACCTGCCAGGCCCTTGACTTTCTATTCTCCATCCTCTTGAGTTGCTTCCAAGACTGTAAAGTGACTGTGAGTAAGCCCTTGGACTTGTCAAGGCTATCACAATTATTTTACAGAGAAGTACCATAAAAGATGCAATATTCTGTGTTTTTCCACAGACACAACCTATGTCCACAGGAGTAAAACATCTTTGTAATTTGTTTTTTCTAATACATGCTACTGTACTCATAAATAAATAAATAAATACATAAATAAATAAATAAGTTTAGAAAACTTCCCGTGAAAATACCCACTTGCTTGTTATCGGCAGTTCTTCCACTTACCCTTTAATTTGCTAATCAGATGGCTTGAAGTACAGATGTAGCAGAATCCCCTCTCTTGGCACCACAGAAGAGAAAGAAACAGATTCAGAAAATACCAGCGGCAGAACATTATCTTCATTTTATTTTTTACTCTCCTAATCCAAGAAGAAGATGAAAATACTCCCCTCACAGTGTCTAACTCCTATTGCAATGCATCATGTAAAGCAAATACAAGGAAATACTTGGGTAGCCCACTCACGCTGTTCAGTGTGCTGACATGGCAAGGTGCCACTTGCACTTCAGAGAGCCGGTTGAAGCATGGATAGTTTAAACTGTAATGAACCTTTCCAATAAACTCAATTGTACTGCTCTGCTAGTGTCTGGAGTGTAACCATATACTCAAATACTCTTTTCTAGCCATCCACACAACTCAAATTCGTGTGCTCTCTGCCAGCTCACATTTCAATTAGTGAAATGTACTTTCATTGCCTTGGCAAATGCAATCTGATCTTGCTGTTAACCATTTAGAATATGGCTGGAAATAGCACCTTCATAACCCTCTCCTTTGGCCATGCTTTCTCCTCTGTTTTTTCCTTGTTAGGGATATTTCCTGCTGCCTCCTGTTGCAGTGTGGAGTCTAGCGCCTAAAAATACTTGGATGCAGAGTGTGAAATGAATGTCTTTTATGTCATATAGCAATAGGTACTCTCAGCCATTTCTGTGCATTCCTCATTTTTAACATCTCTTACATGGCTGCTGACTTTGCTGATTGCTCCATGTTTGCAGAGCAAACAGTAGCATGGAGCTTTCATGACTTTGTGACAGGATCTTGTGGGTACTGAGCCACACTGCTCTATATGTGGCCTGCAACTATCAACTAACCATGACCTGTAAGAGAGCAAAGCCTGTCCCAGAAAATTGCAACACCATTAGTTTAGGCTTTGCACATGGTTTATTGAAGTTTTATCAGCATTTCCATGATTACTTTTAAAAGGTTGTATAATTAATTCAGTATCTTTCTAACAGGAACATGTTATTCCAGTCAGGAAGCATTTGTTTTCTTTTCCCAGTCAACCTTGTCTTTAGGTATGCATTTCAAGTGACATAAAAGTAAAATCAATTAATAAACTTTATTGGCTATGGACATATTTTTCAAATTCCTAATAGCTTTAAACTTGAATCTTTCTTTGACAGTGGCTTATTCAATTATATTTGAAAATTAACTCTGTTGTGACAATGGAATTCAAAATTGAATGCTGAACACAAACAATACCTTTGTGTTCAATTTTCATAATTTTTGAAATTCTGGATAGTGGTAAAATTATAATCTAACATCTAGGTAGCTACTTCCATCTGATGATACAATTGTGTTTAATAATAATTTGGAGTTCTGTACACAGTCAAAGGACAATCCAGAGTTGTTTGTTTTATTTAGCATGAAGAGTTTCTGTAAAAGCTGAATAAATAAAAGGAGGGGAAAATTGAGTGATTCAAATAGTGGAATTGACTATAATTTAACTAAAATTCCTGTTGGCTTTCTGGGAGAGAAGACTGCCTTGAATTGTTTAGAAAGTAGGGGACTATATTAATTAAATAATATCTGAAAGCAAAATGTATGAAATAAGACACTTTTCTTTTGTAATTGTTAAAAATTCTGCTCTGATGTATGAGCAGAATCTTTTCTATGCTTTAACTAGTGTTTCTGAACTTATGTCAAAAGGAAACAGTAAAAAGATTGTTTGTTCTAGCTTTTGTCAGCAGCCTGCATCCCTGATGGGTGTATACCACAACCTTCCTAAAGTCTCCTCTACTACCTTTGTAGTTGTTTTTTTTCTTCCTAATGCACCAAGAGTGAGAGACAGCCAATATTCATTCTGTCAATGATTGAACACGATGCTCAAAGACTGAAAATTCTGAGGACTAAAAAGTTTCTTTTTTCCTTCTTTTTAGGGATATTTTCTAGCACCTTCTATTGCTGTGTGGAAACTATCACCTAAAAGCAAATGGATGCAGAAGAGTCTCTTTCATGCCTAGCAGTAGAAAGTAAGCCATGATTTGCATGGGCATCTTTTTCCCCTCTCATTTAAGCAGTGGCAGAATGAATGAAATAATTAAATAAAAAATAAAAAATCTTCTAGGTGTCTTGTTGAAGCTGTCTGCCCCAATTACTGTTGTGGATGATGTTTCTAACTGAACATTCCCTACTATGTACAGTGGATGAAATATTTTTCACAGTAATGTTTTGACTCTTTGATTAATTTCAACTTGTTCTCTCTCTTTTTTTTTTTCTTTTCTTTCTTTCTTTTTTTTCCCTACAGCTTAAAAACTGAAATATGAAATGTATATATTTCCTAGTAGACTTTCCTCTTCTTTCCACTGGCCCAAGGTATTCAACAAACTTTGAGGTATATAGCAATTTTATTGATTACTTCCTGATCACTTAATTGCCATTATTTGTCTTACCCATGAAAAGTGTCAGAAACCAGTGAATAAATAAAAGTTATCCTATTAATTACTGAAAAAGTATAGATGACTGCTTCAGATATAGATAACTCCATTTCAGAAATATAAATTGAATGAATTCACTGAAGTCTGACGTGTTTTTTATTTGAATCTCTCTCCCAGAAAGAAAGAGGAACTGAGGGGGGAGCTCTCTTTTCAGGCTATTATTTTGATGTGGGACAGGACGATCTGTCAAGCATTTTTTTTACATTCAGCTTTAGAAAATCATAAACTGAGGACATATTATATTTACTTACCTTGTTCTGAGTGAAAAGGAAGAACCATTTGTTTCTAAACAGCTTATACAGGGACCAAGGATAGACTCATTAACTTGAGCTTCATCTACAAATCACACTGACAGTCAGTATCTCATAAACAAACACTTCCCCACTGCAATGGCAAACTGGTAAATAATTACCGCTCTAACCTCTTTTTGTCTTGCCACTTTCTTCTCTATTTTTGGGTAGGGATTAAGATAAACTGGCTGATCCCCAGCAGAAAATGGACCTATCAGTCAGAACTGACTAGAAGCCACAATCTTGGCTACCTAGGGAAGAAATCTTCCTCATTGCCAGGATATTTGGAAAGACCATTTTTGTCTGTCTGGATACTCACTTCAGTTCCGGATATGATCAAGAGTACCAGCATAAGGGTGACTAACTGATGATATTATTCAATGTGAGTTACAGAAACAATGCCTTATTACTCCGTACTTTTAGAATGAAAATCCATCTCTTATTGAAGTAAACAGAAGTCACACACTTATCATTCTGCTCAGAAAACTTGTTCCTCTGAGTCATCTAGTAAGATTACTAAGCACTTCGCATTATGAATTCTCTTTTCAAAGGGAAAACATACTTGACAAGTATATGTTTTAATGTTCAATTGATAAATATTTACATATATTTATTAAATAGTATATATTAACTGCCATATTTTTCAGCATATATAAAAGAATATTTATCTTACTATCTTACAAATACATTACCATATGTTTTATTTCTTCAAGCATCTAAAAGCTATATTACTAACAAGTAGATACATTGGAGAATTCTTCCTCTTATTGACTCTGATTCCTTTTCTTTCAGTTATCTAATTCTTTACATGAGCCATCCTCTCCTCTTACCAGTTGTCTTGATATGATAATAAAAGCTTTGAAAGTGCGTAAATTTATAAGTGCATGCATTCAGGCTGGGGGATGAGCTGCTGGAGAGGAGCTCTGCAGAGAGGGACCTGGGCATCCTGGTGGACGACAGGTTGGCCATGAGCCAGCAGTGTGCCCTCGTGGCCAAAAAGGCCAATGGCATTCTGGGGTGCATTAAAAAGAGCGTGTCCAACAGGTCGAGGGAGGTGATCCTCCCCCTCTACTCTGCCCTGGTAAGGCCTCATCTGGAGTACTGTGTCCAGTTCTGGGCTCCCCGGTTCAAAAAAGACAGGGATCTCTTGGAAAGAGTCCAGCGGAGGGCCACAAAGATGGTGAAGGGCCTGGAGCATCTCCCCTATGAAGAAAGGCTGAGTGAACTGGGTCTGTTTAGCCTTGAGAAAAGACGACTGAGAGGGGACCTGATCCAGGTTTATAAATATCTGAGGTGTGGCAGCCATAGCGGAGAGGCCAGTCTCTTTTCAGTGGTACGTGGAGACAGGACGAGGGGAAACAGACATAAGCTGCAGCACAGGAAGTTTCGCACAAATGTGCGTAAGAACTTCTTCACGGTGGGGTGACGGAGCACTGGAACAGGCTGCCCAGGGAGGTTGTGGAGTCTCCTTCTCTGGAGATATTCAAGTCTCGCCTGGACGCCTACCTGTATGACCTGGTGTAGGGAACCTGCTTTGGCAGGGGCGTTGGTCTCGATGATCTCTAGAGGTCCCTTCCAACCCCTACAATTCTGTGATTCTGTGATTCATTCTTTTTTGAATAAAAAATATTTCTCATTTTGGAATTTTCATATCTAACATAGTAAAACACTCAATATATATAATAAAGTGTGAAACAAGGTCATTATTATAATAGTGGACAAGTGTGCAAAACTTGATGCAGAGAACATTGTAAATTGTCTTCCATTTTGACAGTCGGGCTTTTACTCACTCTGAAGACAATCTTTCTTTAAACAAAGTTTCCCATTTTTCATGAAAATTCTTGTGTGATGCCATTTTATAAAATTTTGTTTTAATGAGTTGTACTTGTCAGAATTAAAGCTATTAAGTCTCTCTGTTGCTTGGTATTCCAGATGCATCCTAATGAAAAGTACTTCTCTTACTAGACGAAAAGTTACAAAGATTTCATCAAATGTCATTTGGCAATTGTAAAAAAAAAAATCCAAAGAGGTATTCATTTTTATGGTACTCCAAATAATATTTTTAATACTTGGTAAACATAAAGTGGAAAGAATCATCCACTACCCAGAGTACTATAGACATTCGTGATAATCAGGATGCATCAAACTGTCACTTTATCTGGACACTCCAAGATTGCAGTAGACCTCAGTATGTTTCTCCTCTACTCCTAAATAAAACTTTCAGTCCACAGTATTTCAGAGAAGACTTGAATTATATTCTGAACTATTACTTTTCTTCTCCAATTTTAATTTTCCATGCTTGGTAACTTCATAACTGTCATGGAGTTAACTAGATCAATCTATGCCTGTGACAGAGGGGCAGTAGGCTGCTGGCCCTGCCCCGGCCCCACAAAATGGGAAGGAAAGGGAAAAGGGATAGGGAGATGGGAGTTGGGCTCAAGGAGTTAAAAAAAAAACACCCAGCGGCAACGATCTATGGAGGAAAACTGTTCAGCAACTACGGTACAGTGCTCCCAGCCACCCTACATCTATGTCAACCGGGGAAAGGGATCTCTCCCAAACTGTGCTCGGGGCTGGATCTCATGAGGGGCCAGGGGGATGCGGGGAGGAGGTAGGGAGGCCTTGGAGAAAGAAGGTATGGGTGATCAAGGGAGGTCTGAGGCTTCCTGAGCTCTTCAGTCAAGGAAGGAACAATGGGGACAGGAGCCAGGAGGGAGCCAAGAGTCACTGGGGCCCATCTCCTGGGGATGGGAGGCTTCACAGCCACCACTGTGGGGCTCTGAGTGCCTGAGGAGCTCTGTGCTAACAACCAGGCAGACCACGTTGTTGGTAGGGGATCCAATGGGGGAGAAGAGGGATGCTGGGTGGGAAATGCCTGCAAACGATGCCAACAGGGCTCGATTGAGAGCAGAGAGACTCTTTTGATGCTGCTGAGAAATGGGGGACAAACAAGAATGCCTGTGCAGGAGCTTCCCCCAGTGGAGAAACCATTGGGAAACAGTTTCTCCGCTCCCAAATGTTGATGTGGCTTCAGGCCTTTTTTCCTGTCCCGGTCTCTTGCAGAGCCTCAATATCTTCCTGGAGGCCTTAGAGGGAGATCAGACTGTCATCCCCAAGGACAAGTTTCTGGTCATTACCAGTGCCATGTTCTACCAGGTAAGGGGAGCCTATCCTTGCACCCACAGCAGTTTCCCTCTTGGCTAAGTCTCAGGAGGACTGCAAAGCTCTGAGCCTCTGACAGGTGCTCAGCCGTAGCTCCTGCATGCCCGAGGCTGCTCCAGAGCCATGTGTATGCCCCCAGGGATGCTGTGGGGCAGGCTGGGTTTTGTCTGCATGTCCTCTTCCTGAGAGTGCCAAGGGAGACGAGAGCTGGCAGCACAGTTTCTTTTCCATCCTCAGTGCTGATGCGATTTTCTAAAATGGCCCTTGTTCCCTCAGCTCTCTGATGACACCAAGCAGCACAGCGAGGCTGACAGTGCAGAGCTGACCTGCTGCATTCTGTTGCAGGGTAAGTAGAGGAGCTTTGGTAATTCTTGGCGGTGCCCAGGCCAAAACCTTTCTCGCAAACCTCAGCAATGGGCATGAGTTTCTTGCTAACATAGCACGGGATTTTCTCTCTGCAGCCCGAATCTGCCCAGAAGAAACAGTCCTGTTTCTGCAGTTGCAGCTGGGCGATGAGAGGGAGGCTGGATGCGTGGCAGCCCTGGGTCTGCTCAGTGCTCTAGCTTGCTCTGATGGTCAGTACCGTGGGTCGCTATTTGCAGGGATCCCTTTTGCCATCAGGGTTGTGTCTCTACGCATGCTTCTGCACATCTCTTGCAGAGTCCATGATGATGGAGAAGATGCCCCAGGTTGCAGAGGCTGTGCAGCATGTGTGCAGTGACCCCAGGATCCGGGTGAGCTGGTTTGGGAAAGGAAAGCGCTGTCAGGGTGGTGATGCTGCTGCCAACATGGGCAGGCCTGGGGTGACCAGGGAGGTGCTGGGACATTGACCACATGGTCGCGATGGCACCTGTGGGGGAGAGCAGGCAGAGTGGAGCAGGCAGGTCCGTGTGCTGGGCTTGGAAAGCGCACAGCCTGGTGCTAAGACCTGGCCCTCACCTCAAGAGCCAAGGCTTGAACCTCTGCTCTCGTTGTCTCTGCTCATGCCCAAAGGGCTGCCCCAACGAGCATGTAGCTTCCCTTTGCCTTCTGACCAGGAAAATCAAACCCACAATTGACTCCTGGCAAGTGGGAAGGGCCATTCTGCATTTCATCGAGGAGCTGCTCAGCACTGATGCCCAGAGCTGCTCATCCTGGGATGTGGTGGGGCATATCTTCAGTGAGTTCAGCCGGAGCACAGGAAAAAGGGCAAGGACAGTGGGCTGCATCTTCTTTTGGAAGGCCTATGCTGCTCAGAGGCTGGCACAGAAGCACCAGTGAGGCTACACCTGAGCCTCCTGAGAAGCTCCTGAGAACTGAGAGTAACTGTTGTTAGAACAACAATGTTGTGCAGGCAGCCGGAGACCTTTCTGCCCACGAGGCCCAGGAAGAAGGAGCTCTCCAACAGCTGTGCATGAACATCCTGGGGTCGCTGAATTTCTCAGTGAGAGGGATGACCAAAGTAAGTCACACTCTGACCTGCTGCCGCTCCTTGCCTTCACACCACGTGTTCCTCGTCCCATTCCAACACCCCAGGTCTTTTCTCCAACGTGCTCTGAAGCACACAAAACTCAGGGAAATTCAGAGTCCTCTTCATCTCTGAGCAGAGGCAGGAATGCTGACACACTCAACTGACTCGTTCTCTACAGCTCCTGTGGCTGTGGCTGCTGCTCTATGTGGTTCCAGCCCAATACACGGGCATGCTGATCCCGGTCTCCCGCTGCATCCAAACCCTGGCACAGAGAGAGGACCTGGCAGTGCAGGAGATAGAAGAGCTGGATCCACATGACCTATGCTCTGGCAGCAGCCTTGATGCCACACCTCAATCTCCTCTTCTGCTTTCAACTTCAGCAAACATCCTTGAAAGCTCTGGGCCGGCTCATGGTGATCCTGCTCGAGACAGAGCCTAGCCGTGACTGCTTCAAGAACACAGTCCAAGTGAGTACGTGTGGGGCAAGAGAGAAAGCATGGTGCCTGTGGATAGCAGGGACAGAGATCTGGCGAATGAGAGGACAATCAGAGGGGGAGAAATCTCCTGCTGACATTCCAGCTCACCGCAAGCTCAGAAATGGGCAGAGAAATGGGCCCTGTAGGGGAAAAGGCAGGAGCCAGCCCCTGGAAGGCCACAGCTGAGAAAAAGCTCCTGGTTTAGGAGGCAGTAGTCTCTGCAGAGAGCAGGGAAGGCAGTGCAGGTTGGGGGGGAGGTGGGAGACTGCCTGAAGCCACAGGGCAGGCAGGCCTTGAGGAAAAGTGCTGGGAAAGGAGGGACAGGGAGAGGGGTGGCAGGAAAGAAAAGATGTCCGCAGTGAGACAGATGCTCTGCCCCAGGTCCTGCAGAGATCAATCACCTCAGACAATATGTGGGAACGCAAGAGGGCCCTGCAGACACTCTCCCAGCTGCTGGCTGCCTGTGAAGAGCTTCGAGTGAATAAAGAGCCCCACCGCATGCCCCCTGCTCCCTCCCCATTGCCCTGAGCTGGAAGGCGAGCTCCACCCAGCTGTGCATGCTGTGTCACCGTGTGGGAAAGGCACGGGTGGAAGAAGCTAGTGAGGGTTGGGGCTGCCTACAGCTTTTTTCCTGCCTCTTGCCCCTGCAGAGAGGAGATGCCTGCAAGCACTTTGGCTCTTTGGTGGGATTGGTGGCACCTCTGACGTGTGACCCCATGCCCACATTCCGCCAGTTGGCTGTCACCTGTCTGAGCTCCCTTCTCCAAATCCAAGGCAAGTAGAATGGGCGTTTGCCAGCTCTCTTCTCTGGGCCCTGGGCCCTGTTTACAGGAGGAAGAGGCACCGTGCGCAGCTCTCTTCTTGTTCCCACCCTGTCCTCTGTCTCTCCCCCAAGGAAAGCAGTTCTGTTTCCAGAAGCATGACTTTCCTTTTCTCTCCATGCTCTTTCCAGCCAAGGAGACCAACACAATCATCGAGATGGGAGACATCACGAGCCTGTGTGAGGGGCTGCATGCTTGCAGCACCACCTCTCAGCTCCAGACCTCATCCAAAATCGCAAGGGTAAGTGGACCCAAAAAGGTGGTGGGATCTCAGTGCATAGGCTTCTGCATGACCCTAAGCTGCCCCCTGCCTCTCACACCATTTCCAAAATGAGCTGTCACCCTGAGACCACTTTTCTCAGCAAATAGCAGGAGGCTCTGAGCTATGTCTGGCCTTCAGGTGCCCAGTGCAAGGAGCTGACTCTATGATGTGCATTTGTGTGTGTGTGTGACTGTGTGTGTTTGTGTGCATGTGTGGCTGTGGTTGCTGGGAGGTGGGCTTTGCATGTAAGCAAACACCATGGGTGGAGAAGCTGAGAGAAGGCTCAACTGCCTTCCATATAAATAGCAGGGTACAGACAGCGGGAACGTTGTGATGGCTGCCTGAATGCCCGGCAAGCCGCTGAACTAAGAATGCCCTCAAGACTGCTTTATGTTTTGAAAAGCTGCTGCAGAGTAGTGATGAGATCTCTCCTGCTTCTTATTTCTCTGCAGATGATCTGCAGAAACTTCCCCATGGAATGCACCATTGACTTCATGATGGTCATCAAGGAGACATTCAGGAGAGCCAAAGGAATGCGTGTGCATGCTGCTGGGAAGTGGATGATCACCTTTCTGCAGATGTACAGAAAAGACATCTGTCAGGATGTAAGAGACTTTCTTCCACGTGTCTTGGACTTTTTCTGGTTGTTGCATGATGCCTTGTGCCATTTGCTTCTTGTGCTAAAGAAGCACAGCCTGAGCGCAGAGTCAGGGCTATAGACAGGGTGGCTGGAGTGAAATTTAGGCTTAGGCCTTGACAGCATGTCAAGGGAGCAGGCACTGCTCCTGCACTGAATGTCCATGGTTACTCCCTGCAGAGTCAAGGATGCAGCAAGTTGTTCCTTCTCCCCTTCTTCTTTCAGGCGCCACTAATCCTGTACATCTTGCGCAACTGCACATCATCCATGCAGCAGCAGAGCACAGTCATGCCCTTCCTGTGCCAGGCGGTCATCATCCTCACCCACTGTCACGCGGAGGTCATGATTGACAACTTCCGTCGGCTGCTTGGGCCCACAGACAGGTATCTGCTCTCTTGCCTTTACTGTTGCTGTGGTCATAGTTATAGCTTGACTCTGCTGGAGGGATCCCGGGAGGAAGCAGCTTTTCTTTTTCCCTCTCAAAGTCTGTTTGAGGTGAAAAGAACTCACTCACAACCTGAGACTCTCCTTTTTCTAGCGAGACATGGAGGAGAATAAGAGAGTTTTGTCTTCGACGGTGGAGCCAGTATACCAAAGAAAAAAAAAGGGAAGGGAAGGGAAAGGGAAAGGGAAAGGGAAAGGGAAAGGGAAAGGGAAGGGAAAGGGAAAGGGAAAGGGAAAGGGAAAGGGAAAGGAGGGGAGAGGTGGGGGCATGAGGGGAGAGGATGGGAGAAGAGAGGAGAGAAGGGGAGAGGAGAGAAAAAGGGGCTGGGAAAGGGGGGAGGGAAGGAGAGCGAAGGGAAACGGGAATGAAAAAGGGAATGAAAAAGGGAAATTTGAGAGGAGAGGAGGGGAGGGGACAAGGAGGGGGAAAGGGTGAGGGAAGAGGGAGGGGAGAGAAAGGGAAGAAGGGAAGGGAGAAGGAAAGGAAAAAGTGAGGAAGGGAAGAGAAGAGGAAAGAGAGGAGAGGAGGGAAGAGGAGAGGGAAAGGGAATGAAAAAGGGAATGCAAAAAGGGAATTTTAAAAGGAGAGGAGAGGAAGTGAGGGGAGGGGATGGAGAGGAAGAGAGGGAGGGAGAGGGAAGAAGGAAAGGGAGAAGGGAAAGAAAAGGAGGGGAAGGGAAGAGGGGAGGGGAAGGGAAGGGAAGAGGGGAAGGGAAGGAAAAGGAAGGGAAGAGGAAAGAGAGAAGAGGAGAGAAGATGAAGAGAGAGGAGAGGGAGAGGAAGAGGAGAGGAAGAGGAAGAGGAAGAGGAGAGGAAGACGGAGGAGAGGGAGAGGAGAGGAGGAGGAAGAGGAGAGAAGATAGAAGAGAAAGAGGAGGGAAGGGAAGGGAAGAGGAAGAGGAAAGAGGAGGGAAAAGAAAGAGGAGAGGAAGGAAAAGAAAAACAAAGAAGTGAAAATATGAGCTTAAAAATGTATTATTTATTTAAATAAATTAAATGCCAGAATTTTGGCTAAGATGTGAAAAGAGTATTTTATTTACCAAGGCTTCATTTTAATAGCTGCTGTCACTTCTCCATACCAGTTACAGAATCACAGAATCACTGAATGTTAGGGATTGGAAGGAACCTCTTATGATCATCTAGTCCAATCCCCCTGCCTTAGCAGGAATACCTAGATTAGGTTGTACAGGAATGCATCCACACAGGTTTTGAATGTCTCCAAAGAAGGAGACCCCACAGCCTCTCTGGGCAGCCTGTTCCAGCGTTCTGTCACCCCCACCGTAAAGAAGGTTTTCTCATATTTTTGTGGAACCTCCTGTGTTCCAGCTTGCATCCGCTGCCCTTTGTCCTATCACTAGATGTCACTGAGAAGAGCCTGGCTCCGTCCTCCTGACACATATCTTTTACATATTTATAAACGTTAATGAGACCACCTCTCAGTCTCATCCAAGCTAAAGAGACCCAGGTCCCTCAGCCTTTCCTCGTAAGGGAGATGCTCCAGTCCCTTCATCATCTTCGTGGTTCTGCACTCGACTCTCTGAAGCAGTTCCCTGTCCTTGTGAACAGAGGGGCCCAGAACTGGACACAGTACTCCAGATGAGGTCACCAGGGCAGAGTAGAAGGGGGGGAGAACCTCTTTCAACCTACTAACCATGGCCCTTTTAGTATGCCCCAGGATGCCACTGGCCTTCTTGGCCACAAGGACACAGTGCTTGCTCATGGTCAGCCCACTGTTCACCAGGACCCCCAGGTTCCTTTCCCCTACACTGCTCTCCAACAGGTCAGTCCCCAACCTATACTGGTACCTGGGGTTTTGTTCTTACCCGGATACAAGTCTCTGCACTTGCCCTTGTTATATTTCATTAAGTTTCTCCCCGCCCAACTCACCAGCCTGTCTAGGTCTTGCTGAGTGGCAGTACAGCCTTCAGGCATGTCAGCCACTCCTCACAGTTTTGTGTCATCAGCAAACTTGCTAACAGTGCACTCGAATCCCTCATCCAAGTCACTGATGAATATACTGAATAGTACTGATCTACGTACCGACCCTTGAGGGACTCCGGTGGATACAGGCCTCCAACTAGAATCACTCCATTCCACTGACCACAACTCTCTGGTTTCTTTCCTTTAGCTGGTTCACAGTCCACCTCACTACTCGATCGTCCAGACCACTCTTCCTCAGTTTAGCTGCAAGGATGCTGTGGAAGATGGTGTCAAATGCTCTACTGAAATCAAGATAGCCCACATCCACTGCTTTACCATCTTCTATCCACCTGGTAACGTGAAAGGAATTTAGTAGCAATCAGTTCTGCACCCCCACAGTTTGATGCAAAAATTTTAAAGAGAAAAGTCGGTCTTCATAGCAGGGAAACAAGGAAATACCGCTCATAGCAGGTATCTCTTCTGAGCTGGAACTCACTTGTGAGATTCCTTCAAATGAGAAAAAAAGAGTTCTGGAGACCTTTAAAGAGCAGACTGAAAATACATCTAGTTCTAAGTTGTAGTGATAAAGCTTGTGCTGTTAAGGATGACCAAAATACTGCAAATCAAATCTCAGTGCGGAAGAACATTGCCTCCTATCTTTCAAGGCAGATATTAAAGGTTTTCATGAAATCTCACTGCAAGAGAAAGGAAGCGTCCCAAAGACTCTACCTATCTCTGAATGGATTAGAGCAAAAGACAAATACATAATATTTCTTAAAACTGAAGTTGTAAGTGGGAAAATGAAGGTCGAATGGCTTGAAAATAATGGAAAGAAAGTCTTGATTTAAGAAAGGTTAAAAGCCTTAGGGAAGCATACAAAAAGGTTTAAATTTCTAGGCCCGTCCAACTCAATCTCTCAAGCACAAAGGATTTTAAAGACCTTCAGGTTCAACCATAATAAAGTTTATGCAGAACTAATAATCTCCTGTAGAAATTAGCTCTATAGAGAGTAACGTACTGTTACAGAGTTAACTACATCAATCTATGTCCATGACAGGGGTGCAGTAGGCCCCTGCCTCCCCCCCCCGGCCCCATAATATGGGAAGGGAAAGGGAAAAGGGATAGGGAGATGGGAGCTGGGCTCAAGGAAGGAAGAAAAACAGTGGCAACGATCCATAGAGGAAAACTTATTTTACTAACTATGATATCAGAATGCAAGATAACAAAATATAATACAACCTAATTGAAATTGAGACTAATAAATCGGAGAGAGAGAGTTCCTGAGACGGAGTCAAACCTGAAAAGCTTGGAATGGCTAGGAAAGTACCCTCCAGCACCCACTGCCAGGCAGTAAGGGACCGCCCCACCCGGGAGGGCCAGATCCCATGACTTCCATAATGTATAGGGATAGGTGCCTGGAATTAGAGCATTAACACTTTAACTCCCAGTGCACTATATGATGTTATGATTTGGAATACCAAAAACAAACAAACAAAAAAAAAAACAAACACAAAACCACGACAATAATACTGTTAACATAGCCAGTATTCTGGAGTCATCTCTGTAGTCCAAGATTATAGATGGTGACACAGAGGAAAACAAGAACAAGATTAAAGAAATCTATCCAAAGAGGTAAGTGATGGCTTTGTTAGCATTAATGTTAAGTAGAGAAATCTCCTGGAAAAATTTAATTTTCCCACTCAGGAATCTAAGTGGACTTGTGCCATGGAAAGAGAAAAGAAGTTGATCCTTGTAACAAAACTCTCTGAAAGTCAGACTGTGAATCAGCCTAGTGATGAATCCAACTCTCTTTGCCTTGAGATGGAGTGTTGGGTCAGATGAAGGCACACAGTGAGGATTTAAATACTCCAGGTGTTACAGAAATCTCTAATGACCTATGCTCATGCTTTCCAATTGCCTACTTCAGATAAACTTCAGGAGCACCCAAGTTCCTTCATACCACTCCCTCACTACTTGATGGCAAGAAGAAATAAAGATTATTATCATTTACCCTCTCAGACTCATACATGTGCTGTCAAAGGGGTGAAAAATACCCCTTTTTCAGGGGTATTTTTATTCATATATTTTATTCATATATCAGGGGACATCCTCCCATCATCCGGAACCTAAACCCTGTGGAGTGATTGTTCTTTTATTGGTTCAATCACTACCTTCGCACTCCTTTGACAAAGGAACTAATTTACTCTGTTTCTAAAGTGAGTTTCTTAGTCATGCCCAATCAGAGGGCTTTTGAGATAGACTACTGCAAGAAACTGTGTTGGCTCATTTACAGTAGCAGCGGTGGAGAGCTGTTCAAAGATATAAAGAAGGATTTTCTTCCGGTTGTAATTGGATTTGCTGAGAAGCTGGATGGTGACACTTTTTTTATTAGCTTTCAGTTCAGTCTGGACTGAATAGTGATCTTTAAAGGTAGAAAATTTTAACTGTCTGGATTGAACCTGTGACTTCCCACACAGATACTGGGAGAGCGAAAAATGTATCAGTTCAGATTAGGCCAAGGGAAGCATATGTGATGTGAAGTACAATCTGCTGCATTGAATTCTTCAGAGATGTGCAAAAAGAAAGGTGTTCAGTTCAGACAACAGTGACAACAAACACTGTTGCCTTTTGTGTATCTCACACAGACAGCAGGGCAAAATAACTCTTACCTACATCTCATTATGAAAGAAATCTGACAGATTTATTCTAATGATATCAAAGATTAGATCCTTATTTATTATGTGACAGCTATTAAACATGGACTACATAAACTTCACTTTAACAGTGGTTTTGGTTCAGAAGCATAGACAACAAGAAGACATCCATTTGTTGTCCCATGTGTGCTTTGCTTCAAAGCATGCAGGCATACAACAGGTCATTTCTTTCAGACAATGATCAGTAAGTACTTTACCAATAGTCACAAGAAGAGGTGATAACTCAGCAGGAAAAATACGTTCTCCTATCAAAATGTTTTCCACTTCATGACTATTGAGTGAAAAAAATAAAGGCTTGCAAAAAGCCACATTAACAACTGCCACTGATGACACTTAAAGCGTATTGCTAGGTAGCATATTGTTCTTCCACAATTACGTAGGCCTAGGAGTGTACTGCTAGATGCATGTAAGTCTACAGTATGTTTAGAAATAATGTTTTAAAGGGACACATTAGAAATCTTGAATATTCAAACAAACTATTTGTAAAATAGTCTATGGCATTGTTGGATAAATTTTATTCCTTCTCTTCATATACTGCAGTGGACCGTTGTGTGAGAATTCTTTTCAAACTTTGTATCACCTCAAGGTTACCTGCAAAGGGTTATAGTAATTAGGAATGCTCTTCCTTCTGAATTGTCTATATTGTACACTATAGTAAAATATATACTATGACATGTATTATAACACATATCCATACATATCCAATACAATATATTCCTCCATGCTTTCCTAGTTTGAGAACATTCCAATAAAATTCTGTGCTCAATCTATATGGACAAACATCTGGACATCCATGATGCCATGCTCTCCAGCTGTGGGAGAGGAACTTCTTCCAAAAAAGCTATTTTCTATCTACATTTATTTTTTGGTTCATATGAGATTGAAAAATTTTTGAAAAAGTTACTAAGGTAATTAGGAGGGAAAGTTTATAGCTTTTTACAGGAATATCGAATGAAGATATGGCAGAAGAAAACAGAATTGCATTCCTTCTGAGTATTAATCACCAAACATGAGTTGAGCTATATTTGAAACATATTAATATTGAAGGGAAATAAGTGAACACTCCTTTGTTGTTAAACTCCCTTGACTTCATCACCTCATTCTCTTCTTTTATCCCCATTCCACCTGTCTGTTTATCTATTTCATGCTATCTGGCAGATGGATAGCAGGTACTTAAAGCAAGGGACAGTTTTTTATTATATTTCTGAAAAGTGGCTTGTATGATTCAGTTTTGAGTCGATATTTTTAGACACTATTATAACACTTATGACAACATTTACCAATGAAGTGATGCATTGTTGACCTATTTTTAAACAGGTATTTCTCTCTCTGGCTTGTTTTCACTCTGGGATTTGTCCATTTCTATTTTCCTCTGCCTGCATTTTCATATTCATAGTGTATTATCTTTTGACTATTGAAGCATTTACCATTAAGAAAAAATACTTGTGCTAGGCTATTTGATCTTTGTTTCTACAGTTTTTTTCTTTATAGAAATCCTGTTAAGAAATTCTAACATCGTTCACTGTTTAGATAGGAAGAAAGGTGGGATTTTTTTTTTTCCTGTCCTCTCTATATAATGTTCCAGTTGCCCGCTATATATACAGCTATATGTATCTTTGTTTTGTTATTTGCTTTTTCACAGTTTTCATATGTATTTGTAGGGGAACTGTTATGTCATGGTCTGAACAGATGATTGAGCACCTGGTGAAATCAGTTCCTGGCTGGCCCAGTAAGAACAGGTGCAAACAATTCACCTGTGCTTCCCAAGTGACCCAGGGTCCACCCCTCACTGGACCTATTTAAGGGCTAGCCTCCAAAGGAAGAATCTTGTTGGGAGTAAAAATGTTCCTGAGAAGGAGTGTTTTATAGCCTGAAGAGCCTTATCTCATATCATGTAGGTCAACTTTTTCTTATTTATGGTTATTGATTTTACTAACAATGCTTTGCATGGTATCACAAATAATTTATTGGAAACAGGGTTGGTTTTTTTTTTTTCCCAAGGATCAATAGTATTTTATCAATTAATTTCCAAGCTGCTTTTTTTTTTTTTAACTCTATCTTGCAATTATGCTTTGAAATTATTCAAGCACTCCTATGTTGTTTTTTTAATGACATGAGCAATAGCCTTAGTTAATATGTTACACCATGAATACCTGTGTTTTTAACTGATGATTTCTAGGCTTCTATAAAGTTACTGGAACATAACCTTAACTTTGGAATGAGTAACTGGTGTTAAGAGAAATAATTAGATATTAAGTCAGAAACAGTTTGTACTTGATTCAAGTCTCTCTATTTGATTAATTTTCAGGAGTTTTCAAAGTCAACAGATAAAGTGCTTCTACTGGAAAAGAAGCAGTTTTCTTTAAGGTTTTAATGTGCTGCTCAGAAAAAAAAACTTCATGAGGAAGTACTCATCAGAGCTGGATAGAAATGAGAGCTCTTATGATTTGTTTATAGTGCTTCTAACAAATAGTGGTTAAAGGATGTAAGCAAGAGCTTTAAACATGCTCAGAGATAATACTTAATCAAATTTAAAAATACTTCTCACAGTAACAATATTAATGTAAATAATAGAGAAGAGAGGAAAAATAACCTTACAGGTATCTTTTGATTTGGCTTGTAAGTTAAAAGATTTGACTTTGTGTATCTTGTAAAGGCTTTCGCCATGTCAATGCTATGCATTACAGTAAGCTCCCTATAGGAAAGTGGGAGCACCAATGTAAAGAACCCAAGAACCTGGACAATGGGACTTGTTTACAAGTTTTGGGTTTCATAACAATTTTAAGAGAAACACAGAATTTTAAAATCCTCATATAGTAGGATACAGACAACATAATTTCCTTACCTTGGTGATGTGAGAAAGGGGAAAGCACGAGTTAACCTCTTTCTCCCTTTTTATAATCTTATTTGTGTTCTACACTTTTCTTTTTCTCTGCCTATGCCCTTTAAAGTTGCCTACTGCTCTCTCTACTCTCCTATGTTCTTGGGTGGGCCTACACATACATGCAAGGATGACCAAAGGAAATAAGTTTAAAATAGCACACTTTCATACTTGTAACTTCCAGCTCAATAATCCATTCTCTTTCAGAAGTACCAATCCCTGACTCCATAGTTTAGTTATACTTGCAAAGAACCAGGATAATACTAGAGGCAGAAATGAGGAATATTGGAAGCAAGGAAAACTATGTGAGCAGGGAAGTTGTATAACATGGTGTTGCTAGAGTAAAATGACTGCTTGCTTCTACTGGGCTATATTTTTCTGTTCAGTTATCTAACCCACTGTGTACTGAATTCTTTTCTAATTTCTGAAAGAAAGAGAAATTATAACAATCTGCACATTTCCAAGCTTAATCAAATCATTACATAGGAGCAAGGAATGAGACTTTGAGTGGCTAAAGGAAGCAAGAAGTGAATTTTGTCATAAGTAGTTTGTTTAGGAAGTGATGAAAGTGATAAACATAGATAGTGAAATAAAAAAGGGGAAATTCCTTCACAGTGCTAAAACATCATGTGAGAAGACAGGATGGTAACTTCTCTGAGGCCACTACTTCAGACATGAATATAAAAAGTACCACTACGATACAGATCTTAAGTCTAACATAAGAAATGCACAGTCTCATTCACAATATCATGTTATGGTCCTTCTCTTGAAGGAAGCGAACAAATGGAAGATTTGTGCCAGGGTACCCTTTTTCTCGAATTTAACATTATTCACTGTCAGCAACAGGAATATCTGTAACCCACAAATTAGCAATAAACTTAATTATGGCATTAAAATGGGGAAAACACACAAGTATCTATGCTCGGTATTAGTGATCAACTTTTTGTTAATAAACTTGCTGGAAATGTAATACTGACTAGTTTGCTTGAACCTAGCTTTCCCTTAAGAATTTTATTTTCTAATGTTGGTGCACTTAACTCTGCATTTTACTAATCAATACATTAGTTGAGATAAAAATAGCCTCCATAGCCTCAGCATTTGAAGCTGAGAAAAACATAGGAAACATTAACTTCAGAGTAAGCTATTTATTTCCATGGAAGCTACAACAGACAAAAAGAGCACAATAACACTATTTGATAGAATAAATTCTCTGCTACAAAACACTATTTTTTTCAGCATAGTTGCAGCTGTTAGCTGATTCATGTGGAGAGGCTGATCAAGATTCTCTTTGTTCTGTGGTGGACAGCTGTGCATGGCTTTCATGTCACTGTTACTACTACTGAAATGCACCACCCACTACCTCACTGTGCTCACATCCACTGGTTGGTCTACATATATGTTCATTAAGTGCTGATAAACATCAGTCAGTGAAGTTTTTTCCATGTGAAGGAACTCAGTGACACACCTTTGCTTCATCTGGACTTCTGTGTCAGAATAACCCCCTCCACTACTGTCACACAGCAACAAAATGTAACAGTACCAGTGGGGTGGTTCAACCTCTACTGCCATACCACCAACACCTGCCTTTGATGTCATGGGCCAACATCCTAAAATAGGATGCATTACTTTTGGAGCAGCTCTTGTAGGTCAAGTGTTACAGTAAATGCAGAGATTGGATGGAATAATAGACATCAGATTAATAATGTGAGTCCAAACTATGCTAATGTTTCTGATAGCTGCTAATTAGGCGAAACTCTACTCTTATTGTTGAAGCAGATATCTCAAGATGCTAATTAATAAGAACAAACCTCCTCTGGCATATAGTATAAACTTCTAACAAAATGTCTCTACTCTCCTATTTAAACTAAGCATCATACTGGTACATGACCAATTGGTAACACTTTAAAAAGGCAACAGTGTAGATCTGGAAGATATTATGTATTTCACTGTCAAGAGATCACTAGCAACCCCTGGGCTGCATTCTAATAGCTTTACTTTGGCCAGCTAATGCTGTATATCGTTTGTCTGAAGGACACTCAATTCAAGCAAAAATGCTGACAATATCAAAGTCAGGAAATCAGTCTGATCTGTATTAATTATGATCTCAAAGATGGTAACTTGCATTCCAGCTGTTGCTTGGTGGTCATGTTCATAAACTCAAGCTTGCAGGTAGCAACGCACTAAATGAATGGACTCCTGCTGCTGCCTGTTTTGCCAGCTGTTGCCCAGAGGGAATGTGCAAGGGATGTGATCCTGCATTTTGCATTACTTGCACAGAGTCTTTAGATGGAGATCGTACATGTGAATGACGAGGCAGCATCAAATCAGCAGCCACAACAAGATACTGGAGCACTCTCACCAAGCACTGTTACTCTAAAGGGTGACAATTCTACAAGCACAGCTCCCAGAAAGTGTGTATATTGGAAAGAGATGCTCTTCTTGCTGACCCCAATCCCACTACTGGTGCATTGCTTCATTTCCTGGCGGGAACTGATCTGTGGTTAGAAGGTATGCCTAGGTCTTGTTTATCAATGCTTTTGTATCATTAATAATAACTATCACTAATAAGAATTTTAATAGCAATGAAAAATCTAAATCTTACTAGTCATACAAAAGAGACTGCTGAATCAGACCAAGGTCTGTTTACCTTCATGCTGCCTTCCTGGCAGTGACCTGCAATTGTGTATTGCTGGGACACGGGCAGTAGATGTGAACTCGGGAGTTACAGCAGCTTATTCCAGCTGGGAACTGGCCCTCAATTGCTGAGCAGCCTACTGCAAACCTCCAGGCTATATGTGTGAAACCTTGCTGCCTACTGAGTGTACTATTTACATCTGGATGCAAACATGCAATTGAACATTACATTTAAAATTCAAGGAAAGCGCTGTCTAGAACTATTATGTTTCTAACTCCTACACTGCCTTCTTCATATTTTTTAATGAAACTTCAAATTTTATTCTGTTTGATTACAGGGTATAATGCTGACTGTGTAATAAGCAGTATCTTTCAGGCAAGGAAGAGCTTCATGTCCTAAATTTTCATGCAAGTGGAAGATATTGAATACCAAACAGCTTCACAGAACTCAAATGTCAAAGCACTACTCACAGATAAGTATTACCCATGTTTTTCCAGAATGTTAAAGTCAGTTATGGCATCCAGAGAACACCAACAATTGTAATCTTAGAGCAAGTCAAGGGAATTTTTCCTATGAGAAAAGGAAGGATAGCATCACAAACTAAGCAGCTTAATACAATACTTAGGACAGCGATGTTACTTAAATATTTGCACAAATGATTCACAGGTAATGTCCTGTTTATCATAGGAAATGGTCACAGTACTGATATTTCTTCTTAGGTATGATGATGAAAATTTCATGACCAAACAAGAAAAAACCTATCTTGAGTAATTATTCTGTGCTAGGTTTACTACCACATTTTCTGCTGGGTCAAAGATGTTTTCCATACTGTTTTATACAAAATATTTTTAATCAACCGAACGACCAGACATACAGCATGTGTTCAACTGAACTAAAATTGATGTATTTCAGGAAAAACTAATAATTAATGGCAATTCTTTGTTTTAATTTCACTTGCTTACTGTTAAAGTAGCTGCAAACAAATTTGCCAGTGATTCATTCATGCTGTGGAAAACAAGCTGAGACTGAAAACAAGACAAAAGTTTACTATTTATGAAAACTTCCTAAAAATTAATTCAATTGAGACACATTTATCCTCACCTCACCTCTGAATCATTTGTTCAATCTGTCTTTTCTCCATCATGCTGTGCTGAATTGATTGCTTCAGTCATATAAGATCGGGAGCTGGGAGATGAAAATGTCTTAACACAATACTGCAGCCTACTATTTAGGAAACAGTCAGATGAAAAAATCTGGGAGGATGTCAGCCTCTAGCATGCAACTAGAGGGATTTTCTTCTCCTGAGCTGGAGTTACAAATAGGGATAAAAGCAGCTGTATTTGAAAGGAAAAATGTAATCATTAACTTAATAGTGCAGGGTGTAGATTCAGCGAACAGTATGTATTTCTTGTTCTGCTTGCTCTTGATTAGTGTGTGGAATTGGGATCTCTGCACACAGCATCAAGTATGTACTACCTTTTTGCATGTGTTCCCCTGTCATTGCCCTTTAAAAACAGCTGCATCACACTGTTGGGAGCTCCTAATGGGACTTCTCTGCTCTACCCCAGGAGGTTCCCATAGCTACTTTTGGCTTAGTTGTGGTTCTTGGAAATCACTCGGAAGTGCTTGATTTTTGTTTTTCTGGAGTCCTGAAGTAGTGCCAGAAGGGCATTGCTAGCTTTAACTAGGGAGGCACAGATGCCTATGGAAAAAAAGTAAAAAGATCATACTTGTATTTTTCTTGAAAAGATAGCATATAACTCACTGATTATATGAAAGGAAATGTGATCAACTTGCATGTCACATAGAGACGAAGCTCAGTGTCCTCGTATGTACAAATGGGAACTCCTTGATATGTGCTTTGTGGTTATCTCTGATTGTGAAGGATGTATGCTTACAGTGCAGTTTGGGGTATGACAATATAAGGATGTAAAACTATTAGAGAGAGTCTAAACGAGGGCTATGAAAATGGTGAAGTGTCTATAGGACAAGAAGTATGAAGCGCAACTGAGGAGCTGAGGGGAGGCCTGATGGCGGCTGCAGCTCCTCACAGGGAGCGGAGGGCAGCACTGAGCTCTGCTCTGTGTGGCAGCGACAGGGCCTGAGGGAACGGCATGGAGCTGTGTCAGGGGAGGGCAGTGGGGGTTGGGGACAGGTGCTGCACCACAGGATGGTGGGCATGGCCTGAAGTGCTGGAATTCAATAAGTGATTGGACAGTGCTTTCAAACAGGGTTTGAATTCTATGTGGTACGGTATGGAGTCTGGATTCCCACTAGATGATATCTGTGGGTCCTTTCTGTCTTGGGATGTTCTGTGGTTGTAGTTACATCCGTTCCTAAGCAGTTGGCATAATATGCATGAGGGAGGGCAACATGAGAATGTTGAGGGACATGACAAATTTCAAAAGTGTTACTATCACTTAGCCTCTAGGGTTTTTCTGTACTTTTAGAGGTGAGGGAAAATGCAGTGGCAAAGGGAGGGCCTGCAGTCAAACCTGCTGTCAGTGCCAGGCACATAGATAATTGTTATGGTTTCTCATTAGATGTGTTTTTCCTTTGATCCAGGGATGCAGATACAGGTGAGTAGGCACCTGAAGACCCTGGTCAGGAGAGTGCCTGACCTACTTGCCTCAACACCAAAATGTCTAAGAGTATTTTGTTGGAGAAAGAGTATGCAGTGAGTGACTTAGACTTTCTATCAAAGCCTTAGCAACAAAACTCCTGGTTCTCTGTACCGTATTTGACGTTCTTTTTTTATTTAGTAAGTTTATTCAGGGTACCAAAAAGGTATAATAAATGATATTGGTACCCTGTTGAGACATCGCAAGGCTAGAAGCAAGACAAACTATTCACTGCTTATTTCCACTTACCTGAAGACAAACTGATCACTTAGAGTAAATGGAACTGGGATAAGGTACAGCTCTGCTGGTTTTCTTCAATTTTTCACAACCTGGATTTCATCTGCTTCCCACTATTCAGGATAATACAGGTTCCATATAAAACTGTTTTGGTTGTATAACAGTTGTGTTTTCAGAGGGAATCCCTTAAGAACATCGCAAAAGCCAGCCAGAGAATATACTGGGAGTTAATGATCAAGAGAAAAACATAAGATTATCTCCCAGTATGGGTGTCTCTCAGGCTGTTCAGCTATCCTAAGAGTGAAATAGAAAAAAATAAAGGAAATCCTCCAATTCTATGTATCTTCCATGAACTGGAAGATGATTATTCCCCTTAGCAAGGAGTTAAAATACTTTGACGACAAATTGTTTTCATTTATTTTTCATTTATTTAATACTCTTTGATTCTGAATAATTGTTCCTCAGGTCAAACCTGCATGACTTGGACTTCCAAAGTAGTGACAACTCAACATTTGAAATTAAATCCATGCTGAGAGGCCCTAGCTCCTTTGAAAGTAAAACCAGAGTTTTTTCCTTTACATTGTTGTTTCCCTATCAGCATTTAAGAACTAAAGTACTATTTAGCACATTTCACATTAGTATATTTCGCCTCAGGGATGAAAATGAGGGCTGCTGAAGTAAGCACTTTTAAACTACAAGCAATTTATTTTTTTTTTTTTTATTTTTAGTTTTTAAACCTTAGCTGATTATTCCTTTTCATCATGCTACACATGGGTATGTGACGATACTGAAGAAATTTCTAGAGCAAAAAGTAACTTGTTGGGATGAGCTCATTTACTCTGGAATACAAATGGAAAAAATCACAAAAAAAGCAAGGTATTAATCAAGAATTTCATACCTGTTAAAATATAATGAAACTTCTTTACTCATAAAATTTAGGTGTAGTTTCCATATCTCTAGAGGCAAACAAAAGTATAGGATTATGAGTTCTGAGACTCCCATGCAGGGCAAATGCTAGGCACTGATTTTCTAATAAAGTATGACTACTGAAGAATCCTACAGGAAAAAAGCAGCAAAATATCATTTTATTATTTCATTTCATGAAAAACTGTCATGCTACGTAGTAAGTTGGAGCACCTCCCCTATGAGGACAGGTTGAGAGAGTTGGGGCTCTTTAGCCTCGAGAAGAGAAGGCTACATAGGAGCCTTCCAGTACCTGAAGAGGGCCTACAGGAAAGATGAGAAGGGACTTCTTATAAGTGCAGGAAGGGCGTGTAGTAACAGATAAGGGGAAATGGTTTTAAACTGGAAGAGAGTAAATTTAGACTAGATGCTAGGAAGAAATTCTTTACTGTGAGAGTAGTGAGACACTGGAACAGGTTGCCCAGTGAGGTTGTGGATGCAACCTCCCTGGAAGCATTCAAGGCCAGGCTGGATGGCATGGTGTAGAGGGAGGTGTCCCTGCCTATGGGAGGGGGGTTGGAACTAGATGATCTTACAGGTCCCTCCCAACACAAACCATTCCATGATTCTATGAAATTTCCATCTGGCTGGAGCAGTCAGTGCTTATAGTAGTTCACATAGCAGCAAGATAAAAAATTTACTATGAAGATTGAATAATGGTACTAAGAAGTAGTTAAGAGTTAATTTTCCTTTTTTTTTTTTTTTCTGAACTGTTTCAAATATTGATAATTTTGGTGTACTATGCCAGAAAAATTCAAAAGCAATAATGATACTTTCTATCTCCTATATCTCCAATCCATAATGTTAGGATATCAGTATTAATGAAAGCTTGTTAGCCTGTGAAAAATTCTTTCTCTCTTTTAATCATTATAAAGTCTCATGGTTTGATGTGAGATAGTTAATTTTCTTCATAGATACTTATATGATGCTGTATTTTGTATTTAGGGGAAAAAAAACAAAAACAACACAACAAATCAATTGATATCACACCAGTGATTTGGTTTTTGTAGAGCATTCTGCATAGAACCAAGGACATTTCAGTTCCTCATGCTGCCCTGCCATCAAGGGAGCTTGAGGGTGCACAGGGAGCTGGAAGGGGATGCAGCCAGGACAACTGACCCAGTCTGGTCAAACGGATTTCCCATACCACATGGCATCATGCTTAGCAATAAAAGGTGTGGTAAAGGACGAAGAAGTCAATGATGCAGTTTGTCTTTCCAAGAAACTGTTAATGTGTGATAAGTCCTGCTTTTCTGAGAGTGACTGAACATCTGCCTGCTGATGGAAAGAAGCACGTGAATTCCTTGCTTTGCTTGTGCGTGTAGCTTTTGTTTTACATAGTCAACCATAGTCAACTCAACCTTCTTTCTCCCAACCCGTGGGCTCCTGCAGTCTCACTGTTCCGATTCTTTCTGCCATCCCTTCTGGGGAGAGTGAACAAGTGGCTGAGTGGTGCTGAGCTACCTGCTGGGTTACATCACCACACAGATAAAATACCTGTGGCATATATATGTGATACTTTTTTTTTTTTTTTGGCTGAGCTCATCAGCTGACTGCAAAGTAGATATTACTGTAAAATGATATTGCTATTTCCAATTCTGTCTGAGACTTCTGAATGTGGATTACCAGGAACATAGTTGCTATTCACAGTTTTGTTCATCTGGAGAGCAGTTTTATGAAAACAAGCAGTGATTTCTAATTAGAGGCCAAGGGAAAAATCAAAACAAAACCAGAAAAATACAGAGTTGAGAATTGATGCTAATTTTTAAAAAATCTCATATGCTTTGAAGAATGTGTTTTCATGAGGAAAGTACCTGCAATTTTTTTCATTTAAGACACAAAGAGGTGGTACAAGGAGTATATGAAGAAGTGAAGAAAAAAGAACATTACTTTTTTTCCTTGGTTGATTCAGTAAGATTTGTTCAAGTGCATTTATGCCATGACAGAACATCAGTGTACATAAACATCTTGGTGCATCATTTGACCTTTTATTATAGCACAGTTTATTGAATGGCTAGATGACAGTGCTTCCAGTAAGTCAGAGCTGTCTTCTGGTTCCCTGTGGGATAGCTGGACCAACTTGTAAAACATAGATGAAGGAGTAAATAATGAGAGAAATAAAGTGCACTGAAAGAAAAGAAAGTTGTTTGTATGCAAACTGTAATATGACAAATAAGAGGAATAAATCAGGCTTTAGCTGCAAGCAGAGGAATTTCTTAGTATTGCAGAGTCAAAATGGATCTAAGAAAGAGTTTGATAGTACTGTAGGAATAACTGTAGGATCTACTCAGACAACGCTGGTATTCTAAATAATTGGAAAAAGTTGAAGTGCTAGTTTAACAAGTTAACAAAAGAAGACACTTAGCTTTAAGTAGAAAACTAGGTGCAAGGAAGTTATTTAATTAGGCTCCCAGTGAAAATGCAGACACATTATCGTAGAATGTTTTAGAACAGATAATTTTTTAACTTACAGATAGCCCAAATAGTCAAAAATGGGGGAATTCTTGAGGGAATTCCATAATCAAGAAAAATAACTAGCTGTTTAAAAAAAAAAAAAAAAAGCGTCATGGATTAGCTTTTAGGTCCAGGTCAGACAGGAGCTTTGCTGAACCCTGCCCCTGTGAGTTCTGTATCCAGAACAATCTGTTTCTTACAGTTTAATCCTGAAAGATAGGCATATTGACTTTTCAAGCGTAACTATCATAATTTTATGAATGTGTATTTACTTTTCAACAGTGATTATCCAGAAGCAATTTCAGAGTTTCAACAGAACAATGACATTAAATATCAAGTTGTTCTTATGTGGTGTTTTTCTGTCACACTTCCACCATTGTGTAGGATGGACATGAAGTGTTACAGGGAAAACTCATATTGGTCTCAGAACTAGAAAGAGACTTTGCCTTGCTGTCTGAAGAAAATTTTATTATTTATCATAGATATTTGAGAAGAAAAACAATCCCAGATAACCCAAAATACAATGTGTGATGAGGTCCAATCTGCTTGATGTGGAAGAGAAATGTATAAGCAACAGGACTTAACAGAACCTATTGTAGATTTTCTCTGTGGAGGAAGAAACCTGGGGTCAAAGCACATATCTGTAGGGCACTGTGGGGAAAGAAGGTAATATCTCTTGAGAGAGTAAAGTGCTATAAGCTACCCTTCAATATTTGTTAGTAATGATGCTGTAAATTTGGACTCTCAGTTGCCATGGTTACGAGCAGACTTTTGTACTGACCGGTAACAAAAAAAGTGTCGTCCAGTTATTTGTTGCCTGTGCTTCATATGTTGCTCACTTTTCATAATGATTTATTTCAATTGCTTAGCACTTCTAACAGAAATATTCATCACCTTATGGGGTTCGCTTTCTCATTCTTTCCCAGCTCCTACTAATAATTCAGGACATCGAAGAACTGGAACCCGCAGTATCTTTTTCTCACAGTGATTGACTAGTTGCTAGCAGGTTAATTTTGAATAAAATCTAGGATGTATTAAGAGAGAGCTTCAGACATACCAAAGTCTGGTATGGTTGAAATGGGAATATTTTCATGATTTTTTTCCCTTTTATCCCAATATATATGCATTTTTAAGTAATCATTAGCAAATTAAACATCTCCTCCACTTTTTTAGAATAGTGTATAAGCCACAGTGCTAACTGCAGAGCATGTAAACAAGACTGGAAAGTGAAGCTAACTCAACTATTTCCAGTTCCCAAAATTAAAACCGTGGAAAAGCATAAGGTAGAAGTAAATGAAACTTTCATTATTCCAGTTGCTATTGTAATGAGCTACCATATATACTGCTATCAAGGAAAGAGTACCACTTGGTCCACATCATATGAAACATGCAGAAAGAAGATAAGATTTTCCTCTGTGACTGGGGGATGGTTTGGGGGCCTGTTTTGCTTCCTGCACTGAGGATTTTCCCCAAACTGTGGGAGTTCTGGGGCTGTAGTGCCCTTTGTGCATTGCTATGGTTTGAGGCTGTCAAGGATAACCTAACATGCAGGATCCAAATTTTTTGTGAGACCTTTGTTGCGCTGAATGACTACAGCTAAGGCAAACACCTTAGCTGTAACATCACGTGAACCTTGAGCTATGACCAACTCCAATGACCCAGCTGTGTGCATTCTCATGAGCACGCAATATCCCAGAAGAGGGCCTAGGTAAAGGTACTTCCTTGATGTTTCTCTAGATGCAATGAAGTTTTGTCTAATAAGAGGCTCTAGCACTGAAGGAGATATAGGGAGGATTATTTAGAGTTCCTAACATTGCTGTCCTGTGCATCTTCACTCCCAACCCTTAAGTAGCACTCAATAAACAATCTGCTCTCCTTGATTGCCTCTGAATTTCAGAAGTAGAACATCTGTCTACTGAGGAGTGAAGCATTTTTAAAGTTAATCTGTATTTGCACAAGCTCTGTGGAAGCTGTGTATCGAAGCCCATTAGGTTCTTGAATTGTTGGGCTGTCACGTGGTTTTTATTTTTCTTTAGTTAACAAGCAATATTGCAAGCAACTTTTTTTAATAGACAAAAGTTCATTCTTTATTATTACTGCTTTGTGACAAAAACAGTGGTAAATCTCAGGAATCTGGTGGCGTCTCTCCAGTTTTTAAATGCTTACTTGAAAAAAGGGCTCATTTTCATGAAACCTTGTCTTTCTCTCTCTGCTCCTTCAGGGCACTACTTTCACTGCAAATAATCCTCTTTGCTGTTACCGGTGCTGGTGAGGATGAGCCCAGCTATCACCCTGCTAGGAGGTGATCAAAGAGGAGCAGTACTTCCCCAAAGGCTCCTGGCAAAAGTTCAGTGTGAATCAGCAGAGTGATCTTTGATGGGAAATATGAGGAGCACTGCTCATTGTGGCATTCATTGCACATGCTGTTGCCTGTGGTTGAACAGTTGCTTTAAGCCAGATCAGGAAAGGAATTTTGATCCAGTCTTTGAGGAATAACAAGCAGTCACTATGGGAACAAACATGAAGCGAAGCCTTTCCAGTCATACAAGAAACCACATAATCAAAGGGAATGCTTTTGTCTTTCAGTTTGTGTTTGTTTAGTATCAGTCTTCATTTGTAACTATTACTTGGTATCCTTTGCACAGATCTTGGTTGACATGGATTTCTTTGTCATTTTCTTAAGACTGTAATTTCCTCTCATACAGTCTTAACTTCCCTGTCAACTCCATTTCCATTGATAACGTAATGTCACAAAATCTGCAAGGATTTGTGTCTATTTTGGAAGCTTTCTGTCATGGTTCCTGTCCCCTCAGCTGCTGAGCATTAATTCCTCTGAAGTGCAAACAAAGTGATCGTTATTAGCCCAAAAGAGAAGTGGCCTTAACGTTGTCAACACTGGTTTGGAATGTAAATGTCAGGGAGTCCACAGGACTCCTATGAAAGCTCATCTATATATTAAAGATGTTATTTTTGTAGGGAGCAACATCAATATTGCTGCCTGCCCTGTCTGAGGAGTTAATGTCGTGCTTGGAGCAGTGGACAACAGACAGACAAATGACAACTTTGTGATGCTCAGTTTCATAAAAAATATATATATATATATCTTTTGTCACATGGCTTTCTGAGGTGGCTTCAAAAAAGCAGCCAAGCTTTTCAGAGGTGACCAGCAATATTCTGTCTATTATTCTGGACATCTGATTCAAATACTATAAATGAACTATATTTTTTTGAAGATAGAACTTGCAACTTTCTGAAAACAATTGTTCAGACAGTTTTAAAAATCATGACCAAAATGAGTCGGTTCGTTCAAGAAGGTAGTGTGCTGCTAATGCATGAAGATATGTATTTCTAGTTTTTCAGTTCTGTTCCTGATGTAGAAAGAACATAAATATAAATAACCTGTAATTCCTTTTGCAAGAGCCATGAGATTCAGGAGGCTCCACACACTTTTGTGCAGGCATCCATATCATGCCATATCATGCCATTCTTATCCATGAGTCTCTTCTCATGGAGCAGAGATTACTGAGATATTTCCACTGGTCTTTTTAAAATGCAGACAGAAGAGCAAATTATCACTGGGAGAGTTGAGTTGTGAAGTTACCACCACAGTTCTCCAGTACATGGTAAATTAAATGCTGCTTTCATTCATTCTCAATGATTGTGTAAAGTGCCTTGCATTTAACACAAATGTGTAAAATTATCACAGGATACATGTATAATTATCAGAGAGTATCCTGCTTGCAAGTTCGCATTCCATTCAACTTCATGATTAATGTAGTCAGACCCATGAGAAAATTTTCTTTCAGTTTCGGTGAGATGCTGCCACTGTATTTCATTACACCATTCATTAACACCACTATAGCTAAATGATTAACTCATGTCATTGCTGTGCTGGTCGTCCAGGCTGACTGACCTTTAAAATAATAACTAGAAATTAAAAGCTTAGAAATACGGCTTAGACTGAAACTAGGAAATGAGTTGAAGCAATTTGTACGAATGGCAGGAGGTGACATCTATGTTACTGCTACAGTATTCCCAAAATGTTTCAGAAAAATTTGAGTAGTCTTTCTGAATCATTTCCCTGAATATTTCTCTTGTCTCCGTTCTAATCAGCACACTTTTCAGAGTGCAGAGGACAACAGAGGGCAAAGGATGAGAACAATAGAAAACAAAAAAAGTAACATAAACCACAATGATATTGTAGTTTTAGCCAGGCAGACAAACAACAGACTTAACAAAAATTTGAAGTGCTATTTTGTTGGGAAATCAAATTCCTCAGATGACGAGTTGCAAAAAGAAAAACAAAACAAAAATAACCCAGTTCAAATGAAGAATGCTGAAAGACAATGTCAGAAATAGTGAATTGAAGCAAAGTGCATGTGCCAAGTTTTATACAACTTGAAGTTTTACCTCAACAACTTTTCATCTTGTATTAAATGAAAAAATTGGGAATGTTACTACAATGATTTGGTATTCATCATGAATAATAAACACGATAATTTACCATTTAGATATCTCAGGTTTGCAAATTAATTCTCATGGTGAGTCAGAAGGCAGTGACCAAAGAAAATTTATCATATGAAGAGATGCAAAAGTGTGGTAAATCCTTCACATTGCTCATAAATCACCGGGCTTATTGCTGTTCCTATTTCCCCAAATTTCTGTTCTTTAAAACCATTTGATTCTTCTCAGTCTCTCTGCATCTATTTCAGAAAAAAAGGCACCTGAAACTTCAGTGTTTCTTCATCTATGTCTGTGTGTGGGTGCCATGCACATACACACATGTATGCAGTTAGCATGTCACCTCTTTTGCTCATCACTCAACAACTTGTGTTTCCAAGTTTAGACAATCATAGATTGCAGAAAAAGCAATTCCATGATTAAAAATATGTATTTGCTGTGTGCAGTCAGCACCATTTTTATAGAGCAAAACATACATTATCAGTTACTACTGGACAGCCCAAGGTTATGAGGCAGATCCCTGCAAGGTTTAGTCTCACCCTAACTTTTTCCCTGTGTCTGGTCATTTGTGAGCAAGAGATTCAATGCTTCAGACAGGTCACACTGCAGATACGGATGCAGAACAGCATTTATAGGCTTAAGGGAGGGGAGAGAACATTCATTCAGTCTGCCAAACCTGAAAATGTACAATCTACAATATATATTTAATGGCAAAGTAGCTATGTGAGACCAGTCTTTTCAAGATGTACATTTTTAACATACCAAAGAGAAAGTGAATGTGGTAGCTCAAAAATATGTATTTGTCTCTGAATAGAGTTTACTATTTCATAGAGATTTATTTTATAAAAAAAAGAGACATTTTTCTTCAATTAGTATCTTTTCCACGTGTATTAATAATTATGATTTTTTAAAAAGGTGATGATTGTGGAATTAATTTTTTTTTTCGTTTCTCTTTTCACAGGCGTTTCCATGGGGGGAAAAAAAATGTATTCTGCCAAAATGTAACTTTCTGTCTCTTTTCTTTACTCACCCTCTCCTGACTTCTTCCAACAAAAGGAACAGAAAAGATGTTGGTTAGAAAAGGAGACACAAAAGTATAAAGAGCAGGAAAATATCTACTAGTTATACCAACCTGAAATTGAAGTCATTAGAAATGGAGCGTTTTTTGCTTGGGTTTGCTCTTGGTAGAAAATTGAAAAATTTAAAATATTTTCTTTCTCTTCCTTTTGCCCCATGTAGTGGATGAGATGATGTTGTTTTTGCATAGCAACAGAATGTTGTGAAACCAAAGAAACAAGTCTTAGAGCTCGTGATACAAGAGAAGTTTCTGCTTGCATAGTATGTCTCAATCACACTCACACACCCATTCTTTAAAAAACCTGAATCATATCAGAAACGTTTTCTCCTGTTTTCCCTAACTCTTCTTCTCCATATCCATTATAAATCTCTGGATATTCATTAGAAATAGAGCCTTCTTAATTAAAAAAAAAAAAATTACAATAGGATGTCCATGTGGTCTTTAATATTCACCCATGGTCCGTGCAGTCAGTGTGAATCTTTTCAGTGATTTCAGTAAGCCTTCCTTCAGCACCTCATGCTTTGCTAACTGCCTCTGCATTTCTACACTTTATGATAAAAGTGATACCCCTCACTTCACAGCCATGCCTCATTCATATCACTGCCTTTGGGCAGTACATACATTTGTAAACAACTTTTCAAGGATGAAGCGCAGGAAGAGTAAAATTTCATCAGAGATCTCTGATGAACACCATGAGAGCTCATTGTGAGCAGCAGCCACTGCCATCAAATCAGAGTGATGCGTTAGCGCTAGTTTCACAAAAACAAGGTCACATAGCTCACTGGTTTTATGGTTTAGTTTCTCTTTCTTTGTATGTTTTAATAATTATAAAAAGAATTTTAAATTAAAATAAGTTGTATTACTTCATATACTTTACCTATATTACATATTGTATGAGGATTGCTCCAAAAGTAATGCCTCCTACGTTATTTTGTGAGCCCATATGTCAGAGGCAGATGTGGGTGGTATAGCAGTGGATGCTTAACTTTTCTGCCAATGTCCCATTACATGTGGTTGCCACGTGTCAGATGGCAGCAGAGGGGCAGTCTGACAGAATAGTATCTGACAAGGAAGTGTGCAGCATGAAGGCTCTTCCTCTTCACTGATATAAATGTATAGCTAATGGCAGTTACTGTATTGAAAAATAGTTTTGTAGCTGAGAAATTGCTCAATCAAGCAGCTTTATTGTGCTCTTTGTAACCATTATTGTTTCCATGGAAGTAAATAGGAGGCATTACTTTTGGAGCAACATACATATATGCATCCCAAGATAATTCCTCTTCACTCATTGTGGCCCAAGCAAGGCAAAAGGTTGGACATCCACTTGTATTTCTAAACTGAAAGATCACTTAATTAGTCATGAGTTGCCTTCAATGTATGTTAGTAAGAGAGAAAATACCTTCTGTCTATGGGAAAGTCTGTATCAAAACAGCTCTCCTGAAAGCCAAAGCAAGTAAATCCAGGTTTTTTTGTTTTTTGTTTTTTTAAACAGTATAGAGATACACTTGGGAATTTATTTTGTTAATTCTCAATACAGTCAATTCCAAAGTCTTTATAAAAAAATAGATCTGCTTTAATTAGTTATGTAACTTCTTCATTAACTCCCTGTGTACCAGAACAGTGGGGAAGGAATTGGAGCAAGGAGCACAAGGAGCACTAAGAGGAACTGAGACTTTAATACACTTTTTAATAATTTGGCGTATCTCTTTGCTTGGCAATGACAATCGCAGGATCAGATATCATCCAGATACTATCCAGCCAGCTGCAGCATATGGCATGATATTTTATGAAGGTGCATTTGATATGAGCCAAATCATAGCAATGCAACCAGTATTCTTTTAATCTGCACATCTGGGAAGAAGGAAATACTTACATTTTTCTTTTTCAGTTTTGCCACATATTTGCTGCTTCCAGGAAGAAATTCTCCCCAAAATGCCACACCTAAAAGTAAAGAGTTTGCCTTTGTGTCTGCCTTCTGTAGGATTTCTTGCATGTTCCTCCATTATTTTAAGTGTGTTTACTTCCTTATTTGTTTTTGTTGCTGGTGTGGGTTTCTGTGTTTGTTTGTTTGTTTTTAATTAGTTTGTTTTGTTTGTTAGCTAGTTCTTTTTACCTGGAGATAATAAAATATTCTAGCTATAAGTAACACAGATGAGGCAACCATGTGATCCTGGACCATGGAGGAATCACTTCTATTTCTCTTCTCCATGGTAACACTGCTATGCCCCTCTGCCCAATAAATCTTTCTATGGTTAGAATGACTTTTTCATTTGCCAGTTCTTTGGAAGGAGGGCAGTAGTCTTGCTATATCAGAATTTAGACTATGAGAACAATTAATGAATTGATAAACATATATGTGTGTGTACATATAAATTGTAGTGTCATTACCTTGAGTAAGTCCCAGATCTAGAAATCTCACAGGAATTAAATCTGCTGGGCTCTCTGGATTATTCAAGTAGTGATCAATCTACGACTGAAAGCAGAACATTTTATAAGTGCTCCCACTGAGGTGACTTTTAACATATACCAAAAAGCATTTAGGAGATGGAATAACATAACTCTACAGTAGAGGCAGAATTAGATAAGAAATTGGTTGGATGGTCAAAGCTAGAGAGATTTGGTCAACATCTCTATGTCTAAGTAGAAGCTGGTGATGAGTGGTGCATGCCAGGAGTCAGTATTGGGGCCCATTCTGTTTAATATCTTTATTGGTGATTTGGATGAGAAAATTGAATGCACCCTCAGTATATCTGTAGACTACACCAAGTTGGGGAAAAGTGTCAATCTGCCTGAGGGTAGGAAGGCTCTAAAGAGGAATCCGGACAAATTGAATCGATGGGCTGAGGCCAATGGGATGATGTTCAGCAAGACAAGTGTTGAGTCTTGCACTTCGGTCACAACAATCCCGTACTACAGGCCTGGGGCTCAGTGCCTGGGAGACTATGCAGAGGAAAAGGATATTGGGGTGTTGGTTATTGCTCAGATGAATATGAGGCAGCAGTGTGCTGAGATGGCCAAGAAGACCAATAGCATCCTGGCTTGTATCAGAAATAGTTTGGCCAGCAGGATTAGGGAACTGATTCTCCTCCAGAACTTAGCACTGGTGAGGCTGCACCTTGAGCACTGCATCCAGTTTTGGGCCTTTTACTACAAGAAAGACATTGAAGCCCAAGAGTGTGTCCAAAGAAGGACAACAAAGCTGATGAAAAATTTGGAACATAAGTCTTATGAGGAGCAACTGAGCAAACCGGGATCATTTAGTCTGAAGAATAGGAGGCTCCAGGGAAACTTTATCACTGTGCAACTACCTTAAAGGAATTTGTGGTGAAGTAAGGGTCAGTCTCTTCTCTCTCTTCTTAACTAGCAATAGAACAAGAGGGAACAGCCTCAAGTTGTGCCAGTGGAAGTTCAGGTTGGATATTTGGAAGAAATTCTTTTCATTGGTAAGGCATTGGAACAGGCTGCCCAGGGAGGTGTTTAAGGAAAGGGTTGATATAGTACTTAGGGATATGGTTTAGTGGGCAATACTGGTGGTAGTTGAACAGTTGGACTAGATGATGAAGAGATCTTTTCTGACCTTAATAATTCTATGATTCTTATGAAGAAGTGCTGAAGAGAAGAGAAGGCACTAGGGAGATCTCACTGCAGCTTTCAAGTACCTAAGGTGAGGAGGGAAACTGATTTTTTATACAATCTGAGAGTAATAGGACAAGGCAGAACAGTTTTAAACTAAAAGAGAGGAGATTTAAATGAGATATTAGGAGCACATTTTTTACTCTTAGAGTGGTGAGACACTGGAACAGGCTACTGTTGTGTGAAATTGTTGTGAGAAGTTGCGGATTCACAGTTCCTGGAGGTGTTCAAGGCCAGGTTGGCTGGGACCCTGGGCAGCCTGATCTAGTAGGTGACAACTCTGATTATGACAGGAGATTAAATCTAAATGATCTTAAATCTCTCCCAACCCAAGCCATTAAATGATTCAATGATTCTATGGTTCTGTGAAGTGTGATCTTCACTAGAGTGAAGGGAATGCCTATCATACCCATCACTTAACAGTAACAGTAAGTAAAATGTTAAATGTCAAAGGGAATTGCTGTCTGTCCATATTCTTTGTTCCTACCAGCTGCATAATGAACTCCTTGCAGCTGTGCCATTGATTATAGTTCCTATACACTTTGCTCTGCTCTGTTGTTAATAATACCAATATACATAGCTTCATCCCTCCTGTGCTCTCTCTCAGAAGGGAAGACTTTCTGGTTGCATGGTTTTAGCAATGTTCATGACCCTGAAAATAACCAAATCTAGACCACGAGAGAGCTTCTGTGTAAATAATCAATTTTATGTTCAGTATTCCAACCAAAATTTGAAAGAAAACAAAGTTTGGAGATATCTATTTCATTATCATGACGCTGAGGTTTTGTTTTGGTCTTATGAGTTATTTTTTAAAAATAACACTAAATAAATTACTGAATTTCAAATTGAAATATTCCCCTTCTGAGAGAAAAACACATCATTACATGGTGTAGGTTTTTGAAAAAAAAATATTCTTTTAGAAAATATTTTCTCCATTCTTTCTTTCGGATCAAAGCTTCATGCCAGTTTTCTCCCAGCTTCACTGAATTTGAAAATTAACCTAGATCTGCCTCTTTTTTTTTTATAATAAGCTTACAATTCATTAAAATGTTTGGCTCAGATATAGTTTTCATTTAATTTCCCAGAGACAGAAAAAGAAACATAAATGTACATAGGTCATAGTCTAAGCAGTTTTAGAAAAGGACCTTTCCATGTAAGGTCCTTGTTCCCACTGTTGACAGCTGGCAAAAGAGCTTTCCCCAGATAACAATGACTCAATAGGGAGCAAATGTGACTGTCTGTGCCTGGGACAGAGTGAACAAGCTGAAAGGAAACTTACTGTAGTTATTTTGCAGAGTTTTAAAAATATTCAGTCAGAAACACTGTAATTTAGTTTGTAATTACAGATGTTCCTGAAGGCTGATACCAACTATCAATACTCTCACCTAGTAAAGAAGGGCATTGAAAATGTCTCTGCAAAATGAGCACATTCAATAGATTGTAATATATTGCAGGATTTTCAACTTAGTCTAAATAAAGCCATAGAATGTGGGCAGGTTCTTTCATTGAAGCCAGATCATTGCAGTGTTTATGGAATGCACAATTACTCAGCAGTCTTGCTAGAAATCTGATAGGGGTCTCAGAAATTTCACATGACATCACAATTTTTCTTAAATCTCCCAGGCCCTTTTCTAAGAGTTTGCTTTCATTCTTGAAGAAAAATAGCTCTTTCTAGCTAGAATTATTCTTCACATTTCTGATAAATTGCAAAATGATTTGGCAATTACTCAGAATTAAAGATAGACCTGTCAAACAGATCACTTAGAAGCTGATCAAGAGCAAGTTAAAGTGTCAGGATGTAAAATAGAATTAATTAAAACCAGGAAATGGCTGTAGATTTTTTTTCCTGTGAATAATAGTGACTAAGCAAAGACACACAGGCAGGAAAAAGCCACAGTACCTCAAATGGCTTATATCTTCCATTTTAAATTAATGCTCTGTAATTTAGAGGGCTCAGGGTACTTTAAAAATAAACTGTTTTGTGCATCAAGTGTCAATATCTACATTGTGCATCTCCCACCATGTATCCTAGCTTACCCTTTTAATCTGAGGTCGTTCAACAGGACTCCAAAACACGTCAAAATCAGGAATTAAACTGCAATCTTTACAGGCTCCAGAAAGGTAAACAATTTTCCTTCAACTCTCTGCAGGTTTTGACACTTGATTTTAGGTTGGCCTGGAACATCTTGTAGTCCTGAGCTGGGATCTGAAAGCTGCCACCTTGGTACAGTGTTGTTATTGGCATTCTTGGAAGCTGAGTATCAACGTAATTATTCTTTTGAAGCCAAAGGTGGCCCCCGTGGAGACCCTCATGCTGCAGTGGTTTCAGCAGTACACGTTAACTGGATAAATAGAACTAACAGAGCTGTCAATCTGCTACCTTTTGCTTTTAGAGGAAAATGTTTTCTTAAACAGTCAAACATATAAAGGAATAGATGCATGTGCATGCTTATGTATGTTAGATGCCTTTGCTGATTAAATATTCAAGCATTCCTTTGCTCTGTTTGTGGGTGCAGATGTAAAGATTCTTTACATTAAAGAATTAACTTGATCTAAGTTACATCTATAACAATTTAAAAAAAATTATTTAGTGTATACTGCACTGTCTTAGAAAAGGGAAAAAGAGACATGAAGATTGAGACAGCACTGTTAACCCCTGTGTCATCTATTTTCAGGATTTTGGTTACCGAAGCAAAAGGTTAGCTCATATTTCAAGACCACTGCTCTATTATAATTAAGCTCAGAGACAGTTTTGCCAGGCTTCCTTCCAGTAAAGGCTCCTCAGACTTTTTTTGTTTGTTTGTTTGTTTGTTTATTAACGGTAAGCAGTTTCAGCCACAGCAAGTGCAAAAGGTTTTCTCAGGGAGTCATCCACACTACTCCTGTCAAGAGTGAAGAGTAAAGAGGAGAAGCCTAATTCGGTAAATATAACTTAGCTGATCCTTCAGAACCTACAGCATGATTTTAAAGGAGCAAAAATGTGCAGTACAGTGCCTTTGTGTGACTCACGATTACTCTCTGCAACTCAAGATTCCTCTCTAAAACACTCAGTTCAGATCATCCCAATGGAATGCAGAGTGAAAATAAGATTTGTTATTCATTTTCATAGTAAGAATATTCTTCACCTGTAAGCCAGATGGAATTTTATATTAAAACTCTATCAATCAGTAGAAGAACAAACAAACATTTATTTGGATAAAATCTTCATATTGACTAAAAAATATGGATGATTTTTGATTTATTTCTCCAAAATATTTCTCCAAATATCTGCTGGAGCACTATTTTGTTTGCAGTGTTTTGAACAATAACATCAGTATTTGTACAAGTACTGGTGTCTAACTCTTTGTCTGATTTTCTTGGGATAAGCTCAGGGAGCAGAAAACTCATGCAATTTAGGTGACAAGGTCTCCTAATTAAGATTGAACTGCCTCATTCCAACAGCTGCAACAGAGAGCTGTTGAACAGTTGAAAGCCTGAAATAAGTTCTTAATGTATTCAGTTAAAAATTTCATGTTTTAATGAATATAACCTATTAACACTGAAACTGGAGAAGAATAACAGTAGTTTGGAACTTGGTTTCTTAACATACCTACTGTGCAGAAAATGAAAAGCTATTAAAGTTCCAGAAGTTTCCTTTATGAAATCTGTCATCTTTCTCCCACCATAGTACTTTCTATTCAGATTTAGAGTGTAATATGTTTTTCCGTGGCAGACTACTATTTTGTAAGTCAGTTCTTCGTTCATCTAATAGCACTGATATTTGATTTATATTATTTGTCTAGCATAAGTAAATGTGGCAGAAGGCAATTAAAATAAAGTTCTTTAAGTTTACAGGGGTTTCAAGCCTGGAGCATGCTTAATTAAAGTCAATCATGGGAAAAAAGCACTTAGCCCTGCAGCCCTCCACATTTGTCAGACATCTGAATCATGGGAAAGGTTAATTAGAATCAAATGAGGAAAAAGTAAACACTAAAAGTGCTTTCTGGGGTTCATTAAATTAGAATAAGTCAAAATATGTAATATTCATCTTTGTAACAATGACCAACACACATCTCTTTCTCCTCTTCTACAGTCATAAATCTTCCCAATGTATTGATTTTGCATACTTGGAAAGCCTAACTCTTCACTATACCAGGCCTTCACAGCTCCATTTTGATGGTGAAAAGGGAAGTAAATTAAAGTTTTGGTCCTCTTTACATTGACAGAAGAGAGCAAAGGCACTTTTGTAAAAATACTCACTTCAAAAGTAGAATGTTATTTATCTTCTCCTGATTATTTCACAGTTCCCTTCTCTGTCTCTTTGTCCTCCACAAGATGAGGAAGAAGAAATAAACTTTAGAATTCATATAATGATACTTTAAAGAAAACCTGCTTGATGGAGGTAAAGCCATGCTTTGGATCAACAAAGAATAATAAAAAAAAAGGCATGTTGATTTTGCAAAACAAATTCAAAATCAGTGAAGAAAATCAGTGAAGGATTCCTGAAGGACAAAAGTGTGGTTTCCTGATTGCAAAAGTCCTCAGTACTGAAAGACCTTCTCTTGAGTGCCTGTCCCCTTGCAAGAGACTAGTTGGTGTGCTTGTAGCCCCGGGGTGAGCCAACAGATCAGCCCAGTCAGTGCCTAAAAGATGGAGAGAGAAACGGAGATTGCACTAAATTGCTTGGGAGTAAACTTAAAGTTAGTTTAAGAAAGTGATTTTCCGAGTTTCACGCTGTGCAGAGTAGAGAGGAAAGCGCATGCCAGGCAAGGAGGGGCAAAGAGGGGAATGCTATAGGGTATATGCTTGCCAGATAACCAGAGATTTTCAAACCCACATGAGACAGGGAGTCTCATTTGCCTTATTCTTGAGGGAGTAAGAGTGTGTGGAACTGAGAGCTCAAGAGAAAATTGTTTGGAAACAGGAGAGAGCTGCCCACTGTATGTCTTCAAGAAGGTAAGAAGTTACCCACATATCTGGGCCTCTCTGAAACATAAATTCTGAAAGTTTGCAGTCTCCTCTTGTAATTAATGTCTCACCACAGCATTTCATCACAGTCCTATCTTTGTCTCCTTTGCATGAATTAGATTCTTAGTGAAGCAGAAGCCTTTCAAAATAATCGTACCTGCCAGTTGTATCAGCTCTAGCTGCAGTGATGTGCAAACAAGCAGAATATATAGAATGAATGCAGCTGGAATATAATTTGCTATAAAGCTACTGATTTTCATTGGTGTTCATTACAACAAACTTTCTCTGAAACATTAACTAGTCTGTCTTCTAGTTTCCTTTTTATTAATATCTTCTCATCTTCTTCGTCTGCAGTGCTCATAGTGACGACAAATCAGTCAGAACACCTTCATTAAAAAAAAACAGAGAAGTCTGTCTCAAACAAGGCCAAATATGACCTCCTTTTACAGAATTTGGCAGATCCACAGATAGAAATGCTGCAAATGTGTCTGTGAGAAAGCAGGAGACTGCACTTCATCAAGCTGAACAATTCAGCCTCCTTCATCAGCCACAAGCAGAGGGAGGGGCTCGTCTTCAGTGCCACAGAGCTTTCATCTATGTAGAGTGAAATAGGGTCCTGTAGTTTTCACCTCATAGATTATAAAGCCAAAAAACTCCACTGCCAACTGCTCTGGGGTGACACTGTCCACAGTACATGTGGAACTAGAGTGCACTAATTGAGAAAGACATTCAACTTTCACCACAACATTTCTGCTGATGGAGTACTAAATTGTTGTAATGCTTAATTTTTTTCGTTCTTCCTAAATGTCCAGTCTGACTTCTCCTAATTTTAAAGTTGTATGATCCTCATTCTACCTTCATGTGGAAGACTGGCAATAGCTGCTAAAAACTTTCTCATCCCAATGTGGGTAGATGCAGCTTTCCATTGCATCATCACTTTTGGGTTACTACTTCCAGTTATGCTATCCGCAGCTTGAAAGATGTAGACATATCATGAGATTAAAAGGAGAAACCTCAAATAAAATTGTAGAATTTGAAAATCAGTCTTGTTGCCTACAAAGGCAACAATAATCACAGTGGTGATGAAGTAGCTTACTTTCTGCCTAGTTTTATGACTGTCTTTCTATATAGCTGTTCTTAATTGTCAGTAAATCCAAACGTCATCCTCTTTTCTATGAACTAAGAAATCTCATCCTATTTCTGCATCTTGATCCAAGTTCTTTTTTATTACCTGGATTCAGAATACCATCTATTATCTCAGTACTCTCATAATGCTTATACTTCAACCCGATTAGGTTAATCAGAGCTTAAGGGTTTGAATTATCTACTTGCAGGGGGTCAGGAAGGAATTTCCAGCTGCTTTTGTTTATTTGCTTCCTCTTTTTTTCTGAAGCATTATCTTGTTGTAGCTTGCAACATCTAGACCAAGATATAGAGCATTTACACCAATACTCCAAATGAAATCCGTTATTGTTGAGTCTGGTCATGTACCTGAATTTAATCAGTTGAACAACACTCTGTCTCCTTTTTGTGATAATGGAGCATGATGTTTATTTGTTATATTGTCCTTTTGGTGCACCAGAAGATATGGTTTATCTATTGGAATCATCTGGGTTTACCTGATTTGATCATTTCTGTACTGTTGCAGAGGCATTGGTCACAAATTGAACTCTTCCACCCACTTTCTGTAACTCATATATTTTGAAAACTGAAATATCTGGCTTAACTAGGTAAAGTCCTTGGGCTTGATTTATGGAAGAAGAACAACCTTTTGAATATCTTTTGGCTACATAAATCAAACAGTATGAATTAATTGTTCCTGCTGTCCTCAAATTCTGTGTATATCTCTACCTCTCTTCCTGATCTTTGCAAATTAAACAACTTGTCTCACACCAACCTCTATAAAGCATGAATTCAGACCTCAAAAAAAAGATGCAGAAAATTCAAATAAAAGCTTCTGACCACCTTCTTGAATTGTTGATGCCAAACTGGGGACAATATTCATATTGTGTTTTCACTGCTACAAGTAGCTGTAAGTTAACGTCTTTTCTGGTAGTTTGCAGTCTAAAAACTATTAAAAAAAAAACTCCATTAAACTTTTTCTGACTGCAGGTGCCATAAGGGGGAAGGTTTATATAACTTTCGGGAGGGGGAAAAGTACAGTTCATTATCTACTCTAAGTCAGTGCCCAAAGAGATGTGGTGTGGAGAAACGCTAAACTTGAAGGAAAAGAGCAGGAAGAAAATGAGAGCATAGACCTACCTGTCAGAAACACTCACCAGTTAAAAACCAGGGAACAACAGAGTGTTTAATAGTGAGAGAAACAGAGAGAGAGAAATACAACTTGCTGTTAATATATTAAGAACGAAGGTAGTTGGCCTGGCAAGAAACATGCCATAGGAAAGATGTCATAAAGGGTCAAAAAATCAAGTATTTTTGGGGAAAAGGTATCAATTCATGGAGTTAAACCAGAATGCTAAATGTGAAATGCAACAAGTCGTAAGATATTAATGCAAAGGTGGTGCAGGGTGTAACAGTATGATGGCAAGATCTGGTGTGGATTCATATTGGTTCAGAAATGGAAAGACTGGGAAAGCAAATGAAAGGACATATATTTTTTGTACTTCTATAATAATGATAGTCTTTAGACTGTAATAAAAAATAATCAGAAAATGAATGTTATAGCAATTCTGAACAGTCCTAAAAGTAAACTGAATGAAGGAAATAGGATGGTGTAACATGGTGATTCATTTGAGTGAAAGCTGTTTTCCCAAGGGTCTGCAAAATTTGATGTCATTTCCTTCAAGGCAGCCTAATTCCAGTAGCATCTCTGAAATTCTGCAATACAATTACTTCCAGTCTTTCTGAAGAAATGTAATTCTGTGCTTTGGGACATTTTCATTCCTGTGAGTAACGCTTCCAGAAAATGCTGGTTTCAGAAAGAATACAACACCCTTTTATGACGCTTCAGTTCTCCAGCAGCGAGTGTTTACAGAGACCTAACTCCAGTGGCTAATTTCATCCTCTGAAAAAAAAATCCTGCTGAGCTTGAAATACATTCCAAACATTTCAACTGTTCACAATATTGCACCACAATAAAAACAAAACAAAACACAAAAACTTATTTGCAGAGTAATAAAATAACCAGTGAAATCATTTACCTGCCAGCATGCAGCAGAGCATGAGGCTGTCCACAAGACATGAGGAGTTCAGGAGCTCTTGAGCTAAGCCCACACCTGTGACATTCACTTGTTTGTGAAGCTTTGGCAAGACAAATCATTCTCATCTCTCTCCTTCATCTACTGGAGGCAATTCACATCAGGGAACAATTACACATTTAAGTACTGCCACGGCATACTGTTCTAAGTAAGTTTAAGATATGGCATTTATTTCCTCCACCCCTGCCCTGTGTCACTTTCACTGACATCATGCAGTAGAGAGAAGGGAGCACCATACTTGCATACAGTGTTGTCACTACTGGTAGAAAGTAGGAGGGACAGACAGGGTAATTTGCATTGAGTCTGCACATCTGTGTTATGTCAGGTATTGAAATCAGTAGGAAGCTTGTTTCATGGTTGTAAACGTGACGCTTTGAACCTCCTTTGACAGTACTTGCTCCTGAGGGTGAAGTGTGGCCAAGCTCTGCAGCAGTTCAGACCCCGATGTCATCCTACCACCCATGAGAACTACCTGCCTGTGCCTTTGTGCTTCAGCCCCAGCACTGCACTTGCTGTATGTCTTGGTGAATCCTTTTGCCTTTGGAATACAAAATACAGGTCCAAAGCTACTGGGAAAAGAAATTTAAACATAAAAGTCTTGTCAACTTCATTCCACATCCAGGGATGTCTTGTTGATAGAGAGCATGGCTATCAAACTTGGTAAGATCTTTTCAAACTAACACCATTTAACAGATGTAGTCTTTCTCTATGAAATTTGTTGCCCAGAGAGGTGGTGGATAACCTGTCCCTGGAGACAATCAAGATCAGGCTGGATGGGGCTCAAAACAACCTGATCTAGTTGTAGCTGTTCCTCTTTATTGCAGTGAAGTTGGACTACATGATTTTTAAAGGCCTGCTCCACCTCAAACAATTCCACGATTCTATAATTTACAATTAAAACTTTCAGCAAAACACAACATGGTTTTCTCTATTTCCTTTTTTTTTTTTTTTTTTTTTTTCCTGGCAGACAGGAACACATCCCTTTCCATCCAGTTTTCCTTTCCAGTGATTCCTACAGACAAAGACAAAGGCTTTCCATTTTGATTCCCAGCACTAATAGATGTGAGAAAGCATTTAAAAAGATGTAACTGTCAAGCAACAATTAACCACTGAGTTCTTTCTAACCACTGCAAAACATACTGCACTAGTGGCTTTCAAGGATTAAATATGAGAATACTATTGTTTGTACATACATTGGTATAAATGCACCATCAATTACATAAACTGTTAGCTGAAAAGATAACAATGTCTTATCTCTGTGGTTAATTATATATAAACAAAAGTAACAAGTAACTGTTTATTATAGCACAGGAAGGATTCTGATTTATAATATAAATTATAAAAGCAAAGCCTTAGAAGTTTCTTCCCAGACATACTGCTGTATTAACTCAGAATACAGTTAGTAAAGTACATCAGGATCGGAAAATTCAAACAATCATCTGCTTTCTTTGGTGTGATTTTTAATATTTTTTTAAATCTATATAAACACTCATAGTAGATAAATAATGGAATACCAATCAGAAGAGATTGTAGTGTAACACCAGCTCTTAAAAAGGAAATTACAGAGCATTTTGTGGAGGTATGATGAATAAGTTGGCTCTGTGACTCTTCCTTCCTCCTGCTTTCATCTGTTTAATTACATTAAATCCTAAGTGTACCAGCCACAACAGTCACCCTCAGCTGCTCTGCAGCAGTTTAACTGTAAACTGTTTTGTAGCATTACAGCTTTTCATGAACACTGCTGCATTTGCTATGGGAATGTTATACACCCTCTGTTAATTTGTCAAGATCTTTAAAAGGTCTTCCTTTAAAGAGTAGTACAAACATTGAAGAGTTTATATGAATCAAAACATACCATGACCCATTGTCACAGGTAGCAAAGGACATATTTTGAAAGACTTCCTAGAGAAAAAGATCAAGTTACTACCTGCAGGGTAGGCAGAGATTCAAGAGTTCACCATTTATTTCAACAGCCCCATGGATACTACTGTTAGCACTGGGAAATTATACCTAAGATTGTACTTTCCTCTCAATATGCCTGTACAGTGCACTAGACAATACTTTAACTTCGGGAAGTGATTTAATGTTTCACAGCAAAGTCTTTCAAATTTGTTTAAGTAACATGTTTCAAAATAAACAAAATAAACATATATATTTAATCTGTTTATAGGAAGACAAGTACTAACTTAATGAGAGACTCTGGGTTATAAGAATAGCTTCAAGTCCAAGCCATAAAAGTGTCTCTGCCTTTGCTGGTGGTTGTGTTCCCTTAGAGAACACAACCACCTCCATTTTCACACAGAATGGTATTGCAGCAACTGATGCCAGAAAGTACTTTGACATGCTGGCAGATGAGGTTTGGAACACTAATAAAGAAAACAAAGTGATATCTCATGCATAAAGCAGCATTAAAAAAAAAAAAAAAGAATAAGAAGAAGGGAAGGAAGGGTGTAAGGAAGGGAGGCAGGAGGAAAGAAAAAAAAGGAGAGGGAAGGAAGGGGAGGAAAGGGGAGGGAAGGGGAAAGAAAGGAGGACCTATTAGACAAATAGTTTGCTCTAAACCCCTAAATTCAGCAGTAATAGATATTTAACCACATACCATGCTGAAGAAGAACAAAGTTCTCAATTTGCTATTTGCTGGACACTTTCTTCCTTTGATGTAACATCTAGGTGATGGATCTTGTAGTTTAGATTTGAATTTGCCTCTACAGGTGTTTTACTCTGCAGTTCTCCTAACATTCAAAAGAAAGCATAGAATTGTCTTACATGGACAGAGTGAAAATAAAATCATGCTTGTGCAGATTGTCAGATTGTTGTTGAAACAAACCCTGAAGCCCTGGGCCCTGTCCCATACAGGAGTCTCATGAAGAGCTTCCTTGGAAAGAATTCTCTAGCACTGTTGCTATGTCTGACAGATGTGCCAGTGTCAACACAGCAACAGGAGAGGCGGTTTCCATAGTGATTGCAAACTTTGCTCTTGGTTCTTCATTCTGCAGTGCCAATAAGTGGTCACTGAATTACTTTGTGTCAACACAACAGGAGTATGTCTTTCACAAGCAGGAGTCTATATAGGCATATAGGCATAGGAGGAAAACGACACCTGCAACACATCCAGGCTGCCTGTAGTCTCCACATGGAAGATAAAATTTTATCTTCCATCTTTTTCTCAATACACTGCTATTTTAAAAGTCACTAATTCCAGCTTGTTGGTTGCTTCAGGCTTGTAATGACACCCAGCACTTGCAAAAGTTGAAAAACAAGATGACATTAATGCTAAGTGGCATGTAAAGCAGCAAAAGAATATTGTATTGAAAACCTAAGTACCACTGTGTATTTAGATAACAATAGTGCAATTAGCCAGAAGCTGTTACTGCAATATTTTGCTAGCTATTACAAGATATTGCAGTATCATTGCCTTTGTGTGGTTAGTGAATCTCAGTCCAGCATACATTTATTTTCCTGTAATGCTCGCTAATTGCTATCAGCTGTGGCTTGATCTTTAAACTCTGCTATTTACCTCCTTATCCTTAATCTCCTTTTCTTCTCTTCTGTAATATATACGCATATAGTTATAAGTATGATATTTCAAAGTCCCATACCAAATGAGTTAAGTCAGGGTCATGCACAAAGACAGGATTATCAGAGTTGAAAGAATGTTCCACACTGAATAATGTACTCATCCTAATGTATAGCATAGATGCTATAGCAAAAACTATAAACCATGGCAAGAATGGAATAGGATGGCAAAATACAGACAGGATATAAATAATAATAGAGACTGTTCATTTGCATTTCACAAAAAGTATTCATTATATGAAGCTGAAAATTTCTGTGGTGTTTCTTAATTTTATTGTAATTGATAAGAAAAATGGATGGCTTCCAACCTCTTGAGCATTTGAGGACAATGTTTAGGTTTAAATTTCCAGAACGAATGCTATAATCATCTTTGCTCTGAAGATCATTGTATCTTGTATTTTGTTCCCACTATTTTGTATCTGCTATAAAATTGTATCAGGATTTTGAATTTTTGATCAGTTTAGGGGTCAGAGGAAAGCTTGATTTTTAAATTTTGGGAGGCTTTAAGCAGGAGGTAGAGTTTTCTCGTTCTGGCGTTTGGGGCACAAAGTACAGAACATCAAGGTCTTCAGATGTCCCCAGTAGAGTCAGGCAATGTGGTGGTTTAGTCACTGCAGGGAACAGAATCTTGAGAGCAGCTCGATTGATGTCTGAGTGCGAAGTGGCTGCTTACAGTGCTGATGTCTCCAAATCCCAATCTTGGCCACAAACACAAAAGGACCTCTGAAGTTAATGTAAATCATTTGTGAAGGATGGCCCTAGGAAATGTGTACCCTCAGATTTATCTCTTTTCTGGGATTTACTAGCAATGTACAGTACAAGTGCCAAAATATCCTCGGGAGATCCCATGGAAAGCCAAGCAGGAACTCCTCTCTGATTCAGTTAGCTGTCACAGTGCTAGCAGCAGCCAGCACCTCCTACAGTGCAACCTGCAAGCTCTGAAGAACTCCTGAATGTACTTGAGAATCTACTGCCCACTTCCCTACCTGGGCAGAAAGTGAGCTGACTTTGAAGGCCCTCAAAGTGCACTGAGGAAGATACTCATTGAGACTGAATGTCACATAAGTTAGAAAGAAACTAGGCAAAGTATTCCTGGTCATGAACCACAGACAACAGAACTTCCTTTAGTGTTGCTTTTTATTTCTGTTTTAAGTGAAGATATTTGCACTCAAAAACCAGGCAATTTCACTATGAGTTGGGCAATCAGCCTCTGGAAGAAAATAGAAAGAAAAAATCCACCAAAACTAAATAGATTTGTGGTCGATAGAATAGCTTCAAGCAGTTTTCTGTGGCTCAGGAAAAAAACAAAAATAGTATTGCAGTCCTAGAGTGTAAGGTAAGGTATTTTCCAGAGCAACAGAAAAGTATTGATGCTTCTGTGCAAGATTTTGGTGAACTTTTTTTCATGCCAGACCATATTCACCTTCAAGAAGTATTTCCTACATCTGGTGCAAATGCAGAGTGTCTGTAAAGAGAAAAAGGGGGAAACAAAGCCTGTCCTACACAAGAGAATAGAAGTGCTTAGCTTTTTTTACCTAACAAAATGAAGGCTGAGAGGAGATACTATTACAGTCTATAAATATATCAGCAGGTAAACATAAAGGAGAGAGGAGAGGTCACTGTTGACAAAATATATATATAGGGCTGTAAATTGGCTATGAAATTTAGTCTGGAAATAGTAAGAATCAGTACAAAGCAAAGCACAAAACAGAGAACGTACTTCAGTTGATCTGGGCAATATTTTTCCCCTTAAATGAAAAGCCCATAACAAGCTGGGTGGCAGCTCTTGGTGCTATCAGGTGAGAGCGTCCGGCTGCTACACAAACTTTCCCTCTGCAATCCAGTGACACCTTTTCCTCTAAAAGGCAGATTTGGTCTGCTCTTAGTGTCAAACTGCTGAATGAAATATGTTCACCTGGAATTGGGTTGAGGTTACAAATCAGTTATCTTGTACAGTACTCGTTTACATGAATGACATGTACGTGGGAATTACCATCCTAGCAACGGGTCTGGTGTTGTAACCCAGTGAGTAACACTGCCTCTCCTCAATTACAATCAAGTATAGCTGGAGTCCTTTTGATTTTGTCCTTTGATTGAGTAATCACATGTTTCGGTTAGCAGTCTAGTGTTATTTTCTTCAAATGCTCTAACTTCCTCCAAGTAGCAATTTTTTACTTTTTATTTCTAGTAATAATACATGATGAAAATATACCAGCAGTGTGGCAAAGAAGCTGTTTACTTATTTGCAGCATTCATATCTGCCTTATATAAAAATCACTTAGCATTGCTGGCAACTTCATTTTGCACTAAAGACCAATATTGTTCTAAGCTTTAACTCGGCTGACATTTATTGTGTTGTCTGATGTTAATGGCAAAGCCAAGGATAAATTAATTAGTGGAACTATGTAACCAATTCATCATGCACTAACTTATTCAATTTCATTAAAGATTTACTGACTCATTTAGGGGACCTTATTCTTTATAGTAGTGGTATAAAAGGCCAAATCTAAAGGATTAATTTATAAAGACATTTACAAATATTCCAGAACTGTATTGATTAAAAAAAAGAGAAAAACAAAAGCAAAAACCACTCAAATCCATAAACCAAGATCTATTTACTGCTGCCAAAGCTTGCAATTCATTTGGGAAAAAGATGACACTGCCTTGAGATCGAATTTCTGCAAAATTGATAATCCAAACACAGTGTGACCTTTTTAATATTTCAGTAAAAAAAAAAAAAAAAAAAGAGGAAGAGCTGGAGCACGCCATATTGCTGGAGTGGGGCTGCCGTTGGTCTTTCCCTATCCTTCATAGCACAGGGCATACATGCAGCATGTGCTGCAGCACCATGTTGGGCTCCCAGCACACATTACTCTATGCAGGAGGTTTGCAGAGGTATCACTTGCTCACCTATCTGTGTTGCTCTCTCTTGCAAATCCAGTCCCATGAACAGGATGGAAGTAAAGGATTTGGGGGTGTTAGTTGGTACCTGGCTGAACATGAGCCAGCCATGTGCCCAGGTGGCCAAGAAGGCCAGCAATGTCCTGGAATGCATCAGAAATAGTGCAGTCAGCAGGACTAGGGAGGTGATCATCTCCTTGTAATTATTGAGGACCCATCTCAAGTACTACGTTCAGTTTTGGGCCTCTCACTACAAGAAACATGTTTAGGCCATGGAATGTGTCCAGAGAAGGGCAACAAAGCCATGAAGGGTTTGGAGAACAAGTCTTATGAGGAGCAGCTGAGGGAACTGGGATTGTTCATTCTGGAGTAGAAGACACTCAGGGGGCACTTTATTACTCTATACAACTGAAAAGAGACTGTGGTGAGCTGGCTTCTTCTCCCAGGTAACTAGAGATAGGATAAGAGGGAATGGTCTCAGGTTGCAGCAGGGGTGATTCGGGTTGGATATTAGGAGAAATTTCTTCTCAGAAAGAGCTGCTAGGCACTGGAACAGGTTGCCCAGAGATGTGATAGAATCACTGCCCCTGGAGGCATTCAAGAAACATCTTTCTCTCCAAGATATATGCAGGCATTGTAAGATGTTATGGTGAGGTAGATGCATTATTGCAAACTGTTGCAGTATTATCTTGCAGTACATTTACACTCAGCAGACTAGGTTAGGTGTGATAGCAACATTGACAAATTCCCGCTAAATGTAAAACTGTCTTGTTCAACTTTCTCAGGCTGCCAAAAAATGTTACGAAAAACAGCCAGGACAACTGCCATAACCTGCATTTAAGAGTTTTTTATACAAACAGAATTAAGCATACTGATAATTTCTGTATGTGTATGAAACAATAATATTTCTTGGGTAAACAAGGCTACAGATATCTCTGCATACCAGGATATATGGCAGCAAGAAGATGATGCAGTTTTCCCTACAGTCTTGGACTTCCCTGCAGTTTTGCAGAAGCTTGTAATAGTGAACTGAGTTTAAGGTTCAAATTTGCCATAATTCACCAGAAATATTCAGAAGTGGGATACGCAGTACTGGAGACAGAGAAAATATTCTTTTTTCTATTTTGAGAGAAGTGACTTCCTCAGTCAGAGAATGAGTTCAGGAACAGCACTTGAGCACATCTGGAATCCAAGAATGGCGAAGGCTGGCAGGATCCTCTGTGTCCCTATAGCCCAAGCCCTACTCCAGCAGGGACTCCTAGAGCATGGTGTCCAGGTCCATGTCCCAGCAGTTTCTGATGAGTGTCAAGGAGGAGACTCCCCAACCTCTCTGGGGAAACTATGCCAGTGCTCTGTCACCTGCACAGTGCAGAAGGGCTTCCTGATGTTCAGAGTGAGCTTCTTGTATTCCAGTCTGTACCCATTGCCTCTTGTCCTGGTACTGAGCACCACTGAAGAGAGCCTATCTCTGTCCTCTTTGTACCCTCACTTCAGTTATTTATGGGCACTGATGAGATTCCCCAGAGCCTCCTCTTCTCTAGGCTGAACAGTCCATGCTCTCTCAGCCTCTCCTCATAGGAAAGCTGCTCCAGGCCCTTCATTATCTTGGTGGCTCTTGGCTGAATTCACTCCGCTATACTCTTGTACTGGGGAGCTCAGAACTCCAGATGCAGTCTCACCAGTGCTGAGTAGAGTGAAAGGATCATCTCTCTTGGTCTGCAGGAGTTACTTAGCCTTTTGCAGCCAAGAATAAGCAAGGACACACTGCTGACTCACATTCAACTTGGTGTTCAACAGGACCCCCAGGAACTTTTCTGCAGAGCTGTTTCCCAGAACTGTACTCCTGGGGTACACCACTAATTACTAGCTCCAACTAGACTTTACATCACTGCTCACCACCCTCTGGGCATGGTTGTTCAGCCAAATGGGTCTAAGGGATGAATGGGTTTTGACTGTAATAACAGGCTGTTAGCTTCCCAGAGAATAGCTTTGAACAGACAGCTTCACCTACTCACTGTTAAGATGTAGTAGCTGAATGGAGCTCAGTGAGTGCAAAGAAGTAAGCAGCTTGTTGAAAGAAAAACATAATGTGCTACCCTCCAAAAGAAACAGATCATACTATTCAGTTTTGAGATTTGCTGGAATACATTTTGGCCAACTCTTTGTTACTATTATACATGCCTCTAAAAGCATTACATAGACCTCTATGAAAGTTTAAGTTAAAAAAAAATAAAAAACAAGAACAATAACAAATAAAACAATTTGATGTCCTACATTGCTACCTTCTTTCTCACAAATGCATCTTTGTGTCTTCTTTCCAAAAGTTATGTTAAATATTGATTATCATGAAGTTGCTGTTCACTTGAACTTGCAGATAGTCAAACTAGAAGTCATTATGAATTTCTGCCATGTAGTGGTAATACTGCACATTTCCAAAGTAATTGCCATACCAGTAACATCTACTGTGACTTCCATCCTTTTTTCTACAAAGATAAGTTATTATGCAGAAAGACAGTAGATCTTATGGAGTGAATAAAGATAGTCTATGCTCATCATATTCTAATACTCCACTCTTTTCTTTGAAAACCCTTTGGATATGCAAATACCATCAAGCAGTTCTATTCTTGGAATATCTGTTCTTGGAATTAATCTCTTAATTAGGATATTTGTCACTTTCACGAAGAAGAATTGTTTGTAAAGTCAACAGTTAAAAATGTCAGGCTTTACAATATAATTTTGAAATGTTGTGATGTATTTGTGAAATGTTCTTTAAAATTTATATGTGTCTGGTCTGTTGCTTGCCAGACTGCAGAGTAAAAAGAGGACATAAATAGTTTAAGGGAAGATTTCTGGCCCTCTAAAAGGTGAGACAAGCTTTTTATTTATTCCTTAGGAAAGAGCTTTGTGACAAGTGCCAGATGAGACAACGTGATTGAAGCAGTGAAGAATCTGGCTGGATAGAAAAACTTAATCTATGCTTTTTAGAGCACTGGAGCCCTCATTCTCCACTGACTGTAAAGACAGCCCTGTAAACCAAACTACAGGTGTTTTTTTCATGGATCATGCATTTGAATTGTCCTATATAGGCAGAGAATACTGTGTTACTTAAGCTTGGAGAAAAGGAGGCTGAGGGCTGATCTGCATGCTCTCTACAACATCTCAAGGAGGGGAAGTAAAGAGTAGGTGCTAGTCTCCCTATATCTAGTGACAACATGGGTTGAAATAGATCAAACATCCACCAGGGAATGCTTTAGTGACAGAGCAGTTAGACAGGGAATAGGCCTCCCAGAAAGGCTGTCAATGTCCTGTGACTGTCGATATTTAAGAGACATTTGAATAATGCTCTTAAATGATATATCTCAACTTTGTGTCAGTCCCTAAGTAGCTGGAGAGTTGGACTCAATGATCTTTGCAGGTTGCTTTCAAATGACACTGAAATTTTCTGTCTATCCTATCCTATCCTATCCTATCCTATCCTATCCTATCCTATCCTATCCTATCCTATCCTATCCTATCCTATCCACTTCTATTCTGCACTGCTGTACCCTTTGTTCCCCATTGGAGTGGGGAACTGGGTCTGTTATGAATAGTAGAGTTACTTTTGTAACATGCATCCTTACAAGTAAGGATGAATGTGATTCATTTTGGTGTGGTCTTTCTTTCCTTCTCTGTATTGCGTCTACCGAGTGCTTTTACCTGTCAGGTTACTATCTTTTCAAGAAAGAACACTGAAAAAATGCAAATATTCTTATCCCTCAGAAGAGTGCTTAAGACTTTACAAAGCAGGACCACCCTCACAGATGCATCTCCCATGCTTCCTTCTAAATCTATCAGGGTTTAGTACATTTGGTAGATATCTAGGCGTCCTGGTAGATGAAAAACTTAACGTGAACCAGCATGGTACTGCGTCCAGACCTGGGGCCCACAACACAAGGAGGACATGGAGCTGTTGGAGTGGATCTAGAAGAGGACCATGAAGATGATCAGCGGGCTGGAGCACCTCTTCTGCAAAAACAGAATGAGGGTACTAGGCTTGTTTAGTCTGGGGTGAATCTCATTGTGGCCTTCTAATACTTAAAGGCAGCTTATAAACAGGAGGAAAATCTTTTTTTTTTTTTTTTCTCATAAGTAGGTAGTGGTAGAACAAAGGGAATGGTTTTAAACTAAAAGAGGGGAGTTTTACATTAGATGTCAGGGGGACATTTTTCACTGAGAGGGTAGTAAGATGCTGAAAAAGATTGTCCAAATAAGTCATGAATGCCCTATTCCTGGAGATGTTCAAGGCCAGGGAAGCCTGATTGAGTGAGTGGCAACCTACCCATGTCAGAGGGGATGAAACTGGATGATCTTTGATGTCCCTTCCAACCCAAGCCATTCTATGATACTATGATGATACCTGTAATTGGATTTATGCCAGACATACTGTTGACTGGAAATAAACTGAAAGCACTTAGTTATTCCACATAAATCTTTATACTTTATCATCACATTTTCTATTAAAATTAATGAATAGAGCCAAGTAGAATAAACAGAAATATATGAATTTATGTGAGGGAAACAAATGTTATCAGATTGTTATTAATCTATTACATTTATTTTTGTTTATCAATGCAAAAAGTGGTTGGGGACTGACCTGTTGGAGAGCAGTGTAGGGGAAAGGAACCTGGGGGTCCTGGTGAACAGTGGGCTGACCATGAGCCAGCACTGTGCCCTTGTGGCCAAGAAGGCCAGTGGCATCCTGGGGCATACTAAAAGGGCCATGGTTAGTAGGTCGAAAGAGGTTCTCCCCCCCTTCTACTCTGCCCTGGTGACCTCATCTGGAGTATTGTGTCCAGTTCTGGGCCCCTCTGTTCGCAAGGACAGGGAACTGCTTCAGAGAGTCGAGTGCAGAACCACGAAGATGATGAAGGGACTGGAGCATCTCCCTTATGAGGAAAGGCTGAGGGACCTGGGTCTCTTTAGCTTGGATGAGACTGAGAGGTGGTCTCATTAACTTTTATAAATATGTAAAAGATATGTGTCAGGAGGATGGAGCCAGGCTCTTCTCAGTGACATCCAGTGATAGGACAAAGGGCAGCGGATGCAAGCTGGAACACAGGAGGTTCCACAAAAATATGAGAAAACCTTCTTTACGGTGGGGGTGACAGAGAACACTGGAATAGGCTGCCCAGAGAGGCTGTGGGGTCTCCTTCTTTGGAGACATTCAAAACCTGTGTGGATGCATTCCTGTACAACCTAATCTAGGTATTCCTGCTAAGGCAGGGGGATTGGACTAGATGATCATAAGAGGTTCCTTCCAATCCCTAACATTCAGTGATTCTGTGATTCTGTAACTGGTATGGAGAAGTGACAGCAGCTATTAAAATGAAGCCTTGGTAAAAAAATACTCTTTTCACATCTTAGCCAGAATTCTGGCATTTAATTTATTTAAATAAATAATACATTTTTTTAACTCATCCTTTCAGTTATTTGTTTTTCTTTTCCTTTCTCTCCTCTTCCTTTTCCCTCCTCTGCTCTGCTCTTCCTCTTCCCTTCCCTCCTCTTCCTCTTCTCTCCTCTTCTCTTCTCTTCCTCCTCCTCTCCTCTTCCTCTTCCTCTTCCTCTTCCTCTTCCTCTTCCTCTTCCTCTTCCTCTTCCTCCTCCTCTCCTCTCCTTTTCCTCTCCCTCTCCTCTCCTTTTCCTCCCCCTCTCCTCCCTCTTCCTCTCCTTTTCCTCTCCCTCTCCTCTCTCTTCATCTTCTCTCCTCTTCTCTCTTTCCTCTTCCCTTCCCTTTCCTTCCCTTCCCTTCCCCTCTTCCCTTCCTTTCCCCTCCCCTCTTCCCTTACCCCCCCCTCTTCCCTTCCCCCCTTTTCCCTCCGTTCCCCTGCAGCATGAGCAGCGCAAGAGGGCAGAGCACCAGCCACAGCCCCAACCCCAGTTGGACACCTGCAGCTGCACCACTGGATAGAGCCCAGGGGAAAACCCACCTTTTCCCCAGAGCTGCTGGGAGAGCTGCCCAGCCACCGGCTCAGCTCACAGCTCAGGCCCTTTGTCCAGGCGTCATCCTCCATAGTCTCCAGCGAAGCCCTCAGAAACTGTTGGAGAACAGAAGAAGCCAATGTTGCCCCTTGCCCTTTGCCTCTTCCCCCATTTCCAAGTTGCTGCAGCCTTCTGGGGAGAGGCGTCTGGAAGAACAGTCCCTCTCTCAGCTGCCCCCAGCATTCCCTCCATTAAAGCCACGTGCCGCTCTTCTCCTAAGAGCTGCCTTGGGCTTGGGACAAATGGGAAGAGGCAGTGCTGCAAAGGCATGTGGCCACACAGCAGCAGCATTTTAGAGGTTGTTCCTGTCCTGCGGGGGCTCATATGAGAGCAGGTCACCTTTAGGCAGGCAAGCACTTCTCTGCACCATGCCTCATGGCAATGCTGTACCTTTAGCAGATGGTGCTCCCACTCTGCAGAGTCCGGGAAGCTCTCCGATTTCCCTGCACAGCAATAGGAAGCAAAAGACCCTTGCTTGGGATCAAGCCACAAAAGAGCTGCTGCAAACCTGATTTAGCCTGGGCACTGAGCACTGAAAAACTGGGACCTGTACCCCCTCCTCACAAACACTCTCCCAGCAGGAACACAGAACTGCTCCAAGACTGCTGCCTGAGGGGAGGTGAAGGGCCCATCCGTGTCCTGGAATGGGCAGACCCCAGGGGGAAAGGTCCCTGAGTCTCAGTGCTGTATCCCTGGAATGGGAACAGCAGTAGAGCAAGCATTGGGCTGCAGACTGTATTTTCACCCCTCCCCTCTCCTTCCCTTTCCTCCGCTCTCCTCCTCTCCCTCCCTTTCTTCCGCCTCACCTTCTCCACCAGCTCTTTACCTTCAAGGCACTGCAGCAGCAGGGGGACCTCAGCTGCCCACATGGCCCCCATAGCTCTGTGGATCCTGCTGTGGAGGTTTCACATGAGCACCAAGGCAGCGGCTTGGAGTTCACTACCTGCAAAAGGGTTCCTTGCCGCCACCTGAGCAAGAGCAAGAAGACGCAGGGTCACTTCTGCAGCAAGAGCAGCGACTTCTCCCAGGAGGGAAGAAATTTGACTCTGCCCTGGCGGGCAAGGAGTGACCAACTTTTCCCATGGCGCTGCATCCCCAGGGCTGAGATGGACACTGGCACGTTCGGCCATGCTGCTTCCTTCTTGGGGCTTGTGGCACCGGCCTCTGGAGCATCTACTCACCAACAGGCGCACCAGCAGTGTCTGGGGAGTCAGCAGGGGGCCTACGGGGAGAAAGAAGTGCTGAGTGCCCTGCCGCATGCACCTCCACTGTCCCTTCTGGGTGCTAATACAGGTCAGCAGAGCTCACTGAGGGAGTTTCTGCTCCTACCTTGAAATACAGAGCTGAGGAAATGTGGATCCAGCTCTTCTATCTCCTGCACTGCCAGGTCCTCTCTCTCTGCCAAGGTTTGGATGCAGCGGGAGATCGGGATCAGCATGCCCGTGTATTGGGCTGGAACCACATAGAGCAGCAGCCACAGCCACAGGAGCTGTAGAGAACAAGTCAGTTGAGTGTGTCAGCATTCCTGCCTCCGCTCAGAGATGAAGAGGACTCTGAATTTCCCTGAGTTTTGTGTGCTTCAGAGCACGTTGGAGAAAAGACCTGGGGTGTTGGAATGGGACGAGGAACATGTGGTGTGAAGGCAAGGAGCGGCAGCAGGGCAGAGTGTGACTTACTTTGGTCATCCCTCTCACTGAGAAATTCAGCGACCCCAGGATGTTCATGCACAGCTGTTGGAGAGCTCCTTCTTCCTGGGCCTCGTGAGCAGAAAGGTCTCCGGCTGCCTGCACAACATTGTTGTTCTAACAACAGTTACTCTCAGTTCTCAGGAGCTTCTCAGGAGGCTCAGGTGTGGCCTCACTGGTGCTTCTGTGCCAGCCTCTGAGCAGCATAGGCCTTCCAAAGGAAGATGCAGCCCACTGTCCTTGCCCTTTTTCCTGTGCTCCGGCTGAACTCACTGAAGATATGCCCCACCACATCCCAGGATGAGCAGCTCTGGGCATCAGTGCTGAGCAGCTCCTTGATGAAATGCAGAATGGCCCTTCCCACTTGCCAGGAGTCAATTGTGGGTTTGATTTTCCTGGTCAGAAGGCAAAGGGAAGCTACATGCTCGTTGGGACAGCCTTTTGGGCATGAGCAGAGACAACGAGAGCAGAGGTCAAGCCTTGGCTCTTGAGGTGAGGGCCAGGTCTTAGCACCAGGCTGTGCGCTTTCCAAGCCCAGCACACGGACCTGCCTGCTCCACTCTGCCTGCTCTCCCCATAGGTCCCATCGCAACCATGTGGTCAATGTCCCAGCACCTCCCTGGTCACCCCAGGCCTGCCCATGTTGGCAGCAGCATCACCACCTTGACAGCACTTTTCTTTCCCAAACCAGCTCACCCAGATCCTGGGGTCACTGCACACACGCTGCACAGCTTCTGCAACTTGGGGCACCTTCTCCATCATCATGGACTCTGCAAGAGATGTGCAGAAGCATGCGTAGAGACACAACCCTGATGGCAAAAGGGATCCCTGCAAATAGCGACCCACGGTACTGACCATCAGAACAAGCTAGAGCACTGAGCAGACCCAGGGCTGCCACGCATCCAGCCTCCCTCTCATCGCCCAGCTGCAACTGCAGAAACAGGACTGTTTCTTCTGGGCAGATTCGGGCTGCAGAGAGAAAATCCCGTGCTGTGTTATCAAGAAACTCATGCCCATTGCTGAGGTTTGTGAGAAAGGTTTTGGCCTGGGCACTGACAAGAATTGCCAAAGCTCCTCTCCTTACCCTGCAGCAGAATGCAGCAGGTCAGCTCCGCACTGTCAGCCTCGCTGTGCTGCTTGGTGTCATCAGAGAGCTGAGGGAACAAGGGCCATTTTAGAAAATCGCATCAGCACTGAGGATGGAAAAGAAACTGTGCTGCCAGCTCTCGTCTCCCTTGGCACTCTCAGGAAGAGGACATGCAGACAAAACCCAGCCTGCCCCACAGCATCCCTGGGGACATACACATGGCTCTGGAGCAGCCTCGGGCATGCAGGAGCTACGGCTGAGCACCTGTCAGAGGCTCAGAGCTTTGCAGTCCTCCTGAGACTTAGCCAAGAGGGAAATTGCTGTGGGTGCAAGGATAGGCTCCCCTTACCTGATAGAACATGGCACTGGTGATAGCCAGAAACTTGTCCTTGGGGATGACAGTCTGATCTTCCTCTAAGGCCTCCAGGAAGATATTGAGGCTCAGCAAGAGACCAGGACAGGAGAAAAGGCCTGAAGCCACATCAACATTTGGGAGTGGAGAAACTGTTTCCCAATTGTTTCTCCACCGGGGCACAGGCATTCTTGTTTGTCCCCCCCTTTTAAGCAGCATCAAAAGAGTCTCTCTGCTCTCAATCGAGCCCTGTTGGCATCATTTGCAGGCATTTCCCACCCAGCATCCCTCTTCTCCCCTATCGGATGCAACTGAACGTGGTCTGCCTGTGGTTGTTAGCACAGAGCTCCTCAGGCATTCAGAGCCCCATAGTGGTGGCTGTGAAGCCTCCCATCCCCAGGAGATGGGCCCCAGTGACTCTTGGCTCCCTCCTGGCTCCTGTCCCCATTGTTCCTTCCTTGACTGAAGAGCTCAGGAAGCTTCAGACCTCCTTTGATCACCCATACCTTCTTTCTCCAAGGGCTCCCTACCTCCTCCCCGCATCCCCCTGGCCCCTCATGGCATTTGCATGGGCCCCACGTCCACACTGAGCCCTGCACAACATCTCGCCTTGGTCACTCTGCAGATATCTTGGACCTCCTGATATGGGCGCATGAGCCAGAGGAGCTGCTCCCAGACGTGCTCTCGGTGCAGCTCCTCTTGCAGGAGAACAGCCATCATGGCAGCCACAGCCCCGAGGACGGCCTGTTTGTCCTGGAGAGGGATGGCAGAGGTCCAGCATCAAAGACTGAAGGTCTGCCCTTCCTACGGAGAGGGCATTCTCTTTTCCTTCCCCTTCCCCGTACCCCCTTGCCCAGCAGGAGATGAGCTTGCTCTGGATGGCAGGGAGATTTTCTCCACACCCTCATCCCCAGCACTTCCTGCCACAATGCTGTGACATGCAGCTGCTTCCTGGCAGGGAGATCCAGCCCCGAGCACGGTTTGGGGCCCTTTGCAGAGCCAGCCCACTCCCTCTCATATTCACCCCCTGCTCTCAGCCCACTGGGCACAGACAGAGCTGCTGGCATGGAAGTCCCTGCTGCCATCCTTGGCTGGGAATGCAGCAGCGCTCACCTTTTCCTCCTTGCAGTCCTGCCAGTTTCTCAGCACGGAGAAGAAGAGCTGGTAAAGACGCTCGTAGATCTGCTCTTTCTCCATGGCAGACCAGGGGCATTGCTTTCCAGAGCAGAAGTGAACCTGGACTCCTTCTGATCATTGTTTCACAACTGGGAAAACAAAACGAAAGAAAAAAATAAATGAATAATTAATTTTAAAAGAAAAAACAAATAATAAAACAAAACCAACAAGAGAAAAGGGAGCCTGTGAGAGTCTGCAGGGCAATGTGCAAGGGCTGTCCTGAGACCCCTGCTCCAGAGCTAGCACTCACCAGCACAAGCGAGGCGCAGGGTCCGGCCGCTCCTCACCTGGCCCACCACACTACGCAGGCCAGCCAGCATCAGCCACATGAAGGGGATGCTCTGTGGAGCTGCAGAGGAGAAGGAGAGGGCCACGGTCAGAGCCCTAGCGGCAAGGGAGGAGAGGCAGAAGCCCTGCATCCCCCAGCTCAATGCAGATCATGCGCAGAGGGGAGAGATCCGTTTCCCCGGTTGACATAGATGTAGGGTGGCTGGGAGCACTGTACCGTAGTTGCTGAACAGTTTGCTGAGGGTGATGAGCACAAAATCCTTGGATATCTTCCCCATGCCCTTCAAATGGCCCTGGAGCTCAGCCATCACCAAGCTGAAGTGCATCCGGGCCAGAGCCACCAGGACGTTGCTGGCAGCCATCCTTACGGTGTCTGACACACCCTGAAAAAGAGTCACTGGTGACACACTGTGCAGGAGACTGCCTGAGACCCTTGGAAGGGCTAAGCCACCGCCGTCCACCAGCAGAACACCAGCACGGGCAGGCGGCTCCTTTTGCCTTTGGGTGTAACCCCTTACCTGGGTCGCTGTCAGGTCCTGGGACACCTCTGCCAGCAGCCGGTTCACCACTCCGCATGGTGGGCGGCTGTCATCTTCCCACAGGACGCGCTCCAGCTTGCAGTACGCCTGTGCTCGATCACCCTGGCGACAGGGATCAGTCATAGTTTGCTTTGTCCTTGTTCCTGGGAGCCACCCACTGCCACCATCACTATGCCGGTGTGCTGTCGGGGCCTGGCACCCACGGGACCATGGCACTGGGCCACAGCAAGGGTTGTGGTTGGATGTTCCCAGCTCACCTCATGGTCTTGCAGGCGCTGCTGCAGCAAAGTCACGGCACAGGTGGGGACAGGGCTTGCCACCCTGCCTCTCCCCCTGCGACGCGTACATCTGGGCACGCAGCCCACACAAGCAAAGAGACCTGGAAGGAAAGAGCAGAGCAGCTGCCACTGGTGTTGCTTGGAACCAGGCCAAGCATCCGGCCAGCTCTGGGAGGAATGCTCCTGCAGCTCCACAGTGCAGGGTGGGCTGCGCTGGCACGTGTGTGGTCGGCGGGGAGAGAGGAGAGAGCCTTCCCCTCGGTGGGCTTCTGGGAGAAATCGGAGTGGACAGCTGCACTCAGCAGAGCAAGGACAGAGCTGCTGGCAGGTCCTAAACAGACACTGGTGGCACACATGCGCTCGGGCAGCGTCAAGGTGTCCAGAGAGGTGGAGGGACCTCACCTCGAAGGCCTCTCAGCCGCTCCATCACAGCAGGATATATCCAGACAGACACAATGCTCTCTCTGGGTCCTCCTCCTGCAGCTCCCACGAGCTAATGGCTCACCGCTCCCACCGTAGCCACAAAGGTGAAAAAGACAGCCTCTGTGACATCATACCCAGGATTCTCACCTCACAGACTATGACATGCCCTGGGCTTTATATTTTGCCATCACAGTTCTATTAAAATTAATGAATGGAGCCAAGTAGAATGAACAGAAATATATGAATTTATGTGAGGGAAACAAATGTCATCAGACTGTTATTAATCTATTACATTTGAGTATTGATAATGCCTAGAACATGAGAAAATGGAGTTCCATTATCTAAAACACCACATAAACTCACAACATTTGAGAGCTACAGACAGATTTCTGTACCCTGATGTCTCACTAGCATAAACGAGGGGAAAATAAAGTAGCAAAAAGAAAAAAAAAAAAAGGAAAAAAAAAATCAGAAGTAAGTGACTTCAAGAATAAAAGAAAACAGCATTGCATATATTCCACATGATCTAAGTATGAGAGTTTTTAGATATACTGCTTAACTATTCACATTATACAGTTACAGTTTTGAATTCCCAGTGGAGTAAAGCTGTATGATTTCCTGTTGTGTGTTCTTTACTCTGTATTGAGCTAATTTCTACAGGAGATTATTAGTTCTGCATAAACTTTATTATGGTTGAACCTGAAGGTCTTTAAAATCCTTTGTGCTTGAGAGATTGAGTTGGACGGGCCTAGAAATTTAAACCTTTTTGTATGCTTCCCTAAGGCTTTTACCGTTTCTTAAATCAAGACTTTCTTTCCATTATTTTCAAGCCACTCAACCTTCATTTTCCCACTTACAACTTCAGTTTTAAGAAATATTATGTATTTAGTCTTTTGCTCTAATCCATTCAGAGATAGGTAGTCTTTGGGACTTACAGGATGTTTCCTTTCTCTTGCAATGAGACTTCATGAAAACCTTTAATATTTGCCTTGAAAATAGGAGGCAATGTTCTTCCTCACTGAGATTTGATTTGCAGTATTTTGGTCTTCTTTAACAGCACAAGCTTTATCACTACAACTTAGAACTAGATGTATTTTCAGTCTGTTCTTTAAAGGTCTCCAGAACTCTTTTTTTCTCATTTGAAGGAATCTCACAAGTGAGCTCCAGCTCAGAAGAGATACCTGCTATGAGCAGTATTTCTTTGTTTTCCTGCTGTGAAGACCGACTTTTCTCTTTAAAATTTTTGCATCAAATTGTGAGGGTGCAGAACTGATTGTTACTAAATTCCTTTCACGTTACCAGGTGGATAGAAGATGGTAAAGCAGTGGATGTGGGCTATCTTGATTTCAGTAGAGCATTTGACACCATCTTCCACAGCATCCTTGCAGCTAAACTGAGGAAGAGTGGTCTGGACGATCGAGTAGTGAGGTGGACTGTGAACCAGCTAAAGGAAAGAAGCCAGAGAGTTGTGGTCAGTGCAACAGAGTGATTCTAGTTGGAGGCTTGTATCCACCGGAGTCCCTCAAGGTTCGGTACTGAAATCATGCCAGATCTGGTACTGGGGACCAGATAGCATGCAGGGCAACCTTGACAGTTTCAAGGCGAGGCTGGATCTGGATCTGGATGGCCTCGTCTAGTGGTTGGCGACCCTGCACATAGTGGGGGGGTTGAAACTAGATGATCATTGTGTCCCTTTTCTACCCAGGCCATTCTGTGATTCTGTGATTTTGTGATTCACTCAATGTGGTCCAGGGAAGCCAAAAGGTGAGCACCCACACTTCAAATGGTAATCTATCTTGTTTAATATCTTATTAAAATTGCATGAGCTGCATGCATGGCCATTAGTGTATGCATTACCAGAGATAAAATGTAAGGAAATAAATTCAGGTAAATGTATGTGGATATAGATCTTAATCATAATAATGTCTCCATCTACGCTCTGCCAGCTGAAAGCTGGAACTAGCTAAAATAAGAACTAATCCAAAGATTGCAAAGTGATACTCCTTCTTAAATATCTCCCTCAAAATACTTCTGATTCCTTTAAACTGAGAAAAATCAAATCAGTCTTCTGGAGGACTTGGAACTGCTTTTCTCAGAAGCAGAGTTGTAATATCTTTTCAAAGAGGAGTTCCTCCTCCCAGGATGTATCTGGCAAATAGACCTTTCTGACATGGTGAGCACCCATCTGTTAGCCTGATAGTGGTGCAGCATAGTCAGGAAACAGGGTGTATCCAAAATTCTGTGATTAATGGAGCTGGCAGTATTTTTGCAAATGCTGGGAGAAAGCAAGAGAGTTGTAAGACAGCACAATTTGCCATTGACTTGACATTCTTTAAGTTAATCAGAATTGGGATAAAGTCAGAGGAATTTAACATTTCAGTCCAGGATGAAAGACAAATGAAATTTAAATTCAAAAAGGAAAATAATATATGTGAGCATTACTAATGTCCTCTGCTCCAGTACCTGCTTGGGAATTCAAGAATACTGATAAATGAAAGAGTATGGAGTCAATGAAAAACAGGTTATGGTACGATGACTAAACTAAACTGAATGACGAGTCTGAGGTGACTAAATCATTGTAATCCTGAACAATTTGCTTTGAATTTCCAGAATAAATAATCCCAAAGCAGCAATACTTCTGCCCCTTCTCTCTAACCTACCAAGACCAAACTGTGAAGCATAACATAGCAGTAATCAGTCTGTGAGGAAGTTTCCTACTAGTTTTCCTATGGTATCCTTAAAGTTTTGCTCAGACTTGCACACATTTGCATTAGTACTCCAGATTCTCACAGGACAAATAGTGTCTGACTGGTCCACACTGCTGTGCAGCACTATCTTTACCCTGTTAAATACTCAGTATGGAAATATCACTTAAAAAAGAAGCATAGCTTTAAGTTCCATTATGAAACCCATGTAACAACAAAACGCAGTTCAACGCTCTCCAATTTATATCTGCACCAAAATAACAATTTATTGAGTAATAGATAATTACTTTTGAGTAAAATCTAATTTGATAAAGTAAAAACTTGTATACATCAGAAACTATTTTATTCATTCCTTATCATCATTGTTGCTTTTCACTGCAAAAGTATCTCAAGAAGTTTTGTTGTATGGTTCATGTATTTATCATTATTTCAGCACCATGAAATTTTTTCAAACACTTAATCTGCTGTTTTGTTTACTTCTGTGATAGGATTGTTTCCACCTAACTGTCTTGGACAAAAGCAAGAGAATAAGGAAGCTAAGAAAATGGTGCTCGAGAAATTCCAAAAGCTAATCTTCCCCCTTCACTGTGTTTTTCAAGTTTTTGCAATGAGAGGAACATAAAGAACTCTGTTCATGCTTAGGAGGACCTTTTTTAAATATGTCCATCTGGACCATCCTTGCTTATATTAAAAATCAGGAATGCAGAAGATACTTCGTAAAACAAAAGAAAATGCAAGTTATACTAGCAAGACTATGAATTTCTGCCTATATCCAAAAGGGAGATATATGTATGTATCTTTATACCATTTTTCCTTTTTGTCTTGGCTTTGTTAATCTGGATCTCTCAAAAGTAGGAAGTATAATACTATATATACATATATATAAAATGTAACTATATATATAGTTACAGTTATAGTCCATAATGATTTGATTAATAATGGATTCTTGGTATTTACACAATATTTCTGATTCACTGTACTTTACTCATCACTCTTTGTTCAATTAGGAACCATCAGCAATCTTCCCAATGCTGTTTAGTACCTATTTTTGAATTTGTACTTCTGTCTTGGTAAAGATATATATATATATAAAAGGTCTCTGTCATTTGTCTAGATAGTTCAACAGTGTACTGTAAGATGAATGAGATGAGTGAAAATGAAGCTGTCTCATCAAAGGAGATTTTATCCATCTTTCAGTTAATTCCAAAATTTAAATATGAACCTCAGTGCTCAGAAACTCTGATATGTGGCTTTGAGTCCATAAGCCAACAAATGGATTCAGATGAAATATAAATATTGAGAATCACAGTAGTCACTTTAACTGTTAGAAAAAGAACTTCTTTGCTACTATCCATAGTGGAAAAATCTTGATCTTGCTATGTTAATATCTCTTGTATCTTCAGAAATGCAGTCTTTTGAACAGGGTCAGACCCTTGGAGAAATGTAAGATGTTGCCTCAAAATGCAGTGTTCTTTAATTCTTCTGCTCCTCTGTTTCTTTTCTTTCTTTTTTTTCTTTTTTTTTTTCTTCCCAAGACATTCTTGTTTCAGATGCTTCAGATGACTGCAGCTGTAATACTATTACATAAAACAGAGAGGTCCCTAACCATTTAGACCTTTGCTTATCAAAGCAAAGATGTTAAACTCTACCAAAAGAAAAAAAAAAGCAAGCACAGTTTTTTATGTATTTCTCTTTGGAGTTCTAGTAAGATTCTTTGGTCTGTAAGGGGCTATCCTTTTTTTTCAGTAATTAGGTCCCAAGCTGATTCACATTGTCCTCTTATGCAGAATGTATTGTGTTATTACCACTTGGAAGACAGCTTTGCTCACTAGGTTGTGTTGCTCAGATAACCCTATTAGGTTGTTTTTCCACCAGTGCAGGAAACCATTTGGGTACTGGAAGTGAGAAAGATCATGGCTATGTAATTGCTTCTGAGAAACATAGTTCAGCTGTAACATCTTTATGGAGAGGTTGGGTAGCATTTCATTATTTTGGCTCATGAGACAAGCTGTCTTCCATTTTCTATCAATATACATTTCTACCTTTTGTATCTTATAGTCCCCTAAGTGACTATTTATTGGAACAAAATAGTTAAATGTAACATTGGTTAGGGAACTATTGACTTTTCCTTCTAAACAATTCAAAATACACAGAAAAAACAGATAATTGTTAAAGGGCAAACTGTCTTTCACTAAGGTGAACTAGGTGCCTGTGCTATGGTCACACGGTGATATAAATACCACCAAGTTTTCTGCTACCACCAGTGTGAACAAATAAACTCCTCATTAGAAATTTTACATAGCGTATGCTGCTTTGATTTTCAGGAAAAGAAGTCTACGAATAAAGTAAAATCAGTCTAAACCATATATGGAAAACTATTTCATCTTATCTCCAGATCTATTTAGACATTTGAAAGAGAGGATCTCTGCTTCACTTAGTGCTTAGATGATTTCAGGGCTTTGTTTTTCCCTTTCTTTCAGTCTTCTGAGTCTCCTTTGCAAGACAATTTGTATAAGGGACTGAGGAAAAATATCCTCCAAGGAATCTGTGCTTGGACAAGTTCCTGGTGCTGATTATTGGGTCCCTCATTGTTGGGGAGGAGTGCACGCATCTCACATTTGCAGCCTTTGGTATGGCGGTTCTTGCTGTGCACTAGAGAAGTCAAACTGCAGTGCTCACAGAATTAATCATGTCTAGCAGATACCAATCCATGACAGGAATTATTGCAACAAATGTCTGTTAGTATGCAAATGAGGCCTCTATTGCTTCCAGCATCATCCTGTAATTACTCAGCTGTTTCTCAACTGTGATTTATTGAATCAGCAATTTATGAAGATGGAGTGGCATAACCTAATTTACTTGTGTAGCTTCGTTAATGGTTAAGGGGTAGAAATATGCTTCCTGTCACTTTTGCAATAGTATTTGTTAGCATTAGAAGTTGATATGGGTCATTTAATTTGTCTTGCAGCATGTTTTGGAATCAGCAGTTTCTCAACAAGCTTGTCTCTCAAATGTTTTCTGTGATATTCTTGTGCATTTAGCTTAAAGACAAGCTCTGAGAAAACAGCAACAGCTGGTGCTAAACAAGAAGTAAATGGCTAGATGAATTGGGTAATATAAATAATTAATAATTAGTGAGGAACTGACTGTATTCCTTACTATTGTGCCATTACTGAACACAACTCTAAACGAAAACTGAAGTTAATGTATTCTAGAAGCTGAAACAATATAATATGTAAAAATCAAAATAAGTGCTCACTGTAATTTTGTTCATGACCACTAATAGGCTGAGGATCTGTGCTGGGGCTAATTGCAGTTAATGTTACACAGTCACAAATAAATGCATGACACACACAGCTTCAGTTCTGTTCTGTCAGCTGCACTGCGATGCTGAGAATTTCAGCTGTAGCCATAGTTAAGGAATGCAGATTAAACTGCAAAGTCACGTCCTACAAACACATATATGTATTTTAAATCACAGAGGGCTTTTTATTTTCATAAAATTGTTCTGTCCTTGAATCCTTCCTCAACACTTCTGTCTTATAGTCTCTTGCTTCAGATGTCAATAAAAAATTGTTTGTTCAAGAGTTGCTCCATTTACTCCTCACTCCAAACTCTGCTTTATGAATTCTTTTGGGCAACATTATTTCAATTATTTTTGTATGCAGCTTTGGCAAATCTGTAACTGAAATTCCCTGGTCATGGTGAAGGATGGGATCAGAATATTCTCTCATTCTCTCTTCGGATATTTTTACATAGGAAACTCAAATATACCACAGGAAATCTACGAGTATGCCATCAGGTTTCCACCCCAAATTTTACAAGCAGAAGTCCTGTTTGTCTGGAAGTGACTTCCCACAACAAATAGGGCACAGCCAGCAGGAGCAAATCACTTAAACTGTACGGAATTTGTCATTGTGAAGCATGGATGCAGAGGATTCATTTTCAAACAGATTTCTTCTTTTCTTTTCCCTACAATTTGTTTCTTTATTACAAGAACTGGACTTATGATTTATGTGAGATCAGTTATAGCTTAAGAGGTTATTCAGCACAAGAAAAGATGTCAGAATTGGGCCTTAATTGAACTAGAATATTCATTAAAATTGTATGTAATCTTAATATGATGTGAAAAAAAATGATAACAGTAAAATGATAATTAAAACCTGCAACTGCTAAAGAGAAAATGAAACTTTAAAAAGGTATTTCAAACAGACATCTAGACAGCAGCCTACATTTTATACTAGAGAATGATTATTCCTTTCTTTCTGGTAAAGTACTTTAAAACCTCTGACTTTTTGCAGACAGCAGAAACATTCATTATCGCACATGACAAAGAGCTCTCTTTTCAGAACCTACTGTTAAATCACCATCTGAGTTTGGTACCTAGTTTCAGTATGTGGGAATAATGACAGCCAACTGCTTAGCCATGTGCAGCAGGCATGATCCCCTGATGAAAGGTCAGGGAAAGATAACAGGATGCCAGCTAATAACGCACATGAGAAGCAATGACCCTTAACAGACCATCAGAACTGTGATGGTGTGTTGACAATTGTGTTTTCTTTTCTAAGGCAAGCATTGAACTTACAGACTTGTATCATGACATAAGAACAGTATAAGATGGAATTAAAAATACAAGTTCTTAATTTTAACTCCTGTTGTAATTACTGTCCAAGGAGGAAAAAATGGCTTTAGCAATGTCTCAAAGAGTATTTTTTCTGGTTTCCTTAAAAAAAATAAAAAAAATAAAAAAAGAGGGACAATGAATTTCTTCAGAAATGTTTTTTTTCTTTTAGAAAGACTTTTCCTTTGATCTAACTGAACCTGGTTGTCCGGCAACCACAATTTCAAGGATCTTTTCAATATATGAAGCCTGTAGTTGCAGCAAAGCATTTTCCTTGTCAACCCTGAAAAAAGTGTGAAATGGAGGAGACATTGAGATGTACTAGAGAAGCTGGGCTTTCTGACTGGTGGGCCACGTTGTCTCAAGGATACATAAAGAGTTAATCTAAAGATGAAATTGAGATAGCAAGTCCCTCATATGCCCTTAAAAATCTATGTATTTCCTTTTATTCCCCTTTCCCTTTGCTCTTCTGAGTTCTTTTTTCTGTCCTTTCCAAATACTGAGTGAGTTTCCTAATAGTGGGTTAGAGCTTGCATATCAGGGGATCTCTATCATATCTCTAGCAGGCACCTTAGTCGCACACAGCTCATAGCTTTCTTACTATTGTCTGTCACTTTATCAAATAACAATTCCCTCAGGGGTGAGAGCCGGTTGATCTGAGCTTGGCTCAAATGAGAAATGATGATGATCGAACCTTTTACCAGACCAGTCCCCCCCAGGAAGTACAGCTGTACAAGCCAAGAGCAAGCTTTGCAGCTTCCTTGGTGAGGATCAGTGTGAAGAAGAGGACTGTTGGTGGAGAAGTTGTGCTAAGCTTGGCCTGTCCTCATTCATCTTCTGCTCACCAGCAGATTTAATCTTGTTGGATGCTTGCACCAACATCTGAGAGACTGGCTTTTGGGTGGAAAGAGTGGGATCTCCTTTGGCTCTAGCATTCACTGCCCAGTTCAGCTCTTTCTCACATTTACCTGTAAAGTGTGATCTGTTGGCATTTACATCTACAAATACCTGGGTTCTGCTCTAGCAGAACCAGTTGTAGGGCTACCTTGTCAGCCATCCTCCCTTACTGCTTCTTGGGCAAGGTGTTGCTCAGCCCTGGGAGTTTTAGAATAACAAGACAACACATATGGGGCTGACATTATTGTGTGTTACATACAGCGTACTGTGTCAGCATCTAATCAGCTTGTCGTCTTACAGTTCTAGCTGTGATATTCCTACAATTCCTACAATACTGTTGCTTATTATTATTCTGTTCCTAGCTCTGGAACTGGCTTGCCAGTGATTACATGATCTTTATGCTCTATTTTCCTCCATCAGGAAGCTAATATAATTCTAGAATTATGTTATATTACAGTGCTACAGGGACATAATATGTCAAATCTGGAAGCAGAACACCTGCCTCTAAGCAGAACAGTGCTAAGTAAGCCCTATCTCTTAGTGTTTACTGCCTCAGACATCATGTCCCTCAACATCACTGCTTTGCTATGAGGCATAGAAAACAACCTTGGGTGTCTGCACGCCTACAGTCATCAATCCTTCCACCCTTTTGATTCACAAGTAGATCAATTTGAGTGTTCATTGCTACAGAGGAGACAGGTGCTAAGTTGGAAGACAGTCTTTATGCTCATGAGTGCAAGAAGGCAATCAGATCTGAAATTACTTACTCCATGGTCAGTTTATTCACAGAAAAACATGAAAAATATGAACAACATGGCACATTTAGGTCAGTATCAAAAAGGGTTTTATTGCAGATAAACTGTGACTAAGACCTTATGACGTGAAGTCTCACTTGATGTTTTTTACTGATTCATTCTGGTCTCACTTCTCTCTACTTTTCAACTTCATCTCATCTATTTCACAAGATATGTGCTTGTGGAGACAAATGTACTATAGCAGAACTACCTGCACCCAAATAGCAAGGTAGTAGGTTTTATATCCTACCTTTACATGTGGGTAGGATACTAAATTTCCTTATGCGAACACATCAGAATTCAAACAAGACAATGATAGACAATTCTGACTTCAGTAAGAAATAAAATCATTGCTTTAATTGCGTAGAATGCCTCTAATTGTCTTGTACGTGAAAATAAATCCTTGCTTTCAAGTCTCCTATATAAAGTAGCATATGTAGCACTGGTAGTGAGAGCTTCTCTCTTTAGAAAATTAGTTGTGAAAGAACTCATTTTCCCTCATTACACCTATGGGCTGCTCATCCATATGAAATCATCTGAATTGGTCTCCAATTGTTCTTGGCAGATGAGGAGCTTGCATTGAAAAGGACTCCTTTTGCATTGACCCAGCTCTGATTTTGTCACACCAGTCAAAATCCAAAGACTCTTCAACAAGTCTACCCTAAGGTTATTAACTTATATTTCCTTGCAACTGGAAAATGTTTTCTCTTATTGTTCTGTTCAGACAGATATTTCATATCCTTTTATTTCTGCAAACACTAGGCAGGAAGCATTAGGGGAAAAAAAAAAAAAAAAAAAAAAAGCTAAGAATTCAGCATTCCTGAGAAACATGTTATTAGTTTTAAACTAGAAATGATTCAGTTCTGTCATGGGATCACTGTCCTACACAGATGGACCATGCTAGTATAGTACTGTACAGGTCTGAAAAAATCCTTTGCTGAAAACCTTTGAATCTTCCAAATTGGACTCAAATATACAGCCTGCCACAAATGACAAATTAAGAAAATAAAGAGTAATACAACATCGAAATAATGAGAACCCTAGAGAAGAGAATGCAAGCAATTTAAACCAAAGAATCAATGGCAGACATTGTTTTAAAACATTTAAATGTTGTTCTGAAATGGAAGAAATCTTCAGGATTTTGTCTTTTACTATCAAATATTGAAAGCCAAAGAAAAAAGGCCACTTTTCTCAATAACAAGGAAAAGTAATAAGAATCTGTTCTACTTTCAAAACTTTTATCTCAAGGAAATTTGTCAACTTTTCTTCAGAAATTGGAAAGAGGAGAAAATGATACAACATTGCACAAACACACATGAAACAGGGTCCAAATTATCACCCAAAACAGAATAAAAATGAAGTGATTGCCTATCTTTCCAAGGTCAGCTTTAAGCAGCAAAAGCAGAAAACGTAAAAGCAAAAGCAGAACATGCAACTCTTCCAATGTCCCTTACTTTGTACATCCTTTCCATGTAAGTGAAATACCTGAAACAGACTACCATTTTGAATTAGCATTTTGCAACACTAGAACGTTGTATGCTGAGCAGTGGAGTAGAGGTTCAGGTCCTCAGCATTTAAGATCCAACATTTCAAACCTCTTGTCAAATCCAGAATTAACTCTGTGTCATTAATTACCACGTAAATTTTTCACACATCACTAAATACACAACTCAGGGAGACAGGAATTGAATATTTGACAGTCAATGAAGGATGCTTTCTCTTTTTATCCATTCTCTTTTGCCTCATTGCCATATTTCAAACTGTATTAATTTTTTATTTAAGAGACATAACTAAAACATAGTTTATGACAGTGCTAATTCTAAAACTGACTTGGAATTCTCATCCTTCAGAGATCCAGTTTTATCTCTGAAAGATAACAGAATTTTATAAGTTAAAATCTTAAATTTTAGCTTTACTTGAACATGATCTTCAAAACCAGGACAAGATGAAATTATCTCTCTCTAAACATTCAAGTTGCTATTCTCAGATTCTGACTTTTTTTGCAATAAAATAGCAAAAACAACATGTCCTCAGGAAATATTTAAAATTTCCATAGTCTACTATCTCCAGGTGAACATATTTCATGGAAATAAAATCCTGAATGATTAACTGTTCTTTGAGTATGAATAGATTCCATAAAATTAGAATAAAATCACTCAATTCTGTGCAGGTTTTTTTTTTTTCTTGCATTCTTACTTTCTCTAATAATGGCCCTTAAAGAAACTGTGAAGTTTCCCATCCACCTTAGCTGTATGTAGATTTTTTACAATGTATGAAACTCTTCTGGAGTTATAAATTTAAGTTAAACATTTTCTTAAGGAAGAATTGCCCTTCTTCTTTCCAAAACGTGAAACATAGTTCCCAGTCTGAACTAGCCCTGCCTGAGATTTTTGCTGTTGTTAAACTGATTGAAGTGTTTCACACTGAATTGAACTGACTCAGGCCACCCAGACTTCTGGCCCTTGTTACCCTTGTACAAGAGCCTTCCTGTTTACATGAATCACAGAACCATTGGACAGACGTAAAGGAGTTTTGTCATTATATGCAGTTTCAGACAGTTTCATTATGAAGAGATTTTAAACTCTTAAAAAATATATCAGAATTTAATTTAAATTATATCAGTGCTTAAAATCGATCAAATAAATGTTATGAACTTGTTTAAAAACTGACTCCAATTCAGTTTCTTCATTGCCACATAATCCAAAAATAAAGCAAACCTTTTAAAATAAAGCTACAAATTGCTATTTCAAGATTAATTTCTATGAGAATAAGAATTTTATTTTTCAAATTAAAATCTTTTATTGGGATAGTAATAGAAACATTCCCAGTTGAAATTTGAAATTCATTACTCTGTACAAAATTGCTTAAATCTGAGAATCAGATGATTAGCCACTCAAGAAAGTAATCTATGCGCTTCTTCATATTTAATGTACAATCATCAGAATCAGAAGCTAAAGCTTATTGACGTTTGCTATCACTGTTGAGGACATTTCAGGAATTTTCCTTCTACTAATCCTGACTTGTTGCAATTCTTACTTGAGCAGCTGAATATATTCAGAATATTAAGTACATCTCAAGTTATATAATATTGTAAATATGAGTTAGTCATATTTGACCCAAGGCCAATATTCATATTTCATGTTTGACAGGAACTGAATTGTTAGCAGAACAGGATGAATCAAATGCATTTTCTCTAAATCCAATAAAAAACAGATCACGATGGTTCTTTTGTTGGTTCAAACACATTTTGAAAATGGCTAAAATTTAAGTTTGTCCATGTTTTCCTGATGTTTGAATCCAAGCACCGTATTTGAATTTTATGCTGTGGCTTTACTATAAGTCTTATTTACATCTTCATGTTTATTTTAAGTACGTTCAGTCATCTATTTTTGAAGTTCCTCTGTAGACTCCCTAGAAGATTTCCCCCATTTCCCACTACCCTTAATTTAATTTCTTTTTAAAAATAATTTCTCATCAGTAGAAGGTCTTAAAAATGTGTTAAAGACAGAATTGAAAAGTAAGTATATTCCTGTAACACAGAAAAGTCCCTTTGAGCTTACGACTTTCCCTCTGAGGCATATGGTTACTGCTCTTTCTATCGCATCCTGAACAGGGAGAGTACCTGCAAGCATGTTTTATAAAAAGATTAAAAAATGAAATGTGGACATAATAATATACTCCTGTTCTTTTCCCTGCAGCCCTATCCAGTTGTTTCCTTCAACCACTGTAATCCAGAAGTAACCCTGATTCTCCACATCTACAAATAAAATGTAGCAGACTCTCTCTCATCAGTCCCTACAGTAAATGTTATTAAGTCCCATCAGACTCCCTTTCAGTCAGACTCTGGGCTCACTGCCCAATACAATCTACCTGAGATTTCCTTCTCCACTGTATTCTTAAGTCTTTGTCATTGGTGGTTGTACCTTCACTCAGGAAGATTGTAATTGTGTCAAAAGCATGATTCTTCATAGAATCAGAACAACCTTTGGGTTTGGGCTCACCTGACTGTCATCAGTGATGCTCATCATAGCAGCATCTGTTCCCTGGAGGCATGCACTGTACCAGCAGAGCTTTATGAATAGCTCGCAGATGTGTAGAGGATGTGGCCACCTCATCTGGCACAAACTAACAAGCCATCTGGGGCTTAGCCTGAGCATTTCTTGTACAGATTCTCATCCTTCACATCCATTTCCTTGGATAAATGGAAGACAGAGAAAGGTAGGTCGATTCTGCCCAGGTCCTGCTCCAACAAGGAATGGGACAGTGGTTAGTACACATGCCATTTTCAGGAACCCAGAATTTACCACAGCTGTAAGTATTACTTCTGTCTCCTGTTTACTCTATCTTACATATATATTTATGCACATTTGCAAATAAGATCCACTCCGAAAAGACTTCGCAGGAGCACTTCAATTAGTCATTGAGGCAGCTTACTCTTCCCAGTGTGTTTCACAATGCCATGTCATGACTGATAAAAATATCACTTTACATTTTGTAACTCTTCAAAAACCTGAGACAAATACTGGTGGTAAAACAGTTAAATGAAACTTTGCACCAGATATTTCATCAGTGCTGCCTTATCACTGTTTAGCAAAACTGAGAAATATGTTCATGTTACAAGCATTCCTCATTTTTAAGTATTTCGAATGTTTCTCCTTAATTTTTTTAAGTACTTCATGATAAGAAAGAAAGTGCATTTCATTGCTTGAACATGTTATGAACATTTAAACCTACTGATCTGCAATGACATCTGACAACACCTTTATTTCTGTGATAAATGATATAAGGTACTTCGAATATCATAGCATGTAAAGGCAGATTTTTGTTCACATGATTTTGTTAACACCTTATCTTAATGAAATAGAACAGAGAGAATATACATCAAGGGAACATCAGATTGCTATTTTCCCTAGCAATTATACAAATGGAAAGAAAAAACAATCCCTTTCACATTTATGTGTAAGTTTTCATATTTACCATGCAGAAAGCATGGTAACCTGGGTAGATAAAGAAGCTTTTAGAGAGTAATGTGTTAAAAAATAAAGGAACTGATTGTGTGGCCAATCTTTCTGCTGTAACTGTTGTCTGTGTTCTGACCTTCTCCACTAGTGCTTTTCTCATAGTTGTCCTAAAACTGAGTGTCAAAGGGGAACTGATTTAACTTTTGCAATAAAGAAAAAGGGCACCAGAAGTTATATAATATTCTTCTCCTCTCTCCCCACAGTGGACCACGTAGAATGTAAGATGTGTGAGAAGTAAAGTGCCTAAAGCTTTTTTCATGTAAAATTAATTGAAAGAAGATCTACTGATAAAAAAGCACCATCATTATTTCCTCATAAAAAAACTGCAAACCACTCTACAGCAGCTGATTACATCATAATTATCCGGTGCTTAATAAATCATCCTTTCATCTTTCCCTCCAACATGGCACCAGCATGTAACTGCAGCAAATTATAGGATGTGTGAATACAGATGAAAACCTGAGTACAAATGAAGGACAATGCTTGAGGTTCAATTTACTTGTAAATTACAGTACAGACATTATTATAACCAGTCATTTTTCAGTGTCTTTTCTTCCTCTCATACTCCTTGTGTTTGTCCCACATAAGTCATTTCATATCCAGCCCAGGAAAACTACTGGTTTTGACCATGTTCCACATCGTGGCAGAGGGACTGATGTCTGCTTTAGATTAAAGAATCTCATATCCCTGGATTCTCCTTTGTACAACTAGCTACACATTCTAATAATACCTCCTGAGGGAATCTCCTAACTAGTCCTTTCTCTACTTCCCTCACAAGCTCATAGCACTTCACCACTCATGTTTCAGGAGAGTTGATATGGTAGAAATTTAAACTCTGCTCTATGTCAACGCTTGGAAATGCTTGCTTTCCTTTCAGATATTATTTGTTCATATATTGATCATACGTATCGTCACAAAACTCATGTACCTGGAGTAAACATCAGTGTCAATGCCTTGATCTACCTAGATAATTTATTTTAGAATTTTTCTGAGTATACAAAGACAATCACTGCAGGAATCACCCATATCCAGTGAAAATTTGCTTGTTTGGAGGAATTTTGCTGCTGAATGTTGGAATAATTTGATCTTCTGGATCATAATTGCTAAAATGATAAAGCAGACTACCAGTGGTTGTGCAGTCACAGAGATGTGTAATTTTAATTTACAGCAGGTGCATGATTTGCATGTTCCCATCTGTGTTATAAGATGTAGGAGAATAGAAGAATTAAACTAACTTGCAAGTGCAAACAAAAATGATAGTATTTAACTATCCTTTCTAAGCAGAATGCAGTCAAGGAAAGCAAAATTTTTACTTTACAAAATTAACAACAAAGATGTAAGGTTTGTGTTTTCCCTACAGTGCATTGGTAGGGGAACTAATCACTAAATAGATCAGAATATTTAACTTGAAAATGTATTACAGACATCCAATGTATGGTCCAAATTCACATTTCTTGACTCAGCTATTTGTTGAGGTAACGAACTCACTGCTTGTTTTATAAGAATGCATCTGAGCAGGACAATGTAAAGTAAAATGTTTAGTTTATGAACAATCATTGCTTCTCTTAGACATACTTATTAAGTTATTAGGCAGAATTCTTTTTTTTTTTTTTTTTTTTTTTTTTTTTTATGTAAGGAGTCAACATTCTGCTCTTTGGAAATACATTGACAAGATAATTGTAAATCCTAAGCCTGAAATAAAAAGCTGAATTTGAACCCAGCATTAAATTGTTGTATATTCTAGTCTGCTAACAAGCTCTATAGCACCACGACAAATACAGATGAAACACACAACACCTAATTCATTGCTTCAGTACTTACAATAAATATGCCTTTTATCTTAAACTGTATGTAGTAAATGCATAAAGTGACAAATAATGCTATAAACTTTTATCTCCTGGCTACAGATTTCAAAGTTCTCAGAAAAAAAAAAAAAAACACACAACATGCAATAAAACTTATTTCTAACAAAATAAATTGTGCTGAAAAGTGAAATCACATACCAAAGGAAAAAAAAAAGAAGAGTGTGTGATATCTGGCAATCTTATTTCTTAAGACCTGGATCCTATCAGAAGATGCAGCATGAGTCTTTAATGTCTGCTTAATGCTTCAATGAAGTCAGTGGTGTTGCACAATTATCTTTAAGCCATATGCAAATTCCTAAATTCAGCAAATCTCAGAATTCGTGAATATGTCTCCATATCCATGTATTACTAACTAAAATTGCTGTCTCTTATAGTAAGACATGAAACATCTGCTTGAGTGACACTAAGTGTCCATGCATAGATAGATGAGATCATCTGCATGATTATCAACAATGACACACAAGAACACTTAAAGGTATTTTTCAGTAACGCATGTGTCTTTTCTACAGTTACCTGGTTTTCAGAATGAAAGGTACAATTATTTTATGATGTTCCTGTGCTCTCATTTTGAAATTATTCTGGTTTGCTTCTCAGAATTAAAAGAGAGAATGAAGTTAAGAGAAACAAAATACAATAGAGTCAAAACTCCATAAGGGAACACAGGGAGAGAGGATTCATTGATGTTTTTTTTCCTGGCTTCATTCAAACTGACAGGAGACCCTAAGATGAAAGGCAATGCTACATAATAATGAATACAGGATACTCAGACGAGGAGATGAGATAAAGTGATTGTCAGGAGCTGAAGACAGAAAGGAACTCAGGAGGGAGAGGAAGGCACAGAAACTACTGGAAGACAATAGCTTAATCTGCAAGCTCAGAAAGGAAAAAAAGCATGGTAGATGAGAATGGAACAAAACTTGCAGATTCAGACAAATAATTAAAAATATTATATGAAACCTTCATTACGAATTTCTCTGTGTAAAAGGTATCTTTGAATGAGTAAAAATGTTATGAATATATTTACATTTGTGTTGATAAATACATTTGAGTGAACTTCATTTTGAAAAAGTCAGATACGTGTAGATAATACAGATTCAAACCACAGCTTGCCCTACATCACATCTTTTTCCCACACCACATCCTTATATCTGAACTGGAGAAACATAGACTTGAAGGGTGGACTATTCAGTTGAAAAGGAACTGCTTGGATGGTCGCAGCCAGAGGGTTGCAGTTAACAGCTCTGTGTCCAAGAGGAAACTGATCACCACACTGGTGAAGTGGTGTCCTGCAGATGTCAGTCTTGGGACTGGTGCTCTTCAACATCTTTATTAATAACCTAGATAGTGGGATTGAGAGCATCGTCTGCAAGTTTGCTGAAGACACCAAGGTGAGTGGTGTAGTTGACACAACAAAAGGAAGGGATGTCATCCACAGTATGAAAAGTGGGTCCACAGGAACCTAAGGAGATTCATTAAAGCCAAGTTAAAAACATTTCATTTGGGTTGGGTCAATCCCAGATATGTGTACAGATATGTGTAAAAAAGAACTTGGGGGTCCTGTTGGGCGAAAAGCTAAAAAGCCAGCAGTGTGTCCTTGCAGCAGAAGGCCACCAGTATCCTGAGTTGTATCAAATGAGGGGTGGCCAGCAGGACGAGGGAGTTGATCTCTCTTAAGAAGAAAACTGAGAGATCTGGACCTATCCAACTTGAAAAAGAGAAGGTTCTGGTGAGACCTCATTGCAACCTTCCAGTACTTGAGAGGTACTGACAAGCAGGAGGGAGACTGACTTTTTATAAAGTCTGATAGTGATAGAACAAAGTGGAATGATTTTAAACTAAAGAAGGGGAGATTTAGGTTCGATATTAGGTAGAAATTCTTTATTCAGAGGCTGGTGAGGCACAGGCACAGGCTGCCCAGAGAAGCTGTAAATGCTCCATCCCTGGTGGCGTTCAAGGCCATGTTGGATGGAGCCCTGGGCAGCTGAGCAACCCTGCCAATGGCAGAGTTGGAATTAGATGATCTTTGAGGTCCATTCCAACCTCAGCCATTCTATGATTCTGTAGTTTGGAAAAAGAAACCTGGGGATTAATCTAAAGATAGTATAACTCTTCAAAAAGGTAAAGTCTGTAAAAGTGAAAAATATATTTATTAAAGTCCAGTTAATAACAAAAATGTACACAGCATCCAGACAAGAAAAATCAACCAGAACTGAAGAATTTGGATACCTGAAATTTTTGTCCAAAAAAAAAGGGTAACTATAAAATATGGAAAAAGGATTACTTAGAAAGTAAAGCTAGCAGCTGAAAACAAAGAAACAGGCAGATAACATTAAGAAAACTCCAAAATAAATGACAACACAGAGACAGCAGAAGAGAGCAAGACTAAAGAAAGAGTATCCTGACGACAGGGGAAAAATGCCAGTTAGACTTCTATTTGAGAGACGAGGTGATGACTTTACACTGAGCATAGTTGTTGAATGGAGCAAAATGGATCTGACTCAATCAGGCAAATGGTACTTTTCCCATCTCCACTGCATCAGGAACTTTTCTGCCCCAATGACAAGAGGTGAGCGGTGTTTCATGAATGGATAGAGAGAAGCAGGCATTTTCAAATATGACTGCGAAGAAAGGAAAGAAGTGAGATGCCTGAGTGTTTTTATTTTCCTCATTCCATTATCAGACTTTTGGACTATATTAGGATATATATTTTTTTAATATTACTTAATAAAATTTCAATCAATCAGAAATAGAAGCATATTGCTATTGAGGAGTGGCATAACTTCCACAATAGAGAAAAATGTAGAAAAAAAAGTTCACAAAAGCCAGTAGATCAATGAATTGAAATAGGTGCTGTCAACCAGGATATATAAAGTATCTTCATATTCATTCCTTCATGCATTTTCTCTATCTAGTATTACCAGTCTTTCTACCGATAAACTTTTTAAAAGATATGAATGTGTATCTGAAAGGAAAAGCTTAAAATAGATATAAATATGAAGGTATAAACTGTAGGAAAGTAATATACAATTCTGAAAGAGAAATCAATTGCTCAGAGTGTTATAAGCCTTTTCTAGAAAATTTTCCCAATATTAAATGGAAATTATCTGCTGTTCATGATAGTGTGGAAAACTCAAATATTCCTTTAGATATTTGTGTTGAGCATTTCATGAAAAAAAGTCAAATGATACAGATTATGAAGTGGTTTCCATTCTAGCAGTAACTAAGGAAAGTATTATATATCATTTAGACATTTTTGAATTGTCATTTTGGTCCATCTTGTTTCTAGAAATGTTACCACAGCTGACATCTGGCCACTGGAATTTGATTTTAGTAGGTACTGGGGCATGGCAGATATTGCAGTAGACTGGAAAAAAGCTACCATTGCACCATGCTCTTGAAAAAGTGAGCTGACTGTGAATATAACTGAAAGATTATATGTCTCATGGTGAGTAGCAGATACATTAATGGAAAAACTGACATACAACCTGTTATAGGGATCCTGCTTTATCAGAGATTTGAACTAGATGATCTTTCCCTATGATTCTGTAATTCTGTGACAGAAGAATTATCTATTAAAGAGTTTTAAAATTGGAATGCAGTAAGAATGCTCAGTTCAGGTTTAGAGAGGGTAGTTCTTTATCAGAATCACGTTACAGAATCACAGAATGGCCAGGGTTGGAAGGGACCTCAAGGATCATGAATCTCTAACCCCCCTGCCACATGCAGGGCCACCAACCTCCCCATTTAATACTAGATTTGCAATGAAGAGTCATTTCTTCCTTTTTTCTTCTCATATGCAACAGCCAGGTATGAACACTAGAAATTTCAAATGACAAATCAGAAGTTAATTCAATGGCTGCACCTCTATTTCAAGACAGCAAATAACAAATTATAGTTAAAATTACATTTAAATCTGAACCATAGGAAGAAATGGCACATCTAAGGAACAGAAGAAAATTAAAGAGAATTATCAGCAGAGAATAGCTCATCAAATTGATTCTGTTTTCTTGGCTGCTTCTGTAGACTTGCTAAGATGATGCTGTTTGCATGAAAAACATCTTCTGGAAAAAGAAAAGACTGAGTTAAGGAAATACCACAGTATCACTATTTACTTCTATTTTATTTTGAAACTCATCCTCACTTTACTCTGAATAGGTTTTCAATTCTTTATCTCACTGAGCCCTTACTATTGATCTCCTACTGGAACATTACAGTTTTCTGAACTTATTTAGCTGTATATTTATATGCTTGTGCCTTTGGACTTAGATCTTAATGATGCTAGCCCCTGCAGGAGTTACTCTGGGAATAATATACACAGGGCACACAGGGCATCGACATGATTATTATCCATCTTCATTATCTTTTAATTCATGAAAATACAACATATTTTTCCCACATAACCTTTGACAACATGATGAAAAAATCATTGCTATAAGCTAGTAATTAAAAGCCATATCATCACCCATCTGCACTGAGGTTGTGTTCGCATTTGTTGCTTTTTGGATGCATTTAATGACTTTAAAAACAAAAAATAATATACATGAATGATTGCATAAAGCAATCATCCATAATATAATGAATTCATTACATTATTTACCCTCATGTGAACAACCTGTTCTTTGTTATCAAAATGTCTCGAGTTATGTGATCAGTGTCACACAACGGAGGAAATAACTTTAGTTCTCAAAACAGACAGAGCTGTAGCTACACACTTTATTTCACTTTTTGGCCTTGCAGAGGTTCACTTTAAGAAGCATACTTCCAACATCAGTGTGTTCCCCAGAGCACAGGTTTTAGGAGGTGGGTGGACGTGCTGGGGCGGCAGGCAGATGGCGACTCAGCAGCCCACCAGCACCCACCTTTTGTTACAGGTTACATCTGCTCTGCACCCAGTCAACACAACATCATGCTGTCGGCCTATTTGTATGCAAATGTAAAGGTCTGAGGTATCTTCAGCTTATGCTATTGTCTCACCATATGCCGACATTTGTCACACAGCTGCTGTGTGTGCATTCACTGAGGGGGCAACGGAGAGCTGAATCATAATTATATTCCAGCTAAGGGCAGCTTGCTGCAGTGATGACAGAAGTTTATTTATGTAATTGTGAGATCATCAGTGTTTATTTACCATACCTGACCATCTTCAGAGATCCCAAAACACATGTTGCCCAAGTGCTGCTCTATAAACAAAGTTACAAATAAAGCTTTTGTTTTCATTATCTTGTTAGGACATTTTGTCTCTGAAATAATTTCTTAATTGTTGGTTCCCTAGGATAATACATACATAACACTGACTAGATTTTGTGAATAGAGACATAATTTACATTTAAATCATAATTAAAGGAGTCAAGATTAATTTGACAAGAACAAATTGATAGAAATGAAATTATAATTTTATCAACCATACAGGAACAAAGCCTCTTCCAGTTATCTATAAGAGTTCACTGGTGCCGCAGATTATATTTTTGTTCATTACGATTACACCTTCTTTCTCCCTTGAATCCCTTTATCTGGTTCCTAAGCAACCACACCAAGGCTCCTCTTCAGAGACGGGCTATATTCATGACCCCAGAATGGGATTCCTCTAGGTAGATGGGGAATGATCTTGGGAATTTCAAATCCCTGCCACAGGATCTCATCAGGAGCTGAGTACCTCACATTGACAGCATAAATCAGAGACACTAGCTCTCAGACAGAAAATAAATCTACAAATTTTTCCCAGATTATGCAATGGGTGAAAGAGCATCACACCTTTAGCAGTCTGCTGCAGCTTAATTTTGCAGTCTCCCAATTCGAAAGAGATAAATAACGCATTTGTCATTTACTTTCTATATATAATCCTAGCCACTCAGCAACTGACTGCTTTACTGGTTGCTATATGTATGGAAAGACAATTTTTTTAATGATTCTTGAGAAGGTAGGATGGCTAAAATCTTTAATCCGAAGCTGTCAATGGCTGCATATTGGGACTTCGAATAGTTATTTTCATTCCCCAAGTCTCATTTTGTTATTTAAAAGTGAAATATAATGCTTCCTACCTCACAAGGATTGTATTAATAAGTCAAATTTTCAAAACAAACAAGAAAAAGTAGATGCAGTAGATGAAGAAAATACAAATGAGAAAAGTTAGCGCTATGATAATTCTTGATCTCTGATTTTTTTTTCCTTTTTTGCTGCATACATGTAAGACCAAAATAGGCTAATAGCATTAATAAATGTTAGTTAAAAGCTAAGAATAGTGTTAGTTCTTATGAATTAAATGATTGCAGCTTGTTCTGTCCTTCATGAACCAGAAGAGCTATCATACTTCCACTAAGGAAGATGAAAAACCTTCTGTTTATAAAACATATGTTCTAAAGACCATTCTTTGATACCATCAGAGATGTCTGTTGCTGGTTACATGCTGTGTTATACTTAGTTACATCACTAGGCATGCCAATAATTTATCTGAACTTCACTTCATTACAGATTCACTCTCTTTCTATGAAAAAAAATATTTCCCGAGACTTCGAGTTCTTGTAAAAACTTTTGGCCTTAGAATTCAACAGTGGTTGGCAATGTAGTCTTCAACAAAGAAGAAATTTCTTGCTATAACTAAGAAGGCATGAAAAATTCTGGAAAGAAAAGACATTTGGGGGCAATTTTTCCAGTGGCATTTCATGAAGTCTCATATTGGATTTCTGTTTTCCCTTCACCTCATGGCAGGAGATACAGCATGTGACTTTGGATTTGTACAGCCTGCACAATAGTAGTAAACACAATTTTACTTAAAAGTGTTTGTTTTCGTGGCCCTTTGAAGCAGCAATGCAATAAGGAGGAAGTATTTACCCTTTCTTTTAAGATAAGGATATTTGATGGCTTGCTGTCAGTGTAGCTTTCAGACTGGTGGTGGGAAGCTAATAGCTGTTATACTGTCTAAACTGTTTCTCTGTAATGTTAGTTTACAGAGAGATAGAAAAGTCTTCCAGGTCCTGAAGTCCTAAATTTATTAATTTTCCCTCTTTTTTCTTGATCCTCAATTTTCACATTAAATGATATTTTCTTGCTCTTTTTTCATTTCAGACACTTTTACAGAAAAATGAAGTTTCTAAAAAAAAAGCAAAAAAAAAACAACCACTCTTACCCATCATCACTGCTATCACTTCTGTCCACTACGGAGTTTCAGGTTTCAGACTTTATGTAGGTTTTCATTTTTACTGTTGCCTGTTCCAAATATTTTCTTTATTCATCAACCAAGGTTGGTCTTGCTGCAAATACAGATTCCAAGCCTATACTGTTTCCCCTGGATAGATAAATCAGCTTATTTATTTTTGTAAGTGATATTTTTACCACTGCAGTCAAGAGAAATTTTGCTGTTATTTTGAAAAGAAACAAGCTTCAGCCATTTATTTTTATTTCAGTGTCATTTAGCTCCGCTTGCCCTCTAATATTGTGACAGAAGAACATCCAGCTCAAACATAGCCACCTCTGATTATCTCTGAAATCCATCTTGTCGATTTAAATTTGTTTTGATAATGGTATTCTATGCACCCTTGGTATTCTGTATTTCCAAAATGTCTAAATTTGGTTAACAAGACATCATCTACATTTGAAGCATTTGGCTATCTACTGGAGGATCTCATAATTTTGTGTCTTCACAGAAGTATTTCAGTTTTCCACAATATTGTTGAAATCTCTTGCTGTCTACAGAGAAACACAAATCAGCCTTTGTGGAGTACTGAATGAAGGTAGCAAGATTACTTCAACAAGCCAAGTCATTTCTGAAATCCCTTCATCATATTACCTTATGCCACACTGATGTATTTTACATACCCAAATACAACAGTGCAACGCCTTTTTTTGTGTCCATGCTTGAATCAAAGTCATGCCACCTTCAAAAACAAACACATTACAATTAATCTTGATTCCATGAGCCCATCATTAAGTATAATGCTTCCTTTGAACATCAGGAATAAAAACATATATTCAAAGCCCACTGTCCTTATTTCACCTTCTCCAAACTTTATTATTCCTGGGCCAGAAAGCATAGTTTTCAAATCTTTCTGAGCTGCACAATAGATGACCCACAGGACACTGTCCCTGGGGATCCGAAGAGTTGTTGGTTGAGAGGGGAACTACAGCACTCTGTGTTTACACTAGTTCTCATTTCCTTGGGCCTTGCCTTCCAGATCTCTTTCTCTAAGAGACAGAAATTCAGATTATCCTGCTACCAGCAATAGGACACCACGCCCTCAGCAGCAAGGGGCAGCTCCATCATTGGAACCTCACCAAAGCTTCCTAAGAACAGTGACATCCGGCAATTGCTATCTTTGTGCTATCATTTTCAGCAGCATCCATCTCCTCCTTTTTTTTTTTTTTTTTGGTTAGGCTCTGGAACGTCCTAAAATCTGCCTAAGGACTTCTCACCTTCTTCTGTTGTCCCAATTCCCTTTTCTTTCTTTCAAGTACTATCCAAATCCAGCTGTCTCACTTATTAGACTTTCTCAGATGGTTCAGCTTCAAAAGATACCAAAACCAAATGGACATAATATATGCAAAAATGTTGTGTTTGTGACAAAGAAACAAGGACAGACATTTTAGGCTCCTTATTCTCTTCCTGAATTTTAGTGAAAGTCTTTTTTTTTTTTTTTTTTTTTCTGTTGTTTATACAAGAAATAGGCAGGAAACAACCAAAGGTCTTATTTTTTTGATTTTTAATGCTAATGAGAAAATATCTTTTTTTTTTTTTTCTTTTCAACTTATAATACAGTCTGCTTTAAACAGTAGATTTAAAAAAGACTGCCGCTGTTAAGGATATTATGAAACAATAAGGTTATTATGAAATGCATTTTGGTAATTTGCACTTTATGTAATGCTTTGTGCTACTGTAACTCTGTTCTTATGTGTCTCTTCAATGAGTACATAATTGATTTATTTGTTTATTTGATTTTAAAAGGTTACCTTTTATTTCAGTGTTTACACCTGGAAATATTTGACAGCTCTAGTATTAACTTGTTTGCTACACTCCAGAAAACGGCACAATAGATTGCAGAATTAGCTAGACCTAAGACAGGAGCAGAGAAATGATGAATATGAAATCTGAGTGCAGGATCACCCTAAGCATCCAGCTCACTTGACTCACGATGCTTTCTTTAGCTATATAGAACAATGCACTGTCAATGTTTGGTTAGCTAAGTGGCATCTGGGTACCATCTGGGCAGTGTTGAAGGAACAGCCAACAAGGGATTTTTATCAGGACGCAACCCCAGGCAGCAACACCCCACTTTATCATGCTGGGAATGGTGCCCTGCTGCTAAGACGCAAAGCAAAGATGTAAGTGAAATGGTTCAATGTATGCTTGTTGGAGAAAATCTCACTTTTGTACATTTTCATGCAGCCTACCAACTTGGCTAAATTTCTTACTGGATTTCCCAGCATTCCACCCAAAATGACAGAAATTCACAGCTAAATACAATTCATCTCCTCAGTTTCTTGTGGTTACTTGACATGTATGATGGACTGCAAAATTCACTGAAACACAAACTGTCCTTCCAGGTGGTTTTGTCTACATGTAAATAAGTGAGTAACGTGATATGTTGCAGATAAACATAACTCAATATTTTAACTATGATTTTTTCTGAGGTACATGCAGGAACCTCTTGTACGATTTTTAAATTAAAAAAGTGTATTCCAAATGAGATGGGAGAGGGTGAGAGAATATGTGTATTATATTCTTCATTATATATTTATCAGATATTATTTTTATTATTTATTTATTTATTTATTTATTTATTTATTTATTTATTTTGAGACAAAGAGAGATTGCTGGAAGAATAATATTTTACATGCACGCTCTTCCATTGGGTTTCAACAGTCAGTTTAAGATCCACTCTAAAGATTTTGAAAGTAGAGGAATTTCAGGTAGATCATGGGAGGAGATTTCTCCCAATGGGAGAGTCTTGAGAAGAAAACTAGAAACATGGACAATCTCTGACTGTGTTTTTAACTCTTTAGTACAAAATAGTCCTGCTTCCTGGGGAGCTGACAGAATGTTTGTGACATCAAACATGCATAACATGTTCTTCAGCAGTTTGGAGAGGAGAAGCAGTGTGATATAATATTTTTCTTTAATGATTATCTGTCTCCTCCCACACTTGTAACACAATGCATTTTCTCTCTCTTGTTTTGTTGCTAGAAAAAAAGCAGAAAGGTCACTTTGTCCAAGCAAAAATCAACGGAATACCACCACCTTTTTGCTTCTTTTAAATAGTGGTGATTTCTTTGCTTGTTTGTTTTTCAAAATTGACAGTACTACACGTATAGCCCAACAAAATTTCTGAAAGAATTATGCTTCTCACTAGCAAAAAGATCACCCTTAAATGGCTTAGACAGGTTTAGAATACCCCAGCTCAAAGCAACAAACAGGTATTTTTTTCTGTAATTCTCTAATAAATAAAAACTATTAAAATCCATAGCATTAATATTTTTAAATGAACAAGAAACCTACAGTGTTCTCAAATTTCTTAGAAACAGCTGGGCTTCTTCTCATTTGCCTTGAAGCTCCAACTGTGTAGCTTCACTGAATTCAGCAGATGTATGCCGCTTGTCGGAGAGAAAAGATTCAAGACCAATTTGCTTGTGTGAAGCATGAAAATAATAGTAACAATGCAAATTGCTGAATAGAAATCCTATTTCTTTTCCACGATCTTCAGTAGAAACAAGAGGGAAAGAAATCTCTCATAGGTAGAAAAAAAAAATGCCAAGAGTTCACAGAAAAAGTCTGTTCTTCACTTTTCAAAGAAAAAGCAGGACAGAGGTTTTCACTGAATTTTTTTTCTACTGTTTTCTATGCCAGAAATCTCCCTTTTGAAATGAGACCACAATCATTTGCACTGTTGTCAGTTGTCTGACTAAACTGAAAGAAAAGAACTATACACTGCAAAAGAAACACGTCTTTGCTATCTCGATAAATCCTAAGTTTAAAATTCACCAACATCTGTTTAGCAGGTCAATACCTAGATGGCTTGTACAGCCTGCAGAGGCATAGCTGGTAGCTAAATGACAGATAGGAAATCAGTGAGGTTTCAGAGTAAACAGAAGTGAGCAAAGAACTGGGATGTGTGTGCTGGGGACTGAGGGATTGGACCCCTGGATACTCCAGGAATAACGACGGGGTCATCATAAATGATGTATAAAAATGATTTGCTTGATATTGCACTTTTAGTTAGTATATTTTAAAAAATTGATTTTTTTTTTTTGCATTAACTACTAATATTTTTAATTTTTATTTATTTATTTATTTATTTATTTATTTATTTATTTATTTATTTATTTATTGGCTGAGTCATTGCCAACTTCCATGCCTAGGAAACTCGGAAGCCAGAAAGACAGTGTGTCTCTCAGATGCTGGAACACATAATCACAACACAATGAATTGCTCCAAAGACCAGTCCTGAGAATATTCAAGACAAGGCAAAGCATACAAAATGTAGAATCTGTATGCTGCTTCCACTCTGGCAGCAGTAAAAACTGATCCCAGTCTGGCACTTGCATTTGCTACACAAAGGTGGTTAACAAGAATACATTCCTAAAAACTGAGCAACTTATTTGTGCCTGAGTGATTGTTTGGTAAGATTTTGTCATTTGAACTGTGCAAGACTCCACACTTTAAGACCAGGTTCCTTCTGGTCTGAAAATCTATGAATTTTTGAATAAAATGTTATAGATGAATGTGAGCTGAGGGAAAACCTTTCTGTCTGCCTAAGCTTAATGACTCTATTGTCTGAGCTATTCAAGAGAAATGGAGCAAGTGGAATGAAATGACTGAAACAAATCATTGATATAACTTTTATAATACTTGCATGGCAAATACTGTCTCTTCTGCCACTAACAAGTGGTCAGTAGGGATGTAAGTATTCTTAGATGTACTCATTTATTTTCTTGAGTAAAGTATTTTAAATGGGAAAAGCAGATAGAAAATTATTAAAAATGCCATTCAAACCTCATTATAATTTGGAAAAAATGTGCTTAACACTGAACGTTTTCCCTTGAACATTCTGCCGTGCAAAAGATCATATTATATATTGTGCATGTTTTTTCAAGGAGGTGATATGGCAGTTGCCAAGGTAACAGTACTTTTTAAAAGCTAAAATAAAGGATGTTGCTGCCATGACCTATCTTAACAATAACTCACTTGACCATGAGATGTAAGAAGATAAGATAATCTAGAGAGAAAAAAAAACAAACAAACCACATAACAGAAAAGAAAAAATAATCTTGGAATTGCATCTAATCTTGTGCAGAAGTTTCCTCTCTTGTCTAACAATGAAAAGTAAGTCATCTCACAAACATCTTTCAGAATTGTAAGTGAATATGTATGCCTACAGTACATATTTTACTTACAATTAGTAATCAAATATCATTGTTTCCATTTAAAAAATAGTACTTCCAGTAAGGATCCACTCTATCTTTACATCCCTCAATAACTGGAGCCTACCTTCTGCCATAAGAAACAAGGGAATATGAGGTGCGTGATACTACAGCAATGACCTCAAACTGTGAACTCGGGCAGAATACAGGCACCACTTGCTCTTTGATCCACATGAACCAGAGGTGTATGGGAGTGGAAATAAATCCCTCCACCTGGAACAGCGCAGAGCCTCAAGGCTGCCACTGGTACTGGGAAATAGCAGTGTTGGTCTCTGAATGTGGCAGCCAGTTGAGTTTATTTCCTACTCTTACTCCCATACCTGAACATCTAAGGACTTGTTTCTGCCACAATTTATGAAGACATTACATTCTGTTTGCTACCAACCTGTAGATGTTACAAGAAAATTATTGATCAAAAAAGATACATGGTAAAATACAGCAAAAAGTACAACTTTGGTATCACTAACAAAGCTATTAAGTTCCCACATCTGAAGATTACCTCTGACAGTCAATAGCAATTGCAGTAGAAATTGATATCAATTCTCAGTAATATCTTATTAAAGCATTACAAGGATGCACATCTATAAACCAGCCTAGTTATCCATTGATGGCCAGTCCTAAATGAGAGCTACCAAAGGGGGTGAAGAATGACTGCTGCCATCCATTCCCCCATCAGGGCTGCATGGCAGCTCTCCTCTCAGACCCAAGTACCTCCTCTGTTGTGGGAATCAGCAATAAGGTTCTTTACAGAATCACAGAATCACAGAATCACAGAATGGCCAGGGTTGGAAGGGGCCTCAAAGATCATGAATCTCCAACCCCCCTGCCACATGCAGGGCCACCAGCTTCCCCATTTAATACTAGACCAGGCTGCCCAGGGCCCCATGAATCTGCCTTGGACACCTCTAGGGACGGGGCATCTGCAACCTCTCTGGGCAGCCTGTTCTAGCACCTCATCACTCTCATAGTAAAGAACTTCTCCCTGACATCTAACCTAAATCTTCCCCTCCCTCGATTTAAAACCATTTCCCCTTGTCCTGCTGTTATCTACCCTTTCAAAGAGTTGATTCCCCTCCTGTTTGTAGGCTCTCTTTAGGTACTGAAAGGCTGCAATGAGGTCACCCTGCAGCCTTCTTTTCTCCAGGCTGAACAAGCCCAGCTCCCTCAGCCCATCTTCATAAGAGAGGTTCTCCAGTCCCCTGATCATTTTTGTGGCTCTCCTCTGGACCCTCTCCAACAGCTCCCTGTCTTTCTTGTATTGGGGGCTCCAGGGCTGGACACAGTACTCCAGATGGGGCCTCACAAGAGCAGAGTAGAGGACAATCACCTCCCTGTTGCTGCTGGCCACCCCTCTTCTGATGGAGCCCAGGATACCGTTCGTTTTTCGAGCTGCAAGAGCACACTGCTGGCTCATGCTAAGCTTTTCATCCATCAAGACCCCCATCCTTCTTCACAGAGCTGCTCTCAAGGACTGCTCTTTCCAGTCTGTATGGATGCCTGGGATTCCTCTGGTCCAAGTGCAAAACTTTGCACTTTGCTGTGTTGAACCTCAGTAGGTTCACCTGGGCCCAACTTTCAAGCCTGTTGACGTACCTCTGAATGGCATCCCTTCCTTCCACCTTGCCAACCGCACCACTGAGCTTGGTGTCATCAGCAAACCTGCTGAGGCTGCACTCGATTCCATCATCAATGTCACTGATAAAAATGTTAAGGAGTTCTTTGTCTATCTCCAGTGTTTGGTTACCTTGACAGATGGATTGATTTTTTTCTTTCACTCCTTCTCTTTTACTTCATTTTAGTTATAATCATTTTTTCACATCTGTATCAATTCAGACCACTTTAGATGCATGTAACAGGGAAGTTCTCTCACATATGTGAATACACACGCACACAAATATGTATACAGTGTGCACGTTAAGATAAATTTTTCATTCATTCATTCATTTACTCATTCATTCATTCATTCATTCATTCATTCATTCATTCATTCATTCATTCATTCATTCATTCTTATCCTACATGAAGGTGACCAGTAATCAATCAAATAGATATTCCCCATACTCCCTTCATTTTTTTTCAAGTGTGATGAATATATGTGTATTAATCACTATTGCAACTGGACCACATTAATTTTAATGTTTGGTCAATGTATTTTTTTACACACCTGACCCAATTAATCACTGTTTATAACTTCTTCAATATTAAGTAATTGACAACCTTAGATAATCCAGCTTCTCATTTCCAAAAATATATGACACATATGTTTGACTGAGCTATTTAAACTAGTGTGACTAAAAAGAAAATAAAAGATACTGTTTGCAGTTTGTGTAAAATGAATGATCCAAAACTTAGATCCAGTGAAACATGCTATACTATGTTATGGTTTTCAAACAGTACATGCTGAGACATACTATGTTTTACATACCATAAGAAAGACAATATAAAATCCAAAGTGACATTAATAAAGAGGCTGGGAGGCTGAAAGACTTTTTTCATAAAACAGCTCAGAATGAGTTTTGAAGTAAAGGACCACAACTAAGGTCTCAACAATAGGACCTCGCCAATAGGACAGATGTGTATCATCTGTCTTTTCCAAATGCAAGGAACGATCCTACACAACTTGTATTTTCTTTCTAGTTACAAGGCTAGTGCAGAAGTTTGCATAAGGACAAAGTTGAAATTTTGTTTAAGCATCTAATTGGGACATTTGTTTCAAATCTGCCATTTGGGTCTGAAACCAGAAACTGAGCCAGAGCTCATACCAGAGGACATCCATAAGTTAAACTCCCTAGCAGCAATAACAGCCTATTTCCAGCTTATCATACCCAGATTTTATCCTTTTAATGAACTTCTACTGTAAATTCTTTTTAGGTACTCATAACTTCAGTTCTTCTTTAGATGAAGTTCTTTATGTCCTCTTTAGAATATATTCTATTTTTGTGAGAACAGATCAAGAAGGTGAAACTTATTAAAATTTTATTTTGCTACCCTGGAGTCCTTAGAATTAAAATGAATTTTAAAAAGAAGTCTTTCAGAAGCATTTGTGTTTTTTTCAATGACTAAATTAAAATAAATAAATAATAAGTAAAATCCAATTCTTTCCTGGTTTTAAGAAAAATTGGCTACGAAAAAAAGGTTACAAGTCAGTCAGAATGATATATTATGTTTACCTTGTGTTTTCTAATATCATCTTGTTCTTTAATATCATCTTGTTTACAGTCACTGAGGTCAACTGACTTATAATACAGCAAATACCATGTGATGCCAAATGTAAGTTCTTAGTTTCAAATATGAATATATCTATTCCCAGCCATCATCTCCTGGGTAACCCTTAAAAAAATGCTGCATGCTGAGGAGAGCAGGATAGTTATTGCTTTTAATACTTCTGGTGAAAATCCAAAGCAATGCTGACATTCATAGTATCACTCGGAATCAAAATTAATGTTGCTAAAGGAATGGCATATCACAGTGAAAACACAATGGACTTTGTTGGCAGCTATCTGCGGTAGAGGGAAATGTCATTAAAGGGGAAAATCTTATTATTAACAACTAAATTAGTATGATAAAAAATGGAACTTCAATACTGAAGTTATTTATTCTAGTTAAGATGTAGAAAAGAACTATGAGAAAAAGATATTTCTATTTTGTTGCTAAAAAAAAATTAGAATAACAAATAGTTTTGCTCAAGTATAAAAATTTACTTTGACCCAAAGTATAATTTTATATTCATTTATTTTAATTATTTATAAAAACTTGGACTAAACAAAGCTCTGAAGTTAATCTGCCAATACCTTTAAAAATGTTTTTTTGTTATAAAAATATCAAAATAATTTTACTATATTTTCCTATTTTCACACTATATTCCTCACCCATACCACAACTCTGGGGCAAATAGGCATACTGCCATAGTGCCTTCCATGTGGTTTTCAGTAAAAAAATTATTAAAGCAAACAACTTAATCCAGTCATACAGATCCCACCCCCCTGGCAGCTAAAGCCATGGATGTAAATGTGAACAAATGATGAAAGCACAAAATGACGCTTCCCCAGAAAGCTCCAAAGCTTTCAGTGACCCACTCAAGGCCAGAGGTAATTATCTGTATGGAGTTGCCCAAAAGGGCTTTTATCTCACCAGTTTCTTTGCTCAATTTTTGAAAATGCATACATTTTACATCAACTGTATCACACAGCAGGGTGTCCAAAGGTTTCCTGTGACCTGTGCCACAAGTCTTCTTCTACTGTTTGTCTTCTGTGTACCACTTGCCCAGAGAAGTTGTGGATGCAACCTCCCGGAAAGTTTTCAAGGTCAAGTTGGAAGGGCTTTGGGCAGCATGATCTAGTGGGAGATGTCCAGGTCTGTTGGAACTAAATGGTCTTTAAGGTCCCTTCCAATGCAAACAATTCTATGACTCTAAATGTGATTCTCTCTTGTTCCTGTACTGTGAGAGGCAGTGAATGGTTTTATTGCTCATCTCATTCTCTATGCTACAGGTTTTATAAATATACAGAGTTCCTTTTCACTTGTCTCTTTTCCTCACTGGAAAAGCCTTTTTTTCTGGACTCTTCCTCAGTGCCATCCCATAACTTTTACAATCTTTGTTCCTCTTCTTCTGGATATTTCCTAACCCTACCCAACATTTTCTGTATGGGAGAAACAAGATTCTTGGAAGAACAAGTGGGTGCCCATGGATTGATGTAATGAATTAGTAGTTTTTTTCACTATTTTTTTCTACATTTGTGATGTAGGATTAGGATGACCAAAAGATGATGATATGCAGGAGGTATCTGTGTCAAATTAAATGAACAGAGATCAGCCACTCAGATGTAATCCCTTCTCATTACATTTACAAAAAATGATGATGGCAAAAACACTCATACATTTCCTCCACTTTCACAAACACTGATTTCATTTCATCGCTCTTGGAATGCTACCCTGTTAGCGCAATTAATACCCCCAGTTAAACAAGTAACTGGCAAGGCTGAAGTTCCATTTGGCTGGTCAATACAGCAATGAAACCGTGCATTTTACCTGGAACTTCATCTGCTTATTTCTGTTAAAAACACTGCAGTGAACTTGTTAATTCTGAGTTTTGTCCTCTGTGTGTAAAGAAAATTATCTATAAAAAAATTTATTACAGTTACTATAAGGTTAAGATATTTGACTTTGTATGTCTGCTCAGAGGAAAGAAAAAGGCTCAGTTCCTACCAGCTTCACAAATGTCTCTTTGACAAGGACTATTATACTATTCTAATTAAAAAAGGAACCAGCTGAACTCAGTCCACTGAAGCTATATACAAATATACATATTTTTAACTTCCTCTGCCCCAACAATCCACTTGCACGTGTCTACTCTTGCTGTTCTCTTTGAGTTGTATGTACTTATGGACTTAGAATTCTGATTTCAGATATCAAGAGAAACTAGACCCTGGATAATTTGAAGGAAATTAAGGGGTAAAAGGAGAGAAAAAGAAAAGGAAACTCTTGCAAATAAATTATTCCCTCTGCTTGTTTTGTTGTTGGTGGTGATGATTTTGGTGGGCCTTTTTTGAAGAGATTCCATTGTTGGCCTTCAATAAACAGCAAAGTGGAAGATAACGAAACACAAATTTTTGAAATTAAAATAAATATCCACTTTATGTTTCCTGTTCTAGGACAGATCTTACGAGTTTGTTCATGCCCTAACAATAACAAACTAAAAAAAGTCGTATGAACGTTAAACACTTAAACAATTGCTCACAGGAAATATTTGGTGATGGTGAAATTGGAAGGATGAGGAGGTGGAAAAGAGTAGGTGGGAATGATATATGAGGAATAGAGAGAAGACAGAACTGCAGATGCAGTGAAGATTATAAAACTGACAGCAATGTGCAAGGTCTAAATTTCCTATTAAATCACAAGGAAATTATGTAATATCACTTAAAATTAGTGAGGTGGGTTGCTGAGATACAAACAGAAGGAGAAACTTCAGAAACTTTCAAAGAAAGCACAAATTATATCCTGACAATCTGTGTGTCCTGCAGTCTTCCTGTATTCTTAGTGAGCAGAGCTTTGCATTGAGAAGGAGCCACAGATAAATTTCATGTTCAATTTTATGTTCAACTGTGTTTTTCTCTCTGCTGCATATCAAATGATAATATTGTAAAAAGCACCAGCTCTCACAGCCTTGCTCATCTCTTTTTGTGTTTAAATTTCAGCTGATATCTAAAGGTTAGGACTTTTTTTTCGGAGTATTTCACAAACCTTCAAAAGTATTAGTCCACCTATTCATGTGCCATCTGAGCCACAGAGAGCTGAAAAGAAAAGTGTTCACTCTTCTAAATTTGAATTATCATTCATCAGTGCCTTAGTGTGATAACTTTTTATAAGAGTGAAAAGGCATGCTGCTCTGAAAGGGTCTATCTGTGTTTACACCTATTTCTTGGAACACACACTTGTTTTTTATACATTCAATCATTTCTCTTTGAGAGTCTTTCAGTTCTTTTTGACAGTACTTTCTGAATCAGAGTGAAAAGATAAGGAAATTTTCATAGACTATTAAAATGTAACATGGCAGAGTGCAATATTAGATGAAAAATTACGCAAAAGTTAGCATAAATCACAGAGATGATATATCTAGTTTTAATACTTTTTGTATTCAGAGAAGGCAGAAGCAATTCGTATACTCATAAAGGAAATTCTTGCACAATGAAATGAGCTATTTTTCTTTGAAAAAGGAGGGAAACTGTCACTTAATATTTTAAAAAAGAGATTTTCCCTTCCAAGCACATGCCATTCTTACTAAATATAATGTAATCAACATGCACATTTCAGAAGTTACTGATGCTGAGGGGGAGCTGCGTGTCTCCAGGAATCTGCTGCTGCATTCAGAAAACCTGTTGCTTTCTGAGTGACCTTCAGGGCCAGAGAGCCCAGGTAGCCTGGGAATGCCGATATCCATCCACTTATTTACTTTGCATCCAAAATGTTGGTGATTATCTTGATGAATGGTAATTCCTTCTATCCCGTGAATCTTTCCTGGTGCTGATGCATCTTCGACAGACAAACATGTAGATAAACAGGTATGTTTATAGCAATGTCCTGGTTTCCCATGATTTTTTTTCTCCAAAATGAGGTGATGTGCGGGGAACATTTTCCCTATCACAGGTTACTGCTTCTGATAAGTGAAGAAATACCAAGACATAGGCAGGCATGAGCAATTTGCTATAAAGTTGAACGCAAGGTACTTTCAGTCATTTGAAAGAAACTCTAGCATCTTTAAATTTACTTTTTCCTTCTATACATCCTTTGAAGACAGCAGATAATAACTGTCCCTCCATAGAAAAGAAAAAAATCCTGTGAGAATTTTTTTAGCATTTGACCATTTTCTAGGTTTTGAAAAAGATAAAATAAAATAACCAAAATATAAAGTTTACTTTGCCCCAACATACAAAGCAAATGTTTTTTAAATGACATGAGAATTTTTAATAGAATTTCACATTTTATCAGAAAGCATTTTATTTCAGAACTGGTTTAAAAAAATCCAGTTTCGATGTTTAGCTATTGTGTTGTATGGAGCCAAGATTTTCTTTATATTTTCATAATGTTATGGCTTACTCCTTAAGCTACAAACCTCAAAGAAACCATCTAGTTGAAATATTGGTCTATACCTTCAGTTCGGTCTTTTAACATTTCTCAAAGACACTTATACAGAAAATCTTATACAGGATCAGACATGTATCATGAACATTTGTTAATCGCACAGTGTCACAGAATCATAGAGACTGGAGATCACTCAGTTCAGCCCACCTCTAAAGCAGGTTCTCTACAGAAGGTTGAGCAGATAGCATCCAGATAGATTTTTGATTATTTCCAGAGGAGACTCCACAATCTCTCTGGGCAGCCTGTTTCAGTGCTCTGTCAACCTCCAAGTAAAGGATTTTTTTCTCAGGATTGTATGCAAGATCCTATGTTCCAGCTTGTGTCCATTGCCTTTCGCTGGACACCACCATGGAGAGCCTTGCCCTATCCACTTGACTTCCAAATTTCAGATGTTCATACACACTGATCAGATCCCCCCTCAAACTTCTCAAGGCTGAACAACCCCAGATCTCTCAATCTTTCCTTATAAGAAAGATGCTCCAGGATCCCAGTCATCTCTGTAGCTCTCCACAGAACTCTATCCAGAATGTCCTTGTCTTGAAATTAGGAGAGGGAGGATCAGCTCTCTCAATCTGCTGCCCACACTCTTGTTAACGCACTCCAGAATCCAACTGGCCTTCTTGGCCACAGGGGCACACAGCTGGCTCAAAATTCTTTGGTCTAAAACTAAAATTTAAAACCATGGATACAACAATTTATTTAATTAAAACATTCTATACAAACGTCTATTTAAGATATATTTAGAAGCAAACAAATAAAAAGGATATCATATCTGACTCCCTGAAATCCAAAGATTGTCACAGAGCTGTAAGAAAGTCTGAATGTCCTTTAAACTCTGCAAGAAATTTTGCAGTGATTAATCATCTTTGACTCTAAATTGAAGTTAAAATATAAATGAAGACAGGCAACTTAGTGTGTCTAATGCTAAGTTTTACAGGAGCCTAAGTACACACATCATGCACTGCAACTGAGAAATGTTCATGTGTGTGGATTTATTGCACAAATAGAAGATTTTCCTCATTCATTACATGATTTTTGATCTGTATGAAGGTGAGGTGAGGACATGAAGCAGAAACTCACCTGGAATACCTCATTTTTTGTTGATTTTTTTTGTTGTTTCTTTATATGAGGACAAAAGGAAGAGCCAGGGACTTTCAAAGCAGTTAATCTAAGCAATGAAATAGATAGTAATCAAATAAGCAATGAAAAGGCCATAAAACAATTAAGGCCTACTTTAGAAAGACCTGGAAAATACTTTGTGTTTTTTTTTCTTTAAGGTCAATTACTGATTCAGCAAAAATGGATTGTGTTAAATCAAACTAGTTTCCTTAATGCAGTAACTGGACTAGTGATGTGATAAAATTATGCTTCAGAAAGGAGATCTTTGCATAGCAAATATATATATAGTTAAAATCACCACTGTGTGGATGAAAAGCAGTTGTGAAAAATACTTACTGTTGGATAGAACACTTCATTATTAAACAGGAAAGTGTGTAAGTGTCTTTAATTAAATAAATGCATTAGTTGATTCCAGGCAGTGAAAACAATTGAGACAGGATAAGAAAAGAGGTAGGAAGAAAAGAGCAGGATTATACTTGGTCATGGCATGGTTTTGGTAGTAGGAGGGATGCCTTTTTGTTAGTTTTTGTTGTTTGGTTGTTGCAGGGATGGCCTTTTTGAGCACAGCTCAGAAGCTGCCCCATGTTTGTTAAAAGCTGATTCCAACCACTTCTAAAGGGACCCGCCGCTGGCCAGAGCTAGCCATGAGCAACACTGCATGTCTGGGAGAGCAAGTTTAAGAAGAGGAAAACTGCTGTGCAACAGCAGCTGGGAGAGAGGAATGAGAGATGTGAGAGAACAGGCCTTCTCCTTGTGGGAGCCCTCCTCCCACAAAGGGGCAGGCTGTCACCCTGCAGCTCACAGGCACAACTTGAGCAGATCTTCTCATGTAAAGAAGAGCCCTCAGACAGCAGTGGATGAGGCCTGAAGGGGGCACAGCCCATGGAGAGCCCCTGCAGGAGCATACCTGGGCTGGAGCTGCAGCCTGTCCCATGCTGGGTCAGAAGGGCAGGGTGTGCTGCTGCCCATGGGGCCCCATGTTGGAGCAGTGCCTGAAGGGTAGGACTCATGGTATGGAGCTGTGTTCGAGCAGTGCTTGGAGAGTTGCAGCTTGTGGGAAGCCCACATAGGGTCAGTTTGAGAAGGACAGTACCCATGACTGGGAGCCCATTCTCCTGCTCTGCTTGAGGATAGGAAATAGAAGAGGATGAATAGTGGAAAAAGATGGTTTTGATTTGATTTTAGCTTCTTACTGCTCTAGTGTGTTTGTAAATGGTAATAAATTATATTAATCTCCCTACTCTATTTTGCTTGTGATGGTAATTGACGAGCAACATCTGTTCTTATTACGAACCTTGAGCCCTTTTTCACCATATTCTCTCCTTCTCTTACTTCAAGGAAGGGGAGTGGGAAAGCAGCATGGTGGAATTCAGCTGCCCATCAGTGTGAAACTAACATACAGTGATAACAGCCCGCCAAGAAATAAAATATTATCTTATAAATAAGAGCGCTTAATTATTCTGTGCCCTGAGCATACAGAAGAAGAAAAAATCATTTAACAAGGGGCAAGGAACAAGAAAAAAACTTTCCAGTCATGAAAGGATCTATGAGCTGCTGGGATGTGAAACTTACACTATGTGAAAATTCTGCTCATCCAAAGAATTTTTAGAAAGAGGCTGCACATAGATCAGAAAAACTATAGTGATACTTGGACAAACCAACACACAGAATAGAATCATCTTCTATCCATTCCAGCACGGTGTTTCCACATTTTTTTCTGCATTTCCTACAATTTTAATAAAAGCTTCTATGATACGATATAAAGTACCATAGCACATGACTTTGTAAAGCAGCGTAACTTCCCTGGTCAATAAAATAAAATAAAATAAAATAAAATAAAATAAAATAAAATAGTTGAAAAAAATCTTGTTATCCAAGAACAGTGGCCTGTTTTTACTCCCTTGTCGAGTTGAAAATCTTTACTACACATACAATTTTTAAAATTCTCTCTTCTTCCCCCTCCAGAATGATAAATGAAACTGTGAGTCTCTAGAATGTGTAAACATATCTTAGGACTTGTTGCTGTTGTTGTGGGTTTCTATGGATTAGAAATTTTTCCCTTCTTGTTTACTTCAGAAAGTAGAGCTCATATGATATTGATGTTGAGCTGCACATGTAATGTATTTTCCTCCCACCATTCTGCTTCTCATAAGATTTTTTTCAGAGTAATACTACCCAAGAGGCCATAACAACTTGAGTAAGCTGCATATTATTAATCAAAGGTGAAGTTTTTTATGGAAATCAACATTAACTGAAAGGTATAACTGTGTTTAAGAAACTGAGTAATTAATGGAGAAAGTAATACAGATCTTTAGTCAAGGTAACTATTGGAGTATAAGCATTACAAAGCACTCTATGATTGCAGGAGATCTGGCTCCTGTGAGATTTTTAGCAAACAACCAGAAGAAATAACAATTGCAAATTATTTCTTTGAAAAGAAATAGATGAGTACAACTAGCATTTTGGAACAGAGATAATTTTAATGTGGAGCTTGCAACCAGAAGACAGAGAGCCATTTTCAGACAGTTTCAGAGGTTATTGTTCTGAGTACAACTTTGCTTTTATAGATAATAATGCATACATATATCTGGAACATAACACAGAATAAAGGAGAGAGGCCAGCCATGGAGTCTGAGTTCATTTACAGCTGGCATTTACTTGTTTTCATTAGTGGATTACTCAAACATGTAGACATAGTTTGCAACTCGAAGTACTTGCTCAAATTGGGTCAGAATGGGTGGCTTGCAAATTCAGCCCTTTATTCAACTAGAACTCTCTTTAGGAAGTTAGCCTCAAGAAATATTTAAAAATTAAATTAAACAAAAAATAGGGAGGAGAGGTTGCTCAAGTTGTCTGAGAACACATGCAAGGCAAAAAAACCTGCTAATAAATGGCACTAGAAGAAAGCCTTTTTCTTATAAATTTGAAAAAAAAAGTCTGTACGTTAGAGCAACATAAATCAGGAAATCAGAATGAGTCACCACTTCGAAGGACATAAGAAAGGCAAGAGTTACTCTATAAATAAATATAAAAAAGGAAACAAATGCAAGTATTGAACTTCTTTACTGGGGAGACAGTAAGTAACAAATGGCAAGAATGAGATGGGAATATTTATGGCTTATCTTGCTTCACTTCTTAAATCCACAAATGTATTCCTACCCTGTGGTAATTTTGTACTTATAATAATATACAAGGAAGATGGTAAGCAAAGAATAGAATTGAAATCTAAATGTGGTGCAGAAAATCAGGTCTAAAATTTGCGTCTCATCTCAGTTATCAACTACATGTTTTGAGTGTGTTGAACCCTTGAAAAAAGGGTTATATTTAAAGATGAGGACAGTTAGGGATGCAACATTCACTGTGGTTTATTAGAGCTAAGTAGGAAGCTGCTGGCAGAATACAATTTGAAGGAACTGCTGTGCACTCCAGTCATCCAGGCTGAAATAAGTACCAGCTGGAGATCATCAAACATAATGTACAGTGTACACTGTACAATGGCACCAGGAAGGAGAGCAGTGGATTTGATGACCTCTTCCTCCTTTGTATCATTTGTATGTGTTGGAGTTGGAATTGGACTCAGTCATCCTCATGCGTCCCTTCCAACTTGGGATATTCTGTGATTCTGCAAATGGTTCTTGCAAACCAAGGACAACTTCGGACCCACTTTACCAGGGCTCCTTGGTAATATTACAGCAGGTCGTACAGAGTTTGGGGCTCACACTTTTCTTCTCTCCTGAAAGTCACGAGAGGGCAGACTTCTCAGCTAATCACTCTGCATCCTCTAAAGGCTGGTTGCCCGTGCAGTGCCCCTCACTACCTGCAAACTGTTGCTCCATGATGAAGTCTGTCCCAGGATGAACAGGGATTAATCACTTGCCTTTTATCCTTCTGTGGCAAGAAGGTTAGAGGGATCTCCTAATAGAACCTAATGAGAAAACTCAGTCAGATGATGATTTGACAATAGTTAGAAGAAAGGTGGAGTGCGGGAAGGATGGAGCTACTGAGAATAAGCAAAGAAGCATGAATATCAGCAATACAATGAGACAGCTAGTGAGACCAAAGCTGGACACTGAGAGAAAAAACTGCCTGAGAAAAAACTTGTTACAAACTTGTCATTAAGGATGTCCAAAGCAAAAACGGAGGCAAAGAATTCTTCTTCCCTGCAGAAAATAACTGCAGCTATTATTGCTCCACCTGAGCACAATATGGATTTGTGTCTGCTATATGGAGATGGCAACATGGCAGAGCTGATGCCCTTTAATATCATCATAATGTAATGAAACAGCTATGATAATTTTTGTTAAAAAAAAAACAAAAATACTACTTTTGTCTAAGCAGAAAATTGATGCAGACTGTGCATTGTATGGTACCTTCTAAGATGAGCTCTGATTCTAAGACTGTTCCTTAACTTTTCTGAACCTCAGTGGCCATTGCACACATTTCCTAGCTGGTAACGACCACATAGGAACTCTTTCCTTTCTTCGGGCACTGAACATTAGCCACAGTTCAGAACTAAAGTGCAGAGTTGATAAAAACAGCTTATCAGTGCTGGAAAGGTCCCCTGCAATTCCACAGGACATCAAGTGAGATGTCAGAGCTGAGCCACTGAATAAACTTAGAAACAAAGGAACCGTTTACTGTATAACCCTGGAAGGTACACAGGTGACAAGTGGAAGATATAGAATACTTAGAAGGAAAGAAATATTTTCAAGAATTACGTGGCAGCAGTTTGAGAGGCAGGAAAATTAAGATAGGACAACACATTCTTCTAACTGTGTTAGCAGCATTTGTGATGCAGTTAGCACTAGCAGTCCTACTCATTTTATATTAGTGCATAGGTTAAGCAAGCTCAGAGACAGAACTGAGTAGAGTTATTTACAATATTTTTAGAGAGAAAAGAAATACAGAGATCTCCAATAGCTAAAGAACAACAAATTCAGCTGAAGATAGGACCTGGGCATTTCTGGATTTGATAACTGATCGATTTTGTGCACTAACTTGGTGTTCGGTCACTGGGAATGAGTATTATTGTGCAACTGCAGAATAACAAATTTAACAGCTCTATTTAAGAATATACAGTGTTTCATACAACCACAAGCCCATTAGTATAACCCCTGTGTTACATGGGGCTCTAGATCAAACTGCGAAGGAAAGAATAAAGATACGGAAGGAGGAAGGAGGATTAGCTGTAGCAGACTAAACAAGGTCAATTTAATACCCATATAAAACAAGTTAAAGATTTAAACTAAGTGGCAAATACACCTAATCTGTGTGAATTTTAGTGAGGCATTCAAAGTAGACCACATTGCAGAAGACAGGAGCCAATTAAGTCGCCAAGTGAATAAGGAATTGGCTACATTAAAGCACTGACAGGTGATCAAACTTCTTGGTGACACGTATTTTGAGGTACTGCCAATATTTAGAGAAGATAAAAATATTTTATGGGGATAACTGAACGATCATGAGGCTTGGAATGAGAAACAGTTTAAATTCAAAAGTGCATCATGCAGAAGTGCAAATCATGCCTTAGCAAAATGACAGCAAAAATGACTGCTCCAAGCTGACTCATCATCAGCTGAGAGCTAAAAATGATAGAAACGTCTGGCAAACCAGTGCATTATTAGAAGAGTTATGATCTACCAATGTGTTACAACAGAGAAAAAAAAAAATGAACTAAAGATGTATCAGGTATGTTATTTTCCAGGGAGATAAAGATGTATAATGCCACTGGACAAAGCATTGAGAAAATTCCACTTGGAGAAGAATTTATATATCATTCACAATCAAAACAGAAAAAGTCAAGATGGAACACATGCAGAAAAGGAATGTCTGTCTTATCAAAGGAGACAAACTGTTATCAAAAACAGTTTGTCTTGGGTAGCTTAACAAAATGAAGTCTGAAACTGAATTTGTTTCCATAAAGTAGGATAAGCATCTGAAAAAAAAAAAAAAAAAAAAAAAAAGAAAGTACAAAAGTAATGGTCATTGTAGAGAGAAAGGTGCATGAAAATCTGTCAAACATTTTAGATTGCAGACAGGATCTAGTTATATCATGGATTGAATAGGGAAGGAGCTAACAATAAATAGGAGAATAAGACAGTGAAATTTCCTGATGACACCAATTTTGAGGCAAATGAACAAAATGGAGTCCCAGAACAACATTCTAAAATCAGGCTACAGAATTATTTTTTTTTAAATCAACATTAAAAACCCTAATACATTTAAGAGAACTCTGTGGACTCATGAAAGAAATATTGATGCAAATGAGCTAGCGGGAGACTGGACCTACTGACCCTTATAGTCCCTACATTCTCTCATTGCCACTTTAAAAATACCTAACATTATGCTAAAGCCCTCAAAAAAAAAACCTGTAAATTATATCGGACTTTTAGAAACACCTGATCACCCTAGATGTTTCTACTCTGAAGAAGGCAGCTGAATACCCCAAAGACCACTGACAAATAACAAAATGACAAAAATCTATGTAGATCTAGAAATGAGCTCAATGTTAGAAAATATATCCATTTATACCATCCTTTTGACAGTTAAGAAATAGAGGCAAGGGGGTAAAAGAAGCCCTTTTGCCTCCATCAATTCTTGACTTGTAGGCCACTAGGAATTAGATACATTTCTTTTTCCTTTTAAATGTGCAACACAGCACTGTGATTTGTAGCCTTTAAAGGGATTGCATAATGAAAAATCTTTCCAGGAGCCCCAATGAAGGCCATTACATGCTCTTAACTTGCAATTAATGTATGTTTCAAATTAACGGATCTTCTTATTAATGCTCAGCTGTTACGCTTATCTGATGTTTCCTTATACAAAACAATGAAACAAAATAAATGAACCCTTGTTCAGCAGGAGCTGTCAAATTAGAAACGGTTGCAAAGTAATAATTAGGCAAAATGGATCACAGTGTTCAGGCTTCAGCAGTGATTGTCCCTTTGTGGGCCATTAACAAAATCTAGTCATTGGATCTGCATGCAATTTTAATGAAGCCACAAGTAAACAAACTGCAAAACTATATAGACAGGAATTTGCTCACTTTATGAGGCAGACTCTTATATTACACTTTTTATTTTCCCTTCCTCTTTTCCCACCCTTTGGTCATCATGCTGGCATTTCTGGTCAGGAAGAGTTGGAACAGAATGCCCAGAGAGGTGGTGGAGTCATGATCTCAAGGGGTTTTCAAGAAAAAAATAGATGTTGCACTGAATGACGCAGATTAGAGCAATCAGAGGCACAGATTGATGGTTGGACTAGGTGTTCTTAATGGTCTTTCCAACTGGATGGTTCTATGATTCTACAATTAACTTAAGGTTTCCTTTCACGATGTAGTATTTTAAAAATTACATCTACTGACCTCTGTAGCATAGGTCAGCTGCAAATATAACAGTAAGATAGGCTGCAGTGTTTATGCATTTATTTATGAAAAAGCATGGATCGTAAAGATGATCACAGAATGCCATATAAGCCTGCAAGACAACGAGTAGAGCAATGCAGGGAACATCGATGCCTAGTGCCAGTAAGGAAGTAGCTCCCCTAACACATCATTCCAGAGAGGTCTGCATTGCTTTCTCCTCTTTCTGTTGCCATGCTGGAAGAAAATGGATATTTTGGCTTTAGCTTCTGCAGACAGGCAGTTTGTTCCTCCACTGCTTTAAGCAAGTAGTTTCCAGCGGGCTGGGAGCGGCGAGGTGGGGGATGCGCTGCCCCACCTGGTGGTGGCCGGAGGAGGAAGGATGGGGAGGAACGGCCGAACAGAGCAGAGCTGCACTCACTGATGGCTGCCTCTTGTTTGAACACTTTCCACAAAAGACTTAGCTTACTGGAGGTCAGAGGGGTTTCAGCACATTTTCTTGCCTTCAGTGAATTTTAATGGTACTTGAGAGTGTTGATAAAACTGGTGATGATGCTCATTAAGTTCATTTATTTTCTTGATAAGCAGATGAAAGAGAGATAAAGCCTTTGGTCTCCTAAATAGCAACACTATCACTGTCAATTCCTCTGATATTGAAAACAATATTTAAAAAACAATTATTTAAGAATATCATGCAGAGATCTGCCCAGAAGTAATGCAAAGGACCTTCCATCTATGCAAAAGAGACTGCACCAACTCCAATTGCTATTACAGGCCCTGCAATTGCTCCAAGTAATGTGGCAGACCCTGCTGTCACACCAACTCTTGCAATGAACCCTTTGGCTCCTCTTGCTGCTCCTGAGTGAGTGAAGTGCACCATGCCCAAAGACACAGTCCTGTGGTCATTCCAGTTCTTGCAATGAGCCCTGCAGCTCCTCCATCTCCTTGTGGTCACCCCAGTCTCTGCAACAAGCCCCACAGTTCAATCAGAGAACCAACCAGTGCCAGCATCAGTTGCTGAAAATGAAAGTCAGAACATTTAGCAGAGAGATGAAGGTGAAGGTGAAGGTGAAGGTGAAGATGAAGATGAAGATGAAGATGAAGATGAAGATGGAGCAGGGCTGTCACAAAGGTGGGAGGAGAAGGAAGAGACAGAAACCATCCAATTTCTAACATTGAATGAGCTGCAAGATTTATGAAAAGATTATGGCCATTGGTCAGGCAAGCACATTGCCACCTGGCTGCTCTAGTGCTGGGATGATAAAGATAGTAGCTTGGACTTAGCAGGCAGAAAAGCCAGGCATCTGGGATATCTTTCTAGGGGAAATGTGGCATTGACAAAGCAGTTGGAAAAAGAAAACAGTCTTTCACCCTATAGCAACAACTCTTGTCAGTTGTGAGGGAAAGATATCTCTTCAGGAAAAACCAGGTATTTAACCCAGGCAAATGGACCACTGTGGGGAAAGGTATCCAGTACCTGAGGGAACTAGCTATGGTAGAAATGATATATGGAGTTAACCTGGATGAGAATACCAAATCCCAAGGTTCAGATGATATGGTATGTACGCAACCAGTTAGGTGGAGGATTGTACAAAATGCACCATCATCAAAGATCTGCACCCTGACAGGAATGAACTGGAAAGACATCAAAAGACCAACAGTGGATGAAGCGGATAGCCTATTTTGACGATATGAAGATAGTCTCTCTCCCTCCCTATGGGCCTGTTTTTGAGCTGTGGAGAAACTGTTCCAGGAGTTTCAGCAGTTTGAAAACAATATGTCTTGCTCTTCACCTGTACAGACCAATACCTCTGCTATTAGAAGTAAGCATTCCTCCTCTGCTCAAGAGAAAGGATACAGTGGGCACACACCACATACTATCCAGTGGTTTTACCTTTATGATCGTGGAGGAGATATGAGAAAGAGGGATGGAAAACCCACCTCAGCCCTACTGGCACAGATATGTGAATAGCAAGGGAAAACAATCGCAAGAGGGTCCTTCCAGGAAAATGGCAGCTCCAGTTTCCAGCAGGCAGTTCTCCAGACAGAGAAGATGGTGTGATCTTATTTCTGAGGATGACAATGAGCCTTCTAATTCTCATACACGAGAGATGAGTAATTAATACAGTAATCAGAACTGGAGGGGCCCTGCCTCCAGCCAAGTGGAGGAAAGGTACAATTGGGTTTATTGGACTGTGTGGATTTGATGGCCTGGCACATCAGAACCACACACACAGAAGTATCCCATTTTATGCTACTGGAATTGCCTCTTGTGACAGGACTCCAAATCCTGTGTGGCAGATGCAGTGTGAAAAAAAATGCTTGTCACTGCTTCACTTACACTTGATTGCACTTCCATAATATTTACCTAAAAAACAGGTATATAAAGCTCCAATTCACAAATGCCATTGACCTGGGAAATCACTCCACATACTACCCACCTGTAAAGCCTGTGTACCATTCAGCTGATATTCCCAGTGCCTCCAGGTCCAGCATCACAGTGTACATTTCCTTGGATCCCTAAGCATGCTCTCATGCTGCATGATGTGGCCAGTGCATGTGCGGTTTGCCTATTTGGCTTACAGATTTCAAAGGCAGATTTCATCAGCTTTCCCAAGAAGGAGAATGACTGGACATAAATAAGTTCAATTTGAAATTCCATAAGTGAATACAAACAGTAAAACTGACAGAAGGTTGAAATCTTGAACTTCACACATAAGGCAATATTACTTCTATTGATTTATTTCCTCTAAATTCAGACTGCTATTTCTCTTTATTTTAAAAGTCAGATCTTTTTCCTGTCCTTTTCTGATGACTGACTCTTCTGCTTTTGTTTTGATTTTAAAAAGTTCTTACATGAGATAAACCTAATGATCCGAAAGACACAATGACCTTGCAGCAATAAAATAGCCTCACAGAAATAACCATCTCCCTTCCATCCAATCTTCCTGCAATTTTCTTGTACAAGAAAATTATACAAGCATTGAGAAAGACATAGGTATTGCAAATAAGGTAGACATTAGAAACAAACAAACAAATTTCCAAATGGAAATGAAAATGTCATTTTTATCACCTTTTTCTCTTTGGTACATGACAAGAGTTTAGGTTAATGGAAGCCAATGTCTCAGAATTTTGAATGTTTTTTTCCATCATTTCAGCATTAACAAAAACCTAACCTTACAGGATAGAATTAGGAAATCTGATTAAAACACATTCTATATCCAAATGCCATAAAAATATATACTCCTCTCCTACCACTCTATGTCAAACTTAGAGGCTTGCAAGCTTCAGGGCAAACTCTCTCCTCATCCTAATGCTGTGCTCAGACCTGGTTGTGTGCCAGAACTCACAGTACACCTCTTTCCTTGTCACTGCATTTGGAGAGAAGGAAAGTGGACTCAGGAGACAGGAGCTGTAAGTGGCTCCCCAAGTGCAGAGCACCCCCAAGCGTAAGCTTATGGCAAGAAGCAGTGGTCTTCCATTTAATGCCTACATGTTCATTGTCTACATGAACACTGGATCCTGCATCAGATCAAGAGAGCTCATCCCTGGCCAAAGACATGATGTACTTTGGGTGAACTTCCTTGTTTCATGCAAATAAATGTAAAAGCATATCTCACCTTATTTCTGTATCACTGTGTGGATTTAGATTCTGTCATAAACAATCCTCTTCTCCTGGCCAAGACAATTTTCTCTTTGCTGTCAGTGCTACGTTTTCTATGATAAACTGATAAAAAAAAAGTCGCTCAAATAATTTTGTCTGCAAGCAGCATCACACATATAAATTCAATGGCAGGAAACTTGTGCATATTTTTATTAAACACACCATGGGCTCCTTCATCTACAGAGAAGGACCATTCATTGAGAGATGCAGAAAATAAAATATCATCTCTCAGTTTTCTCTCCTAATATGCTATATGACCTACCAAGTAGACAGAGAACAAAACAGTCAACTGGCCCTAAACCAGCTGAGAAACTTACCTCTTTTGCCACAACTCGAGATTTTTCTCACTGACCATTTATAGGATACAAAAAGGTGGTGCTTCAAAAAGCATTTTCATTCATCTTAATTTTCAAGGAAAACAAGCTGAAAAGATTTCTATGACGTGGGCCTGTACTGATGTATTGTATCATTAAATGTTTGTTTTGTATTGATGGATTGCTGTGTGAAAACAAATGTAAGGAGAGATGGCATGACGCAAGTTCTGCTTTCTCTCTCAAATCTGCTTTGCTTTTGTGTGTAATCCACAGTCTCTTGTGGCAACATAAGCCACAGTTCTCTGCAAGAAACTTAGAACAAAAGCAGGGATCTTGAATAAAATATTCCACAAGACTTGTTCCTGTTGCTTGCTCGTGGAAACAAGTCTGTGCTTTTGCTGCTATATGAAAGCAGCCTTCTCTTAAAGATGTCACTGTGGGCTGCCCGTCTGTCTCCCATACAAATTCTCCAGTAGTCACCAACAGCTAAATAAACCATTTGTTATCACTGTTCACTTAAAGCCTGCTGCTGATCACCTAGTAGGAAACAACTTAATTTCTGCATAGTATATTTTTTTGAGTAAGATATTCCAGCTACAATTCCCTCTACAGTACTCGTTTAGGACCATGAGCCCATGGAGCACCAACTTAGATACCACATTTTTCTTATTAGTTCACTCTCAGGCTGTATTATTTGCAGAACATAGCGACTAAAAGCCTTTATATGTGACTGAATTCTCACTAAAGCAGAAGAATAGGAGATGTGAAAAGTGAGATTAATATATAGTATACAGACAATTGCTGACAACCTGATGGATGACTTGATTACTGTTTCAGAGGAAAAAAATGTGATAGGACTAAATTCAGAATGTAAGTAAGCCTGGAGGCTATCTAATCTACTGTGGCTTACATCAATCCTAAGTAAAGCCTGGAAGCATTGTGCATACGTCTAGATCTTCCAAAATTTGGCTACTCTCAGATTCCTTTATCTCTACATGAAATTCCATTGAAGTCAAGAGATATCTCCACTTACCTTCCTATATATTACCAAAATTACTTATTTTCTTGACACAATGAGACAGAAATTTTACCAAAGGTTTCATGAAATAAATCCAGTTGGAAGAATTACACTGAGATATGAGGACCACACAAATCAGAAGCTCTTCATCTGAAGATGTGAACCGTACCAAAACAGGCATTCAATAAAAACAAGCACCAAGACTCAGCTACCTTAGTGATGAAGCTGTGGGGCTTAGACAAGTTTTGACAAATCAGAAACCTTGGAAAATGGAACATTAATGGAAAAATGGATGTTGTCACCCACACAGTGGGCAGTGCATAATCTGATGCCTTCAGGGGAGCTGGTAGGCTGCTCTTCCCCAGGATTGGCAGACAGGCCGTTGCCCTCACACAGAAGGCAGTGCCCTCCCTCTCTCTGCCTTTGCAATAGCTTACCCAGGCTGGAATTTTATACTCTGCCTTCATGGCAAACTGAAATAAAGGACTTGAGAAGAGTCCCTCTTGACGTTTTTATTTGAGGCAGAATTATAGATCTTAAATTATAAAACATCTAAACGTAACTGCTGCCCAGCCTTCAGGTTGCCGAAAACCATGTCTGGGTTCAACTTCACCCCCTTGACAACCGGAACTATGCATCTCTACAGCTCTGACTTACAGCTGTTAAAACCATAGGGCAGGCCTCGTGTTCTGTGAAAGCTGTGCTCTTCTGCACTCGGAAAGAGAAGGAAAGTGCTTTGTAAGAACAGCTTGTTACCCCCATGCTGCCAAACAACCATGCTGTCTCTGCACCTCTGAGAGCCACAGATCAAAACAGAAAAGTTTGAGAGTCCAGTTAGGACTATGACACATGAATACTAAAACAACAACAAAAAGACAGAAGTAGGTATTTGCAGGCCTCTTCTTTAAATTAATACTGTTCTCAGTAGTGCTGCCAGTGTACGATTGAGGTGTTTTTAAAAATGTCAAGATACAGGTAGTTTTCAGCTCACAAAGATTTGGGTACTTCAACTTGCAGGTTAAGCAGGTGTTTTGCAACTATTGCACCATAAACAAGTGTTTGCAACCAAACACCCATGAAAACCCTGAAGAGTTGTACCATGTTCTTCACTGACTTATTCCAGAGGGAAGCAGTACTATTTTTCTCCAGTAACGGTGGATAGTTTTCATTCCTTTTCCATATCTGTGTATTTTTTGTTCATATCTTCTCTTGCCAAATGCTGTGGGTAAGACTATGCTGTCCTAGAAAATCCATGATTTCCAAGGGCAGATATTTGGGATAGGCTGCTCCAGGCCACGTGTGGGTTGTGGGCCGTGTGTTGGATGTGCCTGGAAATCGGTGTAACCATGGGGAATTTCTAAGCAGAGCTGAGGACAAGGAGATTAGAAAATCAGATCATCTTAGAAAGGGGAAGTAAATTATAGCATTTGTCCACTAAATCTCCTAAAGTTGGCTCACCACCCTTATGAATAACACCAAGTAAAAGAATCACAGCAGTTTATCAGGCAGATACCGTATTTTTATAACAAAATCTCACTAACAAGATGAAAGTGGGTGAGGGATTGGGCAGTTGGAGAGAACGACAACATCATCTTTGTCAGCAATGGAGCAGAATTAAACAGAGGGGTTAAAATTTGTAATAGAGATTGTGGTGCGATTGCAGCTGGTAGAGCATTCTCTCTGAACACAGAGCAGAAGCAATGTGGAAGCCAGTGGAGTGATTTGAAGAAAGATGTGGTCATTACTCATAGAACTCTGAAATAACAAGAAAGGGGAATAAGAAGGAAGTAGTACAGGCCAGGCAGGTGGCAGAGACCATTCCTGGGGTGTTTTTCTCAAACAGAGAGAAACATTAGCTCCAGGGTCAATGAGAAAGATGTTGCATTTCATTTTGTAAATTTTTTATGAAATCTATTATCAGGAAACAAAGTAAATCTTTTAAATAATATGTTTGCAAGTTCAAGTATGATTCAACGTACCTTTTGGTAAAATTCTATTTTTGAGTAAAGGTGATTTGAAATAACCATGCAAGCACAAAAGCTATTAAGCCTTTAATAGCTTTGGCAAAGAGGGCAAAAACAGCATTATCCAATTCAGATTAAAAACAGCGAGAACCATCCTATTTTAGACTGCATTTTACTTGGCCTGTGGAGTGATTTATTTCACTGAAGTAAGATTGTATTAAAACAGGGGATCGCTCTCCAGACAATGCTGTTGTCCCCATGTGTGACACACCATGTTTGCACATTCCATATGCTTCCTCATCAGTAACTTCTGTAATTAACACAAACTGATGAGGCATATGCTCAAATTAGACAAATACAGTAGCAAAAAGATTTGCTTTGGTCAGTGATCTCAAGCCAGTGATCTCTGATGAAGTGAAAGCACATAGCAAATTTGCAAACACTTCAGCAGTGAGAGTTTGTAGAACAGGAATAGCTCATAAAATGCACTTTGTGGCTCTGGGTCCCTGTTTTCCCTGTGCTATGTTCTCTCACCTCCTAGATCTCATTTTCCATCCAATTCTCCTGCCAGAGAAAAGGACCAGAGGCAGGGTTTCCACTTGGAAGGGATAGGGAGTTGGGAGGGCACTGTTAGTGCTGTAACACTTGAGTCAGTAGTTTTCTGGAGAGCACTTTGTTTTGGCTGTTCTTCTTCTGTCTCCAGAAGATGTGTTCTTCCTCATGGCTGCTGACAGTACAGGTAGACAAAGTGGTCTGTGAACCTGAGGATGTGCAGCACCTTTGAAGAGCTGATAGGCACCACAATTTAGAAACTCACTAGACTGTGGAGGCCAAGTAATTTCCACCAGGCAGAAAAATCCTGACATTTATACTCAGCCTGCCTGAAAAGACATGCCATGCTGCCCATGAGGATTTCCTATAGTCACTTCATCCCCCATGAGACACTGCTTAACAGTTAAATCACTGCTTGTTTTTGTTTTTTTTTTTTGTTTTTTTTTTTTGTTTTGTTTTGTTTATTGTATTATTTATTTAGAGAAGAGGCTTTGCTGTGAGAGAAATGAACACTGTCAGGGTACCAGAACATAAACTGTTACTGCAAATCAAGCTCAGATAAACTGTCTAAGGTCCTGACGATAAAGTCTTGTCCAACCTCCCAGGAGACCCTCCAACATGGGACCATGACAGGGAGCTCAACACTTCTCCCTCCACTCTTTCTGTATCACTGGATATCATGGGTTAACTGTTGTGAGGAAGATGCAAAGTTTGCCCTGGTGCAAAAACCCACCTGCTTTCCAAAGATCAGTGTTAGAAATTTCAGATAACTGAACGGATTTTCTCATGGTCTTGACAACTGAATGGATTTTCTCATGGGCTTGACAAGTGTTCGGCCTTGAGTATTTCAAGTACAGCATAGACGTAGGAGGACTGTTGCAATAGCACATAGAGTCCAAAGCTGAGCTTACTTACAAGTATGTGCTTTTGCTTTATGTCCCTATTTCTGTTATAAATTGCAGGAAGAGTGGACTACAGATAGCTGTGGGAAGTGCAGTCAACACCAAGGGAATAGAGATCAAATATTCAAAGTAATGTGATTGCAGAATATGCCAACTTGAGAAGGAAATTACTATTTCAGGGAATATATTTGCAGCAATTCTAAGGCTTTCTGTTCCACCTCTTATGTTCCACATGTGCTACCATTCTTGACATTTTCCTGCAGCCTAATGTCACTTGGAGAGCTGGCTGAGTTTGCTAGGGTCAACACGATTCTGCACTTCTCCCTAGAAGCAAAGACAGGAATATAACAAAAGTTCTCCATTTGTTTACAGGAAAGATGTTCTTAAGCAAGGCTGAGAAAATCCTGCAAAACATTTAGTCTGAGTATTACCACCAGTGTTCAAATTATTTAGCTCCAACATACTTACTCTTTTGTCTGTTCCCCTCCTGCAAATATTCATGAAACAGTTTTGTTACCACAGCTTCTTACAGGAAGAAAATATCAATGCAACATGCACTAATATTCACATAGTGATAAAATTTTACATTTACAAGCAGCATATGTACAGCAGCACATTCACTGAGCCATGGGAAAAAATATTGCCATGTGACTTATTCAGCCAATTACAAATAGCTATTGCATTTTGAGTACTGAATGTTCAGAAAATCCTGTAAATTAGCAGTCCAAACAAATTCACTGACATTTGTAGAATGCACTAATACACACTTTTAATAAAATGTAATTGTAAAGTTATCTTTATTAATGATATTCCTGAATTAGAGTGCTTCTAGGAATGCTGTAGCAGTGACAAAAGGGCTATCCCTCAAATAAAGAAACAGGTTATATTCACAGAACAGATTGTTGTGTAATATTAATATTCTCCATAGTTTCGTTTTTTCTTTATAGTAGTATCTGCAATTGAATCTTTTCCAATTGTTTCTTGACTTCCAGGATACATAAGCTGTCAATCTTTTTAAAATATTGTTTTATTTTTAAGAAATACATTTTTTTCTTTTCTGCTACAGTCTTCACCTTGTGTTACAGTATTTTCATGTACTAAAATATCACCAGTGCACATAAAATAGGGTTAGAAAAATAATTTCAGCATTTTTTTCTTGAAATTTATGTTTCCTTGAAGTAGGACATGCAAGCCACACTCCTTGAGAGTGATAAAGGGCTCAGTTCTGTCTGTAGCATGCTAAAGGATTCTGTAATAGGTAGGGAGATTCCAGAACAATTTAATGTACAATTCCTTTATTTCATCCCTTTATTCCATAAGGCTAACTTAATTCTTGTCTGAAGTGCAAGTAAGAGTCCAAGCTGATCAGGACCTTCAGTAAAGTGCTGTGTAGGTGAAGCTCTGAGCTATTGTACGTAAAACACTGTGATATTAGACAACAATTTTTCAGTCATTTTTGAAAGAAAGTCACAACATAAGTGAATTGAATATTCAAACACATAATAAATCTACACAGATTTTGTGAGTACATTGAAAAAAAACTATTTGAAATACTATGAATTAGTTTTTTTAAAGAAAGTCTAAGATGGTAAAGAAGTTTGTGTTATTTACACAAGCTCTCCAAAATACATTCCATATAAACCCTGTCAGTTAATAGCCTGTTCCTCCTCAACCAAAAGAAAGCCTATTTTTAAGTGGAACATGCTATAATTTCTGCCCCTATTCATCTTTCTTCTGCTCATTTTCCTGTCCTTCTTCCTTGATCAATTGACCATTTTCCCAGTCCCCACACCTCTTTACTCAGAGCAAGCTTTGTGCAAAAGCCTAGGCCCCTTAGCTATCCACCATCACATACATTATTTTGATCTTCACTCAGCAATGCATGTTGTTGTACAACATTTTTAATGTCAGCAGTGCTCCAGGGCCTCATAGTCCATGTCAGTGCAGCATTTTTTGTACAGCATCCCTTCCAACTTTTTGGAATTAATCCTGAATTCTGAGTCTGAAGATGTAGCCTCTAATTTCTCATGGATCACCACTGAGAACATTGGATTTGTTACTTTTTTTTTTTTTCCTCCATATTTTAAATGAACAATTTCTCTATCATCCTGCCAGAATACTTAATCTCATGAGTTTAGCTTTCTACCATTTAATTTTCTGTGCAGACATGGTGGAAAAGGAAGGATTTTCTAGTAGTCAAACCTGTAGAAAAGTTACAGTACAATTTCACTGTCAGGAGGTTTTTTTATTTACTCAACACAAAATCTGTATTATTTCTTCAACAGAACATCTTTCAGCCCAACCTTGTTTAATCAGCACAGTCATGTTTTAAGCTCAGGGATATTTTTGAAACATCTAGAGAGCACAGCTAGTAGAAAGGTAAGATGCCTTACTACCTTATGTGCTTCTCTAAGTTTAGTCTATAATTCTCAGTATTCAAACTTGTCAAATAAATGTGGATGTTTCCTTACTCTTGTCCTCTTTTTTTTTTTTTTTCCTTCTTTGTTTAGCTGAAGGACAGGAATGTGGCAAAGTTTAATTTGCAACAGAGCATGGGACAAAGTCAACCTTCTTTCACCTCCAGAGTGCAAGGAAACATAATTGTTTCCTGCTTGACTCTCGATATTACTTCAGGAATAAGAAATCACACTGAAAATACTTTTCTTTTAAAACCAGCTTTCTGGTTCTTATAGATCATAGCTTTTGCATGGGTAAGATCCCTAATATCAATATAAAGAGTGACTTCATCCACATTTGCTTTTCCAATGATTTACATGTCTTAATTTATTTACAAGCCATGAAAAGTGTCTATAACGTTAAACACTTAGATCCTCCAGAGAATGGTGAAAGCAAATTTAATAGGTTAACACTGTCTAAGGCTATTTGCCAGGGCTCTGTGGAATGGTCTACTGAGGTTATATATTCTGCTCTACTTAGTCTGTCTCTTATTTAATTCATTAATTTTTGGCATTGGCCAATATTGTACCACTGCCTAGTTTTCCATATAAACACAGAATCTCAGAAAACTGTCCAGCTTTGTGACCAGCACAATGATGAAGCAGGGTCTGTAGGATGGACAGATTGCTTCTACAGCCTGTGAATCACTTTGCACTTTCCTCTGTATACTTCAGTCAGGTCCCTTGTGATGTGGCAGCTACACATAAGCTGTCCTATGTTTGCTCCTTGTACAAGATTGATATTTGGAGAACTGACTATCTCACTCTCAAATCTGCTTTCTGCTCCAGGAGCAGGCTGTAACACTCAGCCATTGCATTCATACAGTTCTTTGCCTACCAGGACAGAATGGGTGAAGAACTAGCCTTTTAATTCATGTTAATCTTATCATGGAGAATTTTTGCAAGATTTAAACCACAAGTTTTGACCTCCTGGCCAACTCTAAATACCCCTGATACACAGGCAATATTAACTGAGTATCTATTATTCTAAGTTTTCTCATAGTACTCTGAAACTGTTCCACACAAAGAAGAAATAATATTTTCTTACTTCATAATGTCTGAAATGAGGAACACAAGAGATTCCACAAACCAACAGCACATCACAGTTTGGGCACGAGGAGTCTAGGCCTCTCTTGATGTTTATTTCTTATGGTATTCCTGTTTCACCTTCTTTCTGAAAAAGAAGCAGAGTTACATGAGATGCATAGTGTTTTCCCTACAGGACACATCAGTTTTCTGTTTTTCCCTTTTGTCAACTTTTTCCTCTTTCTGCAAGGCTGATTGATCCTTTTTTTCTTCCGTTAGTGTTTTGAAGGAGCAAATTCAACATGGTCTGTCCAGGAGTGCCATCCTATGCCTTTGCATGCTCAGTGGCATGTGCTCTTCTGGTCTACACTCAAGCACAAAGTAGCAGATAACTCATATTCTGAAACAATCTCTTAGAATATACCAGGTACTATTAGAACTGTTGTCTTCCATGGTAGAAAGCAGGAAAGGGTTACATAGAATTTAAAGAGAATCACTGATACCATGGTGGATACACTATTAACGTAAAAACTCTGATCACTGACATTCCATATGTATTATTTTTGTCATCAATTGACAGAATATCAGAAAGTTATCATGTAACTTGAGAACAATCTCATGGTGGAATTGTTCCAATGACTGTTACAATTCAGAAACAATAAACCTTCCAAAAGCTGCTGGACAGTCTGATTTTCATCACTGCAAATTTTTACAGTCTGTGTTGAGCTTCTCTTTCTTATAATCAATAAACTAATTACTGAAAATAGGTTAAATGCAGGGGAAAAAGAAAGAAAAGAAGATGTACAAGATGTGTATTTCTTTGCAGTTCTTCCTTCTCATTTTGACTGTAACGGTATCCTTCCACTAGAATCACTTTCTTAGTTGCAGTTTCTTAGGAGAGAAGGACTGGAGACTGGAGACAATCTCAGTGATGTCTCAGTAGCTTAATATATTTATCTTGTTAAAACTCATATGAGGTCAGGAAATGCCTAGAAAACCACTGATGCAGAACTGAGTTGTAGAGAGACAAAATGTTTTTTCTCAGGTTACAAGGGATGTCTGTGGTGGAGTGGAAAACAGATGCCTAGATTAATGCTCTAACCATTAAAATGCCTTTCCTTGGCTATGGCTGGTCATTTGAGTAGCTAATGAATCCTTACTAACTTCTAAGAATACTTTAATGATGTAAAAATTCTTTCACATTTTCACTTACACTGCTGAAAAGCAGCTGGACTTCAGTTTCATGCTGTAATATCTTGCAGTGACAGGCTTGTGACTCCCTGGAAAGAAAGCATTTCTATGAGAGCCAGGACATACTAATGGCATGCCAATGAGCATCTTCCTAGCGAGGTATCTTCTTATAATGAGAGTTTAGAAAAGCTGAATCTTCTCATGGACAAACACAGAATTCAACATTTAGGTAAATTCTCTTATTAACATGAAATGTAGGGAAAAGGAGAAAGTATTAATGGACCTACCATGGAAAACACGCTGAAATCTGTCACTTCAGCTTTGTTGCCCTTTTCTGGATACGCTTCAGGATCTCAATGTCTTTCTTGTAGTGAGGGGTCCAAAACTGAGCGCAGTAAAAAAGGTGCAGCCTCACCAGAATTTAGTAAAGTGGGATAATCACCTTCCTGCTCCTGCTGTCTACACTATTTCTGATACAAGCCAGGATGCCACCTGGGCATCACGCTGGCACACGTTCAGCCGAGTGTCAGCTAACACCCTCAAGTCTTTTTTCTCCACATGGTTTTTCAGCCACTCTGCCCCAGGCCTGCAGCCTGCAGTTGTATGGAGTTGCTGTGACCAAAGTACAGAGCCCAACACCTGGTCTTGTTGAACTTGGCCTCAACCCATTGATCCAGCCTGTTCAGATGCCTCTGTAGGGCCTTCTTGCCCTCAGGCAGATCACCACTCCTCTCCAACTTGGTGTTGTCTGCATACTTACTGAGGGTGCACTCAATTATCTCAACCAAATCATCAATAAAGATATTAAACAGGATGGGCCCCAATATCGATCCCTGATGAACACCACTTTTGACCATTTGCCAGCTGGATTTAACTCCATTCACCACCAATGTATCCAAGATCCAAGATGGAGCACTAGAATCCAAGATATAAAGAAAAAATCGGAATCTTATGGAATTTAAGCAGAAAAAAATGATGTATTTCTAATTCAACTTTTCCATTTATCAATCAAAATTAAGAACAACTATGCCTTCAACCTTCACTAGATTTATAAAAGATTATTGATGTTTCAAAATCAACTCTCTTAAGATCTCATTGACTTAAATGGAAGTGTAGGCACTTAATCTAGACAAGCAAAGATACTTGAGTTAATAGTCATAGTGCTTTTGTGGATTAGAGACTGTCCAATTGCAAAAAGAGTGTAACATTACTTACGCTTGAGTTCTTTGCATCTGTTTCATATTTATTGTAAGTTTTTGTACTGTTGTGTGGTTTCAAGCCACCATTAAGCAAGTATGTAGTACTTTCTGATGTCTCTCACTACAGTTATGCAGTTTTTTAAAAATAATCTCAGCAATACATTCAAAATGCTGCACTCCAGAAACAAAGTGAGTCTGAGGCTCTCCCTCCCCATAACACAAGGTACTAATAATCTGAGTTTAAGCTGGCCATTCAGAAACATCTTGGAGTTAGAATTTATTTATTTATTTTAATTTAGCTAAATAGAATCTTTGAGTTCTTTTTTTATGTTCTTGGATTTTCTTTAGTCAGGAATTCAGATAAAATTCCTTTTTTTTGCCTTTTTTTTTTTTTTAATGATCACAAAAAAAAATCTGGAAAATAAAAATAGAAAAACAAGAGATGAAGTGTTAAAAAAAGTAACACTACTTTTCAGAAAAAAATCTTTCAAAAATATAATTTCTATCTTTAGTTCACTCTCCAGGTAAATCAAGCAATGCTAATACTTCAAAAGTGTTTTGAACCTTCATGAACTATTAAAAATGATTTTTGTGTACTGTCCACCATTTATAAATATAATTTACATCTTACATATGATGGAAAGAGAACTCTGCTCTTTATTTTAAGTCTTTGTCCAATCTTTCAACTTCAATGAACAAAAACAAAAGCAGCGAAATCAATGATAAGTCAACAATTGACTCACACAATCCATTCCTTCTTCCCGTACTTATTTCTAATGAATGGAATAACCACAGGGGAAAAATAAAAAAGAAAAAAAAGAAAAAAGAAAATATCACAAATAAACCCTATTAGCTCTCCTAGGAATTCTAAGACAGACCATAACTATGAGTTAATTATTTCCATTCTTACATTATCAGTGATAGACTCCTTTAATTAGTTTACCACAACCTCTGCAATAAAATATGCCATTCAGAGGGTGTGTTTCCAATCAGTGATGGGGCTTGCTGCAGTTTCTACTGAGTAAACCCCAGAAGCAGCAGCATGTCTTAACACTGGGGGGCGGGGTGGGAGGGAAGAACAACAAACAATCAATAAAACTGATAGGAAGATAACAAATCAGTAATACATTAAAGTGTTTCTTTCCTTCAGAACTGGGATGAGCAAAGCATAACATTGTGCAACCCTACAGAGGATTTATATTCCCTGTGAGCTGTGATATTCAGTGAGATCATGCTGGGGAGATGCCAACTTAAGAACAAGCTGCAATTGGCAATTGAAGGAAGTCAATTATCTTAGGTGCTCTCTCAGAATAGTCTGCATACCGTTGGTGGCTGAGGTTCTACCTTCCCTTCTCAGTTTCAAAGAAAATCAAATATCTTCTATTCCCAATGTAATAGGTGCTTTGTCCTCAACTAATAGCTACAGTCAAAGGTCTCTCATTTTCTTTTTTTTCACTGCTCAGCGAATTTGCTACCATTTTGCTTGTGATTATATTCAATAATGTCAAATATTGGGAGCTTTTTTTTTTCTACAACTTCTGTTCTGATTCATAACACAAGGATGTGTCCGTAGACTGTCGAGGTTTGATGAATCTGTGAGCACAGCACATTTGGAGACAAGCATCATGAGTAAGTTGAGATGACTGAAATTTTTCTGATACCAACATTTCCAACACCTCTAAAAGAGAAAGTGGAAACACTTTGCACACTCTATTTTGGGAAATCTCTCCTTTCCCTATACCTCCTTCCATACTCACACAAGTTTTATTTTTAAGACTGCAGGCACAGTAGTGCAATTTTCATCACTACAATAGCAACTATAGACTGGCAACTTACATCACTGGCAACTTACATCACACTGGTATTTTATAGGAACGAAACTCAACTCTTTTTTATAAGGAATTTGTTCCATTAGCAATATCATATTTAATATATTCCCTGCTTCTGATTACTTGTGTGATTTCTGTTGCAGTCCAACAAAATAAATACGAATCCATTCTGCCTCCAACAGAAACAATTTGTCTCTACCATGCTTCATTTACCCACCAACCACAATGATTACACTACTCTAGGTTTAAACTAACATTGTTTACACTGCGTTTTTTTAAAGATACTTGTGACATGCGAATATAAAATCTTAGTGTGAAACAATAGTTATTTTCCATCATCTTCCACCATTCTCTTTGGGATAGAACTAACTACAAACAAGATTAGTGGTCTGATGTCCTATTCATATAGCAGTGTATTCTGAGAAAATAGTGAAGGACAAGTGGTCTGTAAGCTATCACCTTCAACCTTGTGTGCAGCAATTACCAGCATTTTTCTACCAATAGTGACCTTGTCTCAGATGCAAATATTTTTTTTGTCCAATAAGTAAGTGTTTAACTTAAGTGGTATTGCGAGAACTAGCAAGAAGAGGCATTATTTTTAAATGTGTAAATGCAAAGAATGTAATGCTAATGAAAATTGACTTCACTGAAGATTTGTTTTTAAATGAGTAAATGCAAGGAGAGTAACAATGATGAGAACTGGCTTCAATGATTTGTTTGATGTAATAATGCAGTGATCCATTGCTGAGATAAAAGTAAGATGAGCAGCTGGGAAGAATGTATCTGAAAAATGTATGAAGGTCTTACATTAAATTAGTGAACACACCAAAGAGAAAAAGCAACAAAGGAGCCAGCACTTTCAGGACACTATCAAAGTCAGTAGGGAGCATCTGAATTAAGGCTAAAAGGACAGATATCACTGTTGCCCCACCATCAAAGGATACCCTATGAGTCACATTTAAGAGAAATCTAATGCAATGTTATGCATTTTGTGTTACCTCCTTTCTCCTTTAAAGTGTCATTAAAAATAGTGACTTCTACTAAGAACTAAGCGGGAGGCCCTGAGTGACACATCTTAACAGAAGTGTCAGTTGTAAATGGTGGATAAATTCTCATTTACACTAATGGTCAAGCAATATAAAGGGGTCATCACCTTGGCTTGATGTAGATTTGCAATCACTTTCATCCTCTACTTCCATTAAAGAAGAAATCCTTGGAATGAATGGTAGGAGTTCTGATATGCTTTAAGTCAGCATGCCACAATGAATGCTACTTGGATTGCCACTGATATGTTGAAAATAAAACACATTGTTATAATTAAAAATATATATATAAGTTAAAACTCCATCTGTTTCAATTTCCACGTGTTCAAACAAGGAAATAAAGCAAACCTTAAAAAAAAAGGGTAATTAATATGTGAAGATTTAGTACTGGGGTGTTTGTGTGCATGTTTGTGTAGACTAATTCTAATCACTCAGTTTCCCATAAGACCAATCAAACCCTGAATGTTTGAGCATATTTTAAAGCAACAATCATGTCTGCTGGAGCATGCCTCTGTAGCTTCTTCTGAGTAGACCAGCCCTATACTTTTCATTCCAGAACAGAGTTCTTGCCAGTAATCCTCATGCAATAGCACCAATGATTTTCATTACTGTTAGAATAATACATCCTAATAACCAAGAAGCAATCAAAGATGAAACATGAACCACTATTAAAATATCATGTATCACATCATTTGCCCCCCTTTATTTTTCTGCATGGCATAAATGAAGACTCTCGTTAGAGTTTGCTGTTTTGCAATGAATAGTGTCTGAAATGAATTAAAGGTTTGGCACTTTTCACACATTATTTAAATGTATTTCCCTTGTTACTACATTCTTCACCATATATTAGGTGTTAGAACGCATAGCACATTGCAGGCAAGATGGGTGTTGTTTCTACAGAAATAAAAACTGTGAAATAGAGATTTTTAATGATACAGAATCAAGTATATTTTTGGATCATATTGATAATCTATAACACTTTAAAAAAAAAAGCAACAAGTTCTGACTTCTTTTTCTACTTATGATGCAATGATTTACATTTCTCAAAGCATATGGTAAGAATCAGAATTATTCCTTCTCCACCTACTGCTTGCAATTTCTTGCCTACTGATTTCAGCACCTAATCTATGGTGCTAAAACCAATTAGTGATACATCAAAGGTTTTTGCAGTTGTAAAGTTTGAACCATTGCAGAACATTAGCACATGAGCTTCTCATTATAGGCACAGATATACGTGATCTTTGATCCACGTGATAAAAGATACATTCAAAATATGTTTTCTTTGGCAACCTCACAATTTCCTAATGGAGGAAAAAAAGCTAATTATTCAGTTATCTACAAGGCTAGAATCTGCTGTAGTATGGATTGTATACAAAAACTAAATAGTAAATGAGAAAGGCTAATTTCATATTTTTCTTTGTCTGAAAATTTTACTTTCTAAAGTTCTAGAAAGTTATTTTTTTTCACAAATCAACATGCTCAAGTGGATAGTTTGATGTTTCAAGGAGGCTGCTAGAGAGGCATTCTGAACAAAACTACAGTCCCACAGATGTGATTAACTTTTGACACAGAGTAGCCCCATCAAAATTAAGTAATGCCAGCTGAAATTAAGCATCAAAGAATAAATTAATATATGTTATGTTTCCTGCTGGCCTGTTCCTATTATGCCTCATCTATTTTCATGAAGTGTATGGAGCTAAAACAATTGATGAAGCAGTCAAGCATGCACCTTGTATGCTTCACTGCTTGTACTGCTTCATAGGTTATTCGTTTTCTCCTGCCATTCCCAGTCTTTGCAGAGTCAGATGTAAAAACAACAAATGGAACATTGCCATTTGACATTTGATCACTGGGAACTTTTATTTATAGTCCTTTTTCTTCCCCTGAGAGGTCTTTTTTCTAACCTTTGGAACCTGTGCACAAGCTTGGTGTGTATCAGCCTGTGTTTCTTCTTTAGTGGTGCATCAGGAGAAAAAAATATCTATTACTCTGAGCTGGCAGGGAGATGTGATGGACTAGGACATGTATAGTATGCAGCCACGCTTCAAAATGGGCTGGAAGGGACTGCAAGGCTACAGGGACAGACCTCTTTCTTCCCTCTGATTTCCAGGGTAAAGAAATGGTTTCTTGTCTCAGGACAGAAGAAAAGAAGGGGAGATGGAGGGAGAGAGGGAAATAGAGAGTCCTCCTGCTTTCTGTCCTTGAAATCTGTGTCTCAGACTGAGATGCCTAGATTGGTCACTGATTTAGTGGCCAATATTTTAATTTCATGGAATCACAGTGCAATTTCCAGCGTGAGTAAAAGCTGTATCCAATTTGCAGAGAAGGATGCTCTGTGAAATCACGTATGTCAGTACAGAAATATTACTACAAAATATTCAATACTCATTGTCGTAAGTCTTACAGAAGTTTGTTACAGGAAGATTTAGTTACTCATGAAGGAGATTTAAAGGAGATTGTTCTTTATACTGTATGTAGCTTTTTGGGGGGATTTAGGATGGGTGATTTCTGTTAACAGATAGGATTTTCATTTTGTAAAGTGTCTCTTTCACAGATGATGAGGCAATGCTAAAAAAAAAAAAAAAAAAGGAGGGATAATATGTGTATGTACTTAAACTAACTCTTCACAGGCATCACTGGTACCACAGGTGAGTCAATATTAGGATAATTCTTCTTGCACTACTCCTCTCCATCAACTGAAAGCCTCTAATATATCCTTGGAAATATCTACATTAAAATACAGTTAAATGATCAAATTGCTTTCTCTATCTTTCCTGCAGTATGGCATGGAATGAATCTAATTCAAAAATGATTTCTCTACTTCATAAGCAGCCACACATTTTTATATTCATCCTCCTTTTTTTCAAGACACCCACTTCTTCTAAATTTCAATTTCTTTCCATGCAATAAAAAATGAACTAACATTGATTTCATTTTCATTTTACATTTTTTCTATATGACAAGACAGTGACAGTGAATAACAGCATATAGCAAGAAAGCAATAACATAGAACCTCTGTATTGATTTGTCTAATTATATCTCTCTACTCAAAACAAAACTATCTGCTTGGGTATGATTGACAAGGCATAGTGGCTTGTGTACCTATTTTAACTTTAATGTAGCTAATTATTTTTTAGAATAAATATCTGTAGAAATCTATGACTTTCAGATATCTTCCTGCCTTGTGGGCCTCCCTACCCAGCTAGAAGCCAAGATGGACACCTGGAAGCTGCTTAAGGTGAAGATTCACTGCAACCAAACATATAAGTATTTCAGAGGATCTCAATCTCAAATTGATCCTTTATTTAGAAACACTACATTCACAGCACAGCATCAGTAAGTCCTGCATAGCTTTGCTGCACGTACAAAGCAAGCACCTCTACATGCACCAGTTTGTGATGTGTGGCTCTAGCAGTCAGCATGGAGCAAGCTGAGGGGTATCCATGCAGCACCACGCGTGCCTTTCAGTGTCTAACTCATCTGGAGGAAGGCACCGTTGCAAAAAATTTCCACAAACCACTTTTATCTGTAGCCGGGTGCCTGGATGCTGGTCAAGTACTGCCAGGCACTTCAAACCAGCACATTTGCCAGCTTGTAGGGCATTCCACTGCAACAAATTTGGCGTTCTACTTTGCTTTAGAGAACTGGAGCCTCAATCTCCTTCAATCCGAAAAGTCTGCCTCAATTACCATAAAATACTTTTTTGGTTGAAGAAAACATGCTTCTACCAATGCAACATGTAGTTGACATAATTAAGAATTTGCTGGGGCAGAGAAGAATAACTTGATACTTCATATCTAGTTCCAATGTTTCTGACTCATGAGGAGTATTATGTCACTGAGAGGGATAATACCAGAACACTGCAAAGTAATCACCTGGGTACCGTGTCTTCTAATCCTAACAAATAAATGATTTCCAGCAGAGAAAATGCAATACAGGGTTCATCTGATCTCATTCTTGTGGGGTCCCACTGGCAGGAGTAGTGTCTGATTGATGAAACCTCCCTAGAGGAGAGCTGAGGAGCTGGGCTGCATGGCCAAGTCTGTACCTGAGTAGATGTGTGGATACACTTAGGACAAGTCAAGAGCTTTACACACATATTGGATTTACAATTCTGGAAAGACAAAGAGGAAAGACATTCACCTATGTGAAACTAGCCTGCTACCATCAGCTTAGATTATCGAAGTAACAGTGACAAGCAGTGGCAGATGGGGATGTTCAGATACCTCTTTTTTCCTCTTAGCTGTTATTTTCTCTGCCCAGTAGCAATCATGGGTCATTGCTGCTGCTTTCCCAGGGCCCTTTCAGGACAAGCCGATATGACACAGCTGATAACAGTTATACTGAAATATATTATTCTACTAATTTTGTGGACAGTGGTTTGATATAAGAGTGAGTGTTGTTGTCAAGTGAACTTCGCGACATTGAAACAAGCAAAAGTGAGGTTTTAAAGAAACCCAGTACCACTTTTAAATTAAACTGTATCTGTTTTCAAACTATCTGTCCTACACAATTTCTCTTTGTTCAGCCTTGTAAAAGGAGAAGGAAAGAGATAAATTCAATAACACGAACAACTAACGAGGACAGTAGGGAGGGACCATTTAATTAAATAATAGTTAAACAGATCATAGTTGCAGTGAAATTCGTTCTAAAGCTACAGCTTGCAAACTTGGAAAGCATACAAATTAAATTTGTGTCTTTATTTGAGGAACTGAAATAAAACGAAATGGTAATACATATATATATATAACCTCCAACTAGAAAGATACTCTTCATGCAAAATAAGTCCTAAATATTTTTGGCGTCGCTGAGTAAACACTCCACTTATTCAAGTCAGACACCAGTATCATTTCCCTGCCCCAGTGAAGTTATTTCTGATTTTCCCTAGTGTAAGAGCTATCAGACTACTTGCCATTTGTAGCAATGGATATTTATTACAATTGACATTTGAGCCTCCTCCCTTGTAGCAAATCTTAGCATTTTTCAGCATTCTTTGAAAATGTGATGCAGCTGGGCCTTCTACCTGACTATGTAAGCCTTACCTAAAAAAGCTGAACAAACTGATAGCAGGCAGAAAAAATGTGTTTTTTCTGAATTAGCATTTTTTCTTGATCTCTTATTAGTTATTAAATATTATTCACTGAATGAATTCTGTGAATATATCAGCCTGTAGCCTGCACAGAAGAGAGTTGTTCTATTTAAAAACAAAACAAAACAAAACAAAACAAAACAAAACTAGTTTTATTCAGGATTTTCTGTCCAAGTAGTGGGTCTGATCACCTGAGTCACACAGTTGTCTTTCTGCTCAGGATTCCTTACATTGGGGTTTTCAGCTCATAACAGATGAATTCTGCTACCTGTATTTATGCAAATGGACGTTCACACATGTTTTGCATCAGTCTTAAAATTAATATTTTTAGAGCCATATGCACACCTTTGAATACTTACAAAAGCTACTAAAACAAGGTTAAAAGTATTGTAAGTTACAGAATTCCTTCTGAAATTAGAGAAGGGTGGGAAAACCCAACTGGACCCACTTTGGCTTAAGCAACAGCTTATATTCCCTTATCCTTTACCATTTCTCATCTTATTGAAAGGGCTCTTTAGCAATCCCCAGAGTTTGTGAATGTTGTAGCTGAGTGCTGATAACCACCCTCCCAGCCTCAGCCTTTGGGGCAGCTTGGATAGTGTAGGGAAACCATTAGGTCAGGGCTTCAGCTGGTGATGGAGCACCTGGTGAAGGGGTGAGCCTGGCCCAGGAGCACAGGCACATTGTTTGCACCTGTGCTCCCTCTGTTCCCAGAAGGGCTAGATCCAGGGTGGAGCCATGCTGGGCTCATACAGGGGCCAGACATTGAAGGAAGAGTAATTCTATGACCTAGGATGCTTCTTGAGGAGGGTTGCTGCATGGCTAGAGTCCCTTCACCAGCGTGTTCTTTTATTTTACTGTATTTTATTGTATTTTTATATGGACCACTGGTCCACAAATACTTTGCCTGGTATCACCAAGAACCTGTCAGAAGCAGTTTTCTTTCTTTGTAAGCAGAACAGAAGGGAAAAGCAGTTGCATTCTTGCTTGTTTTGGTGGGAAATACCAAAAATGGAGAGAGGGGACAGGAGAAGAGCTGTAATTGCAAGATAAGAATCTGCCAGATTCTGAAGGAGAAGAGCCCTCTGCAAATCACTTCTGTCCCCAGCTGTAGCTGTATTCAGATACCAAGTTAGTTAGCTTGCTTGCTTTTGTCAGTCTTCTGCCATGTTTAATCAGCTGTACCGTTGAATTGGTAATTTGAGCTATGCTCTTTGGGGCCACTAGATGGCTTTGCTCTTGTCCTTGAGAGTAATAACGGGAAAGAGTTGCGAGTTTTCTGCACTGAACTTCACCTACAAACAAAGAAAAGTTGGTCTTACACAGTACGTCCAGGATTCCTTCTCCCCATTAAAGATTTGCCTGAATGTTTTGCTTGGTCTAGTCCTTTAGGATATAGAACATGAGAGATGTATCTTTTGCAAAAACTTATCAGAGAAGATACCCACAGAAGTCTTATATCTATGATATTTACTAAGGTCTAGGGACTTCCAAATTTGGAAATTTTGTGGGTTCATCTCTGCTGTGTATCATAAGCTTAAGAAATCTTACTTAATTTCTCTGTCTTTTGGATGGAGAAAAAGGATCTGTCTTCAAGTGAGAAGAGAATCATGAAGTAGCTTAGTACTGCTTGTGCACAGAACTACAGGGATCATGAACTCTTCCTCCAGAACTCAATTTGGCGTTAACGTAGTCAAATAAGCATAACTGTGGCTGTGCATATCTTATGAGCTGAATATCTAAGCACATTCAGGGCTCTGAATGTAGACCCATTTTTTTTGAATTTCAAATGTTCTTCTCCTGGTGTATCTCTACCATCAAAACAGTAGTGACCACTGTCAACACAGATTAAAATTAAAAATGCAAAAATATTTTAATATTTTAATACGTTTGCTAACTGATTAATTTCTTGGTTTGAATCATTCCTTCAGCAGAGCAGCTAAGGATCTAAACTAATACTGCTTATGGTGCTATTCCAATTTGCAGGAGGAAATGTATTAAAAAGCTCCAAAAGCTTCAAAAAAAGTATAAAAGTGTCAAGAACAAGATTGGGATGTTATGAACTTAAATCTAAAATTGAAAAGATGAAAAAATAAGAAAACAAAGATTTTTTTTTTCAGTTTTTATTCCTGGGCTTCTCTCAGGAGTTTAAAGCCGTGTTCCTATTCACTGTCAGACTCCTCTAGTCCGAAGCTAGCATTTTAATCTCCTTTTAGCCCATGACCCAAGTGGCTCATCCCACATTGGTGTTTTCCCTTTGCTTTTGTTTCTTAGCAGGTAAATTTGTCTTGATACCTCTTCTACTGTATGGAGTGGCAACATCCAAGTCTCTCTTGGTCTGACACGTCTGCTCAGCTTATCAGTCCCTGTGTTGTTACTCCACAGTCACAGTTTTCCGAGCCCAGCCAAACCCTTAAATCATAAATCCTCTGATGCTTTCTGGAAGTCATCTCGTCCATGATCCATATATCCTTTTTTCTCCCCAGTCCTTAAAACCAGCTTGTTGGAAACTTCCCCCCCAGCACGGTGTACAATTTCTGGGGCAGTGCAAAATAACAACACCTCTCTTCTCAATCCTGGCGCTAGTCCTTGCAGGATGAGAGCTGCCTTGTAGATTTTTCTACATTGATTGAAGGTAAATAGATTTCTTTTAATAGGATTGCAGAAATGCATGAGAGTAACAAATTTATTGCCCTGAAAACACAGGAGGTCTGTTGCTTCTCAAAAGAAAAGACACTTTTTTAATGAGGAAAAATGTTACTACTTTCTTTGCTGTGTTTTTAGAAAAGCTAAGCTATCCTGCCTATAATTTCTAATTAGATAAGCAAACTTAAAAAGAGACAATGAAAATGGTTTCTCCAGAAATATAGAATTGAGAGGACACACATGTGCACGTGCAACTCTTAGTTCAGTTGTGGGTGCTTTCTGCATAATATTTATTATATCTGAACTCTGCTATCATGCTTTCTGTCTGTATTCCTCTGCAGCATCATCTGTTTTTACCGTTTTCTTTGCCTCATCCTCACACCTCACTGAAAGTTCTTTCAGTGCTGCTTGTCAGAGTTTCCTTGTCCTTTCAGGTGTGCTCACTTTCTGCTTTCAAACTTCTTCTCATCTTTCATGTGTCCGTTCAAAGGAGACTTCTACAGCTCCCATATTTGCAGTCCATTCTACCCCGTTCCCCAAGGACATGAGCTATCAGGATTTGCCCAGGATGCAGCAGGGCTCTAGCAGTTCAGTAGAGACAAAGTGTTAGACTGTAAACTCTCAAAGAAGAGGACTGTACTTGTGTTTCTTCACTGTATTGAAATTACCTAACATTTACAGCACACTTAATAAAATCAACAGCATTATCAATACAGAAAAGGAAGCAAAGGGGAGTTGTAAGTTACTGTTGTTGATATTATATTGCTAACAGTTTACAGCACCATTTCTGTCCTTATTGAATTTAGACTCATGACTTTTTCAGCACCATTCATATAAACGATATTATAAAATACAAATCAAAACTCCAGCTCCATGAAGGGAGTTATGGGTCCAAAGCACTTTTATTCATGTCTTATTTACTTCAGTTATTCCTTTAACAATATACTTTCTCAAAAGGAGATCTTAGTGGTCATAAGCAATATTTTTACTTTATTTTCCTTGTTGCATGAGCATTTAGGTAAGTTTGTCAACCTTTGACACATATAGGTGATATTAGATGTTGTAAGAACAAACAGTTCATGTACAACTGCAGAACAAATTGCACATTCTTAACCATTTGCAGTATGCTGAAATTAAAGATGCATGTATACTTATATGTAAACACAAGTAAATTCCATTTGCTCAAGTAAGAGGCAAACAGTAGTTGGATCCATCTTGCTTCATTTAGGATGGCTCTTTCTTCTCTCCCGTTTACAGTTTGAAAATATAACTTCCCGATAAAATGTTTGGCATTTTATATTTATTTTCATTTTTTTCTCTTCCCTTCTCTCTTTGTTCTTTGGCATCTACTGGGACAATATATACTTAAATTTTTCCTACAGCTCTTAAGAACAAACATAAGCTGCGAAAAAGTTTTCTGTTTACAGAAGAAAAAATGCTTCTATCCTGAATTTCCTTTTAGTTTTAAAAAGCTGTATATTTTTATATTTTGTTAAAGGCTAGGCCCTGTACACTCCCTTCTTGCAAAACAGAAGAATTTAATGATTAATTTTTTTTTAATGATTAAACTTTAATTTAAAGGATTTAACCCTCCTGTTACAGGGTATAAATTCCTGAAAAGAAGAATTTGCAAACTCACTCAAATCATAGTGTAGACAAGTGAAAACTTCCAATTTCTGATTAACTAAGGATCAGTCTTTACCAGTTTCACCAATGGTTATTTTAGCAAGGCATATACAAGTCATGCTTACTCCATTGCAAGATTCCCATATTTGATAACTGGTGAAATGTCCCTTACTCCGTTCCTAGTACTTCTGTCTCTTTACTTCCTCCAGCAGCTCATGAGAAATATGCTTTATTAATGTACAAATTTTAAATATAGTACAGAGTATGTTGAATGTAAAATTAAAATACAAAGCATAGGAAATTTTATACTGCATTATTGTTTCTACCTTTAATCAGTAGATTAAAGGTTTTAATTAACTAGCAACTGTCAGAAAATGCAGGAGGTTTGTTTGCCGCAGATTTAAAGCTTAGCTTATTGCAGAGAGTTTAACTATTTTCATCTGTTAAATGTCTGCATTAGCTTGTTGCTAGCATCAAAAAGGAGGAGAATATTAAGTAACTGCAAAAGGAAATGATAAAAAATGGAGATCAGCAGACAAAATAAGTAGACTTAAGTCTTCTAATACTGTCTCCCATAAGATACTCATCAAGAAGCTGATGAAGTGTGGGCTGGTTGGACAGTGAGGTACGACAAAAACTCTCTGGATGGCTGAGCCTAGAGGGTGGAAGCCAGTTATGCAGAGGTCAGTGTTGGGCCCAGTAGTTTTCATTGTCTTTGTTAACGATCTGGATGGTTGGGCAGGGTGCACCCCCAGTGTGTTGGTGACTCAAATTGAAAGGTGTGGCTAATGTGGCAGAGGACTGTGCTTCTATCCAGAGGAACCTCCACAGGCTGGAGAAATGGGCTGACAAGAACAACGTGCTTCAATAAAGGAATGTGTCAAGTCCTGTACCTGGGGAGAACCTGTACTTTAGACACCAGAACATACTAAGGGCCACCTAGCTGGAAAGCAGCTCTGCAAAAAAAAGAACCTGGGGATCCAGGTGGATGCCAAGTTGAACGTGAATCAGCAGCATGCACTGGCTACAAAGACAGCTAAGTGTATTCTTGGCTGCATTAGGCAAAGTGTTGCCCGCAAATAGAGCGAGATTACTCTTCCCATATACTCAATACTGATGAAGCCACAATGGAGTACTGCGTCTACTTCTGGGCTCCTCAAAACATGGACATATTGTAGGGAGTCCAAAAAAGGTCATCAAGAGATGAAGGAACTAGAGCACCTTACCTACGAGGAGAGGCTGAGGGGGCTGGGAGGCTGGGACTCTTCAGCCTGGAAATGGGAAGGCTCAAGAAAAACCTCCTCAATATATATATATAATACTTGAAGGAAGAGTGCAAAGAGAATGGACTATGTCTCTTTTTAATGATGATCAGTGCCAGGGCATGAAGCAGTGGGCACAAACTGCAACACAGGAGATTCTCTCTGAACACTGGGATGCACTTCTGTGTGGTGCTAGTGATAGAGCATAAGCTGCACAGGTTGTGAAACCTGCATCCTTGAAGATATTCAAAAGCCACTTGGACAGGGTGGCTGGGAATCCTGCTCTGGTGACCCTGGTTGAGCAGGGATTGGACAAGATGGATCCAGATGTCCCATCTGGCCTCAGCCATTCTCTGACATTGTAATTCTCTGAAAATTTCAAATTAACCTTCAAAAGTTAGTTTGATACTGTTAAGAAGATGTAAGCTAAGGCAAAACCTGCCACTAATGCCATCTGTAATACTGTGGCTCAGTAGCAAGACTATTGATGCCTTTTTAGCTTGAGCTTCTGCTATTATATTGTTCTTTGAATCTTTGCACAAATATTGTATCAGTCCATTCTTCTCTTTCATTGTTTTGAATGTCTTTGGTTGGTAATGATCATTTAGATAATGCACTTTCCTTGTCCAAATAGGTTCAAAAGAGAAAATAAGATTTTTCTAATTTTTCCTTAAAATTGGTCACCAGAGAGGTAAACAGAACCTGCTAGAATACTGCTTGGAGAACTAAGTGTTTCTGACAAAGCTTCTGAAAAACAAAACTGGAGATTAAAAAACAATGACTCTGGCAGCCTGAGAGCCAAACCAGCTGGCAGGCTTTGTAGGAGAGTGAAAATATTCACATTCTTAATAATCACTGGAAAATCCACTGGGGAAAATCCACATTCATTTTTTGCTTCTTCTTTCTATTTGGATCATCAGCTTTCACGATTTCTGGATGAGGCAGTGGGATGTCATGAAAACTGTCAGGAGACAGAGGTTTAACTCAAGATATCAGGAATTCTAGGATAGGAGTGAATTGTTGAAGCAGATAGGCCTTGCCTTAAGGCAAATCCCTTAAGCCAAGCTGGAACAGACAAACACAAACACAGGCATCGCTACATGAGGCTCACAGAAGTTCTGAAATTGCACTTGAGATCTTCCAGGCTTATAAAGAAGTGCCCAACAATTCATCTTCTTTCTTTGAAATCAATATTTACTCTGCAGATACTATGGATCCATGAAGCTACTTAGGCGTAGTGACATTTTACAAAGAAAAAAAGAGCTATCCATAAACATAATTTAAGTACATTTTCTCCTAAAGTATATTAAAATGTGCATATGTAAATGAGCTAAAACACTTAGCAGTATTTTCCTATCAGTGCTATGACTATTTCAGAAAATTTTACATACTTTTTGGTACTATGTATTTTAAACTACTAGTTTTACGAGCATATATGCACACTAACATATGCTTATGGAAATCATCTCTCCAAATAGGGATTTTGAGCTTCACAGAATGTGGATAATTTGCCTTGCCCATCTTAGAAATTCCTTCAGTAATGAAAATGGCTGTCAGACAAATTCCTGGCAGTAAGTGAATGATGGTGTTGGGAGAAATTTTTAAAAGTGCTGAAAGAACACAGTGGTAATTATTATTGATTTATGCATATTCAAATGTTTGGTGTGGTGTCCAGAGCTGACTAAGCTGTGCTCAACACAGAAATGCACATAATGTAGAAGGAAGGACTTTGTCAAGAGACCAAGCCCTGAAGTTAGTAGGCACAAGTAATCAAAAGAGAACTGAGGGATGAAAGGGACTAAGTGATATTGAGAATGTGAAACTTGTTTTCATCAAGGGCCACGCAGGCATCTCCAGTGGTTCTTAGAAGTTCAATGGAATGCTGCAACATATGGGACAAAGAGTTGGAAAGCCAGGCAATGAGTGCCTAAAAGACAGCTCTGGGGCCTCCAATGTCATTCAGTAGATAGGTGGAGCGGTGTGGCAGTCAGTTTACAAAAGACGCTTTCCACCTTCGAGCAATAACTGTGGCCTAATGCCCTCTTGCCAATACAGGGACTTCCTTGTGATCAGACATCACACAAGTCCCAGTTTTCTAATAATTCAGTATTGTCCAACAGTAATAGAATTTTGTTTTCCCCTGTGCTATGCTGTTCTAGCCAGGCACCTCCTTTTGCTGATGGCCGGTGCCAGACCTGCCATGGCCTTGCTGCTGGGCTGTTGGAAATGTGTTTATTTTGAGAGCCACATCTAGACAATGAAACAATGCTGGTTTCCAAGGTGAATTTTGGATGTCTGCAAAAAAATGTTAAGGAGTCATTTCCATAGTCATAACGGTAGTCTGTTTTATCCTTTGCATGATCACCTAGTTTCATGGTACCCAGACATACATTCTGAAGTTACTCTACCTTTTGTAAGTATGTTCATTCAGGAGTTGTCCAGGATGAGGTAGTCAGCCTCTCTACCTCTCTCTACATAAAATCTGTTAATGGTTGTGGTAGACGTTCCTGTAGCAGCAGAATGCTTTGAGGCATATCTGAATGATAACTAAACACTGCTTTGATGTCTTCCAATTACAGTTTAGAGAGTAAATTGTGCCATGTTTGGAGAGTAGTGTTCTTGAAAAGCATAGCAGTAATAAGGGCCAAACCCATATGACGTGCAAATAAAAAACAAAGGAAATGACGAAGAGATAGCTTATGATTGTTGGATGAATCCAAACTGCTTTAGTTGTTTTCCCAGTGTTATCAATTGTTCATGCCTTAGGAACCTGGATTTGTCACTAGCTGGGCTGTGTGATGCATACACTACAATGTGACTTGCTCTCCATTCTCAGTGAGAATATGCCTCATTCATAATTCACTAAAATGTATTTTTAAAATAATATTACTGCCAAAAAAAAGTAATACATACAGATTTTGCTATTTGTTTTTCACAATCTGATTATGGGCTTCTTATTTTTCAAAGCTTGCACTGTTTTGTGTCAAGAATTAAGTCTCTTAAATATTTGCAACATGTTGTGAAGCAAATATTTAGTCACTTGGCATTTCATTCCCATTTGTAGTCTTTAAAGAGTGTCAAAAACATGAGAAGAAACCCTTTCTGTGGAGAAATCTGTAATGTACAAGGAGACACTGCTTCATCTGAGGGGAACTTGGAGACTGACAGCTGGGATGTCACAAGGAACTTGAGAAAATCCCATACAGGCACTGAACTTCTCATCTCCTTGTTACTGTCAAACAAGACTTGTCCAGACAAAATATCAATTTGTTTCACAAGACAAAAGCAGAAGTACATAACTACAGTTACAACAAACCCTGAGAATAACGCAACCAGCGAATACTGTAAGTTTCATGGAAGGAAGCACACAAAGCCATTACAACTCACACAACAGAATGCCAGAGGCACATATTGCTTTCTTAGTTTCAGTTTTCTGAGGGATATTGCTGGATGGAAGCAACTAATGAAGCAGAAGAATGAAGAGAATCAAAAGAACATAAAAAGACCAAAGGCGTGAAATGATAAAAGGTATGAAAGATCATGGGTGTGAAACAGAAGTAGATAAGATCTCCCAGAAGAAGAAAGGAATGAACACTCATACATAAAGTATTGATTGGGCTGCACCGTTTTATTAAAGGCTATATCCAAGGTGATAGCTTTACTAGTTGCCACGCTTTCTTCTAATAGAGGTGGATTAATTTAATTTGAGAATAATAAATTGGTTTAAAAATGATTTTTTGTTTCTCTTAAAATATTCAATTATCATCAAATTCAATTAATACTTAGGAAAAAAACTTGAAAGAGAGCATAAGACAAATTTACCATCCTGGTGGGGCAGTGTTCCTATTCCCTTGAAAGTACCAGGGTGTCAGGGCACTCCTCTAGGTCAGGGTGAGATGCCTTTTCCTCATAACTCTGAGCATGTTTTTGCTTTTTCAGGAATATTTTACTTATCAGGTTAGAAGACTTTTGAGATTAAGACATTCAGTTATTCCTAATGGTGTTTGATATCAATCATTCTTGCAGTAGGTACCTGTTAGGACCACAGCACAGGCCAGAGATACCTGAATACTAATCATGGCTGTAGCAGAAAGCGATGATTCTCAGCTACAGGAAATAGTGTGTAGACACACTTTGCATATCCCATAGTTAAATAGTTTGGAGCCTGGCCATGCCTGCTTCTGGGGCATCTGCCCGCGTTTTCTTCCAGGAAAGCAAGGTACAGTTGTGGCATTCGAGATCTCTACCCAACAAGGCAGTAAAAAGTGGTGGGTATGTTCATGGTCTTAATACCCCGGAAAGCTCATAGTTTAGCAGTTAACATCTGAAGCCATTTATTAGTGGGGAATATGGCTCAAGCTGGCTTAAATACAAGAAGCAGATAAAAACAGCGTCTTCTTTGTGTTAAGTTCATGAAATACTACTAGACAGCGCTTATTTCCTTCTTGAAGGCATCTAAATATGTCTGTATTTGAGGTGGTATTGCTATTATTATGTTGGTGTTTCACAAGTACCAACAAATGAAAGTTTCAGCTAACATCAAAAGGATCATTATGTGTCAAGCAAATATTTTTTTTCCAGGTATTCATGTTGCAGTAATTACACTTTCATCAACTTGCTTCCCTTCACATTTCACATGGAAAAATCAACTATTTTCACAGCTTAATTAACAAGAAATATGTCAGGATAAACTGTTTGAATTAGAGTTTAAATTACTGTTTTTGTTCCTAACAGGGTTTTATTTATCCTCAGTACTAAAATATGACAGCAGCACTTTCCGCACAATAAGCCGACTGGAAAAATTGCATTTACAGAAGAATGTTTCATGGCCTCTGTGTCAGAGGTTGTTTTTATTTGTTGATAACTTTACAATACCTAAATGCTTGGGCTGAAATTTTCCAGCATAGGCATCTATTTCTAAATAACTTTTTGCTCACACACAGATTTATAGTTACAGCTGAATGTTTTAGTTCTTTCAGGAAAAAAAAAAAAAAGAGTGAGAGGGCTACAAGAAAATATATGTTATATTCCCTGCCTGAAGAGGGCAGATTGTGTTCCCTCCAACACATTTACCTAGGAATTTGTGCTTAGTGATAGCAAGGAAGTAACTTTTGTACTAGATATATTGCTTTTAATTTTTGCAAGAATCTTACCTGAATTAGAATTTTTTTCTTCTCTGCTACTTCACACGTAGCAAAGAGATCTTAGATTATTGCAGCTGAAAACTCCACATGAACATTTGTTCTGGACTACACAGGACATTCACCAGATCTGAACTGTGTTGGTGTGTGCTGGGGATGGGATAAGAACCATAGAATCAAGACTGGACAGGACCACTAGGGTCATCTACTCCATCAGCCCATTCCTAACATACCCTCTGACCACGTCCCTCAGTGCCACATCCACAAAGTTCTTGAACACTTGCAGGGACAGTGACTCTACCACCTCCCTGGGCAGCCTGTGCCACTGCCTCATCAGGCTTTCTGAGAAGAAATTTTTCCTAAGTTCCAACAATCAGTCATCTTCTGCCCAGATCTGTGGGCTGCCATCCTGTTGAAATTACGTGATTGCACTCCGCATCTCACCTGCCCCATTTACTGTGCGACATGGGGCCCTGAAGTAAAAGAGAGTGCTGGCTGCAGGCTCATGCTTGTATCCGTGTAGAAACTGGGAGGTAAGGGAGGAAATAGACAGGAGACAGCTAATGGAGATAGGACAGTTTCCTATTTCCCATCAACTGTCCTGCCTTAAGAACAAGTTCCTTGCACTGCCTTAGATTCAGCGCCTAAATCATACAAGTTTAGGAATATTATCTGGGTGTGCTGATTGGAATTGCTGGATTTCCTGAAGTGCACAGATTCATGTCAGTTAGGACATTTTTATAAATGAAAAAGTGTGGCTATCATATCCAGGTTTGACTCTGGATGTCTGAAAAAAGTGGATAGATTTTATACTCATTGTCCTATCTCTCTGGACATAAAATTGAGATAATAGCACACCAGAATTGCAGAAATGAGCATGTTAATTGTTAGTACATTTTTAGATTAATTACTTGGTTAATAACAATGATGAATGCCACTGAGAAGCCTGCGAGGAAAGAAGTAATTCTGCCTGTGCTATATTACACAGATAGCAGTTGATGCATTTGATGTATGTTGAGGACTGGGGAAGAAACAGCGTTTTTAAATATACATTTCCGTTTGAATATCATTATTGCTGACTGCCAAATGAGGTACTGCACCAATAGAAAGACTTGAACATGTTTATGTGTTCAGAGTGAAGGGCTATATTAAGATCAGATAGACTGATTTAATTCCAACATTTCCAGACTTATGAGTTTTTGCTGCTGTTGCTGCAATGTGAACAATATCTTTAACTCATGTGAAGCGCTCCCCAAAAAAATTAGATCACGTATTGGAGAAAAAAATATGCTCTTGGCAATACTGTACATATTGAGGTAATGAGGTCTAAAAATTTCATAAACTTTGTGATTGGATCAAATTCATATAACTTCATTATGTGTGGGATAGTGCGGTATTTGCAGTGCTCCAAAGTGTTTTCATTAGTACATTACAGTGAAGTGCTATGGAAAACGGGTATCTCAGCTGCTTAAATCCATTTAAAATTCCAGTTAATGATGACCTAATCATGAAGTTGGAAGAAAATTACCACAATGTGGTGTGTTCCTTTCAATGATTTTAGGCTGATATTTCATTCAAACATACTTTTGATTTTGACTTCCCAAATGGCTCCCTCCACAGCAATGCAAAGGGTACACTGCATATTGCTGTTTAAGTCCTTAATCGTTTTTTCTGCCTTTTGTTACTTTTCACAATTTTCTACTCCAGTTATAATATAACTTTTAATCCAAAGTATCCTGCTTGAAATCTTGTGAGACTCATGGTTACATCTGGTTGAAAAAAATGGGATAAAATTCACAAAAATGCTGACAGTATTCCCTTACTTCCCTTTTGTGCCCAACTGCAATAAATTGAATGGTATCTAGGGGGGTTGTTTATTAGCTTTCCTTTTTCACTTTCTTGCTTTTGCCACCTTGCCAGTTTTTAAAACTTTTTCAATGGTTAAAAAAGTCACTGATTAGCAAAATAAAGATTTGCATCATTTCCTTTGGGTTTACAGGACTGTTCTGTTTTTTTTCTTTTAGTTGTTTTTAAAAGTTGCCAAGCAACAAATGGCAGCATGAGAGCTTTTCCATTCTAAAATCCCTTACCAATCGATTTTATTTAGTGACAAAAGTAAAACTGAGTAAATTTTTATAGTGGTTTGTGTGCATCTCAATAAATAAATAAATAAATAAATAAATAAATAAATAAAAGATAAAAAATTAAGAAATATATTCTCAGACCTTTTCATCCTGTCCCCTTAATCCGCTTAAAAATTGAGACCTGAGAGGTAGGAGCTATTTGACTGATGTAGAGGAGACTGAAATGTATGATGATGTATTTTCACCAACTTCACATCCACTTCCAAAAATATTTTGTTTTGATGCAATTTCTTGCATTCTGCCTGAAGTATGTATAATTAGGAATATAAGTAAGAAATAATGATAAAGTAGAAACAAATATTTTAAATTTAGACTGCAAGAAAGTTTTGAATTGTTTGTTGTTTCTTTTTTAAAGATCTGTCACTGAGTTTCCACGAGTAACCTTCTGTAACCTTCTGTGCTAACATTTATATTAATGTATTTAATTTTGAAAGTGTAAGGGAAGATTTAAAAAAAAAGATTAAAAAAAAATTTACATATGTAAATACAGTAAAAATAAATAGAAAAGGTAGATAAAGGTAATTGAGGTAAAAGTAGCTACGTTATGCACTTTACAGGGGAGAAGAGATTGGCTCTAAGAGGTGAGTCATTCTGAAAAGGAAGCATATTCTTCCTCAGGAAACTTCAGGAGCCCACATTCTGCACAAAGGTACCATTCTTCCGTGATAATTTGTTTATAATCAAAGGGATACAAATCATAAGCAATAAGTGAGCTGAAATCCCAGCATTATACTCACTGATGACCCTCTGAGCTTCACTACTTGCAGGAACACATTTAATGAAGGGGAGAAAGTAGTGACAAAACATCGACTTGAACTTAAGAACTCAAGCAACTGAGAGAACAATTAGGAGAACTCTACAGCTCTGACAATACAATTCTTATGTTAAGTGCATTTCTTGGGGCAGAGGAAGAAATGCACGTCTGATAGACCTTCCTAGTAATGCACATTTGTACGTTAGCATCTTGGAGCTTGAAGCAGAGTGGCTGGACAGCTGTGTGGAGGAAAAGGATCTGGGGGTGGTTGACTCTTGTCTGAACACGAGCGAGCAGTGTGCCGAGGTGGCCAACAAGGACAATAACATCCTGTCTCGTATCAGAAATAGCATGGCCAGCAGGAACAGAGAAGTGATCATTCCTCTTGGCACTGGTGAGGCCACACCTCAAATGCAGCGTTCAGTTTTGGGCCCCTCTCTACAAAAAAGACGTTAAGGCCCTGGCACATGTCCAGAGAAGAGCAATGAATCTGCAAAGGATCAGGAGCATGAGTCTTATGGGGAGCAGATGAGGGAACTGGGATTTGTTCAGTCTGGTAAAGAGGAGGCTCAGGGGAGACCTTATCGCTCCCTACAAGTGCCTGAAAGGAGGTTGTGGGGAGGTGGGGTTTGGCCTGTATTAAAAAATGTGTTTAAAGGAGAAAAAATGTTTGTTTTATATACTTCTTGTGGGTAGGAACATAAAATATTTTGCTGTAAAGGTAGTTGTGTGTTTACATTCACAAGCAGTAGTCTCCACAACCTGAAGAACAAGCCAGTCCATAAATGTGCATTTCAGGCATCCAGTGTAGATTGTTGCTTTATTTTTGGTATGTCAGCTAGGAAACTTTTAAACACAGCAAAAGCATAATTAGATACATAATCCCACTGGGGAAGTATCAGCAAAAAAGTCTAGGCTGTTTCTCTGTTCAATTGATAGGCAGGCATTTGGTGTGACACTGGGCCACTTAATCTTGGTGGAAATCTATAAATGCACTGAAGCTATTTGTGATCCTTGCTGACCAGTAAGGGCAGGATCATATGTAATGAACATTAACTACAGCAGCAAGTAGTGTGTACTAGGTAATTCCAGATGTGCAAAGCATACTGAAAGAAAACTTTGGGATCACATCCGTGTTTAATGGCCACCATATGTCCTAAAACCCTGTAGAGTCCAGTGAGGCCATAAGAAGAAAATGTTTGAAATTAAAATGTAGAAATAATTTCAAAATATCTGTTGGTCCTTTCTTTTTTCAAAAGCTGCTTGATAGTACTTCAGAATAATCTTTTTATCTTCCTCCCCTTACCGTTTCTGTACTTGCTCCTTCTTCCAGGAGGACTCTTCTATTAGCAGCACATCTTCTTCATTAGTAATTATATTCTAAAGACTTATAAAAATATCTCGTAAAATATGTGCACACTTTTTAATGCCCATCATGGGCAGAATGGTTCATGTCTACCAGCCCGTGACCATCAAACTTGTAAATGTGTAAAAAGATGCACCAGCTTTCTGAGCTAATGCAAGAGTGGAGAATAAATAAAAAGTGTGCACTGATCCCTGGGAAATACTGCAAAAACTGTACGATTGAACAAGCACTTTTGTAGTTTTGATTCATGGGCTGGGGAAATGCATGCTTCCAGATGGGTACAGGAATATTTCCTAGCAATGCTGCTTTCTAAACATGAACATCGTTTAGAGTGTCAAGGTAAAAGGAAGATGAATTGCCTCTTACTTCACACTGAAACCCCAAGTGACACAGCTGTCTATCACGTGTAACCATACAACTGCCTGAAAGACTAATCTCTAGCTTTGCTGTTTACCATAGAGATGGATCAAATAATGCAATTTTCACAAGAGCAGTAGAGGTGTATCATCATATGTCTTACAGATGCTAGTCCTGCAGGCAGCCATAGTGACTTTAAAACAGTCAGAGTTTCTGAAGAAATGAACTTGCAGCCTTTGGTAATACATGTAGCAGTGAGGGAATACAGGCTCCACCAGAAATAGAAACAGTCAGAATATCCTATTGTTTCAGCTAAGTCAAACATACAGCTCCTGTCTGTGCTAAAAATCTCTTACAGCTGGACGAACAATGTCTAGGGAAAATTACATTTAAAAAAAAAAAAAAAAAGTGAAATAGTGAAGTGTTCTTCTAAATCACCACTTCTACAACCACTTCTTTCACTTCCCTGTATGATAGCTCTGCTAATAGTTTAACAGTCCCCAAAAAATACGTGGTCGATATTTAAATGTCAGGTTATTTTTTAATTATTATTATTGTTGTTGTTGCTATTTTTTCCAATCTTAGTTATTTCTGCATTAACAGATTGATGCTAAATTTTATTGTAGAACAAAGGTCCTCCTTCACTTACAGTCACAGTAAAATACATACTCTTTCAGGTGTGCCCCTGTTCTGATGCTAATGAATGAAACAGCAAAACTTTCATTATGAACAGGGAGGGAAAGTCAGGTACTCAGTAAAATTCATAGAATCATGGAATTATTTAAGATGGAAGCGACCCTTAAAGACCATGTAGTTCAAACTCCCCTGCTACGAACAGGGACACCTACAGATACATCAGGTGCCAAGAGCCTTGTCCAGCCTGACTTTGAATGTCTCCAGGGACCTGGTTCATTAAATTCTTGTACACTTACCTAAAACTATTGGTTTCACTGTGAAATAACTCAGACATTGTCATGGCAAAAAACTGGGTTAAACTTGAAAGTGACTTATACATTTTAGATTAGAAAACTGTTTAAAATATGCGACTGCTACCTTTCATATGCATGTCATCCACAATGTGTATTGTTGATTGGGTTGCTTCTTATACCAGAGATGCGCCATTCTTTGAGCTAAGCCTATGGGAAAAGTTCTGTTAGATAGGCAGCGTATTGATCCCATTTCCACAGAGTAGACGCAATTTTGATTGCACTCCACAGGTTCCAGAAGCTGCATAGTTCTGATCTCCATCTACTCTTTTTAAACCAGGACCAAACACTATCACAATAATTATCTTTATATATATATATATATATTTGCATTCTAACTCAAGATTTCAACAGAAATGACAAGTTCCTGAACTATTCAGCTCTTATTAAAATTAGATTTAGATGTCTGGCATGAAATGAACCTTATTCAAAGGCAAATTAAACGTGAACCAGTAGAATAAATTGCATTTTAGGTCTCTGTTTGTCTCTAGCGACCCATGCTGCACCATCTTCCTGTTAAAATTTTAACTCTTACTTCTTCAGTAGGCACAGAAATACAAGTTTGTTTATGTTAAAACAAACAAACAAACAAAACTAGTAAAATTTAAGTAGACAGTGGTTATAGCAAGTTCTTCCATAGCTGAGAGGTTTTTGACTTCTAACACTTCTGGAGTTAATTTGGTGAGAGAACTGCTATCTGTGTGCTTCTGAAGATTACTGAGTTATTTGAAGGAAAAAAAAAAAATGTCAGTATGGCCAATGGTTAGATTCTACAACTGTGCAAAAGGAAGTGTCGCCTTTCAGGTTTTTTTGTCCTTAGTAGTATAAGAGTGTCACAAATAAGAGAGTAGCTGAGTCAAGTTTTACGATGAAACTTGATGATCCTAACCGGGAAGAGAGATCCTGCAGGCCTCCACGTATGAAAACCAAGCACAAGGTAGGACAGGAAGACTTCAAACACATTATGTACCTCAGATATTTGGGTTTGAATTATATTTTATCTTCATTTTCTGCGATTGACTTTCAGTGAAGAATTGATTGATTTTTAAACCTATTTTTTGTATTTCTGTAGATTGTGCTCAAAATATGACTTCAGTTTTAAATCTACTGTAGTTGTGGCACAATTTGGAACATATAACTCTTTGTGAAACAGTAATTACACTATGTGTTTTGTGAAACATATGGTTTTTTTCCTGTAAAAATGGAGGCTGTGGAACTAGACTTTTCCTTCTCTTCATTTTAGGAGTTAAATCTTAGGAGTTAAGGAGAAGAAAATTCTAGAAAAGGGCTAATGGAAGTAAGAATGAACAGTAGTCTACCCACAGCAAGAAAATTATCAGGTATGCAATAGACTCATGGGAATGATTATTAGCTTTAGCTCAATTTCAAAATGTGTTCCATTCTAAATGAGACTTCAAAATTGTCTATAATCTCCTAGCCTTTTCTGAAAGCTAAACAATATGCCTGTTGTTATTAATTACCAGTATAAGTCTCCTTGCCATTACCCATTCTTTTTTTTTTTTTTTAATTCAGATCAGTCACACATATAGGCAAAGATAACACACAGAAAGGTTGAAGGAAATGAACATGGATTTTCACTGTGGTTATTTTTTCTCCTTTTTTTCTGTTTGCAATGGCAGCAAGCATGAAGGCATCTGTGCCTGTCTAAATTCAGCCAAAACCATCTGCCAATAAGTTGTATCTAAAGGGTAGAAAATCTAATCGTGACTCAGAGGAGTTAGAAGGGAAAGTGTGCGAGAATGCCCAGGCAATGAGCTGTGGATATGTGTAACAGTCATCCAAAATGGGATGGGAAGCAGTTAAATGAATGGGGGGCATCTATTATTATCATACTTATACTACATGAACTGATAATTAAACAATTACAGCATAATTAGTACAACATATCTCCGCTCTTCCTCCCATCTCCAACCTCCTCCTCCTCAATGACAAACCATTAAGAAACCAGCTGCATGGTAGTTCTGTACAATGGTAGTTACTTAAAATCAGTACTGGCTCTCAGTTATGGTGGCATCATAAACTGATTGCCTTAATGGAATTATTTATCATTTATTATTTATCACATCAGCTCTTAAGTTATTTCTTGCTATTGATCATATTATCCTGTGCAATTTATTTTTCATTTACGTGGTGCAGATTAGCAGCATATGAGAGAGAAACATGGATAATTACTAGTATATTTTCTTTCTCAACAGAGGATATTTTGGGAGAGGAAAACAGCACTGCAGGATGTAAGAGCATAATGAGTAAGAATGTCTTAAATCTAAAATCAGAATCATTGTCTGAGTTACCTCAAGGTAACTTCTACTCTTTTCCCAATTGTCTGTGATAAAACTTTGATAAAGTTTGTGGGTTTCACTGTAGTCGAATGAAAACACTATTAAACACTAGCACAATATTCAGGAAGGCGCTGAAAACCCGACAAGAGCTGAGTTTGAGCTGTGTTGTAGACTAGGACACTTTTAAAAACTTCAGAATTATTGTTACTGTGTATATGTCAGTTCAGTGCAATACACAGGTTGCTGAACTGGGATTCAGGAAATCAAGAATCCCATTTTTGCAGAGAGCCCTAAAATACAGGGGAAGTCTGGATCTGCAGAGCTCTTGTGGTTACCATGTGGTCTCAGATTTTTCACCTGCCACAGTTTTTTTTCCCATGAGCCACTGTCCTGGCAAGTTCCCCATTCCTGGAGTTATGGCAAACACACAGTCATAGAATCATGGAATCACCAAGGTTCGAAAAGACCTCTAAGGTCATCCAGTCCAACCATCCACTTACCACCAGTATTTCCCTACTAAACCATGTCCCTCAGTACATCTAAACATTTCTTGAACACCTCCAGGGACAGTGACCAGTGCACACCGTTCAGCCCCAATACAGAATCTATACACTCTGCTTTGATCTCTGTTCCTATTACTTATCTATCCTCTGTTTTTAGAAACATTTTTAATTTCTCTAGAAAATCATCTTAGCTTTTCATGTCTCTGCTTCCTCGTCTCCTCCTTGTATTGCCAGCTGCAAGTACAAACTATGCAGAGATGCTTGTCACTCACCTGCTGAGTGTCTAACACAGTGAGAAATAAAGGGCTACCCCAAGATAGTAATAGAAAATATGTTTAATGATAAACAATGTAGACAAAATTATCTGGTGCGTATCTTAAAGTGATTCAACAAGCAGAGAGAACATTAACTTTTAAACTGAGAAAATATCTCCTACATGGTCCGTTTCAACCCTTGCATTAATCTAATTATAGGAAACTTCAAATACCAAAATGACTAACAGTTCTTAAGTTTACTGTACTGGAACAGAACCCTAGAAGTTCACTCCAGAAAGAAGATGTACACAGCTAAAAAAAAGTCCGAATGTGAACTCAGATTTGAAAACAACTAAATAATTGGATATACAGAAACATGCTTATCAAAAGTTTAATGCGGGATTTTCTGAATAAAACTTCAGGCAGAGGTTGCTCAAGGATGTTCTGGAATCTCCTCCTAGGAGATCTTCAGAACCTATAGGGCAACCTGCTCTGGGTCACCTTGCTGTTTCTCCAAAAGTTTGTTTGCCTTCACCCAAGACCCTACATTTCTAAGATCTCCTGTTAACAACTATAAAGCTTCCACAGAAGCCCTTGTGAGCATCCTGTCTTTCATAAACCCCAGAGGAGACAAAATTTTGCTGGAATAATGGCTCCCTTGCAGACTAATCCCCACTCATGAGGTCCTCTAATATTTCTGTTCACCTATTGATTCAACTCTCCAAAGACACAACTCCAGTTTCTGTCTGCTGGTGCAGTTGTACCATCAAGCAAGCAGTGGAATAAAAGGGGAAGCACAACCCGTGTTTCCTTCTTGCATAACAGCATTTCAAAACACTACTTGACATCCACTTTTGTTTAGAAAGAAAAAAAAAAGCAGGACATTCATTTTTAATTTCATGAAAAATAACATCACAAGAAAATGGCAATCAATGTCAGCAAATAATTATAAGCAATTAAAAATATGGAGACTGCAATGTAAAAAGCATAGAGTTCTTCATTATTATTTTCAATTTTATTTCAGCATTTCTCATACATTTCTTATTTGAACTTTTTTTTCTGAAATTTTTGTTTTTATTTTAAAGAGGCTTAATTTTTGGTGGGCAAAAAAATCGAGGAAAACGTATACGTCGGTAAATTATGACCACTTATATCTTTCATTTAGTCTCAAAGTGAATTATTGAAGACTGGGGACAATGAGATTTTTGTTTAAATCCTCTGAAGTTTTCACTGTGATCTCATTTCAACTTCCCAGACCAAAACAGCCACTTATCCAGATTTACGGTTAGTCCAAATCTGAGACACTTTACTTTTCCTACAAATTCTAGCAAGCCTTTGCAAGTAATGGTTTACCACTGATGTATCCTTTTCCATGTGTGCTGATCATCACTGTAATTTAGAATAGATTTTATGAGCTTGGCTCAGCTTTGGCAAAAGTTTAGTAGTGGACTTTCATCACAGGTTTTGAAATAAGAGGATAGGCTTTAACAAGGCATAAGATTTATGTAGGGATAAATACAGACTCCCAGGAAGAAAATAAGAAGTTATGAAAATCTATCAAACTTCTGATGAAAGATCTATGAGCAAAATACATGGTAAGTTATTCATCCTGTAGCTGAGAAGCCTATTTTTTGTCTAGTACTGATTATCTCTGTATCTCTAGGGATACATACACAGCAAAAAAAAGTGAAGACTTTTTCACTTTCAGAAGGTATTTTTCAATAATATTTGAGAACTGCCTACAGAATATTTATGTATATTTTAATTTTTTGAGACATTTTTAATGCCTTAGAGCCCAGAAATATTCCAGAAATCAAATCAGGAAATAAAAATAGAAGTTCATTTTAAAAGAATTGGGAAGAATTCCAGCAAAACAAGTATATTGGATTAAAAGATAAATTCTTTTATTTTATTGTATTGGAGTAAAGATAAAGGAGAGGTCAAATAAAAGCATGATGAGAAGAAACGTGAAGCCACTTGTTGTTCTTTCTGTGTTACAACCAATTTTATCCCTGTTAAAAAGGTAAGTGTACCTTAGAAACTTATTTAGTCAAAGAAGGATTACTTTCTTACTGGAAATGAGAATACCATTGTTGTGAAATTATAAGTGATATTACCATAAGCAGGGCAATTAAAGGAAATTTCAGAAGCCTTCACAACCAACAAAGTTAGGAAAAGGCTGATATTTCCAGTGTGCAAAGTCTTGCAAGTATGATGGCATGAATGAAAGCCCACGCCATTAAGCAGACAGAATTATGGTAGCTAGAAAGGCATCAGCCATATCTCAGATAACTCTTTAAGGCTTTCTTGTTACTCTGAGAACCACTCCGCCTTGAAGCAACACATGGGAGAGAAGTAAGGGAAAAATTCACTCTTCTCTATTTCTCTGATAGACTCCTTTGCTTTATATTTCTTAGAAAACAGTGCACAAAAAGAAAGCCTTTCTCATCAGGAAAACAGCAATAATCCTGGAAAAGAATTGACGGGTTGACTTCTAAAATGCATAACTGTAACATCTTGCTGGCAAGTTGGGAAGAACAGAAGTTAATCTAAGAAGTCAATGATGCTGGAAAACTAGGATTCTGAGCGTCTCAAAGTTTAGGTTAGAAGAGCAATGATCTTCTGAGAACCCTTGAAGTCCTGTATGAAGTCCTTGAAGTCCTGTATGTTCCAATATGAAGCTGATAGATATCACTTGTGCTCTATGCATCAACAAAGATTAATGCACAGAGATTTCACACTATGCAAAAGGAAAAAATGTAGGGGGTAAAGTCAGAGAAAAATCTTCATTAAATTTCACTTTAATTATTTTACCATAAGCTTAATAGCATAGAAATTTGGTCCTGCTCCATATCCGTATTAGTGTCTTTTTAGAAAAGGTACAAAGAGATATTCGTGAAACTAAATGAAAATGGCTACAGATACATTAAAAATATATATGAATAAGAAATACATTTGAACAGGATTCAAAACATATTCCATTACAGAAACCAAAACTGGAAAATATTTATTAGTTTCTAGTATTCCTTCATTCAAGGGATGACTTCTGCTGTTTCTAGCGGGGGGTTCCTTTATTTGGACTTAAAATATTTCAGAGAGAATCCTGCTTAGCTCCTTTGCATCTGAATTTGACAATGGTATTTATGCAGTGTGATGTCACTGCAGCAAAGCAAAATCGATGTGGTACTTTAGGTCTTTACCTCCAGTTTAAGTGATAAATATTTCTTAGTATCTACTGCAAGTGACTTATCAAAAGACATCGTAACAAATTAGAAGGTCTCTAGCAATTGTTAAGATATGCTATTGTTAACTTGAATTACATGAAATATATTAAGGAAAAAATTACTAAATAACAACAAAACACTGTTGAACTTCAAAAAATCTGTTACTGAGGTAGGATTTTTCATCTGACAGGAAGTTATGCTTTACTGAAAATACAAACTTCACGGGTCTTAGGAAGTCTAGTAGCAAATCGAAGGAAAACAAGATATTGACAGATTTAATATCCCTGGTTGTTCTAACTTTTATGTTTTTTACGTATGCTGTCACCCACAATTTTCTTCAGATGGAATGCTACAGCAAACCTTTAAAGTGCCCGTTGGGAAATGTAAAGTAATTTTAAAATAAGAAAACTGAATTTAATAACAGCTCTTGATGCTTACTGCTTAGGGTCTTTGAAAATTATAAGCACATTAAATTGTTGGTCTAGTATTATTAAACTAATATTTCACTTTTATTTTACAGTCCATGCTCTAGAAAAGCTTTATGCTCTTGACAATCTTTCAAACACTGGTAACTAAGCAGGATAGATCATACTGCTTTCTTATTGCCAAAAAAAAAAAAAAAAAAAAAAAAAAAAAGTAAAATATCACTGACAGCAGTTTTGTATGTATTATCAGGAATCTGTAACTGAAGAAGATAGTATTTTTTATGTCTTTCTTGAAACTTTTCATCATTGCTGCCACTGGTGAGCTTTGAGTTGCACAGCTAATTGGTTGTACTGAAGCATTCTGCTGTAAGAGTTACTTCACCTTCTCTCCTTGTTTGTCATCCACCTGTTACAACTTGTGTTTTTGAACTGCGAATGCTCTGGGACATAGGCTGGCACACACCGTATCTTTGTGCAACGTATACTACAATGAGGGTTCAACTGTCTGAGGATTACCTGTGTCTATATTCATTTGAATAATTATAAGTCCTAAGCCTGTGAGAGTTCTTTGAAAAACAAAAATGCACTGGAGCAAAAGATGTAACTATTTTCCTCCGAAAATGAAATCAATTTAGTAAAATGTTGCATAAATTAGCATAGGCAGCACAGTTAATAAGAAAGATGTTTCTGCAAGAAATCAGAGCATCAGCTTAGCACATGCAGTTTCTTTGGGCAAATCCCAGGTATTTTAAATTAACTTGTGCTTAAAGAGTGGAAAAACAATATTCGTAGATGTTTTTTCTAAGGTGATATTAGGAAAAAAAGTTCTTTTTGTCATGCTGAAAATATATCTATATATTAAACCATCTCAGATTGCTGAGATGCATATTAAATGCATATTAAATGCATGCTATGTTTAAAATCAAATGTTTCTCATGGAAAAGTTAAATTAACATACTTTCAATGAGTAAAGCAGATATGGACATGGAGTTCATTATTTTTCTAGTAAAGCATAGTTACAAATAGTGCTGTAGGGAAGCTTTCTGACATTTGCATACCTCGTTTTTGATCAAATAACTGTTCAAAATCCGAAGACAGAGACAGAGACAAGATACATCTCTCTTGATTTAATGACACAATGGAAATAATTAAGTGGTCCAAGAGGAATGCAGGTTGCAGAAAAAAATTTGAACTTCAAGGTCTGCAATGAGTATTAACTTTTTATCTTCTGCTTTAGCAGAAAATCTTGCTCTTGTTCTGAAAAGATACTAGAATGACAGGAAAAGCATGTGCAAGGCTCTACCGCATTTTTCCTCTCATTAATGCTAATGCGTGTTTATTAGGTTTTGACTCCCAACCACACATATTTCATGTGTAATTTTGCGTTAAGCCACAGCTCCAAAGCTGCAGGTTTTGATGGATTCTTTTTCTTATTCTTAGATCATGAGAGATGGAGTTTATTAAGCATTACTTTAACTTGCACAGGCTTTATTATCAAGGAACTATAGGTCAGTTGCTATACAAGAAGAGGCTCTCAACCTCCCATTTTCTTATCCTTCCTCATGTTTTTTATCCCACATCAACAACATCGAGGCAGCATGAGGAATTTGTGCGTGTGTGTTTGTGTGTGTGGCCATCATGGGTTGCAATGCTCTTGATGAAAAGAAATCATTAGTAAGTCTTACTGATAGCTGTGCATGAAATACAAAGCATTTGAAATGATTTGTGTTAGTCAGAACTGTGCTTGAAGATGCAAGTACCAAACGCAAAGGAATTCACCAAATAATGTGCTCACAGTTATGTTGAATCACTCTCCTGGACAGACAAGCTGTGATCCTTAGGCAGAAGCTATCCCTGTTAGCCCTTTATATCAGAGGATTCTGGAGATAAAGGCAGTGTGCACTCTACTCCAAATTTGTTGTTCTTTCTCCTGTATTTATATCTACACTGGATGTGACTAAGGGCAATATATTATACTTCCTTGGCTATTTAGATAAATTAACGCCATCTCTCCTGGAAATATATCCTTATGGAGGTCCAAGTGCCTCAGAAACATAAAACAATCTACAGGTGTTTCTATCAGATGAGCTCTAATAAGGAAATAGAATCATACTGTTTCATAATAATTCCCAACTTTTTATTTGTCTAACATGAAATATGTTGTTCAAAATTGACATAATCTTTTATACAAGCAGTTCTGCTGTAAGATGACTCAAGTCATAGCTGACTTCACTGAAATGGTATCTCATCTACCAATGGTCTTATCTTATGTTTTGATATGAATCTAATATTAATCTAAAAAAAAAAAAAAAGTAAAATTGATAGTAGTGAACAAAATAGAAAACAGGTCCATCTATGTTTGGATCTTTTGCTTGACTGGTTCTCAAAAGAGCCACCTTCTACCACTAGCTTTCAAAACTGGAAGTTATGATTGCATCATGGTGATGACTAAGAAAACATTAGGTTTCTACCATAGTCTTGCCTCTAGTGATTTCAAAAGAAAAGTACAGCAAATTTAAAATTAAGTAAAATAATACTAAAATCAGAAGACGAATGATAAACGACCTTCTATAACAGAAGTCTAGAATGCGAAAGATAGCTAGAGAAAATCTAAATAGTCTTTCATTCTACATCTGAAAACAGAAGTTTCCAGTGAAAAGGTAGGTATGTAGAAAATCTAAGATACAAATATTGGGATGAATCTAAAGCAAAATAGATAAAATACTCTAGGATCAAGGTTTATCTCTTAAGAAAGTTGTAATAGTTCGCAGTGTAATTAATGTTACCAAATGAAGAATGAAGCTTTCAGAATACGAACCAATCATCTGAGGTAAACATAAGAGACAGACTGTGAAAATAAAAAGAAAGAGGCAAAAAGACCATGAAAAGACAAACTAGAATCCTCTAACAGATAGAACTGAACACAGTGCAGCAAATATTATGAGCCAAGAAGATACTAAGTGTTTGGAAAGAGAGGCATGCTTCACTTTGGATCACACTGAACAGAGTTTACAAGCCCTGGCCCAGCACATAAAACATGGGCACGGAGGATGACCAGAGCAATGAACAATTTTGTGGCCAAAGTCTTAGGATCATAAATCTAAAAATGATGGAACATGAACACTGAGTCCAAAAACAAAATAGAACTGTAGCTCTGGAGGAAACATCACATAGATAATGGGTAAAAAGTTGGAACACAAAGTATGTAAACAAATAGTAAATGCAGAGAAAACACTATATGGAGGATATCATACTCAACATCTAATTAAGGAATGGAATCATAGAATAGAATCATAGAATCAGCAAGGTTGGAAAAGACCTAAAAAATCATCCAGTCCAACCGTTCACCTATTACCAATAGCTCCCACTAAACCATGTCCCTCAACACAACATCCAGTCTTTCCTTGAACACCCCCAGGGTCGGCGACTCCACCACCTCCCTGGGCAGTCCATTGCAGTGCCTGACCACCCTTTCTGAAAAGTAATACTTCCTAATGTCCAGCTTGAATCTCCCCTGCCGTAGCTTGAAACCATTCCCTCTGGTCCTATCACTAATGACACGAAAGAAGAGGCCGACCCGCAGCTCACTACAACCTCCCTTCAGGAAGTTAGAGAGAGCAATGAGGTCTCCCCTGAGCCTCCTCTTCTCCAGGCTGAACATTCCCAGCTCCTTCAGCCTCTCCTCATATGGCCTGTGTTCCAGACCCCTCACCAGCTTTGTTGCCCTCCTTTGAACACGTTCCAGGGCCTCAATGTCTTTCTTGCAGTGAGGGGTCAAGGAAACATTGTCTCCTCCTTTGAGAAAGCTGAGAATAAGTTTGGAGAATTAAATTACTGAAAAAAGTCTGAGAAAGTCTTGCAGGAGGCAGGACTAGCTGAAGATCAAGGAGATGTGAAAAATTTAGAAAGATCTTTAGATTATGGCTGGGGTTGAAAAAGGGGACAACTAATCCCACTGGGAGCTATAGAGCAAGCAAAAGAACTGGCAGCTTTATTATATCACCAATATATCATAGAATCATGGTATGGCTTGGCTTGGAAGGGACCACAAGAATCATCACGTTCCAACTCCCCTGCCACAGACAGGATTGTCAACCACAAGATCAAGTACTAGATCAGATTGCCCAGGGCCCCATCCAACCTGCCCTGATATGTATATGGGAATTCACCTACATATGGAACAAAAATAAGTACTAAACAAATCTGTGAAAAGGAAACATTTTTATTACCTTCTAGGGGAAAAATCCTAGGAGCAATGGCACACAGCAGCTAATAAGGTCTGCACTGGGCCAATGTGACTGTCTCTATATTGTTCCCTTGGATGCAGGAGTATGGAGAAGTACAGGGACACCAGGTGGCTGCAGATCCAGTAATCTGGGCCCCATGGCTTGACAGCAAGGAACTGCTGAGGAAGAGTATTGTGTTGCAGCTCAGGTAATCAGGGCTCTTTCAGTACTGTTTGAGTTGCTTTTACGCAGGGTCTCCCAATCAGTTTCTAGGAAGGGACAACTGTATGAAAAATTGTTTATTTTATTTAATAAAGGTTTTAATGATTATATTTTATCTTTCAGCCAAAAAAAAACCTGGGAGATAAAGTAATCTCATACTTGCATACTAAACACACACTTTTGGCATGAGTGCTATACAGTAGATTTGCTCACAGTTAGACCAGCAAATTCCCCAAACCATTTGATTTAGCAATCTTCCCTACCATGTCAGTTGGATAGTGCACCAGGTATGCAGCAGGTTTGTATATATCTCTGCCCAGAGCATCCAAAGTAGCACTCAACATAGAAAACCATTTTCAGACATTTTTTGATTGGTTTGAATTTTTTTTCACTGTTCTACACAAAGATGATATCTCTGTCTTAAAAACTGTTCTGCAGATTCTTGAGGTACAGTAGAATAGTCTGGTGCAACATCAATATAATCTGAGTCAGCAGAATCAGCCTTTATTAACAAAATCACATATATTTCATCAAGAAAAATGATCATTGAACTTCATTTGGTGCTCGTTAGACAACATCTGGAATACTGCTCCCAAAATTTGGCCCAACTTTTGGTCCTGTGAGACCAGGATTAGTTCTTATATAGAGACAAGACATTCCTTACCTACTGAGAAGAATACGCAAGCCACTTTATGGAGGTGCCTGATAGCAGACCAAAGCACTAAAAAATGGGAGGTTCCAACTAAGTCCAAAGAAACAATTTTTCCAATTTTTACAAGGAGGGCCTAGCATTGGGACAGCGTATCCAGAAATCTGTAGACCTTTTGCCACTGAGATTTTAAAGACTCAACAAAGCCCTGAGTTGAGGTTGAAATACTGAATTCCCTTCTGTCTGCTTTGAGCATGATTTGAAACAGGTGGCTTCTTGAAGTTTTTTTCCAGCCTGGAATGTCTCATGAAAGGCCAAGTTCCCAGATATTCAAAAGAAACTGCCAAATATTTCTGATTTTCTTACGGAAGATCTGATTGCAGAATGAATTTTATGAAACATGTTGAAAAAAATAATGTGGAAGAATACAATAATTCTAATTCCAAAGTGCAAAGGGGAAATAGGATTAAAAGCTGGTCTTAATTGATGGCAGGAAGATGTAAAATTGTGATGTTTAGAGAATGATTTTGACAGTTTGTTTAGGAACAAGTGTTAATTTATGATTCTAATACCAATGAAAATTTTAGTCTTAAGTTCACGTAGCCTATATTTTCATTTTCAAAGGGCTGCACCTGATCAGTACATTATGCATTCTCCTGTATTCTCAAATGTTCAATAATAAATGACGGTGAAACCTTCAGGTCAGATTAATTAGGTTTTTTGAGCATGCATGTGTACATTAGCATTACAAAGTGGTCTGTTACTGCATAATTAAACCCACAACATACTTTTTTACATTGATTCAGTACCACGCAGGTGTTCCAAGTTAAACTATTTAAAGTTATAATAGTAATCTATGTTGTATACACATTAGAGGGCCAAAGTTAAATGCATAACTTCCTTACATAGTCCATGAAGAATAGCAGATACTTCCACAAAAGGCAACCAGAACATCATTAGCTCATCTATATTAACACTTATAGCCCATTAACTACCTCTTAGCTGACATTTGTCATAATCCATTTCAGAAGATAACTAACATTACTGCTCTACATGGTTGCAAATGTCCAAATTAGAACTGGTCAGGAATTTTCCAATTAAATAGAATATGCATGACAGGTGTTTGTTTGTTTGTTTTTTCTGAAAAAAAATCAATGTACTTGATTAAAATCCTCAGGTTCGATACTCTCTTTTTCTCCTGAAATGCAGCAGGAAGCTACTCCACACAGAAAAATGCATGGCTGTAGGCAATACAATTACATGGACTGTCTTGGAGACTAACCTCAACTTGCACATTACATATCTATTGCTTTCATTTCACTCAGAAACCAATTTGTGTTGGTACAGTTGATCTTCCACAAACTATGGAGGAAGGTTTCTTCTAAAGTGTCTTCTTTATACATCTACAACATATATTGATATATCAGAGCTGCTCTGTTAATACTGCCTTATTGTCATAAGCAGGTAACAAGACAAAATGATTCATCTGATCTGTCTTTAAAATCTACTGAAGGACAAGGTGACTCACACTTCAGTAGTTTGTATTACTCTCCATTGACAAGAAGTGAAGACAAGTGGTCCAGATGCCAGTAAGTCCCAGCCAAACAAATAACACCAATATATAAGGCTAGAACCAACACTATTCTTCTAATAAGGACAAACAGCCTAACTCCTACAGAAAAGCCAGATTTTAAATGTACCTGTTATGCTCGCCTCTTTTTTTCTTTCTTATTTTTCAAAAAAAAAATACAAGATTTGTTTCTGATGGCTGTGGAAGAAACCTGAAAAAAAATTCACTGGAGGAAAGTGCTCCACCAAAATTGAAAGAAATTCATTCAGAAATCACAGGCTGCCAGGCTCTCTCACAACACAGGCTTAGCATAACATCTTGCCTAAGCCCTCTGTCCTCCTCAGGCAGTGACCAACTCAGCTGCAAGTTTAATTCCAGCTTCACAAAGCAACCCTCAGAGTCACTGCAGGCTTGGTATCATATAATGATGAAGGAAGGGACATGAAAGAAGTAGGAGGAGGCTGCAGAGGGTAATGTGCACACTCCAAAAGGAAGCTGAAGCAAAACTGGTAGGGATGGGCAATTTGGCAGAATGACAGTGTAGTCACTAAACCAAAACATAACAGAGCATGCTTGGAGAGCTGGGGAGAAAAGGAACTAATTGCCCTGTCTGTTTCCACTTAAAGAAAGAGTGAAAGATCCCTGGATAAAATAGGAGTATAGCAAGTGTGGTAAGGCCATCACCTTCCCCTGGGCTGAGAAGAGTAGCCAAACTTACAGCCTTTCACCAGAGATGTCAAAGTTCCCATTAAGTTCACATAGCTCTTATATCTCCATAAACAGCCTTTCCATTCTGCTTATTCTTCTGGGGTGTACCTCCCAGAGGTTCCAGTCCTTCCACTCAAATAGTAATTTCTCACTATGAGCAAGGAAGGACCATGAGTACTGGAACAGATTTCTTCTCCCACTTTAACAAATATTTTATTTTGTCTGTGTGGCATAAACAGCAGAATGGCCAGGCAGCAGGCCATGGTGGGGAAGCAGCAGTTCCAGAACGAGTAGTGGTCTCTTCCCTGTCTCTTGCCTGTAGTTGCATATCAGCAGAAGTCAATCAAGGTGGATTTCACACAAACTACTCTTGCAAACTAGGATAGCTGTGTCCATATCGCTGTCAGCCAGGAGTATTTGTAGAGGTAGCACAGACGGATTTGGTGACAGGCCATCCACTGCTGTATTTCTAAAGATGATGGTGAACTTTCAGAAAATTCCAGGCCAGTAGAAAAAATAACAGGATGATTCTCAAGAATTTCTTCTGGATCTTCTTAAGAAAGAGAAATGAAGCTTCTTTTCAAATACTGTAGTCACTGGAAAAAATGATGTTCACCTCCTTGTAGGTGAACAACAACAATACATTGAGGCTGAGGTCATGCATCCTGATCTTGCTGCAGCAGAGCCAAAGAGGCTGTTGTCCTCAGCTCACTTCCAGCTGTCTGTCACCATCACTTTGCTTGAGGTTAGTGCCTTGTGGACATACTCGCATAACCATTCAGAAAAGTGCCTCAGTAGAATCCTGACAAGCTGAAATGCCGTAAATATTCTATATTCTCTAGGCTGAAGTGCTGCAGCTGGGTCTTGAGGTGATTATTGGAATGGTCACATCAGCAGCACTAGGGGTCCAGATGTCTGCTGTCTCTGAGGACTGTTTCTGTACAGGCGATGGAGATAGACTCTTCTCCCCTCATGCTATTGGATTCAGACAGCTCTAAGCCTCTTCCCTGGCAACGCTCCCCTGCCTCTAGTGTTTTCTCAGATCATATTATAATATTTCCCTGACTTGTTGCTTACCTTGGCTGTCAGCTTCTCTGATGTTGTTGCCATCTCTTTACAGCCCCCTGCCTGACAGCTTGTCCCACAGTATCAACTCTCCAGCAGAACCTTCCTCCCACATAGTTCAGATCCCTGCATCTGGCATGTGTTTTGAGTCATAGTTCCCAGTGTTTCAGTTGTCTGTTCTGTAAAGCAGCTTAACTCCTTTATTGCAGGGTAGCAAAGCACTTAAGTTCTTCAGAGAAACAGCAAATCTTTCTTCTGCAATGAAACTAGGCACAGACAGTTGCCATGAGATAGCAATTTAAGTGGCTCTTGAGTTCAGGAGTTACAACAGGATGAGTTTTGGGAAGGGACATAACATAACACACTGGAGGGAAGGGATACTATTCTGGACAGGCTTGAGAGTTAGGCCCATGTGAACCTCATGAAGTTCAACAAGGCCAAGTGCAAGGTCCAAAGTTGCAGAGGTCCTAAAAATGAATACAGGCCAGGCAATGAGAGCAGCCCTGCAGAAAAGGACTTCAGGATATCAATGGAAAAAAAACAGAATATGAGCCACCGATGTGCGACTATAGCCCAGAAAGCCAATTATATCCCACTCTCCTTCAAAAGAACTAGCAGGTGGAGGGATTCTGTACTTGTGCTCTGCTCTCATGAGAATATGAACCTGGGGTTCTGCATCCAGATCTAGAGCTCACAGCATTAAAAAGACATGGGTCTTTTAAGGCATGTTCAGAGAAGGGCCACAAAGATTATCAGAGATCTGGAACACCTCTGACATACTGAGAGGTGGGTTTATTCAGCCTACATAAGAGAAGGCTCTGGGGAAACTTCATAGTGGCCTTTATGTAGTTAAAGGGAGCCTACAGCAAAGATGCAGAGGGGCTCATTTGCAGGGAGGGTAGCAATAGAACAAGAGGTAATCATTTTAAACTAAAAGAAGGGGCAGTTTACATTAGATATTTAGAAAACATTATTTGCTAAGTGGTGTGACACCAGAACAAATTACCCAGAGAAGTTGTAGATGTCCCATCTCCGAAAGTGTGTAAGACCGGGTTGGATGGGCTCTGAGTAATCTGGTTTAGTGGGTGGCAACCTTGCCACAGGGGGTTGGAACTGAATGATCTATAATGTTCTTTCCAATTCAAGTCATTCTATGATTGCATGACAGAGATTCCAAGAAAGATGCATGGGGCATTTCTGTCTTTAAGATATCTTTTTCATTCTTCCTTGGTCTCATCACACAGGCACTGAAGTGCAGCATGAAGGAAAACAATCTATTTTTATTCACTGTTCTGAACTGTCCCTTCCTCATGACTGAAGAAAAGCTCTGTGGCATTCTCTTCCATACCTGCTGTCATTCATATGCCTGAGCCCATAGGTTTGTAACCAGCATGAACAAGGTTCCCCACAACTCCCAGAACTATAGTATGCATTTTTAATGTAAGCCTCTGACTACTGATATAACTTTTAAATGAGATACACGTTATAGTAACTGACTGCACAAGTTACATATTCCTACAGATGTGTATGGTGTTAGATGTCTCCCCAATACTTTCCCACACTGGTATTTGCTGAATTAATTTCTGAATCTGTTTAACTAAGAAAGACTATACAAAACCCATAATGAACATACACATTTGTGAATGAGACAGAAATAATTAATAACTGTTTTCCTCTTTATATATATATATATATATATATAAAGAGAAATACATATATATATTTGTATCTCTCAGTCCTCTTTTGGTGCAAGAGGCTCTATTTTGCATCAGTGGGGCCACTGCCAGAGAGCACTTGCCCTGTCATGACTGAATCTTCCACCATGCTCAATTTCTTAAGTTCATGTGAAAACTGATTTGTTTCCTCAGAACTGAATGAATTTTGTCAGGCTTCTGGAATGCAGTCATCATTGTACTTTGTCATTGTGTAATCTCTATTTGCTGAATGCAACCCAAAAAAGCTGTTCACCTCTAGATTCCATTTGTTTTCATAAAGCCTATTTTGTTGAAAGATTTCCTTTCAATAGCATTTTCTCCCTGATATCTTTTTCATTCCGATTTGAAATCTTAATACTTATCTCCCTGTTTTTTAACCTTGCAAACCATATCAGCTGAATATTCTCATGCTTTCCTCAAGGATTTTTGTAACTATTTGCCTTTGATCTTTTTGTGATTGTTATACAATCAGTGTCAGTCAAACTTCAAACAACATACAGTGGTTTGATGGTTTGAAAGAGAGCTAAATTGAAACTGTATTTTTAAATACATGTATTGCATTTCAGTGAACTTTGCTGAATTTTATTTCTGTTTTTCTTTACTTTTGTTTTTATTCCACTAATTAGTTCACAAAAAAATTTTACTGAGCACAAGTTAATACCTGAAATTGTTATCAGTCAGGTGTAAAAATGCAAAATCAATGTAATAACTCTTTTTCTATCCTTCCCTCTTAGAAGTACAAAGAGAATGAAAACAGTTGAAAACATAACAAATGACATAGAATTTGGGAAGAGAGAGTATATATTCCTTTTGTTGCCCTAAAACCTTTCTTCTTTCAACTTCTTTTGTCTGAAAGAATGGTTTTCATTTGTGTTGCCTGTAATCTACGGAAAATGTGCAGCTGCATGCAACTAACGTTAAGTCTGCAAATGTTTCTTGTAGAGAAACACTGTTCCTGCTGGGGATAAGAGGATGATGGTGATCTTCAGTTGAAGAGGTCCTTGAGTGAAAGGACAGCTCAGTCTAGGCTATACTGACTGAGCACTGCAAGTGTCTCCCTTACTGAACTCAGATCTAGCAGCTAGTCTCTTGGAGGCAGTCTTCAAATATGCAGTCATGCCTCATGAAGTCTGGCAACAAGACATTCAGTCCATCTGATGGACCTATATCCCAGATGATGTTGCTGGTATTAATGTTTTTCGTGGTCCTTGGTCATAAGAAGTAGACTTGGTAGAGGTCAGTCAGACTGTTCTCAGTCCTACAGAGTACTTGGCCATTGGTTGAGCATACCATTTGTTTCTTTCCTGCTAAGTAAAATTCTCCTCCCATCTTCCACTTATCACCACCACAACCTTCAAATGTATACACACTTTCTTTTCCCTCCAGTACTCCCTGTTCTTCAGTCAAATTTTTCTGACATTGATCTTCTCTGGCATTAACCTGACAGCAAGAAATCTAAAACCATTATAACTTTAGATTAACTTCACTTACAACATCTAAGTCAGATAGATAGAATAATTGAATCATTTGAGTTAGAAGGGACACTTAAAGACCAGCCAGTCCAAGTCCCCTGAAATGAACAGGAACACCTACAGCTACATCAGGTGCTCAGAACATTGTCCAGTCTGACCTTGAATGTCTCCAGGGATGAAGTATTCACTGCCTTGCTGGGTAACCTGTTCCAGTGCCTCACCACCCTTAGTGTAAAAAAATTCTTCCTTGCATCCAATCTAAATCTCCCCCCTTTCAGTTTGAAATCATTTCCCCTTGTCCTATCACCACAGACCCTCCTAAAGAGTCCATCACCTTCCTTCATCTAGCCTCCCTTTTAGATACTGGAAGGCCACACTCATGTCACCCTGGAGCCTTCTCTTCTCCAGGCTGAATAGCCCCAGCTCTCTCAGCCTGTCCCCATAGGAGAGGTGTTCCATCCCTTGCATCATTTTTGTGGCCCTTCACTGGACGTGATCCAACAGTCTGTGTCTTTCCTGTACTGAGTGAGGACTGCACATCTGGACGTGGTGCTCCAGGTGAGCTCTCACTAGTGCTGAGTAGAGGGGCAGGATCACCTCCCTCACCCTGCTGTCCATGCTTCTTTTGATGCAGGATACAGCTTTCTGGCTTTCTGTGCTCTGAAGGCACACTGTTGCCTCATGTCCATCTTGCCATTCACCAGTACTCCCAGGTCTTTTTCAACAGTTCTCCAACCTTACATTCCTCAGCTTGTACAGATTCTGGGGATTACCTTAACCCAGGTGCAAGACCTTGCACTTGGATTTGTTGAACTTCATGAGTTTCTCCTGGGCCCGCAATTTGAGCCCTATCAAGGTCTCTCTGAATGGCATCCCATCCTTTGTGTCTACTGCACCACACAGCTTGATGTCATCTGCAAACTTGCTGAGGGTGCACTCAATCCCACTGTCAACATCACTGATGAAGATGTTCCCACATGCTTTGCGAATCTCTTCTGGCCATCTTAAACTTTTGAACTTCAAAATAGCATATAAACATAAGGCACAGATATTTCCTTAGCTCACCCCATAAGATGTTCACAGTTCCTGATCTGGAGATGCACATGACTAAATATCAGTCTAAGACAGCAGCATGGCTCCATGCTTTGAAAAATGCCAGGCTGCTGTCTTGTAGGAGCCCTATGCCTGATGCACGTGCATCTTTTCCTAATTCTTTTGAGTTTTAAGCTGCCCTTAATCAGTTAAGCAGAATGAAACCAGATGGAATGCAAGGCAAACAGAACTTCTGTAAACTGCTAAATTTTTAGCAAATAAGTACTAGAAGTGTGCCAAATATGATGAACAAACAACACTATACAGTGTTACTTAACTTCCATACAACATATATAGAATATATATCATGCATGAAAAAAAAAAGGAAAGGAAAGGAAAGGAAAGGAAAGGAAAGGAAAGGAAAGGAAAGGAAAGGAAAGGAAAGGAAAGGAAAGGAAAGGAAAGGAAAGGAAAGGAAAGGAAAGGAAAGGAAAGGAAAGGAAAGGAAAGGAAAGGAAAGGAAAGGAAAGGAAAGGAAAGAAAGGAAAGGAAAGGAAAGGAAAGGAAAGAAAAGGAAAAGAAAAGAAAAGAAAAGAAAAGAAAAGAAAAGAAAAGAAAAAGAAAAGAAAAGAAAAGAAAGAAAAGAAAAGAAAAGAAAAGAAAAGAAAAGAAAAGAAAAGAAATATATGGTCTATATGGAATTCTTACTATCTTTGGCAGGTATCTCTGAGATTCTGTTACAGACCTTGGCATGGAAATGCAAATTATTATCATGTTAATATCAAGACCTTGTCAAGAATGCCCCATCCCTGGAGGCATTCAAGGCCAGGCTGGATGTGGATCTGGGCAGCCTGGTCTAGTGGCTGGCGAACCTGTCCATGGCAGGGGGCCAAAACTAGATGATCATTGTGTTCCTTTTCAACCCAGGCCATCCTATGATTCTATGAAGAATTCTGAAGAAAAAAAAAACCCACACAAACATATGTTTCTACTTAATTTGTATTATGTTGTGCACTAATTTGTTAGTAATAGTAAAAGAGCAAGGACTGCAAGAGCTGGAAATGAGTAGAAGACCATTTTCTGTCCGTGGGTACACGATATTCCTAGTGTAGATGAAACTAAGCTTTTACAAAGCAAGATATAGTATACTTTAAAAGCATACGTACCCATCTCATGGAAAGTGCTTCTTGGAAAGATAAAGGGCAGCACAAAGTTTCCATAACTTAACAAGTCTAATTACTCCTTGATTCTACTTTTCTCATATTACAAACATATAACATTTTTTATTATCTCCTAGCGTCATGTGATTTTTTTTTTTTGCTTCTCCATGTCCTCCTGATTTAAGAGAAAATTATCTTTGATTTTTCACAAGCTTGAAGACATTGTAACAGATGTTGCTGTATTATTCTCACAACCCTAGGAAAGTAAACCATACTGCCAAGGTGACAACCATAGAAGCCACAATGACCAGTTTTACTGGTGCTTTTGTCTTCCTGAAAAACTGCAGTCACATCTGCTAAGCAGCACTGGTTTCCTTCACATTCTGACTTCATGCCTTCACCATATTTGGCTGGAAATGGGATTGTCATTTAGCTGTATGATACCTTGCAGATGACTTCTAGCTTGAGAGACTGTTACTGCAAATAACAGATACTAATGGTAAAATAATATTTTGCAATAAAATACTATACTGATTTTTAAGTTTTTTGTTACCAACTGGACTTAGGAAAATGAATCATATGATAATCTCCATATGGAAAGTTGAAAAGGACCATTTATCTACTGTCCCTTGTGCACAGTCTCATTCCATCACACTGCTTCTCTATTAGAGCAGTAGGCTGCACATCCAACATCCAAGATTAGAACCATTCTTCATTTAGAAACTAAATGTTTTAAAAAATATGCATGACAAAATTACACTTCTGAGCAGGCACTTTTTCAAATATAAAGGCTATCATCCTGATTATTTCAGTACAACTGAGTGCATTATTTACTGACTGTTGAAAATTTTATAGCATTATAGCATGAGTGTCCAATCTTTTGGCTTGTCTGGGCCACACTGAGTGAAGGGGAAGTGTCTTGGGTGCATATAAAAGATACAATATAGTTAACATGTATAAGTTAAAAAAAAATTGTTTATTTTTGATTTAAAAAAAAAAAGGATCACAAAAACAAAACTAGCATGTTGGACACTTATGTACAGAATCTATAGGATGAAGAGATGACATGGAAATTATCATAGAAAGTTATTATCTGTCTTCAAACAAGTACTCATACCTTCTCTTCTGCTCCCAAGAGGATGTAGAAGACACAAAACTTTTCTTGTAATTTAATGTAGTGTACCAAAATTCAGTGTTTCCAGTTCTTAAGTTACCTAGTAGTTGGAAAATCAATGCAGAACCATCTGATTTCTCATTGTAATTTAGTTGGCAGCAATGTGCAGAGCTCCATGGGAGTAAGATTTGTTTGGGCTAGTGATGTAAAAGGGATTCAGCAAGCATGTTCATACACAGCATGAAACCACATTCCAGAAAGCATGTGAGGAGAAACCAGAACAGAAAATCTCACCCATCAGATATGTGGTGTTACTAGCAGCAGTGCTCAGGTAAACATTTGTGTGATGGAAAAGGAACGATCCTATTACTGTTTTTTCTGTGCACAAAGTCTCTCTCTTTAGCCTTTTTTGATCTCCTAACAGGCTTAGTGATTTGTATAAAGACTATGCTGAAAGATGTACTATGGTTTGATTGTACTGTCTAATGTATTCCACTCAGTTTCTGCCATAATCTGGCCCAAAGTTGGGGTGATTTGCCTAAGTAAAGGCTTCAAGTTTTAACCTCATATACATTAGTATCCTTGTACAGCAGAGATTAACAGGAATTCTGCACAAGTGTGTAGAATTTCTGCCTTTATTTAAAAAGTTGGGTAGTATTTCTCAAATGAAAAACAAACAAATCATGTGTAGGGTAGCTGTTGAAAGAGAGGTTATTACTAATAAATGTAAAATGACTCAGGCCATGTGAGCAAACATGGGAACAAATGCACACCCATATGGAAAGTCAGCACTAAAGATGAAAGCTTATGAAAACACCTGCATCTAAATTTTGACCTTAGACTTTTCTCCTTGATATATTTCCCCAGACTTAGCCAAAATCTGCAAATAAACAATCCAGTCAAACTGCAGGACTTCTCCAGGAATTCACTATGTCCATCTGTTTGTGAATCAGTCACAGGCAGAATCAAGTAAACAATAAATACATGAAGATATAAATAATACAACTTCACTGGGGGGGATAAAAAGCATATCTCCTCATGCCAGGAATGTGTTGTGTGTTCTAAAACTGGCAGTATTTTTTACATTTATTTTATGAGAAGGAAAAAAGGCAGCAGCTTAGCAGGCTTTCTGTGGTTTCATAACAAACACAGGCAGATAGTGAAAGGGGAAAGGGGAATAGTTTTAAACTAAAAGAGAGTAGATTGAGGTTAGATATTAGGAAGAAATTTTTAACTCAGTAGGCAGTGAGGTGCTGTCACAGCTGCCCGTGTAAGCTGTGGTCCTGTGGTACCTGGAGGCACTCAAGGCCAGGTTGGATGGGACCCTGGGCAGCTGAGCTGCTGGGTGGCAGCCCTGCCCATGGCACGGGGTGGGACCATGTGGGCTTTGAGGTCCCTTCTAACCCAAACCATTCTGTGGTTTCTATAATTTTATCATCATTTATTGTTTATTCCCTCTATATTTCTTCCATGATGCAAAATGTCTGTAACTGTTCATTATGTTATTCTAATTTCCTCCTGGTTTGAATGTTCACACAAAAAGCGGTTCTATGGAGCTTAGAAGAAAAATTCTTAATTCTGTTTGGAATGTTGTTCGCTATAGCTATTTAAAGAAATATTTACTAGGAGATACAAAAAGAATTTAAGGAGATTTTTAAGGTGAAGACAAACAGGCTAAAAGAATAAAATCTATAATTAGGTTAAATGTTGCTTCAGAGAGTAAAGACATTTTTTTCCTCAATGCTACTGAGGGTACTGCAATAAAAAGTTTAAAAGAATAAAAAAAAAATGTTTGACTATTATTCTGATTTCAGCAATCATTGGAGTATTGTTGCAATTCTGTCAGTGTATCCACATTTATTTTGGTGTTGAAACAGTTCTCAGGAAGTTCTTTTTTTCTGCAGTTCACCTAGTGCCAGGCTGCTTGTTCCTGACTTACAATCCAAAGACATTCACCAGTTCTGAAGTGATCACAGCTATTCATGCTATTCAAGGGTAGTTGAAAGCAGCTCAGAAATGTAGACAAACTGAAATGTTTTGTCTTCATGGATGAGGGCAAAGTGGCTAAAGTAAAGGTCAGTGCAATTCAATATTTTGGTGAGACTGAGGGGCTGTTGGGAAAGAATGTTCAGAAAGAGATTTTTTTGCAGGGGAAGGGAAGGTGAGACTTCGGACAGGAGACTGATGGGCAAAGGAAGTCTGCACACTTAAGAAGTGGACTGAAGTTATGAAGAGAAAGGCCATCCTCAGGTTATCAGGGAGACTGTGTGGGAGGGGACTGGAAGGTGTCCTGCTGTGAGAGTCTATTAATGGAGATGTCTTCCTCTTCCCATTCCATCAGTCCTTCAATATTGCCTATAGAGAAAGAGAAAGAAGAAAGAGAAAGAGAAAGAGAAAGAGAAAGAGAAAGAGAAAGAGAAAGAGAAAGAGAAAGAGAAAGAGAAAGAGAAAGAGAAAGAGAAAGAGAAAGAGAAAGAGAAAGAGAAAGAGAAAGAGAAAGAGAAAGAGAGGAAGGGAGGAAGGAAGGCAGAGAGAGAAGAAAAATAAAGACATTTAATGACATTAAAAGGAAATGAATTCAAAACTGGAGAAAGGAAATTTTCTCTCACAGGAGAGTATGAGAAGTCACTCCAAGCTATAACATTAACCAGGAACCCAAGATACTAATCAGCAAGGATAGTGTTTAAACTCAGATTACACCTCTTCTACCCACACTCTGAATCCTTCTGCCTTATCATCCATCATTCTCCCTTATGTATATGTGATTCTAGTGTATGATAAACTTCCTTGAAAAGGAAACAAGAGCTGTAGTGCACTCATATTTCCCACGTCCTAACATTAAGTTTTGAAATTCTTTTGCTGTTAACCTGACTGTGCCTTAATAAAGCTGAAAGAAGTAGGAGAAACTTGGGGTTTATTGTCCCATTATTCCAAAAAGGCATTCATTGAGACAGTGGCAGTGGAAAGACAGAATTTTGAAGGAACTACAAATGCCATCCTGCACTGTTTTTTCTTTTATATTATTAATCCCCATCGCACCCCTTTTGCTCCTACACAAAACAGAGGCTAGGCAAAAATGACTGAATAGGCCATTAAGAAAATGCATTCTTTGAATTGTAGAGAAAGAAGAGGGAAATAACTATATTCAAATAATCCATTTATTTATACCCTTGTAAGATCAGCCATGAGTGTCTTATCACATTTTTCTCTTTTAATCTGATTGTCAAAGAATGACAACAAATTCCTATAACTGAGATGTAGTTCAAAATATTTTTATATCGGACAAGATCCTAAACACACATATACTTTGTAGATAATTTTTAGATATACAGAAATAATAATAAATTGATTCAATTTGATACACAGCTTTTAAATAAAAACACTCTAGAAACTACTTGTGCTATCAAAAAATAGTTCCATTTTCATACCTGAGAAAACCAAAGGGCATAATACATCAAAGGAAAATTATCCTCCATTGAGCTATAAACACAAATCAAGGGAGTATAAAACCTATGTAATGTCACAGTTTTATATTAAAACATAAATGTTAGCATCAGGATAGATTTTGCTTTCAAGATAGAGATCTGTTTTGCATTGCCCCTGGGTGAGCTGATTACATGCCAGATCAACTTTAGTTTGGTTTGCAATGGATTTCAGCAAGCTGCATTCTAAATCTATGAGGCTGATAATATATTCAGCTTGATTCACATGAAGACTTTCAATAGCAGAAATTTTCTTGTTTGATGAAGACTGTAGACTTCCCAAGAAAATTGTGCCTCTACTTTGACTGTACAGCTTCCACTGGTAGCAAAAATTTCACAAAGGATTAATTCCTAGACACTATGATGTGAATTTTGGTTTGGAACAGAAGGAAAGTGTGTTTAGAAAAACTACTTTTTATTTAGAGTCCCAGACTAAATCTCCTCTTTAGAAATTCAATTTTTACAAGTTGCTTCTTCATAATTGCAAGTATATAGTTATAACTGTATAGCACATTGCAATGCAGATGAATGAGGAACGTGGAATATTGACACCAGCTTTTATTTATTTTGGTTATGAGGTTAGTTTTCATCTCCTTTGGGGTGATCATAAGGCAGAAATAGCATATAATTATTTATTAACTATCCAAAGGATGTGAGATCCTTTGTTTGTGTTACAATCTGAGAATAAATTATTTCTCTTCAGTGCATAATCTTTCATAATAGAAAAAAATATATGAATGAGAAGTGGTTAATAACCTTGCTCAAATCTGAAGACAGTGGCATTTTGAAAATCCTGACTAAAAGCCAGGTATGCTTAACAAGGAAGTAAGGATCCTTCTACTTGAAAATCTTGGAGTTTTCTACAGTTGTTATTGTTACAGTTCATGATTCTTCAGAGTGGGAAGGGAAAGTCAATGGAAGAGAGAAAAAAAAAAAAGATTAGGAGAACAGTAGGCTGTTTATGGGTGGCCAGATATTCTTTCAGTGCTCAAATCTTTGATAGATATGTAGGGTAGGGGCCTGGAACAGTCTATGCTGATAGAGGTCAAGAAAACCAATACTAGGAATTGCAGAGAGGATATGTTGTTGCATGCATCTGAGGGAGTACGCCCTGTGATGAAGGCTGCTCACCTCCACCTCAGGGAAGGCCATAGCCTACCCTTTATAGAGAGGCTGTAATAGTGCTGAAAAGAATGGTTCTGAGTTTGAACTTGAGAGAAAGAAGTCTTCGTGCTCATGAAGGCTGACCTCATCAACTTTCATCATGACAGGTATAGCTAATTGTTCTCAGCAATGGCTGGGTGGTAACAAGAGGCTGCATTGGGGGTAATGATGAACAGTTACAGTGGGTCTTGCCCTGTACATTCAATCCTCTGTGGCTGATACTGATGGAAATCTCCACTTTATGGCATTTTTGATATCAGTAGCTGAAGACAGATAACGAACAAAAAACTGTTTAGCAGATTTGAAAAAAAAGAGATGACTGGGGAAACAAATGCCCAGCAGGTAGGAAAACAAATCTGTATTGATAGTGAATAGTCATCTGCTGAGAATGAGTGCAGCATTCTAGAATTAGCAAAATAATCAAACAATGTTGAAAGGTGGAAAAGGGGCATCCAAGTGTGTGTGATTCACTTCCTCACAAATCAATGCATTTAGTTTAAATTTAAGCAATCTCTCAGTCATCACAGTTTCACAATATTTCAGGGTTATGAGTTTTTTTTAGCTCTTATGTAACCTGCACATGCAATACAGAAATGCAGACTGATGTTTTATCTTTGCTTTTAAGGAGAAAATGCATAAGTTTTCCCAAACTCCCATTAGAAATTTTTTTTTTCGTTTTTTTTAAAGATAACACTACAGCTTTGTAAAACCTTAAATGTGTGGTTTTTGTCTGTGATTCACCAGTGCATTCATTTTGGATTCCAAAGGGAACATCCCATGTTACTGGGTTGATAAATTAAACCCAAAGCACAGAAAGCTACTTGCTACTTTTCAAATTAAACATAATGGGAAACACATAAAACAATTTTAATTGCCTTTAAACTGCACTGCCTGGTGTTGGCTACTGTCTATACTAAGAGTTATTCACATTCCTAGTTTGAAGATAGGTTCTTATTATGCCATTCTGTGCCAGGTGAAAGAAATGCCCATTATTAGAAATTTCTTCTATGTGACAAATACTAGAAGATTAATCAGGTAGTCTTCCTGACTGTTCTTCAATAAACTAATCAGTTTCAGTTTCTTTATTTTTTTCTAAAATGCCTGTTCTGGGTATCAGTTCACTCCCAAAGTACTTTTCCATTAATGATCTGAATAAAATACCAAGGACATATACAGCTGACATTCCAGAAGCAGCTGAACTTCTTCCACAGAATTTAAACAATCTTTTCATTTTTATTTGACTTCTCCCTATCTATGCATCCAAAAATTACATTCTTCTTCTGAATACTACTTTTCCCTGCAAAGACATGCTCCTTACCTGAGACTAACTCATTTTTGGAACCAAAGCTTTAACACAGAAATATCACAGTGCCTTAGAAATTTCATTATTCCAAAGATCTGACATTTCTGTATGTTAATATGAGACAAGGTAGAACCTCAGAATTTCCATGCAGTTTTCTTACCATTTTGTTAATTTGTTGTATTTTGTATTTTCTGTTTTACATTAAACTAAATGCAAAACATCTGCTGTCCATAGTAGAAATTCATAAACAATATCATGCTAAATCATATTGAATGATGTTCCATATGCTGTAAAGACATTTATTGTAGGATTCTGACAATAGACAAAATCTCAAAATATCATACCATTAATGCCAGCTTTGTATTGCATCCCTCACATTAGGCTTATTCATGTGCAAAGCTGGGAAATTGCCTTCACATGAAACAGTAAAACGTTGTTTCTCCTAAAGAAGTAGAATTCCACCTGCTAGCAATTTAATTGGGATATTAGAAAATTCCAAATACACTGTTGGATAGAAAATAGTGTACCATTATGCACCTTTGCTAAGAACAGTCTGAGGGCAAGTAGCAAATATGCTAACTGAGCCAATGCACCTGTTTATTACATTTAGCACAGGGGAAAACAAAAGAGAATTCATAATAAAAGGAGTAGAAGCTGTACATTTTAATGAACTTTGCTGAAAGTATGACTAGATAACTCCATATTCTTTTCTCAAGAGCAATGAAAGCTCAGCTAAGGTGACAATGAGGAGAATAAAAGGCTGTGAACATTCATATTAAGATGTCAAAGGCAAAGCTGAAGGAAAAGATCTATTTAAATAATTGTGGCATGAGAAACTTGAAAAGAGTCTTAGAGCACTATGCTTTAATAAAGCAAATTAATGTTATATCTACTCAACACAGTATTTTTAGGACAAAACAAGTACTTTTGAGTATTTTATTCATTTTCTCTTGAAGTTATTATTTTTCCTTTTTATTTGATCTAAAGCTAAATCCTTTCTTTATAAATCAGTGTCTACTTTTGCTTTCATGACCTCATTTCACTGTCCTGTACTTTCAAAGCTCAAACAGCTGAATCACCTAATGAATTAAGCTATACATATAATTGCATTTGTTTCCTTTTAACAAACCATGCATTCATAGTTGTAATTCTAGTGAAGACTTCTGTAATCAAGAATTAAATAGTCATTAAAAAAAAAGTTTGATTTCTAAAACAATTTCTGAAACAAATTTCCTCTTCTGATCAGAAATTTCTGCAAGTTGCAAGTTTTCTACTCAGAGAGTATAGGAATTCACAGTTTCAGAGAGTCCTCAGATAAGGGAAAAAAAAATGTTAGAAAAGGTATTCGAAATTTGAATTGCTTTTATCAGATCAGCACTGGAATTCAGCAAAATAACATAAAGTGGCTTCTCTCTAACTCATAGCATAAGTTATCATTATATTCAAAACAACTACATCAGTCAGAAGCTCATTTGCCATGAAGTTTGAGACAAAGTGTAAGTTTCAAGCATGATTGTCTATGGGACAAATAATGAAATTGGAAGCTGAGGAAGGCAGGAAATCAAAAAAAGGGGCAAGTCTGATCACAAGGAGAAGACAGATAATCTCGCACTGGTGTATGCAATAGAAGAGGGAGAAAGCCATCTTACTCAGACTGGAAGATCTCAAATACCCCTCCCACAGGCCTCAGCCAAGCTAGGCATATATTTATCCTTTTTTTGGCACTAGTTGTAGGAGGCAATAGATCTGAACTGGAATGAGGGGACTTTGGTTAACTGCAAATGAGAAAGGGAGCTTTATCACAACAAAGTTGACAAAGTGTTGTGTATATGTGGTATGAAAATGCAGCAATGGACTTGTCATAAGAATTCAGTGCAGCTTTGAATATAGGAGTCAACTGGAACACATGGTTACTTCCCTGTTCTTATTCTCCTTCTCTACTAGCCTGTTTCCTTCTCTTCCCCTTTTCCTTCCCCTTTTTCCCCCTTCTTCTCCCTTCTTCTCCCTTCTTCCCCCTTCTTCCCCCTTCTTCCCCCTTCTTCCCCCTTCTTCCCTTCCTTCCCTTCCCTTCCCTTCCCTTCCCTTCCCTTCCCTTCCCCTTCCCTTCCCTTCCCTTTCCTTTCCTTCCCTTCCCTTTCCATTCCTATGTAAACACAAATAGTAACTAAATATTGAGCAATATTTAGGCTGCTATTACAGAAAAAACTGACCAGTCTAAATCTAAATTACAGTCCTTCATTCTTCAGGCCTGGAACCCAGTTTCTCATTTTTCAGTAATGTTGAATACTCAGAGATCTCTTTATTTATACTGGTGATGTAAGGGAGAACCTTGTATGGTTTACGTTTTTCCCTCTATTTTTAGCCTTGTGATTGTTGGAATTAACTGGATTTACTATCCTTTGAAATGTCCAAGTGCACCAAAATCTCCTGCAGAAAAGCATAAAAAATTAAGGTCTGACAGTTCTATTGCCCTCAGCCTGTTACTCATTCTGCATGTGAATAGTAACTTGCTTTTATCCACTTTTCCAAAAATCAAAAACTGGAGAGGAAAGAGACAGTGCATTTGCATCAGATCCTTCTTCTAAAGTATATTCTTACTGAAAAACTCCATATGGTGAAAAACAAAACAAGCACAATGAAAACCAGTGTTATGCAACATCTATTAAAAACCAGATGAGTCACCACACAGAAAGTTGCCATGTCTGAAAGAAACTTTAAAAGCCAGCTAGCCTCACTAGAGCAAACTCCTGTGAGATCTGAAGGAATGTTTGCTATTTTGGAAAGATGTTCCCAGAAATGGGTTTGGCAGCTGCTGTATCAGCATTATGAAGACAAATAGAATTTGCCTCAATTGCTCTTCTGCAATACTTCTACAGGAAAAAAAAGAAAAAAGAAAAAAAAAAAAAGTTCATATACAGAATTCTATATAAACATTGAAAAAGTAAGAAAATAAAGAAGAAAAAATTAATAGTTAGACATTTGATGTATCATTCACTGGGAAAAGAAAACTAACCAGAATGTTCTTATACTGCATGTTAATTCTCACAGATCCAATTATTGCTGAAATAAATGATTTTTGCTGCAGGATTCGTTATAAATGTTGAGTTGCTATAACTAAGTTATTAGATTGAAGCTAGGCCACATTTGAAAACAAAACAAAATTAATGTCATTTTACATAATTTTTTTACAGGAAAGCCTCACAACTTTTGGAACTTTGGAGAAGTCAGTCCCTGGTTTTGAATCAAGTAGTCCTGAGTCAGAAACCTTAAATATCTCCCTTTGAGGGCAGGAGAGCACTTCATCTTCTACTTCTGTGGGCCAGCGGAGAGCAGGTAGGGTAAAGAAAAGCAAGGAGATGAACAAACTCTTTGTGCTCAGAAACACAGGAGTAAACTCAGTGATAAACAGAGGTACCATCTCTGACCTTCTCCACTCAATTAAAGAAATTGTTTCAGACACAGAACACCGCGTTTCTGACAACTGTTCAAATACATATAAATTGTGCACAGCCCATAAGTTACACTTAGAGCTAACTTTTTCTAGACTTGTGTTAAATTCCTTGGACTCAATAAAACACAGCAAAATATGCATGTATTTTGCTCAGAGGTTATCTTCACTGAAAAATGGACAATAATTCAGAGTGCCCACACAGACAAATATTCTGAAAAAGATACTACATTTCCTGTCAAATAAAATACTTCAGCTGTTAATATTGATTTTGAACAGCAGCCATGAAGAGTACTGTCAGAACAATGCTGTTAAATTATTATTTAAACTTTCTTCCCCTCCCCCTTAGAAGCAAAATTAAAATGTCAAATACAAGTGAAAACTAATATTTTCTGGACAGTGTGCATATATTTATCCAAACTACTTCATTATGCTACATCAGGAAGAGGGATCTAGCCATGCCAGCAATGATCTGGATTGCTGAATCAGTTACATTCACGGTATTCAAAATCTAGCACACTGATTCTCAGCTGTTGATCACTACTTAAAGTGCAGCACAAAACAAAATGTAATCATGTCCATTTCTCCTTTAGATTCATTCGTAAAACTGAGTCTGCTAATAAAAATCCTGAAATTACAAAGAAATCCCATTGAAAATGCTGTTACTCTAATTGATTGTCATCAAGACCTTTGTCAATTCTTAAACTGTATTTTTTTTTCATTTCTTCTGTCACTCATCATTGCCCTTTGTCACCTTATTTGTTCTAGCTGATTTAATTCATTGATGTTGGTTGCAAAGACTATAAAATATTCTATGTGATTCTTGGTGAGTTTGAGTCAGCCTCATACACGATAAGTACGATAAGTAGAGTGTAGACTGTCAGGTTGTCAGAGATGTAAGTCACTCTGGTCTTTGAAGTTGTTAGACGTGGATTGGAGGAGAAAGCTGCCAGAAGACTTAAAGAGAAAATTTAGTTTAGACATTTTGCTCCCTGAAATGCAAGAAATCATGCTGATAACTTCTTTGATTTCTATTAAAAAGGAATTAAAAGGGAAGGATTAAAAAAAAATTTAAGAGTAAATTTTTTCAGTTCATTGGATATCCTCAGGAGGGGAGGGGAGGGGAGGGGAGAGGGAGGGGGAGGGGGAAGGGAAAGCAAGAAAAGAAAAGAAAAGAAAGAAAGAAAAGAAAAGAAAAGAAAAGAAAAGAAAAGAAAAGAAAAGAAAGAAGGAAAGAAAGAAGGAAAGGAAAGGAAAGGAAAGGAAAGGAAAAGGAAAGGAAAGGAAAGAAAGGAAAGGAAAGGAAAGGAAAGGAAAGGAAAGAAAGGAAAGGAAAAGGAAAGGAAAGGAAAGGAAAGGAAAAGGAAAGGAAAGGAAAGGAAAGGAAAGGAAAGGAAAGGAAAGGAAAGGAAAGGAAAGGAGAAAGGAAAAAGAGAAAAGGAAAGGAAAGGAAGGAAAGAAAAGGAAAAAAAAGAAAGAAGAAAGAAAAGAAAAGAAAAGAAGAAAAGAAAAGAAAAGAAAAGAAAAGAAAGAAAAAGAAAAGAAAAGAAAAGAAAGAAAGAAGAAAGAAAAGAAAGAAAAGAAAAGAAAAAAAAGGAGTCTGCACCATGACAAAGCTATAGTTTTTCCATAAAACTTGAAGACATCTCCAAACTGGCTTGACTGACTGAAATGCAGTGCAGAAACAATTGTTGTAACTTTGGATGGATCTCTTTGATTCATTTGCCTACTATTACTTTCTCTGTTCCTTTCCTCCTTTCTTCCTTCCTTTCTTCCTTTCAACTCTCTGGAGAGGTTACTGGTTTCTTCAGTCATGAATATCCAAGTATACTGATCCTGAGTTTCTGGCATGGACTAAGCTGAACTCTAGTGCTGTGGCTATTTCTGAGAGTCCGTAGTAGTCTTCTGGAAGATTGGTCACAACACTACACTTCTTTTTGAGACTTTCCTGAACTGTGATATGAAAAACAGCTTGCTCTCATGTGGTGTCAAAGGGAAGCTAGAATATTTCCTCTCTCTCATCTTCCTATGGTTTCATACTCATCTTCTTGGTTATGTAAATTAATCTTGGTCTATGTATAACTCAAGCTATAGTCCAAAAAGAACTGCAAACTGTTACACTGCACAGTATATTTTTCCCTGTGTATGAGACCTGGGGCACATATTACTATCTCATTTTCTCTTATGTTCAGAATCCCAAATCTCTGGAAGAGATCATACATTTACCACCAAAAATATTTCTTCCCTCCAATCCATTTGAAATGTTTTCAGAACCTGAATTACCCATTATCTTCATTTATTTACTGAAGAAAAAGACATTCACAGAAGTGACCAGCAAAAAACAAAAAAAAACATAGCCTTCAAGTGGTTTTTATGACTAGTGATTATTTATTCACACAATAACTGACTTACATTGCCTGTCTCCAGTCAGATATTCAAATAAAAAAACAGCAATAATAATCGCTCTTAAGTCACTGCTGAATGAATTCCTCTCTAATGATGTATAAGATGACTATGCCAATGGTCTTGAAAGCCTGCAATCACTTCTTCCCTGCTTATGTGTTCTGTTCTCAAGCTGGACAGATGCCAGCTATAAATCTCTTGGCTCACAAATGAAAGAGACAACTTTCAGCCTCCCTTTCCGAGGGGCCATTATTTGTGATTTATGAGTATTTTAGCAATTGCTAGTGTTCCATAACAGTATATGCAAGTCTCAAAGGCTGCAGAAATCAGTTTAACAATGAAAAACAATGCAAAAATTGCAAAATTGATGATTTCCTTATTTCAACAAATTGGGCTCTTGGTTGAAGAGCATTAGTCTGTTAAAAAATAAGCAGAACTGCAACATAACACAACAGTTTACACATTGCAATTGTTTTTACTAGATTACATAAGCACTAAAAACTTAAAATTAATGAACAAATAACATCAAACATTCAATTAAAAATCAAGATGGTTCATTAACTGCAGATGAGCAGAAGAGTGGACTGAAAAATCAATGGCTATTTTTCAGAATGAGTTAATGCATATGTCATGGTGTTTGACTTAAAACACAAAGATTTATGATACTAAAAAAGAAAAAAAAGTATATTGTTATGCTATAGCATCATTTCAGATATTCAGCAATTTATAAATCATATTTCTATCCATACTTTTCACCATACTAGTTTGCCCACAAAGCAAAACTTTTGTCATCTACAGAATGTTAAGAATAGCCTTTGAAAAAGGACTTCTGAGGAACGTTACTGACAACAGAAGAGTTTTTAGTCATAGGCTAGCATTTTTTGCAGTCTAGAAGTCCAAGGCAGTTATTCCACATCGTTAGCTGGTGAGGAAAAAAATAATTTTATGTCTTTTTTTTGTGCATAAGATCGTATATTTTAAAATATCACAGTAACTTTTTTTTTCTCTCTTGGGATGGAGACAGTAGAATGAGATATTGTCATGCTCAATAGCATGGTTGATCGTGTATCTTTATAGTGACCCTTGTTCATCCCACCTATGAGTGGCCATACAGTTCCTGATCCAAAATGTTGCACAGATCATTTTCCTTAAACATCTCCTTCTGAGCATCAACATCAGCTTTATTAGTAACTGCTACACTGGACAAACTCAAATAGCCCAGTCTTCAAATCCATATTTCACCAATTTAGAGACAAGAATGTGGTGTGGGATCACATCAAAGACCTTGCAGAATTCATGGTAGATGACATCAGTTGCTTTTCCTTTGTCCACCAATGCCATCACTGCATTGTAGAAAGCTACTAGATTGTCTATTATCTGCCCTTGGTGACACCATGCTTGCTGTCTTGGATCACCTCTTCATCTTGCACATGCCTTAGCATCTCTTCCAGGAGGATCTGCAGCATGATCTTCCTGGGCACAGAGGTAAGTCTCACTGGCCTGTATTTTCCCAGGGCTTTCCTTTCTCCCATTCTTAAAAACAGTAGTGATGTTTCCAATTTTTCCCATCACTTTTGAATCCATCTGACAGCCATAACACACCAAATATGATGGAGAGTAGCTTGGGAGTCACATCAGCCAGTTCCATCAGGATGCTTGCAGTCTGACCCCACATTCAGCTTCATGAAGTGGTCTCAGACTTCCTCTGCTCTTACAATGGGTAGGATTTTTCTCCTCTGATCCCTGCCTGGAAGTGCAAGGATGTGAGAGAAGTGGGAAGCCTGACTGCCAGTGAAGACTGAGTCAAAGACCTCATTAAGTACCTCAGCCTTCTCCATGTCTGTTGAAGACAGTTCTCCCTTCTCATTTGTCAGAGAGGGTAAACTCCCCTTTGCCTATCTCTTCTGATCAATGTACCTGCAGAATACCTTCTTGTTATTTTTCATATACCTCATCAAGTTCAGTTCCATCAGTGCCTTGGCTTTCCTGATCCCATCCCTTCACATCAGGGCAGGAGCCCTGTATTCATCTCAAGCAACCCATCCCTGTTTCCACTGCCTATATATTTTCTTCTTTTCCCTCAGTTTAACCAGCAGGTCTTTGCTCAGTCATGTTGATTTCTGCCTCCTCTGCTTGATTTCTTATGTTGGGAGATGGAGAGCTCTTGCGTTTTCAGAAAAGCATCCTTAAGGAGCTGTCATTTCTGCTCTGCTCCTTTGTCCCTAAGAACAATTTCCCAGGGGAAAAAACAGACAAAGCTTGCTCTCCTGAAGTTTATGGTCCTGACTTTGCCTTTCGCTAGCCTCCCCTCAGTCCTTCATGTACTATCTAGACATATATTTTAATATCTGAAGTCTATTCACTGCAAAATACTGGTTTTTTAAACACAACCTGACCAGATACCACTAATTGCTGCTACATAATTAAGGTACATGGTCTAAAAGGCATGTGGCCTTGAGCAAGGCTTCCCTATTTGGCACAGAGTTTTGGGTGAACAAGACTGCTACTAGTTTCTCATCTGGATCTGCAAGAAGACTCCAACCATGGCACGGGTTCCTGCAAGGAAAGACCAAGTGATACTCGTAGGGACAGCTGATGTTTAAGAAAGAGACAGAAGGGGTGAATTGCTTTACTTGTTCTTTCCTGCAGCTGGACAGAGAAAAACACTGGCAATCTCACCAGTTGGTTGTGTCAGTGTAATGGTATATTCTGGAAAGCAGAAAAAAAGCACAGGGAAAAAGGAGTATATTCATGTATCTAAAGTTGAACTACAAGTTCAGATCCACTTGAGCACAATTCTGTAGGCAAAGGCAATGAACAGCCATTTCCACATAAGCACTGTGCTTTAAATAAGCAGTTTCAATCCACGCATCAGAAATGTATTCTAATTTCAAATGAAATTTTCAGCATTACTAAGAGGAAGATATGTGGTTTGCAACTGTTGTCTATGGTTTAAAATATCAATGTTATCATCACAAGGTTTAAGATTTATTTTTTGAACAATGTTGCATGTCACTTTTACAGAAATAGCCATTGCCAGAAATAGCATATTTTAACAAAGCAACTTGAAATTGTGATTTCCTACATAGGAAACTGAAGGTTAGTTTTAGCCAGTATCGTCTTTCAGTCCCAGTCTTCTAGTCAGCAACCAGAGCAGTATCTGTCTTAGGTAATAGAATATTTATGACAGCTCCAGGAGAGATAATGGTAGTACTAGTCAGATAACATCGGAGTCATTTATCCAACATTATTTCATTCATCTTCCACTCCGTCACTACAGATAGAGTGAGGAAAAGTCTGCACTATATAAAGATTTCTAAAACAAGAAGTTGCTTACTGTATCTCCATTACATGTGCAAAAATAAATCTCCTTGATTTATAGTTCCAGCAATTTACCATGAGTGACATATCAAAATCTTTAAGATCCTTTTAAAATTTGGCATCTCTTCTAGAAGAGAGAAGGAAAAATGCCTGGGGACTCTGAAAGTTCAAGTTCTTTTTATTAACTAAATTTTTGATTTAATATGTCTTGAATGAAAGGCGAGAGTCCAGCTGAAGACAACAAGCAATCATTTTAATGGAGAAAACAAATCTATAGCATTGAATTGGAGAAAGTGGAGTGATTCAGAACTGAATTTCAGTGTAATTCTTTCTTTTCTTTTCTTTTCTTTTTGTTTCTTTCATTTTCAAATGAAGTCCTTTGAAAATTAGTGGTGAAGATGACACTGTACACTCCAGACAGCATTATTATGCTTTTTGATGCTAAGCTGTAAAGATAGAGCTACATGAATGATTTTAAAGGAATGTGTTACCACTAGTATACAACCCTTTTTACAAAGATATGTTGGTGCTTCATCTAGACTATAATTACATTCCTTTTCTAGATACATTTCTCCACATTTTTTTTCTCAGTAGAAGATATGAAGACTAGAAGACCAGTTTGGTTGAACCAGGACCTGATGGTCAAACTAGATAGCAAGAAGAAAATGTACAGGCAGTGAAAGCAGGGTCAGGGAACCTGGGAAGAGTATAGGGATGCTGCTATGCTATATAGGGATGGGGTCAGGAAGGTCAAGGCCCAACTGGAAATGGATTTGGGAAGGAGTGCAAAGAAGAATAAGAAAGACTTCTATAGGTACCTCAACCAGAAAAGACAAGGAACTTATTGTGAGAGAGTGGCAGTCAATGGCTCAATGGCCAGATGGAGACCAATGGCAATTGGTGTCCCCCAGAGGTCAGTACTTGGACTCTTTATTATCTTCATCAATGACACAGACTGGGATAGAGAGCACCCTCAGCAAGTTTGCAGGTGACATCAAGCTGTGTGGTGTGGTCAACACACTCAACGGACAGGTTGCCATTCAGAGAGACCTAGATGGGCTCAAACTGTGGGCCCAGGAGAAACTCATGACGTTCAACAAATCCATGTGCAAGGTCTTGCACCTGGGTCAAGGCAACCCTCAATATCCGCACAAGCTGGGGGTCAAAAGAACTGAGCACAGCCCTGCCAAAAAGGACTTGGGAGTACTGGTGCATGGCAAGATGGACATGAGCCAGCAGTGTGTCATCAGAGGCCAGAATGCCAATCGTATCTTGGGCTGCATCAAAAGAAGTGTGGCCAGCAGTTGAAGGCAGCTGTTCCTGCCCCTATACTCTGCTCTGGTGAGGCCTTACCTGGAGTGCTGCATCCAGATGTGGAGTTCTCAATACAGGAGAGACATGGACCACTGGAGCATGCCCAGTGGAGGGCCAAAAATGTTCCAAGGAATGGAACACCTCTCTTACGAGGACAGGCTGAGAGAGATGGGACAGTTCAGCCTGGAGAAGAAAAGGCTGCAAGGTGACCTGATAGAGGCCTTCCAGTATCTAAAAGGGAGGCTATAAGAAGGAAGATGATGGACTCTTTGGCAGGGTATGTGGTGATAGGATAAGGGGAAATGTTTTCAAACTGAAAGAGGGGAGATTTAGATTGGATATAAGGAAGAATTTTTTTACCCTAAGGGTGGTGAGGCACTGGAACAGGTTACCCAGCAAGGGAGTGAATGCCTCATCCCTGGAGACATTTATAATCAGGCTGGACAAGGCTCTGAGCAGCCTGCTTTGTTATGAACACTTAACAAGTAACCATACGCTGTGAATATATATATAACCGAGCCTGTAGTGGCATGCAGACAGCTAGGTAAATGTGTACTTCAGGTAAAAGCAGTGAAGAGACAAGAGGAACATTGCATTGCATTTCATTAATTACTCTTCCTTGTCTCAAGTATTCTCTAGTGTTTACAAACTAGATACTTGATTTTGTTTTGTATTTGAGTGTTCTCCACAATGCAGAAGCCAAAACTAATCTCTTTTCAGCAAAAAAAATGTGGAACTTTAAAAACAGTTGCAACAAGGCCAAGTGCTGAATAGTCTGCCTTTCAGCAGCATCAGCTGAGAAAGAACACTGTACAAGTTACAAAGATCATAGCAGTTTCTCAGTCTCTCACAGCCTCACCACTTGTGATTGGATTGTGATTGGATATGGTGAGAGGTTTTTCCCATTCTCAGACATTATTTGAGAAGCAAAACATATGGGCAAGAGTTCTTATTCTCAGGTTAAAATCTATGCAGTTCTTACCTTTCCGGGCCAATCTTTCACTTAGGTACATGACAAAAGCTAGTCCACTCATTCAAGATTTTATCTTCAAAGCATTGTACAAAAACAAATGAATCACCAAAATTTTAGGATTTTGGTAAGTGGTTATTTCACAGTTAGTAAAGTGAAACAATGGCTGGATAAGTTCAAAAAATAAAAATTCAGGTCAGTACATGAGTTGGGGACTGTTTGATTCACCCAAAGGTTTTGCAGTCTTTAGTGACGATATGTGGATAAAAGCAGAAAAACTTTTTGTCCAGATAACATCTTATTCATTTATTAATACCGTCACAAGTTTGCCAACAAATCAATGCCATGAATAACTGCAAGAAGGAAGGCAATTGCATATACTGACTACATCCTCACAAGGAAATGTGCATCAGTGTGACATATTAACTCTCACCAATGCAGGAAGGTTAATTTTCAATATTATCATGAAAAGGGGTGATAGGATAAAACAAGTTTTTAAACATACTTGTTAAATGAGCATGCATCAGATTAAAAGTTTTTGTATAGGAAATCTCAATGTTTATTAAGTATTGAATATTTTCTTGTACGCTGCTGGGAGAGGTAATGTTCACAATGCAGCTATCACAGTGGCAGTAACAATTTAAATTAAATCAAATATTCTTTAAACTAATTAGTCATTAAACACAGGGAAACTTGAAAGTAGCATGCTGAAGGCTGCCAAACTATGTACATAGGGATGCAGAATATGTAAAATATAATCAAATTAAGATCTACCAGTGCAACGCTTCTTGAAAGTTAGGCCTGCAAGTTACAACTGGTCCCAAGAGCCAAGACATATGCAAGGGCTGAATATAAAAAGTTCATCACTACTTCTAGCATAATATAATATTGAATTACAATTAATAATTGTTTCCAGAGTGGTAAACATAAACCATTTAATTAGCATGTCTCTTTCCAATTACAATTTACAAAAACATTGCAGTTTACTCTGTGATTAAAAAGACAGTAGCAAGTATTCTACCAAAATAAACCATTACAGCCCAAATTACAGTGAGGATTACTTTTTCTGAGTGTAAGTCTTAAAACCTGCTCCATGATAATTGGATTTCTTCTATATTTTATCAATTAATAAAAGCTTACATTTCATTTCCACACCTGAGCTGGGTGGTACAATTTGTTCACGAGGCAGATGCCACAAGGTACAGATACTTTATTGTTATCCTGAGCCCTCCAAGTATCTCCTCCTACTGCAGGAGACTTATTTGACTGGCTGACTTGGTTCCTGTACCAATTTTATTACTTCCCTTACCTTTCTGGGGGCCCTCACTCCACAGCTTGGTCTGAGCTACTGCTGGTTTCTCTCCTGGAAGTCTGTGTCTCTCTTTTATACAGTGATAATGTCTTCTTTAAAAACAATATACTCCTCTTTTATTATTATTTATTTTTGACAGAACAAAGGAAAAAGACGTAAACTGTCTATGCACATACTGCCATTTTTGGTGGTAACCTTAGTAGACCTACTTCTCCTGATATTTTAGGCAGTCTCCATGACAGTTATATCACAAGCAAATATATTGCAAGAAAAGCATCTCTGTTGAAAAAAACTTTCTTATGCTTAGGGGTTTTGTTTGTTCTTTTGCTCTGGCTTTGTCTTTATTCTTTCTTATGACTTAGCTTTCTCTCTTTTCATCAAAAAAACAATCCTGGAGATTGTAAAAGTTATCACAGCTTGAAACCTCTGGCAAAACTGTAAAATAATTTTTTCATGTCTGCCATTTCATTTTAATAGTACATTTGTCCTTCCTGTTTTTTCTACAGAACTATTTCCCAATCTCAGTTGTTGCATTCGTATCTGAGCTTCCTGCCAATCAGGCTAGTTTCACAATTAAACATTACTCTATCATAGTTACAGATTTACCACCAGTAATCAGTACTGGATTTCTGTAATAAGTTGGAGATACATAAGATAAATTCCGTCCAGGAGTTCAAACTTGTGCATCGAACCACAGAAAGTCATTTAAACACCCCTCCAAGAACACTGTGTCAGATATTTTTCAGTCAACTTCCAAAAGGCTGATAAACCATTTTCCAAGAGAAAATTACTCTCTACGTTAACCTTATTCATGTAGTTAGATGATAATATTCTCTAAAACTTAAAATTTAAAAGATTGTACTAGCAATAGGAAGGTCAGTAGGCTATTTTAGATTAATATGACTTTTCCTGTTTTGGCAATCAAAGTCCCTAACAATTCCATCTTTTTCACATACTCTTGCTCATGAGCTCGTAAGTGCCATTGATTTCTTGATAGTTCTACACTCCCGAAACATAGAATTTGAGAATGTGACCTAATCAACCTAAGTACTGAAAGAATTTCAGAAAACTGCATCAGAGCCATTCTGAAAGAAACAGCAGAAACTCATTCTCTGTATTTAACCTCTGCAGTATCCATCCTGTGGAATTTTGAGCCAGTTTAAATTACTGGAATTTGGAAACACTGAAAACCTGAAAACATCTATGTCAACATCTGCAGTATCTCTCATTTTCATAGTCACAGGGACATAAGATTCTCTGGGGTGCCCTCACTCTCTAGACACACAGAACTCTGTAACAGTGCTGACAAGAGACCAAGACTGCCTAGAAAGGACAGAGGAAGAATTACCATGACTCTGGATGTTTAGGACACAAAACTATGTGTAGGGAGTAGTTATGGATCTCAAATAATTATTTGTATCTGTTAACCACCAGCTATCCCATGCTAATGAAATAAGTCTCCAAAGCAGATAATGTATCTTATCATAACTACAGAGCTATGCTGCTGTATTCCCTTTTTTCCTTTCCAGTGTCTACAAAGCAAATACTGAAATCTTCTATATTCCTAAAGTGTGATCAAAAACCAGGATAAAGAATGCTCTGTGCAACCAAGACCCAAGCTGCTGAGCTGTAGTGTTTTTGAGATGAGATATAATCTCAGGTGCGATCATATCTTATCTGCATGTCTTCTCAAACATTGAATAGGGCACTTGTCTTCATTAAAACTCATTCCAATTCTCTCAATAAATGCAATGAAATTGCAATTTGTTTAGTTTATTTAAAAACACTTCCCCATTATTACTCTAATAACTTAATTTGCAACTGGGACATGAACATGAAAGCTACCAAAATAAATAAAAATAAATAAGCTTCAGTAAGCCCATATATTTTCTTTCACTCTTGTATTGCTTAAAGAATTGAGAGGAGTGTTGGTATGACTAAATAATGCAAGATGCATATAGTCTTGTTGGCATTTCTCTCTTATTGGTACCTAATGAGATTAGATGAGAAATAATTAGACAAAACAGCAGTGCAAAGCCCAAGAGTAATAAAAAAAACTATAGTCATTACACCATGAATCTTTCAACTCCTCTATCAATTCTATTTAAAGCTACAAAGACCAACATGCTCTGTCAGAAAGTTCCAAGCATATATAAAGCAAGCATTACCAGTTTATATATATATATAAAGTATATAGTGTATATATATATATATACCAGTTTATATATATATATAAAGTATACAGTGTATATATATATACATATATATATATATACACATATATATAGATATACATATATATACTTTATACACTATATACTTTATATATATATATAAACTGGTAATGCTTGCCATGTTGCCAAACCAAACATTAATACAAAAATTTGGGGGAATTAACATTTGAGAAATTAATCTCATGTGAATGCTAGCTGTTTCTTTTACACTGGATTCATGAGTACTACTACAGATGCATATAAGTCTATTCATGCACAGGATATTTTTGGGAAACTGCAGCAAAAATTACACATAACCAATGGGAAAACAGGTGCAATGACATGTGATCCAAACCAAATGGTTTATTTACTCTTTTCAAGTAACCAGACCTGTTTGCATTTTCCCCCAGTTTCCTCCCTTTGTTCTGAAAACAGTTTTAAATAATTAATAAATCCAACCCAACTTGCAGGCTGTTTACAGATGAACGCAATGCATAAGAATAAATTGAATATATCTCCTCTTATAAATTATTCATTCTGCTCTAGTAACATTTTTCTTGAATAAAGAAAAACCAACAGTCCTTCAGTGTCTTAATTCAGATATGTATTACTGCAACAAAAAAAAAATTGCCCTTAAGGCATAGTCTAAACCAGGTGGGTTTTAATAAATTGGTGAGAAAACGACTGAGAGAATTACCATTACTGAGAGAACCTGAGACACAAATGCTAGAGGTTACAGCAGCTCAGAAGTAGCCATAAAGCTCTAAGCCCAGTCCTTATAAAAGAGGCTGTTGGTCTAAAATGGGATATATATCTTGCAGTCAGGCAAGTGAGCACTGAGAGAGTGGGATAGATGAGGCAGGCTTAAGACATTTACATCAAGATTCTCCACTGGTATGATCCACTTGTAAAAGCTGATGGAATTACAGGAGTTCACACGAGTTAAGGAACTGCCTTTATAGGCCATACTTTGTCACGTCTTTTTCCTAGTGTGAATGTAGCCATGGAAAAAGTCCTGCAATTCACAAAAGTAAATCTCTGAAGTTAGAAAGACTGAAGACGTGCTTTTAAAGAAAAAAAAATATGATTTGTTTGTGGAGTGCAGAACATTTTTTGCCCTAAATTCTTATGGTTCAGTTATTTCTGAATTCTCAGTTCTTTGTATTGATTTTTAAAACAAATTAAGACCAGAGAGTTTTTTCTTTACAGCTTTCTGTCTTTTGAGAATAATTCCATGTAAGAGCTGCAAGAGAGAGAGAGAGAGTTCAGTTTCTGGGCTGTGCATTGTATGTAAAAGACCTATGTTATGACCCTTACTAGCCACAGTTTGCTAAGCACTTTCATACAATTTTTCTTCAACTGTGCACACAGTCCAAGCACCAAAATGAAACATGGGGTCAGTGATGAGAAGTCTGGGATATCTTTATTTCCTTTGTTTGAAAATTGCCTTCTTCCTCTAGCACTTCTTATCAGAGAATAACTCTTAAAATGAGTTGGATTTGTTTCTACAAAAGCAATCATAACCCTGGTATATTGAAGTCTGAGGAGTTTCAAGATTTTATGTACCAGTACTATCTCTGTAATATAATGCTTCAAGACTGATTATTGCCAGTGAAACCAGGATGATATCCCCATATCTAAGAAAACATCCTAGTTTACTTATCGGAAAGATTCAAATCACAGACTGAAGCCATAGGATAAATGGGTCTGTGGCTACATACAGCAGAGAAACACAGGCTATCCTGGCCGTATGGAAGTCGGCCTTCAGTGCTGGCTCGGAGCTGCTCATCTCAAGACACTGAATGGTTATTTATTTTCATCACAAGAGGTTTCTCAGGAGAAATGCATGGCTGAAGTTTAGTTACAAAGAATTCTTTTATCAGTGAAAAGTGCAAGACTGTGTAAGCAAAAGAATCTGTTTTCATAAAAGAGCAACTGAGGATGACGTCATTGACACAATACGTAAATAGAGCAGTCAGGTTTGCAGTAATACAAAGTGACAGTCAAGACAGCTCACAAGTATTTTATATATTTATTTTTGGAATAACATATAATCATGCTTTGCCAGTATTCTGCCTTGGAAAGCAAAGTTATTCATTAAATATATATATTCTGCAAAAAAAAACATAAAATTGGCAGTGATATTTTAGCTAGTTGAAGAAGCACAAAAATGTCATCTGGCTGTCCCTCTTTTTAGTAAGAGATTGCTTTCCTGCTTTCATAATAATTATGCTTAACATTCATCAGTGAATTAAATCTCCTGTCCTACCTTAATGATTACAGACCTATAACTATTCTTATGATGTACACAGTGTCTGATGTTATCTTTGAAGTATAAGATAATCTCATACTCAAATCCATCTAGAGACTTAGAAATCATGGCTAAAGTTGACACTGCAGAACTCTTAGAGGCTTTGTTTACACTGCACCTTTCCTGGACTTGATGTGGTGAGACTGAGCCCTGATGCCCAGCTCAGCATACTGATATCTTCCCCCTTTTCCTAGGAGATATTTCAAACTGACCACAATGTGCGTCTTGGTGGCAGCTCAGCACCTGAGCTCTGATCTGCTACAGTGAGAAGCAATAGTAGATTCTAAGCTCCTTTTCCAGTCTTTAGATTATTTCTGGGATTCCTCAATCAGAAGCAGCTGCCACCTGAGTTAAAGGGCAGTCCTCAGCTCTGGCCTATCCCTCTCCCAGACCTACAGCACTTCATGAGACAGGCTGACCTGCTTCTTTGTTACTATCCAAGGTGTTCAAAAGCCTCCACCAGGCACTGCCAAAATATTTAGGCTTTAATATTGAAACTGAGAAGAACTCCATGTATGAATCACCATGAAAAACTTGCCCAATATGCCTGAGCACAGGATGAGCATTCAAATTTGAGGAATTCTTTTAATGCAAGTGAATTGTCACATGTAGGACTTCACTTTGGGGTGAGGAGTGCTGTCTTATGTCTCCTTGCAAGTCCTTAACAATGTCACTTTGATTGATTTGTGAGCAAATGTAACCAGCTACAAAACTCAGCTACTCAAGCCTTCACCATACCTACTGTTCTTCATAGTACCTTTACTGCTGTCTAAAAAACAAGGATGAATGAGGGATAATCACTGCCTAACTCCATAGCAGCAAACAGTAGGAGCAAGGACTGTTTGGCCCAATGAACTCGCCATTTAGCCTCTCTAAAATGTCACTAAACCTAGGCTTAGAATCCTATTTCTAATTTTAAGAAATACAGCTTGTGAGTGGGAGGCAGAAGAACCAGACACAAACAAGAGGAAGAACACATGGGGCAGCATGTTATGCTGGTAAGAGAAGAACGAAAACAGTTGGATTGAGAAGCTGCATTGGTTTAACTCCTGTCTAAAAGAAATACTATTTCCATTTTTTGTCTGACCCTCCTACCCACATCAGTTTTGGGTATCAATTTTTCTCACAAATTTGAGCATGCAGTTCTTTTGTTCAGAGATGGACAAGATGTTTATCATAACATCTGAGTTCTCTGAGAGGATAGAAAAGGAATAAGGTCTAAAATTGAGGACAGCTAGGTACTCAATTACAACCACACTGAATCAAAGATTTAGAAATGGTAGACACAGTTCTGCTTTAGGCTGACAGGATTTTCCCACCCTTTTTGCTAGTAGATCTCCACTCAGCATAGTTTGAGTAATGCATAAAGTGGGTGGGATTGCATTCTGCCTGATTTTCTGAATCTGGTACCAGTTGCAGCTTTGTCTATATAACACAGTCCAAGCCACTGGTGACATACCCCAGCAACTATGACAGTTTCTGCACCGGAAGCAAGATAGCATCATTAACATGCCATCATAATCAATTTAATAAGCAGAGATTTAGAGACACTGGCCTACACATAAAACCAAAATGTAATTTTTTGCTACCAGCACCCAAAACATTACAACTCTACTGTGCGGTGATAGACCTTGTGATAGACTAAGTCCTTGAAGTCCCAACTAAGTCCTAAGTCCCAACTTAGGGCCATTACAGAGACTCCACTTTCCCCGCATCACTGATAAATTCTTCACCTTAACAACTGGAATAATGAAAAAATAACAAATATTTTAATGTTATTGCTGGTTTGTTTGTTTGCTTGTTTTTAATATTCTTTCTTTTTTACTTCAGCACTGCAATAAAATCTGGAATTTTTTACTGGAGTTCCTGGCTAATCTCAAGAATTTAAGTGCTTACGTACAAATGGTTGGATGCGCATGCACACATGCACATAACCTTGGTAGAATGCCAAAGTACTAAACTACAGCTAAGAACAACAGATCAGTCACATAAATAATATCTAAGGCTACGGTTCTGTCAGCTACCAGGAGACACAGTTCCTGGCCCTTTAGTTGGGATGTACCAGATGCAGCATTATAAGTTCCCAGACCTACATTAAGAACTCTTAGCCTCTTACACATATTTCCTAGAAACTTACATGCACAGGAAGTTGATGCTGCTTCTTTATACAGTAGTCATCAGGATATCTAGGATGGAAGAGATGGGAACTGCACAGACTCTTTTAAGGGCAGTAGGAGAGGCAGCTCAGTACAGCCCTGCAGACATAAGAGTTAAAGCCTCCTCCAGCATGTTCTGCTCCCTTGAAACCCCCTTCCCTACTGCCATCCTTGCTGAGCTCAGCTTGCCAGGCAGCCCTCCTCCTCCTCACACCTGCCTACTCAGGCATGCTCCCAAGAACCACTCCTGGTGATGGGGGTGGTGGGAATGGTCAACACAACCTTAACTATTCCAGCCCATACTCCTCCCCTTCCCTGTTCCCTTTCTGTTTTTGCTTTCCTGACTAAAAGCAATTAATATTACTGTAATTAACTTGGGTGTCCTTACTTGCTGTCCAAATCAACAAGAGACAGTTCTATAGATAACTGGTCGGAGTACATATATCATTTTCCTAGTTTTAATGTTTTTTCTTTTCTTTTCTTTTTTTTCCTGTACAAAAGAGGCAGACTTATACAAAGTCCCAGAAGTGAATATTTCTCTGTGTTTTGACCTATCTATAGGTCTGGTTATAGTCAAATAGAAGAAGAAGACATTGCTCACGGTGACAGATGTCAAGAAACAAAATGCATTGTACAATCTCAGTGAAAATGACCATTTGGGCTGGGCAGTATGTTTGCAAACAGACAGCCTGTTTGTTTGATGCCACACCTAGCTGGGAAAAAAGAAAAAAAAAAAAAAAGTTCTCCCCATTATTCTCATCAGTAAAATGCTAACATTTTATGAGTTTATTGTTCTCAGTAGAGTTCAAAAACCACACAGGCAATAATCTAAGATGAAATTTAATAATGATGGTACCACCCAGATCAGAAACTATTCATCACTAGTCCCACCTGCAGTGTAGTGAAGAGATGGCATAATGCATTCTTTGGATGTCTAAGCACCATCCCACTCTTCACTCATCCATGAAGCCTGCTGAGATGAGTCTACCAATTTGCTTATAAATCATTTTTACCAAATAAAGAAACGTCATTCCAAAACTGTGGAATCTATTTAAGACAACAACATTTTACAGAAGTTGCAAACATGCATGCTAGGCATGATGGATGTGTTTCTCTGCATAACACATGAGGATCCTCTGGTTCTGGCCCTGTACAAACAAGTAATGAGTTCCTTATAAATCAAGCAGCATTTTTTTATATTATCATATTCATTGCAGCATTTGCCTTAGGCTCATAAAATGAGGTTATAACTAAAATATATGACAGCAAGGACTTCAAAATTTCTTAGCCCACCCCAAAACTGAGACAGCTTCATCAAACACCAGAATTCAGTGCACAAAGCACCAGGAGCAGAGATGAATCAATCAAATATACAGGAGCACTAGCAGCATGGTGATTACCATAACTTAATCTAAGAAGACAAATGAAAACCATATTTCTGCACTAGTAGTGCAACAATTTCTGTATAATTATTAGAACTGATGCAACTAAAGGGGAAAATACATCTTTGTGGCCTGGCACTTCCACCTTCTGGTAGACTTTGACTTGCCCTAGGTCTGCTGAGTTCTATCAAGTGCTTGGTATAATTTCTTTAGTCTTGTGAATACTCAGTTTTCAAAGGGATTAGAAATTTTAAGAGTTTAAAAAAAATAAATGTTTTATTTGAGTAAGTCAGAATTAACAGTCAGCAAAAAAAAAAAAACAAAACAACTTCTTATTTCTATATGATTGCATCCAGTATCTATTTTTATACTTCCCTGGATCTTTCTTAAGGCAGAAACACTAACTAGGTAAGACATCAAGTCTTTTTTTCTATTAAATTGTTCTGATATAACCTCATTCATAGGGCCTTGAACTCAATCCATAGAAAAAAGTTATATATCACTGTACAACATATATCTCTACTGAATATTGAAAAGAAAAATTGACACATGAAAAAGAATAAATAATTCTGTTTCCTCATGTTTTTTTCTAAACATTTTCAAAGGTCTTCCTTGCAGATCCAAGAGGCAGAGGGCTCCGTTTTGAAAATGCTCTCATGTGGCTAACTCAGGTCAAAATGACTTTGATTAACTCTTAATATGTGACTGAATTCAGTCTGCAGTCAACAAGAAGTTTAGATGTAATAATAATTCAGTAAAAAGATTCAGAAAAGACAAAAAAAAAAGTTGATTTTTTTTCTTTTTTCTTTTTTGGTTAGCTGATACATATTTATCAATTGCCATGGAGTAAAGTTCTATTGAGGTGCAAGCAAATAATCCACTTCTCCAGCTCACACTGTATCTGAGACTAATAAAAATCGATAAAGAATTCCACAAAAGATGATGAATTAGGATATGAATAGACCCTCATGTGATTTCAGCTAGAATTTGCCACAATAAACACTAACATTACTTTTCTGTATCTGCTTCACTGAAGCTATTTTTCAGATACAGTAAATATGTCCACACAGAAAGTTAATGAGGAAAATACACAGTATGAGGAAAATAATAATGTAACAGTACATTCAAGCTTTTTCTTTCTTCGTAAAGAAAGATCATCATCATCTAATGTAGATCTCAGATATTTTGCAATTTTAACAATGTAAGCATAACTTGAGGATCCTGGTTTCTCAATGTATGGAGAATCTTTTATTGTTGTGCATAGCCATTTTTCCAAAGACTAAAAAAATCAAAAGTAAGAAAACTTACACCCATTTTTTTTTTAAAGACAGAACATCCTTTAAACCATTGAATGATACCAGTCCTACTTGGAAGAATTTTTGATGTATGATCTCAGGAAATATTGCATAAGCAGCGTGATTCAGCAGAACTAAATGTAGGAACTTCAAAATATAATTTTAAAAAAAGAATAACCAATGATATTATTATTACTAGAAATGATGAATTGTTTTAAAAAATTAAAACTTATTTTCATTTCTTTGGGAAAGAATATCTTCTTCTGCAGGGAAATGTTTTTAATTAACAACTATGAATGTCCACAGGCAAGCTGCCAAGTCTGTACATTTACTACATGTTGTTTACCAGTACTGGTGAAGCCTACCTATCTATAGGACATCGCTGAGGTTACAAGTTTGCTTAAAGAAAAACAACCTTCTTCTAAATTAGAATAAACACATCATAAAATTTAATTCTTCTTATGCCTTGAAGCCTGTACATGTATGCTGTCTTTGCAGAGCTTACAATAAGTTTTGAAAAGAGAACCTTGAAAAAATCAACTAGCAACAAAATCATAGAAAAACAGATGCAACTGAAAGACAGCCTTTTCAAAAGTAATAATTAAAAAGCCTTCCTTTTTATTATTGCAGTCTTCATCAGCTCCAATAAAACATTGTCATCATACTAAATTTAACCAGCTCTCCTAAATTCTTGCTAGTTTGGGGTAAAGCGGAATTAAGAGCTTCTGCAGAGGTGAATAGAGAGGCATTCTGAGCAGCCAATGTGATACACTTTTCACAATGACGAAGGTGGACCCTGGTGGTCTGCAGTCTTTCAGTTAAAGGCAATGTCTACTGAGTCTTGTAGGTATGGTCTTGTAGAGGAAGTATTTGGGTAGCAGGCAGTAGCTCTGACGATGTAAAACCGGTATTGCATACATTTACCCTGAACGGGGAGAGTGTCATTATCATATACAGGAAGGAAACATGAAGACAAAATCTACGCCATGGAGAGTAAATTAAATGCTGATGTAATATAACATATAACATAACAGTGACTTATTCACATATATTTTTAAGAAACACAACGAAACACAATGGTTCTGGTCATTATTTCCTTTAGTTTTCATTGCAACAGACACATACCTAGAAACAGTTAAAGATGGGTTAGTGGGCATGGTAGTGATGGGTTGATGGTTGGACTAGATGATCCTAGTGGTCTTTTCCAAACTTAATGATTCTATGACTTTATGATTGCATGCAGAACAGAAGCATTTCTACCATTAGAAAAACTTCAGTTTGGGAGGACAAAAAGGGATAAAAGTTATATACAGTAACAATGTCTATGCATATGCTACACAGACATACACACACACACAGACATACACACACAGCAACTATGAACACATCAATTAGACTTGCAAATCACGTGAAACAAATCTGTATCCCAAATTGTTCTACACACAAAAATAAATTTAACAAACATCCACTGTTTCCTCTGTTTATATATATTCTTCTCCTGTAACAACCAGATTTACTTATTTATTTACTGCAAAAACATAGGCTATTTTAGCTTTTTGATAGCAGGTTCAGTGGTGTGAAAAGTAATAGGTATTTTAGTCAGGCACTTAATAGATTGTTCTCTAGTATCAGCTGTTAGAAATCCCCCCTTTGCCTATTGTTATTTTAATTACTGTTAACTATGCTATTAATTATATGAAAAATAAGTCCCAAGTATTTTATCCAACCCTTTTCTTAATTGTTTTGCAATCCATTCCCCAAAAGGCATTACTAACGTGTATTTCCTGACAGCTGAATCCTATAGATGTAAGAAATGCTTCCTATGTAATTCCAGTGAAACCATTGTAGTGTGTCCTGGTTTCAGCTGGGATAGTGTTAATTTTCTTCCTAGTGGCTGATTTGGTGCTGTTGTGGATTTAGAATGAGAACAATGCTGATAGAGCACCAATATTTTAGTTGTTGCAGAACAGTGCTGCACAGAGCCAAGGGTGTTTCAACTTCTTACACTGTCCTGCCACCAATGAACTGAGAAAGCACAAGGAGCTGGGAGGGGACACGACCAGGATAGCTAACTCAGACTGATCAAAGGGATGTCTCCTACAATATGGTGTTGTGCTGAACAATAAAACTGGGGAAGTTGCCTGGGTGTGAGGGGCAATTGCTGCTTGGGGACTGAATGGGCCTCAGTCAGGAGGTGGGAAGCAATCACACTGTGCACCACTCGTTTGTATATTATCTTAACATTTATTATTATTATTTTCCCTTCATATTCTGGCCAGTTAAACTGTTTTAATCTCAGTTCATGAGTTCTAATTTTTTTCCAGTTCTCTCTCTCATCTCACTGAGAAGCGAGGGGAGCACAGGAACAGCTGCATGGTCCTTAGCTGCTGCATGGTCCTTAGCTGCTGCCAAGTTAAAACACAATGCAGTGACATATCAAAGTACTTTACAGAACCCTAACTTCAGTTTTCCTTGATTTGGATAAACCTCAATACGCAGATACCTTTGAGTCTTAGGCCACATCAAGTTGAGTCCTAAATGCTCCAAAAGCAATTTATTTTTTGACTGAATGATTGGCTGTAGACCCATCTTCCAGGGTAGAGTTCAAACCGGAGTTACAGATATTGAGCAATGAGGTCTCCTTCACTTTACACTCCTAAATTAATTCAAATCCATAAATAAAATGAATAGCATCATCTGGCATATTAGTTTTGCTTTGCTGCAACAGAACACAGAAGACCTCAGCACCTACATGAAAACCTGAATGAAGCAAGTTACCCTCATTTTTATGTAGAATAAACAGCTGAGTTCCTTTTACTCTGTGCACATTGACATGACCATCTTTGATTAATTCTTAGCCACAAGATCAATTATCTGGATTGATACTGTGAAGAATTTCAAACACAGTTCCTCCAGCAAGTAACGTAAGGCAGGAATGAATGGCAAAGTGATATTAAAGGACACTGTGAGGGCAGGCATAGGTCATGAAATTGAGTTCCTATACTTTATGAGGGACACAGTTTCAGCCTGAAGCCTGCTTTTCATTTAATCTCTGAATTTGAGACCTTCTGGTATAGCTACCAAATTTATTTGTTTTCCTCTTTCCAGATACGCTAACTAAGATTAAAGTAGATGAACAAAATATTAAAGAACAAACTGCTGAAGGGTACAGCACTGAGCACTTATTGTCTAAAGAAAAAACGAGAGATCAGAGCTTATCAAGCCTACTCTACTGACACTTTGCACAAGCACAGACTTCCAGAAAGGTCAAGGTGCCACATCTCCCACATAGGTGGGATATGACAGGCTGCAGAAGGGAAGGGAAAGGGCAGACATGAATGCTGTTCTATCCACCACCACAGCAGGAGCTATTTTCTGCTACTTCCCAAGGATCTCATTTTCATACATGTCTTTATACTTTCTGTTCAATAAGCAGCTTCCTACTGCTACCACACACATATTCAGGGAGTCTGGGAAATTGGTAGTTTTAATTACTTATGTTTTTCACTTTCACAATGGTATTTTTTTTCCTTTGTTCTTTTTCTTTAAAGCGACACAGGCAGTATTATTAGACTGGGGGGAGGGAGTCAAAGCATTCTACGTAAGAACACTTAATACTGTTCAAGATTTATGTGAAGCTTTAGTAACAGCAGCAGAATGAAATGAAGGATCCAGTCTTTGTGCACAGCAGCCAGTAGCCTCTGCCTCTGGCAGCCAGTGAGGACAGAGCACTGCTTCTTCCCAGTGCTCACTAGGGACTGCAGACAGCACTTTCCATTCCTGCTGCTTTCTATGTCTCCCAAAGGGAACTATGCAGAGGAGGGCTGCTGATGCACTGCCTGGCTCAGTCCTCACAGAGCAGTGCCCCAGGGGCTCTCTTTACAAAGCCAGTGGTGGGGAAGTCCTCAGTCAGCCCGGAGTCAGAGGAGGGTTATACGATTGTCACTGCAAAGCTGCTGTTCTCTTTGTGAGCCACAGTGCTAACTTTCATTTTACCCCTGATTCCCAACATGGGCGGAAATCACAAAGCCCAGCAAGACTGCTACTCAAGTGAGCTTTAGAATATATATCTACCTCAGAAGTGCTCTGGAAGAAAAAAAAAAAAGCAACTAATAGCAAGTTTGCATAAAACACAAATCATTTCCAATCATGCACTGGTATTAGGCACTAGCAGCACCACTGCAGAAGTGTATTGTGTGATGGACTACTGTGCAGGAGCTGGCACAGGCAACACCTCAAGTGGGGATCAATTCAATACCCAATAGCAGCTTTGCCATCACCATGCGTTATCATTACTGGAGCCAAAGAGTTAGCCACCATGATGTGCAGCCATGGATAAGACCCATCTGGATGCCTACTTGTGCGACTTCCTACAGGGAGCCTGTTTTAGAAGGGGGTTGGACTTGATAATCTCCAGAGGTCTCTTCCAATCTCTACAGTTCTGTGATTGTGTGGTAAGCTCCTCCAGGTCCTGAGGAAGCCTGAGAACTCCGGACAGTGCTCTGCCCAGATGTACAGAAAGTCTGTGAAGCCCCATGAGGTCCTAAAAATCCACATCACTTTTGAGAAAGCAGATTTTGACTTGGATGGCATTAAAACCGTCACTCTGATTTCAAATAAGTGATCAAATATGACTAAATATCCACATATTAACACCTATTTTAAAAATAAAAAGATTTTTAAAGTGTCACTAGATATTTTTAATGCTTAAGGAGAAAACTATAGTGAGTAGACTTTCTGTTTTGATATTTTCTTCTATGGTTAACATCAGAAGGATAGTGTTTTTGATGAATGTTCTCCAAAGGATTACCTGCCTGTAAGAGTTCTTTTGTGAAAGAGCTTAAATTGTGGGTGTGAATGAAAATGAAGGCTCTCAGCTAGCACTTGTAGTCTGTTATGCAATATTTCTTGACGCTAATTTACCCTATTTGCAAAGTCACTGTGTTTGGTACCTTATGCAGCCTATATTCTGTTCCTCAGCTCATTTGAGAACATCCACTACACATAACAATTAGTGTCATTTCATTATGATTATTACAAATGGCATAAAATCTAGTTTGCAGCAGGAAGCAAAGTAATTTCAAGGAGAAAAAACAGAGATGGGAAACAGGAAGAATCAGCCTGGTAGTATTTTTTAAGCCAATCAAAGTTGCTTGTGCGTGTAGCAGCTCTAGCACCTGTTCTTTTCCCTAAAAGACATCTTTTAAATACAGTATTAAATCAAACCACTAGAAGACAGCATTAATAAGGCTTCCAAAGTAAACCCTATCACCTTTCTATACAGGAGGCCTAACACCTTTTCATATTGCAACTCTAAGGGTAGATTTTGATGGCTAATTATTCATATAGTTACCACTGAGTTACTAGAATTGCAAGTATCACTAGGCAGAATCTGGCCCTAAGGTTTTCCTCTGTATTTTCCCTCACAGATGATGCAGAGCAGCAGAGTAGGGTGTTAATTACTGCAATCTGTTGATAGTTTATTTTAAGGAACAGTTACATCGCAATTCAAGATCTTTACTTATGTTACAATTTTAATTACACCAGTTAGAATTCACTACACTTGTAGAAGTTGCCTCCTACCCTTAGTTTGTATAGTTTTATTTGTGCTCTTAGAGTAAAATCAATAAAACACAGAAGTAGTCTTCCCCTCAGCTTTCTCTCATATTGGTATTAATTGAAGTTAAGTCTTATTACGATTTTTCTTTATTTAGTATCCTCACAGGTTACCTGTTACCGAAGTGACTGGTTATGAATATTCTTAACATTCTTTTTCTTAATCATTTTTGAAGGAAATAGCCCTAACTTACCGTATTACTCTATTATTAGAGATAACAAAATGTCTGCACACAATAACAATACACACTCCTAGCTCACACCATGGACTGTGCTGCAGAGAACTGCTAGTCACAGCATCCAGTACTTATTTTTGAAATGGAAAGTGGCTGATAGCTAGTGGAGCTGCATCTCACTTACCTGATATACTACCAAGCAGATTCAGTTCGTTTGTACAAAGTTATCTCACATAGCTTTAACTGAATAGGATTTAGGTACTGTCTCTTTAGTTCCTGCTTCTTTTGCATATGTTTTTGGCACCAGTGGTATATTTACAACCAGCATGATTTTAGGCACTGTACAGATTTGAGTTCCTAAATCTTTAAAGTGGAGGTGTGGAAGTACAACAGCCAAGAGCCACAGGAGCTGTGAAGGCAGTGTGGCTGTGCAACCTGACAGAACTTCAGCTCTGCACAATAATGTCCTAGCTCAGACCATCACATCTGGGCTGAACATGCAATGTATTGCTTCACATCACAGGAACATGATGCTGGCTTCTTATATTCTTCTTGGAATTTGTTGCTCCTCCCCATTGCTTCCTCCGTTTCTCTCCCCTCTTCACTCTTATCTGCTTCTATGTTTTTTACCATGCGCAACTTCTGTGCCAAATCTATTCCTCAGCTCAAAGAATATATCCTCTTCTCTCCACTTCTTCATATTACTTTCCCCATTCTACCTTTTACTCCTGGGAATTTTCAGTTCTTCAGTTCTGGCTTTTTTACACAAGAAACAATTTCCCTGAGCCTCTCCAGCATAATCAGGCCAACTTGTTCTGTACAAATGACCTCCAGCACAGGAATATTTGCAGTGAAAGCATACATAAACATGACCTAGTGATGCAAAAAAATGATCTCAAAAGAACTTTGAGCAGCTTTTGGAACCTGGTTCCAGAGTGAAACTTAGAGTCCATAGGAGCTGATCAGAAATTACACACTTTTGCATATCTGGACTGTCCGCTTTCTCCTCAGGCACATGTTCAATGTTCCTTCTGTTTCTGCAACTCTCCCAGGCTAACAGGAGTGAGAGTAGTGCATGTTCTTTTCAAAGCCTTGCTAAAACAATGCCCAATATCTTAGAAGTTAGGCTTTTGAGTGCGATATATGTAACAACAATGCTGTCTTTGTGTCAAAGTTTTATTTTTTCCCCTCTGACTCACAAAACAAAATCATCCTTGCAAATTTAAAAGGAAAGCTTATAAAGCAATACTTTTAGCAGAGATCCTGCTGGAGTAAACTGTTATAGAGTTAAGCATGTCCAAGGACTAATGGTTCCCAGTGTCTGTCCAAAGCTAAAAGCTCCATACCTCTACAGAATATTTCATGTCTGTTGTCTGTTTTGCTTTTTGGACAGTATTGCTACTGGGTGGATGGTTGGATTAGATGATCTTAGAGGTCTTTTCCAACCCTAATGATTATATGGTTCAGCTCAGGGTGTAAGTCCCTTGAAGAACGTTATCCAGTGAGTAAAAAGACCTGTATGGATAAGATACTCCAAGAAAATCCAACTAAGCCCTTGTTAGTTTTTTTATCAAAGTGGTATAACTATGCTGATGAAAAAGTACCCATAGACTCTGCCTGCATAAAGGCATTCAGCTGACACAGATCTGATCACACGGGTAAAGCAGAAACAGATTTCTATCATAAACAATATCTTTATATTGACAGAATGATGCTTATAAAGCCATAATACTATTTGAATCATGTGCATTGGGGTATAAAATACACGGGGGGGGGGGAGGAGGGGGGGAACAAAACTATATCTTTAGTGAAAACATTTTACAATTTAAGGTCCTACAGTCTAATTTATTCACACACACTAAAACTTCACTTTTATGAAGAGTATGAGAATTATTTTTGCTAACAGGGTGAACCAGTCCCAGGTAATAAAGCAGAAGCACACACTGCTAATGTTAGCAGATCTTTGTGCTCACACCTAGGATTTCATTTTTTAAGGACTTTGCCTTGCATGAAAATAGGGCATTCAGAAGTAGCCACCATTCATTTAGCAGCTGTTTCTGGTACTTGAGAGCATCATGTCACAGCTATAGAGAACTGAGGAGTTATCGCAAAGAAGTTAACAGTGTTTTTGTGTACAAAATGTTGGAGACAACACAGCACCTCATCCCATCACACTAAAGATTCAACAAGCAGAGGAGCAGCAAGATCAAACAGAGCATCTGATTTAATTTCCCCATTCCTTTTCCCTCTATCCCAGCTACAGTGAGGTTCCTAAGACACCTGTGAGGTTGTGAATCAACGTAGATAATCTTGTCCTTCACATGGACAGACATGTTCTCAGTAACAGAATAGGGAATCATTGCAAATGAGTCAATTGATCCCTTTCACAATTCAGCCACAAACCTATATAGTGTAAGATTTATGTGATGTTGAGGGAAAAAGGTGTAGACTGAGATGTGATATAATTGGAAAGTTTTAAGTGTTTGGTGGAAAATGAAAGAGTAGTGTTTCTCTCAACAAAGAGTAAAAAGGCACTGATGGAGCAATAATGCTTTTACTGTCTGCATAGTTTCAATGACCTAACAATTTAGCCATAAATGGTCTTTAAGCTCTAGTAGTTTGCAATAAAAAAAAATCATTACATCAATGGGCCATATCATCATCACAAACAGCTCTTATTTCTCTCTTTTTAACTGGCCACAAACTTCTCACACTTACAGCACAGGAAGTAATCTGTAATGCTAAAGATGTTGCATACAGTGAGCCTAAATGCAATGTAAGAGGTAATAGGCACAAAAGGAACCATTGTCCAAGTAAACCAGCTTGTGCTGTCCGCAGCAAGAGGTGACATACTGGCAAAAAGTTATCATGTATGTAGTTTGCTCTGACAGTAATGCCTCCTGTTAATTTCCATGAAAACGATACAAAGAGTGCATCAACACTATTTGGTAGATGAAATTCTAGTATACAAAATGCTATTTTTCAATATAGTCACCACCATTAGCTCTGCATTTCCACCAGCAATGAACAAAAGCCTGCATGCTGCACTCGCAAAAATCTGCACCAGCAGAAGTGCCCCCGTGTCACTGTCATCACTGCTGAAAAGCACCACCCGCAACCTCACTATGCTTCCATCCAATGCTTGGTCTCCATAATTATTCAGCAAGCATTGGTAAATGTAGGTGGGTGCTATTTTTTCTGCATGGAGAAACTCAGTTACACACCTTTGCTTCATGGGCACTTCCATGTCAGATGCTATTCTGTCAGACTACCTCTCTGCTGCCATCTGTCAACAACAAAAAAATTTAATGAGATATTGGTGGGAAGGTTCAATCTCTACTGCCATGCCACCAACATCTGCCTCCAACATTATTGGCCAACATCATAAAACAGGAGGCACTGCTTTCAAAACAGCCCTCGCTAAAAGCAAATTAAATGCTAGTGTATGTGTAATGATTTATCCACGCAGACAGAATTTTACTTGTCTTTATTTAACTCTATTTAAAGAAGGGTAAGTATAGAAATATTTTGTTTTCTTGAGAATTATTATATAAAAGTATATCTACTACAGTACAAAGGCATACAGCTACTGCTTCTCTCTGTTCATCCTCTTTGCAGACCAGATCCTACAGTTCCTCTGTTCAGATTAAATTTTTTAAGACCTGCACAACTTGGGGTATGCAACTGCACTCTTACCCTGGTTACGTGGCCACTGGCCAGTCACCTGCCCACAGCCATCAGCACTCATTGTTCACTCTGTGCTCTTCCCACCTTCCACATTTGACATAGATGCTAGACATCTTCTGGCTTAGTGCACTGAAAAATCAATTCCTCTTCTTTATGAAGCATATAGATCCAGGCTGGAACAGGCTGCCCTTAGAGTCTGTGGAGTCTCTTTCTCTAGAGATACTGAAAATCTGCCTGGATGCTTTCCTGTGCAACCTGATGTAGGGAACTTGGTTTAGTGGACAGTTGGAATAGATGATCCCCGGGGTCCCTTCCAAATCCTACAGTTCTGTGATTCTGTGGTATCTTATAGCCCAAGTAAAACAGAGTCCAGTAAAGGAATATCTCAGACGGTCATTTCTGCGCAGCCCTTTTAAAAGCCTTCATGCAAACTGGAGGAGTCTTGGCACCCCAGTACCTAGACCAACAAGAATTTAATTCATCAACTCTGGTACTTTCACCCAAATTTTACTGTCAACTTTATGCACTTCTATACTGAACTTAGCTGAATGTTTACAGATCTATTGGTCACAGCTGGTAAGAAATTGATTTTATTAGCTTTGCAGGTTTTGACATAGGACATTTTCAGACCTTTTGGTGTCTCTGTATTCATTATATGCAAATATATATATATTCATTATTTGCATGTGGAGACTGATAAAAGCTAATAAGATGATTGGCCTAAGTAATCACATAAGCATTGTTTTTATTCTGTGCAAGAGAAGCTTTAGCTTTGCTTTTAACTAATAGTTCTGAAATTTCTTGATAGCCCAGCAGCTGACAGAGAGCTAAAGATTTTATTTTGGCTGCCAGGGACATGATAAAAACGATGCCAGGTCTCTCTGAAAACCAATCTTACCTGTCTTTAAATCACTTTTTCCTTATCCCCAAACTTTATAGTGTACACATTTGTAAAGCTGTATTCATCAGCAGTTTTATATTATACTCCATATACTTAGAATAGTTAATATAACCGTAATGATTTAACATTACATGTTATCAGTGATATTAAACATGAGCTCTGCAAACATTCTGGGTAGCAGCTTGACGGCATTGTCATGAAACAAAGAATGCTTGATTCAAAGCCAGGCCCACTGCCTACTTTACAGGCATATGGTAGACTGAAACATGTTGACATGAAACTGAAGCTTCTTTAAGATGAAATCTATAATTCTCCTTAGAGTGAAGCAAACTGCTAAGTACAGTTCTGTTTTACATTACAAAATCTGCTAGGCTTCCCCTAAAGAAAAAGTAGTTTGTCTTTACATAGCCACACTGTAGGGGAAGAGGTACAGACACCAACATCACATCAGGTAATAACAGATAACAAATCAGTTCATATTATTGCAAATTATTTCAGTCTTCTCAGATTGAAAGGCTGCTTGTATACCACCACAATCAGTATTTCTTTTATTTTACTCTTCTGAAGTCCCTGAACTCTCACTGGCTGTACTCAAAGATAATACTTGGAGCAAAATATATGACAAGAAACACCTCTATTCCTGAAACACTTTGACCTTGTTTTTGTATACATCTTTTGAAAAATAGCATTTTCCTATCAATAATTTGAAAGCTCAATTCTTCTGTGGGAAGAACAAAACAAAACAAAATAAAAAAAGGAGCATGGGAGCTAAGTTTGAATAGCTTTTAGCAAGCTGTGTGCCAGATATAGAACCAGTGAAACTGAGCTGCCTTCATAGACTCATCATCACTTAAAGTGTACAAAGTCCATAAAAATAGAAAAATTACATCATATTCTGCTGCATCATTCCCTTGTTGTTATCTGCATTTTCACATTCACGTCAGTGAAAAATGACATATGGACTATGAAAACATACTCGTCTTATTCACCACAAATCTTGTCAGATTAAATATGCACCTATCTCTGCTAGCGTAAGTGAACTAGGTATTGTAATTAGTAATAGCAAATAAAAGAAACCTGACAGAAGTTATTTTTGTCTCAATAACAGCCTTCCAGTATGCATCTGTAATATAATTGTCAGTACGCATATACCTGGGAGAGTTTCTTATTCTATTGTCCATTTTCCAGTGTCCTTTGAAGCACTGCAACTTCCTCACCAACCTCTATACAAGCCAAGGAGTTCCCACAAGAAACTTATGATTTAGGGGGAAGTTTCAATGCTGCTATCCAGAACAGCAATATTTCCATTTCTTTGCTAAATAAACATTCTGTGCCTGTGCTGGCAAATTCTGTTGTCTCCTGAAGACAAACTAAGATTTAACACCTGAATTACCCACCACCCTGAGAGATTGCTTGGAGTATCGAGAGAGATCATTTCCTCACCACTTATGATTCATTCACAGCACTCTATTCCCCAGGACAATCAAGTGCTCCCTTAAGCCAGTGCTGATGCCCTGCTATGCATGCCAGTCTCCGGCCCATCTAGCCTCAGTCCAGCCTGGAAGCAGGGCTAAAATGCAAAGGGGAATTGGCTGCCTGCTCCTCAAGGAAGATTTTCCGCAAGGTAGGATGCTTCGTATCCTTATGTTTCTGGAGTCAATAAAATTCCTGTCTCATGGGGTGCACATGGGGTTTTAGCATCATCACTAGTTTAAAGCTGTTAATGGATTTTTCTACACATATTTTTATTTCCAGAATGATAGAACAACTGGCAATACAAGGTTAATATATCGAAAGAAGCTATACCTACATAACTTGTGCAAATGTGTAATAACTTCGCTATAGTGACAGCCTTGCTCATGTCTGCCAGGGTTTTAATAAAAGGCATAGCTTAGTGAAGTTTGTTCAGTTGACGTGCTCTGCATTCATTTTTTTCAAAAGGTAATATTTGATATATATATTCTTATATGAACCACACTGCTAAGAGAATGACTTTAAATGATGCTATTCTGCTTAAACTTTCATAATTTTATCTAAGATGAAAACAAATTCAGATATTGTACCTAAATATTTGGCTAAAAACTATCAAAAATAGGAAGTCCCATGCAACAAGAAGTCATTTTTTAGTCTAATTCAAATGGCTAAAACAAATTAATATCTGCAACACTGGCTAAGATTTGTTCCTGAAGATTTTCAGTTTGGGAATAAACTAGAACATTGAAGAGTTTACCCTCCCACTACAACCATTCTTAATGGTAACACTGCTAATGTTGTTTGAAGCCTGAGCAGCATCTTCAAACCTGTTTTTCCCTTCCTTTCCTGAAGGAATACACAGAAAAAAGAAAAAAAAAAATGAGTTATACCAGAACATACAAAATGAAAAACAGGAGGCGATTATATTTGGGGAAAACAAACAAACAAACAAACAAACAAACAAACTGGGCTTTTTAGCACTTCAAATAAAATGCTATTCATATCTTTGTCAGTATGTCATATTTCATCTCAGTTTCCTCTTGATGCTCTTCCTGCCACGTGCTCCCAGGACACCGAATGACTCAACTAATGCTTCAAAAGCACCAGTTTTGCTGGTGATAAAATCTGTTCTTCTCTACTCTCTCTGTATGTGTGATATATGTTTTCAGAACCAAAGTGACTGGCATTATCTGATCTGTGTAGGATACAAGAAAAGTATACCGTGTTTTTCCCCTCTTTCTACTCAGAGTCCAGGCTCTCAAATGCAACTCAAGCTTAAGGAGATTGGAGCCTGGCTGCTTGGTGCTCCAGACCAGGATTTGTGACCACCTGATCTGCCACATCAAGAGCCTTTCCACAGTGATATATAACTCAGTATAAACCTTTGTCAACCAAATAAAGAACTGTAACATTTGATACATTCACAATTTTGTCAAAAACTCAAAGACTGGTGCCCCTAGTTGCCTATTGAATGATTCTTTTAGATGCATATTAGCCTTAGTTATGAGCTGTTATCATTTACATGTGTGTAACTAGTGTTTTGGCACCTGGTCTGATACATAGTAGCTCCAAAAGTAATGCTTCCTATTTATTTCCATGGAAACTACAAGAGACACAAAAAGTCCAATACAATTGTTTGACAGAGTAAGCTCTCAGCTATAAAGCACCATTTTACAACATGGTCACCACCATTAGCTCTGCATTTTCACCAGTGATGAACAAGAGCCCACAAGCTGTGCTTGTGAAAATCCACATCAGTGGAGGTAACCCACTATTTCACAGCCTCTATGATGGCCTCATTGCCAGGAAAATGTTGGCCATGCAGTCCACATTTCACTGTGCTCAAATCCACTGTTTGATCTCTACAAGCATTCAACAATTGTTGATGAATGTCAGTGTGTGCCTCATTTTTTGCATGCTGAAATTCAGTGACACACCTTTGCTTCATACGCACTTCCATGTCAGATGCCATTCTGTCAGACTGCCCCACTGCTGTCGTCTGTGACACAGCTACAAAATGGAATGTAGTATTGGCAGGAAGGTTCAATCTCTACTACCCTACCATACCATCAACATCCACCTCTGACATCATGGGTCAGCATCATAAATTAGGAGACATTTTGGAGTAGTCCCTTTAAAGCTACATCAGTGAACTGATTGGATTATACTGCTTTGACAGAAAGATCTTTTAAAGCCACATAACGCATTGCCATTTTGTAAGGCATCCATGCCTTATGTTGTTCTATATTACTAAATCTGTATATTTTTATTTAGTTTCAAATTTCAGTGTACAGTTACCATTACATCATCTTTTTTTTTTTTTTTTTTTTTTTTTCCCAATGCATACCAGCCTTTTAGTCAGAGATGTGTTGTGTCTGGTTTAATGCAATAATATGTCTTTTATGATAGACACTGCTCTTTCTGCTAATTCTACTCTCTCAGCGCTGTTACCTTTTCAGTGTTGCTAGTGCAGTGGATACCAGATACCTGGATTCATTTATACATTTTTAAAGAGCTCACATCCCAGAAAAGCTTCTCACCATCACGTAAAACAGGATAAATATCCTGTCCAAAGAGCAGAAGTAAAACCATGTGTTACTTTACCTTTGTAACAGTTAGCGAAATGCTGACAGATACAGCAAAGCAAGGAGTATGTTTTTGCTCCCGAGTTCAACAAAATTGTCAGTGAGAAATAAAACAAAACTATTCCAGTGATTTAAATGCATCCAAAAAAAGCAGCAAATTCAGAGCTTCTTTGAGAGCCCTCATTTGCACTTGCTGTCTTTCTTCCCTGAAGAAATTACCTGAATTTAACATCTGGTTTAGCTGACCTGCATAAATGTCCACAACACATACCATCACCTGAGTACTGCCATATCACACTGCCACCACAACACAATGTTCTGCATGTGGTGATCCCTTTTCTGAGGGTGTGGGTATGCATCAGCAGCCCAAGTGAACACAGAGATTGTTTCTGTATTGAATCATGAGCCTGTTTCTCTGCCTTCTTGTGGCCCTGTGTGGGAGTATTTTTAGCCTATCAACACAACAAATTTAAACATTTCTGATTGCACATGCTCTTCTCCGGCCATTGCTATGCACAACATGCTCTCTTTTCCTACTAATATAAAGGAAATAAGAGAAGAGCAAGAAACCTGCTGGAGGTTACTGCATACAGACTGCATTAAGTTTCTCATACACTCGCTGCCAGAGACAATATTTAGGCCAGTGAACCATATTCTCACCTTCTCCAGCTACCCTTTCATGATTGCATATGATATTTTTTTTTTAAGAGATGCAGCTTACTAGTAAATTGTTTCTTATTCTGCTTGTAAAGGTCTGTGGTGTTATAATAAATGTATGACATTATAATGCAATCCTAACAGGCATTTTCCTTTTGCTGAACTTATGAGTCTTTGCAGTTCCTGGCTGATGCATGGAGAATTAGGATATCATTATCCAGTAGACAACAAGAATTGCATGCCTAATTTCCACACTGAAATGAAATTGTACTTGCTAGTGTTTGTACATACAGACATGCTGCCAAGTGCATCAGCAGTTACTTGAGTCACAGCATCTGTTGAGTTTATGAATCATGTTCCTAACCTTGAATGTTGTAAGGTATTGGGAACAGCTTCTGGTCTGTGCTTTGACTGTTTCATATTTGCATACCTTGGGGACCGTGAGATATGGGACAGTCATAAGTATCTCACTAAGAATCATGCTCCTCTTCCCATCCAAGATACCTCGAGGGGAACTGCAATGTGACTCTATTTGTGTGACAGGGTATACTAGTAAGTTCAGTAGTCCCTTTGTGCAATGACAGTGTTAAAAAATTGCTCTTTCTCTCCTTGCAGAGAAGCATGCCAGTAGACGTTTGCTTTATTCTTGAGAAGATTTCAAAATTTTAAACAATTTTTCCTTATCTGGCCATTTCTGTACATTGCATCTTTAGCCATGAAGGGCAGGGATGTTATTGACAGGCTGGAGAGTTGGGCTGACAGGAGCTTCTGCAAGTTCAACAAAGAAAATGCAGTGTTCCACCCTAGAAAATCAATAAGCCCATAAACACTGCAGACTTGGGGATCAACTGACTAAAGATAAATTGTACTGGAGAGGAGCTGGAGGCCTCATGGACAACAAGTTGAATATGGATCAGCAGTGTTCTGTGGCACAACTGCAAACTGTGCTGTAGCAAGCTTGCAGCAGCAGGTCAAGGGAAATGATGCTCTGGGTTGTTGTAAGAGAATGCCTGAGCACTGTATCCAGTTTCCAGCTTGCAGGATAATTAAAAAGGTAGGTGGAAGTAGAGCAGAGAGCAATCAGAGTGCACACCTGGTAGCTGGAACACACCACATGCAGTTGGAGATGAAGACTGAGATGTCGATGCTGTCTACAAATGTGTAATACATAGGTGTTTGAGTATAGAGAAGACAGAGACAGATTCTCCTTGGCTAGAATAGGACAAAAAAAAATAACAGCTTGAAGTTTTATAAAGAAAACTTCCAATTAGCTATTAAAATTATATTAATATTATACTAAAATTAGCTATTAAAATATTTTTTACCATAATACTGGTCAAATATTGGTACTTGTTGCCTAGAAAAGTGGTGGAATCTGTCCTTAAAAATATTCATAATATGGACATGAGCAATCTTCTCTAACTCAGCCATGCTCTAAGTTGAAAGTTGATAACAATAGAGTTGATATTCAGAGGTATGTTTCAATCCAAATTAAACTATTATCTTGTTATTTCTCCCCAGAGATTATACATTTTAATACATTGTAAATAATTACCTATTTAGGTAGTGGGTAATGACTGCACTCTTCTCTCCCCCTATAAGCCCACTAAATTGCTACTTACAGAAAAGAAAAAAAAAAACAAAAACAAACAAGCAAAAAAAAAACAAAGCCTTTAAACAGGTTATAATTACAAACCAGCTGAATATATTCAGATCTCCACATTGCTAGTCAAGGTCTGAACGGGGCAGAACAGGTTTACCCCACACATCTATATTGCCAAATATCCTGCCTCCAGACAGAATCTGCCAGTAGCAGATGCTCAGGGAAATAACAAGAAATCTGACTTGCATTTAAGACTGGATTGAATAAGACTCGATTGATTTGTAGGTTCTGTACTCTGGTGGCACAACGCATGCATAGGGGCTTCGTAACATCTCAGCCCTGTGTCTCTTTGCGTCTCTCAGTTACTGCAGAATGCTGTGTCTGACAGTGTGAGACACATTCACTCGTACCCAGCATCTTTCTAAAGACAAGTCTGAGTTCATGAGATGAATCAGTATTTTACTTTGCATATGACCTGGTCTAAATGAATAATAAATTCATGGGGAGAACAGAAAGTGATTGTGAATACTGCTAAGTGGTATAATTGGGAAAGAGCCTGCCATTAAAGTATGTTGTTATCTGCAAGAACAGGTGTAAGGGAAAGTCACAGGATACATGCTTTACACTCCAGCTGGCTGCCTGAGGCATACCAAAATTGAACATGTGAATTCCCTATGAATAAAATATAGTTATAAGTATTATTTTGTTCTGAGTGTTGCCACTTGCTATTTCATACAGAGAAGGTGAGTAGTACTATTGTGAATGACAGAGCTACATGTTAGCTAGTCAGTAACTGTTCTTACATGTATTAACACAGGAGGAAAGTACACAGAAAGCTTCTTCATTTTAAACTTCAACCTCTGTACTTGAAGATTTATAATCTTTAGCTCCACATAATCTTTTAAAGTGTAAATAGCACTGGGCACATGTAAAATTCTGACTACACAAAAGTGAAGCAAGAACATTAGAGTTAGACACAGTCTGCTCAGGATTATAGTACACCCTCTGGCTTAATCCCTGTGTCAAAAAGGATGATCTGTGAATTAGTGTGTCATTAAGATATGTAAGCAAATCTGTAACTCTTAGCTAAAGGACACAGTTTGAATCAGACCTATATACATTGAGGACTTTAGCCACACAGACAACTGTCCTATATATTATATGTTTACCTGGCCGTGACAGAAGATCCTGATTTTACGCCATCGGAAAGGAAGCAAATATATAAATATTGCAGGTAGATCCCTCTGTTCGGTGTTTTTGCCACATTCTACTCACTTCTTTAGATGCAAAAGGACTATGAAATAGCATCATTTACCCAATGTTCCCACTTTACAGACTCCTTCAGGAATTTGTTCATTCAAAGCAAAAATTAAAGTTTGATCTTCCCGTAATTATGTTATGTTCAAAACATTTTCAAGAGCTTTCCTTCCTTTATGTGCTATGAATAATTCTGGTGCTCAGAGACTTTGCAGCTGTTCAAGTTGCATCTCTTCTTTGAGTAGCTTTGCCAAGACGGAGACTCACACTCACGCGCACGTCCACACATGTGCACGCACACACACACACACATACGAATTCTTGCAAAGCAGAGTAGTAAAATATAGACAACCTAATCAATGTGATATTCTTTTCCAAGGAAACAAGGTCTTGTCACGTTTGACATGCCTAGTTAACAAATTCATCATGTTAAGTAAATAACGAATCCAGAAGGAAAAAAGAAAACAAAACATTAAATCTTAGTTCAGAAAGTTTACCCTGATGGACTGATTTCTCCAAGACTTGTCATCCACAAGCATCCTGTCCTATCTATCCAAATCTAAGTTGAAAGAACTCTTCCCCACCCTCTATCACCAAAGTCTACAGTGAAATCTCAATCATGAAAACAAAGCAACAGAATGGTTTTCTAAAGAAGGCCATAAATGAAAAATACAGACAATTCATTTTCTACCTGCTACAACTTAATATCAGTTAAGTAACACCCCAGTGCCTAAGACAAATATTTCAGACTGGACTTTGTTTCCTCTTTCATAGTTTGCTCAGCTCATGTCTACATTTCTCTTCAGCCACCTAATATCTTTCATAGAATTTTTTTTTTTCATTCCTGCTACCAGAAATGGTTGGAACTGATGATATTGAATGTCTTTTGCAACCTAAATGATTTCACATTTCTACCATTCCATCTACCTACTATCTGAATATAGATTATACAGTCCAATAAGGCTATAAATATTGGCTGAGTTAAATTTAAAATAACAAAGACCACAAATTCAAAAAACTTGAATCAGAAAATCTATCCAAAACTGAAGTTCAAGTTCCAATTTAATCTTCATTCTCTCTTATGTTCGTCAGAAGTTAAGGCTGGGTGCACTGATTCTTCATAAAATTCTGAGAGAAAAACAAGTTTTCCTATTCCACAATAACTTAAACAGTAGCTTAAAGAATGAAATATTTGCAATTCTCTATTAAAAATATTAAACTAGTGATGTTAATTCTCTCCCATCATTATCAAATGACCACTTTGGAAGAAGTTGGATTCTTTCACCAACTAAAACTGGCAGTCTCAGCTGAGGAACATTTTTTTCTTTGTGAGATACGAACTGAATATACAACCTTGGTTTCTCTGTAATTAAGGAAGGAGCCCAGCTGAAGTGCCTCTACACCAATGCACACAGCTTGAGGAACAAAAAGGAGGAGTTAAAAGCCACTGCTCTGCTAGAAAACTATGATGTTGTCGCCATCAATAAACCTGATGGGATGATTACTGTAACTGAAGCACGGCTATCAACTGCTACAAGTTGTTCTGAATGGACAGAAAGGGAAGGAAGGGAGGCATTGCCCTCCACATCAAGAAAGACTGTAAAAAGCTGTCCCTGAAGAACGGTCACAAGAAAGTCAAAAGTTTATGGGTGAGACCAAGGTAAGAAAGGAAGCCTTGTAGTTGGTGTCTACTACAGGCTGCCTGGTCAAGCATAGCCTGTTGATGAAGCTTTCTACCTCAAACTATCAGAAGTATCACAATTGCAGATCTCTCAGGAAGCTGAGGGAACTTCAACCACCCTGACATCTGCTGGAAAAGTAGCAGTACAGTGAGCTGTAGGCAATCCAGCAGACTCCTGGAATGCATTGAGGATAACTTCCTGATCCAGATAATAGATAATCCACTAGGGAGGATGCAGTACCAGATCTGTTGCTCACTCACACAAATGAACTGATTTTTGACGTCAGGATTGGAGGCTGTAGTGACCATGCTACTGTGGAGTTCACATCCCTGAGGGATATGAGACAGACAGAGTAGCATCAACACTCCAAATTTTAGGAAAGCCAACTTCCTGGGCCAAAGCAACCCTGGTAGCAGTACAATCTGGGAGATGTAAGGTTTGACATAGCCCTGATGAAAAGGACTTGGGAGTACTGGTGAATGGCATGCTGGACATGAGCCAGCAATGTGTCCATACAGCCCAGAAAACCAACCAGATCCACATCTAAAGAATAGCCAGCAGTTAAAGTGTCAGAAGTGATCCTGTCCCTCTGCTTTGCACCTATGAGGACTCACCTGGAGTACTGCATCCAGATGTGGACTCCTCAATACAGAAGAGATGTGGGCCTGTTGGAATACATCCAGAGGAGGGACAAAAAATGATCCAAAGGTGGAACACCTTCCCTAAGATGACAGGCTGAGAGAACTGGATCTGTTCAGCCTGGAGAGAAAAAGGCTGTCAAAATCTGATAGCAGCCTTTCAGTATCTAAAACGGGGCTATAAGAAAGAAGGGGACAGACTCTTTATTAGGATCTGTTGAGATAAGAGAAAGGGAAATGGTTTCAAACTAAAGGAGGAGAGATTTAGATTGGATATAAGAAAAAAATTTTCTCATGGTAAGAGCAGTGAAGAACAGGAACAGGTTGCACAGAGATGTGATGGATACTCCATTCCTGGAGACATTCACAGTTGGGCTGGATGGGACTCTGAGCCCAATCTGGTCTAGTTGTAGATGTCCTTGTTCATTGCAAGGGGGTTGGACTAGAAGGCCTTTAAGGATCTTTTCCAACTCAAACGATCCTATGATTTTGTAATAACTTGTAACAGATTTCTTGCTATAATGTAGTAATACATTATAATACTTATTTATACAGATTTATACTTATTAATACATATTAATACTTACTATACAGAATAATTTACTGAAATTTGTGTTGATAGTGAACGCTGATCAATCACTCCCTTGTCATATGCAATAATGCATTTTTAAGAAGCATACTATAGAATAAATTTCATAACCATTTGCTTCCATTGTTCCTCATATTTGGGGACTTCACTGTCATGTTCAATGCATGGTGCTCAGCATTATTTCAGAACTTGGTTGGCCCTAGGGTGCCAATAGCATACTACAATAATAGGCAGTAAACTAAGAAAATTATTTTCTGTGTGATTCACTTTTTGAAAGGAAATATGAACTTTCATAAAGGAGTATTCAGCATACTAATCAACCTGTAGTCAGAAGGAAAAGAGAAACAATAATTCATCACAACATCCTCAGGCTGAAAACTCAAGATTTTCATCAACACAGCTCCTTAAAAACTGGTTACTTTGCCTGAACAAGACGTATAAGACTTTTAAACACCACACCCCCATACCACAATCTGTCACAGCGTCATTTTAGGAGAGTCCAATTAAACTGTGTTAATAATTTCTGAATGATGCCAGGCAGATGTATGCTTGATTTCTGAGAGGCACTGAGGGGACAAATAATGGCCAAAATCTTGCTTCACATACTTTCATAAATAGCTCCATTTGGAGACAAAAGAGCGATTTAGTCACATAAAGTCAGTGTGACTACACTTAACAGGGCTTGTTGGGCACTTGGGACTAATATGATAAACATAGCCAAAAAGAAGCACTGGACTAAGCAAATTTGGTCTGTCCTGTGATTTTTTCTCCTACAGCTGTTTTATAACAATATTTACATCCTGAGCAATTCAGTAGGTAGGAAAAAATACTTACGTTTTTGCATATAAATCATGTTTTTCTGCAGATAATACATAAGATGGTTGTGTTTTGTTTTTATCTCTGAGCAAGCTAGCTGGTTTTCACAGGTCACTGCCTTTGAATTTTCTAAGTGTTCTGCATAGCTACTGCTGTACAACAGCTATTACAATAAAGAAAGTAAAGAAACTAAGATCTGAGCTGTTAAAATAAGCAGCAGATTGCAAGGTGCCTTGAAAACTAAGAACATTAAATATTCAGATAATAGAGAATACTCATCCATCTACTTAAGAAGTGTGAAAACAGGAACTAGGATTATTATGGTACCATTCTTTTACACAGTGTTATCTTCAGTTGCACTTTTCTGACCCAGATATTTTCAGTGTGGCTCTTAATAGGGAAAGCTCATGGAAACAGCCAGAAGAGGTCCTCATTCATACAGTGATTTCTTGTTAATTTTTGAGCTTTTCCAAATTCAGATACAGTTGTTCTGACAGATAACTTCTCAGAAGTTCAGGAAAGAAAGGTGGAGCAAAACGGCATGGTGGCATACTTCCATATTAGGGGATATTTATGAACTTTGAGATCTTTCCTGACAGGTAGCACTCGATAGGAGAATTACTAGTGAGTAAACTTGGTCTGCTATGGGGTACTACTTTTACTGTTCCTTGTTCTTGAACAGTCAGGACTGCAGAGTCCTGAAGATCTTTTATCAAGACAATTTTCCTTCTTTCTCCTTGCAACGTTAACATGAGATCATTAGTGAGAGGGAAAGCACACAAAGAGAACTCAGGGAACCCCACTCAGGAGTAGCAAACGCACAGAAATGCAACTCGAGGAAAGTATCCTTGCATCTGTGTGCAGCAAAGCTGTTACCATTTCATGTGAAAAACCATCAAGTCACTGCAGATAATTTTATAGGGGAAGATTATTAAAAAAAAAAAAAATCAAACTTGGGATTCAAACAATGCAGCAACATGAAGAAAGGAATTACAGAAAATTAAAAATACTGCTGTATCAGTACACAAACTGAGATAGCACACATTTTGCATCCTGTGCACATTTCCAGTCATCCCATCTTGAAAAGGATAGCAGGCTTCCACAGCAATAAGAAAAGGGTAACAAAAATTATCAGAGACTTGGAGAAAACAGTTAGTGTGAAGAGAAAGACTAAAATAGTAATCTCCGATTTAGAAAACCACTGAGATTGACAGCATCCAAATCTGAAGGGTGAGAAATGATTCCGTATTCATATCTCTTGTATCTAGGGGACCATTTTCAAGCAGAAGTTTTCAATCAAAACAACAACAATTTTAAAAGCACATTTAATTATTTTTTAAACAAAATTTGTGAATCAGATTTGGAACATCATAATTCCAGAAGATGCCATTAAGGCCAAATATACAAAAGTTTCAAAAGACTCATGGAAAATAGGTCTATGAAACGGCTGTTTGACAAAGGTAACTTGAAAGCAGTTCAGGCAGTTCCTGACAGCTATTTGTTGGAAACTAGAAGGACTGAAGTGTTCAGCCTTTGTTTTCAACCCCTTTCTAAGCACCCTCCCCAGTGTATCGCCAGCCAAGAAGCTGTGCTAGACAGGCCTTTGGTCTGCTCCACTGTAATAGTTCCCACATTCTTGCCTACACAGTGCAATCAATTCCATCTCTTTCGACAGAACAATTGAACTGCTATAAATTTGGCAGGATCCCTCTAAATGTAGCATCTCTCTATCAGGTCACTTTACCTACAAGATTTTAAATAACTGGAAAAAAATACCAGGATAATAAAAAAATAAGAGTTGCTTTTTTTTTTTTTTTTTTTTTGGTAAGATATTTTAGGTACTGGTTTTGTTCAGCACATTTGGAGCCTTGCAGTCTTCTGCCAAATAAAATCAGAGACAGCAGAAGGAAAAAAACATGTCACTTTTCAGAGTTTTCTATGAATTTTCAACAGCCAAATATATTTGCAGTAGTTACTTATTGATTATTCATATTGCTTCTTGGTTTAGTAAGAAAAGGAGTTCCTTCTATTATTATTTTAAAGGAAAAGTACTTAACCATTCACATTGCATCAGGAGGGGGGTGGTCTGATTTCAAGCTTATTTCACAACATTCCTGGTGTTAATTAATAACATCTGAGCCCCAAAATAATGGTCTATCCTGCCAGACACTTGCATCTGTTTATAACCATAACTGCTAGAATATATTAATGTACTGTGTAAGTATACACTGTCTGAACACATGTAGTTCAATAAGGAAGAAAATAGTAAAAAAATTAAATTAAATTAAAAGACAACTCAAAACCAACACACCACCATCTAGAAAAACTCACCCTCCTAGGTTTAACATAATATATTTAACTCCCTTCCAGTATCCAAATATGCAACTTTTTTTTTTCTGGGTGGTTGTTACTTTTAGACCTATTTTAAAAATCCTGCTTTTCTTTAAAAACTCTGTTTTTCTGTCTATTCTGAAAATATATTCATTCAAAATGTATTTCATTTAGCCAGTTACCTGCCAACATTTTTTCAATTGATTATCCAATCTTTGCTTTGGTACATTTAGATAACATCATTGATATCAGGACTGCGACTTGCTCTTTGGCTCACACTGAACTTCTTTTTGAAATATTCCTAGGAGTTTTTCTCAGCACTGAAATGAAATTCAAGTTTCTCATTTTCCACTTCTAATTCTCAGTATAATTCTTCACAAGTTTCTGCCTAGTTCTTACCCCTGACATTAAACAAAATAGCAGGCTCAGAAAAGGTTTTTCTCGTGAATCACCTGCTACTCTTTTGCCAAAGTCCTATATGAAAATTGAGGGCAATTTCCTGCAGAGCTCCCCTGACAGGTGGACTCATTTGCAGTGTGAACTGTAATGATTCCTTCCTATCAGCCACTCAACTGCTTATTCATTTCTTTATGTTGTTGCAAATCCTTACAAAAGTTCAAGTGGGATCATAAAGAGATTTTGTTCATTTAAAATCACTGATGAGGATTACAGGTTTCTCTCCTCACACTGGTAGGAAGGCTTGGCTATAATTGGGACCTACCATTGCTTTTTTTGAAACTTTCTAAAGCCATTTTTGCAGACAAAAGCAGAATCATCATCAAGGGAAAATAAACAAACAAAATTAAATTAAAAATTAAAAAATGAGAAAATGAAACTAACAAACTTGTAAAAGATTTCAATACAACTTATTAAAGCAGTTTAAAATACAAAAGATTTAGGTAAAAGAAATTTAGTAGCTGAAGTCATTTAGAAAAGTTCTTAAAAATGTGCTCCTTTAGAGTTGAGAGAACTCCAAAGCATAAGAATGCCTGAATATTAAGAATTAATTCCTGAAGGTATTTTGAGAACAGAGTAATATCATGAAGAAGGGCACAAGAAACTTGTGGAGATTTCAATCAAGTTGTCAAACTCAAGCTGCATATTACATAAACGTTATGCATTTGTACAAATGCAGCTCAGGTTGTACATTATGTAAATAAGCAAACAAGTAATGACTGCTTTGCCTTGTTCCCTGCTGGCAGCTAGCTCTTGGTACAGCTCTTGCTGTAAAGTATATGATCAGGATTTAGATAACTATTCATCCTGTCAGTTTTCATATAGACATAATCCATAGGTACATTAGCTCATATATCTTGTGTTTCAGTTGCAGAGCATCTAAAAACAAGGTTTCAGCTTATTGAAAACTAAAAACAAATCTCAGTTTCTAGTTATGTGGACAACTTTACCTGTGCAGCACAAACGACATATCGGTGAGGCAGGGAGGACTTGCATTCTGAAAGAAGAAAAATACTTACATATAAGAAAGACTGCTCAAATATTTGGATAATTTATTCTCCCAGCTTTATAGTTCACCCTATGATTAGGAAAAGTCAGAGAAAAAGGAATCTGAATATCACATTCAGAATTTGATCTCTTCCCTAAAGCCTCTGGAACTGCAATTTAAAGGACGGGGAGAGGTTTGAATCTTGCTGTGTTGTATCCTTTGCGTATTTCAAGTCAAGTGTTCAAGTCAAAAAAAGACAGAAAATTCAACTAACTGCTATAGAAAAGCTTTACTCATCATCTGTAAGAGCTTTGAAATCTTGCTGTATAAGACGGTCATTCTGTGCAAACAATGTTATAAAAAGAAGGAAAGCAAGGAAATGCAAAAGCTGTGTAATACCATTTCCCTATAGTACTGGATGCTTTTGCTGTCAACTTAGATTTCATCACATTTTTCTAAATCAGCTGTTTACAATAAGAACTTGTGCTGGTCATATTAAGGCAGGAGAGCTGTGCACACTGATGTGGGCTCAGTTACTACAGGGATGTTTCACCCACTGGCACAAATACATCTCTTATTTGCATTCAGGAAGAGCAGCTGTTTCTCATGCATACTGAGTTACTTTTAACTGATAAAGCATTACTACTCCACAAATATTTGTTCTATTCCAAATGCAAAAGCAGATAATAAAAATATTTGGATTACGAGACTACATATACTATGGAAAACGTGCTTTAAAAGCCTGTGCATGGATGTGTCTCTTATTTTAGCTAATGTTATTCTTTTACCTGGCATCAGTATTAAAGTAATCCTTACTGTTCAGTTTGGCTTCTTTAAGACATCCATTGACAAATAACTGTGTCCTACTGACTGGTGGACCAATTATGGTGTAAGTGAAGCAGTAACTGCCCAAATACTTCTGAAGGCCACATTTATTCTTCGAAAACATAGAAGATAGTTCAGTTTCTATGTTAGTTTTAGAGACGAGTTCTGTCCAGTTAAGGCTATGCTGTAGGGCAGAAGTCACACTTATGTCTAGGATCACATCACTTACATTGTATACCATCAGATAAAAGAGTTTTTAACAATTCTAATTTGTATTTCATTTATTTCTTTAACATGAGGTTATCATAGATTTCCATTGTGGCTAGATTTGGTTGATTCATTTCCAAGTATTACTGAAATTCACAAAACGAAATGGTTCATTTTTCTTTCTGAATTAGGATCAAAATCAGGAGGATGCATGCTAGGGGAAAAAAACATAAACCCTTAGGCATTTTGCTAATTTTTTTATAAGGAGACCTAAAGACCACAGATTATATTCCCCTTTCCAGCACAAATTATTTCTGGTCTACCCTTATTGCAGGTAGTGCTCACTGCTTCTGTCCTATTCTCTGAGCATCTCAGCTGTTAGCATAGCCTTCTGCATGCATGAAGATGCTCTCCAAGTCTGCTGGTCTCCCTGTTTAACAGCTACAGTTCCTTCAGACAGCCTATATAGGACCTCTGATCTCTCTCATTACTTCTTGCTAGATTCTCTGCCACGGATCCAGGCCTCATCTGAAAAGTATCACCACAGCTCAGGTGACAAGTTCAGTTAAAGCATTGCTGTGTCTAAGCTGCATATGATTTTCATTTTTGTATTTACCAGTGTAAGGTTTATAATACTATAAGTGTCTTTGTGATGATAGGCTACACAAGAAGAAGACTTGAAATGTCAGGAAACCAAATGCAATAAAAATAAAAATGACTGAAAGTGATATTGACAACCTGGAGATATGTGCTAGAAAAAAAAATAGGATGGTATTTGATGAGAAAAAATACAACATACTGCACTTAAGCAGGAATAATCAGCTGTATAAAATGTAAAACCAACTGGCCCAGTTGCAGCTCTGCACCATTCTGTAACACATGAAAGCATGCTGCAAGGACAGAGAATGGCCTATAGTTATCTCCTGGATGAATCAAGAAGCAATAAGCTTCAGCTGCAGCAAACTCTTAGGTGAGACATTTGGGAATTTTTTTAGCAGTAAGTGTAGTAAAACACTGAACTTAATTGTTTGGAGACATTATGAAGTATCCCTCACCAGAGACTTTCAGGAGTAGATGAGACAAATTTTTGTCAAAAAAGGTAGCAGGCAACACTGCACTCTTTCTGGAGGGGGGTGGATTAACTCCATATGCTTCCACCTCAGTGTCTCCTAATCACATTCCAGATGTTGAAGATATGCTGTTAATCACATCCCTGTCATGTGGAGTGATTCCATCCTCCGCTTGATACCCCTGGGTACTACCTGCGTAGTTAATATGAGTATTCTCTCTTTCATTGCTCAGACTACTGATGAAAACATTGCACAGACCAGGCCCAGAATTAACCCTAGGGGAACTCCGTGAGGTCCATTCTCTCAATTTGATCGTGAGCTGCTGGTAATTACCATGACTGTCTTTTTCCCAACCAACCTCACATCTGCTTTGTAGTAGATACCTTTAGGCTGTTTTTTGGCTGTTTTGGAAACTGCCATTTGAGACAATACCAAAAGCTTTGTTAAATACATATTATTTATAATTGCCTCTCTATTCTTCGTTCCATGATGTCACCAGTGATAATTAGTCTAATTTGTGTGGTTTATTCTTTTTAAGAGTTGTTTTCTGTTCTTGTTAAATGGATTGCTTATTTGGATTTATCTAGGTTCAGAAGTCAAACTTATTGCTCAGTGAATCTCTTAGTACTCCTTCTCCCTTCTGGCTTCTCTGCTTCTCTTCTTCTCGTTTTTAAAAATGTGATTGTGACTTTCCCTTACCATTTTCCGGAACCTCATCCACTCTCTGTGTCACTGAGGAAGCAGGGACAATCTCAGCTACCTCGTTAAATATTCCAGGGTGAGTTTCATCAGCCTCTGCCAATTCACAAACATCTCTAACCTGGTGTGTTTTTTGGTTTTTTTTTTTTTTTTTTGACGCTAGTTAGAGCACTTAACCATCTGTCACTGATGTTCATTGTGTTAGCCATCTGGCCACATTTATCCTGGTTAGTGAAACTGAAGCAAAAAAAAGGCACTTAAACACTCAATTTTTCCCAATATCTGATAATAGTTTTATCTTCTCACTGGGATTTGTTCATTACTTCCTTTTCTTAGAGAATCACTTTGGAATGTTTTTTGCAATCTTTCTGTCTTCCATTTATATTAAATCCAGTGAGCCCTGGCATTTTTTATGTTGTTCCTGCTGTGTGTGTCTGTCTCAGAGAGAGAGCAAAATAATTCAATCTTTCAGTGTCAAATTAAATGAAGAAAAAATGAGTTTTGGAAAGCTAGATGACCCCAAAATTATGTTATTATTAAAACAGATCAAAGAAAAGAGACCAGGTTGACATAAAAATATATTTTAAGGACTATTTGTTTGCTTTGCCAGAAATTAAACAAGCAAACAACAAATAAATATCAGATTTGCCCAAAGGAGCTTTCTGAAAAAGAACAAAAATGGTTTTGATCATGCAACTGAGTTACAAGTTGTTCGTATTCCTCCAGTGCCACTAAGGATCCTCAGTCCTAAAGCCCAGGGGATACTAGTCTAGAGATCAGGTTCCTTTTTGCATGTGCATTCTTTCAGGTAAATAAAATTTATATGTCAATACATTAAGAGTTGTCATAGGATGTATAGCCATGCCAACTACTGCTTTCTTAAAGTCAAAGCAAGGAGCCTTTTCTGCACATTTATACTAGTAGATAATACTTGGATTATTTAGTTTGCAGGTACAGAGAGACATTCTTCATTACTACAATGATAACTGTGTCACAGGAACACAGAATCTTTGATCATAGTCAGCTTCTTAGATTCTGACATGAGGAAGAGGAGCAATAGCTCAAAAGACAATGCAAAATATTTTCCAGAAGGGAGTTAAGCATCTCTGAATCTTCAGCCGTTGAAAGGGAGGTGGGCTCATACACAGACAGCAAGCAGACATGATGGTTCCCTGACCTTACTGTGGAAAGATAAGCAAGGTAAAAGAACAATCAGGGGATTAGAAAGATTCCTAAAGTTTGCTGAGTCGAAAAATTTATTTAGCCCCAAAGCATATTTTAGTTTCAATAGTATGTATTCCTTGAAGTGGATTGTGTTTGCCTTTCCGTCATAAGACTCTTCAAATCATGACTGAATGCCTTTAGCACATCTGTTCTTGTTTACCCACAAGCCACAGTTCTTTATATGGCAGCTACTCTCTGCCTTGCTGCGGTGCTATAAGCCACATTACCAGTAAGATCAGGTCTTACTCGTCATCTCATGAGCTGAAATCAACCTGTAAAAAGGCAGATTCAACAGGCGCACTCCATATTTTAGAAGTTTACAATTCAGATGTGTTTGGATTTTGAAGTGGAAGATACTCAAAGCAACGTGCCCTCAGCATCCTCAGCAACACAGAACAGTTTCTTCTCTAGCATTAGTATGGTTTGAATCAGAGGAAATTCAGAGGCATATTCGTTCCTTCTTCCAACTCTATTCACAGTTTCCTTGCCAATAGGTAAAAAATACTTTCCTCACAGCTTCACAAATATCCTCCCTTGGGTCCATTACATCTGTGTCAGTTTTTCCCACCAAAAGATTAGCAGAGAAAACTCACATTTACTTCTCCAAGTGCCAGGGCCTTGACCACAGACTCGCTTCCCTCCAAACCCTAGGAGACAGGCAGCCTATGGCCTACACACCTTGGCCAGTTCTGTCATAGTGCTGGGTGACCTTGTTGCAGTCTGTTGTGACCTGGAAGAAGCCTCTTTGGGAATCTTCCCTATCATCACTCTCAACTTGTGTTTAAGCTCTGGTCCTCACCTGTGGTCCCTGCTTGAGCTTCATTGTAGCTACACTGTGCTAAGTTCTACTGGCTGGTCTAGACCACTGGCTTGCCTCTGGACCTGATGTGTTGCTAGGAACCTACCTGGTGACTAGCAGACCTCTTGTCTGACTGCATCCAGACCTATTCCATGATTCTAACTTGAGTACTAGGAGATGGTACCAATTAGCATGGAGATCACTGTGCTGATTCCTTGCTGTCATCCAAATCTCTTGCCACTTTTCCTTGAGTTATGGGAATACAAGAGATTTTCTCCACTTCTAGTAGTCACAGTGAGGTCAGAGAAAAGAGAAAATACATGGAAGATGCTGCGATTTATTTTTACCTCTCCCTTTTCTCTTTCTAGGTGCTGTTTTTCAAAAGAGGGCCAAAGACTTCCCATGGCTGACTTGTGTTTTTTTTTTCTGAAGTAACCTTAAATCTGTAGAAGGGTATTTCAATCCACATTTTTTCACTTCACAAATAAGCACAGGAGCAGATCACAAGCAACACGACGTAAGAGAAAAAAAATGGGAAAAGGGCCTCCAGAAGGTTTACCCAATAGTAAGAAAATGACTGTGCCAGTACAGTGAAAAGGATGTACATTCTGAGGCAAGGCTGTTTGTGCCTCCTCCCAGATTTGTGTCTAAAATATGAGAACACAACAGATGTATGTTACACTGGATAAGTAACATGCATATCTAAATCTTATTTCTTTGTGTGTTGCAGCGGGGAAAAGTGTCCATTTCTCACTGGTAATTAGAGGGTGCAGCAGATGGTAAGGCTTAGTGTACTTCATAAGGCCCATAAAAAGAACCCAGGCTGCCAAGCAATTCTTCATTATAAGCAGCTTGTTAAGGTGCACCTAGGAGTTTTTACTCGGTTCTAGGAAACGTTCTTTTGTATGGTAATATCCTGTTAAAATTATTATTCTCTTTCCTAATAACAGTTTTTCTTCTTTTTCTTCAGCATTATTCTGATTACAAGACCCATAGGCACCAATCTTTATGTATACATGGCAAGATATGTTCTCCATCACTACTCCAAAGAGCTTATAAGTCAAGGATGAGAAAGAAATATTTCTATCACACAGAGGTTAGATCCTGTTAGTATAGCAACAGAAAATCATAGAGAAAATGGGCCATAAATTCAGATCTCTCAAGTCAGTACAAGCAAACTTTGCAACTAACCATTTAGTCTTTTCGTCTGCAGCTCAGGTCAACGTATTTTTGTAAATCACTTCTCAATCACTTTGAGATTTCCTTTTATCTTGCTTTTTTTAATGTCATGTTCCTTTTGCTCTGGCAGATTACACAGAGGTACACATGGAGATGTGAAATGAATGGCAGTTACTTCCTGCCATGTTCGTAGTCTGGGATAAATAAGAACTCATGTCAAGAGGTGAAAAATAATCATTACCCTGTGTATGTGAGTCACCCAATTTACTGCTTCATGTATACTTACATCCTAAATTGAAAGGGATTATAAATGAAGAATTTCCAATATTCCTTATGTGACAGCCATGTAAATTCATAGTGTTTCTCTGGAGTGATGAAGAGTAGAAATCAACATTAATCTTCCCCCTTTAATGTAGTCATCAGAGGACTTTGGTAATAGCTTTTTTCCCCATAATATAAGTGGAAAAATAATTCTACCCTCCCTTAAAGGATATGTGAGATAATAACTATCACACAGCGAATTCCAGAAGGAGTCTGTACTCCTTCACTTTGTATTAGAGAACTATGGTTCAAAACACACATTCTTTCCTTGTCTTTGCTATTGCTTCCTCTCCGACTAATACCTGCTACTATACTACTATTGCCTAGTGTTTCCCACAGGAAATGGTAGGAAAAACTACTCATCACTGACACAGATCCTGGTATAAGTCTGCGCATTTTGTCAGCCGTTGCACCAACTCCTGGGGCACAAGTTGTAACTCCTTCTGCCATTTCTCCAAACACAGAGACAGTGCAGATGTCTTTCTCACCTGGCCCATCTCAACAGAGTCCATTTAAAACACAGATATGACATTTGTGGTGCACACATTTGCTGCAAAAAGGCTGAATGTGAGCTTAATAGGATGCAGAAAGACGTGTTAGACTGCAAGCTAGAGTACCACTGTAGGGGCCTGCATAAGATGGAGTCATACAGAAAAACAGGTTCTTGGTACAGTAACTCCAAACGTGTCAGAGATTCAAGTGCTAAATACACGATCAGAATTTCAACTTACAAATACATATGTATCCAAAGCACATTCAGATGTGTTAACTGGTCACAAAGCAAATATTTAATGCAACAGTTTATGTAACATCTTCTGACAGAAAGGGATTTCTGAGCTAATTACTACCAAGTTCTAGCTGCAGGACAGTTATGACAAACCAGTTATGATTATTTGGCAAGTAACGTGCCATTCTTGGATGTTTTTTCTGCCTGAATTAGCCATGTAAACTACAATACTGCAAGTGAGCTGGATTCACTGCTGGAGGGGCCAAGGGTCCTTGCCTAAATGCTTGAACAAGAAGACAAAAAACTATGGAATTAATTTTCAAACAAAAGCAATGGAAAGGCTAATGATCTGAATTGACTTTATATGTTAACACTGAACACACTATCAGCTATGCAGCAGTTGAAACCGGTATTACATTTTGCATAATCGAATTTGTCTCTAGTTCATATTCTTTGTAAAAGGAATTTCCTCATTTAAGTTGCCTGTAATTCAGTCTGACTTCTTGCACTTTCCACATTTCTGCAGATTTCAGAACTGCTGTCTTTCAATAGAAAATGCCAAACACAAAGAATAAGTGGATCACAACAATCACAGCCAGAACCATGAGGAACCCCAATAATCTATGATTCTATATATCTCCTCACTCAAAATAGAAAGAAAAAGTACATACCATTGTACCAAATTAGCAGATCTTTCCCAGTTCTCAAAGATCTTAGATCAAAAGATACTATTTGAGGGGGAAAAAAAAAAAAAAGAGAGGAAAAAGAAAAAAAAAACCCCACGTTATTTTTAGTTTGTCTTTGTACCAAGAAAGGATCAGTCATCTGTTTTGTGGGGATCTTCCTACACAGCAATATGCTTCCATTAAAAGAATCCTCATTGCTTCTTACTTTAGCAAACTAAAGGTGGACCACAGGCAGTTCTAGAAATAAGAGCTTGCAGTTTCTGCTCATGCCTGATCTGAGCAAGATGCCCAGAGCCAAGAAACTTATATAGTGATGCAACTCTTCAAGGAGTTTTATGTGACCTCAGGCAAATACCAGTTATCTTAGCCACAGGGTAAATCTAATGTGCTGACAGATCAGGATATGGTTAGAGTAGCAGGCAAACTAAAACTAAAATATATAAAATATGCCTATCAGACAACTGTTAATGTCTGCATTTCCTTTTCTGTGTTTCAGGTTCATTGTATTGCTTTGTTATGGTACATTATAAAAAGAACTTCAGAATAAAACATGGGACCTAAACTAGCAATTATTTTATTTTCAATAACCTTTGTGTACGTAGAACAGTAAATTTCTATTCTAATGATGATATAAAATTAATAATCCAACAGACAGAGAACAAACATTATGTGTCAGCCAGGAACCTAAGAATACTTCAAATGTGTGTTTTTTTAATCTTTTGTGCATTTGTTTTCTTCGGGGGTTTTTTGTCATGTAACATTTAATGGACTTAGGTGTGGAGGACAGGGGGCACTCTGAAAGGCTGAAGATATTGAAATACAATCTGTCAAACCAAAAATCTGTAATTCAACTGCAAAATGCTTCAACCCAAACTCCTTAGAGTAAGATCATTAAAGTGACTGTACCAGGTAACTCCATAGCTTTATCTAGCCCACTATGCTTTTTCCCACAAATGCCTATGAGAGCACCTGATGAAGAGTATAAGAGCAGTGTAAGTATATCCAGTTTTTCCTCCCTGATGATCTCCTAATATCAAATCATATTTAGCGCAGAAGAGTGATGAGCTATCTTTGTCTTCTACAATTGCAAGAATTCACCACAGATTTGTCTTTTATGAACTTGACCAGTCCCCTCTGGGACATACAGAAACTTCTAGTGTCCTCAGTGGTATCATTCTACAAGTCTCTTGCATTCTGCATGAAGAGCAGATTCCTGGTGTTTGTCTTGATTATTGCTTCTATGACCAGTGGATCACAGCCTCTTGTTTCCAGTCTGGAAGAGACAACTAATGAGAGATTTCTCTCTGCTCTCTCTATGCTTCTCCATGATTTGTAGATTTCTGCTTCACTCTATTCCCCCAGTTTGTAACCTGTGATTTGGATAGAATAGAATAGAATAGAATAGAATAGAATAGAATAGAATAGAATAGAATAGAATAGTTCAGTTGTAAGCAACCTTCAAAATTCTACAGGTCGAACTGTGACATTTTTGTGACTAATCAAAAGTTTGTTATTGTGTGTTTTGTTCAAATATCTCAGCTATGGCATCAACTCTCAGTTATGGCATCAACTCTGTCTCCAGGAAGCCTTCTCCAGTTTTTGGCCCCTCTTCCAGTAAAGAAGTGTTTCCTTATATTTACTCTGAACCATACCTGGTGCAGCCTTGTGCCATTCCCCCATGTACTGTCATCAGAAACCTGCTTCCCCTTCTCAGGGAACAGTAGAGTGCAATGTGGTCACCTCCTCCAGACTAAACATCTCAATGTCCTCAGCCTTTTCTTGCAAGACACGCATTCCACTCTTTTGACAATTATGTTGCCCTCTTCTGGATGCTTTCAATGACTTTATCATTCTTTTTATACTGTGGAGACCAGAACTGCATATAATATTCAAGGTAAGACCACAGCAAGTATAGCAGGAGAATCACCTCTTTTGACCCAGCTGCCTGTGCTGCACTTAATGCACCCCACAATGCATTTTGCCCTCTTGGCTGCCGGGCACACTGCTGCTCACATTGAGCTGCAGGCACCAGCAGCCCCAGGTCCCCTCCTGCTGAGCTGCTCTTCAGTCTGTCCCCAGTCCAGCGCTGCTCCATCCCTGGCTCAGCACGTGGCATTTTCTTTTGCTGAACTTTGTGCCACTGATGATTGTCCAATGCTGCAATGTATCTTGATGCCTCTGTAAGGCTATTCAGCCTTCCGCAGAGTCAGCAGCACCCCCCCAGCTTCATGTGTCACCAAACTTGCTGAGGATACACTCCACTCCGTCTGCAGATCACCAACAGTACCACTAAACAGAATAAGTCCTAGAAATGAGTCCTGGAGAATGATGCTGGTGATTGTTCACCAGTCTGATGTAGTTCCATTTACTAGAACATTTTGAACTCTATTGTCAAATCATTTCATCACTCAGCGTCAAGTGAATCTATTCATCTCACAGTTGAATAATTTGTCCAGAAGGATGCCGTGAGGGATGGTGTCAAAGGTCCTACTGCAATACAGAAAGATTACATTTGCTGTATTCCCAACTTTACTGCTCTTCCCTAGACTTTTTCCATCTCTGCTCTGTTCTCCTTGCAAAGAGGAACATACCACTGGAGCCACAAGTGAGCTATGGATTTATACTGAGTCACAATAATAATGTTCTCAGTTTTAGACTCTGATCTTTTTCTCATATTTTCCAAAATCTGTATTGCTTTTTGACTGATACCAAGCACTGAGTTCATGTTTGCATGGAAATATGAGTCATAACCCTAAGATTTCACTCATGGGTGATGATGGGAGCTGAGAGCCCATCTTTTTGTATTCAAACTTAGAATTGTTTTTCCCATGTGCATCACTTCACATTTACCAATTTTGAATTTCAGCTGCTTCTTATTAAATAAGTGTTCCCTTTTTATGAGTTATCCATTACTGTCTTCCAGAATATTCTTATTTGCTACTGTAATTGTTTGTATTTCAAAGAAACATTGTTTGTTTTTCAATAATAATTCTGCTGGTAGTTTCCACAATATGTTATTAACAGCACTTTTAATTAAATTACAGAATAAGAAGAAATATTTTTTATTTGGAAACAGAAACATCCTTAGAACCAAGTACAGTAAGTTATAAAAATTGCTGAAGTTGCCTTCATAATCACAGAGAATAAGAAAATGCCACATATTTGTCACTGCCTTTCACTTTGGAGAATCATATGAACTTTCTGAAACTCTCTTCAGGCATGACTACCTGGTATATAAACAGTATGGAACTGATATCTCATTATCTGATATGGAACTAACTGACATGGACTAAATAGTTAATTTGAGATAAATGTCCATAGGCCATAGAGAGTAATAATTCCTAACTTAACAGACTTTAGACTAAGGCTGCAAACTGACTTTCTTTTTGACTGGTTCATGCTGAAAACATATAAAAACAGTTATTTATATTTATAAAATTAGAAATACGGTTATCAAAGTCCCACTAGATCTATGATATTCTCTTATTTGATCATGTAATAATAATTTTTTTGCAGGCTAATATACACTAGAATTTAAGACTTTTGAGATAATGAATAATAATGAATGAGGATTTAGATAAAAAAATAGGCTAAATTTCAAAAAACATCTAGAAAATTATTGATCTGTTGATTATTGAAAGCTATATTCGTTAGTTATCACTAAACAATTCTACTGCTAATAATTGCTTGCAACAAATTTAAAATACAATTTCTCCATTTGACTGAACTGAATGCATTTCAGACACAATTGCACTTAATATGAAAAAGTCTGGAAATTTTACTCTGCAGAAGAAGCTGAGAAAAATCACTTTTTCTTATATATCTATTTCTCATATAGATAAGAGAAGTTGCAAGAAAACTCCTCCTCCCAGCATACTTTGCTGTATGGACAGAACCCACATTCATGCCCAAGGGATAAATTCTACCTTAAGATCCTAGATAGATGACTTTTCTTTGAACCTCCTTTTTAGATAAAACTTTGGAGACATTTCTGCATTTGAAGTTGAGTCACAAGGGTCCATCTGCTGTGTGGACGGTGATGGCAAACCCTTGTAAGCCAGGTTTGCTGTTCACTCATTCCTTGGAAATGGGCAAATAAAATGATAGCACTGCAGAATGAGGTCTGAGAAAGCAACAGCCAGAGGAATCTTGTTCAGCTTCACAAAAATGAGGAAGGGGGGATTTAAATAAAGCCCATTTTAACATCTTTTTCTTAGAACTTGACAAAACCACTTTAACATAGCTCTCATATAGATACATTCCTAGGTAGTGATGAAACTTATTGTAACTCAGAATCTATGCTGACATTTCACAATGAAGGTTGTTTTAACAAAAGCAAGATCATTTTAAAAATAAAGCAGCTTACCTCATTACCATCAACCTGTGGAAGAAATGCAGAGGTGATCTTGTTACCTCTGGAGTGAATGAGGTTTTGTTCATTGCTGGGGGGAAGAGCCTGCTACGTATTTTTCAATAGAAAACTGGCCTTCAGAGCTCTTACCAGAGGGATCGGACTCAGCCCTGAATAGTTTATCTGCGACCAAGAAAACAATAAAGTAGAAGATATAAGAAATTTCTCCTCCCTTTGAGGAAAGGCCAGGTATAGCAGAATAACACTTAAATGTCTGTTCCAGTTCCATCATCCCTATCCACTGCTGAGTTTTCAGCTCATGTCCTTAATTACCTCAACTGAAAAAGTAGAAACAGATAATTTACCCTTTGAAGAATTCAAAGCTCACACAATTTTATAAAATCAGCGATTTCTTCTGATACTTAGTATACTTAGTATATTATTCTGGAGGAATATTGTCTTCCTATCTACATTAAAGTAGTCAAGAATGTTGCATATATGCTTGAAAATCATGTATTTTTTTTCTTTTTTAGAGTTAGACATGTCTGTGCAATCAGATATGGGCCATCACACATTAGCTCCAGAGCTTTGATCAGAGAGTGCTGAAGCTACAGCTCCAATCATGAACGATTGTTATCATCACATACTTGGGAATACTCTAAAAAGTAATGCTGAGAGTATGTCTGCACAGTATTTAGACATGTAGTCATGGCAAATAGGACCTCATTCAGCTCACCTTTACAGAAGACCATATTGACATGGACTGGGGGCAGCCAAAAAATCCCATCTCCTGGCATTCACTTGCTCAGCCTCAGAACTTTTTTTTTCTCTTTCAACAATGAGTATGCACCATTGGTGGCATACAACATAAGCATAACCATTAATGTAGGATTATTTCTAATGGACTTGAACGTGGGACCAGATGTGGCTTGCTCTGTGCTACTTCAGTGTGTAAACATCTGCTGCTGATCCTCACCCAGATACGACAGCACTACAAGGGAAATCATGAAGTGCAAGTGCTCCCTGGGACACATGCAAGGGAAGGAGAGTACTTGCTCCCCAAGTCATGGACAAGGCAAACCCTGCCAAAGCCATTTATTTAATCTCTGAAAAGAAATAGAATTTTGTCCACAATGTTATACAAATGAAATATCAAAAACCTGCCTGCAAAGTCAAAGTTGGAGGAACTACAGCTTTATATATGGCTTCATATCGTTACCCAAATAAATGACTAAGCAGATTGCAGCTACGTTCAATTAAGACTTAAGGTGAATCAGTGATCAAAGGAGAAGGAGAGGAAAAGGAACTTCAGGGAAATGCTCTTACAGACCTTTTAGGGGCTGCATAGAATGGCCCAAGGGGGTTCTACAAGTCATCAGGGCAGCTAGGCTTGTCTCAGCATCCAAACCATGAGCAGGGCACTGGGGGCACTCCGCATACACAGGCATTGGGTACCTTCCTGGGGACAGGGACAAGCCAAGGCAAGGACAGAACATGCGGCTGTGAGTGGCCTAGCCTACTAAGGCCCAAGGCTGGGCAGGGCAGGGCTGAGGGGAGCTGGAGGTTGTCCATGCTCTGATCTTGCTGCAGCAGGGGCTGATGACCCCAGAGGGCCCACTCCCACAAAATGGATCTTACAACTGGAGCAGTAAAGCAGTGCTCAAGCAAGAGCAGGAGTAGCAAAGCTGTGACCGAAGTTGTAATTTCTGACTTTGTTTCAATCTCAGGAAAAGGGATACATCAAGCGACACACAAGAAAAAGCTACAGGCTTGGGAATATTATCCATTTACCTGGTCTGCTTGTTTGTGAGATTTACAATCATTTAACAATTCCTCCTTTCCTGATGTAAATCCCATCCAGAGAGGCAGATGACATTTTAAATACTCCAGAAATGTAGCAGGCAATCTTTATGCGCGTTATGAAATTTTACTTCCTCTTCTGATTAACGTTTTCCACATGATGTGTTTGCAATGTAGATGTAGCTTTATTTTACCAGGACAATTGAGTCTGTACTCCCCAGGCAGTGATAAGCTACAACAAAAAGTCCCCAAAAGCCCTCTCTTTTCCCTAGGTGTGCTTTATAAATGATCCAGCCCCTTTTCAGATATGCTCATCTGTTCCTTAATCCCCTCTCAAGACATGTTTTAGAGAGCTGAGGAATGCATAAAGATGTTTGATTCACATTTTTATCTTGTGCTGTTTTGGAATATATTGTACAAAAGGCTCCACAAGTAGGATGTAACTGGAAAGTCTGGTCTCTGTACTGACCCTCCATAGCTCTATGAGAAACCAAAAGAAAGCTCAGCAGAGCTCAAAAAAAAAAGCTTTTATTGTTGTCTTTAGAACATTCTTCTAAATTAAGAGCTTTTAAATTCAATTTTAATGCTGGGAGAACAAGATCTGCATTGTTCATATATGTTCACATATGTTAAAGAACATAAGGACAATTCTTCTGGAGGAAGAAGATGCAGAATGACTGTCCTTCCTGTGCCATCAGTCCTTTTACTCATTCATTACACACCTTTCAAAGGCAAGTGAGTACCAGCAGTGATTCTCTCACTAGGCTGGCATGACTCCTTCACCAAGACTCACCCAATACCTGCAGCAGTGGCCAAGTAGGAGAATAGTCATTCCCCACAATGACTGCTCCTGTATTGACCTCAGAAGGGTATGTCATACATAGGTACTTGGACAGCCCCGCACCTGTGATCCAGATTCATCAGTTAAAAAATTAAATGCTGGTTTTGAGAGAGTTCTATCTAAAATGGCTCCCTTGTTTCTGTGTTTTTCACTTTCCTGAAAACACCTTTATTACCAGGTAGTTAAAGTTGTTTGATGAAATCTACCTAGGGAAGGTAGGAAATTTTCTATAAGGTAGTAAAAATTCTATGGCTCTATGTTTGTGTTCCTTACTCTGAATATACAGTCCTGGAAAGGATTGCTACAGCTTGCTGCATCCTTTGCATTACAAATTCCTTTTACAGAAACTTTCCAACTAAACTTAAAGGGATGTAAATTATAAACAAGTAGCACATGAGAGATCTCAAAGGTTGGCTTCTGGAATTTTACCAGGGCTCACGGGCATCCTGGGTAAGACTTATTTTTGTGATGAACAACATGTCCAATTGCAATTATATAGAAAAAAAATACCAGACATAAACACAGAGGTATTATGTCAGCTAGATTCCTTTATCCTTTATCCTTCTGTCATAAGAATAGGAAATGTTTTAATTTTACTGATAGGAGGAAAGTAAGACTGGAGCATGACCATAACCACAGAGGTCATTTTGTCTATTCCTTGTCCCTAGCTCATCGCATCTCAAGATATCATTTTAGTCTTTCAGTCATTCAGCAGCCTCCTTACTCAGATTTCATTTCTCAGCTCTTGTGCTGACGTGTATAAGTAGACATACATTCCTTGGAAACCCATTACTCTGTTCAGTCCAGCAGGAAGAGAAAATGCCAGAATTGTTGGGGGAGATTTGGGGGTGGGCGGAGAATGGTCACAAGCAAAGCAGAAGATCAGCAAAGAGCAGAAGATCAGATGGAGTTTGTGCCATCAGCCTGTGATCAGATGCTTTGTCTCAGCTCTCAATCATCAAATGTGAAGCACACTAAACTAACGACATCACTCTGAAGGGTGATTCTAAACATAATGTCATTCTGCCTATTTCTGTTATTAAAATCCATTCTATTTATTGCCATCCTTATTTTATGTGCTTTCTCCTCCACACTGGTTCCTTGTAAATCAGTGCTGAACAAGAAGGAATCTATTTTTCAATCCTACCAAATCTTCAAGGCATTATATGTAATGTAGAAACATTCTATAAAGACATGCTATAGTTACAACAATTTGCAAAAAAGAAAAAAAGCTCTTCCAAGTTAAAGAGAATGAGAATGCAATACATATTGAATTGCTTTTTCTTCAATACTGTTTGTTTGGGTGGTTTTTTTTCATGTTTAAATGACACATATGATTATGGATTGGTGTTATTCAAAATTTCTGGGGAAAAATAATTAGTAAAAATAAAACTGAATATCTGCTTGACGTATAATATTTAATTCAACTAAGATGCACCAAATGCACTAAAATCTGTTACATAGGTATGTATGTTTGCATTTCTCTTTATGTTACAAGAAACTCCTCTTTGCCAAGTCATCAAACTATGATTTCCAGTATAAGAAAATGTATTAGTATAGAAGATTCACTTCTGGGAAGTAAGGAAATATTACCTCTTACTTTACAAGGCTATCAAGTTCTCATGTAAATCACAGTAACCTTTAAAATCAAAGGTTATTCTAGTGTTAAAAAATACTACAGGGTTTTCCTTACCTACATATCTAGTAGCATAACATGAAGGTCTTTCTCGCTACACAGAAGAATTATGCATACATGCTCTATTAACCTGCAAAGAAACATAGAAATATATTAATGTTGCCGTGCTAATCCGTTTGCCAGGTATCGAACAGAGCTGTTCTCAGAGCCATCAACTGTTGAAATGTGAAGGAAACAGGAAACCAATTTACAGGTTTTCAGCAAGGACACATAGACTTGGAAAGAGTTAACTGTGCCATCTTCTTTCTAAGCCCTGCTGACAGGAAGAAAAGGTGGATGAAGATAATTTCTACACATGAGGGAAATGCCAGACACAGAGTTGCGCATAAAAACAAAGCAGGCTTCTAACAATTCTTTGCAAACTGAGTGTAGATGATGTAGGAAACGAATAATTTTCACACAGTGAGGGCATGCTGATTCTGCCTTCCCCAAATGTCTGAAAGTCAAGATGCAGCTTCTTTCATTTAACTTCTGTTCCACAATTCAGCAGTCTTAGAAGGCTGACTCCCTCTGAGAAGCCAAAACGTTTGTAAATGCAATTAAAATATTAACACAATAATAGAAGTCAGAAAAAAAATAACAATCTGAAAGCGTAGCTGGTAGCAGCCAGAAAGAAGTTAATTGGGCTCCAGAAGGGGACGTGGCAGTGAAACTAATCCTGGTGTTTAACTAGCCAACTCTCACAGAGGCCATGCCAAGAGGTTAATTTCAGCCTGGGACCCCAAAGGGTCCTGCTTAACTCAAAATGTGTTCCCACAGATTGCTGAGGAGAGCAGAGTCTGCTCAGTTCACTCGGTGCAACTGTCTTACATAGGATGAATTTAAGACACTGCACTGATGCTGGTTAAAAAAAAAAAAAAAAAAAGGTGAGCTGTCTCCCTGACCCCGCTCTGTTGCTGTCTCCTTTCCTTTCCTCATCTTTGCAGTGGCTGCAGACTTTTAGTGTCAGCTATGTAAGCAAGAAAAGGGAATGTTGAGGCTTTCCCCGGTCTTTTTCTTGTCTAGCTTTTCATCTAGAAAACAATGGTGGAGTTTCCATCTTCCCTCACTCTCTCATGTACAATGTTTCTCTGGTCAGCTCAAGTCACGGCCAATAAATTTATGCATTTTGATACACTGGCTAAACACAGCCCTGTCAACAGCAAAAAATATGCAACCATGCTTTCCATTTGGATAAAAGAATTTGAGAATAGGTTTCAAGATTGCCATAAAAATCATCAATTTTTTGGTTTATTTACGACTCCATTTTCAGTCAACATAAATATATTACTTATGAATTTTCAAATGGAATATATAGAGTTTCAATCAGATATTAAACTGAAAAATGTGACCATCTCTCTCTATCATACTTCTATAAGCCTTCTCTTACCAGAGAGAAATACCCTTCACTTCACAGCCACACCTCATTCATGTCATTGCTTTTGACAGTACGTACACTTATGAATAACTGTTTTGAAGGACAAAACACAGGAAAAATAAAATTTCATCAAAAATCTCTGACAAACACTTTGAAAGCTCACTACAATTTGCAGCCACTGCTGTTGAACCAGAACGATGTATTAGTTTCATGAAAACAAGGTCATGTATCCACTAGTTTCATGGGTTTGTTGCTCACCTTTTTTATATTAAAAATTAAAATTAAAATTAAAATTAAAATGCTTTTTTACTTCTATATATTAGCTATATTATATATTTTATGAGGACTGCTCCAGAAGTAATGCCTCCTGTTTTATTATGTTGTCCTACAATATCAGAGAAGGATGTTGATGGAATAGCAGTAGGGGCTGAACCTTCCCACCAGTATTCCTTTATGTTCTGTTGCTGTGTGACAGATAGGAACGAAGGAGCAATCTGACAAAATGGTGTCTGACATGAAAGCACAGACGAAGCAAAGGTGTGTCACTGAATTCCTTCTTGCAGAATAAAAAATGGCACCCATTGGCATTCACTGATGCTTGCTGGATGTTTTTAGAGACCAAACAGTGAATGTGAGCACAGTAAGAGGTGTGTGTGGTGCATTTCAGCAGTGACAACAGCAACCATGGGTCATCTACACCGGTGCAAGTTTTTACAAGTGTAGCATGCATGTCCCTGATCATCTTTAACAAAAATGCAGAGTTAATAGTGGTGACCAAGTTGAAAAATAGTGTTTTATTAGCTGAGAATTTCTCTGTCAAACAGTCATAATATGCTCATTTTCTCTGTTGTAGTTTCTGTGAGAATAAATAGGAGGAGTTACTTTTTGGAGCAACCTACGTATATGCAGCCCAAGGCAGGCCCTCTTCACTCAGTTGCTGCCCAGGGAAACCAAAAAGCTGGACAACCATGAGCTACTCTGTTCTCAGAGACATGTAACAGGAAGCTCAAATGTATTCCTTCATTGAAAAGTTTCTCAATGAACAGAATGTTATTTGGTGAAAAAAGAAGTGCCAATAAATCATACTGAAGAGGGAGATCATTTGGGGCATGTGTGTACTAGAAACTGCAGCAGCCAATGTGTGGTACCTATTTCATGGAGAAAAAAAAAAAACAAGAGGTATTAAAAGCAATTACAGCAACAAGAAGGCTTTGATTTGCTCATTTAAAAAGATATCAAATTACTAAACAAAAATCAAACCTGCATCTGATAATGTCTATTAGCCCTTTGCACATCGCCAAGAACACGAGATTTTGCTGGAAGACCAAGCCTGCCCTTTGATAGTGACTCATTACAGCATGCTGCAAAGTTCTGTTGCAGGAATCTGCTGCTAGAATGTGACCTTCTTCCTGTTAAATAATGCCAAGACTGATGTAATGTGCTTATTTGAACTTCTAAATGAATCAAATACAGGCACCCTTTCCTAATTCTGACATTGTCTTACAAGAGAGAGTGCTCAGGTAACGAAGAACTTTACCACAATAGCACTCTGTGATATATTGTAATACAGCCTCATTATTAGAGGATCAGAAAAATGAACGTGCATAGCAAATTCTGACATAAAAAAAAAAAAAGTTCCAAATTCAATATCTGAGATTTCTGGAAAACAAATGCAACTATTTTCTGTGGTATGGTAGCTGATGCCCCATAGAACTGTTTCATCAAAGATTTTTATCAGTTCCATCCACAAATATCAACAAATGGCACCAACTTACAGCCACACTACATAAGCTTTAAGGCTGACAGTCTTTTCGTCCAGTACAAATTCTCCATATTCTGTGCAGATCTTGAGATATGCATTCTGATATGAAAGCTGCATCAGGACTAATCCAAACAGAAACCTAACTCCTGCAGATAGGGCTTTTCCAATCCAGTATGTTAGCAACTCAAATATGCAGTGAAAATACTTGTTTATTTGTCTAAAACAGAAGTCAAAATGGAGTAAATGCAGTCTTTTAAAATTATTCAGTTGTGTGGCATCCTGGCCACATTTTGATCTATGAAAGATCTAAATCCATTTAAAGTTTGCTATTTAGAAGTGCAGAAATATCTCCTAAAACTGACCTTTTCACCTTGCTTCCTCTGCCCAAGGCTTTCTGTGCCTTCAGCAGCACTATTTTAAGAGCAAAGCTGCACTCAGCAAGCCTAATTCTAAACCATCATCTCAGATTTTGCAGCAACTTACCAAACCAGCATATCCACAGATTTAAATAGGAATTTGCATGAAATAGACCATTATTTATTTCATGTACGAATATCAAAATACAGCTCACCGAAATTTTCTCGAGAGTACTTTTAATAAAGTAAGATTTTTAAATGAGCCCATTAAGCATTGTCCTTTTGGGACTACAATTTCTTTTGCATTAACACACCAGAAATCAGTTTACTGAACACAATGCCTGACAGAAACCGACAACTTTTCTTATTTAAACTACCTCTTGCACAGTTTAACTCACACACTCCCCACCACAGAACTATTTCATCCTTTTGTAGGAAGCAGGTTATAGGTTTTCATATTATGTTCCTCTGGCATCTTCTTAAACAAGTTACCTCTGTAAGTGGTATCTATAACATGACTGATGTGTTACTGCCTTGAGCACTAAAAAGAGTGGATTTGGGTAGGGAGGAGAAGAGCTGTTACAGTTGATCTATTCTCCTTAGCTTTTCCTCCTGCTGGGTGCACTCAGCACAATATTGGTTCTGCATGCTTAAGAACAACACGCTGGAGTGCAAGAGGAGTAACAAGCCTTTTGAAGTATTGGAGAATATTTCTAGCCTGCAGCAGAGGCCTGTGTCAGGCAGAGAATTTCTGTGTAGTTTTTGCACTTTTCACTCCTTGCCGTGGTTCCTCCTTCAGATGGAAAATTTGCTGCAGATTCAGTACGTTCCCCTTCACCTAATATGTTGCCAGGAGCAGGACAGGACTCCACTCCATACAGCTTTTCGCCATCACCGCCTCACTTCTCAGAGCACTCACTCTAGCCCAGATAGTACAGGATATATGCCAAAATCGAATTTCTTCAAACTGCATATTTATCATTTATTCCCTTAGTTTTTCTTCACATTTCCACCAACACAAGCAGTGTTCAAGCTGTTACTATGCACATACTAAAGAGCACATAATTTCAATGACACTAGACCTGTGCTGAGTGCTACAAACCATGGCTCTAGTAAAAATGGGCATCAGCTCCTTCATTTTAGTGCTTAAAGGGCAGCAGATGCAAAGGAGAGGTGAAAAAGTAGCTCACTTATATGACATTTGAAACTCTGTGTAATCTTTGCATGAAAACCATTCTGCTTCACCTGTACTGATAGGTTCTTAGAGATAATTATTCCATGCACTCTGACACATTATTCCTCCCTTAGGACTCTTCAAAACACAATTCTTGCTGTTCTTGATGCCCACCCTGGATCATCAGGAGATGTTGTCTCTGCATAAACAAGCTTAGTCCATTTGCTGGAGTGTGCTAGTGGAAGGCTTGCTTCTGAGGAAAATCTCACAGCTTTACTGACATCAAGAACTGGAGAAGCAGGACATATTTTGACTGTCTTTTTTTTCAGTCTCTATCAAAGATATGTGAGAAGTAAAGCAAAGTGATCAACACTGGGAGATCACTAACAAGTTATTGATTTGCTCCCACTTCTAATCTGCTTGCATTTCTCCTAAAAAAAGTAATGTGAAGGCACAGTGAAAAAAAATAGCCAGAGGCAGATTCTCCTCAGCAGCAGGAAAAAGAGTAAAAGATGATAATCTTGAAAGCCCCAGAGGCTAGAGAGGAGCAGTCTGTTGGATGGGGAGGTACAGGGAAACAGTGCCAGGACCTAAGCAGCAATTAGGAACAGGAATGGAGGAGGATGGTCAGCACGAGCAGCCAGTAGGGTGGAGCAATCCAAAGGTGAGGAAGGGACAAAGATGAACAATTGCTACTTGATCAAATCACAAGCTTGGGAAGTCAGAGAGCAAAGTATTACATCTAAATACAGCTGGTGAAAGATTAATGTAGCAATACTTTATCTGTTTGGATAAATTGGCATAGCATTTATGTCAAACATCAGGGAGATGAAGAGATTATCAGATAAGGGCTAGTTTTCTGGGTAGACAGGAGATGGAGAGAGAGAGAGGAACTGTTGATTTGATCTGTAACAGTGATTCTCAATGCAGTAAAACCTTAAGTATGTCAGATACACTATAGAAATATTCACCAAAGGGCACTTGGACATGTTTGTTGATTTGTGAATCACAGAACCATAGAATAGCCTGGTCAGGAAGGGATTTTAAAGCCCATCCATCTTCAATCCCTGCTGTGGGCTGGGCTGTTCCCTACCAGCTCAGCTGTCCAGGCCCCATCCAACCTGGTGTCATGGTTTCATGATTTTTCATTATCGGTATTCCACATCATAACATCATGCAATGTACTGGGGGTTTGACTGCTGATGCTCAAGTTCCGGGTGCCTGTCCAGCGGAGAAGAGCAGCTACGTTTCCCCAGGGGGCTTTGCGGTCAGCGAGGAGATATAACTCCCGGCAAGGTCACCTGATGCTCTCTTCTTTGCCTGCGCTGCTTCGCTTGCGCTTCTCTGCCTGCGCTGCTTCGCTTGCGCTTCTCTGCCTGCGCTTCTCGCCTGCGCTTCTCTGCCTGCGCTTCTCATCTCAGCGTTGTGGTAAGGCCGATCCACTATCAATTTCACATTCTCTCTCCTTATAAAATTCTGTTGATACCATATTTAGTAAATTACTTTGTTTTACCTCAGATTGTTGCCACTGTTTTCAATTATTTCGGGGTCCCTTATTTTCTTTTTTTTCCCGGGGGCGCGGATCCGCGGATCCCTCCGCCCTTCTAGTCACGGAACCGGGCCGAACCAGCCCGTAAACCGTTGACATTCTTGGTGGAGAATGCGGGCACCAGTTGCTTTTTAGCTTTTTGAACAAATCTCTCTCTCCGCTCTCAGACAGCTTCATTGGGAAAGTTTATCTGTTTCACCAGTACTGTCTGAAAGCGTGACCTTGAAAAGTCCAGGCGGACGGCCAATACTCTAGGATATTTGTAAACTTTGAGCCTTGCTATCTTGTTTCTGTAAAAGAAAAAAAAGAGAAAAAATGCTTTCTCTACTGAAACTGCCTTTTAAGGGGCTGCATGCCACTGTCTCTTCTTTCTTAATGCTAAAAACATACTGGGCCTTAATTAAGTTCACCACTTTGCTCTATGGAGCAATAGGTATATATAGCCAATTGAAAACATGGATGGAAATAACTATGTGGCATCTGCATATTATGTGGCATACCATTCCAGAGGGAGCTGCTAATTTTACAGGGTTGGGGATTTTTAAGCAGGTTTCCAGCCTCTCCTTTGAATTCTTTATGCGGATTTTCAATGCTCACCTGATCACGTTATTAATCTCCGTGAATGTACTGCTCACCATTTCACTTATTATTAGTATTTATTATATTTTGAGGAAGTCTGCCCCAAAACCAGTAAATACTGAGTGGCAGGGAATGTGGAGAGGCCTGGGTGAGACTTTAGAGAGATGGAAATCTTCGGTGTCATGGAACTTTACTCCAGAACACCTGAAAGACCCTGAAAATTTAAACAGATATTTGAGACAGGAATGTCGTGGCTCAGGAAGATCTGAGGAGGCCCAAATTGTTTGGGGCCTGGCTAATGCTTACCGGGCCTTATTCAATACTATCCTGGAGAGGGAGAGAGTTTGTGAAATTGAAAAGGAGAGTCTCAGGGAAACAGTGCAAAATGAGCGAGAGAGTCTCCTGGTCGAGAGAAACAGCCTCCAATATGAGAGAGATGCCCTCCGAATTGAGAGAGACTCCCTGCAATCCAAACTCAACAGTCTTCAATCTCAACAAGACACCCTCCAATCTGAGCTAGATACTCTCATAATCGAACGAGACAGGCTCCGAGCTGAACTGGAGGATGAGAGCATTGGAACTGACCAACCTGATCAACTACAGGAAGCACCACAATTGATGTCACTTGCCCCTGTAAGAGGACGGAAAATGAAACGAATCTCGACTCAGTTAGAAGAGAAGAAAGAAGAGGAGAGAGGTCCAGAGGAGTGGCTCCAAGATCCACAAGAAGCACCCCTAAGTCCAGGAGAGGGGCCCTCAGTAAGACCACGGTCACCGGCGCCAATGAGGGCAACAAGAAGTCCCGAAAGAGTAAGAGGTGAGCAAGATATCGTTACCATTGTTGATCGATCTCTGAAAATGAATGAAATTCGAAGTCTGAGAAAAGACTTTTCACGTCACCCAAATGAGCCTATTGCCACTTGGTTACTTCGATGTTGGGACAATGGGGCCAACAGTGTGTGGCTGGATAGTAGAGAAGCTCGCCAACTGGGTGGCGTTGCTAGGGACTCAGCCATTGACAGAGGTATTAGTACATGCCAGAACCAGGCCTTTACCCTCTGGAAGCGGATGTTGTTAGCTGTAAAAGAAAGATACCCCTTCAAAGATGATCTGATGCCTGAGAAAAAGAAATGGGCTGATATGGAAGAAGGCATCTGTTATTTAAGAGAATATGCTGTGGTGGAAATGCTACATAGCCCCGATTTCATTCCTGACGAGCCAGACCAAGAGCATGATCCCGAGAGAGTCAGGTGTACACCAAACATGTGGCGTACATTCACAAAGACCGCACCAGAAAGGTACGCCAGCACATTTGCAGCAATGTATGGCAGAGGGGAAAGAAGACCCCTTATAAGTGAATTGGTTAATAAACTTCAAGACTTTGAGTTACATTTAAGCCCTCTGCGAGCTTGTGTTTCAGCCATTACAAAGGTAGCTGAAAAGCTGGACAGAATGGAAAACAAACAAGAAGATATAATAGACAAACTATCAACCGTGCCTGAAGCTGATAAATCCATGGAGGTAACGGATACATCAAATGGGGACCAGAATCCCCAAAACAGCCTATTGGAGGGGCTGATCAACTTGATTTCCTCCCAGCCGGTGGCATCTAATGTCTCAGCTATCAAAAGAAGACGTTCTCCTGCTCGAGCAAGTGACAACAGTAAGACCACATCACGTTTTGCCTTGTGGCATTACCTACGTGACCATGGAGAAGATATGAAGGAGTGGCATAAACAACCTACTCCTGTACTTCAAGCACGGGTAAGAGAGTTACAAGACAAATCAACCACCAAGGTGAACTTCTCTAAAAAGGTGATTGCTCCAGTTGCTGCAGACAGTGAAGGTAACAAATAGAGGGGCCCTGCCCCCAGCCAGGGGGGGAAAGGGATAATAGAGTTTATTGGACTGTGTGGATTAGATGGCCTGGCACATCAGAATCACGAAAATATAAGGCCCTGGTGGATACTGGTGCACAGTGCACTCTAATGCCCTCGAGTCACCAAGGGACAAAATCAATTTATATTCATGGGGTGACTGGAGGTTCCCAAGAGCTGACTATGTTGGAGGCCGAAATCAGCCTCACTGGTAAAGACTGGCAAAAACACCCTATTGTGACTGGCCCAGGGGCTCCATGCATACTTGGTATTGATTACCTCAGAAGGGGATATTTTAAGGATCCCAAAGGGTATCGATGGGCCTTTGGAATAGCTGCTGTAGACACAGAAGGTGTTAAGCAGTTGTCTATTTTGCCTGGCCTGTCAGAAGATCCATCTGCCGTGGGGTTGCTACGAGTGAAAGAGCAACAAGTACCGATTGCTACAAAAACGGTGCACAGACGGCAGTACCGCACCAACAGGGATTCCTTGCTCCCCATTCAGAAGCTGATTCACCAACTAGAGAATCAGGGAGTGATTAGCAAGACTCACTCACCTTTTAACAGCCCCATATGGCCAGTGCGTAAAGCCAGTGGAGAATGGAGGCTGACGGTGGACTACCGTGGCCTGAATGAAGTCACACCCCCATTGAGTGCTGCTGTGCCAGATATGTTAGAACTCCAATATGAATTGGAGTCAAAGGCAGCCAAATGGTACGCCACCATTGATATTGCTAACGCCTTTTTCTCCATTCCTTTGACCAAAGAATCTAGGCCACAGTTTGCTTTCACCTGGAGGGGCATTCAGTATACCTGGAATCGTTTGCCCCAGGGGTGGAAACATAGCCCAACCATTTGCCATGGGTTGATCCAAGCTGCACTGGAACAGGGAGGTGCTCCTGAGCACTTACAGTATATTGATGACATCATCGTGTGGGGCAACACAGCAAAGGAAGTTTTTGAGAAAGGAGAGCAAATAATCCAGATCCTTCTGCGTGCTGGTTTCGCTATTAAGCGAAGCAAAGTGAAAGGGCCTGCCCAGGAAATTCAGTTCCTAGGTATAAAGTGGCAAGATGGCCGTCGTCACATCCCAACAGATGTGATCAACAAAATCAGTGCCATGTCTCCACCCACTAATAAGAAAGAGACACAATCGTTCCTGGGTGTAGTGGGTTTTTGGAGAATGCATGTTCCAAACTACAGCCTCATTGTAAGCCCCCTTTATCAGGTGACACGGAAGAAGAATGATTTTATGTGGGGTCCTGAGCAGCAGCAGGCTTTTGAGCAGATTAAACAAGAGATAGCCCGTGCCGTGGCCCTGGGGCCAGTACGGATGGAACAGGATGCGAAGAACATCCTCTACACTGCTGCTGGAGAGAAAGGTCCCACTTGGAGTTTGTGGCAAAGAGCCTCAGGAGAGACCCGAGGCCGACCCCTGGGATTCTGGAGTCGGGCGTACAGAGGGTCTGAAGAGTGCTACACTCCAACTGAGAAGGAGATCTTAGCCGCGTATGAGGGGGTTCGGGCTGCTTCCGAAGTAATCGGTACAGAAACACAGCTCCTTCTGGCACCTCGACTGCCAGTGCTGAACTGGATGTTCAAGGGAAAGGGTCCCTCCACCCATCATGCTACTGATGCCACTTGGAGTAAGTGGATTGCGCTGATTACGCAGCGAGCGCGGATGGGGAATCTCAACCGTCCAGGAATCCTAGAGGTGATCATGGACTGGCCTGAAGGCAAAAAGTTTGGAACACCACCAGCAGAAGAGATATCACGTGCTAAAGAGGCCCCACCATATAATGAACTACCCGAAAATGAGAAGACATATGCCCTATTCACAGATGGATCGTGTTGTATTGTGGGGAAACACCGTAGATGGAAAGCCGCTGTGTGGAGCCCCACACGACAAGTTGCAGAGGCCACTGAAGGAAAAGGAGAATCGAGCCAATTTGCAGAGGTAAAGGCTGTCCAACTGGCCTTGGATGTTGCTGAACGGGAGAGGTGGCCAATGCTTTATGTTTACACTGACTCGTGGATGGTGGCAAATGCTCTATGGGGGTGGTTACAGCAGTGGGAGCAAAACAACTGGCAAAGAAAGGGTAAACCTATTTGGGCTGCTGACCTGTGGAAAGATATTGCTGCCCGAATAAAGAATATGGTTATAAAGGTGCGTCACGTAGATGCCCATGTGCCCAAGAATAGGGCTACTGAAGAGCAGCAAAATAACCATCAGGTAGACAGAGCTGCCAGAATTGAGGTGGCCCAAATAGATCTGGACTGGCAGAACAAGGGTGAATTATTTCTAGCCCGATGGGCCCATGAGACCTCAGGCCATCAAGGGAGAGATGCGACATATAAGTGGGCTAGAGACCGAGGGGTGGATTTAACTATGGATGCTATTGCGCAAATCATTCACGACTGTGACACGTGTGCCACAATTAAACAAGCCAAGAGAATGAAACCTCTCTGGGAGGAAGGGCGATGGCAAAAGTACAAATATGGGGAGGCATGGCAGGTTGATTATATCACCTTGCCACGATCTCGTAATGGTAAGCGTTATGTGCTCACCATGGTGGAGGCAACAACTGGGTGGCTTGAAACCTATGCAGTACCCCACGCTACCGCCCGAAATACCATACTAGGTCTTGAGACACAAGTCCTGTGGCGACATGGTACCCCAGAAAGAATTGAGTCAGATAATGGGACTCATTTTAAAAATTCTCTTGTAGGTACCTGGGCTAAAGGTCATGGTATTCAGTGGATTTACCATATTCCCTACCATGCACCGGCCTCAGGTAAGATTGAACGATACAATGGGTTGTTAAAAACTATGCTGAAAGCAATGGGAGGCGGTACATTTAAGCACTGGGAGAAGCATTTGGCAGAAGCCACCTGGTTAGTCAATACCAGAGGATCTATCAATCGTGGTGGTCCAACCCAGTCCAGCTCCCTACATACCGTAGAGGGAGATAAAGTCCCTGTTGTACATGTAAAGAATATGTTGGGAAAGGCAGTTTGGGTTATTCCAGCCTCTGAGAAGGACAAACCTCTTCGTGGAACTGTTTTTGCCCAGGGACCTGGGTCCACTTGGTGGGTGATGCAGGAAAACGGGGATGTTCAATGTGTACCGCAAGGGAACTTGATGTTGAGGGAGTGCAGTCAGTAATTCCTAGTGCGTGTGTTTATATTTTGTTTGTCTATATTAAGCATGATGTAGTGATGTGGAATAAGGGGTGGAATGTCATGGTTTCATGATTTTTCATTATCGGTATTCCACATCATAACATCATGCAATGTACTGGGGGTTTGACTGCTGATGCTCAAGTTCCGGGTGCCTGTCCAGCGGAGAAGAGCAGCTACGTTTCCCCAGGGGGCTTTGCGGTCAGCGAGGAGATATAACTCCCGGCAAGGTCACCTGATGCTCTCTTCTTTGCCTGCGCTGCTTCGCTTGCGCTTCTCTGCCTGCGCTGCTTCGCTTGCGCTTCTCTGCCTGCGCTTCTCGCCTGCGCTTCTCTGCCTGCGCTTCTCATCTCAGCGTTGTGGTAAGGCCGATCCACTATCAATTTCACATTCTCTCTCCTTATAAAATTCTGTTGATACCATATTTAGTAAATTACTTTGTTTTACCTCAGATTGTTGCCACTGTTTTCAATTATTTCGGGGTCCCTTATTTTCTTTTTTTTCCCGGGGGCGCGGATCCGCGGATCCCTCCGCCCTTCTAGTCACGGAACCGGGCCGAACCAGCCCGTAAACCGTTGACACCTGGCCTTGAGCACCTCCAGGGATGGGGCACCACAGCTTCTCTGGGCAGCTGTGCCAGCACCTTACCGCCCTCTGAGTGAAGAATTTCTTCCTAACATCTTATCTAAATCTCCCCTCTCGTAGTTTACATCCATTAGCCTTTGTCTTATCACTATCTGACTGTGTAAAAAGTCAGTCTCTATTTTTTATCTGTTCTGTCCTCCAATGGTAAGATGGATGTTTTGAATTTACAGTCTGGATAACTGACAATGCATTTCCAGATTTATTTTTTAAAGATCACACTTCTTATTATCTTGAATGCTATTACATTAAGTGGATTCGTAGGGAAATAAAGATGGAAGCATTTCTACAGACATAAATGTCTCTAAAATGTGTGCATAGACTTCTGAAAAGTTTACAGCTTACCTTAATTCAAACTCACTGTGTGATGGCATTGAAATTGCATATTGGTGGTGGTACCAAAATAACACTAATCTGAAGGCAATGTCAATATTATCCCCATCAACTTAAATCCTCGTGGCACTAAGTTTCCATGTACACAGATGTTACTCAGTTTCTAGTTAAGGTAGGTTATGTTTTATCTAGGTTTGTGATAGCTTGTCTTTACAGTGTCATATGAGTTTTTTGATTACCAACCACATGGTCTGTAAATATGCAACTCTCATTATATGAATATACTTTGTAATTAGTATACTTGCTGTCAATACACATTATATTTCTGTGGCCTTTTCATGAGATATTCTTGGGTTGATATGCCTCATCGGAAGAAAAACCCGTGATCGTTTTAGCTAGAAGGGAAAAGAGTAGTTACAGGAAATATGCATTCACAAACTCTATAAACAACCTCAGTAACTGCAGGACCTCTCCCACAAAGTGCCATTAACCCAAATGACTGCTGAGCAGAGCTGTATAAGTGAAGGTAATCACTTCACTAGTCAGTAGCAGTAGTAGATTTGCAACTACTAATACAATATTATTGCTATCTAAGTAACAGGCAATAAACAAAAAATGTAAGCGCACTATTACAGATAAATTCTCTCTGAAAGTTTGTATGAAGCAAACAAGGAATATTAGGGAAACATTTTTCCATCATTACTTTCCTGCTATCTTAAATATATTGTCCTTGTTTTTTAATTGCCATTTCCAGAGGGAGAAGCCTATAGTGTTTCAAACCTCTTGTGACATAGACAGCAAGAAAATGAAATTGCAGTATGTAAACTCACTCGGAAATTCATAATCAAAGCTTTTCAAAAGCAGGACGGAAAGCAAGTGATAGTGTTTTCTCTCAGTGGAAACTAATTGAAGCTTATGAAACACATAAGCTAAGCTGGGGAAAGTCCATGACATTTCCTGCAGGCTCCATTTCTCCATTCATTGTGCTGCCACACAAAGTGCTAAAGCTTTCTTCAACGCAATGAGTAAACAGATGAATAACAAGGAATTTGGGATTAATAACTATATAATTTATTGTGGTTTTGTGATTCAGGAACATCTGCATGTCTAAAAAGGGCTTGTTCCACAGTTTAGTGTGGTCTGAAAAACTGGCAGCAGAGCTTTTATTGTGGAAATTTCCATATGTTTTTAGTCTGCCCTTTTCAGGAATTCATTTACTGCTCACATTCATTTATGTTTCAATCACTCATTCATACACTATAGAGAGTTATCATTCTCTCCCCGCCCTCAAAGGATTGCTTTGTATAGCTAATGCAATCAATACTTCAGTCTGAAGGGATAAACTATCCCAGACTTCCTATTGTTTAGCGGTTTATTTGATTTTATCTCAAACTACAGCCATATCAAGTAATATTTTGTCATCTATTTGACAGGTCTATTCCTAGGATATTTTTTTCTTTCATTGTTTGGACTCGACTCATCTTAGACCACTATTTATTTTCATTTCCTAATTAGTGTTCAAGTGACCCAGTGTCATGTTATAGATCTGATGGGAGTTATAACTACCTGGTCCTCATCCAAGCTATAACTAATTTAAAGTGATAATACCGGTGTCAATCAAAAATTCCACTGATATTAATTTCATAATAAATATTCATAATTATCTTTCTGTATAACCTGACTTTAGATGTAATTAAATTGTCTTAACATTTTATATTTAATTCAACATGTTTATACTGACTATTCACAGTCAGTTCAGTTTCAAGTAAATAGGAGAAAACCAACAGAAGTGGAGACTCCACAGAAAGCTTCAAATTTTATATTAAAAATGGGAAACACCCTGATTAGTCTCAATAATTAATAAGTAATAGTTTTCTCATTCTGAAGCTCACACGTTCTAAAAAAAAAAGTCAATGTGTTAAATTAGTACTGGAGAACAAGGGTGATCTTTTGAAGGATCTTTAGAGAAGATAACCCACGATTATAAGTATATACAATCATTCTCAGTCAGTACAGCAGAGGTTTGTTTCCAAATTTTTTTAAGAGAAAAAACTCACTGATTTTATTTCAATTTTATTCATCTTGAAACTCTTGTGTCTCTTTGTGTCTCCTGTCTAGAACAACAGATTGTAACAAACAGTATATAGCAACTGTGTGAATTTACAGAATTTAGGAGACTCTTCAGATACTGAAGAGAGAGAGATATATGTATTCTCTAACTTTCTAAAATGCACCAGGCCTAAACCTAAATATTTCAGGTGTTCACAACAAGAGAACTATTTAATGAGAACTGTTGGTGATAGGTGAACAGTTGGACTGGATGATCTTGTAGCTCTTTTCTAACCTCGGTGATTCTACAATTCTACAATCACAGATTCTAAGAGAAATGCGTAGGAGACATTTTATCCAAGATTTTTAGGACAGATTCTTATTGTAAACAAACTGGATTGTATACACATATGTTCAAGTTCTTGCTTATCTATGTTTGATGACATTGTCGTACAGTGACAAAAGTAAGTCTTATTTGTTCAACTTAATAGATATGAACATTTCTTGTTCAGATTAAGTTGTCAACAGGGCACAGCAAGTGCATCTTTCTTTTTCGACTCTCTCTCTAATCTCCCCTGTCTTTGCTGGAAGGCAATGAGATTTTTTTGATGATCACTATCCACGAGAAATAAACACTATGAAATCTATATACCTATATAAAAAGAAAGGAAATTACTCTCAAGGCTTTTTGTTGCTTCATGGTGAAATTAAATATACATATTTATATATATATATAAAGCTATGACTGAACTTTGCATCTCAGTGTATAATTTATACTAAACTTTAAAATTACAATGAAACCATCAGAAAGACACACTAAGGCAAGAAAGTTCAGGCAAATAACATTTTTTTAAGTGAAAATGGCTTAGCTTTTTGAAGAGATTTATTTTATATTGAAAAATACGCTTTTACTTAAAATGACAACAGCAAAAATGTTATTGATTTGACTTTTCAAAACGTAATTAAAATAGCACAAAAAATCTGAATTCTATTTCAGAGTGTTTCAAATAAATGCAAACAGTCATATGAGATAAATTTATCTATACCTTCATTGTTTACTTACTGAAAATGCAGAGCTCAGGGGAAACCTTTAAGAGTACAGCCACTTATGTGGATCAATTTTTGTCCTGCCCTATGACAGATCTCATTTTAAATAAATGCGGAAATATTCATCAGTATTAAAATAAACCAATTAAGTGTTTGGAAAAGGATCACAGAATCACAGAAACACCAAGGCTGGAAAAGGCCTTCAAGATCATCCAGTCCAACCATCCATCTATCACCAATGGTACTCATTAAACCATGTCCCTCAACATAATGTCCAACTGTTCCTTGAACACCTCCAGGGTTGGTGACTCCACCACCTCCCTGTGCAGCCCATTCCATCACCTGACCACTCTTTTCAGAAAAGAAGGGAAGGGAAGGGAAGGGAAGGGAAGGGAAGGGAAGGGGAAAGGGAAGGGAAGGGAAGGGAAGGGAAGGGAAGGGAAGGGAAGGAAGGGAAGGGAAGGGAAGGGAAGGGAAGGGAAGGGAAGGGAAGGGAAGGGAAGGGAAGGGAAGGGAAGGGAAGGGAAGGGAAGGGAAGGGAAGGGAAGGGAAGGGAAGGGAGCACCTGACATCAGCACATTCCAAAAGTATTTCACTTTTTTTTTTGGCAAAACATCTGCTTTTCTTTGGAATTACTGAAAGAGATACAGCATAATAAAAAATTATTTTATTTCAGGTCAAATAACCTGCCTAAAGGAGACTTCCTCTTAAAACAATCCACCTGCTTGTTCATACATACTTTTGATTGCATAACCAACCAATTTCTTTCTTCTGCAGATCTATCGAGGGTGGATTTTACCCACCAGAAGAAAAAAGATCTCAAAAGATTAGCTTTTTCACAGCTGATCAAACATATTTTTGTTTAAAATCTAAGGTTTACCTCTCTGCTTACACAAAGTCTTAAAGTGTAGCTTTCATGCAAATACATTAATTCCTTACTTAACTGCAGTTTTTCTTCTTTTCCCAAATCCACCAAGTTTCTTTTTATATACAGCAGTGGCTGCTTTGGCTCTCTTATGGCTTGCGAGTGCAGCTTGGAAAATAAGATTCTTTCTATGTGAGACTGGAAAAAAATAATCTTTCACCTCTACCCAACACGCTAGATTTTCAAATGGTGATTTCCAATGTAAATTGGGAATTTTCTTGTATTTGTAGAATATTTCCTTCTTTTTATCTTTTCATTGTGGAAAATACTTCTTTATGCATGTAGCATATGTATACATATATATGTATACATAGGTATATATGTATATATATGTATAACATGTATAACATGGTGTATTATGTATAACATAGTGTACATATGTATAACATAGTGTACTATGTATAACATAGTACACTATATGTATACATAGTATACATTTTAGGATATAAATAATAGAAGACAATATTAAGTTGAGACACTGTTGATTAAAGGCTGATTTAGCAGAGGGTTGTGAGGGTTAGGATAGTTTTGGTAGGTTGAGGTTGGACTCAATAATCTAAAAGTCTTTTCCAACCTGAACAATTCTGTGATTCTAAACTGCTTCAGTGTAGACAGATCACTAAGACAAAAGGCCAAAGAGTGGAAAGAGTCACTCACACAACTTGAGCCAGTGACAGTAATCTAAGTTTAAGCAACTGGTTTAGTTAGGTTGGTATTTGACTCATTCAGTCAAATGAGTATCAGAACAGGAACCATGTGAATAAAATGCATGCAGGACAGATCTGGATTCTATATGTTAAGCTAGAACATGCTATTTCATAGAAAAAAACCCTCCATAATTTGCTGTCAAAATTATCAGACAGATATATAGTAAGCAACAAAGAGTAAAACTGGCTAGCAAGCTAAGATAGTTTTGTTTTAATTTACAATAGTGAAAATGTCATAGGTGAGGGAAATACTATTTTTGTCCATAATTTAGAACACAATCTGTTCAAACAACAATTAAATAGTCTGTTCTGTTATTGCTACTTGAATCTCTGAACCACACTTTCCCTGTCACTTTTTATATCAGCTGAAGTAGAGAAAAAGATGTAGTAATGCTATTTTTTAATTTCTTAAAATAATCTGTTTGTCTTATGACTGTGTTAAATCCTGCCATTTAGGATCTGTTTGTTGTTTATTTTTTTTTTAATATTTAGTATGTTTGATACTTTTGTATGAAACTGTTTTCATTTTGTGCTGTCTATGATATGCAGCATCATATCTGGTGTCGGGTATCAGTTCTTCTAGTGAATAAAAATTTACTGTGGAAAGCCCAAATATGTAAAGGCTCTCATTCCACAATTACAAATCTAATTTGTGAAGCAACCAAGTTCATTTAAAAATAACTATTTATGTAGATATAATATCTTTATCTTTTTAGCAATTATATTGAAAGCTAGCACAGGATGACTGCTGTGCAAACATTCTTCTTCTCTTTCATGGGGATGATTATTCTTTAATTTTTTTTATTTTTTTTATTTTTTTTTAACTTATTTTCACAGGAATGCACACACTGAACCAAAGTTCTACCTAATGTTCTTTGCTTTGTTAACAGAGAAATCCAAGTGCTTCTGATGACAGGCTTGAATGGTCACAATTCAGTACCAAACAGAAAGTTGCTTGTGTGAATCCAGTTGGAAACACAAAGAAGAGAGATCTGGCCAATATTCAGGCTGTCTGAAGAATTCCCAAAGGTTTGGTAAGGACTCTAGAGAGTTTAGATCAGGGGGAATTCATCTACTAGTTCTTTCGTAGTCTGGATTTATCCGGACAATTAATTTCCACCCTAAACAAGTCTGCTTGTTGCAGAAATGATCATTACTCTTCAGTGATTTCCAAGAAAGCATACTGATGTGTAACTGATTGAATATTCTCCTGATACAAAGGTTACATGAGTTTTCTTTTTGGAAATGAACTGTTAATTAAAACTGAATAATTGGACTGTATGTGCTAAAGAGCTGGAATATTTCAAAGCAGAGTGGATTAGTACCTTCCTTTTCTAAGTACAGACAAGTGAAGTGAACTTTTTCACATGAGGATGCGACAACACAAAGTGTTACCTGATGTTTCTAAGAAGGCAGCTTGTTTCTCTTCTACAAAATGTGAGGGATTTTTGCCTTGGGATTTTATCTAGCAAGTGAAATGTGCCAGAACAACAAGCAAACAAAAATAAAGGCTACCTATACTTTAGCATCTACCAGTTCTTGGTTTATTGACTCTTGTTTACAGAAGAACTCTTTTTGAGTATTTTGCTTACCCTTGTTTCATACCTTCAGCATTTTTATTCTGTTAAACTGTACACTTTAGCCTCTGGGTTGCACATTTTTTGTGTGTTCAATAAACTAAAACAATCTAAGTTATTACTCTTGGATTACACAGTACTGAGATCACAATGTTGCTATTGTGTCTTACCATGGGAAATAATAGGGTTTTCGTACATTCAGTGCAACTACAGACAACTATTCACAAGAGAGCAACATTTACAATGGCCACTTAGGGTTCAAGCCGATGTAACTGCTCTGTTGGATCTGAACTTTCGAAATCAGAACATATTTAGCAGTGTCTGGATCCAATTCTGTAAAATACGAGACTGAAAAAACAATCTGTTCTGTACGTTGTCTTTACTGGCCATTAAACTTGAGGTGAGCTCTTTAGACACAGAGATTCTCATGGGTGAGCAATATACAGCCTCTTTACAGCCTGTGGCCAGAGCTGCTAATAGACAACCATCACACCTCTAAATCTAAAAAGTTTTGCAGTAATTGCCACGAGGATCTCTCGCCTCCCTTCTTATAAGTCTTCTCCATCTTATACTGCATTTTCTTTTGTTGTAATGTTCATCTTAAAGTCAAGCAATAATGCCTGTGCTTAAGTGGATTGATTCACCAGGTAGCACTTGTGAAATAAATCACAGAACACTTGTGAGATTTTAGCAACTGTGTTCAAGATAACTGACTAAAAAGTAATCATAATGGATCAATATGTTGAGATGTACAGCAAATTTAGCCTTATAACATGATAGGAAGAGACTGATTTTAGCAAAATTGGCTAAGAGGATTGCTGTAGGATTCATGGCAGATTCTTTTAAGGATTTCACAGAGGTTTAACAAGCACTCCTTGAAAAATGTCAATTCCTGCTAAGACTCATCCATTTCTACTCATGCCTTTTTTTCTGCACACTGTTTCCTACTCCTGCAATGAAGTCAATAATCTTCATACAGATCAAATGAAGAGGGCTTTATATATTAACAGGCCACACAGAGAAAAATGAGCAAAAGCTGTATTTACATGATCTGCCTCTGGGCTGGGCATTTAAGACATCCTTACAGAGCTGCTATCTCCTGGTCAGGCACTGGAATGGGCTGCCCAGTGAGGTGGTTAAATCACCGACCCTGGAAGTGTTCAAGAAGCATTTAGATGGTGTACTGAGGGAATTGGTTTAGTGGGGAAGCATTGTTGGTAGGATGGTGGTTGGACTGGATGATCTTGGAGGTCTTTCCCAACCTTGGTGATTCTATGATTCTTTGATTATATGATTCTACAACAATGCAAGGTTCAAGCTAACAGTCCCGCTCTGTAACTTCCTGACAGTTGTCATTGTGACCATTTTCTTTTTTGTTCTTCTTCCTTCATGTGACATAACACTTAAAATATTGATCATGCACTAACTCCTTAGGACATTTTGTAAGTTGCCTGACAAATTACTGCTGCATCTTTCTACTGTAATTGTAATCAATCAGATCTGGATTGTGATAGAAAGTGAGATACACCTTTATGTTTGGATTTTCTGTTTAATATTCATGGAAATTTTAAAAAAGATAAAATTGCTTGTTGGCTGTTGCAGACTGAACAAGAGGGAGGTAAATTATCTTATTGAAATGTGAATTTATTTGCTTCTTTTTGCTCTTGAGTACACTTGTTGATTTCCCCCACCACATACACAAGAAAGGAAGTAAAAAAAAATATGAGATAGCTACTTTTAATGAGAAGCAACTCTTTAAATTTGAGCAAAAATAAGTTACCCATGAATCAGTCCTTTTTCTCACCACAGTAGTATGGAATTTTATAACACACCTGTAGTTTCATTTGCATTCTCATATCCATTTCTACATAAAGAAAAATTAAAAAGACAGTTATATATTTAATATCTGTGGCACTTCTAGATGTATTCTAAAGTATCTAAGATATTTTTCCCTGAAAAAGTGGAAGATTCTTTGTTTGCAATACTTACACAAACAAGAGTAGTGATAAAAGATCTAGCTGTTAGGGACAGGTGGTGTAAATCAACATCAAATCAGTCAATTTCACTGACTTTTGAACTGGTTTTAAACTAGTTAGGTTTTTTTAACTGGCTTGACTAAAGAAATCCAGTTATCTTAAAGTAGCTAACATGAGCAGCAAGGTGAATTATTCCAGGTTTAAAAGTGTTTGAATAGTCTTTCTCCATCTATGATGTACATGTGGCCTGAGGGAAAGGGATGAAAAGCTATAAGATGGAGCACAGCAAGTAAAACCAATAAAAGAAGCAGTAGCTGTAGAATCGTATTACATTTATCTTCAGAGATCTGTGAAGCCCACGAATCAGTGCAATAGTTGAAAAGTAATGTTAAGTTTAGGCAGACAAAGATGTTCTCTACAAAGAGAAACAGAATAAGTTTTTGATCGACAAGTTTATATGAAAAACATTTTAGTTTTACTGCCATGGGTGTAGTGAACTTGTCCAGCCATTAGTTTTTTTCAGTTTTTATGACATAGCTGTTCCATAAAACGTATCGTATGAAATCTTAATAAAAAACATCTTGACATTTTATTAAAAGTTCCAGATCTGGCTTCTAAAGGAAATTCAGCTTTTCCATTCACAAAAACTTCTTACCAATTTCACTTATCCTTTGTACACTTTTTGCTCTTTTACCACACATTTACCAGTTCTTTATTTTTATTTTGAGTTAACATACAGTCAGCATTTTATCCAAAAAGATCCTGATAAGGAATAAAGATCTTTACCAAGATGCTTTAATCAACACTTAACTGCACACATTTCTGTTTGGTCTCAGGAGCTGTGTTTGAAAACACCTTGTTTGGAGAACTTCTGGCAGTAGAGACTAGGAAGATAACAAGAAAAAATATTTTTATGTCAGAAGATCTGAATGAAAAGAACATTGACAATTTTAAGTGTCTTTTTTATTCTTTTCTTCCTCCCGTTCTTTTTCCCCTTATGGATAAAATTATTTTAAAATTCACCAATACTTCTTGTTCCACTGCCACAGCATTGTTCCCATGGTATTAAAGAAGACTGATGTTAGCCAAAAAAAAAAAAAAAATATTTCATTAGGAGTTGAAAGGAGATCTGCACGGTGCCAGACAGGAATGCATCTGTCTAGCATGAGGTTGCTGTGCCGTGCTCCATAGCATCTGGCACTGGCCCCTCAGAAAAGGGATGGTGGATTAGATGGATCATGGATGTAATCCACTTTGACAAGATCTATGTTTCTGTGGCTCAAGAAACATAATCCAATTACTCAAAGGAGCTGGCACACCATATTTAAAAACAGTCTCTTTTGTTAAGTTTCTACATGAAGCAATATGATAAATACTGTATGTGTTGTATTTATGGACTTTTATTAATAGGCATGCATTTTCTGATCTTATTTAAAATTCACTTTAAGCATAAATTTGCATTTATGCTAGGCTATTGCTAAAAGATGAGAATGGCTAAAACATACCTCTGCCCCAAAGACACTACTAAGTTTGTTGGACCGTAGTTTTAATGAATAAACTTTGTTAGCTTTCAAACCGTAGTCATAGAAAATTACATGGTCCTGATACTGCTTTAAGACCCATACCCCTCTCCATGGCAAACTCTGAAATGCAGAAGAGGATCATAGTTGTTCACAGTGTGTAAAAATGTTGAAAAATCCTTTTTATTTTATGCCTTCCTGCTTTTATTTTTTTAAAATGTATTTCTTTTTTGAGGTCCTAGTATCATCTCAGTCCTTATTTAACAGAGAAAAAAAACTGAACAGCAAGTGGATTCTCTGGATCCAACAAGGCATTCAGCCTGATTACAGTTTTTGTATGGTTTAGAAACAGAAAAATGTGTGGCCCTGCATGTGGCAGGGGGGTTGGAGATTCATGATCCTTGAGGTCCCTTCCAACCCTGGCCATTCTGTGATTCTGTGATTCTCTGATTCTGTGTGTGAATGCTCCAGTGTTTGATGGTGCATTGCAAACTGCGTGATTGTAGTGCAAACTGCAGCCTTAAAGCAGACACTGAGAATATTTCTGCCATCTACTGGGATAACATATCCAGGTACTTCATCAAATACAATAGGGATTGTCAAGCAAGTTTCTAGGAGAAGGGCAAAGTGGTCACTAAGAAGAGAAAGGAAGAATAACAATGTAAGTGCTTCCCCACTTTCCCTTTAGAATGTTAGAATAAGTAGTGAAGTATCAATCACAACTGGGTCAACCACCAGATCATCAGCTAGTTTAAGCCATATTTTTTTGAATGCTTTAATTCAGCCCTGAATTGGGCCCTTGATTCTCTGACTGTTTTTCATCCTAAGTGAATGGTATGTGATCTTACAACCCCAAAGTTACAGATACTCCTAAGTAGACTTACATATATTCAATTATTTATTATCTGTCTATTCCACATACAAAATACATCATTCAGTTAGTTCTTTGTTTCACCTACACTGCCTGCTCTATTCTCACTTTTTCAGGGTTAATTCTAAAGGAGTATTTCTCCTACATTTAAATTCCACATTAATCCTCACCTTTATCAGAAAATTAGCAAACTTGTAGTCAGTTAAGAATGACCAGCATAAGAGATGGTTTGAAACTTCCTATATATTTCAAGAGTAAAAGATGCACTATTAAATACAGTGTTATTAACAAGGATTTGCCAACTAAGAATGGTATTTCTTTCTCACTTCTGAAGTATCCATTTTTTGTTACAATAAGTAATCACAAGTAAACACAAATAATAAAAATATAACAGTGGTACTGTGAGAAAAATATTTACCATTATTAAACACAGTCTGTAGTTAATTACATTTTGCACAGGAGAAAAATACAGCTTAAGCAGCAAATCAAATACTTGTTTTTGGATATCCCACATGAGTCATTTAACTAACTAGATACACACAGTTGATTATTTGCAATCTGTGGATCACAGTACTTGTTTGTTTGTACTCCCTGCAATAATATCTTGCAATAAGGTGTTAAATTGATCTAACGAGTAGCCAAGGAGACATAGACCAAAGCTGAATCTCAAGAACTTCATTCTGATTGGAAGAGTTCTTTTCAACCTGCTTTGCAACCTTAAACAATTACACTATAAAGAATAATACAAGATGCCTTCCTCAAGGCTAGGAACACACTGTTTTAAGAACTCAGTTGGGTATTAGCTTCATGTTTTAGATGTAAATTTTTGATGCTTCCATTAGACTCTGAGGCAAACCACTCAAAAATATCCATAGCATCAACCGTTCAGTGCCTAATTCTTTTGGAATAACTCAAAACAGAGGCCGAGATATGCAGATAGCAGATCTACAGCAAAGTCCAGGCATTTTTGGAGATCTTTCTTCATTCATAAAGTCAAATAAATAAATCTAATAAGGCTACCTGCAGTGGCACCACCTAGCTTTTTCCTATCATAACACGACTATTATTGTAGCTCTTGTTTCTCTGTCAGGTTTCATTCTTAAGTTCAGAACAGGATATATTTAGGATATAACCATGATTCCTCAGTGTAAGGAAAAAATAAAATTTATAATAAAAAAAAAAAACTTAAGACACCACAGTTTGAAGCATCTATTCAATTCTAACTTAATATTCCTCAAAAGCTTGGTATTTCATGAATAGACAACATTCAAAGATACCATGCATTCAGGCTTTGCACTGATTTGCTTCTCAAATTTATTTTCATTTATAAGATTGTATTGAAACCAGTTGGACAGAAAAACATTGTTAGATTTGCGATGCAGCCAGAAAAACTTGATTTACATGAGACAAATCAAAGGCTGAACTATTAATTAGATCTCTCTCTTACTCCCTAGTCTCCTTTTGCAATTATCAGCTTTTCCTGAGCAAGCTGAAGTCATGCCTTCCGGATGCTCATTTTCTGAAGAAGTGCCTTGGCTTGGAAAGTGATAATTCTGCTTCATCCTATATTCTTCAGCCCCTATTCCTTTCTTTTTACACCTGTGTATCTAACTGGAGAACTTAACTTTGAGATTACAGCCTTGTGTTGATCCATCCAACATGTCAATTCATTCTTGAGTGGCATCTTCTATCATTCTGTACTAATAGTTCTCTAAATAAGATAAAACATAAGAATATACAACTAACTGCGGAAACTTTGACTATATGTTCTTAGACTTCCCATAGCCCATCTCTTACTACTGTTAACAAATTCTACAGTAGTACTGACGACAGAAATTTCATGGTCACTGGTAAGGATAATGCAGGTAAAACAGGAGGCATGCTATACAATAACAAAGTCTCCCGCATATCTGATATGCTTGTCTTCCCTGATTTCCATTAAAAATGTGCCTGCAGGATCCCTTCACCACTGGGTACTTATAGAGAAGCACAAATAGCAATACATGTCAACGGTACTCATACATAATTGCCAAGAAAAGCCAGAGGGCATAGTGCCTGTTTAATATATCATAACACTGTGTATAGTATTAAAGGGAACTATAATCTAAAAAGCTATATACAAACACAGATTTCCTGTCTTAGCATGCTGGAAAAGTCTCCAAGGGAATCCCATCAGGAATAACTTTTGTTCTGTTTTAATGCCTCGTTCAGTTTGCAAATCCAACTGATAGAGGTGTTCAAGGGAATCATTCCATTATAATTCAATAGTCTTTTCATGTCATTAACCGAGATTGCTCCTTTGTTATTCAGCCAATATATCTTATTCCTATTGCCAACCACTGAATCTTCAATGCAAATCCAATGCTGTATTTATAGTCTAGATCTAGTAGCTTAAGGTGGCTGCAGGACACAATAAAACAGTTCCTAATGTTGTTTGCCCTCTTTGTCCACGATAAATAATTATATCAATATAAAAAGGCTTTTTAGACAATGGAATTCCAATGCTTTTTTTACAAAGTTGTTTTCAATATCTTTACAAAAACTGAATTTCAAAATTGGAATTTGATTCCTCACCAAGACTTCTCAAAGCAATTTTTCAAACAGAACTCAACTAGTCAGACTTATCACTGCTGTATTTCAGGTGTGTGAAAGGCAAGCTGGCAAACAAACTCATCCAACAGAGAACTCATCATAGGCAGGGTAAAGGTAGGAAATATGCATGCACATATTGGGCTTCTGAACGTGAGCTGTCCCTGTTCTGGACAATTTGTACCTTGTAACAAATCCTCCTGCTTGGACTCACTCAGTCAGTAACAACCATCTCCTAGGGAGGTATAAGGAAGATGTGGAGAGCAAAATGGCTGGAAAGGAGAATTAAAACAGTTAGTGTTGCACTATGCATAACTGGAAGTTTTGGGTGTCACTTTGGAAAGAGAGAAAACAACAAAGACCTTTACCAGGGTATGAGTATATTTATAAGAACATAAAAGAGTGAAAATTTCACCAAGAACTAGAGGAGACATAACCATGTCTTTCATGTCACGCCTGTGATTAAATATATTTTTTCCCCTCCCTCTTCCATTTTTAAAGAGGTGAGGTAGCACAGCTGTATGAGAAAAGGAAAGAAGCAGAGTAATTTAAAGCAGTGTGACTAAATGAACTTGACAGCAATCCAGAGGAGCTGATATGAGCAGGGAGACCAGAGGCTCTGATGGCTGCAGGCTCTGCGGCTGCCGAGGTGAGTTATCTATCAGCCGAACAAGACAGTTTTAATGGATGGCTTATAATGAGTGCGCTGCCAAAATTTTGTGGGTGGGACAAGGAAGCGCTTGAGGCGCTAATGCTCTATTATATCTTCTGTTGGATTCAGCATGAGCAGCAGAGGGCTGGGGGTAATCGCCAGCCAGGCATGCCCTTCCCTGAGGCTGAGGTCAGACACGCTCACTTAATTATCAGCAGATGAACACGATGAGCAGGAGTAGCTCATAAATTCTCGTCTTTGGCCCAGTTCCACTATTAATGTCACCAGTAATCGTTTTCCCATTGAGGGAAAAGATCAGTCCACCATAAAGCCCTTCAGAAACCTGTTCTATGTGCATGGCTGTCATCTGACTGATCGTGGCAAGCAAGCTCTGACTAGGCTTTTAATTCTGAATAGACCAAAGAAGCACCCAAAATAAGCACTGCAAGGACAAGGAGTTTCAGCCATATATATATTTCAGATCAGACAAGAACAGACTTATTTCAGACTACACTGTAATCTTCCTTCAGCACAGTGGCTTTTTGCATTAAATGCAGTTTTATATTTTGCTTTCTGTGCTAATAAAATACAGCAGCTGAATATGTATTTTAGTGAGGACAATGTTTAAACAATACTAACACTTTTTTTCCTCTTTAAAACATAGATGTTGTTGTAGTGATGACATTTCAATACTACGCTTATTGTGAGAGCTACAAAAGTCACTATTCTGCAGTTCTGCTGTAGTGGCCTAACTTTTGAGTCTGTAACAATTTTTGTTTTATGTCAAGTACAAAAAGTTGTCTAAAACAGAACACACTTTCACCCTATTCACAGTATCTGTGAGCCTGCTAGTTTTTTTCCTAGTTTATAAAGAGAGGTTATTTCACACCAAATCTCAGTCAGTTATTATTTTTATAGTCTGTTTACAGCCTTCTGAAGATAGGGAGATAACAAATTTATTATCTTCTTACCCCCTTGAAAAAAAAAAAAAAAAAGAAAGGAAAAAAAAAGGTCCATTTTACTCCTTAAACTGTTTTCCAACAACCTTCTTTGCAGCAGCAACCAGTTACAGTTATTCCTATACCATATAATTTCCATAGCAACAGTGCTTAACGTGAGGAACAAAGCCTTAATTGGCTGAATGTTCTACAGTAGCTTACAAATGTTTAAAGAAAGGAAGAAACCTGTTGCAAGTAATTTTCTAAATCTGTAAATCATCCTCGAAACTTCATTAAATTTTTCCAGGAAAGTACATGACATGCAGAAAGTGTCCCTGTTATAGCAGGAAACACAGACTGTATCCATTTTTACTCACTTTAATTTATAATGTATTTCATTTTCAGAATGGCTTCTGCTGCAGTCTATCTACTTCTATGATCACATTTTTTTAAAAAGCTAGTTTCTATTAACAAAGATTATTTCTTGCTAACAACTAATTTTGAAAGAAATCAGTACTAATATTACTACAGCAGAGCAAAATTTCAGCCTCTGAAGGCACTCTTGCCATTCACATTATGGTTATTTCAATTAAAGCAAATAACTAACTAACTAAATAAATAAATAAAGGACTTTTTACACCAGTAGGCTTTCTAACATTGTCATGGAGGACCCACAGTTTCAGCTTTTCAGCCAATATGTGAGCAGGGACACCACAGTACATGCTTGGTCCAGGTAGGAAAGTAAACTAATTACATAGCAACTTTATTCATTTCTAGGAGTACCACCATTAAAGCACATAATTCCACTTTCTCAGTAATTGTCACGGCATTGTTACATTTCTTGAAGGATCAGAGACTTCTTTTCCTCCGTAGATGAGCAGGCCATGCATTAGGATTTAGCAGGAAGATGATACAGCACGAAGAGTTGTTAATGTGGCCAGCAGAAATGTGTTGCAACTGAAAAAGTGAAGTTGAATTGTAACCTCAGTAATGAATTGTTATTATTTCCACTGCTGAAATCTCTGGACCGATTATTTGTCTTTACTACTGCTATTCTACTTGACATTCCCCAAACAGTGATTGTTACTCCATGCTTTTCTCATGAATCTCTCTAATTTCCTTTGTTTTTTTCCCTATTCCTGATACAATCCACTGACTTGTTTCCACCTGTGATCTCAGAGGAAACAGACAAGCTACTCCCTTTCCCATCAGTCCTCTGAGCTCCTCAATCCAGAGCCACAAGATATAGTAAGAGTCAGAATGACTCCTTTGGATATCACAACTTGCTCCTCTAGACGCTTGTAGAACAGGCTGTTCTTCAGCCATTTACATCATCACAAGAGGTAGCAGAGGTGAATAGGAAACTTCTTACTCTCAGTACATACCTACACAGGGCGAGAGACATCTCCTCTAAGCAAACATGACTCAGAAGGCCAAGGAATAAAAAATACTATACTATTTCATTGCATAAAGCAGTAGCAAAGGGGCAATATTTATTCACTCCTTGAATTAGAGTCATATTAGGTTTTATGGTGAAATACAAGCAAAATAAGTTTTTCCTCTTAATGTTCTGTAGTGAGGTCAAGAACCTGAAAACTTGTTAGAGAGGAGCCAGAAAAGCACCTTTTCTGAGAAATCTGAAGGAGATGCATGTGCAAATCTTCTTATTATAAGATTGGTGCATGTACTTAGTACATACTGGCATGCAGAGACCCGAGGTTTGGCTTCCAAGAACGTTTTGTATAGCCTCTTATGGCAAACACTAGAAACTAAAACTGCTGAAGTGGAAAGCAAGCAGAACAAAATTAAAAGAAGTCATTGCCAGTGGGTTTCAACAATGAAATATAAGACTTGGCTGTGACAGCTCTGATTTTAAAGCTACATCTATAGAGTTTTTTATGTTGTACCTCGCAGGCTCCCCACTTTCATTCACATTGAGTTACATTACCTTGATTCATTTGCTACCTGTAACCATTCTTACCTGTAGGGTACGTTTTTGTTCCTTAAACAATTCTTTCTATAAAGTTAACCAAATACCCATAAAAACTACCTCTTAAAAAAACACATAAATGCTCCATAGAAACCATTCAAACCAGCACCATTCTCTTTACATTTGTCTAAACTGACTGCCTACAACATGTTTATTTTATGAAGGGAGATGTTTGGCTTGCAGATGTCCAGTCAATGCCTACGTCAATAGAAAAATTCTTTCTCTAAACTCTGACATTTGGATTTCAAATACCAAGACATTCAAAATTCAGTATTAATGCTCATGTAATTCTGTCACGTAACCCTTTGTCCACCAAAGCAGCTGCTAGCCCCATTACAGGACTACTAGGATGTCATGGTTTTATGTTTTTTCATTTTCAGTATTCTACATCATAACATCATGTAATGCACTGGGAGTTAAAGTGTTAATGCTCCAATTCCAGGCACCTATCCCTATACATTATAGAAGTCATGGGATCTGGCCCTTCTGGGTGGGACAGTCTCTTACTGCCTGGCAGTGGGTGCTGGAGGGTATTTTTCTAGCCGTTCCAAGCTTTTCAGGTTTGACTCGGTCTCAGGAACTCTCTCTCTCCAATCTTATTTGATTAGTCTCAATTTCAATTAGATTGCGTTATGTTATCTTGCATTCCAATATCACAATTAGTAAAATAAGTTTTCCTCCATAGATCATTGCCTGTTGCTGTTTTTATTTTTCCTTCCTTCCTTGAGCCCATGTCCCATCTCCCTATCTTTTTTCCCTTTCCCTTCCTATTTTGTGGGGCCGGAGGGGGGGGGGGAGAGGGGCAGGGGCTTGTGCTTGAGAGATTGAGTTGGATGGGCTTAGAAATTCAAACCTTTTTTATGCTTCCCTAAGGCTTTTAACCTTTCTTAAATCAAGACTTTCTTTCCATTATTTTCAAGCCACTCAACCTTCATTTTCCCACTTACAACTTCAGTTTTAAGAAATATTATGTATTTGTCTTTTGCTCTAATCCATTCAGAGATAGGTAGAGTCTTTGGGACGCTTCCTTTCTCTTGCAGTGAGATTTCATGAAAACCTTTAATATCTGCCTTGAAAGATAGGAGGCAATGTTCTTCCGCACTGAGATTTGATTTGCAGTATTTTGGTCATCTTTAACAGCGCAAGCTTTATCACTACAACTTAGAACTAGATGTATTTTCAGTCTGCTCTTTAAAGGTCTCCAGAACTCTTTTTTTCTCATTTGAAGGAATCTCACGAGTGAGTTCCAGCTCAGAAGAGATACCTGCTATGAGCAGTATTTCCTTGTTTCCCTGCTGTGAAGACCCAATTTTCTCTTTAAAATTTCTGCATCAAATTGTGGGGGTGCAGAGCTGATTGCTACTAAATTCCTTTCATGTTACCAGATGAATAAAAGATGGTAAAGCAGTGGATGTGGGCAGTCTTTCAGTAGAGCATTTGACCCATCTTCCACAGCATCCTAGCAGCTAAACTGAGGAAGAGTGGTCTGGACGATCGAGTAGTGAGGTGGACTGTGAACCAGCTAAAGGAAAGAAGTCAGAGAGTTGTGGTCAGTGGAATGGAGTGATTCTAGTTGGAGGCCTGTATCCACTGGAGTCCCTCAAGGGTCGGTACGTAGATCAGTACTATTCAGTATATTCATCAGGATGAGGGATTCGAGTGCACTGTTACCAAGTTTGCTGATGACACAAAACTGTGAGGAGTGGCTGACATGCCTGAAGGCTGTGCTGCCACCCAGCAAGACCTAGACAGGCTGGTGAGTTGGGCGGGGAGAAACTTAATGAAATATAACAAGGGCAAGTGCAGAGACATGTATCTGGGTAAGAACAAAACCCAGTACCAGTATAGGTTGGGGACTGACCTGTTGGAGAGCAGTGTAGGGGAAAGGGACCTGGGGGTCCTGGTGAACAGTGGGCTGACCATGAGCCAGCACTGTGCCCTTGTGACCAAGAAGGCCAGTGGCATCCTGGGGCATACTAAAAGGGCCATGGATAGTAGGTTGAAAGAGGTTCTCCTCCCCTTCTACTCTGCCCTGGTGACCTCATCTGGAGTATTGTGTCCAGTTCTGGGCCCCTCTGTTCACAAGAAGGACAGGGAACTGCTTCAGAGAGTCGAGTGCAGAACCACAGAGATGATGAAGGCATTTAATTTATTTAAATAAATAATACATTTTTAGCACATCTTTTCTCTTCTTTGTTTTTCTTTTCCTTTTCTCTCCTCTTCCTTTTCTCTCCTCTTCTCTGCTCTTTCTCTCCTCTCCCTCTTCCTCTTCTCTCCTCTCCCTCTCCCTCTTCTCTTCTCTCCTCTCCCTCTCCCTCTTTCTCTTCTCTCCTTTCCTCTCCCCTTCTCTTCCCTTCCGCTCTTCCTTTCCTTTCCTTCCCCTCCCCTCTACCCTTTCCCTTTCCTTCCCTTCTTGCTTTCCTTCTTCTCTCCCCATCCCTCTCCTCCTCCCCCTTCCCCTCCCTCCACTCTCCCCTCCTCTCCTCCCCCTCCTTTCCTCTCCTTTGAAATTTCCCTTTTTGCATTCCCTTTTTCATTCCCTTTCCCTCTCCTCTTCCCTCCTCTCCTCTCTTTTCTCTTCCCTTCCCTTCCTCACTTTTTCCTTCCCTTCTCCCTTCCCTTCTTCCCTTTCTCTCCCCTCCCTCTCCCCTCACCCCTTCCCCCTTCTTTTCCCCTTCCCTCCCCTCCTCTCCTCTCAAATTTCCCTTTTTCATTCCCTTTTTAATTCCCATTTCCCTTCGCTCTCCTTCCCTCCCCCCTTTCCCATCCCCTTTCCCTCTCCTCTCCCCTTCTCTCCCCTCTTCTCCCATCCTCTCCCCTCATGCCCCTTTCTCCCCTCCTCTTCTCCTTTCCCTTTCCCTTTCCCTTTCCTTTTCCCTTTCCCTTTCCCTTTCCCTTTCCCTTTCCCTTTCCCTTTCCCTTTCCCTTTCCCTTTCCCTTTCCCTTTCCCTTTCCCTTTCCCTTTCCCTTTCCCTTTCCCTTTCCCTTTCCCTTTCCCTTTCCCTTTCCCTTTCCTTCCCTTCCCTTCCCTTCCCTTCCTTCCCTTCCCTCCTTCCTTCCTTTCCTTTCCTTTCCTTTCCTTTCCTTTCCTTTCCTTTCCTTTCCTTTCCTTTCCTTTCCTTTCCTTTCCTTTCCTCTCCTTTCCTCTCCTTTCCTTCCCTTCCCCTTCCCTTTCCCTTTCCTTTTTCCTTCTTTTCTTCCCTTTTCTTTTTTTTTTTTCCTTTTTTTTTCTTTGGTCTACTGGCTCCACCGTCGAAGACAAAACTCTCTTATTCTCCTCCATGTCTCACTAGAAAAAGGAGAGTCTCAGGTTGTGAGTGAGTTCTTTTCACCTCAAACAGACTTTGAGAGGGAAAAAGAAAAGCTGCTTCCTCCCAGGATCCCTCCAGCAGAGTCAAGCTACAACTGTGACTGCAGCAACAGCAAAGGCAAGAGAGCAGATACCTGTCTGTGGGCCCAAGCAGCCGACGGAAGTTGTCAATCATGACCTCCGCGTGACAGTGGGTGAGGATGATGACTGCCTGGCACAGGAAGGGCATGACTGTGCTCTGCTGCTGCATGGATGATGTGCAGTTGCGCAAGATGTACAGGATTAGTGGCACCTGAAAGAAGGGGAGAAGGAACAACTTGCTGCATCCTTGACTCTGCAGGGAGTAACCATGGACATTCAGCGCAGGAGCAGTGCCTGCTCCCTTGACATGCTGTCAAGTCCTAAGCCTAAATTTCACGCCAGCCACCCTGTCTAAGCCCTGGCTCTGCGCTCAGGCTGTGCTTCTTTAGCACAAGAAGCAAATGGCACAAGGCATCATGCAACAGCCAGAAGAAGTCCAAGACACGTGGAAGAAAGTCTCTTACATCCTGACAGATGTCCTTTCTGTACATCTGCAGAAAGGTGATCATCCACTTCCCAGCAGCACGCACACGCATTCCTTTGGCTTTCCTGAATGTCTCCTTGATGGCCATCATGAAGTCAATGGTGCATTCCACGGGGAAGTTTCTGCAGACCATCTGCAGAGAAATATGAAGCAGGAGAGATCTCATCACTACTCTGCAGCAGCTCTTCAAAACATAAAGCAGTCTTGAGGGCATTCTTAGTTCAGCGGCTTGCCGGGCATTCAGGCAGCCATCACAATGTTCCTGCTGTCTGTACCCTGCTATTTATATGGAAGGCAGTTGAGCCTTCTCTCAGCTTCTCCACCCATGGTGTTTGCTTACATGCAAAGCCCACCTCCCAGCAACCACAGCCACACATGCACACAAACACACACAGTCACACACACACACAAATGCACATCATAGAGTCAGCTCCTTGCACTGGGCACCTGAAGGCCAGACATAGCTCAGAGCCTCCTGCTATTTGCTGAGAAAAGTGGTCTCAGGGTGACAGCTCATTTTGGAAATGGTGTGAGAGGCAGGGGGCAGCTTAGGGTCATGCAGAAGCCTATGCACTGAGATCCCACCACCCCTTTTTGGGTCCACTTACCCTTGCGATTTTGGATGACGTCTGGAGCTGAGAGGTGGTGCTGCAGGCACGCAGCCCCTCACACAGGCTCATGATGTCTCCCATCTCGATGATTGTGTTGGTCTCCTTGGCTGGAAAGAGCATGGAGAGAAAAGGAAAGTCATGCTTCTGGAAACAGAACTGCTTTCCTTGGGGGAGAGACAGAGGACAGGATGGGAACAAGAAGAGAGCTGCGCACAGTGCCTCTCAGTCCTGTAAACAGGGCCCAGGGGAGGAGAGGAGAGGGCTGGCAAACGCCCATTCTACTTGCCTTGGATTTGGAGAAGGGAGCTCAGACAGGTGACAGCCAACTGGCGGGATGTGGGCATGGGGTCACACGTCAGAGGTGCCACCAATCCCACCAAGGAGCCAAAGTTCTTGCAGACATCTCCTCTCTGCAGGGGCAAGAGGCAGGAAAAAAGCTGTAGGCAGCCCCAACCCTCACTAGCTTCTTCCACTCGTGCCTTTCCCACACGGTGACACAGCATGCACAGCTGGGTGGAGCTCGCCTTCCAGCTCAGGGCAATGGGGAGGGAGCAGGGGGCATGCGGTGGGGCTCTTTACTCACTCGAAGCTCTTCACAGGCAGCCAGCAGCTGGGAGAGTGTCTGCAGGGCCCTCTTGCGTTCCCACATATTGTCTGAGGTGATTGATCTCTGCAGGACCTGGGGCAGAGCATCTGTCTCACTGCGGACACCTTTTCTTTCCTGCCACCCCTCTCCCTGTCCCTCCTTTCCCAGCAATTTTCCTCAAGGCCTGCCTGCCTTGTGGCTCCATGCAGCTCCCCCCTCCCCCCCCTCCCCGCACTGCTGTCCCTGCTCTCTGCAGGCACTCCTGCCTCCTAAACCAGGAGCTGTGGCCTTCCAGGGGCTGGCTCTTGCCTTTCCCCCTACAGGGCCCATTTCTCTGCCCATTTCTGAGCTCACAGTGAGCTGGCATGTCAGCGGGAGATTTCTCCCCCTCTGATTGTCCTCTCATTCACCAGATCTCTGTCCCCGCTATCCACAGGCACCATGCTTTCTCTCTTGCCCCACATGTACTCACTTGGACTGTGTTCTCGAAGCAGTCACGGCTGGGCTCTGTCTCGAGCAGGATCACCATGAGCCGGCCCAGAGCTTTCAACGATGTTTGCTGAAGCTGAAAGCAGAAGAGGAGATTGAGGTGTGGCATCACGGCTGCTGCCAGAGCGTAGGTCATGTGTGCTGAGGTAGGGTTTCTACTGAGAGGTGGCCAGGAAAGTTACAGCAGGTTACCTGCAGATACTGAGCTGCTTGCTTTGACTTCCTGATCTTCAGCATCATCTTTGCTGAAGGGTGTGTCACAGTGTTCTTGCAGCACAGAGTCAACATTTCACGTATGTCCTTGTTTCCAAAAGTGGGCTTCAGCTTACTAACAGGAGGAAAAAAGGAAGAGAAAGCAGAAAGGACCTTTACCAGTGCTCTCCAGCCTGGTTCAGACAACATCCAAGATTCTCCTAATGGACAACTACAAAGTAAACACCCCCAACACATGCTGCTGAGCACTGTCTTCAATTCCAGCAACGCCTGCCTCCTCCCTGACAGCAGTGAACCACCTCTACCTCTGAAGGGAAGAAGACCCCTTCTCTTCCCCACCACGGGACAGGAGCACCAGGGCCTTTCTCCCTACCCAGAACCTCAGCTTTGCTGGGCACAAGAGCCCAGCAGTCTCTCCTGTGGATGTGGCTCCTCATCCCTTGCCCCCTCCAGGCCTTCGGAGCTACCCAGAAGGTGGAGCACCATCCTGTTTTGCAGTCCTAGAGGCTCCCGCACTTACCTCAACTGCTCCAGGGCCAGAATCACCTTGAGGGGTACTGGGGAGACAGGGACGCCCAAGTAATACTTCTTCAGCAAGTCCTGCAAGTTGCAGAGAGACACTGTCAAAGTGGGCAAGAAGCACACGAGAGCTGTTCCACCCGGCCCAGAGACAGACACAACTGCCGCACACCAGCCCCATCACTCTCACGTTTCCCACTGCAGGATGCAGCAGCTCCACAGCTGGTGGACCTAGCCCACTGCCCAGCCGCTGCCTGCCAGCACCCAAGGTCCCCCCCAGCTGGAGACGTGTATGCCTCCAGGGAAGCAAGCCTCGTGGCACAGCCCAAAACTCCACTGCAGACAGCTCTGGCTCTAGGCACTCACCATCAGGATCTCCAGCAGCTTGCCCTTCAAGGAGGGGTTAAAGCTGGCGGAATCACCCACGGTTTGGAAGGCAGAGCTGGAGTCGGTGATGCTCTGCACCAGCGCAAGTTTATTCTGCAAGTCCTGAGGCCCAAGAGAGAAGAACATACTTTGAACTGCCAGAAGGGCTGAGGGCTGCAGGGGGGACACATGGGGGCGATGCTAAGGGAAGGGCTTGGATCTTCTCTGAGCACAAACTGTTCCCTGAGGGACCTTTAGAAAGAGAAGGCCCATCTCAGCATCTCCCCATGTGGAGAGGCTGCAGCTGGGCACTCAGACCCCTGGCATATTTCGAGCTCTCACCTGGCAGCTGCAGCTGTAGAGCAGCAGGATGTTGCCCACAATGTCTACCTCCAGGCGGGCGAGCAGCTGTTCCTTGGAGGCACGCAGTGCCAAACTGCCATAGGCAAGCATGAGAGCGCTGCGTGTGGCATTAGTTCTCCTGCTGTCCAGTACAATCTGTGTGGAGAGAAGTGCTTTGAGACACTCGTTTAGTGGCCCCCAGTGCCTGACAATGCACTTGGGCTCCCAGTGCAGGAGCTGCTGTGAAAATAAGGCAAAAGAAAGCCAAGGTGGAATCCCATAACGCTTCACCTTCTTGAGCCTGGCAATCCTTCCATTCCGGCTCTTGCACAGCCTGGACGAAAACATGATGAGTGTGTCCAGGACTAGGTGGAAGTTGCCCTCAGCAGCATGGCTGACAAGAGAGATCATTCCCTGCACAAAAGAACAAGGGGCAGTTGGTGCAGGCCTAAACTTACTGATGCAGCCAACCACAGTGGCTGGGCCAGTCCTCGCCTGAGGGAAACGACAGTGAGGAGATCAGAAGGCCTGGAGCAGGGCTAAGAGAAGACTGACTGGGGACGCTCACAGAAGCTGGAGGAGAGGAGAGCTCACCTGGGCCTCAGGTGGCTCCTCCATGTTTGCTTCCATCAGGTGTTGCAGCAGCTTGTCTTGGACGTGGATGTGGAGGACTGCCTTACAAGCTCCCAGCACTGTCCCCAAAGCCTTGTACAGGAAAGACTGCAGGGAAGGGAAGGGAAGGGAAGGGAAGGGAAGGGAAGGGAAGGGAAGGGAAGGGAAGGGAAGGGAAGGGAAGGGAAGGGAAGGGAAGGGAAGGGAAGGGAAGGGAAGGGAAGGGAAGGGAAGGGAAGGGAAGGGAAGGGAAGGGAAGGGAAGGGAAGGGAAGGGAAGGGAAGGGATGGAAAAGGAAGTAAGAAACTGAGATGTGGCAGCAACCTGACCTGTTGGCAGAGGGCCAGATGGGAAGGACCCACACTCCTTGGGAGTTGTTGAGAGCACCTGCAGGGCCGAGCTTTAGCAGTCTGTGGTGCAAAAGCCCTCTGGGGCACATGGGCTGGGGAAGCAGCATGAGCAGCGCAAGTGGGCAGAGCACCAGCCACAGCTGCAGCCTCAGCCCCAGTTGGACACCTGCAGCTGCACCACTGGATAGAGCCCAGGGGAAAACCCACCTTTTCCCCAGAGCTGCTGGGAGAGCTGCCCAGCCACCGGCTCAGCTCACAGCTCAGGCCCTTTGTCCAGGCGTCATCCTCCATAGTCTCCAGCGAAGCCCTCAGAAACTGTTGGAGAACAGAAGAAGCCAATGTTGCCCCTTGCCCTTTGCCTCTTCCCCCATTTCCAAGTTGCTGCAGCCTTCTGGGGAGAGGCATCTGGAAGAACAGTCCCTCTCTCAGCTGCCCCCAGCATTCCCTCCATTAAAGCCACCTGCCGCTCTTCTCCTAAGAGCCGCCTTGGGCTTGGGACAAATGGGAAGAGGCAGTGCTGCAAAGGCATGTGGCCACACAGCAGCAGCATTTTAGAGGTTGTTCCTGTCCTGCGGGGGCTCATATGAGAGCAGGTCACCTTTAGGCAGGCAAGCACTTCTCTGCACCATGCCTCCTGGCAATGCTGTACCTTTAGCAGATGGTGCTCCCACTCTGCAGAGTCCGGGAAGCTCTCCGATTTCCCTGCACAGCAATAGGAAGCAAAAGACCCTTGCTTGGGATCAAGCCACAAAAGAGCTGCTGCAAACCTGATTTAGCCTGGGCACTGAGCACTGCAAAACTGGAACCTGCATCCCCTCCACAATGACCTGTCCCTCCCCACAAACACTCTCCCAGCAGGAACACAGAACTGCTCCAAGACTGCTGCCTGAGGAGGGATGAAGAGCCCATCCGTGTCTTGGAATGGGCAGACCCCAGGGGGAAAGGTCCCTGGGTCTCAGTGCTGTATCCCTGGAATGGGAACAGCAGTAGAGCAAGCATTGGGCTGCAGACTGTATTTTCACTCCTCCCCTCCCCTTTCCTTTTTTCCCTTTCCCTTTTTCCCTTTTCCTTTTTCCCTTCCCTTCCATTCCCTTCCCTTCCTCCGCCGCACCCTCTCCACCAGCTCTTTACCTTCAAGGCACTGCAGCAGCAGGGGGATCTCAGCTGCCCACATGGCCCCCACAGCTCTGTGAATCCTGCTGTGGAGGTTTCGCATGAGCAGCAAGGCAGCGGCTTGGAGTTCACTGCCTGCAAAAGGGCTCCCTGCCACCACCTGAGCAAGAGCAAGAAGACGCAGGGTCACTTCTGCAGCAAGAGCAGCGACTTCTCCCAGGAGGGAAGCAGCTTGGCTCTGCCCTGGCGGGCAAGGAGTGACCAGCTTTTCCCATGGCGCTGCAAGCCTGGGAAGAGAATAGCATCTCCAGGGCTGAGATGGACACTGGCACGCTCGGCCATGCTGCTTCCTCCTCGGGGCTTGTGGCACCGGCCTCTGGAGCGTCTACTCACCAACAGGCGCACCAGCAGTGTCTGGGGAGTCAGCAGGGGGCCTGCGGGGAGAAAGAAGTGCTGAGTGCCCTGCCGCATGCACCTCCACTGTCCCTTCTGGGTGCTAATACAGGTCAGCAGAGCTCACTGAGGGAGTTTCTGCTCCTACCTTGAAACACGGAGCTGAGGAAATGTGGATCCAGCTCTTCTATTTCCCGCGCTACCAGGTCCTCTCTCTCTGCCAAGGTTTGGATGCAGCGGGAGATCGGGATCAGCATGCCCGTGTATTGGGCTGGAACCACATAGAGCAGCAGCCGCGGCCACAGAAGCTGTAGAGAACAAGTCAGTTGAGTGTGTCAGCGTTCCTGCCTCCGCTCAGAGATGAAGAAGATTCTGTGAGTCTCCCTGAGTTTTGTGTGCTTCAGAGCACGTTGGAGGAGAGACCTGGGGCATTGGAATGGGACGAGGAACACGTGGTGTGAAGGCAAGGAGCGGCAGCAGGGCAGAGTGTGACTTACTTTGGTCATCCCTCTCACTGAGAAATTCAGCGACCCCAGGATGTTCATGCACAGTTGTTGGAGAGCTCCTTCTTCCTGGGCCTCGTGAGCAGAAAGGTCTCCGGCTACCTGCACAACATTGTTGTTATAACAACAGTTACTCTCAGTTCTCAGGAGCTTCTCAGGAGGTTCAGGTGTGGCCTCACTGGTGCTTCTGTGCCAGCCTCTGAGCAGCATAGGCCTTCCAAAGGAAGATGCAGCCCACTGTCCTTACCCTTTTTCCTGTGCTACGGCTGAACTCACTGAAGATATGCCCCACCACGTCCCAGGATGAGCAGCTCTGGGCATCAGTGCTGAGCAGATCCTTGATGAAACTCAGAATGGCCCTCCTCACCTGCCAGGAGTCAATTATGGGTTTGATTTTCCTGGTCAGAAGGCAAAGGGAAGCTACATACTCGTTGGGACAGCCCTTTGGGCATGAGCAGAGACAACGAGAGCAGAGGTCAAGCCTTGGCTTTTGAGGTGAGGGCCAGGTCTTAGCACCAGGCCGTGCACTTTCCAAGCGCAGCACACGGACCTGCCTGCTCACTCTGCCTGCTCTCCCCATAGGTCCCATCGCAACCATGTGGTCAATGTCCCAGCACCTCCCTGGTCACCCCAGGCCTGCCCATGTTGGCAGCAGCATCACCACCCTGACAGCGCTTTCCTTTCCCAAACCAGCTCACCCGGATCCTGGGGTCACTGCACACACGCTGCACAGCCTCTGCAACCTGGGGCATCTTCTCCATCATCATGGACTCTGCAAGAGATGTGCAGAAGCATGCGTAGAGACACAACCCTGATGGCAAAAGGGATCCCTGCAAATAGCGACCCACGGTACTGACCATCAGAGCAAGCTAGAGCACTGAGCAGACCCAGGGCTGCCACGCATCCAGCCTCCCTCTCATCGCCCAGCTGCAACTGCAGAAACAGGACTGTTTCTTCTGGGCAGATTCGGGCTGCAGAGAGAAAATCCCGTGCTGTGTTAGCAAGAAACTCATGCCCATTGCTGAGGTTTGCGAGAAAGGTTTTAGCCTGGGCACCGCCAAGAATTACCAAAGCTCCTCTCCTTACCCTGCAGCAGGATGCAGCGGGTCAGCTCCGCGCTATCAGCCTCGCTGTGCTGCTTGGTGTCATCAGAGAGCTGAGGGAACAAGGGCCATTTTAGAAAATCGCATCAGCACTGAGGATGGAAAAGAAACTGTGCTGCCAGCTCTCGTCTCCCTTGGCACTCTCAGGAAGAGGACATGCAGACAAAACCCAGCCTGCCCCACAGCATCCCTGGGGGCATACACATGGCTCTGGAGCAGCCTCGGGCATGCAGGAGCTACGGCTGAGCACCTGTCAGAGGCTCAGAGCTTTGCAGTCCTCCTGAGACTTAGCCAAGAGGGAAATTGCTGTGGGTGCAAGGATAGGCTCCCCTTACCTGGTAGAACATGGCACTGGTAATGGCCAGAAACTTGTCCTTGGGGATGACAGTCTGATCTCCCTCTAAGGCCTCCAGGAAGATATTGAGGCTCTGCAAGAGACCAGGACAGGAAAAAAGGGCTGAAACCACGTCTAGCCACTTGGGAGTGGAGAAACTGTTCCCCAATGGTTTCTCCACTGGGGGAAGCTCCTGCACAGGCATTCTCCTTTGTTCCCCACCTCTCAGCAGCACCAAAAGAGTCTCTCTGCTCTCAATCGAGCCCTGTTGGCATAGTTTGCAGGCATTTCCCACCCAGCATCCCTCTTCTCCCTCATCGGATGCAACTGAACGTGGTCTGCCTGTGGTTGTTAGCACAGAGTTCCTCAGGCACTCAGAGCCCCACAGTGGTGACTGTGAAGACTCCCATCCCCAGGAGATGGGCCCCAGTGACTCTTGGCTCCCTCCTGGCTCCTGTCCCCATTGTTCCTTCCTTGACTGAAGAGCTCAGGATGCCTCAGACCTCCCTTGATCACCTGTTCCTTCTTTCTCCAAGGGCTCCCCACCTCATCCCCCTACCCCAATGTCCCTTTGTGGTATTTGCATGGGCCCCACCTCCATGCTGAGCCCTGCACAACATCTCACCTTGGTCACTCTGCAGATGTCTTGGACATCCTGATATGGGCGCACGAGCCAGAGGAGCTGCTCCCAGACGTGCTCTCGGTGCAGCTCCTCTTGCAGGAGGACAGCCATCATGGCAGCCACAGCCCCGAGGACGGCCTGTTTGTCCTGGAGAGGGATGGCAGAGGCCCAGCATCAAAGACTGAAGGTCTGCCCTTCCTCTGGAGAGGGCATCCTCTTTTCCTTCCCCTTCCCCATACCCCCTTGCCCAGCAGGAGATGAGCTTGCTCTGGGTGGCAGGGAGATTTTCCCCACACCCTCATCCCCAGCACTTCCTGCCACAATGCTGTGACATGCAGCTGCTTCCTGGCAGGGAGATCCAGCCCCGAGCACGGTTTGGGGCCCTTTGCAGAGCCAGCCCACTCCCTCTCATATTCACCCCCTGCTCTCAGCCCACTGGGCACAGACAGAGCTGCTGACATGGAGGTCCCCACTGCCATCCTTGGCTGGGAATGCAGCAGCGCTCACCTTTTCCTCCTTGCAGTCCTGCCAGTTTCTCAGCACGGAGAAGAAGAGCTGGTAAAGATGCTTGTAGATCTGCTCTTTCTCCATGGCAGACCAGGGGCATTGCTTTCCAGAGCAGAAGTGAACCTGGACTCCTTCTGACCATTGTTTCACAACTGGGAAAACAAAACGAAAGAAAAAAATAAATGAATAATTAATTCTAAAAGAAAAAACAGAACAAAACAAAACCAACAAGAGAAAAGGGAGCCTGTGAGAGTCTGCAGGGCAAGGTGCAAGGGCTGTCCTGAGACCCCTGCTCTGGAGCCAGCACTCACCAGCACAAGCGAGGCGCAGGGTCCGGCCGCTCCTCACCTGGCCCACCACACTACGCAGGCCAGCCAGCATCAGCCACATGAAGGGGATGCACTGTGGAGCTGCAGAGGAGAAGGAGAGGGCCACGGTCAGAGCCCTAGCGGCAAGGGAGGAGAGGCAGAAGCCCTGCATCCCCCAGCTCAATGCAGATCACGCGCAGAGGGGAGAGATCCGTTTCCCCGGTTGACATAGATGTAGGGTGGCTGGGAGCACTGTACCGTAGTTGCTGAACAGTTTGCTGAGGGTGATGAGCACAAAATCCTTGGATATCTTCCCCATGGCCTTCAGATGGCCCTGGAGCTCAGCCATCACCAAGCTGAAGTGCATCCGGGCCAGAGCCACCAGGACGTTGCTGGCAGCCATCCTCACAGTGTCTGACACACCCTGAAAAAGAGTCACTGGTGACACACTGTGCAGGAGACTGCCTGAGACCCTTGGAAGGGCTAAGCCACCGCTGTCCACTAGCAGAACACCAGCACGGGCAGGCGGCTCCTTTTGCCTTTGGGTGTAACCCCTTACCTGGGTCGCTGTCAGGTCCTGGGACACCTCTGCCAGCAGCCGGTTCACCACTCCGCATGGTGGGCGGCTGTCATCTTCCCACAGGACACGCTCCAGCTCGCAGTACGCCTGTGCTCGATCACCCTGGTGACAGGGATCAGTCATAGTTTGCTTTGTCCTTGTTCCTGGGAGCCACCCACTGCCACCATCACTATGCCGTGTGCTGTCGGGGCCTGGCACCCACGGGACCATGGCACTGGGCCACAGCAAGGATTGTGGTTGGATGTTCCCAGCTCACCTCATGGTCTTGCAGGCGCTGCTGCAGCAAAGTCACGGCACAGGCGGGGACAGGGCTTGCCACCCTGCCTCTCCCCCTGCGACGCGTACATCTGGGCACGCAGCCCACACAAGCAAAGAGACCTGGAAGGAAAGAGCAGAGCAGCTGTGGCTGGTGTTGCTTGGAACCAGGCCAAGCATCCGGCCAGCTCTGGGAGGAATGCTCCTGCAGCTCCACAGTGCAGGGTGGGCTGCGCTGGCACGTGTGTGGTCGGCGGGGAGAGAGGAGAGAGCCTTCCCCTCGGTGGGCTTCTGGGAGAAACCAGAGTGGACAGCTGCACTCAGCAGAGCAAGGACAGAGCTGCTGGCAGGTCCTAAACAAACACTAGTGGCACACATGCGCTCGGGCAGCGTCAAGGTGTCCAGAGAGGTGGAGGGACCTCACCTCGAAGGCCTCTCAGCCGCTCCATCACAGCAGGATATATCCAGACAGACACAATGCTCTCTCTGGGTCCTCCTCCTGCAGCTCCCACGAGCTAATGGGTCACCGCTCCCACCGTAGCCACAAAGGTGAAAAAGACAGCCTCTGTGACATCATACCCAGGATTCTCACCTCACAGACTATGACATACCCTGGGCTTTATATTTTGCCATCACAGTTCTATTAAAATTAATGAATGGAGCCAAGTAGAATGAACAGAAATATATGAATTTATGTGAGGGAAACAAATGTCATCAGACTGTTATTAATCTATTACATTTAGTATTGATAATGCCTAGAACATGAGAAAATGGAGTTCCATTATCTAAAACACCACATAAACTCACAACATTTGAGAGCTACAGACAGATTTCTGTACCCTGATGTTTCAATAGCATAAATGATGGGAAAATAAAGTAGCAAAAAGAAAGAAAAAAAAAGAAAAAACAAAAAAAAGAGAAGTGACTTCAAGGATAAAAGAAAACAGTTAGCACTGCATATATTCCATATGATCTAAGTATGAGAGTGTTTAGGTATACTGCTTAACTATTCACATTATACAGTTACAGTTTTTGAATTCCCAGTGGAGTAAAGCTGTATGATTTGCTGTTGTGTGTACTTTACTCTGGATAATAGAGTTTATTGGACTGTGTGAATTCGATGGCCTGGCACATCAGAACCACAGAAATACAAGGCACTGGTAGATACCAGTGCACAGTGCACTCTGATGCCCTCGAGTCATGAAGGGATAGAATCAATCCATATTTCTGGAGTGACTGGGGGCTCTCAAGAATTGACTGTGTTGGAGGCTGAGATAAGCCTCACTGGTAAAGACTGGCAAAAACATCCTATTGTGACTGGCCTAGGAACTCCATGTATACTAGTTATCGATTACCTCAGAAGGAGGCATTTCAAGGATCCTAAGGGGTATCAATGGACCTTTGAAATAGCTGCTCTAGACACAGACAACATTAAGCAGTTGTCTGTTTTGCCTGGCCTTTCAGAAGATCCATGTGTTGTGGGGTTGCTATGAGTAAAAGAGCTCCCATTGCTGAACAGAAAAGGTGACCAATGCTTTATCTTTATGCTGACTCATGGATGGTGGCAAATGCCTTATGGGGGTGGTTATAGCAGTGGGAGCAAAATAACTGGCAACAGAGGGGTAAACCTATTTGGGCTGCTGAACTGTGGAAAGTCATATGGTTGTAAAGGTGCAGCATGTAGACGCTCATGTGCCAAAGAGTCAGGCTACTGAAGAACAACAAAATAACCATCAGGTAGACTGAGCTGCCAAAATTGAGGTGACTCAAATAGACCTGGACTGGCAGAACAAGGGTGAATTATTTCTAGCTCGATAAGCCCATGAGACCTTGGGCCATCAAGGAAGAGATGCAACATATAAGTGGGCTAGAGACTGAGGGGTGGATTTAACTATGGACGCTATTGCACAGGTTATTCATGACTGTGAAACATGTGCCATAATCAAACAAGCCAAAAGGATGAAAACTCTCTGGGAGGAAGGGCGATGGCAAAAGTATAAATATGGGGAAGTGTGGCAGATTGATTATGTCACCTTGCCACGATCTCACAGTGGTGTTATGTGCTTACCATGGTGGAGGCAACCACTGGGTGGCTTGAAACATATGCAGTACCCCATGCTACCGCCCAAAACAATATATTAGGTCTCGAGAAACAAGTCCTGTGGCGACATGGCATCCCAGAAAGAATTGAGTCAGATAAGGGGACTCATTTCAAAAATTCTCGTGTAAATACTTGGGCCAAAGATCATGGCATTGAGTGGATTTACCATATTCCCTACCATGCATCTGCCTCTGGTAAAATTGAATGATACAATGGGTTGTTAAAAACTATGCTGAAAGCAATGGGTGGTGGAACATTTAAGCACTGGGAGAAGTATTTGGCAGAAGCCACCTGGTTAGTCAATACCCAGAGGATCTATCAGTCATGATGGTCCTACCCAATCCAGCTCCCTACATACCGTAGAGGAAGATAAAGTCACTGTAGTACATATAAAGAGCATGTTGGGAAAAGCAGTTTGGGTTCTTCCAGCTTCTGGAAAGGGCAAACCTCTCCGTGATACTGTGGGACCAGTGTCCACTTGGTGGGTAATGCAGAAAAACGGAGATGTTCAGTGTGTACCACAAGGAAACTTGATGTTGGGGGAGTGCAGTCAGTAATTCTATGTATATATATGTATATAGACATGTGTGTGTAATGCATTTTAATCATTATTTATTTGTTTGTATATATGTATATATATTAAGCATGATGTGGTGATAAAGAATAAGGGGTGGAATGTCATGGTTTTATGTTTTTTGGTTTTCAGTATTCCACATCATAACATCATGTAGTGTACTGGGAGTTAAAGTGTTAATGCTCCAATTCCAGGTACCTATCCCTATATATTACGGAAGTCATGGGATCTGGCCCTTCTGGGTGGGGCGGTCTCTTACTGCCTGGCAGTGGGTGCTGGAGGGTACTTTCCTAGCCGTTCCAAGCTTTTCAGGTTTGATTCGATCTCAGGAACTCTCTCTCTCCAACCTTATTTGATTTATGTCTCAATTTCAATTAGATTGCATTATGTTATCTTGCATTCCAATATCACAGTTAGTAAAATAAGTTTTCCTCCATAGATCATTGCCTGTTGCTGTTTTTATTTTTCCTTCCTTCCTTGAGCCCAGCTCCCATCTCCCTATCTTTTTTCCCTTTCCCTTCCCATTCTGTACGGCCGCGGGGAGGACCCTGGAGCCTACTGCGCCCCTGTCATGGACATAGATTGATATAGTTAACTCCGTGACATAGGAATATTCTCTTTTATCATATTTTTTAGTAATTATTTGATATTCCAGTGCATCTTAAAAAGCCACCTGATTTAATCAATTATGTTTCTTTCACTTTCTCTATGTGATGTTCTGTATGCTGTCAGGTCCCAAATAACTCCTCTTACATGGCTCTATATGTATATGCATTCTTAGATGGGGCTCTTGAACCACAAGAATGCAATGAGAGTGCAGATACTGCCATCTTGGAGAGATGTCATCTTGATCTCTGATGATTGTGAGGAGAGTCAGGGAGTGGTTAGGTTAAGGCAGAGAGCAAAACAGTACATATAGGATGACAGGGAACAGACAAGAAAAGAGAGCAATCTACTTGGGGAGCGCATCTTCTCTCTGCCTGCCCGTACAGTTCATCAGGAAAGCAGCAAGAGAGGTGTAGGAGGATCACTTTTCCAAGAATCTTCTGAGCAGCCCTGCAATGGAGGCCTATGCTGACATCAGCTCATGGTCAGAGAGAAATTTTCAGCATGACAAAAAGCTGAAAATTAGAACGGCATTAGACAAAAAGAGGAGAAGCCTGAAATAGCATACAGACAAATGAAGCTACATATGGACAAAGCAGTAAAGAAATATTTGTTATGTAACACGATGGATCTCCTTAGACTTCTCTCTCTGTGAAGAAGTAATATATTGAAGACAGAAAATAGGATTCACATCAAAACGCCTTCCATTTTTCTTCTTTTTTTTTTTTTTTTAACCAAAATCTTTTCTATCTCTTACCTACTGCACAGTAAATGAGTTCCCTAAAGACACAGGAGGAAAAGAACAAAGAAATAACCATAGCCAAGCAAATGGTATGAACTATTATTGATATTTTATAAAGGAAAAAGGAGACTTAAGGTAGAGATACTTTGTTATTGGTTTTCAGGAAAAGAAAAAAAGAAAAGGAAAAAAAAAAAGAAAGAAAAATCAGTCTGAGCCAGAACAAGCTTTCTATCATTTTATTCAGCTGGCTCAGTTAAGTTTTTCAGGTTTCATCTCCAGAAATGTGAAATAAGTAATTTTGTCCAATGCATATGTGTACATACAGACCCACATGCCCAGACATATCACATTTGTATGCTTGGTGTACCCACATCTGACACCACAACACTGGTAACTGAATAATTATAAAATGCAGTCTCAGGGCTTGCAACCTAAATAGAAAAGACAAAAAATGAAGGGAATGGGATTTCTCTTGGAAAATTCCCTGAGCAAAAATGAAGGCTAGGAGCTGACTGGGAAGAAGTATCTTTGCTTGACCTCTTCTTATTCTTCTGTAAGCACTCTTCTCTGCACTAAAGACAGAATATGGACTACATGGACCTTTGGTTCAATCCAGCACAACCATTCTCTTCCAATGACGTAATTCCTCTTTCCATCTCTGTTTCCGACTGTTTCTGGCTCTTTAATGCTAACCAGTAGAAACTAGAAGGAAATTAGAAGATGTTTAGGAATTCTGTCCTCTCTTACTGCTTTAGTTCAGACGACTACATTTGGAAATTTTGGCTTGAACATTTTGCATTAGTAGACTTGGTAAGGATTCAGGTTGCCAGTGCATGAAAGTCAATATCTATGGTTTAGTCACATGATGAAACAAATGAAGCAGCACAGTGTATGCACATTACAATATACTTCTTGCTGATTTTCAAAGTTCAGCACATTTCAGCCATATAAAAATTGTGATTTTTAACAAATGGCCAGGAGTATGAGTTCTTCCTGACAAGAGAGCCAAGTACACTGTTGTTATTGTTGAGAGGTGAGTTTGTTACCTGCAGGCGTTACTGAAAGTTTTTTTTTTTTCCACTTTGTAATTCACTTTTTTTGACGTTATTGTGTGATTTAGTTGATGGTCTCACCTTTTAGTTTCTGTTGGAATCCCTTACTACAAGCTATCACTTTCAAGCAATGAGTGAGCTGAGAAGTGGTAGCAAGATAGCTGTGTTCAGTAGTACGTTGTCCATCTGTGCTCCCTTTGACACTGAAGAATGTTTTGTCACTGATAATAGCAGAGCAATTTGGTTCACTGCATATAGTCTGAATGGGACTGCTCTCATCATTTCTCATCCCAGCCTACATCTCCCACTGGCTGGACCAACAATAAAATGTTCTGTAAAATCCCAGTTCCCTGCAATAGCAACCCCAGGCTGTCCTTCCTCCAAGGGACTGGCAGCTCCTGCTTCACATTACTGCTTTTCTCTGCTCCCAGCACGGTGGGATTCAATTCTGCTCACCAAGGGCTGCTCAGATCAGAGAAGGAACCCTTTACCAAGCCAGGTAGAAAACTCCAGATTTCCTTTCCAACCAAAGCCTCAGACTCACCAAATTGTCAGCTGCTTGTTGACATTCCTCTAAAGAATACGCAATGTTTTTAACACATAATGATACAATTAGTTCTCAGTAGATCATCCTGTCACCAACACCTGTTTTCTATATCTGTGCTTCTCACCACACTTTTCTTGCTTAATACCTTTTAAAAAGTCTGAGAACAATAACAAATAGCTTAAGGTCACCACTTTCACCCCAGCAGAACCAAGTGTGCAAACTTGAAGAGAACGTATCAGAGAAAAATAAAAGTAAGAATTTCAAATAAAGATCTCTCATTCTTTTGTTGTTGCTTTCCAAAGGAACTTCATTAGGATAAACTGAGTTGTAAGGCATGGCCTTGGGGGTAGAGCATTGAAGGTAAGGCTGTGCAACTATTTCTTGGTGCTGGATAAGGACAATATTAAATAAGACTAATGAGCTTGAGTGAGTCAAATGACCTTTCCTCATTTGCTACAAACAGCTTTGTTCCTATGATTCAGTTGGTTGCTCAGTAAAGGTTGTGCAGCTCATTTGCTGTGTATTTTTTACTCCAGAAATTAATAAATGAGGCCACAGTGTTCTGTATCTATTTGGTGGCCCACTGGTATGCAATTTTAGCTACATAAATAATATTTGGATAAAAGCTTGCATTTCCGAAACCACTGAGTGACACCATAAAGAGTGATAAATAAAGCCATTTGGGAGTGTCAAATACATCTTCAAACAGCTTGTTCCACAGGTCATTGTGTGCCCCCAGCACCCCCTTTTCAAAAGAAAAATGTTGTATAGCAATACACGGCTAAAGAATACAGCAACTGGCTTTCACAGAGTTGTGTGTTTTTTTCAATGTTGTATTTATTATTTTTACAAAACATGTTGCAAACAGGGAGAAAAGGTATATATTTATGCTCTGGATGTGTGAATTGAGTGTGATTGACTTAGATAATCATCCCAAAAAATTAGGAGGTGGAAAAGTTTTCTAACAAGTTGCTAATCTGCCTCCACTTCTCCCAGGACAGAGAAAATGCCTACATTTTCATCTAATACTTTATTTCAAACTACAGCTCAATATTATTCATCATATGTAAATGTCATTTTTGTGTGTCTTGAGGAAAAGGAAAAGAATGAGGTTGTATGTTTTTGGACATAATTTCTCTTTTAACAAGTTTCGCTTTGTGCTATCCTCCAGGTGCACTTCTCAACATCCTTAGTATTCCTCAATCTCTATTCCGGCTATCATCCGCCCTACACTTACAGTGTCCTTTCCTTAGAAAGGAGAATAGGATATGTGTAGGATAGGGAAGAGTGTCCATGAAAGTCCCGCCTTGACAAAAAAAACTAGGCTCCAGTGGTTCTGAAGTTTTATCCTGTTTAGATGCTATTCTCAGAGGATTGTGATGAAGAGAAGGGATTTGACATCTGAGAAGGTTTGACAAGCTGTAATTGCTTTCTAATCCCTTAACAATACATACTTAAAATTATGCATATGTTTAAGTCCTTTGCTAGATTGGGGCTACAGTCAAGAATAAAGCAAACGACTCAGAAGGATGTCTCCATAGATGAGGACATTAACCTACGTAAGCTAGAATAGTAATGTCTCAAGACCTAATAGTGCACATCTGTCTCTTCTATTCCTTACTGTTTCCAATCCAAAATTTAAAACCTACTTTCAGGAGGTCTTTTTTTTTTGGCCCTAAAATGGCTTCTCTTATAAATAATACCAGAAATCTCTGCCATACCATGCATATGCTATAGTGACATATATCTTTTGTTTCCCTTCCCTTGGTTACCAGCACTGGCTTTTATTTTCAGTAATGCTGTTCTCTCCTTCAGATGACAGTGATGTAAATGGATATATGCCCTAAAAGAATAAATAATAGTACTGACACATAGCATCTGATTGACAGAAACTGTTTAAATTCTGTCATATGGCTGGCATGTCACTTCGTGATCAAATTCTTCTCCTGCCAGTTAAAATTACCTTGATGCCCCATGTGAATTTTAGCCACTCCACTGGACTATAGCTTTATTTACCAAATATGCTATGCAATTCATACGTTTAAGAAGATCACACTGGGAAATCTCCCATGCTTGCTTGACTTCTCTCATATGTCAGCTCTACCTGCAGAATAACACACCTCTACTGGTCCACAGGCTCATCTGCAAGTCATATGGAAACAAGCAGAGTGGGGGCAGCTCAACACACATTAGAACCAAGGCCCTTCAGAATTTTCATTGATAGAAAATACCCACCAGCTTCTAGAGGCACTGTTTGTCATTCAAGTGCATGTCTAAATGCAGAATCATGACATTAACCTGCTGAAGGTATTTAGAGAAACTTCCTTGCAATATCATCATGTCTCAACCAGGTCAAGGAAGATGTAACTGCAATTTCTTCTCTGTTCAGGCAGCTTTCAAGGGCTTAGGTTAATACAAACTACAGTAATGATATTTCTGAATTGAAGACTTGTCTCTTGGACCGAAATACTGCCTTTCTTTTTAGGAACACTAAGTAATCTGATATATTGTGCCTAAATATATATGCCATCTGTCCAGGTCATCACAGTCATTTGTTCCATCATTTAATATTGTCACATTCCTCAAGTTGCTTTACAAGTTAAATAAGTTGGGGTGACCTATATAAATTGGGAAAATCTACAGGTCAGTGTGAAAGAAAGCAGCAAGGAGCAACAAGAAGCATTCCTGCCCAAGGAAAACATGCTCCCCTATGGATTTGGTATGTAGGAACTGAAGAACTGTACCTCCCCTTTCCTCTCAGTGCTCACATTAATTTTGAAAGGCACATCACAGCTCAACAGTCACCAGTGGAGAGATGGAAAGAAAGCAAGTGGACAGGAGGCAAAGAGGCATTTGCAGACAGCATGAAGCAGTGGAGGGCTGGAAGAGTTGGAAGACAAACTGTTGCAGAGGGAGTTCCCATCGCCAAAACATCCATGTTGAGACTGTGGGAGGGGTGAGAAGGTCAATGCCAGACATGGCAAGAAGGCAGCGCTGTAGAAGACAATGTCTGAACAGACTGAGGGAATGAGGGGATGGCAGTGATGTGGTGGCTATACTTTGCATATTAGAGAAAGTAGACAGCACTGATCAGAAAACACAGTATTTAGAGTGCTGGAATTGGTGATATCAGAAGAAGAAAAACAAATGAGAGTCAAAAGGAGACAAAGGGATCATTTTAGTATTGGGCAAAGCAAGGCACTGATCAGTACACAGCACTGAGCATGGGTAGACCACCAGATGGGATATCACAGAACTAGCATGATATTCCTATTTATTTCTGCTCACTGTAGAAATACCATATAGTTGTTGTTTCTTAATCTCATCCGCTTATTATTTTCCATCTAATTACAAGATATGAAAATTTGAATTAGTAGAATATTTATGCATTACAGATTTATTTATTCAAGGTTTGCTACAGCAAGCTGCAAAGGAATTATTCAAAAAATTCGCAGTGAAACATTGATTAAAAATTCCTTGGGAAATAAAATCATGACTTAAGGGAACAAAGTCCACTTTGGGGAAGCTCTCAAGAGCAGTCATCAAATTTATTAAAATCTGACTCAAATTCAATAAAGCTTTTTTGAAATGAGCACACCCGTTCTGGAGCAGCTGTATGCACACAGAAAATGTTGAAAATTGTTCCACTTAGAAGGAATTGTGCCAAATGCCCTATATTTAATCTTTCTCCCATTTTGGCATACTGATATAAAAAGTAGCATCATTACTTCTCAGAATTTTATGTTTCTTTTGCTGCTGATTATTCAAATGAAGTCACACTTCTCTGTAATGGCAAGAATTTTACTAGAACTATATTCAATGCTATGAACAACAGGTAATTAGTCACAGAAGATGATCAACTCTCAAAAAGCAAAGTGTTTTCATTCAGAGATTCCTCTCTGAGGAAAGAATGACAATAGAAGATATAAGATGACAGACATATATATCCTTTCATTAAGAAAAGTATTTGTGATGTTCTGGAGACATCCATTTGTATGAGTCATACAGTATTCAAAAACTGACTAATTCTTTTATGGAATAATTAGCAAAACATGAGGAAATATGATAATAAAATAACTAATTTACAAACATCAGTTTTTATCAGCTTCAACACATGAAACATATGAGAAAAAAATGATAGAAGAAAAGAAATAGTAAAATACTACTTTTCAGATAAAAACACACTTCATTTACACAAAGAATGGAGAAATCTCAAACCATTCTCGGAAAACATTTATGTTAATAACATTTATCCTTCAGAGGTAGAGAAGATGATTAAAAAACATGGAAACCTGCCACTAGGAATGTTATCTTTTGTGGCAGCCCATCCACGTCCCTGCCAGTTCCTTGCAGGCCACTGGCCCATGGTCAGTCATTGTCCGTATCATCTGAATGTCATCATTCTCCCACTTCAGAAAGCAAGTGCAAAGTAGTCTAGCAACTAACACACCACACACCCTGCACATGCAACCCAGTCCCTCTCAACAGATTCAATTCCCTAAGGCAACAGTGGAGCATTCTTCCAAATAAGAGATCTAATTTCCTCTTTAACCACAAGTGTAAGACTTCCACCGACTAAATTCTTCCCCCCTCCAGGCTGACTCCTGCAGACATTGTCAGTACAACCATCTGGTAGGTGGGTTTTTCTTTATCTTTTTGGGAGCTTTCTAACCCTCTCCCAACAGGTGGTGTCAGGGAGTCTGTCCTGTCACAATTATCCCTAATTAGCTCTCTTCTCATCTAGTCCAAGTTAATTAAAGAGAATTGTTGTTTTGAAATGTAATACCCATGTGGAAAAATGTTGCAGGATCAGGTCAAAGCTTGAGACATCAAAAAGCAAAATGGATTTGCACTGCATGAGGACTATAACAATTCTTTGAAACAGTAAGCACTTTACAGAGAAATAGATGCTCTACCTTCCTGGTTGAGACAGTAAGTAAGCTCTACTGAAGTCAAAGCAGTAAATATTTTTTGCAATTCTGATAAGTACTTTCACAGCAAGTTTTACAAATTGATTTCATTTTCTAGAACACTGCAGGCTATTGAATTCATTGCCTTTGAGTAAAAAAGAGTTAAGTATGACAGTACTACAGAACCTCCATTATAATACTGACAATGATGGTTTGACTCCACTGCACTCTTCGTATTGTGGACAAATACTGAGTTGTTTGCTTGCCTGTTCCATGCTGAAAGTGCATCTGAGATTTGCAAATATATAGGGTCTAAACCCACTCCAAGTGAAATCACCATTGACTTCCACAGTCACAAGAGAAGTCTGCATAAAAAGATTTTTTAAAAACCTCTTTATGAAACCTCTTCTGCATTCTTGAAAGCTATCCAGTTATTTCCCAATCCCAGACGTATAACAACAAGCGTAAGTGTTATCTTATCTTACAAAACAGCTCCTTTCTTCATGGATTAGTGGGCATGGGGATGACAGATTGACAGTTGGACTAGATGATCTTAGAGATCTTTTTCAACTTTAATCATTGTATGATTCATTTTTTTAAAGTGCAGAGCTACATACCAAATACTATTTCTGATACCACATGGCAAAGTGAATCTGGATTTTGACCAATAACAACTGGTCAACCTGACAGATACAGGTCTCCTTTAAAGGTATTAGCTCATCTGAACAATGAAATGCAATCCATCAGAAGCTAAACTAATACTATTGAATTCACGTATGACATAAAATACAGATAACTAGGTATCATTTTACCAATGTGGATGAGTGGAACCATTATCACATAGATCAAATTATCCTGTACTTGCATTCTTTGTTAAATCACATCTAACTCAGTCTGATACAGAAGAGAGATATTCCCTCAATTAATTAATTATTTTGCAGAGCTTTCTCTTCTGCCACATGTCCTGCTGACCCACACAAATTGAGGGATTCCCATACTCCTGATTCAGCGCAGCTACTAATTAAGATGCAAGAGGTGGATTTCTCAATGTGCAATCATCTCTATGATCCCTGCACACCTAGGGGGACTGCAGGCTCCTCAACCCTTTATGTGGGATGCCAAAGAGGATTCTATTCTGCCACTTTATCCAGCCTTGCTATCATAAAAAGGGGCTGTGCTTGTGACAGTGCTATAAAGTGCTATAGAAGAAAGAAAAAAACAGCTTTTGCAAGGTCTAGTCCAGGACAACTGGTGAAAACTAGAAATTGCTTCAATAACCCTATCAGTTCAGTTGCACTGGTTTTTATTTACTACTACTTCCTTCCCTATAGTAGAAAAAATATCTCTGAATTTTGGTTATCCTTCTATCATCACTAGCAACAACAGAATGTTTGGTGTTATTAATTTCTGAAGAGATGTTGTGGAGTAGCCATAGGAGAGAACTCTAAGCACACTGCTATTGGTTTGCCTGGCCACATTAAAACATAAATCAATTATTCCTCTTATGGAAGAGGTCTCAGAGGACAAAATAATGCAGGATCTGAATGGCATCTTGGCTGGTTTATCTGTATCTTTGACAGCTGACAGGAAAATTGAAAATTTCATTTAAAGAAAGGATTCACTCAGTTCATCCACAGTGATAATTTTCCTCTAGCCATCTCACATGGAGGCCACTTCTGCAAGAATCTCTAAACTTTCCAGACAGTGCAGCATGCAGCTCAAGAAAAATGGAATTACAGAATGGTTGAGGTTGAAAGGGACTTCTGAGGGTGATCTGGCCCAACTTTCGCTTAATAAAACTGCACTATCCAAACTGACTGTAAGCACCAGATTTTCTAATTAAATTTTTTTGTAAAAAAATATTAAAATTAAAAATAAACAAGATTTAAGTTACTCTTCAGTTTCTGGAAAGAGTTTTCAAGGCAGTAGGAGTAATAGTGGAACATATTGGGAAGAGCTAGGGGTGGCAAGGAGACATGCAATGGAGCTTCCTCAGAACTGAGAGAGGGTTAACCTAAGTATCCCCAAGGTAGGAATGCTGAACTAAAGAGCATCAGCAAGCTGTACCCAAGCTTTTGCTGCCAGCTCTTCTAAGATGCTACAGACATAAGTGATAAGACTAAATTACCTTTTATCAGCTTATGTTGCAAAGTTCAGGGAAGGTATCAGGGTGATTGGAGGCTTTTGAGAGCTATACAATCCAGTGCTAAAGTAGAACATTGCAAATACAGCAAGGAGAATATTTCTCTCATCTGAATCTAATGAATTCACTAATCACATTGCTGTAATTTTCTTTCAAGGTATTGGTAGAAAAAATTGATACCTTGGGAGCCAAAACTGCCTATGAAATCTAGAACTTCTGCTGTTTATTGGTATGTGTGGGAAAGTTGGTTTCCTGGATGCATTTACTTGCTGGCTTTAAATTCTTATGTTTACCTGGGGACCTTAAATACAGTTATAAATGGTAAATTGTCATTAACCCATCTTCCTGATGCACCTAAGATTGAAACTAATGTCTTTCAGGTGGGTACTATTAAATTAGCCCACTGTAACCTGACAGGTATCCTCTCAGAAAAATGTGTTGCCTTCACTGGCTAGGGAAACTTTTTCTGCTTCTGGATAGAAAGATAATGACAAGTAGTCAAATTGTTTTCGATGTGTGGATTTGTGAGGACCAGAAATAAGAAGGAAATGGTTTGTCCCCCTTCGTTATTACTACAATTTGTGTTTGAGTAGGGCTTACACTGCACTAAGAGATAAAGAGAAGAATGAGTGATTAGAAGAGTCTGCTGCAGGCAAGCAGAGGGAGATAGAAATATTAACACTTACACATGAGCCCTGCAGAACAAAGAGTTAGTCTGCCATTTAAACTGTGAGAAACACAAGGCCAAAGTGAGGACTGAGTCTGGTTCTGGGACTCTACAATCTTAACTATAGGATCATGTCTTTGTACTTCTCATTCATATATAAATTGCCAGTTTTGATTGGTGTTTATTTTCTGGACTTGTTGAGTAAAAGTTTTTATGGCAATGCCAGTATTTATGTTCATAAAATGGCAAACTTCCTTCCAATGTCCAAGTGCCACTCCAGACACCTCAGAACCACAGATACTGCAGGTACATATTTCCACAGTGGAAACATAATTGATTAGAGAAGTAACAGCTGGATATATCTTAATTTGAAAAAACATATATATATGGAGAGTTATGATACTTCACTGTATTTGAAGAGACTGAAACACTGCTGAACTGAACTTTCTTCTCAGACCATTGGGCATACAGGAGAGTCCATGAGATTGTTCTGTATTTCAGTGTTATGTACCAACTACTGGCAAAGAACAATTTCACCTTATACTGTGAGGTGCTCCTTTGTCCACACTAAGATAAATATTCAGATTTTCAGTAGAACCGACTGCCTCTGCAAGTCTGATAGGAGTATTTTAGTTCTGCACGCACCACAGACAAAGAAACAAGCATCTGCCAAACAGGGATTTGAAACAAGATTATCACACCTTATCTCAAGAGATTGAAACTATTACGGAAATGGCAACCAGGCTCCAGAACACTTCTCCAAAGAAAAAAAAAAAGAGTTCTAAGGAACTGAAACGGAAATACAAAATCCACACAGGCAATATAAGTTATCTTTCATCCTTTGAAACAGACTACTCTACTCCAGGACGTTAAGAAATTTTTTCAGTGAAAGCTCTTCTGCCCAAAGTGTAAGAGAAAAGAAGAACTCTCCCAATCCCTTGAGCTAACACCACTTTTTTCACAATATCCATGCACAAGACAAACCCTCACTACAGGCATTCTAACAACTCTGGGAAGTATGACTATATGCATGTATATGTATAAAGCAAGTTGATAAAACATTTTACATATTAAGTGTGCAAAGAATATTAACTCTCATTTAATATGAAATGCTCATTTGCTAGGCAACGTTCCCATTAGTTCATTTTTGCTCTGAGAAAAGCAGCTATTACACTGAAAGTGGGGTTTTCTTTCAATGTTTTATTATGATCTGTTCCATTACTAAGCTTTGCTTGATGTGGCCCAGCAAACTTTGTTATATTACATCTTTGGTAAGCCATATCATTAAGGTACTTCTGTTCTGGTTTTGTTCATTTGTTCATTTTGTTCATTTTGTGATTAATACTAAAGTACCTTGGAGACATCTAGGTAAAGGTAATGGTAGGTTTTGGCTCTGAATATTTCAACAAACAAATAATACAGCAGTCTTATCTTGCTAATTTACCTAATGAAAACTGGGATGCCTTCTGGGAATTACTATATTTTGCAAATAGTAAAGTGAACAAACAAAAGAAGCCACGTTAATGCTTCATATTAAAAAAAAAAAAAAAAAACCCACAAAGGTGATCATGAAGGCAAATAAGGAGTCTTACACACATATGTTCTTCTTACCAAGAAAATCACAGGAAAAAAAAAAAAAAGGCAAAGGAAACAATATAGGTAACAATATGGCAAGCAAGAAACAGAACACTTAAAAGTGTTCATTCAGTCCATCAGCCTTCAGACCATACCACATGAAGCAAGCAGAGCTAGGAGGTGCAGGGTGAAAGTTCAAGCAGTCAAAACAAGCAAAACTCCTGATGGACCCAATCGAAAACAAATGAACAACGTTAGCAAAAAACTTTATTGTCTCAAAGAGACACTGACATGCGGAATCAAACTCTGTAACCCAACTAAGATTACAAAGCAGGTACAGTTTATTCAGTGCTGCACAGACACTGGGTGCAAGGGGGATAGATCCACCTAACTTGCACACCGTCAGGAAAAATTGTGCTACAGATATAGAGCAAACTAATACATAATCAATAGTTTTCTTGGACTTCAGATACATATTCATTACATTCCCAAGAGCTTATTACCATGCAGACCCTCCCCTCTTGCGGATGCATAGTGGGTTGTGGGATGAAGATTTGTCGTCTTCCTCATGAAGACTTCTGAGCTTTCTCGCTGTAAACTTCTGACCTTTTGGGGGGGGCATCCCCCCAAACCAGTTTCTTCTTGCCCTGTGGACATCTAATCACCTCCCTGCCAAATGTCCTTGGGCTGTTCTCAAACCCCTATCTTTATGGCCTTCATCCCCCTCATCCCAGACCAGTGCCTGCCATCTCTTATTTTATAACAAGCTCTACATTCCTGCTTCTATAAACTATCTCTAACTATCCCCCTTCACCCCCCTTATTCTCAGTCACTGTGAAGCCTTCTTGCCTTTTTACTTTCACTTATAGGGCCCTTCTCACCTTTCAACACTGATGGACTTAACGTTGGTGTACAAGCAAAAGTAGAATTAATCAGCTGAAAATTAATGATTCAGTGAATAAATGATTCATAGCAAAAATTACCCACATCTGTGATTGAGTGTCCTGGTTTCAGCTGGGACAGAGCAGATTTTTCCTTGTGTCTGGTATTATGCTGTGTTTTGGCCTTAGGAGAGAAGCAACATTGATAACACACCGTTTTGTTGCTGCTGAGCAGTGCTGTACAGAGCAAAGGGCATTTCAGTTTCTCAGCTTTTCATACTGTCCTAGCAGCAAGGGAGCTGGAAGGACAAGGAGATAGAAGAAGACAGCACCAGGACAGCTGACCTCAACTGGCCAAGGGAATTTTCAATACCATATGACATCACACAAAAAAACTATAAACCTGAGGAGTTGGCCAGGGGGGCTGCAGCTGCTTGCTGACTGACTGAGCACTGGTTGGTGGGTGGTGGTGAGCAATCACCTAGTGTGTCACCTGTTTTGTAAATATACATATATACATAATTACTATTATTTATCTCTTCCTTTTCTGTCTTAGCAAATAGTTTTTATCTCAACTCATGAGTTCTACTTTTCCTTTTTTTTTTTTTATTTGATTCTCTCCCCAGTCTCATTAGGAGCAAGAGGAACGAGCAAAGCACTGTGTGGTACTGAACTACTTGCCAGGTTAAACAACATTATTGGGTAATTACCCTGGCAGAAGACTAGCTGACCTTATCTCACTGTCTGTAGTGGGAACCCCTCAGTAAGGCATATTTCTTTATTTTGAGCATTAAAATGAAAGAGCTTTCACATATAACATCCGCTATGCATTTTGAGTGCAATAAAGATATTTCAGACATGTCTTTATTCCTATTATCACAGTCCAGAAAAAAGGAAAAATCACCTATAAACTACTACTACCACACCTAACAGCATCCATGCATAAAGAGCGCTGTTCTGTGTCCATACAAATAAGCAGTGGTTTAGCTGCCACTACAGTGCAAAAGTCTTGTCACTAGAAGCTTTCTGTTACTTTTTCAGATAAGAGGTTTATCTTCCTGAATAGTGTATGGGAACCATTAGGTCACAACCTGAACCAGTGATGGAGGACCTGGAGAAGTGTTGTAGCCAACCCTGGGAGCACAGGTAGAAGCAATTCATCTTTGCAACTGAAAGGGGCAGGTCCTGGGTTCAGTCCTCCCCAGTCCTCCCCAACTTCATTTAGGGACTAGTAGCCAAAAAGGAAACATCTCTACTTGGAGATTGCCTCCTTTGGCAATCCTCCTTTGCCCTGATCCTCAGAAAGGGGTAAGTTATTCCATCTTTATTACTGAATTGTGACCACTACCTTTCTTCGGTGATCCCATACTAGTTAAAGGCAATTATATCAACTGCTTCCTATCCTTACAAATGGAAAAAAAGAAAAAAAAAACCTACGATCATCTTAATGAATGTTTCTCAGAGGAGTCAGTGGGCAATTAGTTGTCTATAAAGCCAGAAGGTGATTTTCAAAAAAAAACTGAAAACAAAGAAAAACTTCTCTGTGCCCTTCCCAAACAAGTAAGCAAATAAAGAAAATGAACACTGGAAGTAATACACAGATATTTAAAATAGCTCCCTTCAACTCAAATGAGCTGCCATGTAGTTCAAAACTACAAAGCCACAAAATTTTTTTCCCTCCCAAGACAATTGAAACAGCCTGGTATAAAAATGCTGAGAGCATTTGATTTAGGTAGTCCTCGGCACGCATGCAGTAGGATTTCATGCAGGGTTTCGCCAAGTGTGGTCTACAGTGAAGATTTTGCAAACTGAGGAAACCAAGCTTCTTCCAAGCTCATCCCGGTCCAAACAACTGGCTTTCTCCCCACTCTGTGGTTTCAGAATCCAATACATAGGAACGACAAGCTGCTGCTGGTATATTTGGAAATATCATTGAAAGAAAGTAAAGGCTTTTCCTCTTTCTTACTCCCAGTTCAATCAGTAACAGGGAAATAGCTGTCTCATTTCTTGAAGTTTCCTCAGAAACTGGTCCAACATGAAACAAAAGTGAATGGCCTCATTGTTCTGAAGGGGGCATAATTTAAAAGATATCAGGAATGCTTTTCTTAGTCAGTAATTGCAAATTCAATTTTAGTATTCTGAATGGCAACAGGCTTCAAGAAGCAAGCATATTGCAGCCTGGAGTTTGCCAACTGCAAGGCAATCACAAATGCTCTTTATTTCTCGTGTCACTCAATAATATTAGACCTTGTTAAAGAGGAGAGATTGAGTTTCAAGATTGAGCCCTGGAGACAACACCCATTTATAAATAAACAGAAAAATTAATGCTGCAAGGTACCGTGTGAGATATAGACTGCCACCAAATCCAAAAAAATGTGTTCTCATTTAGCATGGCCTTTCTACTGTGAAGTTTACAGCATACTGAAGAGAAATATAGAGTAAAATCAGTAATCAAAGGAAGGACTGTAAAATTAGATTTTGCAATAGTGTCTCTACCCTGAAGCTAAAAGAGTAGTATTAATTTTATTTAACTTTTGCACAAGATAGAACCTTTCACCTTGGGTGGCTTTGCAAGAAACTCCACCCCATAGCAGTTGAAATGCCATTTCATTTTGGTATTAAAAGCACCAGTGCTATCTGGTATAACAAAAATAAAATAAAGCATACAGAGAAAGCATATAACCTTGTGTTGTACTCAAAGTCTGATTCACTGCTTGCTAGCTTTGCTCTGCCAAAGGCTTGTAATATGGTCACTGATTTCATGTTTCTATACTTGCATTCTAATTATTATGTAAAACCTCCTGTTAATTGGAAGCCATTTCTCCTTTTAATCTTCTTTAATCCACACGTATAGCTGTATTTCAAGTCTTTTTATAAAAATGATAGATGTGCCATTAATTTATAAAATGATTACAGGTCCACCAATGAAAGAACATACCATGCATCTGAAATGCATGAAAAATCAAGACTAAAGATGATTAACTATTGAAATTTGTCTTTGCCTTTTGAATAGACATCATCTCCCCCTAGAGATCAAGGATCAGATATTTAGTTCTTAGTACTGGCATACAAACCTTCCCCATCAAGCACTGTCTTAGTAATGTTCCTCTATTCTAAGGAATAACAATAACAATGAACTGAAAGACTAAACAATTTATTTACGACATTCAGTGATGGGAAACAATGAGATGGTAAAAAGGATGTATTGTATTTATTTTTCCTTATTCTTACTTTTTTATTCTAAGAATAAGGTGCTTTCTCTTTTACATTCTGATTGTGTTTCATGACAATCATTATTCACCGAATGAACCATTTTGCTGGCTTAAAAATTAATTTGATAGTCCCAGCATAGCTCCCCATGAACACATGCCCACATTAAAAAAAAAACCCACACTAATTGGCAATCTCATTGGCATTCACAGCAGAGAAGCAAGGAACTCCATAGATTTTAAAGCCAGAACTGACCATTGTGATCATCTAGTCTGACAGGTCATGGGACTTTCTTGAATTAATTATTGCTTCAAAACTCAATAGCTGTGATTGACCTGGAACATGTTTTTTAGAAAAACAGGCAATGTCAATTTTAAAGTTTCCAATAATGGGAAAACCACTAAAATTCTTGTTTAGTAATTCTAGGAGTAGATTTTACTTACTGTTAAATAATAATTTTAAAAATCTATTTTTACTATGAATTTTACTACTTTATGTTTTCAATTTTGTTGTCATTTCATACCTTCATTTGCTAGAGTGAAGTGTCCTCCTAGCATATTATTAGTGGTGACACAAATGTCAGGACTAGAGGATGCCTTATTTTTAATGCTGTTGTTTAGCTACTGAGTCATGTGTCCAGGAAAATCGAAAAACTAGATTCAATGCACTCCTAAATCTAAGGAATTTGTAACCCGCATTTCCGAAATCCTGGAAGAATAACCCAAGTACTAGACAACCCACTGCTGGAAACTGAGGTTAGAATGCTACTTCCCTTTCTTTTTCGAAGCTGGGTCATTGTGTTGACAAAAAACATTGTGTTTCTAAGGGTAAAGAGAGGACAGCAAGAAACGTGGCACTAACCCCAGTGTACGGAGTTGTTAGTTCAGAGAGGTTGTTAAGCTGTGATATATGCCATATAGACTTTATAACATTAAACATAATAGTTGGTTTGTGCAATAACTCAGAGAAGAATTTAAAACTCAAGACACATCTTTCTACCTTCCTTTCTTTGCAAAGTGCTTTGGTATCTCTTGTTCTTAATTCTGTTTAATATTTCATTGTCATTTCATCCCAGAGCTTTATCACTGCAAAGATGAAGCATATCATGGGAAAAGCCACGCTGTATTGCCTGTGACATTCCCATTTTCTCAGTACTGCTGTTTGAATTTTACATTACAAATCAGGCAGTCCAACACATTCCATTGCCAACATTTATTTATTTTTTAAATAATGTATTAGAATATTATCTTACTACTGGTGTTGTCACGTGGAAAGCATCTCCATCTTTCTAAAGAGTATTATTAATGGTAGGTAGACATTGCAAATGGAATCAATGAAACAACCACGTTTTCCAACAGATGGAACTAATAGGGATTCACCCTGATTAAAAGCTTCAAGTTTTAATGAAAATATAAAGCCTTCCCTGGGAAGTATATCTCCTTTGATTTGCACTTGAGTCACAATGGCAGCCCCCTTCTTAAGAGACCGCCAACAGAAATGAGGCTGTTGAACACTCCAGGAGCCCTCAAGAGTACCAGCATATGAAGCTCATAATAGGAAAGCATAGTAGTGGGTTCAAGGTCTCTCAGTGAATAACTGGTGCATTTGTGTTCTAATTAAAGCACTGCCCTTTCTTTTACTCTTTTTTGCTCATTAGAGTGTTATATGTGCCTGCAATATGTTGGGGTAGAAACCCTGACATCTTCAGAGCTGTTTGAAGATAAAAGAAAACATTTACTGAATCTGCCCAGTAGAAATTTGGGAAGTGTTTCGTTTAATATATACAATCTTTTTAGATACATAGGATATCCCCTTCCATTCAAATTCAAAGAGAAGAAAAAGGACATTGAACACCTACTTCCACAAATCCACACTTCCTTAGTGTAAGGAGACTATTTTTAATAGGTGCTTTAATTACTTAGTAGCTTGAAATAAAGTTATAACATTTTGATTTACACTATAATTACCAACAACTAAAATTTGAAGCTCTGGCATAATGGCTCCCTCTCCAGAAAAATGAACTCTCTACCTATGTTACCTCCCAACTCTCCACTTAATTACATTTTCCTACATTTAGATGGTGATTCTATTGCCAATCTAACAAGGAGAAGTTATAGCACAGTAATAGTGAGTGACTAGGACAGATTTTCATCAAGGAATTGTTGGATTACGCATACTGAGGATGCAGCTGAATGGTGAAAAGTCTACGTGATGAAATTCTGCTTTGTCATTTTTTAACACAGAGTATATCCAAATAAAGATTAAAAGAAAAAATAAGGTTCATAATGGATTACATGCACAGAGACATGTCTACTCTGATATGTTTATTCAGAACATTATTATCTCTCTTATTAAAAGCATGACACTTTATGACCACTTAATTGGGTCTGCTACAGATCTACCAGACATCCCAATTAAAGTCTTCAGTGCAACAGAAATCAAGTGGAGCTGTCAAAATCTCCATGAAAACCGTTACATACTCAACAACAAGCCATACAGGGGCACCTATAAATGCAAACCTTTTAGAAAAGAAATCCCTCTTTCCCTCTAACAATAGAACTGTAAGGGATTCAGTCCCTGGCAGCACAGTTGCTGTGCACAACAGACAGCTGGTGAGCTGCAACAGGACAACGAGCTGGTGGTGAACATGGCAGGACAGTGCCATTTCATAAACCCACTGCTGCCCCATGTTTTTGGGATGCATGCCTGTGCTCTGCCATGCCTGCTGCCAACTCACGCTTGGCATCTGGCCTGCCCGCAGAGGAGGACCCCAGGGATCCACCATCACAGTGTGGCACAGGGATGGCTTTCAGGGCACAGCAGCAGTTTTTTTAAGCCTTTGGGACTCTGTTTTAATTACAAAACAAAACCTGAATGCCCAATGAAGCCAAGGGATAACCTTGACTCAACACTGGGAAAGACAAACAGAAGTAACCCCAATACAGGCAGTTAACACAGCCAACATTGTAATTATTTTAAGAAAACATGGTTCAGCAAACAGAGGCAAATCTGAGTTCAGGAATGTGTATACTTAACCTCTAATTACTAACTGTGAGAAGACCTTTTTTGTAATAGAGTGTGCTGTCCCACCTCTGGTCACTTGTGCCTCATAAGCCGTGTCCCAGTGTGTTTTCCTGTCAGACAACCTCATAGAAGAAGGAAGGTAATCCATTTGGAGAAGCCTCTCTCAGAAGGTATGGGGAGGAAATAAGGAAGGTATGAGGGAAGATCACTATATTTGATTACCAAAACGTAATAGAACTGAACTCAGGAGAGAATCCTCCTGCGAGTATTTCAGTTACTGTGACATTTGAAGCTACAACTTTCACTCCAAATTTGATTTTCCAAAGCTTGTAGTTTTGCCAAAATACTTTGCCTTCCTCCTCACACTTTTCAATATTTGGCTTCGGCCCCAAAGACTTCGCTTTTAAACTCTATTCCCTTTGAAGGGAAACTCTATAAATGCTTCAGAATTGTACAAGTTACAGTGAGCTTCTCCACAGGTTCAATACATAGAATCATAGAATCATTAGGGTGGAAAAGACTACTAAGAGCACGTAGTCCAACCATCAGCCCATCTCCACTATGCCCACTGACCACATCCCTCAGTGCCACATCCACACAGTTGATGAACACCTCCAGAGATGGTGATTCCACCGCTTTCCTGGGCAGCCTGTTCCAATACCTCACTGCTCTTTCTGAGAAAAATCTTTTCCTAACATCCAACTAGAAATGTTTCCTTTGCCTTTATTAGCATTTAACAACTTTATTCAGTTACACTTTTGTATCTGCATAGATTTCTGTATACATACACACATGTGAGCACATACACATATAAAGGATCCATGATCACCATTAACAAAAGCCCATAACTGCATGCACAGCCTGCTGGAAGCCCAGATGGTTGCCCAGGGGAAAACATAAAGCAGTTCTTCTTTTAATGCACTTAGGAGTAAACGTCACATGTGACCTCCCAGATTTACAGCAGCTTACGTAGATGTCTCAAGGGTCATTTAATAGACCAATGAAGCAACAAAGTCCCTAATTTCTGCGGGACAGGAGAATATATGGCAGTGTAAGCACAGCTGAAAATCTTGTTGGGAGACATATGGCAATCTATCCAATCCACCAGCAAAACTGTGTTTCTACTTTAAGCTCAAGCCCTGCTTCGTCACTGTCTTCATCCCCATGCACTCATTTACACCTGTGCAAAGTGAATGGAAAACACTACTGAGTGAGAATTAGAGCAATTTATCATTCCCTTTTTGCAGCTACTGCACAGTGGGGAAGGATGTAAAGAAGCAGACACTGAATTTATCAGGTCCAAAAGACATTGCAAATTCAAATGAATGTATCTATACCATTAATTTTCAAAGGAAACCACACCTAATACAACGTTGGTGTTCTGAATATATCTTCAACCAGGAAATATATAATTATGGTTCCCATAGTAGTCACAGCTGGTCACATTTGGGAACATTTGAGTACACACTGAACTGCCCTGAAGTTCAATAAAGTGTTGCATACACCAAACTTGTTAAATAGCAGGAAAAAGCCATTGTGTGAATTTATGAATTTATATGTTTATATATATTGTATATATTATCACTTAAGTTGACCATGAAATGGTCGAGTTCAAGATCCTTGGGGTATCAAAGAGGATGCACAGCAAGTTTGCTGCTCTGCACTTCAGGAGAGAAGACTTCAAACTCTTCAGGGAACTGCTTGGCAGGATGGCATGGGATAAAGACCTGGAGGGAAAAGGGGCCTTAGAAAACTGGTCAGTATACAAGGACCATTTCTTCCAAGCTCAGAAGCAGTGCATCTCAAGAAAAAGGAAGGCAAGCAAGAATGCCAGGAGGCCTCCATGTATCAATAAGAAGATTCTGGACTTACCTAAGCACAAAAATAAAGTCTATAGGGAGTACAAACAGGAACAAGTTACCTGGGAGGACTACAAAGAAGTTGTTTGAGCAGCTAAGAATCAGGTTAGGAAGGCTAAAACCCAAATAGAATTAAATCTATCCATAGACATGAAGAGGAACAAGAGGAATTTTTACAGGTGTATCAGTGATAAAAGGAAATCCAGGGAAGATGTGGGCCCTCTCTAGAAGGAAGCTGGAGAACTGGTCGCGAGGGATTCAGAGAAAGCTGAGGTGCTCAATAACTTCTTTACCTCAGTCTTCACCAGTAAGTGTTCTAGCTACAGTGCCCAAACTGTAGAAGGCAAAGGTAAGAACTTGGAGAAGGAAGATCTGCCTGCTGTAAGTGAAGATCAGGTTTAGAGACCATCTAAAGCACCTGAAGGTGCACAAGCCCATGGGACCTGATGAGATCCATCCATCGGTTCTGAGGGAACTGGTGGATGAAGTTGCCAAGCTTCTATCCATCATATTTGAAAGGTCATGGCAGTCTGGTGAAGTCCCCACTGATTGGAAATCCCTTTTTTCAAGAAGGGAAAAAAAGATCCAGGGAACTACAGGCCCGCCAGTCTCATCTCTGTGCCTGGAAAAATCATGGAGCAGATCCTCCTGAAAGCCCTACCGAGGCACATGGAAAATAAAGATGAGGTGATTGGTGGTAACTAACATGGCTTCACTAAAGACAAGTCATGCCTGACTAAGTTGGTGGCCTTTTATGATGGAGTTACAGCATCATTGGATAAAGGAAGAGCAACTGATGTTATTTACCTGGACTTGTGCAAAGTGTTTGACACTGTCCTGCATGATATCTTGGTCGCCAGATTGGAGAAAAATGGATTTGACAGATGGACCATTCGCTGGATAAGGAATTGGCTGGATGGTCACACTCAGAGAGTTGTCAACAGCTCAATGTCCAAGTGGAGACCAATGATGAGTGGTGTTCCTCAGGGATTGTTGCTGGGACCAGTGTTATTTAACATCTTTGTAGGTGATATGGACAGTGGGATCAAGTGGATCCCCCGCATGTTTGTAGATGACACCAAGCTGAGTGGTGCAGATGACACGCTAGGGGGAAGGGATGCTATCCAGAAGGACCTGAAGAGCCTTAAGAAGTGGGCTGGTGCCAATCTCATGAAGTTCAACAAGATAAAGTACTAAGTCCTGCACCTAGGCTGGGGCAATCCCAAGCACAGATACAGGCTGGGCAAAGAGTAGCTTGAGAGCAGCCCTGAAGAGAAGGATTTGGGAGTGTCAGTTGATGAAAGATTCAACATGAGCCAGCAATATGCAGCCCAGAAAGCCAACTGTATCCATCAAGAGAAGCATGACCAGGTCAAGGAGGCGATTCTGCCCCTCTGCTCTCATGAGACACCCCCTGGCGTATGTGTCCAGTTCTGGGGCCCCCAATACAAGAAGGACATTGAGCTGGTCCAGAGGAGGGCCATGAAGATTATTAGAGAGCAAGACCACCTCCCCTAGGAGGACAGGCTGAGAGAGCTGGGGCTCTTCAGCCTACAATGGACAAGGCCCTTGAGGGATCTTATAGCAGCCTTCCAGTACCTACAGGAAAGCTAGAGAGGGACTTTCTACAAGAGTAAGTAGCAACAGGACAAGGGGAAGTTGTTTCAAACTGGAAGAGGGTTGATTTAGACTAGTGCCCAGTGAGGCTGTGGATGCCCCATCTCTGGAAGTATTCAAGGCCAGGCTGGATGGAGCTTTGAACAACCTGGTCTAGAAGGAGGTATCTCTGCCTACAGCAAGGGAGTTGGAACCAGATGATATTAAAGGTCCCTTCCAACCCAAACCATTCTATGATTCTAAGTTACCACAAAATGTTAAAAAAAAAAAAAAAAAAAAAAAAAAAAAAAAAAAAGGAATGGTATTTGAATTGCAGTTTTGGTAAATTTACAAAAACTAGACCAACAATACGAGAAGCACAGACTTTTAGATAAAGTCGCTTATATTATTCCAAATTAATACAACTGTTGCAGCAGGCTTTATTTTCATGCAGTTCCTGTGACCATCAGACTGACCTGAAGCTGATTTACGCCCCTGAAACACTGTGATGTAGCGCCTGGGCTTTTAAATGATAATATAAATCATAAAAAACATCAGACCTTTGAAATCACATTCATTATTTCATGAGAACAAAAGTCACATTTACACTAATAAGTAATCATATTTGAAGTAGGAATGTTTCACACCAAGTATATGAACCTCTGTTTGAATATATAAGAAAATAAGCAGATTTTACAAGTTGCTAGGCATATTCTCATCAGATGCAGGCTGTTTCATAAACATCAATCTACTACAGATAAAGGAAAACTGAAAAAGAAGTATTACAATAACAGCATACTAAATCTGTTTAATTCATGTATTAAATATTCTTAGATTTCTTTGTGGATTTAATTAAATTTTCACTTCTGTCAGTATCAGCGAGTGTATAATAAACTTTTTTCTTTCTTCCTTTAAAGATACATTATTATTTCAGGACTGAAAAAGAATGGCAATAATGTAACAGGATTTAAGTTTGCCTTCCAGCTTTCTTTAAAAACAAAAGAAAAAAAACAAAGCCTCTCAGAAAATGGTTCTCATTGACTACAACTAATTACATCTGCTTAATTTAAATGGACGACTCCAGAGAGAAGCAAGTTTGTTAGAATTTCCTGTAAGAAATCAACTCAACAATTTTAATCAAATAAAACATTTAGCAGTGTAAAATTTTCTGCTTTTGTGCATTATTCTATTAGACAGATTATTAGACTACCGTTGCCTTAGTCTGTAAATATATTATTGTCCATGAGTAAGAAATACAAGTTTGGGTTTGGTTGGCCCACAGAACTGTATAAATATTTGTATATTTAGTGTTGCTTAGATATGAAGGTTGTACCAACACTGGCACTGTTCTTACAGCAAAGGGGTTCAGAATTAATCCTCCTTTTATGTAAGGAAATCAGTAAATGCTTTCATCACTTATCACCTAACTCTTACTTTCAGAAGATGGTATGTGCCTTTTAAAGCTGCATTTACAGCTCCTTCCTCACAGACCACCTTGAGGTATTGCGTACTAAAGTGTTAAGGGTGGATGAAAGAAGGGAATGAACTAACTAAAGGGGCTCAGTGGTAGCATGGCCATACAAGTGCATTAATAGCCCTGATTTTTGCTTTGGTTTAGACAACGATTGTGTTCCTACTCCATTTCATTTAGCATTTCTAAGGAACTAAGTCTACTAAATTTTTCTTAAACACTGAAAAGCTGGTATTATTCACTTTTATATCTTTAAATAGCATTCAAATTGGGCCAATCCTAGCAAAAATTAGATCTTTATTTCATTGTTTTGCCTCCAAAAGTTAATTTTCAAAATGGAGTTTCTTTCATTTTAAGTAGATAGGCTGCTTGCTGATTTGATCAATAGTGTCAGGAACAGAGTTGCTAATAAGTTAAACCAGTGTGCTTTCTGTCTCTGTGTTAGGAGGTGATCACAGAATCACAGAATATCCCGAGTCGGAAGGAACACACAAGTTTCACTGAGTCCAACCCTTGGCTCCACACAGACCACCCAAAATCCAACCCCCATGGCTGATCGTGCTGTCCAAACACTCCTTGAACTCCAGCACTCGAGGCCATGAACACAGCCCTGGGCAGCCCATTCCATGCCACCACCCTGTGGTGCAGCATCTGTCCCCAACCCCCAGCTGCCCTCGGGCCCTGTCGCTGTCACACAGAGCAGAGCTCAGCGCTGCCACTCCGCTCCCTGTGAGGAGCTGCAGCCGCCATCAGGCCTCCCCTCAATTTCAGGAGGTAGATAGCGAGGGCACTAGCTGAGTCTTGGAGAAATAAAACTCCAAAGCCAGCCGACTCGTCCTGAGAGAAAACAAGGGAGAAGTGAGAAGGTGGCAGCTTGAATCTTAAAATTTCTGGAAGAAGGGAGAGAAGTGTATATAATCAGTATATGCTAAAGAGAATAGTGGCATGCTAGGAGAAAGGGGGATGCAGAGCAGGGGCAGAAAAGGAAATTGACTTTGGTCAATCAGAGCTGCCTTTCTCTATAGCTGAACTTCGAAATCCCAGAGCTGGCACCATGCAGCAATGCTGCTAAGGAAAGGCTAACAGGACGACACATACACAGCTCTCTCCAAGACAGCCAGATGTTGCAGTAAATGAGAGTACAAATGAATTATTTAGGAAAGTATCAGTGATATGAACAGTAATGGAGCAGAATTGAAGGGAAGTTGCAAGGAGGCAGGGTGTAATGAATTTATTGGAAAATCCAGGCTTGCTCAGACACTACTCTTTAGTAGAAGTGGAAGAGATTTGCAACTTGAGCATGGGATGTTTCTTATGATTTAATAAGCATTTTCACATCATTCTTTAACACTTCGAATTAGCCTGTAGTTGTAATTCAATTACAGTTGAACAATTACTGTTGTTCAGCTACATTTAAAGCGTGTTCAGGAGGGAACTATCATACATTTATTGTTAGTATCCTCTTAATATGGAATCCCAGAAGTTCATAATCTTTTAGACAATTGTCAAAACTAAGGATTTACTTCCTACACATACTGAGTAACTTATAATCAACAGTACTCCTTAGATATGGGAAATGTGCCTAAATTATGTGATTTCTAGTGAAAAAAACATTTCCTATAGAAGTGTGCAGTATAAGAAAACACAAAAGCCCGTTGAAGAAATCAGATTGAAATGATTTTTCATATACAACACGAAATCAGTGTGGTTTCTGAATCAGCAGGATGTCTGGTTTACTGGTTTCCATGGTTCTCCCCACAAACACACTGTGATCCTACAGGATATGTAAGTTATTTCTTGCATTAACTTTTTTCTAAAGGATGCCAGGGAAATTCTTTCCATGTCATCTGGCTTTGTGGATCTTTGGAAATAGCTGAAAATTATTTTTTTTTTTCATGTGCAATATGAAAAATAAGCCTTTTCTTAAAAGTGAATTTTTGAGCTTAAAAATTTTCTCAGGAAAAGTGTAAGAATAATGAATTAAATTAGGGCTTAGCAGGCAGCAAAGGAAATAAAGTTCATAAAACAAAGATGACAAAATTATTTCCTTATATATGTGTGGGGATATGTAGATATTCTAAACTTTAGATTTAAAAGTCAACATGTTTTGTCTATCTAGAGCGTTCTATACCTGCTCACTTAGGTACCTGTTCATCAAATATATACTTGCACATATATATTTGCAGTTATATTTGATATTGATAACTCATTTATATTTGATATATGTATGCATTTTCTGTTTCTGCAGATGCATAATATAATTTCACAATTCTTCTATTAAGTATGGAAGCATAATCCAGTGCAGAGAAGCCATGTGAGATCACAAAGGCTGAACATGGTAAAGTTAGGATGTTAACCAAAATCTGGTTTTGTCACCTCAGAATTCATGGGGTAAGGACTCCAAATTCATTTAAATTGAAAAGCTCCAAGCATTTCATTTTTTTTGTTTTATAAAAGAATTTATAGTCATCTTTGACTTTTGAAATTCTAAGGTGCATCTTCATTGCACTTTTTATCCAGAAGATTAGAAGCAGATTTTTAAAAAGTAGAATTGAGGGTACACTTCATATCAATCTATGAATATACGTAACATTTCAACAATTGAAACATTAAGAAAGATGTCAACTATTACAAAAAATCCTAAATGTCAAAGATGATGATGATACTGCATCTGCACTTTATCTTTTAATTTACGTTTTTAAAATGTTTCCTCATTTACTTCTTAACAACTTAAAACTACATTTTTAATCAACTTTTTTAACACAATACTTTATATTGTAAACCTGCCTAATTTTGTAGTATTGCATACACCACTGGGAAATCCTCAGGATTACATCCTTGCCAGAAATGAAAACAACAATCATCTTTTTCCACTAGAAATCTATAAAATGGAAAATTCTGGGACATAACAACAGTTACACGAAGGAAATGATTATTCTGGGTTTGTGTCAATTCCTAGTAGGTGCTATTTCATCACAGATTAGTGTGTTCAAACTACTTGGGAAAATTTAACACTTTATAAGCAGAAAAATGTACAGTCCGGTAACTTTTGCTGCAGAATCACCAGTCAAACACCACAAACACTGGGAGAAGTGAAGAGCTGAGCACAAAGTGGCCATAAAAGAGGCCTTTATTAACGGCCTCACCTCAAGCCAGGGTATGCTTTGAATGTTTTTAATACCTGATCTGTCACAACTAACAATCTCATTTCATAAGGACTGACAGGAACAGGTATGCAGTTCTGCATTGCACTTTCATAGCTTCTTATGTCTGTTTACCTTGCCCATTCCTGGCATCTGGTCATAATGCTTAAATCACCAGAAATTGCACTGGATTTCTATCTTACTAAAAGGAGATTGTCTGTGAGATTTCAAACCTTTCCTGTGCAAATAACTTCTCACCTGAAACAGAAACAGGCTACTTTGCTGGAGGCATAATTTGATGTGTGCAAGGGAAAGGAAACCTGCTTGGGTCTCATTTGTGCCCTGGGCAATTTTAAGCAAGTTACAAGCTTGCTATGCCACTGACAACCAAAATACTGGTTAGCTTTCCCTCCATGCAGCAGAATATTCCTGTCACCTACAGCTCCTCAGCTGTAGATTATGGTAGAGCTGACATTTTTTAACAAGAAGAGGCATTTGCAATGATGAGGAGCATCCTTCGGAAATCTCATCCTTTGGATATGAATGATGAACGGGCTTCTGCTTCTGCTCTGTATGTGAAGACAATGGAGTGAGCAGATCTGTGGATAGGGAGGAATCTCTGTAGAACAGGAACAGTGGAGAAACTAGGAAATGGAAGCAGAAAAGCAAAACTAGTATATGTGGACTTGATTTAGAGTTTCCTGAGGTTTCAAGCTTTTTTCTCTATGCTTCTGATCCAGACATAAAGAATACGAGGGAATTGAAACAAAGTGTAACATCTCATTGGTTGAATGAGATGAGTTATCTTTAAGATCTTTCAAAACTCTTCAGAAGCCTTGTACAAATGAGGAACTGAATGCCAAACTGAATGCCACTTTTTTTTTAGCTATGTTACAGTTAATGCTCTCATTTAAAACATAATTCCTTCTCATGCTGTTCAGTGTAAGGGCAGTATTAAAGGCAAAGAAAAAATTTTAACATAAAGTAGAAAAATACTGCAGAATTTAATAATCTTCATCTTCAAACAGGAAAATGAATGTACATATGTGTTTTTTCCTTATAATTAAGACTTGATAGTTTGAAAAAAACATGATGCAGCTTTGGACTGGACAAATCCATGGTGTTTTTTCCAGTTACTTCAGGCGAGATACTCATTTATTTTGTTGTGTACTCCCTGTAACATGAATAAGTCAGAGATATTACAGAGACAGTTCCCAGGTTGTCACTGAACAGGTAAATGCTCTGTGAGAGAACAGACTGCTGTTACATTTCTGTGGCAGTAGCATGGAGTAAACCTGCACTGAAGACATGAAAATCCATAAATTAGAGTCAACTGAAGTATGAGAGCTGACAGAGCTGCACAGAGTCCTAAGTATGGCAAAACAAGGCATTGACTTCAACAGAATGTTTTCGTCCAGCCAACGGCACAGCAGGATCTGGCTACAACTTCCTAATGTATCTTCAGCTGCTCTTCTTTCTAAGCAGAAGTAACAAAAAATAAATTACTATTCATGTTTTAGTCTGCATTCTAGTTAATGACATTTTCATTACATTGCTTATATTCTATTTTTAGATATACTGGTCACCACTGAACAAGCAGAAAATATGCTCTGGGAAAATTAAAATAGTTTATTTTCAATGAACAGAGATTAAATTGTTCTTTTCCTCTTCCCCATCATTTAGCATCCACTTTTGTAGCAAGCAGTGTTGTGCCCATTCTCTCCAACAGACAGAGCCACTCAGGACACCATACTAGGGGCTGAAAATGGATCCATGCCTTACAGATTGATGGCTGGCATGTTGGTTTCTGACTTGTACTACTTTTCTTGTAGACAGGATATATAGACCCTCACAGTCTGGCAAAGAGAAAGAAAATAGTTCCCCTGGATGAAATTGTTCAACTTGTAACTGCAGAGTGGAGAGCAGGGAGGGGAAGCATTGAATAATGCACTTCATTAAAAAACCATTAATGCACTTCCCACTAAAAGGACAAAGAGGAGAGAGCTACACCCCTGCCTAGCCCACACAGGGTTGTTTGGCATGGCTTCTGGGCATAACTCTCAGGAATCTTCTACAATCTCAATAAGTTCCAAACTGATCAAGTCTTCCTTCTTAAAATAATCCAAATCACTGTGATTCTCCAAAAATTTTGCTTTTCTTACTGCTGTCCTTACTATTAGTATTGCCATTACCACTACTACTGCACTGTTGTCTTGACACTAATAGTAGTAGCACCTTATTATTGCATGTTTATTAATTTACAGAGAATTTTCTCCCATAAGATCGTCTGCTCTGCCTCTAGAGATGAGTTTTCTGCCACAAGAAGATGGCACACATTACTGGTACAGTAGGCATCCCTAAACATTGACTAATTTGAAAGATGCCCTTTACATACAGCATGCTTTGCACTACTGCGTCTGTGTCCATGGCTTGGCTGACTAAACCTGTGATGTTTGGTAGTTACATCAAGCTTAATGGTGTTACCTTTGTTTTGGACTGAGGAAAGTAAACATGCTTTGTTTAAATGAGAAACAAACTAGAAGGAATGTGTGGCAAACTTGTTGGCCTTTGTTTTGTGATTTCTGTTTTACATAACCTCTCCAAGTAGGTCCAGAAATAGCCTGATTAGAGTTAGCTGTTTTTCCTGATTTTGTGCCAAAGGCTTAGCTCTTGAGATAAAGAAAATAGTAATGATTTCCCCTGCCTACTACAGAATAAAAATATTCATTCATTCTATTTTGATTTTACATTACTTTCCTGTTTGCTTATCCCCTTCAACGTTTGTACCACATCAGAGCTTCTAACTAGATTGTTATGGGTTTTTTTAAAGCAAATCCTTTGTTTTTCTTTTTTATGCAGTTAGCACCAACAGGTTGAAGTCACTGCAAAAGCTGGATGAGCTACTATCAGAATGCAGATCTATTCTTCAGCTGAGGGGATGGATTTCAGGGGTAAATTAAAGGAATGCTCTTATTTAAAAGTGCACTTTACCTGTCATGTAAAATAGGTCACAGTATGAAATTAAACTGACTTTTTTCTTCCAATGAACACAATGTGCTTTCATTCAACTTATTTACAAAATAAAGGTTATAAATTTCTGCTCTTTGTTTATGTTCACTGCTTAGAAGAGGAGTTTAACAGATCTCTACACAGAGTACTATACTGAATTCATCCGTTTGATGTCACACATAAAAATAAAACTTTGCTTTATGAAGCCTTGTAGATACAACTTGCTCAGCTTTCTAATATTATGTAGGACAAACAGATTGCACGCAAACCACTAGAGGCATTTTTTGCCTTCTTTGCACACCCTTCTACTCTGTTCTTGACATCATAGGGAGTAAAGAAAGCTGTTTATAGCACAAGCTGCAGTAACAAAAACCAGACACTGAGTATCTGGGATACAATCTGCATGTGAGTACGTAAGAGTTTCGAGCTAAATTTAAGCAGAGATAAGGCTGCAGTGGCTGACTGAAACTTCCTGTGTATGGCTAAGGAAGGCATCCAGTGGAATACAGACATCCAGCAGTAGCAAAACATATACCTGCAATATCAGAATGCAAACAAACCATCAGAAACCTGCAATTAAACCAAAACAGGGAACAAGAACTGAGACCCAACCACAATTGGGCATTACTGCACCTGCAACACAGATATTTGCAATCTGGACACTCAAAGAGCTCCATATATGACATGAATACACAAACAGATGCATTCAAAACTCTTGTGTGAGCCACTTTCAAAGTAATAACTCACTCCACAGAGACATATGTTTCCACTGATTGGAAAATGTATGGCTATAAAGTAAATGGACATGGAATATATAAAACCGTATTGTACTAGATTCCTAAATATGTGCTAAAACAATGAGGATACATAAGTTGTAACCCTTTCTTAAGAGAGAAATATCTTTTGATATGAACCTGTAGTCATGAGCACAGTATAAATGATTCTGGAATCTAACAGGATACAGGCTTTCAAAGTGTCAGAACACTGACCCAATTGACCCAACCAATATTCATGGCATTCTGAATACAGGTGATGTCAGAAAGAAACTCAAGTGAAATTTAGTGCCCATCAGGTGATATACAAGCAGTGCTGCCACACAGAAATTTGTAATTTTCATTCATAGGGAGCTGCTTCATATGTATTTTTTCATTGACTCCATGAAAAGCATATTGGTAAGCCTAAGGGATTTTTGGTCTTTCATGTGTAGAACAAAGACTTTGATTTCCTCTGAAGAGAGTATTTTGCCTTACACTGATATTAGCCAACAAAAGATATTGGTTTTTTTTTCATAAGGATTCATTACATGTATTTGCATTCACAAATATTTACAGATTAAGTGTTTCTGCCTTATGCTACAAGCTACAGTGCTATAAATCCTCATGGAACCTTGGCACTGCCAAGAAGAGTTCCAACAAATCTGACCAGAAACCATGAGATTCAAAAAATCCAAATGCAAAGTGTTGAATTGGGTCAAGACCAGTGCTGCTATCAGTACAAGCTGGGGGATGTAAGGATGAAGCACAGCCCTGTCGAAAAAGACCTGGGCATACTGGTGTATGGCAAGATGGACCTGTTCCGGCAATGTGCCCTCACAGTCCAGAAAGCCATCCATATCCTGGGCTGTATCTAAAGAAGCATGACCAGCAGGTTGAAGGAGGTGACTCTGCCCGTCTTCTCTGCACTGGTGATACCTCTCCTGAAATACTGAGTCCAGATGTGGAGTCCTCAGTACAAGAGAGACATGGACCTGTTGAATCACATCCAGAGAAGGGCTACAGAAATTATGCAATGGATGGAACAGCTCCCCTATGAGGACAGGCTGAGAGAGCAGGGATTGTTCAGACTGGCTGTTCAGAAGGCTCTGGGAAGACCTGATAAGTGGGAAGTGACCTTTTGATGTCTAAAGGTGGGCTATCAGAAAGAAGGGGACAGACTCTTTAGCAGGGTCTGTTGTGATAGGACAGGGGAAATGGTTTCAAACTTAAAAAGAGATTTAGATTTGATATGGGGGAAAAGTTTTTTACAATAAGGTTAGTAGAACATAGGAACAGGTTGCCCAGAGAGGTGGTGGATGCCCCGTCCTTGGAGACACTCAAGGTCAGGCTGAATGGGTCTCAGGGAGCAACCTGATCTAGCTGTAGCTGTTCCTGTTCATTGCAGGGGTGTTGGACTGGCTGCCCTTTAAGGATCCCTTCAAACTCAAACAATTCTATGATTCTACAATTCTGAACTCCTATTTTCTCTGTCTGTCCTCATATCCTGTCCCACCATTTGGATTTGATTTTAGAAGGAAGTTTTTCATTCAGAGAGCCTTTAGGCTGCACAGAGTAGTTGTGAATGCCCCATCACTGGAGATGCTCAAGGCCAGGTTGGATGGGGCCCTGGGAACCTAATCTGGTGGTTTTATAGAATCAGAATCATTTAGGCTGGAAAAAAAGACATCTAAGATCCTCAAGTTAACTGTTAACGTAGCAAAGTCTATCACTGAGCTATGTCATTGAGCACCATGTTCACATGTAAGTAAGAATTTTCATAAATAAATTGGTCTCTAACAGAAATTTCTGGAACTTCTAAGAACGGAAACTCATCAATGTATCAAACAATACCAAGAAAAAGGTATAACAGGGCTATGTGTTTCAATCACTCTGGTGTATACAACCTTCCCACACTTGTCAAACCAGGTAGATCTGCAAGCTCCAGAGAAGTCTAACAGATGTCCAAAAAACTGATGTGCACTACCACAAGTCAGAACTTTGTAAACAAAATCACTAGGGGATAGGTGGAGGAGGAACATCTAGTGGAAAAATCACTGTTCACAGTTTTCAGAATTTAGAAACTGTCATAATATTGGGCTTCATTAAGGGATTTCTGGTCCAAATAAAATTCTTGAGGTATTTGAATTCCACCAGGAAAAATAACTTGGAGTTACTAAATTAATTCTCTTCAAAAGACCAAAATAAGAATGAATTGTTTCAAAATTCAAAATGTGGGGTTTTATTGAAAAGGAAAACCTGTTGGGGGGGGGGGTTGTTTGTGGCAGGAATAGTGGATTTGGTAGACTTTGTTTGAGGCATTCAAGGCCAGGCTGGACATGGCTCTGGGCAGCCTGGTCTGGTGGTTGGTGACCCTGCACATGGCAGGGGGGTTGAAACTATGATGAAACTAATGATCATTGTGGTCCTTTTCAACCCAGGCTATTCTATGATTCTATGAAAACTCTACTTTTTGTCCCAACTTTGGATCTCTAGCTCTCATTACAAAAATGAATGAAATCGAAACCCATCGTCTAAGTCCAGAAAATCTCCCCTGGCATCTGTCAAGTTAGACCAGATAACTACTATTTTCATCATAAAAATAGAAAGCAGAGCTCTGAAATGTTCTCTGTGGCGTAGGCATATGTCCAAAAAGCAAAGAACTGCATCGATTAAAAATGTGCCCTCTGAGCCACCAGCATGCAAAGCTGTTCCAGTTGGGCATTGAGACTCCAGGGCTGCACAAGGCAATTTATTATCATTCCTCCTGAGACCTTGCCAAGCACCTTTCCATCATCGAATGAGATTGGTGGTCTTGTTTATCAGATATCTTCTCCTCTCAGATAACAATAACTCCTCAGGTTCTATCAGCATGCAGTAGGGATTTAAGGATTAGACCATCATTTGGGAAGAGGGAGGCAGATGAAGCATTGAGAGCTTGAAGTAAAAGCAGGTGAAAAAGAAATACTGAATTTCAGCCTTTTTTAGCAAGTCTATTTATACCTCACCATATCCTTTGAAAACATAAAATTCTAGTCCTAATTTATTAATGGAATGTGCCAGCACCAAGTTATTTTTAAATTTAGAATATAAATGGCCTTCATGAACTAGAGCGAGCAGGCAGCATCTGACATGAGTCTCAGAGCTAGTGTGAAATTTACTTTTAAATTGCTGCTGCCTTTCCAAAAATTATGCACCGTGAGCATGTGGCTTCACTCGTGTTAGCTTTTTCTTTAATTAGAAAACAGAACCGCAGGAAGTGGCACATAAGAAGGATCTTGCCCTTGCTTGGATGTAAATAATCCTCTCAGCTTATTTCAGCTGCTGCTTCCTACATGAATTTAACTCACCAAAGGAATGCAAACCTAAAAAACTCAGAAAATTCCAGATTTTTGTAAAAGCACAAAAGGCAAATGTCATTTTTCTTTGTTTTCCCCACCCGCTACCATCCCTTTCCCTCTTTTATGGAAGACAGGAAGTGGAGAGAAAGAAAACTGAATTAAAGAAATTTTGATTTCTTGAGTTCCTGGGGATTTTTATTCTCAATATTAAGTGAAATAAAAAAGAGTATTCTTTGTAGAAGTGTTCCTCAAAAGAACCTCACATCCCAGTGTTCATCCAGTCTAAATCATTTGATCTTATACACTGTTGTATTTTCCAACAGCTGTCCTCATGACAGCTTTATAAACCCATTAGAGGCATGCATTTGAGTGTTTTAGGGAAAGACTAGCTGCAGTAAATGATTTCCCATAAATAATTTACTTGATGACTTCAAAATCCTCACTCTTCCTGTAAGAAGTGCCAGTCATGGAGGAATGCTGGTAAGAGATAGCAGCTCTGTTCCCCAGTCCCACCACCTGACCAAGAGAAGCTGTTGTGGTTGCTTCTGGGACATGTTCCTCGACTCTCTGAGTTAGCGGGAATTTTCCTAATAATCGAACTGGAACTGAATGAGATCCAGATCTTTCCTGTTATTTTTCCCTTCTGGGAATAAAAGGGAGAACTTTATTGCCTTGCAAAAATCATTCTTAAGCATGAGTCAGATCTGGAACAAAAAACATGGCTATCAGGAGTCTGGTCTCACAAGGTCCTCAAAGAAACTGTGCCATTATAAATAGGAAAGGTGCTCTGAAATAGTGCCTCCTATTTTATCATGTTGGCCCACAGTGTCAGATGCAGATGTTGGTGGTATGACAGTAGAGGCTGAACCTTCCCACCAGTATCCCATTAGATATAGTTGCCGCGTGACAGGTGGCAGCAGAGGGGCAGTTTGATAAAATGAGGTCTGACATGGAAGTGCGTATGGTGCAGAGGTGTGTCACTGAATTCCTCCATGAGGAAAAAATGGCACCTAATGACATTCATCAAGCCTTGCTGAATGTTTCTGGAGACCAACCAGTGGGTGTGAGCATAGCAAGACAATAGGTGGTACATTTCAGCAGTGGCAAGAGCAATGTGAAAAATAAGCCGGATTTCAGACATGCACAGTTGTCACACAACAAATTGAGGAGAGTCTTGATCAGCTCATTGGCTAAGGGTGGTGACTATGATGAAAAGTAGTGTTCTGTAGCAGTGTTATTGTGCTCTCCTTACCTATTGTTGTTTCCATGGAAACAAATAGGAGGCATTACTTTTGGAGTGACCTACATAATAAAGATTTACAGCACTAAACCACTGAAGGTTTTGCAAAGGTTCAGAAAATGCATTTTATATTGAGCTTTGCTCTATCTTCATATTTCCAGTTTAGTAGACATAGATTTACTTCAAAATGGATGAAAGAATTCCATCAGTTTTCATTAATTTTAGGTTAAAAAAACAGTGAATTATGAATTTTTTGTTTTCTTGAAATACTTGAAATCCTCTAAAACACTTGCAATAGAAAACCTACCTATATTTTAATATATTAAACATGCAGTTGAAACTTGACCGCATATAGTGAGTGTGTGTCATACTCTGGATGTTTTTTGCATATTGAACACAGTGTTTCTACGCACTCTGTAACTTCTAAAAGAAAAAATTCCTGCTATGCTTTTTTTCTATGCTCTCTATAAGTTGATCATGTGCAGTGTCCTTGCATTGGTTTTGAGGAAAGAAACTCAGATGGGCCTTCTTATTTACCTTTGCTGCTGTAATTTAAAACAAGTTCAAATAATAATTAAAATTAAATGTTGTAACTGCATACGGGTATGTGGACAATTTATTTATCACTCTAAACAGTGAATGTGCTTAAATTATCTCACCTCACTTCCTGATAAACAATCAATGAACTTTATTTAACAGCTCCATCTCCAGCGCTAATTGTATCCATTTAAATGAAATTATTCTGATTGTTATTCCATTGAGTGATCTGGTGATATGAGACTTCCGAAGAGATATTATTGATCTGGAGCAACCAAGCACCATCCATTACGGCCACGAAGACAGGAATTAAATATGAATAGTGGGCTATTATTTTGCGGACATCTTTGTGGACAAATAGGGTAGCAGAAGCCGGATAATTATAAATTTGCACTAATTTGTCTTCTTGATTTATAGGTACATGATTCCTGAAAATAAAATGAGGGCTACAAAGTAATCAGGTGAAGTTGGTAATAAATATAACCTTGTCCCTCCTTCAGCAAAAAAAGGCAGACAAATCATGTATTGTCAGATTTTAAAAGGTATTTAGATGGCTAAGAGGAACCACTCTGGCACCTGATGAGATTTAGAGCAATGCCTCAAATAATTTTTGGATAGTTAGATAGAATTTAGAAAGCAAGCTAAAAAAAAATAAAAATGAAAAATCTTTCATTTTTCCTGAGTACGAATACATCTGCTGTGCTGAAAGAAACTGTAAGAAAATCATTTTTTTAATGTTGGAAAAAGGGATATGAGATTTTTGCTATATTCTTGAGGTGGTGATGTATGTGGGTCACTCCAAAAACAATACAACATATTGTATAAACGGAATATTGGTGCAAAGTTTTAACTTCTACTGCCATACTACCATCATCTGCCTCTGACATCATAGGCCAGCATTAACAAAACAAGATGCATTATTTTCAGATCAACTCATGTAGTACGCAGAAGTAAAAGTTTTTATAGAACATCTTAAATTCCAAGTGAGCAGAACAGAGTTGAGAGTCTCATTAAGTGACAGCAAACTAGATGGAGACAGTTCAGAAAACAAAAAGAGGGAATTTGTGACGAAGGCTATTGATAAAACCACAACTGGACAGAAAAAATTCATTTTGGGTGCATACCACCCTAAAGCTCCTAGACAGTCCGAAGAGGGAGAAAAATAAAGAAAAAGAGCTGGTTCTGACTTAATATCATCTACCAACAGCACCAACATTTGAGAAGCAATGACCCGGCAGAAAATATGTGCTCATTTTGCATTAGATACAGAGTCAATTTGACTCACTTTAATGGAGTACTGTGTTTTGAACTGATTAGTTAACATGCAATAGCTATTCACCCTTCCACTCTCACTGCAGGGACTCCATTGCCCATCCCCTTCATAGGGCCAGCTGTGCACTGGTAATCATCTAATGGGATGATGCACAACAATTCAGCCCCTTTTGTCAAAAATAAGGTAACAAAAACAACCTGGCCATCAAGAAGGGCCAGCTTACCTGCTTCTCAGGTATAAGTCACCACATACTGCTTTATTCCACCATTTTTCTTTAAATTATCCCCAATACAAAAATGTGTAGTGTTCATAGGACCAGAACAAGAAGGGAAGTAATGTGGTGCCTCACACTGTGTTCCCTGGCAGTTTCCTTAATCTGTATTAGTAGCTACTGAGTATGTTGCTTAATACTGCTATGAGCAATATGTGAGCTCAAAAGCCTATCCATCTTTAGGCTATATATTAACTAACAATTGTAATTTTCTGGATGTTCTTGAGGTACTGGACATACAAGCATAATTGTATTTTGTTTCCAGATGGCTAGAGAAAGATGGGATGACTGAGATTTAGATCTCAGTTCTCCAAAGGGAACACCTGTTATGGTCATGATTTGTCTCTAATGACCAATATATCCCGATCTGGGCAGCCAGATCTTTTCCAAGTGTCCTGTGGGCTGCTGGGCAGAATATCACTCTATAGATGGAAGAGTGCTCTCTAGGCTGTCAAACAAAGCATTTCAATTCACTGTGAGATAATGCCTTAGAGGTAAGTCCAAAACCTGACAAGAGCAAGGTGTGCAAAATTGCCAGGATCTGTCCAGCAATGTTGAGACAGGCCTGTCAGTACAACCAGAGCCAAAACCTATGTTATCTACAAACTTATATCTTTGAAAATATTACAACGATCTGTGTGAACATCAGTTGATAAGAATTTAGAGAATCTAAATTTAAGGATTTAAGGAAGTCCTTTGTATATTTGCCATCATGCTGAACACTGAACATTTTCTTTACACTGCCCCTATCCCATCTTCAAGGTCAGGATTATGTGTCCTGTAGAGTGTCAACCTACAATCACAGCTTGTGCATAACTCACCTTTTGCATGGCTATGTAGTCCTGAACATAGGAGTTGGACTATATCAGGCTAAGGAAGACTGGAGAAGGAGTTGGACTTGATGATCCTTTTGGGTCTCTTATAACTCAGGATGGTTCTATGATTCTGTAGTACAAAGTCAGATATTATATTTAAAAGTTTATCTAGATTAGTTATTCATGGGCTGTATGCAAGTTGCCTATGAAAAGAGTACTTGTCTGAAAAGCAGGAAGAAAGTAGGACTTGCTGTGCTTTCAAGTATCTGGGAGACTTCTTTCAGAATCATGTAAGTGATAGTAGAAATGTCTCATAAAAGTAGATATCACGCTGTGTCTTTTAGAATTAGATCAAAATCAAACTTTTGCAAAATTATTACAGTAGAAAGATCAACGAATACATCCTCACCATAAAAGAGAAAATTCTTTTGTTGGTGCAAAGCCCCATGCAACTTTCCACCTTAATAGTAATTAATCTCACAAGAATTATCTTTGACTGATTTTAATTGCATAGTCAGACCACGAACCAAAACACAAAGCTCCAATGAAATTCACTGGATTTTTTAAAAGGGAACTGCTGAAGGAATTTGACATTAATCTACATTTTCCCTCATGAAAATAATCCCAATAGTAAAAGACAATGCCTGTTAACTAGGATCACTGTACTAGAAATCTGACTCCAGAGAGGTGAATCCCTGGATATTGTAGGCAATCAATAAGCAGGGGTACTGGTACACCTCTCCAACACCAGATTCATCCAAGAATGAAAGAAAGATCATTTCAAGATTTTCTTTAACTTAAACATTACATATTTCCATTCTTGGATGTATTTCAAACCTATTCTTTAAATTAAAAAAAAAAAAGTCTACTGAAAATCCTTCTTTTTTTAAGTGATAAAAATGACCAGCTAATATCAATGAATGTTTGTACAGAATCTGAAAGAGTACAAACAGAAGGCACAATCTAGTTATTCTTTTGAAGACAAAATTCTGTTATTTACTTTGTATCTTGAGACACATGAAATCCTTCTGTCAAATATAAGGAACGTAAGGACAAAGTATAACCATTATACAGTGACTATTCACTGCATAACATCTGCATTTGATGCCCAGTTCTGCTTCCCTTTGATGCTGATGTTATAATTTGGCGTTAAAGCTCAAGATTAACTTGATTTTGATAGTTTGCAAGGAATTCAGGGAAACTGCTACACACTATTTGAATGAGAGAGAACAGGAGCAGGGGATGGAAAACAACTGAAGTTGTATGTTTTTTGTTTTTTGTTTTTTTTCCCTTGGGCTGTATACTTCAAGTAAAGCAGTAAAATTTTCTAGTCTGTCTTGTGAGTAGACACAGGTCTTACACAGTAGAACCAATACCATTCCACTATCACAGGAATAGTGAGTATGATATCAAACCGTGATTTTTCTTATATCCCAAGCATAAACACTGTGACAGCATCTTGTACAGTGAAAAGAACTTTGGACGAAATGAACCTATGAATCTCAACCCACTTGTTGTTGTCTGAATGATGGACTTAATGGGACATAATAGGCAGGATGCCTAGAATCAATCATAGAGTCATTAAAGGTTGAAAAAAACAAGATCATCTAGTCCAATCACCAGCCCATCCCCACCATACCTACTAACCATGTTCCTCAGTGCTATGTCTCTACGTCTCTTGAACACCTCTGGGGGTGGTGACTACACCACCTTCCCGGGCAAACTGTAACACTGCCTCTCCACTCTGAGAATAAATTTCTCCCAACATCCAACCTGAACCTCCTCTGATGCAACTCAAAGCCATTCTCTCTCGTCCTGCCTGGGTCATAAAGGCCAAGCAGCGAGACATTCACGAGATGTTGCTCACTTGGGGCAGGAATTGAAAACAGTTCTGACGCTTTAGAAGTTGTTTATGGAACTGACAGTCTGCTGAAACTATCATGTCTAGAGGGAAATACAGAAAGTTTGTACACACAAAAGGTGTATCAGCAAATAGCTGTGATTTATATATGACTTCATTACTGGCACTGAAATATTGCTGCAGGGCCTGGAAGCGAAGGATCCATCACAGAGCTCCTTACTACACAACTGGTACCATACAGGCAGAAAAGCTTCCCCCACAGTTATCACAAGAAGCCTTGGAATCAGCACACATCTGTAATTGTTCTAGCCAAAACTTTGCTTTTAATGAAGAAATGAAATACTAAATATTCTTCTCCTGCACTGAACAATCTGCCAAGCATCAGCTTTGTGAGAACTATTATAACAAAAATTTATTTGTTTCTGAGAGCTGTAGTTTTATAATGGGTAGAATGAGTCACTCTTTAGTAGTGCAGAAAGACAGAACTCCACTCTAATCACAGATTCCCATCTGGATCATTTATTTGTGAATCTGTCTTAAAATGCGAAGCCATTTCAGATGCTTTTTTTTCCCTGCCACATTTTACCCTTGCTCCCTCCCTTCTCTTTTGCCAGTATTTCCCACTCTTTTTTTTCACTCAGTTGGACAACCTTTGCATTTTACTTATATTCTAGCATTTCCCAGCAGCAAAGTATTAAAAGATTTACAACAAATTAACTTTTTATTAACAAAAGAAACAGTGTAAATTCATTTTCTTAAGATACTCATAATAGGTCTTAGGGTCATGTAATTGCAAGAAAAATGAGAAATAAATTGTAAATTAGAAAAAGAAAAAATTCTATTGTTTTACCAGTGTAAATTTGGTTGACAGAAGTCAGCAAGTGCTGGAATTTGTTTAGTTAGAGCGTAACATGGAGATCAGTTGTATTCAGATGACAATTTATGAGTGAATATGCAATAATAAGGGTAACACTTAAAGCTAAACTAACTACATACTCATCCTCTAATAATCTATCACAAAAATGACAATAGCATTATGGTAACTCAAACACAAGTGTTAGTATGCAAACAAACAAAACAAAAAGCCTCTTCTCTGTGTGGCACTTGGGTTAAGTCAGACTAATCTAGGGGGAAAAAAAACAAAAAACAAACAAACAAACAAACAAAAAAGCATTGTGGTAATACCAGTATTTCTGTGGTCAAAGGTGCTTCTTTACTTTGAGAGTTTTGAATGAGCACAAACACAACCGATGGATACATAAACTCATATGGATGGTGATCTCTGAATGATTAGCCTCAGCCAGGCATCGTGGCAGAATTCAGTTGACATTAAGCATCTCTTTCACTAGCTTCATGAGCAGAGAATCTACCTCTGTTTATCAGCTAAATAACTAAAAAGGAGCTATTAAGAAGTCATTTCTCCAATTAAATAACTCGATTAGCAATCAGTCAGCATACTAAGCTGCTTTGTTGCACTAGGAAAAAGATACTGAATTTTACAGAACAACAGAGAAACAGAGAAACCTGAGCTCCATTTACTCTTTTGTTGTTTCACATAATTCTACTTACTGTAGAGTATAGGCCTTATGTACATGCACCACCGCTAATGCAAACAACAAAATAAGAAAAGTACAAGATGTGTTTAACTTGAAAAGCTACATGATGAAGTTTACTGGAAACACAATTTTGCTCTAAGCTGATGTTGCCGGACGGTTTCCAGGCACCTACCTGTACTGTGTTTCCCCGGAAGTTCCCCCAAAGCTGTGGTCCTGATCTGCTCTTAGACCTGCAAAGCAAGGGGGTTAAGGAAAACCAGATGTCCTCACAAATGGCCCTGCTAGCGCTTCTCAGTGCATTTTACAAGATCCAATTTCTGATATCCACAGCATTTAAAATATTTCTTATTCATTTTTTCATGGTTTAGAAAGGTTTGAGAGGTGGAAGATTTGATTACTCAGTTGCATAAATACTTGGACTCTTTGGCTGTTTGACCATCACACAGAGTTGTATAATGGACAGATATTATGCCTATAGGTGATAGGCATTGCTCCTTGCACTGCAACTGTAGATGATCCAAATCCCATTTTAAAATGATGTGCTATGAGGGTAAGCGCACCACTGAGAATGTGCATTCAGGTGACTGGATAACAAGGGCTTTATAAACACGAATATGTGCAAGTGAAAATTTCTGAATATTTATTTTCTTTTATTTGGATATCTGTGGAGTAGAAAGGAGGTAGAAACAGTAGTAGAAGTTAGCATTTGTGATCATACTGAAAACCCTCATGCCCCCTAAACTGCAAGAAATCTTGAAAGAAGTCGGTGCACTCAAAGTGCTCCAAAGAACAGAACATTCCCATCTTATCAAATAACTCCTATCATCAGCCCTTTTGTTAGCAATATTAAATTATTCCGCTGTGAGAGGGAAAATCTTCCCTCTCGTCTGACACAACAACTGAGAAGTTAAGAAGACAAAATCTGAAGTAGAAAGCCAGCTTTCTCCAAAAAGAAGTTACATCTTGATCCTTTGAGAATCTTGCTGGGAACTCTGCTCTTCAGGGTTCATAAATGGAAAAGATATGAGCAGTGAAAGAACTACATTTCCAAATGATGCAAGTTTATGTTTTCCAAATAGTCATAAATTAGCATAACTTAAAGAATGTTCTCGTGATACTAGGTTACTTGGCAATAAAACGCCAAATTAAATTCAGTGCCAATAAATGCAGAGTAATGCACATTGGAAGAAAAAGTCCGTGCATAAAAGAAATGAAGGACTCTAAACTTGCAATTAGCACTTGGGGAAGGATGTTGGAGTCAGTTTGGGCAGTTCTCAGAGAACACTAACATAGTGTTCAACAACAGACAAATTGAACGATATTGTTAGGAAGGGTGGAGAGCGCAGCTAAAAACATCACGGTTCTGCTATGTAAATCCCAGATGTAGGGATGCAGGTGGACCTGGGATATAGCTGTAGCTGTTCCTTTCTCAAGACGTAACCACCCCAGAAAAGGCACACCAAGGGCAACAAAGTTAATTATACTGACACAGAAGAAACTAAATAGACAAGATCTGTTCACATTCAAGAGCTGATGGATGTGTGACAAGATTACCATGCATAGGAGGTCAGGGAGCAGCAGGAAGAGCTTATCCCAAGGGGCATCCAGGAGCATATAACAATTCAGCCAGCAGCCCAGTGGCCAACAGATATGTTCCCGTCACAAAGGCAGGTCCATGGGCAAGCAAAAAAATCAACAAAGTCAGACACACCATACCCACATAGGACATAGTTTATTCAAGGACCAAGCAGCAGGGCCTAAATGGGACTCCTGGGCCAGAGGGTGAGAGCGGGTGAGTCATTCAGATGGTGGCTCTTCATTTCATCTCTTGCTACTGATGGAGAAAAAGGGTACCATGGTATATGGGCATGTGCTCAGCCTTGGAGCTTATTAGGGAATGGTCTGATTTTAATTATCTTTGTAAATGAATCAGCAAAATAAAATGCACAGTTTTACATCCCAAACTTGTGTTACTATACTATCTCAATGATTTGTGATTCATTCCTGTCCTGCTCTATTTGAGCAAAGGATAAAAATAAGCTGCCACTATTTAGCCTTCTTTGTGAAACTAAAATCAATATTTTTTTGACTAAAAAAAGACTAATAAGGCTTAACGAAAAATAAAAAGACTAAAAGTTAAGTAGTGAATTCAAATAGCTCACTATGCTTGTTTTTTTTTTAAATACAAATTTATTCCATAAGTATGAGTTAGCCATCATTTCTATGAAACCAGAGCAGCTGGAAAATCCTTTCCTCTTTCCTTGCACGTTGTTGACCCTGACAGAGGTCCTATTTACTGTGAGTTAAAAGATGCTACATTTGAGAATACAGCTGTTATTGTTTTCAAATTTATAGACATACCTAGAGGTAATTGTAAACCATTTCAGTCATCCTGAAATGACTGGCAGCTTTTCACAACAGATACTCATATGCAAGTTAGAATCCTAACATGAACAAATGAACAACTGTGGGGATACAAGAAGATATTCAGAACAGATATTTGTTTGAATTTTTTCTAGCAGATTTTAACTGGAATATAGTAGTGGAAGTTCTGAGCACCAGGACAGAGATTGCAAAGCAGGATTAGAGTAAGATCTGTCCAGGAGAGGGCTGAGAATGGCTGGGTACCCAAGTGCTTGGGAGCCAGAAGGAAGGAAGAGCTTGGAGACCTCGTGGGCAGAGGGTTAAGGAATAAGAAATGTTCATAAATTAATCATGTTTCATCTTAAAAGAAACAAACCCATGAAAATATCTTCTGAAGAGTCCAAACTGTGTAACTCTTAAAGCTTAAGGCAGTTTTTATCAAGTGCAATTTCCTGAGCTTGACTCATAGACCTAGGCATTGGGTTCAGTCTCCTGACTAAACCCAGCAAGACTGAGTTTAGCTGAATTTTAAATAAAAATTAAGATAAATTCTTGTCCAAGTGGTTTTGGGGGAAAAAAGAAATAATGAAATGGGTTAAACAGTTTTAACCCATCCATACGAATTCAAATTAATAGGTAGAAGATTACAGCGAACTGGAGTTTCTTTGAAACAGTGAACCATACAGATTGGTCTCAGAGGATCAGGGTGAGGAAATCTCTCTTCTGCTGATGTGGAGTTCCCTAGGTGGTGGGGCTGCTTGTCAGTTTCTGGGGGGATGATGGGAGGAATGGAAGTAGAGTAGGAAAGCATCTTCCATCCAAAGCCATCCACCAGCTTCTCTGTTAGTGATACTTAGCAGCTTGTGATGGGTTCAATCAACTCCCCCCAACTAAGCACAGATAGGAGGTAGGACCGGACTATATGATACACTGTAGGACTGTGAAAGTATGTGATTTTCATATTCACCACTCTCTTGCATAACAGCTTGGCAAGCGTGGCTCAGTCAAGACAGTGCGTACTATCACACATGAAGTAGAGGGCAATCATGCAATGGGCTCCTTCCTTTGGAGGAGATGATTTGGAATGCTGAGTCCTGCCACTCTGAAGGAGTAACAGGCATCAGTACATGCTGGGGACCAACCAGCTGGAATGCTGCTTTGCAGAAAAGACATAGGGTTTCTGGTTGACAAGAAGGTAAACATGAACCAGTAACACGCTCTCCTGGGAGAAAAAAAAAAAAAAAAAAAAAAAAAAAAAGTGTTACCAACTTATGTTGGTAACATAAGGAAGAACATCATCAGGAGACAGAAAAAGGTGATCTTTCCTCTCTACTTAGTACTGGGAGGCTATCAGAAAAAAAAGGACACAGACTCTTTACCAGGGTCTGCTGTGATAGGACAAGGCGAAATGCTTTCATACTAAAAGAGAGGAGATTTAGGTTGGATATGAGGAAAAAAAATCACAAGAAAGATAGTGAAGGACTGGAACAAGTTGTCCAGAGAAGTAGTGGATGTCCCATCTCTGGAGACATTCAAGATCAGGCTGGACCAATCTCTGAGCAATCTGGTCTAGTTGTAGGTGTCCCTGTTCATGACCTTGTTGGACCAGATGACCCTTAAGGGTCCATTCCAACTCTAACAATTCTGTAATTCCACTGGCAGGACACATCTGAAGTGCTGAGTCCAATTCTGAGCTCCCTAGTGGGGAAGAGAAGAGAAGAGAAGAGAAGAGAAGAGAAGAGAAGAGAAGAGAAGAGAAGAGAAGAGAAGAGAAGAGAAGAGAGAGAAGAGAAGAGAAGAGAAGAGAAAGAGAAGAGAAGAGAAGAGAAGAGAAGAGAAGAGAAGAGAAGAGAAGAGAAGAGAAGAGAAGAGAAGAGAAGAGAAGAGAAGAGAGAGAAGAGAAGAAGAGAAGAGAAGAGAAGAGAAGAGAAGAGAAGAGAAGAGAAGATAGACTTACTGGATAGAGTCTAATAGAGTTCCTGAGATGACTTAAGGGACTGGAAGATCTCACATGTGAAGAGAGGCTGAGGGAACTGAGTCTTCAAAAGATACTCAGAATTCCACTGGACACAGCCCCAAGAAACCTGCTTTGACTCTGTTTTGACCCAGCCTTGACCTCTACTGACCATGCTTTGAGCAGTGAGTTTATTTAAATGGAGCAGTTGGAACAAGCGATGTCCTGAGGTGTTTTCATTTACTCATTGAATGTGATTTTACTTAAATATGATATTTTTTTAAGTAATTGCCTCATGATGCAGTGATTCCTTATGTGGAATACTGCACTGATTTGCAGAGCACTACTTGGAATTTGGAATATACAGTACAATACACATTTATAGGTAACCCAGAGTAATTGTTGTATGTGTTAGCATCACTTAAAGAACAGGGTTTCTCTGCCCATCATGAGGCAGGAAAGCACTTGGAATCCCCACAGAACAGACATGAGGTAAGAACAATTTGTCCACAGTTTGCCCTTACAATTAGAGGCTTTATTTTCAAACATAAAGCACAACTCTTCCAGGTGTCCACCTATGCAGTAAAGAGATGCAGGCTGCAGAAAACAGTTTCAGGGCAGGAATTTGCCCAGTTAATTCGACACTTACGAATGCAGCAAGTAATTTTATGCCTATTTCTCTGAAAACAGTGTTCCAATAATGCAAGCAATTAGCATGATACGTGCCTACCCTAGAATCTTCGCCTACTTCTCATATATAGATCCCTTCTTCCCTCTGACACTGACCATACAGTTAGTGGCCATCCCTAGCTTTGCAATGTTCTGTCACTCTATGAGAAACAGCAATATTTTCTGTGCCTACATTGCTCCTCCTGGCCAAGACCAGGAGAGAATTAATAACAGGATCTTGCATTTCTTCTTGTGCAGTGAGGTACGTGCAACTGAGCAGACACTTGTGCACCTTGTGCATCCCAAATGGGACAACTGCAGATGCAAAGGGGAATCCCACTGGGATTTGTCAGCAGGATCCATTTTAATGGAAGCCTGCTTGATGAACCCATCAAAACTGAGGAAACACTGAGTAATGCAGTGTTTGGCGGTCTGCAAAATGTTTGAACAGTTTCTGAATGCACTGGTAATTTTTTCCCTGACACCTCTCAGTGGATGATATCCCTTCCCAAAGATGGGCATGATGATTTTATCATCCTGTATATAACACCATGTCCACTTATAATGCACATCCGTGTATAATGCATGCCCACGTATAACGCATGCCTTGCTTTTCGTGCCCCTGCCCTTCAGAGAGAGATGACTCCTTGCTTAGGACAAAAAAAGACCTGGACCAGATAAGCCCCTGTTTCTATCCTACTGTACAGGCTGGATCTCGAGCATTCCCAAGGTCTTATTTCCACTGTGGGGAAGAGGGAAGTTATCAACAACTGGTCAATGGGCATCTCAAACGTCTGTTACACTTTTAAAGTTAAAAGAAAAAAAAAAGAAAAAAAGAAAAGTGTGATATTCTGTCTCTGTTTATCACTTCTACTCTCTAAGCTGTCAGAAAAGTCAAAATCTCATCTCTGCAGCAAGTCTAAAGGCCATCCCGTGATAGCCAGTGGATTTAATTTGTTTGATGGTAGAGTCTTCTGATCTGGGTTTTAATTAACAGTTGGTTTTCCTCCAATGCAAAAAACAAAGGATGCATGTCCTGCAGCACAGAAAGGAGGTGTGCAGCACATATATTGACTTGTCTGTTTCCCTCAAATGGTGCCATAATTTTATGTTTTCATATGGAAATATACAAAAGCACAAATATAAATGGAAGTTTCTTATGAAGAGGAAAAGATTTAAAAAAAAAAAAAAAAAAACCTGCAGACCAAGAATTTAAGGACTCCATTCGTTTCTTCAATAACTGCTCTATAGAGTAATCTTGACACCAGCCAAATATTATTGAGTACAAATTGTCCTGTGACTTCTCTAAACATACTCACCAATGGTCAAATAATGCCCAAAAAAGCCATATTGTAAATAATGTATCGATCCTCTGATGGACAAACAATTGTCTGGTACAAACATTGCTAGATAATGTTTCATCCAGCTACATAACTGTTAGACTAATGAATATGATAGCTCATATATAATTTCATCAAAGAAATGACTAATTTCCCAGATATAAATAAATAATTCAGCTAGATGTGTTTGTTTACAGTCATTTGTTAGCTAATATAAATATTTTCTTAATATCCAACATCCTTTTACTGCACTTGAACAGAGGCTTTTTAAAGAGTTTGAAGCTTACTTGCCAACTTATTTTTACGGGAAAAAAAAAATACCGCAGATTACAAATGTACCTACGTGCTCATGTATTTCCATAAATTCAGGCATAAAAAAATCAGCTCACTACTTTTCCCATCAAAAAGTCTGCACAAAGCTCTTTAACAATTGCAGCGTCAGTGGATAAGTATCTGAATTTGAATCAGAGAATAACACAATCACAGAATCATAAGGGTTGAAAGGGACCTCCAGTCTGACTTCCTGATAAAGGCTCCCTACAGTAACTTGCACAGGAAAGCATTCAGGTGTGTCTTTAATATCTCCAGAGGAGACTCCACATCCTCTCTGATTGTTCCAGTGCTCTGTCACTCTCAAAGTGACAAAGTTTTTCCTCATGTATGGAAATTCCTATGTTCCAGTTTGTGCCTGTTGCCTCTTATTCTGTCACTGGGCACCACTGAAAAGAGCCTGGCCTTATCTACTTGACTTCCACCCATTAGATATTTATAAGCACTGATAAGATCTCACCTCAGTCTTCTTTTCTCTCGGCTGAACAGCCTCAGGTCTCTCAGCCTTTCCTCATAAGGGAGATGGTCCAGGCCTCTCAACATCTGGACACAGCACTCCAGATGTGGCCTCAGCACTGCAGAGCAGAGGGGGAGGATCACTTCCCTCGACCTGCTGGCCTCCAACCAGACTTTATGCTGCTGATCACAGCCCTCTGATCTCTGCCAGTCAGCCAGTTCTCAGTCCACCTCACCATCCACTTGTCTAACCCTTACTTCCTAAGCTTACCAATGATGATGGTATGGGAGACAGTTGTAAAGGGTCACAATCCTACTTATTGCCTTGTTTCTTTCATGTAGGATTTGGAACTCCGCTATCTCAAGGTTGCTACATCTAAAGCTGCCCCTACTCCTTCACACTCCCAGCTGGTTCATCCTTGTTTGTATGAACAAGGTGCAGCAAGACACCTCTGCTCAATAGCTTCTCTCCACCTGCATCAGAAAGTTATCTTCTATGCACTGCAGGAATCTTCTGGGCTGTGAATGCCTGGCAGTGCTGTTTTTCCATCAAATGTCAGAGTTGTGAAGATTTCTGTGAGAACCAGTTCCTGTGACTGTGAAGCTATTTTCAGTTGTTGATAGAAAGCCTAATAAACTTCCATCTCCTGATCAGGTGTCCTATAATAAACACTCACAATGGTGTCACCCATATTATCCTGCCCCTTAATTCTCACTCATTCATAATTCATCCCTAGGCAGAGCTCAACACATTCCTGTTGCTGAGCAACTCCATCACCCCACCTTGCTGGTTTCTCTTTCTTAAAAATGACGTAGCTATGCATGACAGCATTCCAGTTATGTAAGTTGTCCCACCGTGTCTCCATGGTCATAGTGAGATCATGGCCCTGCAACCACACAAAGTTTTCTAATCCTTCCTGTTTATTCCTCATGCTGCATGCATTGGTATGTAGGCACTTCAGAGAAGAAAACGGAGCAGAGTATGCAGGTTTCCCTAGAGGGATTCAAGAGGATCTTCCATATCTATACACACTTGGGGTGGCTGACCTTCTGGCTCACGTCTCAGGAAGCAGTTAAAGAATATTTGTCACTGTTCTGGTTGGCCTGTCTTATTTCCCAGTCAGTTGCAATGGCATGAGCATTGCCATTTTGGACCCCACCCTCAAGTCTTTCAGTTGAAAGCCCACCTCACTAGTTTGGCCAGTCTGCTTCCAAAGATTGCCTTGCCTGTACTAGACTGGTGGATCCCATCCCTCTTCGACAGGTTATATCTTCACAGAAAGTCCCATTGTCATAAAAACCAAACCCTTGTGCTGGCACCAGCCACACAGCCAGGAAATGGTATGCATTATACATCTTCTTCTCTCTTTCCTCCAACTGTCAAAATTGAAGAGAAGATCACTCAGTTCTTCACTTGCACTCCCAGGGTTTTTTTTCATTTTGACAGTGTTCCAGCTTCCACTGTTGTTCATGCCCCTGTGGAAGAGCAATAGCGAATAGTAGTCTGTGCTCTTGACAAACTGGCTCTCTCCTGGCAAAGACTCAGGTCTTGTCCCCCAGGATGCAGAAAACCTCTCAAGACTCCCTGACAGGCTGGCAGAGGGGCACCTCAGTGCCTTTTAATAGAGAGTCACCCAGTGCAAGTCTACAGTGTTTCTTTTTACAATATTCTCTGCAGGCTGCCAGTATGGTTTCTTCTTGTGGGTCTTGGTCCTGGGTGTCTATAGCTGTAAGAGCATCATATTTGTTTTTGGTAGTGAAGTTGGAAGGCTAGTACCAAAACGGAGCTCTGCTTTTGTGGGTCACAAGTACAAATCTCTATCTGAGTTCATTTGTACGTTTGCAAATATTTGTATGTCTTGAGTTTAGTGCAGGGGTGCACAGTGCCTGCTGCGTCTTTTGCCCAAAGATAGGGTCACCAAGACACACAAAACTCTTATCAAACACTCTTCACCAAAACTCCAATTTTCAGTACATGATAGAAAAGCTACCCACACACAATTCTTGCAAAAATAAAATTCTGAAAGTGCAATATTTTACTTGCAAATAGTGCTGATTGAGTATTAATGGCAATATATTGCATTGTCCTTTTGAAACTGGTTGAGAATGAATGGGCTCAAACCTGTTCATATTGAAGGGATACCAAAATAGAGGTGAATTCACCCCTGTGATCACCTACACGTATTATATGAATTCACAGTACATACACTTCAGTTACACACAGAGAAACATAAGAATAGGAATTTAGAAAGAACCAAAGACCTCAAAATCGGCATTATTTTTAATTTTAAAGTAACAGGTTTCTATCTTCCCTTTTCTATCCAAGGACTTAATTTCATTCACATCTGGGTAGATATTTCTTGATCTTTAATGCAGTCTTGGAAAAATCTACTTTATATATTATAAAATCTACGGTATATATATGCCCATTTTTTCTTAACCTCATTTTCTCAATGTCTGAACTATTTTCAACAACACTGTAAAAAAAAAAAAAAAAATCAATCTGAAGCAATCACCTACCATGGAAAATTTCAACATTACTTGTTAAAGGGCAGAAAAGGTATTAGAAAATGAAATAAACTATAAATAGATTTACAGAAGAGCAGATTAAGTAATTCAAAAGCAAGATTTCACACTGTTCGTTACATTTTGTCTAAGATAAAACACTTACTATAATCCCAAAGCAATGGTCATTGCAAATTGATGCACATTTTAACTAGAACAAGGCACTAGGTACCCATTAACTCATTTTATTTTAATTTAGTAGTAAAAGCTTTCATTATAGCCATTAGATGAGAGAAACCTTTGGCATTAAAGTAAAAGACAACGCATACATAGAAATGAAATAAAAATTTAATTTACAGCACAGGAACTGGTATGTTTATATTAACAGAACTTAAAAGACAGTTAATAATTGAGTGTGATGATTTCAAATGAGAAATATATCAAAAACATTTTAAAAATCTGGGGAAAAATCATTTTAGAGCACTGTAAATAGAAACTAAGCTGTGTTTTAATACATATTTTTCCAGCCCTGACTCGAAGAAACAAAAACTCATTGCTTTCACAACCATTTGTAGTGTATTTGTGTTGTCTGTAGTATATTTATGGTGATTATTATTTTCCACATTTTCCTGTAACACTTGTGTAGCAAATAAGGAAGAAAAATATACAGACGTTCGCAAACACAATATTCCACCTGGTCTTTTCTTCAATACTTGAAATACTTCTTTTCTCATCTTTTCTTAAATCTTATCTTTAAAAAATACGTACTTTTGGAGATATTACTTTATATTCACTATTTACTGTGTCTCTTTAATAGAACAGTGAATTTGGTACACCTGGTAATATGAAAACAAAAGTTAAAGCATCTAATTCATATTAGAATAGGGAAGTTTGTAATGCAGTAAATTTGGAGTAGTTTAATGCAGTTATTCTACTGGATGTTCTACACATCTTTCACACAGGGAAATATGGATAATGGTTCTTCATAACAGACTTAGGTACTACCTCTAAAATGCACTGTCCACATGATTTCTGGAGTACCCTAGGAGTGCATACAGGTTTTAGAGCTTCCCTTGGTGCTCAGCACTGCAAAGCTCAGCCTCATGCAAGCCCTGAACCAAAAGGTTTCAATCAGGTCCCTCTCAAGGAAGGTTTCCATCGCTCCTTTCACATGCTAAACAGTCCAATCCCATCTTCCACTAAGAAGAAAAAGGAAGGTGGAAATAGCCATGCCTCTATTCCCCTGATTCTTGTCCAACTCAAACGTCATTCTATAGGAAGGGAACACCCAGACTGAGCACCCTCAGAGTTTTCACTTTGCTCTTGATCTTGCCAGGCCACACAGAGCCTAGGAATGTCAGCTATACCCAGACACCAGCACACATACAAATGACAAATTCAAGCTGTGTCCGTCTTTCATGGCCTCTTTTGTGGTCCAGGTTCAATACAGTCTTTAATTCCCCTTTCTGTGCCCCAACAGTGCTTAGCAGCACACGTGGCTCCTGACCCGTAGCTTTGGCTCCTCCGCCATTCAACTTATGCTGCTCCTGCAAATAGAAGTTATGTTATGTAACTGAGAAGATATCCTGAGCTTTTCTCACCCTGACAATTTAAGCTTTGGCTATCAAGCAGGACACATGTACTGTATGGTTCTGACATGGCAAAATCTGCTTTGAAATTCATCCTTCCATCACATCTTTCTTTGAATTTCAGCTTTCAAAGTAAATATGTATAAAGTACATATTCTAGCTGTGCCTTTTTTTAAAGAGCACCAAATCCAGCCTTTTTAGCAATGACTCAATTTGCATACAAGTAGGCTGAGCTATCCTTCAGAGGAATTTGAATCCCGTTTTCCAAGGAGAAGGGATTTACTGCATTTGTGCCATGGAATTCTCCATTTTGTAGTCAACAAATTCACCAGGACTCTGCAAACTGCTGAGGTCCACCCGCACAGAACAGCTTGCAGGACTAGGGCCTGGGCACAAACAATAGCAGTTTTCTTGGCATGCTTGAAAGACCTTCTTGTCGGCAGATTGAGGAAGCCCACGCTTCTCCCACTGCACTGCCGTTGATCAGCGTTGGAGAAGAGCATTAATCAAACATGTGATACCATTATTTTTCCCAATTGAGGTCTCAGGTCTGTGATAAGCACTTCTCTTAACACAACATTGCACAAATATTATGCAACCACACTTCAAAACTGCTGTGTTGAGAAATTTAAATAGTAATTAGTAGTTTTTGGAAGTGTTGCTCCAGTCTTTCCACTGTCTAGGCAGGGAAGGCTGGTCATGGGCATACTGTTATTTGCTGCGTGAACTAATTTGTCTCTTCATCTGCTTTTGGCTTATAGCTCACTTACAACTTTGTGAGAAATGACAGTGTCAATATCTTGCCATTAGTGGGCCATGTGACAGATACCCAGCACAGCAGGCTGAGGGGATGCATAGAATTCCTGCAAATTCTTCTTACAACAAGGTTTTCTGATTGATGGCAAAGCCCTATGGTGCTGACAAAATATCACTGACCCTACTTCCAAACATGCTATATGGTTGTAGTTTATAAAGGTATGTCCAGGACGTAAGACAGAAAAACACAAGCATGCTTTTATCAAGGTTCTTCTGTGACTCTTGATTGAGTTTATATAGAGAAAATTAAGCAAAAGCAGTGAAATCTCTAAAGAAAAATTTCTTAAGAATACATTTCTTCCATATACAGAAGGAGCATATCTCTTTCTGAGTAAATCTGTAAAATGGTAGGAATTCCCTATCGTTTTTTCTGTGTACCACTTTTCGACTGATAGAAATTGTAATGCTAACTTGTGGTGATATTCTAATCGTCCAGATCATGTTAAATGTTTTGAAAGAGGATGCTTTAATCACAGAATCATAGAACGGATGGTTTGGAAAGGACCTCAAAGCCCACCCAGTCCCACCCCATGCTGCAGGCAGGGCTGCCACCCAGCTGCTGAGCTGCCCAGGGCCCCATCCAACCTGGCCTTGAGTGCCTCCAGGGATGGGGCACCACAGCTTCTCTGGGCACCTGTGCCAGCACCTCGCCACCCTTTATAAAGTTCCCTTTTTAAAGGAAACTTAGACAGTAGAACAAATCATTTCTCATGACAGTTTTTGCTAAGTTTTATCTAGTTGTTAAATAGTTTGTTTCTTTCCCCACAGAACAAGCAAACATACAGGCTTTAAAAGGGGAGCAAGAATTAAAACAGCGTGTGCTTTCCTTTTCAGTCTTGATCATCTCTGAGAATCAAATAAACACAACCTTCTTGTCTGTGAGGATGGGTATTAGAAATATAAAAGTAGGACACAAAAAACAAAAGTTTCACTGAGTCATAGCTGCACACACGGCAAAATCAAAAGCTCTTCTGGCAACTTAGAAGAGTTGCTCATATACAGCCTGTGGTGCATTTGCAATAATGCGTTAGTCCAAGCCAGGAACAACTCAGCTGTCCTTGTTCTCCATGCAATGACGCAGCAGCAGAACACACACAGCAGCAGGGCACATTCTGGTGAAAGCAGCCCCAGGATGCCCTCTGGGAGAACATCTAATGTCTTCCAGCCACAGGACCAGGCTAGAGCCAGCCAAAGGGAAAACTCCAGATAATTCAGACAAACAGTTTTCAGCACTATTTCTCTCTATGCATGCACACAGGTTGTTCCATACTCTCTAATGAATTCAACATAGGTGATGAGCTGTTCAGGCAAAACTTCCGAGGTATGTGAAGTTGTTTCTAAGCCAGGCACAACTTACCCCCTATTCTACTTATCAGCAGGGTGCAGTGATGACCCATCAGGGTTTGTGGATGCTTCAGCCAAGGAACAGAGGTAACATTAAAATCCAAATTTCAAGGTGAGGGCAGGGTTTGGAAACAGGGCAAAGAAGCTGTGGTCTTAATATTAGAACCATAATGTTTAAGGGGAACTACAAAAGCCATATGGATAAATTGTGTGTATTTGTAGTAAGAGGGCTCCTGTGTGAATACTGCAGCTGGCATGAAAAGCAGACCGAGATACAAGCTAGTAACGAGCTATTCAGCCTGGGGAGAAGCCATGAGCTGCAGGAGAGGGATCCATCAAATACTTCTGAAGACACTGAGAAAGAAGAAATGAGGGCCCATTTCGTGCAGATAGCAGTGCAAGACTATGCAAAGAATCACATTCCAACAAATATTACCTGCAGTGAAAGGTGAGGTCTCAGCTCTTCTCAAGCCCCAGGAAAACAACTTCCCATGGATATGGTTGATGTGCCATGATGCTCATATGGAGAGCATCCATTCAGCTAGTACAGGTTCTTCAGAGAGCTGAGCACTGGGGAAAGCAGACTTCCCTCATTAAAACTAATGTAGCTCAGAGATTAATTTGACCTACATGATCACCTGTTTACAGCTACATCATTATTCTATTAAGCCTACAGTATGCCTCTCCAGATTTGGAGACAAGACTTTTCTTTTTTAGTGTTCCTTCTGTTTTCTATGCCTGTATCTTAATTGATATTTAAGTGATAAGTTCTTCTCAGAATGATAGCTAGACACAGAGGACAGAAATACATTCATCGATTCAGCTTTCCCAAAAAGTAATGCTTTGAGCTTCAACATCTAAACAGGAAGAGTAAAGTAAATAAAGGTCAATTCAAATAAATTCTGCATCATACATGTTCAGATGTGGTGGGCTAAATTTATTCAGCAGCCAAATACCCTCCCAGCTGCTTACTTATTCTCCTTTCTCAACAGGACACTGGGAGAAAAAAAAGAAGGAAAAGCTCCTTCACTCCTGACTCTTCTATCTCCTCAGTGGGACACAGGTGTGGGGAATGGGGTTGGCGGTCAGTTCCCAATGGCCTCTCTCCAATTTTCCTCCTCCTGCTGATGCCTGCTGCAGCATGGGACCTTTCATGGGCTGCACCTTCCTTTGGGAAGCAACGTTTCTGATTGGTTGTAAACAGCACAGGGATAAACATGCAGTAGATCCACAAAGAAAAATGTTTGTGCAAAATATGCAATTTGTGGAAAACCACATATACATGATTTCTTAATAATTAGGAATTCAGTGCAAATTACTACTGATACATCTTTTATCCATATTCAAGATTAGGACCTTTGCATTCAACATTTCCAAATAAAATTCTGTGTTATGCGAGGATGTAATGCTCTCTTCAGATCTTTTGCAAATTTTATTCCTGCACTAACTCTAAGTGTCTTTATATTTTTCACAACATCAGCAGAGTATTTCCATATTTCGTAACAAAAGATTTGATTTCATCAAAGCAAATTCACCTGCTTGATAGTTGTGAAACTTCTGTCGTACATGAAATATTAAGATCAAAATACTTCTGAAAAAGTCAGGAGAATCTGCAAGATATTTTCATTCAGACCAGACAGAAAAGAATTTACTTTATGAATAAATATCTTTCAAGAAACTCACTCACAGCAGGAGCAGCAAATCTAGGAAAAAAAAAAAAAAAAGGGAAATCAGAAACTTAAAAAGAAACTTATTAGCATGCATCAGAAAAAAAGAAGACTGGCAAGATCTGACTCGAGCAAAATCAAACTTCACATTAAACAAATTACATCATTGATTTAGCCCAAAGTCTTGACTTTTCCTGGTAAAAGAACATGACAATAAACTGAACTTGTACATCTGTTAGATTGAGCCTTTTGTGTAATGCATTAGAAGGTGTTTTTCAGCACATCTCTCTCTGACAACATTAATCAGCAAAGGCCCTATCGAGCCAGAAAACATACAGAATAAGATTGCGGTATTATTATTAAACCATAGACTCTGACACAGCAAGACCCTACCTAAGGGAATGAAGTGCATGACAAGATCCATACGATGCTTTCTTTTCTTTTTTTTTTTTCTGGGAGGCTGCAATTCTTTTTTTTCTTTCAGTCAGTTACAAAGAAACAAAGAAAAGGTCTCTGAAGCCATGAGGTACTGAATCTCAGCTAAAATTAGGAGACTTTATACCTGCGCCGGAGGCCCAGAAAATGCTAGTTCATCAGCACGGATTTTCAAGGATCTGCTCTGTCAGTTTAAGATACATTTTCTAATGCAATACATTACAAATCATGTGAGGGAGAAAGAAAAAAAAAAAAGAAGAAGAAGAAGCAGAGAAGCATTATAAAACTTAAAATGGGGTGAGTTTGTGCCTCTTCACAGTGATGGGCTTTCTCAATGTTAAGCCTCTTCTCCAGCTTGCAGCTGTGAACTGATGAACCCTAACACCACAAACAGGAAAATCTTGCTAGGAGTTTTTTTCTGGATGCACAAATCTGCATCCAAACCAGCACAAGCATCTGTGGAGAGTGAGTCTTCATTTCTGGAGGGCTGTAGATCTGCAAGACTAATGTCTTCTGGCCTACCAGCAAGTGATGTATCCACCACCCACTTCCTACTGCCTTGTGCTTGAAAAGCCAAGTGCTGGACATTTATTTTTTTCAACAAACTTACCTTTGGGAATTTAGGAATTTCAGTTCACAAATCTTGAAATGATTAGGGCAGGAACTCTCTGTTCACATATGTTTAGAGAATTTCCAAGAAGTTATCATGAAATGCCTCTTTGTAATATTCCCAGAGAGGATTACTGTGAAACACATGCTGGGAGAGGTAACGAAACAACTAAATTTAGAAGTTTATTTATATGTTCCCAAGCTTTTGTAATGAGTGGAAACAACTTACATTTTCAAATCCAATATGACTTGGCATTTTCTTTAAACATTCATCCAGAAATAGATATCCAGCTGACAAAATACCAGCTGAAAATGGGCAAAGTCATAAGTGATCTGACAGTGGAGTCTTTTAAGAGAAGAAACCCAGTTTGTGAGGATTCCTAACACCTGGTGTTTGTGAGAGGCAAGATGCTTGAAACACTGTTAACCATGGGTGATTGTATGCCATATGTATGAACTGTATGCTACAAATGGTGCATAAGTTGTTCAGATAGGTCGTTTATGTGTTAGAAAAGAGTGTAGTCTGTCCATGTGAACTAGCTTAACCCTATATTTACTGCTTTTAAGTAACAAATCCAGTAATTTGTACTACCCCTTCTGGTCTATTTTAGATCAAGTCATCAGTCCTTAGCAGGTCAAAGATTTCAATTTACCCAAAATGAAGCCACTTCCTGAATATTGATTGTTCACCCTAGCTGTAAATTCTCACTGATTACTTTGAGAACAGAAGTGTTGATAGTTCCCTGCCATTATTTAACCAACTGAAGCTAAGTTTAGAATATAATTTCTTATTTATAGCAACTAAAATAAGACAGGGTGCTTCAATGTTTCAAATTTGTCGGTTTTTCGCTTTAAGGAAAATCTTAGAAAATCATAAATACTAATGTCAGATTCTTTTCTTGTCAGTGCTGCTTTACCGAAGTCAATAGGTTTGCTCAAGATTAAGCTCCAGAGGACTGATAATCTTGAAAAAATATGTATGTTGAATTGAAATCAGACATCCTAATTTGCAATGCTGAAGTTTTAACATTCCTTCGTAAATAAAGCTAAGCACCTTCATGTGGCATGCCCTGGTGAGGGGTAAGGGAGGAGGATTTTGAAAATATTCATTATGGGTGGCTTTGGATCTGTACTGAAAAATAAGCCCCTGCGAAATGTCCTGAGAATCTCAGGATAAGCAATGGCACTGAATCCAAGTTCTTCCTAGTCAAATTCTCTCAGATTATTTCCTCCCAGACAGATTTCCACATGCCCCCAGCCACAAAATACTGGTAGCCCTGTTGGGCTGCACCAACCTGGCACAAATCCTAGCCTGTATGGATTTCTCAAGTAGAGATATGGAACATCTTAATTGGGTAGAGGGAAGGAGAACCACACAGTAATAACTCATGTTCAGTTGACTGAATGAGTACAAACCTTCAGTTCCCAGAGCTGCCAATCTGATATTTATCACAGATCCCTTTATTTTTTTTCTATTTAAGAATACACTCATCCATACTAAATGAAATTGTAATATGTCTTAAATAAAATGGGGTCAAATGCATCAGTATAGTCAAAAAGACGAAGACTTTGTTACCCTTTTCTTTTGCTTTCAAATGGGAAAAAAAATGTGCACAGAGAAAAAAAAATAGAGGCAAGAACAAATAGCTGGAAACTCAAACTCCCTCTTTTGGGACCCTCTGTCAGTAATACCAGTGTTCCTAAAGTAGCTCTTATGATCTGACTCTTTCTTCAAAGTAGACAGCAAAAAGCACTTTCAAATATTTTACTGAAAAATCTTTTGCACAGCATCAGTTACTAAGTGATTAAGTACATATAGTATTAATTAATAATTTTGCAATTCTTTCTTCATTTTATAGCAAGCACTAATACTACATGCAGACAGAATTAATCATGATAGGGAGAATTAGATCTCTGCATATGAATGAAGAATCATTGCTATCCAATACTGAAAACCAAGTTCTACAGGACCAGAGCAGTGTAGCTGGAAGACTGCGTGAAAGAAATGGACCTGGGGAAGCTGGTCGACATTTGGCTGAATGTGAGCCAGCAATGTGCTCAGGTGGCCAAGAAGGCCAATGGCATCCTGTCTTGTATCAGAAATAGTGTTGCCAGCGGGACTAGGGAGGTGATCATCTCCCTGTATTTGTTGCTACATCTCTAGTACTGTGTTCAGTTTTGTGCCTCTCACTACAAGAACAATGCCCTGAGGCCCTGGAGCATGTCCAGAGAAGGTCCTTGAAGCTGTGAAGGGTCTGGAACAGAAGTCTTATGGGGAGAGGCTGAGGGAACTGGGATTGTTCAGTCTGAGGAAGAGGAAGTTCAGGGGAGAACTTACCGCTCTTTTCAATGACCTGAAAGGAGGTTATAGCATCAGTCTCCTCTCTCAAGTAACTAGAGATAGGACAAGAGGGAAAGGCCTCAAGTTATACCAAGGGAAATTTAGGTTAAGTGGATTGTTGGACTAAATGATCTTAGTGGTCTTTTCCAACCTTAATGATTCTGTGATTCTATGATTCTATCTCGGAAAATAACTTCTGCAGCACAATTCTTTGAAAAGAAGTCTGTGTGTAACAGAAGACGCAACAAGAACCACTTTGTTATCACATCAAGAGAAAATATTTTTTAAAATGTTTCAAATCTTCTTTCTTAATTCTATAAACTAATAAGTGGTGCAAACATACAAATCTGCAGTGTACCATCTGCTATTCACTTTCTTGAGATGGATGATTATGCTACCCTCCTGAGATGTAGCAGACATGGAGTTGCATATTATTGATCTAAATTTTTTGTGAGTTCATATCTGAGGCCCACTTATCTATATAAGAAGTTAAAATACAGACAAAGCAGCAAGTTCCCGGAAAGGCTTAGGTTCAACAATTCTAAGTCATTTGGAACTCACTATATCCATTTGTTTATTTTACATTCTGATGGTTGTAAAAAATGTAATTAAGGTTGATTAAAGTAAAGTAAATTCATTCAAACCCTTTGAAAGAAATTGAAGATATTCTTTTTCCTTTGACTGCTTACTTATGGTGCGATTGTTTCTAAGAATTTGACTTTTTAGAAAGCCTGAGCTCATTTAGCCTGGAGAAGGGAGATGCTGGAGGTATGAAGGTACTGTTAGAAGGGAAAGTTCCATCACAAGCACAGATAGCCCAGCCTCAGAGCTGCCGACAACAGGGAAAGTCCTTCCTGTAAATTCCTGGGAGCTAGAGCTGAAAGAACAACAGGTCACCCATCATTTAGCACAATTGATGAACACTCATATGGCTCCTTGTTTGTTCTCACCCCAATTGCTTTTATACATTTTTTTCATAGGGTTAATTTTCTTGTAATTGTGAACGATGACAAACAGCATCTACTGTGCAGAGACAGGAGCTCCCATTAGAAACCTTCACGTGAATTCTTGCCACAGACAAGACAGGAAACTTGACAAGAGCTCTAGAACTGCCTAGAGTGCACACAGCATTTCAACACCAGCTCAGTGCTCAGGTTCAGCAGACTGCATCCTACACACCATCTCTTTGCTTTAGCTATTTCTTCTTCCTTTATTTTGGTCTGTGTTGCAGGGAAGCCTCTTTGGGGACCAGCTTTCCTAAGCCAGATATGATTTCAATCATGGAACCCCTTGGGCTCAGTGAAACAAAGCAAACAGATGTCTGAATTTTCAGAAGGAAAGTAAGTAGCAGTGGAAATAGAGAGTGATAACACTGACAAAATCCAGCTTAACCCAAAAAATACTAGCCAAATTTTTCTACTACAGTACTGATTTTCTCTTTTCCTTAAAATCTAATTGCGAAATCTAATTCTGAAAGTCATCAGTTTTGTTTCTTATTTCCAGAAGTGATGAATGTGAGGAAAAGGAAACCGTTATCTTTAGGATACTTCTTTGTTTACACTTTTTACCGAAACTGCCAGCTTGCCTAACACGATGTACATGCCAGTTTCAACCAGGAGGTTTAGTTAAGATCCTTCTTTTCCTTTTTGTATGTTCAATGCCCCCCCAAAAAATTGCCAATGATTTCTTAGTGTTTCTTCAATGCAAATAGGTAGGCAAAGGAAAACACAGGACTTGAAGAAAGCAGCTAACATAAACATTTTAGCATCTATTCTGATTCTGTTGCTGAGATAGGAGGCTGCATATTTTGGTGGCTAAATATATCTAAGTATGTATCCAATGTTGCTTCTGTGAAAGGAATCTCCTGGAGCACACCAGCAGCTGGTAGCAGTGCTGGCAGAGGCTGAAAACTCCATTCTTCTCAGACCAACAAGGTACAGGACATAATACCTCTGAGAATAATTTGGGCTGGGTTTATTATTACAAAAATTTTCTTGGATATCATTAAAATTAGAGGAGAAAATAACATATACTTGGAAAATCCACTCATTTGCATATGTAATCAAATGTTGAGCATGACTTGCAAAAGTCTCCAGTTTGAGTGATTGGCCCTTGAAATAGTACTAATGAAAACACTTCTGTATTTCCTGTGTGTATTTTTATTTCATTTACGAAAATGAAGGTTTGATTGTGAATTTTCCTCTGCCATTTAGTAGTCTGCCATCAAAACTCTGGCGTGACATGCAGTAGATTTATACACCATGAAGCAGAAACAGTAGGGATTTGGGGTATTTGTGTTTTATTTCCAGTCAAACAATACAAAGGGGACTGTCGTACTAACAAGGTATATAATGATTGACTTGCTCAGCCTCTCTGAGACCTTTACTTTGGTATAGCTGAAATCTCAATAAACAGGAAATTTATATTTGAACAACTACTAGTTTAGAAATGTACTTTCACCTGCTTCCTTTTCCAAAAAGTGGATAAGGTTTGTTCCTAGTCAATTAAAAAAATGTCATTGTTCAAGTTGAGCCAAATTTATACATACTATTGCTCTTAAAATGAGGTTATGAACTATTCTTTTCTTATTTCTCCTTATTTAGCTGATACTGTGCCTTTTGATATGTGCACAGTTTGCAAACTTTCCTCTGTACATTTCAACTTTTTAATGCTTTTGCTCTCTTCCATTGGAGGCATCATAAGGCAAAAACACTGATTCAGTCATCCTGCTGCTCCAAATATGTAGAATAATTTCACCATCATGTTACTTTGTGGCTCTTTAAACATCAGAATTGAGCCTTGTCATAACATTGATAGTCTTTTCTTCCATATGGCAAGAGCAGGACAAAGCCTCCAGGTAGCAACGTCATCCTTGAAGATGTTCACATGAGTTTCATGTGCAGAGATTCTGCCTGCTCTCTCCAAACCAATTTCTGCCTTCCCTGTGCAAATTTAGGGTCATGTAATCTCAGGCTCTTCTACTCTTACTTGCTGAGTGAACAACAGTCAGTAAAAAGAAACATTAAGCAACTGTGCATCTAATGTAAGGCAACAATTTCATCTTTTAGCTATGAGGAAAGTTTGATTCATCTGATTCATCTGTGTCCTCAGATTCTGAGAAATAAAGTTCTGCTTTACAAGTTTTGCCATGCTTTACATGCATTGCCATGACAATTTTTCCTCCTTAGGCTGCAGGAATAAACTTCTTGCTGGCAGACCACACAACGCTTCAGCCCAGTTGGGAAAGCAGCAAAGGTGCCACTTGTTCTTTGCTGAGTGCTTTGATTCATCTTAAAGCTCATCTCCTGGACTGGAAATGATGAAGGATATCAGCCATTACAGCTGCCCTAATCTTTGCAGCAGACAGGTTATGCAACCTGAGAGTTGTTTTGTGCAATGCACAGAGAGAAGCTATCGAGACAGACTTAAATCAGTCTATATTTACATTTTTTGCAGTTTCACTAATAATATGGAGTGAGTTTTAAAACTTGAAAGTTCTCCCATACTTTTTCTGTGCCCACACATTTGAACCAGAGAACAGGGCTCTGCCAAAAATGATACCTCTGCTACTGAGCACTTTGTAAGCAAGGGCAAAGCCTTCCAACATGCTAAATCAATGCTCCCTGATTTATTTTAGCCAAAGTTCTGGCAGCCCAAGTATCTGAGTAAAAGTGCCATGCTAGACTAAATGAGGAGGTGTATGCCACCCTTTCATCACAAGTGAGGCCAGCAGCCAGTTTCTTACCTCCTCAGATCTTTCTGAATGAAACAAAACAGCCTCCTGCATGAAGAGATCAGTTGTCCCTGAGTAGTAATCTCTCTCTCATATCTTTGAATTTGCATAAGAATAACTGGGCAATAAATCATTTCTGTCATGAGAAGTGAGTAATGTTCATTGAAATTCACTGGCAGCAACTGAAAAAAAAATATACCTGTAGTGGGCAAATAGGTTAAATCTTGTGATAGCTCTTCTATTTGTAGAGTCCATATCACCCAACAATAAACTGAAAAAAGATTGGCCACTGTCTTGCCCTATACCAAGAACGACTCGAGGGAGGAAGACAGGGAAAAAATGTGAGAAGAGTAGAACTGAGCACTCAACATTTCCACTTCTGAACCTGCAGAGTTTCAGCACTTGATCTTTTTCCTAGCACTGGATATTTATCTTAGATGAGAGTTTCTCAGCTCAGGCAAAATTCCACTAACACTGAATCAGGGAATTATAGAATCACAGAATATACTGAGTTGGAAAGGACCCATAAGGATCATTGAGTTCAACTCCTAACAGAAGGAACTTGTTGCATTACATAGCACTGACTATGCCTGTGGGTCTGTTCATAGTTTATTGGATTTTTTTTTCCTGAACTTAAATATTTATCTTATTATAATATTGCTTATATATTATTTTGATTATAATATATAGATGATAACTTAAAGGTAAGGTTTAGCATCTCATGGTTTGTGTTAGCCAAATCATCATAGAATCGCAGAATCGTAGGAGTTGAAAAGGAACTCTGGAGACCATCCAGTCCAGCGCCCTGTTAAAAAAATTTCCCCATAGTAGCTTGCACAGGAAAGCATCCGGGTGGGGTTTGAAATAGCTCCAGAGAGAAGACTCCACAACATCTCTGGGCAGCCTATTCCAGTACTCTGTCACCGTCAAAGTAAAGAAGTTTGTATGAAACTTCCTATGTTACAGTTTGTGCCCATAGCCCTTTTTCCTGTCCCTGGACACTGCTGAAAAGAGCCTGGCCCATCTACTTGACTCCCCCTCATTCGAAAAGCATTGACAAGATCCCCTCTCTCGGACTTCCTCGTATAGGAGATGCTCCAGCCATCATCTCTGTGGCCCTGTCCTTCAGACAGTCTGTAGATGAATGTAGTGCTTTTCCTTTTCCTTACACGCTCTTTACTATTCAGAATTTTGCCACTTTCTCATCTTCTCCATCCTTTTTGCAGTTGTTCATTTTAGTGTTTGCCTGCCTCCCACAGCAGCCAGAGGAGGCAGTTATCAATATGTTTCTCCTCCCATGCTCCAGCTGCCTTTTCAATGCTCCCAGTCCATAACAGAGGCCACAATAACTCAGTGACTAGCTGCTCTAGCAGTTTTGCTTCCCAAGGCACAAAATGAGATTTGTTTTGTCTTCCAGTGATTTTTTGTGATCCCAGATTCACCTCAAAAGCTGTAGCCAAACATCAGGTTTAGAAGTTGCTGTGATTAAATCAGCTGCAAAGACAAAGGAAATCTGAAACATGCCAATTGATTGCCAGAAGGACAACAAGGGATAATTAGGAGTTGTCAGGGATGTCCCAAGATCTCTGTGACTTCTAAATAAAACCTGGCCAGGAACTTGACTGTGCTTCCTTTCATAGAATTATAGAATCATAGAATAATTAAGGTTGGAAAAGACCACTGAGACCATAACTAACCCACTAACCCATGTTCCTTTTTCTCAAACAAGGCAGACTCAGATGGATGCATCTCCATCTGCTCTCCAATCCATCTCTTCCGCACACCCACATTCTATCTCTGCAGTCCTCCCTTGGGGCTGGAGCTGGTGGGAGAGAAGCAGATGGCCAAGCTGGATCCCACATTGCTGGCCATGTTCTCAGGCATTTTCAGGCTCCATGTGCATATGCACCGAAACAGCCATGCTGCATTTTATGGATATGCTAAAAGCCCCAGCATTGAAGGCTTCTGTGTAGCTTTTCCTGCTACTACAAAGCAGAGCTATTTTCTTTCATTGCAGCAAGGGATGAAGAGCAGCCTGGCAAACTACTCAGGAATGTTCACATAAAGTGTTCACTCTAGTCAAAACTCAGATACATCCAGGTCAAGCTTTGGATTCCAGCCTTCCCTAAGACATGAACTGGCTGATGTAATCCCCTGGATAAAAACTAGGGAAAAAAAAAAATATCTTTTATGCTTCTAAGAGATCTAGGAAAGGAAAGGGCCATTTCTTATTCCCCAGTACTTGCACTGCTAAAGCTAATGTCAAGGAAAGTGATTTTGTTTTTCTTTGGAAAGATATATGAAGTCTGACTTACTTCTCATTTCTGAACAAATTGTTCCCCTTGTCGCTTTCCATTATGAATATCTTGAGATGTTTGTTTGGCTTCTCCCTGGCTTGCAAATTAAAAAATAATTTTAAAGGACTATTATGCTTACTAGTTAAGCTATTTTTTAACCAACACCATGCAAAAAAACTTCCCCCAGATATTTTAAACAGCAGCAGTGAAATTCTTGTATACCTTTAGATACTGATTTTAATGAAATGAAATCTATTAAATGTAGAAAAATACTCCTAAAAATAGGCTGTAATGATTGAGGACTTAACAGAAATTTGTTGGAAATAAGCAAATACAATGAGACATGTTAGATTTCAAGAAACAGTTTTAGGAGAGACACCCAGACTCAGAGTTTTATGGTATACCAATGCACATTTCATATCCTTGCCTTCTTTGGGAGAATCAGCCTTCAAATTCTGCTCTAAGTAACATCCCTGTTTAAGAAGGGCTTAGCTACAAGCACCCAGACTCTCTGAATCTAAGGCTCCTAAATGATATTGGCCTGTGGATGTGGGACTCATAGACACAAGTGCACGAGTTCTCATGTGTGAGAGGATGTTTCATCTGAGCATGAAAGGATCTCCTGATGGAGAGTCTGAGGGAATGCCCTCAACTCAGGCAGAAAGCATGTGCACCACACTAACCAAACAGCAGCATCTGTCCTTAAGTGAAATTCTCTATTCCTCCATGTTCTTCATAAGGCTAAAGAAATATAGAAGTTATGCTTTATTCTTTGCTGATTCAAAGCCTTTGTCCTTGTGTTATATTCTGGAAAGGGTAAAACATATCTTTCAAACAGAATCTCCACTGATTCACTTTTGAATTCTTAGTTCTGTAGTTGCTAATTTTCCTTATTACTTTAGTATTTGTCAAATATACGTCAAACTCCAAATGTTGAAACCAATATATTTTTACATCTTCTAAGCAGCTCACAGAATGGATGTGTGTTGGAGCAGAAGTGGCCATGTCAGTAAACCTGATCTCTGCACACTGCAGTTACTGCTGGAGTCCTGCATTGCTGGTTCAGAGGCTCAAATCATTCACAGCTCCCAAGCTGACCTAGACATTTTTGAACTATTTCTATTCAGTAATTAGGTATTATTACTCTGAGTTATAACTGGGAAGGGCGAGCCAAGAGCCCCATCCAGCAAGCCTTTCTGCTGGATGTCTCAGTGACTTCAGCCTCTACAGAAAGCCTGTGCAGAGCAGAGACTTCCACTCATGATTCTGGCATGAGTCTGACCCTTCCACATCAACTGCTGAGTGCACTGAGCAACACATTTATATTTAGTCTAATCCAAACTTCCCAGCCTCCTAGCACTGTGAACCTACACAGAGTTGAAGGGCCTGTCACAGAGGTTATCTGAAACCCCATTCACTTTTCCATAGATAAAGCTCACTGAGCAGATGCAGCTTCAACATTAAGCAGGCAAGAATTTCAGGTATGCTTTCCTAAGCCTTATTAAAAGAGACTTGAATGTTCACTGCCAGGAGGAAGGAAGGCTTATAACTGCTTCAAAGTGGCAAATAAGGTTCAAATTCTGCCACTGGTTGCACTGATCTCACTGGTATTGGTCAGGTAGCACCAGTATCAAACCAGGTGAGTATAGTTGCAGCCCCATTCTTCCACTACTAGCCCTCAGAAACAGATTGCAATGCAGTAGCAGCTGAATTGTTTTATGATAGAATGCATAAAAAAGTATAAAGCCAACAGACTTTATAGTCTGGAAAAATTACAAGGCGGCTCAAGTTCTGAAAAGAATTGGGAGCTTTAGTGTTTTGTCCAGACTGAGATATTTCTGACGGTTGAGAGCTCCACTGGATGCTGAGATCCTCTCTCACAAATATAAACCTTTACTTTGAAATTCACAGATGGACATTCCCAAATCAAGACATATTTTCAAATGTCTTTGCCAGACATTTCATTTTGCTCTGTTCTTTTCCTAAGCCTGACAACTACGTGTATGCTTGCAAGCGTGCAGATACACATTTGTGCAGGCTGTAGACAATACATAGCACATAATAATCACATTGAATTATTTGTGTTAGAACATCCTATCCCTTCATATTTTAGAGATTATTTTTTTCATATATGTAGACAGATGGACCCTTTGCTTCAGGTCAGTGTTTGAGGAGCTTTTATTTACCACAAAACTGTTCATCAGTGTACAGCAAAGGTATTGGCCATGTTAAAGCACTTAGCAGGGAGGACAATGTAAAAGTTCCTTTCTTCCAACCTAATCCAACAGAAGAGAAACTTCAGGTGAACTTTTTAAGGCTTCATTAACAGTTTAGAGAAAATTTGGGTTAATTCACCCATCCCTTGAGCACTCCTTTGAGGTAAAAGAAAAACCAGTGAAAACTTCTAGCACTTATAAACATCATTTTCAAAAGATCAAAGTGCCCTTAAGAGCTAATAATCATGTAAAATATTGCATAGGGAACCATGGACTCCGTGATACTTTTCTCTTAATTTCTTGAGATGGCTAGCCATACAAAATAAATAGAAAAATGGCATTAATCTGTTGTGATATTTTTCCCACAAGCCCATTTACTTAATATTTTCTTACTGCAGGAGCTGTAAAACGAAGATGTTTATAGCTTGTCTAAAGCTCAGTAAGGATGATGATTCATCTCTAGAACAAATGTTTGGACATAATAAAAAGGAAGATTCAAGAAATGACGTCTGCCCTGATACTGGTCCTTTTGTGAAGGGAGCTGTCCCCACCTCCATCACCAACCGACAGCTCACTGTATCACTGGTGAACTCGTTTTCTAGATTTTCCTGGCACATGTAATGTGTAGTGTGATAAGGCTTCCTTACATGAGATAATAAAATTTGCCCTGGTCTGCACTCTGGCACTGAGACATACAGACGCACAGTAGCCCTTTCTGTGCCTAGCCTCCAAAAGAGGCTAAACTGCCTTTTGGGAGCTGCTAGCTCCTGAGTCATGTCCAAGAGTTGGCTGAGAGCTGTTATTTGCTGTGGGTCACAAGCGTGCTGTTTGTGGGCCCTCACAGCAATAACAGTACAGATAATCATGTACCTGTGCCCAAGGACCTTCTCTGGTAGTCTTTAATTTCCTCACATAAATGGAGCCCTACTTTGCCCAAGTTCATCAACTTTTTTTGCACCTTGGAGAAGCGTAGATTTCCAACGGTTTCCCAGTTCTGACCACCTCACAGTAAGGCTGAATCTTTCTATGTGGTAAATAAGGGCAGTGATACAGCACTGTCAAACATCATGTCCATAAATAAGCATCACACCCACAAAAAGCGTTAGCAATTGCCCATGAGAAATTGAGAACAGTAAACATCAAAGTAAAGCACTTTAATTAAACTTCTAATATATTTGAAAGCTCATTTTGTAAAGAAATGGCTGGATTGCAAGAACACATTAGATGATGGAGGTAATCCAATGGAAGAGAAGTTCTGTGCTCTTAATGGAAAAAAGAAACAAAAGCTCTTAATTGGAAAATGGTAGTGGCAGTAGTCACACATACTCTGTCTGGCTTAGCAAATAATTAGTTGTTCTCATCTAAATCACAAGACCAGTAAAGATTCAAAATAAGAACGTGCCTCAAAGTTTTCCAGGACCATGGTAGTAAGTCCTTACCTGCTGAGAAATCTTGCAGATCCTACTTCTAGGTAGGTATATTTGCTGTATTTCAGATCATATGTGTATATAAATATATACTGAGGTCTGAGGTCTTATTTAACTATGTTTCTTTATCTTCTACATGCAGCTATACAAATGAAAATAAGAGAGAGACTAATTTCAGTGTTGGCCCTCATCATTAATCTGACACTCATAAGAATGCTTTTCAGAGTTTCTTTCAATACATATCTTCCTATTAATTCACAGTATCTACTGATCCAGGAAGTCCCTCAGGGTTTCTTAATGTATTTAAGTCAACACATGGTTTACTAAGCTCAATATTTTAAAGAATCTTCCAGAAATGGGTATATCACAAATTGCTTTGCTAAGGAGATAGTGCAATGTTAATGGGAGCCCATAGAAAATCACTTCAGCTTATTAAGCATGGACAAATTGAATTCTGGACACATGAAAAGTTGATGAGTAACATTACACTAAACATTGAAAAGTAAGCCATTGTGATTGAGCATTATGAAGACAACAGTATTATCTGCAGAAATATCAGAAGTTACAACTCTATTATGAAAAAACCTATCCTAATTAAAAGTGTTACAAATTGCAAGCATTTTCACAGCGTCTAACATATTTAGACTCCTTGCTCTCTCTTCCATTCTATCCAGCTTTCTTTACCCGTTCTCTATACTGTGTACTCTTCAAGTATTGCGTTGCCATCAGCTTGGTTTTTCCATCTGACCTGCCTGGTCAATGGCCTAATATGGGAATTCTCTTCTTTGTCTTGATAAATAAGGAACGATCATCTGTCTCCCCAGTTCACCTCCTGCTCAACCTTTTCTCTTCCTTCTGTTACCACAGGCTCAAGGAGTTCTCCAGACCTTGGCTTTTTCCACTTGCACTTCTATTTTCCCTCTTTCCTGCTGCAAGGTCTGTCCCCAAATCCACAGTACATTCTCAACTTCTGTTTCCATTAGTCCTGCACTCTCCAGTCTGGTTAAATCCCTTCACCCTTAATTTGTTCTCTTTTCTCTTCTCTTCTCTTCTCTTCTCTTCTCTTCTCTTCTCTTCTCTTCTCTTCTCTTCTCTTCTCTTCTCTTCTCTTTCTCTTCTCTTCCTCCTTTCTTCCTCCTTCATCCCTCATTAATAACAGTAAACTAAACCTTTAAATGAATTCCACATCTCCAGAGCTGACTACTTTTCGTTATCTTTAATTCAACTTTTCAATCATCTTTTTCCTTTCCTCTTTCATTTCACCCTTCCCAACCCAGCTTCTCTCATTGCGCAGAATTTTGCTAGCTTATTTGGAATGAAAATTGAAATTTATTTTCAAAAATTCTTCCCATCTCAGATTTCTCTTCACCTTCTGCAGGACATGTAGGACACATAATCTGCAAAACTCATTCTAAGTAAATAAGCATTTCATCATTAGTTTCTCCTAAACTTATCTCTTGATCCACCCAGTACTCTATTGCTCCTTTTTTATTCTTTCCAATTTTCACTTTCCTCGGGATTCTCTGCCTAACCATATAAAGAAGTCTCTTTAAAAATGAACTGCTCTTGACTACACTATACCCTCTACCAACCATCCCAAACCTCTCTTGTGTCTGCAAAAAAACTCTCCTGATTGAGTTCAGTCTCAAGTCTTTCTTCACTTCTTTCTCTCGCCCTCCAATGACAAAACCACATTTTTAATAAAGTCCCTCATGTGCCATTCCTGCCAAAAGCCAGAACTTTGTCATACTCCCTAACCTGCCTGTAAGACTTCTCCTCTTGAAAATCTGCTCTCCATGGCCTTTGTTTGACTCATTCATATCTGGATTCTCCTCTTTTCCCTCTAACTGCACATTCAGCGTATCTTTCAAAGGATTTTCCTCATTCTTCCCTCTGGTTTTCTACAGAAGTCTTCTACACCTGGACCTTGTTTCTGCTTCTTTTCATGTCATTTCCAGATAATTCATTTACAGATAATTATACAGATAATCAGATTCTAGATAATTTCATCTGCAAAATAAATAAATAAAGTACCTGCTCCATGTTTCAGCCATCTGCTTAAGAGTGGCATGGTCAGAGTAGGGCTCTTCATCCTTCCCTCTGATATTTTTCCCTTTTCCCCATCACTACGGAAATACCATTGTCCTGCCTCTTCTCTGGCTCCTCAGGTCCATAGCCATAGCATATCCTTTAGCTTAATCTCTGAGAAATTCTGACTGCCTCTTTTTGCATTACATTTAAGACAGTGTTTTATTCTCATTCATAACCAAAAATACTCCACCAGGCTCTCACCACCTCCCCTCTTGACTAACATCATCTTCTACAAATTTGTTATGTATAACATTCCTACCTATTTCCATTCATAACGTTACAGTGAAGAAAATTGTCCTAGCCTTTTGCTTTGAGCATGTGATTTCACTGTTCACAGCCTTCCCCCTCTTCATTCACACCAAACATCAGCTTCTTGTCTTCATTCTTCACAGCTTGTCTCCACAGTATTTATCATCTTTCATGTACTATAAGTGACAGTAACATTTAACACCCATTCCCACAGCACACTTGTCAGGAAGAGACATTCAAGGCCAAAAACAGAAGAGAGGTGAGTTAGCATTCCTTGCAAGAAGCTGACAGTGTGCCTAAGCACCAACAGAGCCACTTATATTGACTTTTCTGTTGAGGAAGGGAATTTACTCATCTGTAGCCAGGGATCTGAATAAAAGCTTATTTCTTGTAAGATAAAATAGAAAGAATGCAGCCCTGCTGAAGGAGCCTCAGAATAGATGGAAGAATGCAGTGGATTCCAGGAGCTACGTGCAAAGAACTACCAGGCTGACATTGACAGAATCATAGAATCATGGAACCATTAAGGCTGAAAAAGATCACTAAAATCATCTAGCTCACAAACTATCCTACCATGCCTACTAACCATGTCACTTAGTGCCTATCCACATATTTCTTAAACACCTCCAGGGACAATGACTCCAACACCTCTGTGACCAGTCTGTGACACTGCCTCAACACTCCTGAGAATAAATTTTTCCAAACATCCAACATGAGATATGGTCAGTGCCCAGTTATAAAATATCCCTCACTCATCAGAAGCAAGGCTGAAGAAGTAAAATGGCTGAAACTCCAACACATGCTGGTTGGATAGGGCTCAGGTACAGAACTCTATAACAGATTATTCCAAGAAATCTCCACATACTTGTTATAGCCAGCAGGCATATTTTTTTCCAGGGTCAGAACTGAGTCAATGTCTACAACAGAAAAGATCTTACAAAAACTGTTCTCCAAAGCAGTTAGCACATGGGCCTCCCAGTCTTTATTTGAAGCTGTTCCCCTAAAACTATTCATGAGGGTCAGTCACCAGGCATGGAGACATGACGTAGCTGAGAGAAGGGGAACTCCATTCATCCCAGCCCATTAGAGCTGAATAGCACTGTGCATTGCAGCCTGTCCTCTCCTTCCTCCCCAATTGCTCACACCAGTTCTGTTCACCTGCCTGGACTTCAGTCTCTACTGCACTTCTGGGGAGACATTCATCTTGAGGGCATCTGCCCTTGATGCTCCTGGCTGAATAGGAAGACTTTATACCAGTAAAAGACAGCATTAGAGACTTTGAACTTTTTATTCTATAAATGTCATTTAACTTTGGAAATTTTCCAACATAAAATCTTATTGGCTTGACCACTAATAACAAATTATCTAGGCATTTGAGTTATCTAAGCCTCGTGCACAGAAACAAGCATTTTGCCCAAAAAGAGATTGAATAAATCTCAAAGTTTTTCCCTCCTTCCATTGAGATGGTTGTTTTCCATCGATTTTCACTCTTTCCAATATGTGTATCTTTTAGGATATAATAGAAACTAGGATTATCCTGATGGCATCTGAAGGGCCTCAATTTCAAGTGGAGGAGCCATATCTGTTTCAGTAAAATCTACATCCCCTCAGAAAGTCAAAGGAAGTTGTTTATAAAGCCACACTTGATAAAAAGGAGAAAAGAATGAGCAAATCTCCATGACTGTGCCTTCACAGGGTGGTTGGGCCCCTCTCTGACTTCAAAAGGTGTCTGCAGGCTTCTTGTACCCTGCAGAGGTGACTGCCGGAAAGCCAGGTGCAGCGTGAGATCTGGCCAGTTGTAAATCCAGTGCCTGTGATCAAAGCCGAGCTGTGGTGCTCCAGCTCATGCAGGGTGTACCTGCAAAGCTCCTGCCTTCCCCATTCTCCTGGGTGATAAGTGAAATTGCATGAAAACAGTAGGACTTCACGCCCCTTCTGCAACAATATTGTAGCACTCCTGACTTCAGAGGTCTTCTTGGATTGAAACATTATTTTTCAGTTATATCTTCTACTTTACAGGGTGACCAGGAGGATTTATCACCAATTTAGTGTGCAGAGAAAAGGGGCAGGGGCAGTAGACTATCAGCATTAAACCATTAGATGGGAGTGCATTCCCCATGAGCCCAGTGCCTTCAGGAAAGCAGAGGGCATCCCTGCAAAGATCCTTACAGCATGTGAGCCAAGAAATATGTCTCACTCAGGGCCCTTCTCACTGCTGCAAGAGCTATGAGGGCCACACATCATTTGAATGGTGTGTTTAATTGGTTGGGTTTCATGCTGGGTTGCTTTTGTTTTGAAATCATAAAAATCATGCAAACTCCCTGCATTAAACTGACTTAATAAATTGTGTCTTCATTCAGACAGTGAGTTGTGAGAACATGTTGCAGAAGAAAAGATTGGAAATGAAGGAAAGAAAATAATAAATAGAAAACTGAACTAAAGAGAAACTGAATGCAGGGAATGAGTTAATCATCTTCCTCATAGGGCCGTTAAAACTGAAGGAAGATTTGAAGGCACTAACAGAGCTAACATTCTGGAATGTAAAATAGCATTCGTACTGCACAGCTCAATACCATGCTAGGAATCAATATTCTCTGAAATGCAGGAGAATTTAAGAAGGTCTTTGTGCTGTGTAATCATGATCCTCTAGATAGCACTTCCCCATGGGAGTCATAGGCTGAGAGATCCTTATTGGAGGGCTGACAGATTTTGTTCTTCACAAATATGAAAGTTCTCTCAAGTCAAGAGCACAATAATGGGGAAAGACATATTTCCAGATCCTAGATTCATTAAAGCCTGAAATCTGTACCAAGGAGCATGGTACAGCTCTCCACATGAGCAGACCATGGATGGCTGGACCAGCAGAGATGGAGGTGCTGTGGTGTGAGGTCCCTGGCTTGGCTTGATGGAGTCTGGATTTTAGATTAGGTGTTAGGAAGAAATTCTCTACTCAGAGGGCAGGGAAGCACTGGCACAGGTGCCCAGAGAAGCTGTGGTGCCCCATCCTTGGAGGCACTCAAGGCCAGGTTGGATGGGGCCCTGGGCAGCTCAGCAGCTGGGTGGCAGCCCTGCCCACGGCACGGGGTGGGACTGGGTGGGCTTTGAGGTCTCTTCCAAGATAAGCCATTCTGGGATACTATGATTCTATGATTTATTTCATTCAGGGCATGGTTTAAGCTCTGCTGATAATGTCAGCATTTCTCCAAGGAGTTTCAGAGGCCAGTCAAGTCGCCATTGAGGGCCTGACTGTGGCTTTGTTTTCATGTCTACATTGGAACTTAGTTTACATTTATTGTCTGCAGTGGCATACGTGACCTCAGAGATCCTTTATAATTAAGAAGACATTATTAATGCAAAAATGAGCTCCTCATCTGCTCTTCTTGTTTGTGCAGTTCCTAGTGGAATGGGGGTTTCAACCGTGGCTGAGCTGCTAGTTGCTATGGCAATACAAGCAATAAATAAATAGTAAAAATAAAACATTGGAATAAAATATTCTGATTCTGCAAGCATGTTCTCTAGAATAGTAATAATGGCTCTTCATACAGCGTAGTGCTTCTGAGAAACATCTCCATGCTGGGGTGCCCCAAAACATCTGTTAGCAACATTGTGCCTTACATACCCCTTTGTAATGCAGCTCCACCACGTACTGCTGCAACTGTGTTGATCAGGGCTTTGATTCTCTGCCACCAGAAGTGTGTCTGGGAGTGTGTCTGTCTGTGTTTGTGTCTGTGTCTGTGCGTGTGCACGTGCTGGAGCCAGGCAGACCCAAACTGATGACACTGCACAGGTGAAAGATGAGCTGAAACTTCATGGACATCTCTCTCTCAACAATACTGCAATATATCCTCATTTAAATGAAAATCCCTTTACACTTCTCTAAATCATGTGCAAGAAGGTCCCAAAATAGCTCTAATTTGCATTTATACTCACTTTAAATAAAATTTTTATTTATGGTATAAAGAAGAATTAAGCTCACTGAGCCAAGATGGAATTTTGCAAAATAAAACTGTAAATCACGAGTCATTTTTAAAAGTATCACAGAAAATTGATTCTTCCTGAACAACCTCAAAATTTCAAGTTTTCACTCTCTTTTTTTTTTTCTTTATGTGTACAAATATTCAATTCTATTATAGACAGACATACGAATTCTGGAAACTGAAATCCTGCAGAAAAAAAACAGATGGTTTCTTCCTGCTTTAAAAGAAAAAGAAGCAAATCCTGGTGAAATCTGATGTGTCTGGTTGTTTGTTTGCTGAAGCAAAAATTATATTTGCTTCTGTAAGAATGTAATATAACTACATGTGTAAATAAATAGATATGTGCACATGTGTGCATTTACTGCATAGAAAGTGCTGCGAGGTATGCTTATAAAAATAAAGAAGTACAAACCTTCATCCTTGAACAGTGACAGATACACCTGATTATATCCAGCAATGGTGCTGGTCACTGAAATGCATAAGTATATTTTTGCCTGTTGACACATCTCTAAAAGAGGAGAAAAATTAAATGTTATAAACAGAAAGTGTAAACCTTGCTGGCTTGCAAACAAAAAAGGTTAAATCCACAAGGCTCAGAGGTAGTACAAAGACTTGATGATATTGTGCAGAAATGAAAGAAGCTCATATTTCCAGCAACAAATCTTGAAAAATGAAGTTGATAACCCTATGCATCTTCATGGCAATATACTTCTTCTGCTGTTTTCCAAATCCTCTGATTTCAGAAGATTTTCTCCTCCAACTCACTGTTTCAAACTAGTAGAGTGCAATATGACAGTACAACATAATGTCCTGTGAAAGAGAACATCCTGTAGGAGAAAGGCAGTGTGCAGTTCAGCCACAGCCAAAGCAAGGTTCTGCTCTTTTGGGGTCAGTGGTTTATTAAATATCCCTCTGACTTTATCACAGGAACATAGCTGTCCAAACATGCAAACAGAGGTCATCAGTAGGATGTGACCCACATCACCTCAGCTCACAGCTTAACCCCTGGCTTCTGCCCCATTCTGTGTTCTGCATGGGTGAGACCCTCCTAAGCAGGTCTGTCTGTTGGCATCCTGCACAGTAAGTAGGTGAGATAATAATAAACAGACCAGGCATTTAGATACGATAGGCTTTAGATAATTGAGTGAATGCCAGCCCACAGACAATTGCTGTATGTTATAATACAAAGAGGCACTGGTGAACTTCAAACCTCTGTGCCACAGGGCAGGAGGTGTAGGAACGCAGTACTGGGCACCAGGCCACCTCTCCCTCCTGGTGGCTCCAGCCCTCCACATCAAACCCTAGGATATACCAGTCACCGACCTACAAAGCAGAATTTTCATCACAAGCACAAAGGTCCAGGAGCAGCAGCTGTCTAGCAAATTGTCTCTGCTTCCACTCAGATCAAAGAGATGAGTTGCTTTTTAATTGCACACTTTCTATGCCAAATTTTATCTAAAATAGTCTTTTGATTTATTTCCAAAGCAAAATCCAGGGGAGATCTGAGCAGGCAGAATGTGGTAAAAGACAAACCTAATGCTTCTTCTCTCCATCTTCATAGTCCAAAAGTGGAAAAACAGTCAGTATTGATGGTTATTGTGTAAAATTATGAGTTAATGTACAATATCAAACCTATGTCATTTATTCTTATTAAACCTAAAAATACGTGAGTAAAAGAGGATCTACAGTTTATGCAGAGTTGAAATAATGAATTCAAATGACTTTTGTGTTTATCTTTATTTAGACTGTAACTTGAATTGTAAGACTAAGTTTGCTTACTTTTTGCCTTTTATGTTGCTCAGGTCATAGCTTACCAATCAGCCACTCACCCTTCTTCTATACCACCACTGCTGCACTAATCCACCAAGAACACTTCCATGTTCCCCTGTTGAGATTTCATTAAGTTGAATTGCATTCATGCTCAATATCACTATATATAAATGTAACTCTTTTAAGTAAATGCTCCTAAGAACCTTAAAAATGATCTTTTTTTCTGACTTGAAAATGTAAGAACAAGCACCCAATCTGATACGAATTGAACCTTCTTCTACACCAATGACTGTATATTCATTACTGAATGAAGTACACTCTACGGCCAGCTTGGTTTTTCCCAAAACAGTGTTGGTATAAGGTACCCAACAAAGCGATATGTCTGCCCACCAGGACAACTGGTTTTGTGTACTTCCCTACCAGAAATGTTCTCAGTGCTGAAGCACAGCTCCTTGTCAGTCCCAACTAGTTTTTCCTGGCCACGTGTGCTGATACAAATGGACTCTGCTTGTTGGGTCAAGACCTCTTTCCTGGAGGCCTCCTCTTACTCAGCAGTACCATTTCCCTCTTTGAGCCACACAACAGAGCTCCTGCTGAATGCACAGAGTCCCACTTCTCTTCACTCATGATCCTTACGGTGTATTTGTCATGAACATACCCTAATGGCAGGACAGGGGGTATGCTGTGAAAGCACTGCTGGCAATTATTTCTCATCATAGGGAAGGACACAGCCTGTTATTTTAGTCTTTGTAAACCCATCTGGACATCTTCAGCTCACCAGATTTTTTTCTGATTAAGGCAGCCAGACTCTAACAAACTCCTGCTGGCTTATGTCTTTCCCTGCAATGCAAAGCATCTCAATTGCAAGTAGTCAAGGAAAGGCAGCAGCAATTCTCTGCCCCTTTTACATTCCTGCAGCAGAGAGCCTGGGCTGATTGCTCCACATGCAGGAAGCCATCAAAACTCAGGGGGAATTTTGTACTTGAAAGGGTTTCAGTTGTGGACTGAAGCAAGCATCAGCAGCTCTCAGTGAGCTTCAAAGAAATAATGGGTGCACAGAATATCTGATGAAGAAATGATGAAGTACATATGACATTGATAGGGTGCTCCACATCTTGGAAGGTATCTGTTTATGCCTAGGTGGTTATGCTGGTTTATACACAAAACTGTGTGTTATATACATGTGAAAAGAGAACTGTCCAAGATAAAAACAGACAAAATAAAACTACAGATTTTGACCAAACTGGTGAAAGTCACAAACTGGATAAAAAAATATTTGATTTTTCTGATGATTCAAGGTCATCACTGGAAGTTCTCAAGCAAGTTTTTGAAGCAGTTGAAGCAAGAATTCACACACGCAGCTTTGTGTTACAACAGTATCCAGAAACATTGTTTGATTTAGTTAGGGTTTGCTTGCAAAAATTCACTCTGAAACTTCAAACACAGGCACTGGAGTTGAATGGAAAGCAAAACCAAATTAGTATGCAGTGCTTTATAGTGCTGCTTGTTCTAGAGGCATTGTTATAGAAACAAAAGTCAAAATGTACCTGATACATACAAATTGTCTGCGCTGAATATAAAGTGAAATATTTTGTAAGCCATAAAAAGAATTTTAAAATGCTCTGAAGTGTAAACAAGACTGGACAGAAAAAAAATAGCTTAGATACGATATGAGATTTTTAGTGAGAAAAACCTGGTTTGGAAGAGTTTTCTTGTTCTCCATTGATTTTTAGTATGAGGTTGCAAAAAAACAAGCTGTTGCATATGTCTTGTCTGGCAGTATACATGAAATGAAACTCTGACAAGTTACTCAAAGTCTTTATAGGAAGTTATGTATATAGCAGTGTAATTTATCCAACAGCAAGAGCATATCCTGCATAAATAAAATGGGGCATTGATTGCCAATATAAAGTCAAAACTAAAACATAAAAGTGAAAAACATAAGAGCTACCAGTGGCAACTCGTGGTAGGTCTGTTACACAGGAATTTAAACGCAGGTTACAGCATAGCACGTCCTTCATTTACTGAAGGCTAAATGTTCATTTCAGCAAAGGCATTTCTTCCTTGTGTCCTAATTTGTAGACTTATCTTGTCCTGATGACCACCACCAGAAACAAGCAGCTGGGTGAGACATTTGTCTTGGTCTGTGCACAAGCTCAAGCTATTGCTGCTAGAGCTGAGCAGAAAATTTACCTATTTCTCACAGTTCAAGTGTAGAGGAACCAAGTTATTCTTCTTTGGTGCCTTCTCAAGGTGGAACAGCCTTCAGATACTCTCTGTTACTGCCTCACACTCCCAGGATGTGCCCAACTGTTCCCCATACAAAGCATTTATTGCTATTTCAAGGCTATTTTTCTGCCTAGCATCTACTTACAGCAGGGGAATCTAGCAAAATCCCACTGGTATGTGTTTTTGCTGTGATATCAAGCATCTTAATTTCAGTCAGAAATGTTTCACTGAGGAATCAGAGGACACATTATACCCGTTTTATCGGTACACAACCCCAGTCATATGTGTGCCCACAGGAAGAAATGTTTCCCATGCAGAGAATGACTCAGACTAGGTCAAAGCAGAGACAGAAGGAGAGTGGAGAAAAGTGAACAGTAACTGCAGTGTACAAAAGGTGGCATTTATCTTACTAGAGCGACAGCTGCTCATTCTGAAATTAGCAGGATGTTTTGTGATTTTCTGACACTGAAGCCCACCTTTCAGGAACCACTGATAAAGAATATGAAAAGACTGCACATGTTGAAAAAGTCATCTTTAACAAGATAGGTCAGATTCTGATGAAACTTGCTCACACTGAAAGGCATTTTACTTCTGGTCTTAGCTTGACTCACTTTAACACCATCGTTATTAGTGAAATAAGGCTTAGTTAAGTACTGGCCAATGGTGCACTGCAGTTGCACTCCTGTTGGGTGCTGATAAATGATAATTAATAGTTATCCATCTTAAGACAAATTTCAATATTTTTGGCTTCTCCAAGTGCCCAACTCCACTGGTTGGTGATGATAGCATGGGGTTCCCCTGCAGGACTGTTATAAAAACTGATCTTAATGATTGATTTCACCTCACCATTGCATGGTACCTCCAGCTGTGGTAGGGCTCAGGAGCACAGGCTGCAATAACTAGCAGGCATGGAGCTGACTCTCTGTTTATAAGATTAAACAATGACTAAGCTTAGCAAGAAGCATAAACAGTGTTGTAATAATGCTGTCATTGCAGCATAACTAGAATAAAATGAAACTCTTATAAAATATAACTGCTTTTTATTATAGCAAAGTCAAATGTAATCAGAAAACAGCTTCCTTTTGGTATAAATGCTCCACCTGTCCACATACAGCATGCTACATGAAGTCCCTGGTTTAATCACTTCTTAGTTGTGATATGACTCTTCCCTGATGCAAAACACAGTAATGAACCCAGCCAGCTAGGGAAACCAGGAGCCACTGAGCAAGCATGATCTTAAAGAGTCTGGAACAGTCTAATTGTTTGGATTTTTTTAGGTATTTATTGACCCAGGGGGAAAAAAAAAATCCATAGAAGCTGTATGAAAGCAGATAAACAATTTTATTCATATAAGAAAGGAATTGTGGCTTGTAATAGCCATCCATCAGGCTGTAATGGGGAAAGGCTGCGAGTTTTCCTCACACTTTAGGTCCCAGCCCAGGCTCTGGCACAGAGGAGTCAATCTCGGAAGTCACTGATGGAAAAAGAGATATAGTCTTCTCTTCTTATGTCTTGGAGGCACCTCCTGGAGAAGGAGCAAGATGAATTTCACACGAGTTGTGTTGCCACATAACCTTCATGATTCCCTTGATCTGACAGGAATGTCACTGACGCACAGAAGGTCTAGGAAGGAGGGAGAGATGAAGAAAATGTACAGCTCTATTGCAGGCAGATAGCAACTGGAGATGGGCTGGGTGGAGTTCAGTTGGATTGGGTTGGCTTTGGTTGGACTGAGTTGGGTTATGTTCAGTTGGACTGATTTGGGTTGAGTTGGACTGGTTGGGTGGAGTTCAGTTGGATTGGGTTGGCTTTGGTTGGACTGAGTTGGGTTATGTTCAGTTGGACTGATTTGGGTTGAGTTGGATTGGATGGGCTTGGATTGGAGTGAGTGGGCTGGGATAGTCTGGCCCCACTCAGCTTCACTTGGTGTGTTTCTCTGTGATGGGGAGTGCCTCTTTTCTCAGGTATCGCTTGGGCTGACCTCATCTGTTTCATTTATGTTTTTTTGTCTTAACTCTCTGAAAACAGAGCTAGCACAAGGTGATACCTGCAAGGTCATAGAGTAGCCTGATTTGAAAACTAAGATTTACAGTGCAAAATCAGAGAACCAAGGATACATTAAAAAATCAAGTAAGAAAAGAAAAGAAAATGTGAATAAAGTGTCTTTTTTTTTTAACACAGAGAATGTTTGAGAAAAGCAGAGATGAAAAGGGAAAAACTTGGAGCCAGAAGATCCAAACTTCCCCTTGATTCTAATCTTAGCTCAGCCACTGGCCCACCGTGCAGATGACTCACTGCACTTCCTTGAACTTAAATCATTTCTCCTACAAAACTTGTTAAAGAAAGACGTCAGTGTAAATTAGATGTTGTATCTAAGTTTAGCTATGGCCGATACATAAATATTGTAACTTTAATGTGCTCCTATCATTTTTGTCTGATTTAGAAATATATGTATATACATACACATATGCCTGTGCATACATAGCAAGGGAGAGAAAGATTTCTTTGTGCTATTTTTATTATTTAATTTCCATATATTGTTATTTTGCTGGTGACATAGCAGCTCACAACTGATTAGGAGTTTAACCATTCTGAGTGCAGCTTGATTCCCACACCACCCAAGCACTCTTCATCCTCTCAAACTGTCAGTGAAGTTTCAATCCCAGGCAGGCGGTGGGAGCAACGGGAGTACACATTCAGCATATAACATACATGGTGGCTGATTTCTTGTGACACTAATCTTCACTCCTGAGGGAAAGGCAGACATTTATTCATAACTCTACCACTCAAAAGTATCCATCCTTCTCACCATTAAGATAAATGTCAAAACAGAGATCAGCCATAGGCTGAGTTTAGTCTAATCTGTCCAAAATGAATACAAATTTAGATCTGTTGTCAAATCTTGAATGATAAAGCCTTTAGCGTGGGCAACTATTTTCTGTCTGCCCTCTCCACGCTGGATATGCACTCTCAGAGGACCATATTACCCCTAAAAAATGGGTGGGATATGAAGCCAACAAACCTTTCCAATATGAGCAAAGAATCAGAGGAAAAAGCCCAAGACTTCCAGAAACGTGAAGCCAAGAAGAAGGAAAAAAAAGAATTTTTGGTAAAAATTTATCTTCCCTTTAATACTGATATTAAATTAGTGGGCAGTGAACTCCCAAACTGTTGATCCAGTAAAGGAGAAAAACAGGCTCCAATCTGCACATCGGTTTGAGGGATCTGTTGAAGATGGCGATGGGAATTCCCATTCCTGTAGAACTGCTCATTCCCAACCTCCTCCTCCTTTCTCCAGTTTGCATTTCCACACTGAGGATGTATCTGGGAGATCTTTCTTCATGTTGGATCCTGTCCTATCCAATTATACCAATACAGCTTCTCATCCCTGCTATTAAGATGCTGGACAACACCACAGAGGAACCAGAAATGGCTGCCCTTTTTCTGCCCAACTTTTGTCATTCATAATGCCCTAAATCTCCATGAGGTTCCTTTGAAGCAAAAGAGATGAAACTCATCTCAGAGCCCGAAGAGAAAGAGTTCTGTTTTCTGTGATCCACATAAAGGAATGTTGCTGTTTCAGAGATCAATGCAACCATCTATTTTAGACTCTTTTATCATTATTGAAGCCATAAAACAAACACTCTTGTATAAATGGCAAACATAGGATGCTTTTTTCCAGTGATTCTTAAATAACTTTGTTCAAAAATAAGTCCAATTTTTAGGCTTGGACGAACTTTCTGAACAACCACTTAACTATTTACTGCTAAAGATGCAGTCATTTTTTTGTTTATTTTGCCTTTAGCAGTTCGACCACTTTATTTCTAATGTCTGATATACCTGATATCCCTCCCATGTATTCCAGATACTCTTCTCTAGCTATTCCAGTTAAGTAAGTGACTACATTCAGTTTTAGCACAAAGCACTTGCAGATGTCCCACACAGGTTTAGAGACATGAGATCTTGGCTGTGCCAGGATGGAATTACTTCCATTAGCCTGAGTGCATATGAAGGAGATCTGGCCGGCAGCATGCCACCAGTCACCAGTCATCGCTGTCTTGGGCTTTGTGCTTAGTCTGGGCCTTCTCTGGTGTAACTACACAGATCTGCACTGGTTCTGGATGTGGCCATGCACAACAGTACAGCAATGGCATTACTGGCATGGGTCTGCACTCCCTGAAGGTGATTGGAATGGGATCCAGGTGACGATGAAGGTGACAGAACATGATGGCTGCGCAAGGACAAATGGATGTCTCCCAGAATTAGCTAGGGCCATAGTTTCTGGGTGTGTGTAGGGATCATCCAGAAAAGAAGTTACGTGTGGGGAAGCTACATGTGATCTCTCAGCACGATGAGAGCAAATGCCAAGAGAGCAAATGCAATGCTTTTAAGCAACCAGCAACAGCTGAGGAAGAAGAAGAAAAGCTGACGCTTTTCACCTCATTCTTGAGATGGTTGGTTTTGGGTTCTGCAACCTCTTTTAGTCTCAGCATTTCAAGGAGGGTATTAAAAAGTGAAAATGGTTGAGAAGTAACGCTAACTGTGAAGACATCCCTCGTGGTGAGCACTTAAATACCAGCCTTTCTACCTCAAAGGTAGAACACAGGAGAGTAAATCTCTGCCTGAGACTACCTATGTGGAGAGGAAAATCTCCAGGCATCAGAGATTCTTCAGCAGGCTGTGAGTATCCTGGACTCGAAAATGAAACAAACTGAAACAGGGCACAGAGAGCTAAGCTGCACCATTTAGAAGAAGTTATCCGGCAAATCTGCCATTTCTGCAAGTCTTGTAATCAATACTGCTGTCATAGAGAATAGCTCACTCAGAAATTAAATGCTAAATGAAGAACTCCATGAAATCCTATGCTCTGTATTATCTAAGATAGAGTAGATGATTGTAAGAGTCCCCTCGGGTCTTAAAAATCTATGAGTATTGTTAAAGGATAGGCATTTCTAGAGACTAAGCAAGATGTCCCTAAAATGTTCAGGATGTGCTTTCCTTGCAAGTTTTGCCTGAAGAATGACTAAATGATTTAGCCTAGAACTGGAAATAAGGTTGCAAAGCTATCAAGTAAGCAAGCCCCAGAAATATCCAACTTCCTGCTAAATTTCTATTTTCCTTAACTCCAGGTGAAAGCATATACAGCCAACAGAAAAACTTTGGGTTTAAAGGGGGAAGAGTAAATCTCAACAAGGGCACAGAGAAGAGGCCAGGTCTTCCACAGTCACATCTTGTGAATGACAGATATCGTCACACCTAGATGTACACCAGCGCTCTACAGAAATCTATTCTTTGAGGCTCCCCAGGTTCTGATGTCCTGCATAACCATGAGACACATGTGGTGTGGTGATGCATTTCTGCACTCTGAGACCTGGATTGTGCATCCTGCTTGGTTCAGCCTCCTTATTAACTAGCTGGAGTTTGTCATTCTGAATGTCAGGACAGTTTTATAATGTGGGGCTCCAAAATGACGTTGTCTAATCCTCGTTTCCTTGGGAGGCTTTTTTCTCCATTGCTGCAGCTAGCCACTATCAGAGCACAGAAAGCCAGGCATTCCCATAAAGCTCATGCTATATGGCTCATCACTGCAAAATATTTTCCATCATATCATTTCAAGTAGATGCTTAAGTCACTAGGAACATAGCTGATCCTCTTTATGGAGCTGTACTTCATTCAGTAAAAAGGGGTTTCAGGACCATCTCTGATATTCACAGCAGAACTTCCCTCTTCTTCACAGTTCAGCAAGGGTCAGGGCTGGGTAAGACCTTATTTTTTGCAGTTGGACCTGTTGCAAGTCTTGCAAGGCAAGGCTCAAACTGCCAGCATCAAGGAGGTGTTCAGTTTGAATCTCTTCAGCACATTCTCATTTCAGATGGGCAAGAAATATAGTGTGATTAGATTTACGAGCACCGCATATGTTTCTCTCCACGTGCTGCCTTTGGGAAGCAGTGTCTCAATTTTCCTACACTTTGAGAAGACACTGTCCTCCCCCTCCCTCCTAATAGACGCTTCTCGGCATCCTTCTCTGGGCCATTCCTCCCGTATCAGAGTTCTTACCCTGGCACTAATCCTACATGCAGGCCGCTGGCAGCTCTGATCTTCTGAGTTCTTTCAGTGTTTTTCCAGACAGACAGCAAAGTGCTGCTGTTGAATCTAAACTATAGAGTGAGCACATGGTGGGGAGGATATGACCAGTCTATGGCACATCCTGGAATTACTTTTTTTTTTTTTTTTTTGCAATAATTTGCTAGGAAGTTGTCATTTAATTCCCGTGCTTTAGCGTGAGCTTAGAAGGAAATAGAGTTTGATTTGAACTAAATTGCTGCTGCTTTCCAAGATCCTTGCATACAGCCACTGAGCTACAGTGCAAATAATAAACATCAGCAGCTGATGACAAACAAAACTAAAGGTTGGAGGTCGGATACCCCATCCTCCAGAGTGCTTGCAAATTGCCTTCACTCCCTTTGCAGCTGCCTGTCACTTCCTGAGACCCAAGCAGTGCTCGGTATGCAGCACAATCACTGTTAGGGCTGCAGAACACTGGTGCAGAGAATGATGCTACCACCGCCAGGCCAGGTGTGGATGCTAGGGGATGGATGCTCAGGGGATGGATGCTGGGGGATGGATGCGCTGAGCACAGATGCTAGGGGATGGATGCTAGGGCAATGGATGCTGGGGGATGAATACTCAGGGGATGGATGCTTGGAGGCGCATTGGCACGCACACAGCATTCATTAAAAGCGGATTAGGTGGAACAAACAGACCAATGCTGGAGAAAAGGAATGAATGCAGAGCGCAGGAATTGTTGGAAGAGTGGGTGACAGGAGCTGATTTGGGAAGCTGGGGCTCGGGTGGTGTGTGCGGAGCCGGGCTCTTTGCCTCGGCAGTCCCTCTTAATGAACCATCAGTAAAAACTATCAGAGGGTATTTGGTGACAGGAAGATTAACCAGGCATGAAAAGTTAAAAGAACACTGCTCAAAAGTGAGTTAATAATTTTTTTAGGATGAAAAGCAGCTTTCCCTGTTAGCCTCTGGGTTCCTCTCCCCCAAACATTAGACAAAATTGCATTGTTTACAAAAATTTATTAATACAAACTTTACACACTTTATATAACAGTTATCAAAGTCCTAGTTATAGATATCAGGTGCGTCATAATACTTTGCTGAAGTTCTCTTTATATCCATTTGCACACAAAATAAGTTCTCTGAGACTAACATCTACCTAAACTATCACTGTGTCTCAGGTCTGCTCGAGGCTCGGTAAGGCTGTTGGCGTTCCTAAAAAGTACACAGAGGATAACCGAGGTGATCACTTGGTGATGCTCGCAGCTAGCCACGGAACTCGAACGGAGAAGGTCAGAAACAAAACGTCAGGAGAGCCCTATGGCATCACACCACAGCCGACACGAACACAGCAAACTTTGCCCATCGCCAAAGAACAGAAAGAAGTACGACTAAAACGCAAGCCGATGTGTTGCAGCATCGTAGGGCCACTAGATAGCCATCCGTCAACTCGTGGCGATTGACAAGGTGAAGAGAAGGCACGAAAGCTGCAAAACCGCTCCCCGCGTCCCTCGGCCAAGCTGTGGGGCGGGCGGGACCGCGGGGTTCGGAGCCGGCCCGCCCCGTCGGGCCCTGCCCCATAGCGCAGCCCCGCAGCGTGCGGAGCCGGGGCCGCCCCCCGGGCTCGGGCGGTGCCTTTGGGAGCGGCCCCTCCGCGTCCTCCTCCGGAGCCCGCCCCGAGCGCTCCGCGGGTGCGCGCCGAGACAGGAGTCCGTACAGAGAGAGGTGGGGTGGAAATGGTTTATCTCGTTCGAAACCGGACCACAGGTGAACACTACACATTCTTGTATGACAAAAGGTCGGTTTTATGAAATCAATTTTACTAAGCAATAAGCCAGAATGTAGAAAAATACAATTTTACCTCCAAACTCAATAAACAAGGAACAAAAACGTTCGTCGTAGTGCATAATTCTTTAGTGGTAGCTACAACAGGGGTTCCTAGACTTGTACAACAGAGCTTGCATAAAACAGAACAAAGGAGTGAGAGAGCGTTCACAACCGTTTTGTCGGGTATTTTTTTTTTTCCCCAAAAGAACATAACCCGAAAAGGTGACTCGGGCGGCTTAACAGCGCTCGGGAAGTGCCAAGAGAGGGGGAGAGGCGGGAGGGGCTGCGGGAAAAGAGCAAAACAATCCAAGGAAAAGAGCGACTCCGACCGACAAACGCACAGGCGAGAGCCTCGCTGGCTGCGGGGGGGGGGGGGGGGGGAGAAGGGGGGGAAGCACGGAGTGCAGCTCAGAGCCACACGCGGCGCTTCGCAGCCCGCACCGGAGAGGGAGCGGGGCCGCTCCCTCTGCCCCGCACGGCACCGCACGGCGCCGTGTGCGCTCCACCCGCAGCCGGGAGAGCGGTGCGCTTGGCACCCGCCGTCCTCGCTGCGGGTCGGCATCGGGGGGCTTGGGGTCTGATTTTTGGTTGTTGTTTTTTTTGTTATTGTTGTTGCTGTTGGTTTGCTCGTTTAGCTATTCTCCCTCCGATAGGCACAATTTGCATCGAGCTGTTGCTGAATCCTCCTCTGCGCTCATTGCTCGAGGAGGGACTGATACGAATAGGACCAGAATCAAAGAAAAAGGGGGAAAAATAGAGAGAGAGATCGAAATCTCGAGGCCGGGGGGACCCCATCCTGCTGAGCCCTCCCTATGCACAGCGGCACACGGTGAGAACTGAGGTCTTCGCCCCCGTGGCGAATAAAAACAGTGCCCTTTTCGTTTCCGTTACAAAAATAGGAGCGCTGTTCGAAGAGGTGATTGTCTTTTTTCGTCTATTTATTTTCTATAAAAACATAAACAGCTCAGGCGAACTCTCGTCCTGGTGCAACTTGGTATGAAGAATCGCTCTTTAGCATTCGTAGCAGTATTTATATATATATATTTATATCTCATATATAACTCAAGGATTGGTCCACAAAGTAGATCTGTGCGTTTCTCTAGTGCTTTCGTACAAAAGAAAAACCATATTATTATCAAAATATTCATTTAATGGCTTTACTTCATACATAAATACATGTTTGGGGAACACGGGAGCGGCGGTCTTTCCGTCACTTTGGAAATGACTTTTGTTTGGGTTTGGGTGGTTGGGTCTCTCTCTCTCTCTCTCTCTCAATCTCTCTCTCTCTCTCTCTCAGGACTACGCACGGCAGCGGCGGTTGCTCATCGCTACAAATACGCTACTCGGCGTCCTTTGTTTTTAACTCTTTGTTTATACCTTTTCCCCAGGACGGCCGCTAAGTATTTCTTGACAGCCATTTGTTTCCGGTAGCGGCTGTAGCTGTCCGTGAAGATGCCGTCTATGTGCCTCTTGCTGAGCGGTTCCGCCTCGTCCCCCAGGCCGCTGCTGACACCGCTGCAAAGCACCGAGAAGGACACAACCATCAGAAGGAGCCCTCCCTCTGCGCCCCAACCCCAACCCCGGCCCTAACCCCCAGTCCCGGCGCCGCATCGCGCGGCAGACAAAGGGCGGGGCGGTGCGGAGCGAGGCGTCTCCCCCCCGCCATGCATTGTGCATCGCGTTCCCGGAGGGGTTCGCTCCGATGGCACCACCCGGGGCTGCCCCGCGGGAGGGACGGCCGAGCCCCGGGTGCGGCTGGTGCTCGCTCCGGCAGAGCACCGCGGGGAAATGGGGCCGCCCCGCCCCGGCCGCCGCCCGCCGCGCTTTGTTCGCTCCCGTCCCCGCCGCAGCCCTTACCCGACCCGCTTGGCCATCAGGGAGTGCAGGTATTTCCTGGCGGACAGCTGGCCCAGGACTTTCCTGTAGGCTTTGCTGAAGATCCCATCGGCGTGCCTGCCGGGGAGCACGGCCCGTCAGCGCCCGTCCCCGAGGCCCGCCCCGCGGCCCTGGGCCGCCGTCGCCCGTCCTCCCCGCATCCCCCCGGCCCCGCTCCCCGCAGCACCGCGGCCCTTCTCCTCCCCACCCGGCACCCCGGCCGGAGGTACCCACCCCGCGCCCGGCTTCTTCACCCCTCCCCGGCTCCGCGCTGGCCAGGTGGGTCGGCATTACGATTATTTTCGCCAGTTGGGTGTTTTCCCTTTCCCCCCGCCCCGGCCCTATCCGCCGCCCCGCTGTCACCTCTTTCCCAGCGGGTAGTACAGCGCGTACACCTCGCCCAGCGCGGACGGCGGCCCCGCCACCCCCAGCGGCTCCTGCTCGTAGGCGAAGTCCTGCAGGGTGTTCCCATCCTCGTCGTACACCTCCTCCTCCAGCCTGCAGTAAGCACGGGCGGGGCTCAGCCGGACGTCCCCAGCCCCGTCCCCGCCGCGGGACCGTGCGCCGACGGAACGGGGCTGAGCTCGGCCCCACCGGGCTCTTCCCCGCGCCCCGCTCCTCCCCGCCGCGCCCGGAACCGGGGTGGGGCCTGCGCCCGCCGCTGGGTTTCGTTGAGCGGTTCCTCTGCCCTTCGGGATCTCTCCGCTTTGCCCCCGCCCCAGCCCCTCCCCGCCGCTTTCCCTGCGGTACGATGTAGGTCACGGTACGATCCGGGCGGCTATTTTTGTCTGGGAGCTTTAGCGGAGGTATTAATAATAGATGCCGCTAAAGTGTTCGGCTCCTGCTAATAACGGAGCTGAATGGAAGGAGCCGGCGGGAGGGAGCTGGGGGCCTCCCGAGCCCCACGGCTGCTGCTTCCCGGGGGGAGCCCCGCCAGAGGCATCCCACAGATGGGACTCCGTAGAGGGCACCCCATAAAGGACATCCCGCAAAGGAAACCCAATAAAAGGTGCCCCACAAATGGCATCCTATAAAGGGCATCCTACGAAGGACATCCCCCAAATGATACCCCACAGATGGCATGGCACCCCGATAAAGGACACCCCACAAACGACACTCTAGAAATAACAGCCTGCAAAGGACACCCCACAAGTAACACCCCACGGAGGACACCCCGTAAGGGGCACCATGCAAATGACATCCCACAAATAGCATCCCGCAAAGGACAGTCCAGAAAGAACTCCCGGTAAGGGACACCCAACAAACGATACCCCACGAATTGCACCCCGTAGAGGACACTCCACAAAGGACACCCCACGAAAGACATCCAATAGAAGACACCCCACAAAACGACACTCCACAAACAACACCCCGCAAAGCATACCCCACAAATAACGCCCCGCAAAGGACACCCAGCAAAGAACATCCAATACACGACACCCACAAACGACACCTCCTCTGACCCCCTCCCGCACGGCGCGGTTCCCCGCAGACCCCCCGCTCAGAGTTCAGCACTGCGGGGCGGGACAGCGGCCCCGGCCCCAACCTCCCCCAAAGCCCGAATGGGCTGCGGGCAGCCGGGAGCACAACCCCAGATGGAAACTCCGTGTGACATCCCCGACGCGAGCAGCAACTCCGACTATGTAACACAGAAAAGAAACGCGAGCAGCTCACGGCCGGGAGGGAGGTGGCATAAAGACGGATAAACGCTGAGGGAGGGGGGACAGAACCCTTGCAAACTCTCTATGGCTCTCGCATCCTCACGCCGCCCCGGCCCCAGGCAGGCACATGGTGTACCCCCAAAGCGGAGGGGATCCGGGTTACTCGGACAGCCTCGAGGCGTGGGGGAAACCCACCTGAGCGCCGGGTACTGGAGTCCAACGGCGGGTGAGCAGTAGACGCTGCAATGCATTATTATGCCATAGACCAGAAGGGCTAGGAGCGCTTTGCTACACATTGCCACTCTGTGCGGAAGGGAAAGGAAAAGCGCTGTCAAAAAAAAAAAAAAAAAAAAAAAAAAAAAAAAAAAAAGTAATTAATTAATTTAAAAAAAAGAAAGAAAAATAAAACTGATTAAAAAATTAAAGAATAAAATAAAAATAAAAATACAAAAAAAATATAAACAATAAGAGTCCCCCACGACCCACCGAGCGTAGCGGTACCGCCGCCCGCCCCGTCGGTGCCCTCCCGCTCCGGGAGGCCCCGCGAGCCGCCTCGGGTCCTTACCATGAAACTGTGACACCCGGCACTGAGAGCGTGTGGCTGCGGAAGGGGAAGGGAGAGAGGGAAAAGGAGAAAAACCCCAAAGAGGAGGGGGAAAAATAGGTCTATCTCCCAAGTTGCGGCCGAAAGGAGTCAAAGGGCTGCCGGCATCGCCTTTCCGCTGGGCGAGGGATGAAGAAGGCGCAGAAGCAGCAGAGAGTTGTTGGCTGGTTTTAGGGGAATCCACTCCGACAAAAAATAAGAGGGGAAAAAAAAAAAAAGAAAAAGGGGAAAAAAAATTGAAAAGGCCAAAAAAGTTTGCAGGCACCCGAGCAGATCCGGAGCGGAGTCTGCAGGGGAAGGGAGCAGGGCGCGGAGCGGCGGCGCCGGAGCGCGGGGCGCGGGGAAGGGACGCGGAGCCGGCCGGGAGCGGAGGCGGGGAGCGGGCTGGCTGCGGGCGGTGCTGCCTTCCCAGCTCGCTCCCCTCTCTGCGCGCCTTCAGCCTCTTCTCCTCTCCCCGCTCGGCGGCTCCCAACTTGACCAAGCCTTCCGCAGCCCCCCGGCTGCCACGCAATTAGCGACGGAATCTTTGCAAACACCGCGCTTCGGCAGGAGCCCTCTCCGTCAACATTCGCTCGCTCGGAGGAGGACGGGCAATATTGGCTGTTGCCCCCGTGGCGGCGGACGGATTTTTATTCATGAATCAAATGCTTTTTTTTTTTTTTTGCTTTTTTTTTTTTTCTCCCCCAGTCACGTAATAATCGGGTATCAGAAAAGACGTCACCACCCCAATTCCTCAAGGAACACAGCTCGGTGTCGTCCTCCAGGATGAGCTGAACGGGAGTCATAGGGCTTCTCATAAACACCAGCTCACGCTTCACCCCCAACCCCCCTCCGAAAAGAAAAAAAAAGAATAATACTAATAAAAAGAAGTACTAATAATGTAAAAACTCACCGCTGGGAAGGGCGGAGGAGGGCGGTGCGGTGCGGAGGTTTCCCCGCGGCCCCGCTCCGCGCCCCAGCGCAGGCATTGAGGCCCCCACGGGGCACCCCATTCCCACCGGGCTTTGGAGGCGGGGAGGGTCTTTTTATTATTATTCCCCCCCTCCTCATATTTTTTTTTTTTTCTATTGGAGGATTCTCAGTGTTGTTCTCACCCCCACACACATCCCCGGGGGAAGGCAGCGGTGCGGAAACCGCACCACAAAAGTTGCTTTGCGGGAGGGAAATCCTCGATCCGCGTCCCGCCGCGTCCCCGCGGAGCTCTGAGCGCATCCTGCGGCTCCCGGCCCCCTCCGTGCCCCCCTCCATTCATTTCCGAGAATTACCCCCGGAGATCCGAGGCTGCAGGAGCCATTACCGCACATTTTAATTATTGGGATCATAAGCAGAGAGTTCAGGAAGCGGCAATAATTTCGTTCTCCTGTTTCCTTATTGGAATGGGTTGTTTTGTTCTTGTGTTTGTTTTTGGCTTTTTTTTTTTTTTTTTTTTTTTTTTTGGTGTAACGCGCCGCGATGAGTTATTGGAGCCCGAATCGATTTCTCAAAAACAACGGCAACAAAAAACACAGCAGACAATTACACTGCTATTACGGTCGTTTACTCTTGCGAGATTTTCCGGAGGTAAAGGAAATTTAGAACCGATGAATGATTCCCCTCGAAATGGCTGCGAACGGACGGCAGCGCGGTGCTCGTCGAGCTCCGCTCCGCGCCAGGAGGAACGGGACGGGACGGGACGGGACGGGACGGGACGAGACGGGACAAGACGGGCGTGGGCCGCGCTGCGGGGCCGCTCCCTCGCAGGGCTTCCCCGGCGGCGGGCGCTGCGCGGGAGCGGAGCCAACGCGGAGCGGAGTCCGTGAGCGGAGGGCGCCACCGCGCGGCCGCCGCCGCCGTCGGGAGGGCTCGGAGAACCCCGTCGGGGGGCTGGGGAGGGGGAACCGGGAAGTCCCGGCACTCGGAGTGAGGCCCGCTGCGCAGGGGGGTGTCAGGCTTGGGGGCAGTTGGGTTTGTGTTGGTTTTGGGCTTGTGGGTTGTTTTTTTTTGTTTTTTTTTTAATTATTCCTGTGGTGTTCCTGTGTTTCTGAGCGACGCCAGGATGGTGTCTGTGGTGAACAGACGCTGGTTTAGGGCAAGTGAGTAAGTTGCAGGTGATTCATGCCAATAAAATGCTCACCGCATCATAGCGCACTCCGTGTGTTTGCACTGCGCATATGCATATGGCACGACCACGGCTTAGGCTGAATAAGTAAAGGTTTAAATCTGGCCCCCGTGGTGAAGTACATTTCTAGGTAGCTCTGTAATTCAAGGCTGGGAGAGATTTCACGTTCCCAGTGCTCACCTCCAAAGCAAACTTCTAAGGCAGCATCCAAAGAAAAGTAGTTTTTTTACTGGCAGAATTTCCTCCATCTTCTTCCCATTAGCTTAAATTAGGCCTTCTAATTTACCTGATTATACTGTTTTAAAGATCTGCTTTATTAACTAGAGCATTAACATGCTGAAGGTATTTCTGGTGGTGCTCACAGACCCTGAGCTTTGTTAAGCCTGACTGGGACTAACTGCTCTAAAGCATATGATGCAACATTGCATCACCTACCATGATGGGCACCTTCTCTGCTCTTCAGAAAACCTTTTTTTTTTTTTCTTTCATATTTATGCATATTAAAAAATATATCCAAATGCAATCTATCAAACTGTCAGGAACTATACTGATCCATAAAGGCAGATGACATCTCACACACACCTGTTGGAGGTGCAGCCACTCTGCTCACGTTCTCTCTGTATGTCCCAATTTTTCTATAAGGAACACAGAAGACTGATGGACCTGGACTATGTAACCTTATGAAAGGTTGTACATTTTTCCTCCAGTGTATAAAGGAATGAGTACTTCTTTCTCCAAAACAAATAGCCCTACCAACACAGCTCTCTCTCTCAGGCACACCTCTATGGATTTATCAACTTCTTGTTTTTACCTTTCATAGAATCATAGAATGGCCTGGGTTGAAAAGGAACACAATGATCATCTAGTTTCAACCCCCCTGCTTTGTGTAGGATCACCAACCACCAGACCAGGCTGCCCAGAGCCACATCCAGCCTGGCCTTGAATGCCTCCAGGGATGGGGCAGCCTCAACCTCCTTGGGCAACCTGTTCCAGTGTGTCACCACCCTCTGTGTGAAAAACTTCCTCCTATCATCTAACCTAAACCTCCCCTGTCTCAGTTTAAAATCACTTCCCCCTTGTCTTATCACTATCCACCCCCGTAAACAACCCTTCCCAAGGCATCCTACCTTAGACGTGGCTGGGAAGCCCGTGGCTCTGCTGACGGGCTCTGTACATGTCTGCATCAGCTCAAAGAGCAAAGCTGCTACCCAGAGTTTTCATCCACTTGGGGACATTCTGGAGTGGAGGTACAAGCTACAGAAAAGCGGAGAGCAACAAGCAGGATCAGCATTTAGGCTGCAGCTCTAGAGACTTGTTGAACAAGGAAGAATCTGAGGCACAAAGTTAGCCTAAAATCCCAGATGGGGAAGGAACATGTACATGTGGCACTGAAGGACATGGTTTAGTGGGCAATATTGATGGTAAGTGGGCTATTGGAGCAGATAACCTTAGAGGTCTTTTCCGACTTTACTGATTCTATGATTCTATCAAATGCATTGGCCTGACCCAGAGGCCTCTCTTGCAGACTGGTTCCATACCATTCTTCACAGGTGACTCTTCATAAGTGCTAGATCACTGCATCCCAGCAAATTCTTTTGGAGGACTTTTCCAATAATTCCTTGCTGTCTTTTACGACCTTAATTCTATTTCCAAGCAAAGGCTTGAAGGCCATTCTCAAGCACATTCAGAGAAAAATGACTGATTTTTTCTCTCTTTCTGAAGTGATGAGGCACTGCAGCATTCCTCAGGCCAACAGTGTGGGCGTATGAGGTGCAGCCACCCTGCTCTTGTCCCTTCTCAGAGCTCATGGTGACAAAAGCAGAGGCTCGGCTGTGCCCTGCCAGCCTGCCTACACAGGAGCTCAGTGCTCAACCCAGCGTGACGGGCATCCTTAACCCCATACAGTGAAATAAGAGATGCAAAGGAGGAGTCATTCCTATCAAAACACAAAGGCAAGGAGAGCACTTTCTAGATGAATGGAAAGCCTAACTGCACCTAACAAGGGGGTGCCACTATGCCAAACATGTGGCAGATAATTTACTTGGAAGACCAATAGATATATTTATAATCTCCCATTTTTTCACCTGGATAAATTCGTATTTCACAGGAGAATAAAAATATCATTTTCCTGGATCCTTTTTAACAACTGTTTTTCAATCAATTATTTGAACAGAAGAGAAATAAATTTTGAAAGGCAAACAAGACCAAAAAGTCACCTTTCAGAGATGAAATGTTCTATGGGCCCCTTCTCTACACTGACACCAGCAACTTGGGGAATGTCACTGCAGGCTTTCACTGCAGCCCATGGGAGGAACAATAGCCTCTGGTGCTGGCAGCAGACCCAGGCCCGCTCCCACCCTTGTTTCCATTTGTGTTCAGGGGAGAATAAATCCATAAATAGATGGAATAAGCAAACTTTCACAGAGCTGAGCTGTTGAGCTACGATCATTTACAACAGACAAATACTAGCCACGATTTCTCTGTGCTCCAGGTTGTTTGTCACAACACTGTAACCCAGTGTGAATGACAAGTACCAGTTATGTACCCAAATGTGACAGGATTTAGGGAACACCTTTAAGGTCAGAGGAGCTGCCTCACACCCATGTCCAGAAACTAAAACACATCTGTAGTTTTGAGGTATCACTAATGGCATCACTAAGGTTATTCATAGTTTAGAATTACCAGAAATAGTTGGAACAAATTAATAATGAATTAGAACATTTCTTAGCGTTGCAGGAGCCAGGGAGAATAAATAGAATCATCTATATTTTCCTATTACAAAACAGCATGCAGCCTATTACAAAACACCAATCTGGCAGTGCTGGTGCTAGAGGAGTGCCAGGTCCTGGCAGTGCAGCCCCAGGTGGAGAGCCCAATCCCTATAGGGACTGTGTGGGGCAGCCTGGAGTGGCAGGGGAAGGCTGAGCCCATAAGGGAGGGGGTGAGGGCTGATCCCACTGCAGTGGAGCTCAGCCCACCAGGGCCAAGCATCACTCAATAATTCCAATTAACCGCTCTGAAGATGGCAGAGGCTGGTGATACAGAGCCTGGTGTCAGAGCAGCATATTGCACTGACAGACTCACAAAAGCTGTCTCATTAAGGAGAGTGAGAAGGGAATATAAGACCGCCCTAGGCAGTCTAGGCACTCCACGGTGCCCGGGCAGGATAGACAGACACTGGGGCCTGCAGACAACACATGCTTGGGCTGCTGCTGCAGCTGGGCCTGTAGGAAGCACCAGGACACCCACACAGTGTTGCACCCAGCTAGGCCACAGGCTGGGTTACTCCATATGCAGCTCTCCTTGTGCCTTGTACCGACAGTCACATCTCTGGCCATGGAACACTGGTGATTATCTCAGCACCCAGTTGTCTTTAGCTTTGATTTCTGGGCTTCCCAGATCCCAAAACACACCATAAACAAACAGCAGGAACACCCCCACAACCCTACAATGTTCTGGGGGATGCTTAGGGTCTAAGAACTGTCATTGCAAGGCAGCATCATGGTCTTTAAGGTTATATATATTTATTTAACATCAGTAAAGTAATTGTGTCTACTTAGCATAAAGAAAAATAAGCGATTCTTATCTTTTATACTTAAAGAAAGCATCAAGATGTTCTTTTGTGTGTCCTTACAGCCTTGATCCATTTCTATCCTCTAATAAAATGCATTTCTGTAATACTGAAGCAATTAATCACTTACACAAAATTGGATTACAATCTCCATTACTCAAAAAATCTTTAAAGTCAGGCTTGCTGTCTTTCTGAAATATCTTGAGCAAAATTCCTTGGCCTGCCTTATGCAAAGGTCAGATGAGATGTTAGTAATGGCCTCGTGTAATGTCAAAAATCAGTCTCTGACCCCTGTAATGCCACAGGAAAGGCTCTCACTCACTTCAGACAGAACTGGGCAAGATTTATTGACCTTTCTCACTAGGAATGAGGGCTGTCTGCAGAAACTCCTATGTGATTTCTTAGCTCCCGGTATGCGTCTGTTGGGCTCATTATGCAAATACTGTTGCTTTTGGTCCTGTTTGAATTTCACAACAGATTACAGAGCTCAACGCAACCGGAGGTTGCCAGGATATTGCAGGACTAAACTTTCTCTGTCAATCCTCCAATCTGTTTTGACTCTCCAGAGGAAATGGGATTTGTCCACAGTAACCACTGTGGCTGAAATAATAAACTGCATTACTCTCTGGATATGTTTAAAATCCTGAAACTTTAATATGATTTTTGCACCGTAGTGTAATTCCTTTTCCTGGGGCTTTCTTGCTACCAAGTGTAAGTATATTATTGACTTCACATTTGAATCCTATGGGCTTTTAGAAAAAGGAGTTAATTTAATATAATTTGGGGTGTTTCTCTCGGATATTTCACTCTACATTGAAAACAGCTTTCTTCTAAGCCTCCGCAAGATTTGTGATCTCCCTAAATGTATGCACTGCTCTTGTTTCAGTGGTACAAAGTGAATGTTTTACCACTGGATAAGCATCTTTTGTTAGCTTCTCTGATTTAAAATGTAGGAGTGACAAGAATTTGCTCTGTGACACAAAAGACAAGAAGTATGAATGCAGAATTACAGAAATAGTCTTATCTCATTTCCTAATGATAATCATTTAAGATGGTTTGGATTTTGGTTTTGCTATGTTTTTAATAAGGACTCCAAGGGAATATGTTTCACTTATCTTATTGGGAAAATATATGTATATTCATTCCAGACAAAATAAAGCTGTTGTCAATAACATAATTTATTCAAACTTCTCATCTATGGGAAGTAAGTAACTCCATTCTGAATGTCTCTACTGACTGTAACTCCTCAGATGAGTTCTGCCAGTTTTGTTCTGGATTAGGGACTGCTTTTTCTGTACTGTTCATTTCCATATCTTCCATTTCTTTCTTCATATTCTCAGTGTAGAATGTTTTTATATTACCCCGAAAGCTTGAAGTACAAGGTAAATATAGGAATATGGGTTTAAAGTTCTGTTTATGAAAGGGGAAAATATCTCCACATCACAGAGTTTGAAGAAAAGGCAATCTGCAATTTGCTGATGACGTGCACATACAAATTCTATGGGTTCTTCATCATTATAAAGTATTCTACAATTATGTTGTAACTTTCATCCAAAAGCATTACTGCTAATTTCACAATGCTCTTAAAAGGCACGCATTTATAAACATTATCTATTTATTTTACCCAGGACAGCATGAAATAGAGCAAGTTCAATGCCTTCTTGGGAGCACATAGCTAAAAGGCAGAATGGCTCTAAAATAAATACCGGATCCCACTGACGTCAGAGGCAACACTCCTAGTGACTTCAGTGAGGTCAGAGGACTCCACATTTTTGACAACAGTGTGGGTTTGCTACTCAGGAGTTATGCCTCCTCTTGCTTCCAAACACTCAATACCATTACTCTGTAAAGTAAATATCCACTGATGGGTTCTGCCAAGGATTCAGAGAAGTCCAATATTCAGCTTCTTTAAGAGTGATTTCAGTAAAAATGAATTCCATCTTACCCTCCAAAATGGTTGTCTCTAAGTGAGTGGTGGCTTCTACCAGTCTGGGTAGAAAGTAGCATCATTTACAATGGCAAAGAAAACTATACATCCAAACCAGAAAATCTGTGGTGAAAGACAGGAAGCACTGGTGAATTTCTGTAGTTGTTGTTAGTTTGAAGATGATTAATAACCTTGAACTAAACTAAAAATAATTAACTCCACATTGCTCATCCTCAGAGAGCAATGTAATCAAAGGAGACTTTGCAATTGAGCAAAAGCTGTCCTTCAGAAGGAATCTTTCCCCATCTTCCAGTGTTGATTAGTGAACAGCACTATTAGTCATTATACCCAATATAGTTGGTGTCCTTCCTTGATTTTCCTGGGGGAAGAAGAAGCAGTAGGGAGAGCTGAATCACGAGTTTTCCTCATATTTTTCTTAATGAAAAATCATTTGCACTGCTGTTCTGGAACACAGCACCAGGTAATGTCAGCACATTAGAAGATGACAAAAGTTCCCAAGCACAGATCCACAGACTAAATGCATAAACCTGCTATTAAGATGTGAAGAGAAGAGAAACGTCCATTGATTCCTGCTGTTTTCAGGGCTTGCATTTGGTTTAAGTTAACACTTTCTCATGATCACTCTTTTCTATTTCTATAAATAACACCCAAGAATGTATGATTCGTGGTCATGAAAACTTAGGAACAGTTAACAAGTAACAGCAGTGCAAAACCTCAAATCCTTGTGGTATTCTGTGCTGTGCTACATTAGTCCTAAGCCTAAATGAGCCTGCAGTGAGAGGGAAGATCATCATGAAGAAGAAAATAGCTTCTCTGCTCCAGTTAGACAATATAAAGCTGAAAGGTCACAGCGATATTAAAACTCTTTTTATTTTTTTTAACTGGCAAGAAATGGGGAAACCGTGAGGGGGCTGTGGGTTTCTTTCTTGTGAAGTTCTTATGGAAGGAGCAAAGTGCAGCCGAGTGCAGCTGTCCAATTCCTTGGAGACCTGTGAGCAAAGAAGCATTTGCACTTGCTTTGACTCACAGCCTCTGAATGCTGCATCCTCAGACTGTTGCTCGCTGCTAACATCCTTGTGTGGCCTCAAGTCCTGGTTAGAAACTGAATCATTACAGCAAGTTGTAAATATGTAAATATAACAAATGGGACTGTTGAATTCTTTACTTCCTCAGGACTTAGCTGCTAATGGAATCTGCATAGCACCAGCTATATGAACTTTTCACTTCTCATTGTCTTACACCCTCACATGATCTTTAGGAAAACTACCTAGGGATAAGAACTCTTCTCTCAGGGGGACAGCAGGAACTGCATCTCTGATGGAGACCTGTAAACAGTGTTCAAGCAATGCACTGAAAAGTGTGTTAAAGGGAAAACTCTGGCCCCAACAGAAACAGTATTATACAGAGAACAGTAAAGTTTGCATAAATGCATTTCAAAGAAGCCCCACGATACACTTTTTAATAACCCAGCCTCAGATTCCCTCTCTCTACCACATCCTCATGACTCAATTTCACCTCAGCAGACTCTGTGGCAGTATAAGATGCATCCATCCATCCATCCCATCCCATCCTGTCCTGTCCACCCCCAGCAGCCATAACCTCTGGGTGTCACAGTCATCACATATGACCCGAGTATGACGCATGCACCGAAGATAGCTTTATTTGCCAAGTGTCTCCCACCACAGCCTCACCTCTGTTTCGGTGCAGGATTATAGAATCATTTGAATCATAAGGGGCCTTTAAAAGCCATCCAGTCTAACTCCCCTGTAATGAACAGGGACACCTATAGTTCTGTCAGATAGGTCAGAGCCCCGTCCACCCTGACCCTGGGTGTTTTCAGGGATAGGGCACCCACCACCTGTCTGGGCAGCCTGTTCCAAAAGGCAGCTGCAACCTCCTGTGTCAGTGCTTTTCCACACTTTATTGTATCTGCTATACATTAGGTAGAGAGCAGCAGTATTAGGAAAGCTGCAAAGGGAATGAATGTCTGCTGTTCATTTGGGCTCTAGCATCCCTGCTGCACAAGACCTGTTGCAGCCAAGTGAGTGTTTGCCTTAGGTGTTGCACTGTGTTTACTCTTCAGACACCACTCACCCTATAAGACAGAAAGAGGTTGTTTTCCCATAAGGAATGGAAGCCCTCAGAGCCCCTGCCAGCAGCTTTGCAGACTAGGGGGATTGGCACGCAGTGGGAGCAGGCAGCCAGCTGCTACCTGATGGCATATGCTTCATCAAGAAAGCACAAAGCCTTCGTGCCACCTTGTGGCTGCTAGATTACAGCTGACACAGGCGATGGCATCCCTCCTTCTGCTCCAGGCCTTCAGAATAAAAGCACTTTGCCTCTTGCAAGCCATGGGGCCGCCTACCCCTCGTTTTATGGCAGCTGCAAGCCCTCTCCCCAGGTACCTCCTTCAGCACGTTAAGGGATCTGAGTCACCCAGAAGAATGCCTCAAACTCACATCCCCACATGAGGATACATCCACAAGCTCCCATCCTGCAGCTCTGCCCTAGACCCATGCGGGAAATCGCCTCCCAGATCAGGTACACAATGTTCCTGGCCAGCTCCATGGCCGGTTATGGTGAGAAAAACATTTTCTTGTTCTGTCCCGGTGCATTATGAAAACCCACAGAAAGTAGCTTTTCACACCGCAAAACCTTTTAAAAGGATTCTGTCAACACAAAAGCAAACATTGACAGCCGTTGCCTTTAAAAGTATTTGAGGCTTCAAACTCTGGAAGACACATCTTAGTTTTATTTTTTTGGTTTTCTAGATGTGGTCTACTCTCAGGCTTCAGTGAGATGTACTCCGTAATTGCATGAGTAAGAAAACATGTCATGAGTTTTATTCCCTTAACAATTTCAAGGCAATTTGTAAACATATCCTTCAGAAAATAGATATTCAAATAGGTCTTTGACTCAATACTGATATGAAGTTGCCATAGGGAAAATTTACCAGAGATATCAAGAGGAGTGCAAGTCCCTCTGGCACCCACTGATTCATGGCCTAGGTCACACCAGCAAAGGTTCACATCTTTCTCCAATTTTTTCTTCCTCTTCTCCTTTACCCTTTATCCACAGGTATCATTGTACGTTGCTGGCTGATAAGATGCACAAAGCTGATTTTTCTCTGATATTCCTTTGCTTTTGAGAATATTAAGAGGCAAGTTGCCACACACAGAGGAACCTGTCCCTCTCATATACTTCAAGTACACTGCTGTCATTGCCTTCTCTGGGAGAACATATGGACATGGCGCTGATTTCACATCTTTCATCTCTCAGCAATTAGGTAAGTCATTTTTCTTAGAAGGAGTGGGCACTCAGCTCTGTCTCCTGAAACAGCTCCCTTGGCTCTCATTCTGATCATCTTATTAATGTAAAGCTTGTGTAAATGCTTCCTATAGAGCAATTTTAGCACAGGAATTTGCAAGTCAAAATATCCAATTAGTCTATAAATTACCAGATTTCCATAGTTTGGAGATGACTTACAGCTCTGGCCACTGCAGCATACGTTAAGAATGAAAAATCTAGAAGATGATGCTGCTGGTACTACTGAGAAGTTGTGTGCTACAGGATTTGTACTGGGAGAAATTGGTTTTATAGCACGAAGGGCCCAATGGTTTGGAATAGTATCAACCAGCAGCTTATTTTGTATTTAAGAAGCTTTTTATGATTGTTTGATAGGAGGAATCAAAGCTGTTAGTAACTAAAAATTAGTCACTCTGCACCAAAATATCCTGCTTCCAGAAATAATCATGCAAGTGATAAAACTTGGGTCAGCTGATGCTTTGCAAAGAGTTTTTAATCTCTAACAAGAGGGCAATCTACAGCTTGCGTCAGTACCTTGGCAGTCGAAGGTAACAAACCTGCTGGGATAGCTTCTAAAAGCAAAATTTCAGATGTTGAGAACCAATTCAATTCGTAATGATTTTGGAGCTCAAGCTGACTGTCAACTCTGACACCAGTCAATAATGATTACTTTGCAGTGGTACACAATAACTGATCCCCAAAGGGTTTTAATGTTCTGACTTGATGTTATAAACTCAAACGCAGTCACTGAAGAATATCCTTCTAGCTATGCCTTATTTTTTTTTTTCTTTTTGGCTTGGGAAAGGACCTCAAGGATCATCAAGTTCCAGCCCCCTTGACACAGGCATGGTTGCCAGCCACTAGATGAAGTATTAGATCAGATTGCACAGGGCCCCATTCAACCTGGCCTTAAACACCTCCAGGGATGAGGCATCCACAACATCTCTGGGCAACCTGTTCCAGCACCTCACCACTCAGTAAAGAACTTCCCCCTGACAACCAAACTAAATCTCCCTTCCTTTACTTTAAAACCATTCCTGCTTGTTCTATCACTATCTACTCAAGTAAAAGGTTAATTTCCCTCCTGTTTATAAATTCCCTTTAAATATTGGAAGGTCACAATGAGGTCTCCCTTCTGCCTTCTGTTTTCCAGGCTGAAGAAGCCCAGTTCTTTCAATTTGTCTTCATAGGAGAGGTGCTCCAGCCCTTGGATCATCTTCATGGCCTTCCTCTGGACACTCTCCAGTAAGACATAGTCTTAAAAAACTCAAAATCCATAATAATAAAATCAACTCCATTTTTTTTCTTCTTAAGGATTAAAATAATGTGTCCAAAAAAGAAGAAAAATTCCTTTATCGTAGTGTAGTGCAAACCCTGAAGAACTGTACTGGGACTGCAACATACTAATCTTTGAGTAATACAAAAGATCCATATAGACCTTTCTGCATCTGAGGAGCATTAACTATGGATCATGTGGAAAAGTCTAAAATAAGGGCATGACTATACTAGCCTCTTTAATGAGTAGAAAAAGAAGCAAAATGGAAAATATCCACCTTCTAGGCCTCACCCTGTGCAGTGACCTGGAAAAAAAACCTATTGCCACCAGCAATCAGGCTTTCCTTTATTATCTTCCCAGGGGGTTGATTGCACTGTCCTAAATGTGGGTGACTGCTTGATGTTCACAATTCTTTACACTGTAGCTATTTCTCAGAAATCCAAACATAATTAGAAAAGCAGATATATACATTGATAACCAGTGTACAGGATGGCTTACTGGCATGACAGTTAAGAATTGCCGATCAAGCTGGATAAAAAAGCAAAGCTACCAGCATGCCAGCTGTGAAGTTTGTGATTTTCAAGGAACCTTTTACAAAAAAAGTAAGAAAGTGGTGAGAAATTGGAAAACTGCAGTTACCTCTGTTTCTCCCAAGCAGGCAAATTTTATTTCTAACGCAAAAGCCACATGTATTCTCAAAGTACCGTTCACCAGAACTCATTCTTTTCTGTTCTATTTTTAAGAAGTTCTAGTTAAATCTCACGTACATGATTTGATCAAAGGATATTTGAAAAGCAAACTTCTGAAACCAGAAAAGCTTTTATGCATTCTAAATAGTTAGGTGATGAGTTTTTTTCATTCACATTTCTCACTTATTTTACTCTAAAATTAAGGATGAACAGAAAATGTTCTTCCAGTATTAGCTTATTGCAGTGACAGAGAGTTTTTCAGTGTTCCCCCTGCTTTTTTTTAACTCACATTATGATCAAACCACAACGTACTGGCTAGTACGGGCAGTGTATTGTACCAGGCACTGTGTGCACCTGCTTGAAGCGGCTGTCATCCAAAGACTTCACAATCTGAACAAAGAGGATAGAGATGAATGGGAAACTGTAGGCACAAGAGAGATTGCTGGCCCTGTACAGGGAAAAAACAATGCAGTAATATCAGTCTCAAATTGTGAGATGAACATGACATCTCTACTTCTGTCTTCTGTCTCTTTTATCACAGAGCTTTGCAGTACCCACCTGATTTTTGTATGTTTGTTTCTATTTATTTTCATACGTACATAAGGAGATTTGGGGGTTTAATAAAGCTTGCTCTCAATGGTAAATTCAAACTAGAGATTAACTGCCACAGTATTAGTGTAGTGTTGGCTACTTGCAGTGTTCACACTGGAACCAGAACTCAAGCTGTATGGACGTTTTTTCCCTTCAGCTTCAATAAGTAACTATTTCTGCTGCTTGCACTTCTGTGGGGAATTCACATTCAGCACTATCAGTTCCAATTCTTAGAGTACTGACTACTGTTGATGCTCTATTTCATACCAGACAGCAGAACATAAGGTGATCTTGTTTTCTATCTACCAGCTTGTAAATCCCCCTAGAGGCCTTAAGGAGGTAACATTATCAATGTATGTAAGAAAGGAGCAGTAAAATTCACGTTAAATTTGCTTACATCCTTATTCTTGTAGCGACAGTGGAGGTCAATTAGCATTAAAGATGACATATACTCATATATATTTCACCTTATATGCTAATTGCACACCGTATTTCATTACAAGGTTTGGAAAAAAATACCTTTCTGTCACAATATGTTTAACTTTCATCTTTATCATGTGACTTCACTTGGAAACTATTCCCAGGAAAGATAGGTTAATATTTATAAACTGCTTTAAAGATGAAAGAACTGTATATTTACACATTTCATTGCATTCATGGCTTTATTATAAGCTTAAACCTGAAGTAAATGTTTCTCCTGTTGAACAGGAATCTGAACTGAGAAACTTTTAGCAGTAGATGTTTTGCTTCACTTCTACTGAGAGCTTCACAGCCGTGAACTGACGAAATCATCCTGAATGCCACATGGAGAGAATGCTATCCAGTAAGCAGCTATTTTCTCATTGGGAAGACGAAGAAAGTAATTTGTGGCCTTTTGCATCTTTAATATGGGACAGAGCGTAGTCATTTTGGACAGAGACAGATTAGATCTGTCTGGGTGAGTAACCTGAGGGCAATTCATTAATTAGGGAGAATATGCAGCTGCATATGGGTAAAATTAGAAAGAAAATACATTTGCGGATGCATGAATGATAGCATCAACAATTTCTTCTCAACGCTTGCCTTTATGCCGTTATAAATGCTTGATATCACTCCACTATCTGTTCATTTATTTTTGGAGATTCCAGAGGTCCCTCACTAAGTACAGGTGGATGAATGCTATTCCAAATTACTTTTGCCCAGCTCCTCATCATTCATTTCAGAGCTGCACCATGTGGTGCTTTGGCCAAGACAAAAAAAATGCAGTTAATTGGCTTATGAAGCCAGGTTTGGGAGCCGAATGGCCTTTCTCCTGGGTGGCTATACCCGGAGCACAGGTGGTGGGTGATGAGCAAAATGAGAGACCAGACTCAGCAGTGAGCAGATCAGGAAATTAAATAACTTTTATGAAGCTGCAGTATAACTGGTTCTTCCTCTCAATTTGCAAATTTCTGATGAATGAGAACATTTACAGGAATCTTATTTAACAAATGCAGACAAAACAATGGATGTCATTATACAAGTCACCATTTTCCTGTTCTCCTGGTTAAGTGAGTGTTTAGAGACTGAAGATTGAGTTTGAAATCAGCTGTGAGAGAAGGGAGAGTTGGCAGTGCAGTACGCTCTCCTTTAAAAGATTTTTCTCTTCTCGTGCTTCAGAGATCAGAAACATCATTTCCTTTTGCAGCTAATTTCATTAGTGACAGGTGTAGAATATACTGAGAGAGGGGAAAAGAAAGCAACTCAGCAAGCAGATTTCTCTGTTCAACATGAGGACTGAGCACTTCAGAGTTTTACTCCATGCTCATTTATAAAAGAATAGCTCCCAGTTTTCATTTATAGGCAATCTGAAATCTGCTCCGGGGTTCTAAAACATTAACAAGGAAAAAAAAACTAATAAGCTGGATTTTCTTCTTATATTTCATGCTTTAAATGTGTCAGCCAAGGTTTATTATCTAAAAAGTCCATACAAATTCCTTAGATATCAAATGCAGCAGTGGTGGATATTTTCTGTGTAAGCACAGAAAGGAGAGAAGCTTGGTGCTATTGCACTATGCTTCCCGAGTGAGTCCAGGAGGTTCAGATGCTTCAATCCCTTATTGTCTCAACTTTCACGCCCCCTTTCTTCCAAAAAACAAATGTTTTGAAATTAAGATGTTTCTTCATTCTTTGCAGGGGAGTTGGACTAGGTGATTTTTAATTGTCCCTTCCAACTCAAACGATTCTATGATTCCATGATTCTAAGATGGATGGAGACAGAGTAGGTCATGCTCTTGGTGCATTTAATCCATTAATTATCCAGCTTTGTCCGACTAAACTACCGATCGTGAGTTTCAGACTATACATAAGGTTATTGCCTTTTTACTCTAACTGAATCTAAGCTTTCTGGTTTTAATCCTATAGCTAGTGCTTTCAGCATCTCACAAAGGAGAAGAACTAGGAAAGCTCCATTAGCGGTGTGCATAAAGCCTTCTACAATTAGGATGGGAAAACCACGTCTGAATCTTTGGGTATTCCTTTTGGTAGACAAGTTTGGGATTCTGAAGCTGTAACAATACTGGTTTTTGACATACTAGTACAAACTGAGTTACAGAGAATTTGATAAATTCTTGGAAAGCGTGTAAATAGAATTCACTGCTGAATTTTTGTTTTTTTTTTTTTTTAATTATTTCTTTTAAAAACAATACCTTTAATGTGACAGATAGATATTGCCCGAGTTGCCAGGGAAAAGTTTAAATACAAAACCAAGACCTGACATTCTTAATAACCAAGTTTAGTTCCTTGGCTTCTGAAGGTCATCTTTCCTCTGAGATCAGTAAAGAGGAACAGGTAGGAAGTTATAGTTGTTAATTACTGCAAGAATCATGGATTTATGTGGTTGGATGGCTCACCAAATGAGTACCAGTTTTTTTGTTCTTTCCACTTCTTCCTAAATTTTCATCCTAAATTTTCATTTTCTGTACTTTACCAAACAAGAAAAACAGTGAGATTGGCAACACTGAAAAGAAGCTACAACCGAAAGGACAGTTCTTTTAGAGATCAGGTTGAAGCAGGTACATTGCCAGCCTTGGAGTCTGCACAATAGATTCCCTTTCTATGTCTATTAATTTTTGTGTGAGAAATCCACCAGATTAAATACAGGCTTAGACTCTCAGAGCTGTAGGTGATTCCCATGTGTGGGAAAATATATTTGTACGGAATCCAGAACTTATTTTGAATGTGTTTAACACTGTACATTATGTTTTATCCAGGACTACACGTTGTAATTTGGGAACTTAATGTCACAGAAAAGATGTGTATGAACAGACTCATAGCAATACCCACTTCCAATTTAGGCATCAGAAAAAGTATTCAAGTTTTTAAGGACCCGGCATCAGGTGTCAGGTTTGCTTGAAAATCTGGTATAACATACTGCAAAGGCAAGTTTCTAAGGTCTTGAAAATCATTATCTTCTTCTAGGTGGGAACTGAATCCTTTTGATAATCACTCTCTTAATAACTCTCTGGAAACCAATTTGTTCAACGACCTAAAGAAAAAGCAGCATGTAGAAAAGATAAATCTTTACCCATTATTATAGAAATAATTTGATGTTGGCATGCGTAGAAAGCCTCTGGGACTCTTCTAAGCATCTGAACTGCCAGAAGTTAGTATTATTCTAAATCTAACTGTTTTATATTAATTAAACAGTAAAACTCTATAAAATATTGCAGCGCCATCAGGTAATATAAGAATGAAAGTAACATATAAAATTGTAAATAAGCATGAAAAAAAAATAATCATGCCTAAAAGGAAACCAGAAACTATGAGCAAATGAATTCTTCATGTGTCTAACAAGAGAAGTCACAAGAGAACTCCTTATGCAAGTTGTGCACAAACTTATGGGAAAACAGATGCTTGCAAACTTTAAGACTGAAAACCACGTACAGAATCTTTTAGATCCCATAGTTACTGTCATACAGTTTGGATGGACCACAGGTTAGCAATTTTGAATATGTCAGAGCAGTAAATAAAATCCTTGGCAGAAAGTAAAACTGTAATAGCTTAAAAGAGGAATTCCTAGAGGAAATCTGAGAGGAAGAGCAGATGTTCCACTCTTCAGACAAGATGTGTTCAGCAAACACATGTATCCGCTGTAGTCTAACTGCAGATCAGTCTATCCTCCATTTTCGCGAGGTGAAGGAGATGCTTGTTTACTGATGGAAGAGATTTAACGGTTGCTTCTTTTTCAATAAATATTTCATTATATAACTACAAAGAGCGATAAATGGAAACCTCCAAACACAAGCTAATAGGTCCAAAGCTTAATGGTTCTTTACAAAGCAAAGGACATATGACAGTTCTTTCCCACATTTGCTTAGAAATGATTAAGTACCGCAGTTCCAGGAAAAAAAAATAATCTTATTCTGGTAAATTGCTTTTGTGATATCAGGAAAAAAAAACATCTTCTTTGCAGACATATAATAGTCTCTAAAGGCAATATATTTATTTTCAAGTAAATGTGAACAACAAACTTGGAGTTTAGACAATTCCCGGTTCATTTTGATTAAAAAAGGCAGAGATGAGAGCAAAAAAATAGTAATTATCAGCTGACAGCACAGTGCCTCACCCATATTTGTACCTTTTTGGAAATTTCAGAACCAAGTTTTTAGAAATGTTCTGCTTTCATCCATGGAGCTATATCACTGCAGTCACAACAACTTCCATCTCCGTCTGCAAAAGAAGGACTGTGATTCAGACTGATATCAGAGGGCAGGAGGAACTGTGCTTCGGTTTTTAACAGTTTTGATCCATGTTTTCAAATTATTGTATTGACATATGCTGTCAACCCATTTCCAAATGCTGCTTGGGCTTTTCACACTACTGAATGTTGACTTTCCTCAGACAAAATATGGCTGTAAGTATATTCTACCAGCATGACATTTTTCACCTTCCCATATCTTGTGACCCATACAAAGAGTTTCTGAACAAGTGATCCTAATGATATACAAGGTTGGATTGATTTATTGGTAACTGCACCAAAAGGGACAGTGTTTCCTCTCTTGGTAAAACTGAGCCTTCTATCTCACAAAACAAAGGTAAAAGTGTGTCCATTGTGGCAGAGAACCATATCAGTCTTAAAAACCTCAGAGCAAGCCTACTTCATCCACCATCTTTTAGCACCAGAAGCACAACCAGCTGATCATACTGTAGAGGTGGGAAAGCTTGACGTTTCCCAGCCCTGAGGCATCCCCAGCCCTGCCTATCCCTGCCCCAGGTTCTTTCTCAGCCACTGGGGCTCCCTTCAGTCTGCTCAGGTCCCAGGCCCTCATGTCAGCCGTGGGGCCATTATACCCTGCCCCAGCAAGGCCACAGCAGAACTGGCCACCAAGGATTAGCAAAGTGAGGTACGCAGAGAACCTGGGAGAATGATGAGTCTCTGGTCAAGATGTAGAGAAATGCTGAGGGATCTCCTTCCTTTGAGGCATTAGGAATCATTTGACAAACATCTTTGCCACTGGCTGAGATATATTTGATGCCTTTCACCAAAAAATTAGATTAGATGATTTACTGAGGTCCTTATCACATTTGAGTTCAATGATTTCTGTTTCTATTACTGCTAAGAGCAAGGTATTTCTTTTTTACACTATAGAGTTATGAATGATATCCATATTTCTTACATAGTATCAAAACATATATGTTTTCTTCAGCATGACTCCGGTAGCAGTCCAAAACAAAAAAAGCAAACAAGAAAAAGAACAAAAACATGTTTTGTTTTTCCCATTTCTAAAAGAATGATTGTCTTTTATACTTTTGCATTATAACAAAACTATGGAAAACAGAAGAATTTGCTGACTCTTACCCGCAAAAAAAAGGAAAAATGAAATAACGTCCAGAGTGATAGGCTGCATTTTTCATCCATTTAAGAGAAAAATAAAAGGAAGGAAAAATCATCGCTTCTGAATATGATAATCCCAGTGGCATTCTAATAGCTGAAAAATATCTTCTTCAAGTTCTCTATGCAAATAATCTTTATCCACTTTTAGATAATGACATTCGGGTAGAGAAGAATAGATTTCCTGTGGGAATGCTTTTATGTCACATGTGGTATTTGGTTCCTGAAAACAGCAATTGATCTGCGGGGATCAAATCTACTTATACCATGTTTAATATTACCAGAAGCTAGCCTCTCAACAACCTATTTTTCAGACAAAATATCAATAATTAACTTGGTTCTTTTCTGTATCCACATATAGCGTAGGGTATCCAGACTGAAGTTCCTGGGACTACAGGGCATCAGTGTTGTAAAAAGAGATGGGGACTTAAGAGTATAAAATTGCTGTACTGTCTCAGAGCAGCCGTTAAACCTGCTTGCCTACCTCTCCCAGTAGGTGCTAGCAGAAGCTTGGGAAAGATCACCCTGAACATGGCACATCTACATTGATGCTTTCTCCTCATATACTTATAGCTTCCGGGTGTCTGTGTCTTAAGGAATCACTGAGATAATAAGTGTATCCTTATTCTGATGTTCTGTCCTTGCTTGACTTTTCCTTGTGAATATGTCTGATTGCATTTTGGTTTATACGTTTGATTTCCATTAGATATGTGAAACAAGTTCCACAGCTTAATTAGGAGTTGTGCCTAATCAAGTGTCTATTCTAGGCTGGTCTATGAGCTTTTCTTTTTTTCCCTCTTCATCTTATTTCAAATGGATCTTTAGTGTGACTGGAATTTCAAAGTTCAACACTTTTCTCAAACCAGAACAGCTGCCTGTTCCATCCCTTCACTGTGATGCTCTGATACACGGGGTAATACGTAATTGCCCTCTGTGGATGACAACTAAATTCTTCATCTACATATTATTAGCATTTTTGACTTATCACTCAGATATAAATGGAGTCCAGTGCAACTTCAAGGCTGGATAACACGAAAGCTGGTGCCAAACTTCCTGCAGAGGCCTGAAGGCAAATATGCTCAGAATCAATTGCCAAGCAGATTTAACATAAAATACAGCGTTGTTACCAAGGAGGATGGGAAATATCAGAGCAGGCAGTGTCCAAGCCTTCCACACTGATCTTGGCTACACTCCCCTTACAGGCAAGAGGAAGAGATGAGCATGTTTTCTGATCGGGCTTAGCATTCTCACCAATGCCTGCTTAGAAGTTCAGTCAGTATTGTAGCTTGTAATATTTACATATAAATATTTACAAAATACTAATTTATGTGTTAATTACTACCATGAAAAAGGGAGGCATTGTTATCCCACTTAATTACTCTGTGATATTTGTCTTAAATACTCAACTTACATCCATATAGCTGCATAGCACAGAAACTAAGAGGCCTGATATAGCTTAGTGGAGTCAGTAGCAGCATAGAATATTGAAGCAAAATGCCCTAAATCCAAAAACATATCCATATTACAGATTTTTGAATCAGTGTAGCAACACAGCTGTAAACCTGCTTTCTTGCCTAGACTGAAGCCAGGCTTGCCCTGAGGCAATTAACTGCAGTATGAATACTTAAATTGCACTGGTTATAATACCATTTGACACTGAGCACTGTTTCTCTGTTCCTTTTGCTGATATCATAAACCAAGTTTTTTTAAATGATACATTGTTTTTGCAAATGAAATATGGATTTTATGCATCTTTTTTGCTCTATTCATGGTATTTCCTACAGAAGATTAAGGGACAATTTCACTGAGTAAGAGACTATTTCACTTAACAAAGAAAATTATATACTGAAAAATTATACACGTTCTACACAAACAAAGCCAGAAAGAGGAAGGAAAGAAAGAAGTTTGTAATGCCAGGGCCTGCCACTTTCATGTTCCTCCTGTGCTCAGTCCTGAACTAGCAGCAACAGCAATGGCACAGAGCTACTCCTCAGTTCTTACATCATATTGTGACTGTTCTGTGCTGATGAGCATGACATTTTAGAGCACAAGCAGGCATTTCTGAAACACAGGAATTTCCTTCTCATGGCTGGAAGGAATCCTTAGAAGAGTCAGTGTTGATGTGGGTCTGTCTGATTGGGTAGATAAGAACGAAAGATGAAAATGCCTTCCTGATGTATTAGATCATCCATTTCTATGGTTAGAAGGAAGACCGTGGCCAACACTTAAAGAAAAGACTTCAGGGCTCAGTTCATTCTCTGCTGGAGCCCATATTCCAAGGAACATTTTCATTTGTAAGGGCTTTTCTATCCCATCAGCTATTCCCAGCTGTTTCAGCAAACAATAGAGGCAAATACAGTAAAGTTTTATATCATCAGATTTATCCAGCACAGCATGCTCCAAGGAGATTAGATGGATGCATCCATATCTGTGCCATTTTGTCAACCTCACTCCAACAGGAGACCTTGTCAGAGATGCACTGGCTCCCACATGAGTATCTTGCATTCAGCTGCAGAAGGGCTGTTCTCTTTTGCTCTTGTGCTCTTTTGAGTCAGTGTGTTACAACTGTATGCTGCTGGGCCAAGAATAATTGTTTCAATTTTCAAGGAAGGGGACAAAATTTAGATCTGGAAGACCAGCGAGAGCTAGTTAATAGAGCTTACTGGGGAAACAATGTTGGAATAGAGAATCCACGTTCATTACCACTGACACATATACAAACTGGCATAATTTTCTCAGTTATTTCCTTCAACAAAGGGGAACAAAAAGAGAAGATGACACATGTGGAAACATTTTTACACATACTTTTTTTTTTTTTTTCATTTAATTTCCATTAATTCCATTTAATTTTTCAATTTAATTTTTCCATTTCATTTTATAATTTACTATAAAATCTAAAATGGCCACTTTTCAAAATGAAATATCCAGGTCGACCTGACACTAATCCTTTATGAAATACCGTTCTGCATAGAATTTGTGAAGTTTCTGCTGCTGCCATTGCTAATGAGAACAAGTGTCCATTCTATTGCCAAATGGAATTTCCATCTCTTGCAAGACTCTGTTAATAAACTGTGACTTTAAGGGGTCTGGAAGGCCATGATTTTTCTCATTGCACACTTGCAAGAATCAGATTATCAGGTGGATAACAGCAGCCTGGGGGCAAATGGTTTCTATAAGGTCTCATTACCAGAATGATTGGCCTGAGATAGCTTCTACAGAATGGCTTCTATAGTCAGCTAACACTTTGTTACCAATCTTCTAGGATTTACCTTTTGCAACTGGTTTTGTTCCCAATGCACCTAGCATGGACTCTCATTATTTCTCCGATTTCTCACAAGGTTTTTTAATAGCACAATATGGTATATGGTGAAGTTTAGAATTGCACCCATCATCATATTACTGTTGCAGTGTCTCCCATCACCCTCCACAATCCACTTATTTTTCTCATTTATTTTTGTCTCCTAGCTGATAGTCTCTTTGAAACAAGTACTGTCATTTTCTGTGTGTATCTCAATGGCACCTGCCACAGTGAAAAGCCAGGCCAGCTGAGAAATTGCTATTATATAGTTTTGTAATAATTGTAATTATAATCAAAGAGACAGATACTTATAGCTACTCTGTCTTTCTACTTCCCTGTGGTGTTCTTACCTTCCTTCTTCCTTTTTCTTATTTTTTTTTTTAATCTGTTAGAAAAAAAATTATCTGTTCTTAAATGGATTTTCTCAGTGCCTTACTGTACCTGGTACTAACACTACAAAAATAGTTGTTCATGAGCTTTGAGAGAATTGTCTGAGTGGTGTCCATCTTCAGAAGGAAAGTGTTTCATGAAAAATCTCACAGTACTGAAGTGAAATATGAATGCACACTTGCTCAATGTGTTTCACTTCCCATGCTCTGCAGAACACTGCATCTGTACCCCATGCTGAAGGGAGAATGCAATGCGGCATGAGCGAGGCATCACCTCAACTGGGAAGCATCTGAGTAGAGGTCCTCCCTACACAGAAGGCTCAAAACATCCCTTTGCTGTCTCCATAGCCTCAGATCTTCTTCCTGGCCCAATGCAGGTAGTCCGCCCTAGTTCATTAATATATTTCAGACAGATGGACAATTTTTATTTCACTTATCCCCTAACAGTAAAGATAAAATTAAATGATTGAGAGACAGTGGCAGGCTGATTCCTTCATAGAATCATAGAATCATAAAATCATTAAGGTCAGACAAATACACTAAGTTCAACAAGTCCAGCAATCAACCCATCACCATCATGCCCACTAACTCATGTCCTTCAGTGTCACATCCACACATTTCCTGGACACCTCCAGGGACCATGAGCCCACAGCTTCCCTGGGCAGCCTGTTCCAGTGCCTCATTACTCTTTCAATGAACAATTTTTTCCTAATATCCAACCTGAACCTCCCCTGGCACAACTTCAGGCCATTCCCTCTTGTTCTACTGCTAGCTACACAGCAGAAAAAGCCAACCTCCACCTCACCACAACCTCCTTTCAGGCAGTTGTAGAGAGCAATAATGTCTCCCCTGAGCCTCCTCTTTTCCAGACTGAACAATCCCAGCTCCCTCAACCACACCACATAAGACTTGTGCTTCAGACCCTTTATCAGCTTTGTTTCCTTTCTCTTTCTTGCCTTTCTCTGGACACGCTCCAAGACCTCAATGTCTTTGTTGTTGTGAGGGGCCCAAAACAGAACACAGCACTTCAGGGGCGGCCTTACCAGTGCTGTGTGCAGGGGGAAAATCACCTCTCTATTCCTGCTGACTGCACAATTTTTGATACAGCCAGGATGCCATTGGCCCTCTGGGCACACTGCTGGCTCATGTTCAGCCAAGTGTCAACCAACATCCCCAGGTCCTTTTCCTCTACACAGTTTTTCGGCCACTCTGCCCCAGGCCTATAGCATTGCCTGTGGCTTTAGTGGCCAAAGTGCAGGACCCAACATTTGGTCTTGTTGAGCTTCATCCCCTTGGACTCAGCCCAGCTATCCAGTCCATCTAGATCCATCCACGGGGCCTTCCTACACCTAGAAAGATCAACACTTCCCCCAAACTTAATGTTGTCTGTCAACTTATTGAATGTGCACTCAATCCTCTCGCCCAGGTCATCTATAAAGACCTTAAACAGGATCAGCCCCAAGACTGATCACTGGGGAACACCACTTGTGATCAGTCACTAGCTGGATTTAATTCTATTCACCAGCCTTCACAGACCTTGCAGGAGAAAGACTCCATTCTTCACACAAGCAGGTCTCTGCATGCTCTGTGATTTTGCTTTCCAACCACCAGATGTCTCACGAAAACCATGGAAATAGCAAATGACTGAATTCTGAGGAGGTGTATGCATTGCACAGCGTGCAATACTGGCACCAAGGTTCAGCTCCTTTTACTCCTGCCCAGTAAAAATAAATGATTCACCCCTGTGCAAAAGAAAAGTTGTGCAGAAATAAGAATTTCCTTGAACCACAACATTTTGAAGACTAACAAATATCAAGAGCAGGCCTGAGTAAGTTTGCAAGAACACAGAGAGCATTTAGCTCTTCTTTTATTAATTATTTTTGCCCCAGTCCAGTACTTGCCGTTGTCTGTGTCCACAGTAGCCGGGTGCTGAATGCAGTCTGCTCCCATTGCTTGCTTTTGCATACAACCAGGGCCCTCAGCGTGTAGCCAGTATTTCAGCTAATGTGTTTCTCCATCCGTGTGCTAATGCTGCATTAAAGAGCAGGCTTGCCCTTGGTCTTCTTTGTTTCTAGTGTAGTTTCTCCTTTCAGAAAAGTAATTGACTGTAACTTGTAACTGAATTGCCCACTTTGACATTAGAGCTAGTCAGCATGCATGAGAATACTTGTTTCTTCAACTTTCCATCTAAAAAATGTTGTATTCAATAATTTAATGCACTTTAGTTTAAAAAATGAATACCTTCACATTTACTGTAGTTTTGCAGCTCAGTGTTTGGGGGATTTTTTTAAAGAAACTGGACAAATCTTTAGAAATCTTCTGACAAAACATTTATTTTTGTTCTCATCAATTTGCTTACCCTGGAAGAAACTAGAAACCAGTTTTTAAGATGTCTGTTTTTGAAATTGTCTGTTTGATTAAAAGATGCGCTCTTTTAAGTGCATTGTCCAATTGATATTTATAATTTAGAATTGCAGCTTGTGAAGCAAAGAGGCATGCAAAAAAAAGTAATGCTAATTAGTAATGCTAATCAAATCCTACACATTAACAGGAGAAATCATAGTGCTGAAGGAAACCAGAGAGGGAGGCAGGAAGGATACCCTGATCCCTGCACTACCAGCACCATACCAGATCAACGGAACTGCAGAGATTTCTGAAATTTTCTCCTGAGATCATTGTCAAAGCTGTTACCTTAGTGCTTCCCCGGCCAGCAAGGTCTGAGAAGGAGCCCTGAAAAATGAGCAGCTGATAGGTGTGGTGTCCTGCCATGTAAATCCCAAGGCTGGAGTTGAAATTTTTGCTTCTCCTTCACAAGCCCCATACTCTGGTACTTCTCAGAGCACATATCCCAGCAATAGGCTTCTTCTGACTCCCAAATTAAAGATGCCAAAGGGCTCTTCTCTTTTATGTGTCTCTCTGCTATTTATCTCTGTAAGTCAACCATGTCATGGACGGGTAATAATAAGGCAAAAGTATTCTGCGGTGCCATACACAGATTTGTAGTTTTCAGGTGAACTTGAATATATACTTCCAAAGTTTACTATTCAGTATTATAATTGCTCAAAGCATTTTGCAGATTTCTATTCTTGAAGTGTTGATTAAACAACTTGGAAGGGCCTCTTACATTTTCTATAAATACCAAACCAAGTCAGCAAAATGTTGTATAAGTGCATGGATGACTGCATTCCTCTATGCAACATGCATTATGCAATTTATTATTTATGTATGATACTTATCAATCATGAATCATTGTTAAAAGGAAATGTAACACAGAATGCTTAGGAAGATGGGCAAATGCATTTCAATTTCCCATTAACTTTGGAAAATATATAAATAAATTGGTAAGTCCTTCTTGTCTGAGTTCTGTGATGGTAACTACTGGAGTTAGTTAGAACTCAATGGGCTGGTAACCACTGTCTGCTAAAACTGGTTGTTGAAGTGTTCCAGTTTTCTGAAATCTTCCCACAGTGATGCCTTAATTCCTTGATTTTCTGAGAGCCCATACAATTAAACATATGTGTCTGCGTGTGTGTATATATAGATAGATATATGTGTATGTGTATGTGTATGTGTACATATATGTGTGTGTGTCCTTCCTATATCAGATCCTGAAAATACATACTGACGTTTGATCTCCACAAGTACTTTTAAACAGGCATATGTAGGGCACAGGTCTTATGAGAAGTGGCTGAGGGAACTGGGATCGTTCAGGATAAGAGAAGGCTCAGGGGGAACCTTATTGCTCTCTACAACTCCCTGAAGGGAGGTTGTGGTGAGGTAGGAGTCGGCCTCCTCTCCTGTGTAACTAGCAATCAGACAAGAGGGAATGGTCTCTAGTTGTGCCAGAAGAGGTTTAGGTTAGATATTAGGAAAAATTTCTTCCCTGAAAGAGTAGTGAAGCATTGGAACAGACTGCCCAGGGTAGTGTCCATCGTCCTTGGAGTTGTTCAAGAACCGTATAGATGTGGCACTGAGGGACTTGGGTCACCGGACATGGCGGTGATTGGCTGATGGTTGAATAGATGATCTCAGTGGTCTTTTCCAAACTTAATTATTCTAATTAGGTGCATTGTTTGTCCTACTAGTCTTAGCCAGCTTACCAGAAATCTGGCTAAAATCTTAGAACACAAGTATTATTTATCTATGGGGTCATAAACTATGCTCACTCAGATCATAGCTTTACACTCATCAAAATTGGCTTTGTCCAATCTAATCTCTTCCCTCCAGCCCCAAAAATAAAGTATCTGAACTCCCATGAGGAAACTCTTGCCTTGTTAGAGTTGATACAGAAGGTAACAAACACTGAACTAAATAAAATTTTCTTCAACAAGTCTAATGCTCCTTACAACTTAGCATCTAAATTTATCAGATTCATCAAGAAATCAAACTCTACCTAAAATACCAAAATAGCAAGAAGTTAAGCCCTGCTGTATTTAAACTTAAGCATAAATGTGCAACTATGCATGAAACATTCCTTTGCTTGAAATCAGCTGCTATACTTAACCTGAAGTAAACTGAGTGTTCTAGCTCTCAGTCAACTGGTCCTTACACTTAACCATCATGCCCTGAATGAGCCACAAATTATTTGCCAGCATTGATCATGTTTTCCTGTATGTCTTGCAGAATTCAGCAGTAAGCTGAACCCTTCAGTTCCCATTTCTCTGGAATCCAACCTAATTTCAAACCCTTGATGTAAGCCTAATTTTGTTCTATCAAGCTTTTGGTAACCTGAAAATAAATTCAACCTATTCTTGTTTCATTCTTCACCAAAGCCCCAGATGTCTTGGAAGATCCTGAATTTTCCTGAATTCTTCAGATTCCTGTGAACTGATAATATTAACCCTAATCCAAACATAGAGCTTATGTATATCCCACCAATTCATCCCAACATGAGCTGTTGGAAACAGTGTGATGTTTGTTTTTTTTTTCCCCCTATCAGTGTCAGTCCACATCCTCACCCTGTGTGCCCCTCGGATCTGGAAATCATCTGACTCTCCAGCCCTCCTGAGCCCTCGGTTTTATCTGTACTCCTACCCTAGCTTAATCACAGCTCAGAGTTTAACCCGCAGTTGTGACTAGCACTTTCATCCTGTTACCTTCCTAGATTAACCCTTTCTATCCAAACCTCTATCTGCAACTCCAGCTTTCACTGCAAGGACCCATATCCTATGCTATTCATATTTTCACGCCTCCTTTTTCTGAACTCAGTTCTTTATACCAAACTTAAGACAAGTCTCAGAATTTATCCTTCTCTTTCATAGTGCCATCCTCCATCAATTGTCCCATCTCTATGAAAGCAAGTAATGAATAGCTTTATCAAGATCCTGCGGCATCTACAAGAAATGCTGAAGTTACTGTGGGAGAGTGTCTAGAAGAATAGAAACAGTGATATGGGGCCCATGATACAGTCGGGATTACAATTAGGGCTAAAATTTCTAGCAGTGCAGTGAGTCACATTCACTCCTAGTCCCTGGAAGGGACTATGTTATGTAGGACCTTCTTGGAGAGCTGAGAGACTCACATAAGATCTGGGAAAGATATCTCTAAATGAGAAGAATTAATATTCAAGTTAGATTTTCAGAAGATATGAGTTGAAAGTTAGATCTGTTGTCTGTTGTGCACTGCAAAGCCCAGTTAACTGAAGCACAAGTGAGGATCCAAAATTAATGTTAAAGCTGGATTGTAAGATTCAAGTAAAAGAGAAAGTCTGTATTCTTTTATGGATTTTCCAAGGCCAGAAGGCTTATGAGGAAGAGTGCCAAAGGCACAGTGGGTTTGTTTATGATGAGTGGGGCAAAATGCAGGCCATTGCTCCATAGCTATTCAAGAACTGTGTGCTATGAGTGGAAAAGATTGAACATTTTTGCTTTCTGCATTTCCCAAGCTCAATGCATCTTAAAGCCAACTTCCTATCAAAGCTGATTTAGAAAGTGCATTAGTTTTAGAGTATGTGATGAGTGTGGGCCTGTGATGGAGGTTTGTACTGAATAAATGATCAGGATTATCAAGCAGAGGGTTCAATACTACGAGTTGAACATGGGTTTTCATTATTTATTAGCCACAAAAGAGATGTCATTGGTAGTTGAATGTTGGATTTCAGCTGCATTTATTTTAAAGGAGACTGGACATATTCCTTTCCCCATGGGAAAAACCAGCTGAACTCATGCAGAGACATGAGGCATAGCCACAGTGGTGAGCTCTAGGTATGTGAGCTTGGAAGAAGCCCGGGCTGCAGAGGATCGGGAGCATGCCAGGATCTCATCGGGGAGGTAACCTCTGTGGCAGGCACCCAGGAAAAGCAGCAGGCTGGTTCAGGCTATGGGCATGGCTGTGTAGGATTGGAGCCAAAGCACTTGTTGTGATGTAATTAGCTTTAAAGAGGGATGCAGCTGCATAAACTTCACATCCACACTCATCCTGGAGAAGGAGCAAGCTCACATGACTGGGAGACCTGCTGCTTTTGGAGACACAAAGCAATCCACCTTGAGATCCAGGTGACAGCCTTCTCATATAGGAGAGCCCTTGCTCCTCTTTTTGCCCATCCACCTGCACACTCTTGCATGTCCTGTGGAAAGACATAGCAAAATGATAATGTCAACAGTCAGGAGAGCACTGGGCCTGTTTGTTTGCTTTGTGACAGCTCAAGTTGAACAGAGCTGGCTGAGGTACAAGACCTACAGCAATAGCTGTCTGTCATGGGCACACAGAAGGACAGCATGCAGGGCAAGGGCAGACAGCTGGAAGGCATAAAAATGGTATAAACTCCCATATTACTGACAGCAGAAAAGGATACCAACTGAGGATGGGGGAGGGCCCTTTAAGGTACAGAGAAAAACATGACAGAAACAAGGAGAAATATGAATTTTTAATAATATAATGGTTGTGGAGGAATTTCAGAAAGTCACGCAACTCCATCATGGATAAGGCAATGTGAATATCTGCACACAACTCCCTAAATGTGACTTCCAGACCAACATCTTGAAGTCTACCACGCAGCCCAGCTGTTTGCAGAGCTCTGTAGGACATGCTGAACAAGTCCAGGCATAAAGAGACAAACCAGCTCACCTCACTACATTCTGCATAGAGCAGACGGTCGCACTGCTGTGTAACGGCTCTCTTTTATATATACATTACACATAAACTAACTATTGGCAGAGATTAAGACAAATTCTTTCAGATTTGTAATTGGCACTACAGCAGGCTCTGTGTTAACTCTGTGCTCTGCGAAAGACTAGCCTTGTTGTGCTTCATTAGAAATGGCATTAAGGGGAGCATAATTCATTTGGATATTTATTCAGTTAAAATTATATCAGTTTTTCACTATTCTTTATGTAACATTTACTTGTAGAAAGTGATGTTTTCAGAAATACTTGGTAATTTTATTGATATTGATTCCCTTATTTTTAGTGACTATCTTGGCTTATGGAGGACACAAAGAATTATTTCAAAAAATATATACCTGTATTTCCTTCATTTTATCTCATGGATAACTCTTTGGATGGAAGCTCTTTGTTTTCACACCAACAGAGAAAAAAAAATAAATAAAAAAAAATAGAGAGAGTGCTTGAGGTTCTTTGGCAGGAAAATGAATAATAGAATTGTTAAGTTTGGAAAAGCCACTAAGGTGATCCAGTCCATCCATAACCCCACTCCCACGATGTCCCTCAATGCCACATCTACACAGTTCTTGAACACCTCCAGGGACAGTGACTCCACCACCTCCCTGGGCAGCCTGTGCCAGTGCATCACCGCTCTTTCTGAAAAGAAAATTTCCCTAATATCCAACCTGAACCTCCCCTGGCACAACTTCAGGCCATTCCCTCTTGTTCTACCTCTAGCTACACAGGAGAAAAGGCCAACCTCCATCATACCACAGCCTCCTTTTAGAGAGTTGTAGAGAGCAATAAGGTCTCCCCTGAGCCTCCTCTTTTCCAGATTGAAAAATTCCAGTTTCCTCAACTGCTCCACATAAGATTCACATTCCAATGTGTATACAATTTTTAAAAATCTTAAGCAAGGGAAATATTGAATGAATCTCCCACTGATTCCCTGTACTGCAGGGTGGAAGACAGACATGCCAATGCACTTGCTTCATGAGTTGAAGGAGTTCTTGCCACTGCACCTCTGACAGTGTATAAATGTATTCATGAATGTAAATGCACTCACTTTAAGTGCTCATAGGAGTCACAAAAACAAAGACATGTTGAGATTTACAAGTATTCAAAGTTGAACCTTTAATGTACAGCATAACCTACGCTCTTCACAAGCATATTTGTGTGCAACAACTTTACTTCCATTAGTGCATATAAGAGGAACAGATAGTTTATGGATTTTTACATACAGATAATGAACATAAACTAATTTTCAAGTCAATGCTAGATACTAATACTGAATTATTATCCTTAGACTTAGTTGTAAATGTACCATTCCTATGAATATAGCCATACCAACTCTGTTTTTCTTGAAGAATATATTATGATAGGAATCCCCACAAAAACAAAGAGCACAAAGGTCTCCCATGGTGCCTTTGAACATCTTCCCCATAGGAGTTTTTCTTCAAAGCCTGCCGGAGCTCCAACATTCCTACACTGCAGCTTCGTTTTTGAAGTTCTCCAGGAAGCTTTGCTGCTGTGTGGCCTCAGGACACTTCTGCTATTTGTTTATATTTCTCTTGTTCAGAAAAAAATAAACCATGAAACCCAAACAATCCATTCGTTGGCTACCACAAGAGGGTGCAGTTGTATTTTGCTAAGTCTGGAGCCGACTACAGGTAACAAATGGGTGACAGCCTACCGAAATGACTAATAAAAGCAATCATAGAAAAAATAAATCTCCTCGAGAACAGCAAAAGGCAAGGAAAATTGTATTGAAACACACTGAATGTATTAATAAACAACATTTGTTTGTCAGGTGATGCTGGCTTAAAAAAAAAAAAACTAATACACTTAAAGTACCTCTGGAATCATTAGTAATTAGTCCGAGTGAAGACTCACAAGTGCTCCAAATTGAAGCACTCGGCTATGAAATGCACTTGTCCTTTTTAATTTGACTTCACAGTCATTGTCAGAAACATCACAAACCAAGTAGAGCATTTTCTGCATTTACCAGCATGAGTCTGCAGTGACCATGGATTTCAACAGCTGGGTGTGATAAAGCCCAGAATTGTCAGGATTGTCTTTCATGTCTGATTAGCAAGGCTTGTTTATGTTACAGTGGCTCCTGAAATGAAAGCACCCAACAGACTTGCCATGGGAGGACTAGAAGCCCAGTTTGAAAACTCTGCACACAAAGAACAAAAAAAATGATGCATGCCTGAAGAACCAGACAAGTGATTGTACAATATAGCTGATACATGATCCATGTGCCAACAAGCAGTTGTCGACAAATAGCAGGCAGATTCCTGATCCAATCTGTTGCTCTGCTCTTTGGGCTTGCCATTCCCTTCAGCCTATACCACCCAAAGCCAGGGACTCCCCAACTCTCAATGAGTTCTGGTCTGCATGGGACGCTTGGGTCAGGATTCACTCATGGGTGAAATCTGAGTGGTGACAATATTCAGAACTCAACTGGCTGCTCTGATGGTCACTTCTGTTTTTAAACTCAGCGAGTTATCTGTTTATTACCCTAGGCAAAGCATGCAATTAACTTGGGTTGTGGGAAACAACAAGCTCTGCATACCACTGCCAGGATGAAGCATGCCTTGATACAGAAGAAGTCAGGGGAAACTTTGCCACATTTAGCAGAGAAGTTGTCCTGAAATATGACATTGAGGTGGCTGCCAATTCTAGAAAGACAATGGCCTTCTCTTAGAATTTGCTGCCTCCAGTTGCCAAGGCTACTCAAGGCTATGTGATGGCCTGGCAGTTTACCTAACTACCACTGACCTATGACTTCAGGAAGAGCACCCCATACCTCATGCTTTGCTTTAAAAAAGTTTTGTGTCCCTTTTTTTTAGAACTGAACGTAGCAGTATGTTTCTGAGTAACAAATAACAAAGAATTTTTCTAAAAACTTCATAGAAACATCATAGAATGGTTTGTATTGGAAGGGACCTTTAAGATCATCTGGTTCCAACCCCCTGCCATAGGTAGGGACACATCCCTCTAGACCACCTTGCTCACAGCCCCATCCAGCCTGGCCTTGAATGCTTCCAGGGATGCGGCACCCACAATTAGGCAATATGTTCCAGTGTCTCACCACTCTCACAGTAAAGAATTTCTTCCTAATATCTACTCTAAACCTACCCTCTTCCAGTTTAAAACCATTTCCCTTGTCCTGTTGCTGCACATCCTTAAAAAAAAGTGCTTTTCCAGCTTTCCCACAGGCCCCCTTCAGATACTGGAAGGCCACTAATAAGGTCCTCCTGGACCTTTCTCCAGGCCTGAAGAGCCCCAGTTCTTTCAGCCTGTCCCCATAGGGAAAGTGCTATAGCTCTCTGATCAATTTTGTGGCACTCCTCTGGACTCAATCCAACAGGTCGATGTCACTCTTGTGTTTGGGTCCCCAGAATGGGGTCTCATGAGAGCAGAGTAGAGTTGCAGAATCACCTCCCTTCACCTACTAGTATTCCTTCTCTTGATACAGTTGGCCTCCTGGGCTGCAAGTGCACATTGCCAGCTCATGTTGAGACTTTCATCAACCGATATCCCCAAATCCTTTTCCTCATGGATTCTCTCAAGCCACTCTCTGCCCAGTCTGTATTTGTGCTTGGGATTGCCCCGACACAGGTGCAGGGCCTTGCACTTGGCCTCACTGAACTTTATGAGGTTGGAATGGGCCCACCACTCAAGCCTGTCCAGCTCCATCTGGATGGCATCCCTTCCTTCTAGCATGTTAACTGCACCACTCAGCTTGGTGTCATCTGCAAATTTGCTGAGGGTGCACTTGATCCCACGAGTGGGATCCCAAATTTAGCTTTAAATATGTTTTGCTTTAGCTATGTTTCTAAAGCTAAAAGCTGAAGCTTTTGCTTTGTAGACTTTATTTTTTTCAAAAGCAGTGGTCAGTTTTTTAGAAAGTTCACAGTTGTGAAGTCTCAAGTATAGTTTTTCATTTCAAAGGCCTAAGTCTTCCACAAGACTTCTACATTTTTGAAAGAAACAGTTTTTGAAGGTCTCTGTGAAACATCATATTTTAAATGTGTTGAAACATATCAAGCCATGCCACATGGATTTCATCACCTTACATTCACTGTCTATGAAATATATTTACCTTTATACTAGTGTAAAATATGGAGATTATATAAAATTCTCATTGCCAGGTTGGAGTATTCCTAATGTTCTCTGGGGAGAATATTTTCAAATGTGCATGGTTCTGGCTTGACATCTCTTTATTGCTGCTCCACAATTTTCTGTTAATGTTTGTTAGTTGAAAAGTGGTTTCTGCAATATTATTTTTTTCCACAGGAAAAGGTTGGTTATGCCAAAACAATGTAATGTCCCTGTGGGAAAATAAAAGAGAATCCAAAATGTTTTGAACTGTCCAAGCAAATCAAAATGTTTTGCTTCAGGATGGTTTGTCATTACTCATCAGGAGTTTGTCATGGTTTAGGCCCCTTATTTCCCCTGTCATCTGGGGTCCCTGGATGGATTATATTTTCCATAAAGAACAATAGAGTCCCTTCTAGCTGTGTTAGGATGATCCATCAAAGAAGCCCCAAGCCCACATTTCAAAACCCAAATATTTTTGAGCTTTCCATGTTTTATTATTCTTCCCAAATTAGAAAACAAAAGCAAAAATATGGGACAGTGTGGAACAGACATTCTGATTTTCATACACTCTGTTTTCAAAGAACCAGGAATAGGATAAGCAAATTCCTGTGCTTTGGAAAATCCCTTTTTAACCAAAAATGAAAGGAAAAACAAGCAGAAGGAAGCAACATTAATGTAACCTTTAGTGCTATGTATTTTGAGTTAGTATTTCTCTTAATTTCTTTAACTGTATTTGTTTTCACGTTATTAATTTTGTCCCATTATGAGAATGACAAATGTATTCTTTTACCATATAATTACAGTTTATTCTACGAACAGTGAAATATCTCTTATATGACATTATTTGGCTGCTACAGACTATTTAAAGAAATGTAGGGATTAAAAGGAAATAATGAAGTAAGATTTTTTTTTTTAATTGAAGATTTTTATATTCCCATCACAGTTTTGCAGTTCTCCAAGCCAACAGGATCAATTATGTACTTAAGGGAAATAAAGGAATACCTGTCAGCTCCATTTTTTTTTTAAGACTAACTCAAAATTCAGAGAAACACATGTTGATACAAGTTCTCCAGTCTAAAAAAAAATTAATTAAAATTTGGCATATTTATAGCTTTCAGTTCTAAGCTCACAGTATAGAGAGAGTTTTCTGCTGAATATAGCAGTTTTTTCCTGCCTATTGAAGAATACAAACATTAGAAGTTCCAAAAAGCTATGATGTATCCCCAGCACAAACATTTGTGCAGGGGGCTCGGGCTGGGTTTTGCTCTGCTTCTTTCCCCATTTGAGAGCCAGCTCTTCAAGAAGCGTGCTGATGTCAGAGCAGGACAAAGAAGCAGCCTGCAGAACAAGAGCAACATGGAAACAGAGCCTTCCTCATTTATTCATTCTTGTATTTTTCTGTTCTTTTTAAGCCAGGCGTGGAGAAGGAAAAGGCCACTGATACTTTCCCACAATGATTGTTGCGCAGTGGGAGGTCCATCCCAGCTGTACATTTCTACCTAATTGCTAAGAAATGCTGGCTTCGCCTTTGAAGCCTTGGAGTGGAGCATCTCCAGGCTGGTTGGCAAGCAGGGCTTGTGGGAGGATATGCAGATAGTCTGGGGAGAGCTCTGCTTAGATGAGCTAAGCCCCTACATGCAAAGCGAGGCTGTGCAGAGACTTACTCACCACCAGGTCAAATGTGGGTGTATTATTATGAGATCCCACAAAAGGCATATCCCTGACATCAGCACGGGAGATTTGCAAAATCTCAAATGACTGCTCCCAGTCTGGAGGCTTAGGTGCTTCTCTGTAGATTCACTGGCAAACTTACTTTCTTTTAACATGGGAGAGCAGCAGATTTCACAGTGCAAGTGTCCCAGCAGTGAAGCAGATGATTGCAAAGAACAACTTCAGCACAAGAAATTGAAGAAATTGAAGAACTCTTACCAGTAATATAAAAAGCATTATCTAGTGGCAAAACTGCTTTTGGTAAATCCAGGCTTCTTCCACCTCTTACTGTGTTGTTGTTTTCTGTTTACATTTTAACAGTGAGTTTACCATAAGTGCCTCTTCTCCAGCTCTTGTTACCTGGGCCGGCTCACTCCTTACGTTCTGTTCACCCTTAGGGAAGAAAAAAAGGGCTGCAGCTGCTTCAGCAAAGCTGAGCAGGTAGGAAGAAAGGAACGAAAGGATATTTATCTGAAGCAAGGCTAGACAAGATCCATGCAGGGCCAAGAGATGCACATCAGGAAATCATAGCCATTCTTGTCTCCCTCCTTCCAACCACTTCTGTCTCTTCTATATTACTGAAATCACACTGCGGTTTTCTAAAGTCTGAATTGTAGGAAAATTCAGAAAGTTCTGGCTGCAGCTGAGGTTAAATAAGGTGACATCGGTCTCCTCCACATGTGGTAACCTCTTTCCTCATAGAAGTGAGCACAACCACATATATGCCATTCCCCAGCAAAGTTGTACCAACCAAATCTCAGCTTTTAGAAAACTGTTAGGAGACTCAAACTGGCTGTGATCGTGTTGGCAGAACTGTAAAAGTACAGGAAAAAAATGATAGTTGCAGTTATGCTGACAGACCTGAGGAGACTGCAACCTCCAGCTGAAGGAACAGTGATGAGAAAACAGAAGACGGAGGATAAACAACAAAGATGCAGAGCTTGCCAAGAAAAGAAACAATGCATCTGATGGCTGCCCAATTTTCTGAGATCTCTAGATGGTACGCAATGTTTGCGTTCACCTGCAATGTTGAACATGTCAGTGAGCAGCCCCATCCTGATCAAAGCTCCACTCTAAGGATTTGTCTGGCATCGTAGACTGTGGAATGATTTTTTCCTGGAACTATTCCCAAATTAATAAACATCAACACATTCATCTAAATGAAGAGGGAAGGCTTTCTGGTGCCCAGACAATTATCCTCAAAACACTAGGGCCATAATAACAACCTAACATGGAAAATTCAGATCTATTAAGGATTAACACACAACAAAGGGCACTGGCACAGGCCTGAAGAAGTTGTCCATCTTCAGTCAGTGGGAGAGCTCAGAGGAACGGACCACCCTAAGAGCAGAGGAAGTACCAGCCAGCCATGAGGAGGAGGAGAAAACCGGAATACAGCAGGGATGATCGGATGGTGGGAGAGAGGCTCCATAGGAAAGCTGGTCTAAAGGGCTATAATAAGACAATGTGCATAATTGCCATGCCTTTGTAAAAAGGAAGTTGCTGAATTCTGCTCCACTTCACTTATGAAGTCATATATAAAAAGCTCTGTGATAGCATGTATATTCAACAGCCAAAAGTCAGTTTGTGCTGGGAAATAATTGAATCCGGAGCGGAATCCCCCAACAGTTCTCTCTAAATGTTGTATTCACTTGGATTTTTCACCTGATAATATTAAGAGTTTCTTCCACAGTATTATCTTAGGCAGTCAGCACAATGCACGACAATAATTTAATAAGTATAACCAATACGCAGATGTGCAAATCTCCCAAAGTCAGCAGAAACTGTTCCGTTACACAGGTTGGTAAGTGAAGTCTCTTAAAGGCTCTGAATGACTCAAGCACTGATGACAAAACCAAAAGTAGTTCAGGTCAGCTTTAACACATATTTCTTTCTTTCTTGCTGTTTGTTCCTTTCCCTTCTGAGCAAGAGTGTGCGACCTGCTTTGTGAGGAAGAGACCGTAATTTCCAAATCCCTCAAAAGAGAACAATGGTTCAAGAATTGCATTACAATTTTCTTCACATCTGCAATTTCACAAGCTTCAGATTTTTCAAATGTGAAACTTAAATGAAAGATCTGGATCTCTGCAGCTTTCATGCAGGAACCAAGGATATAGGATCTGTAGCTGCTGCCATAGTAGGGCTGAGTGTTAAGTGTTCACCATACATAACATTGCCCTTGAAATAAAAGCAGAAGTTATTTTAAGTAACCATAAACAATACTCATGTGCAATTCAAAGCAGATCGGATATAAAGAGATAAAGATTAGAGTACAGCAATACGGCTTTCATTATACAATGTAATCCAGCGTGTCTGATATAAGTGGATGTGACACAAATGTAAATAGCAACAGGTTTAGAAGCATGGCATTTTTCAAGATAGAGTATAGCATGCATTCAGAAGTAACTATAAATGATTTCCCAAATAATGTGTGAATCAATGTTGTATGTTTTTTTTTAAAGCCTCCACACACTTGCTAAAAGTATGACATGCAAGTAGTTAGTCATGTTTCACAAAGTCACAGGGAAATGCTATTTGCATTTGAGTAAGAATGGAATACTTAATGTTTCAGATAGAAGTGAGTATCAAACACATGGATCCTGGACGTTTGGAGAAGTAGAATGATCTTATGGCAAAATACGGCATTTCTAAAGAAAACCTATAGAAGTTTAACACAAAGTTTAAATAGAATTTTTGCTTCAGAATAAGAAAAAAAATGACAGATCCACCACCCGGTGACTTAACACTGCTTCTTCACTGAACTACTGGATTCATACGTAATTTGCATTATACACAAGTAAAATATTTAACTTCTAAAAATCAATGATTAATAGCTTCACTCAAGGAAATTAACATGACAAAACAAAAATATTTATCAAAGCACTTAAAAATAAGCATGTAACAAATACTAACCCATTCCAAGAAGAACTGCTTATAATAATTTGATCACACAGTACACTAAGCAATGGGAATTTAGCCCATGAATTTTGGAAGATGCTTCTATTTTCCAATTTCTATTTTCTATTTGCCAATATTTTCCACACTTTTGAAAATAAGATGAGGCTTTGACTACCATTTATTTCTCAAAATGAAAGGATGAATGTAAGTAAGGGTATCTTTTAAAAGTTGTTTGCAAGGGGCCATGAACCATTCCAGTATTTTATTTTTTATTATGATTTACTGGAAAACAATCCCACTGGTTATTTTCAAGAATGTCTCAATGTTTCCAAGTTTCTACACGCCTACAGTGTGTACCATACATTAACCGTCAGCACACACTGTTAAAGCCCTTCAGAAAACCCTTGCCCACCTCCTGCAAAATCTCAGGATACAAGTTCTGCTTTCTTCAAGTCTCAGGATACAAGTCCTGTGTTCCTCAATCACAAGTCTGCACACCCACATCAGTGCCTGAAATATCCCAGACTGCTCTCCTCTATTCCTGTTCCTTCCTTCTTTCTGGTCTTATACCTGTGTCTCCACTAAAAATATTTCCTTTGGCATAGTAAGTTCTTTATCCTATCAATCATTGGATAATTTGAACCAAAAACGAAAGTGCATTTAGAACTGCATAAATATAAATGATCACCTTCTTTAGGAATCAATTCAAATACGTAACAATTTTCACAGACTACATTTAGGATATTACACATAATCTTTGTGATTATGTTAATGCCAACTTTAAAAGCAGCATTTTTCCCAGAATACCAGAAATGCAATGCAGTTGATGAGTTCACAGATGCTGATCCTGCCTGAAGCACTGGTCAAGAAATGGTACCCTGCACCTGGTAGCAGCAAACCACAGCAGCAGCACCTCACACTGTATTCCACACATGCTACAGCAGATGAGTGCAGCTCCTCCTTCCTTGTCCTGTGCAAAGTCAAAAACATTAATTTAAACCAGAACAGTAAAAAGGCAGTGAAATTCCCAAAAGTAGACACTGGCCTTAGCTGACTCTCAGCTGAGATTTGTGCCAGCTACAGCTGCTCCCCTGAATGAACAGTAAGGGGCTAAGCCCAATCTTTATGGCTTATGGCACATACAGCACTGCAGCAGATTTTAGAGCCCACTCAATAGCAACAGAGCAGTAGCATAATAGGGCTTTATCTAGGTGAAATGTGGCAACAGGCTGCAGGCTGACTCACAGGCAGAAGGTAGCAATGACAATCCCAAGTCCTCTTCAGCGTAGAGATAAAGGGAGCAACCAGCAGCTTGGTAGGTTTAAATCACCTGTTTGACATGGTCTTATATAAACAAGGAAGGCTGAGACTGTCAGGAACAAGTGCAGGAGAATTTAAGAAGTAGCCAGTTTTTTCACTGCAGTGAAAGCATGCCTGGCCTCCACGACTCCAGGCCCTAATTCATTCTTTCCCATCCATGTGATGTGGTGTGGGGCTGAGATTGTTACCAGCTAGCAGAATGGCCATCATGTCTTCTCCCAAACTGATGTACTATTTAAATCACATGGGGCTTGAAATTAAGCATGCCACTCCCTTCAGAAAGAGGGGCAACAAGCACAAACTGGAACACAGGAAGTTCCAGGCAAACAGGAGGAATTTCTTTACTGTGAGGGTGATAGAGCACTGGAACAAAGCTGCCCAAAGAGGTTGTGAAGTCTCCTTCTCTGAAGGCATTCAAGACCCAGTTGGATCCTTTCCTATGTAATCATCCACTCTAGAGAACCTGCTTTAGCAGAGGGGATGGAATAAACAATCTCTAGACGTCTCTTCCAACCCCTACGATTCTGCAATTAATTATCGACAGAAGTTGATCACCAGTGCAGTCTTAGTATTATTTGTGGTGGTACATCTGGACAGTCAGTAGCATAAATGCACAGACGAGAGCAAGAGAAGGCCACAGATAACTGCTGGGTCTTTTAGAAGTCCAACACACCCTCTATATTGGTCTTTGGGAGAGAAACCAATCAGAGAGCTAGAATAGACTGAGAATCCCAGGGAACCTTTTGGTATCCCGTGGGCACAGCCAGATGCTGAGAAAAATCCTATCCACTTCAGGCCTGAAACCTAGGCATTGAGTTACACTGACAGCTGGCAAGAGCCAATATGCCTCTAACCATACAGCTTTAGCCCAAAGCTGCTACATTCCTTAAAGAAAAATGAGTAACCCAAAAAACACAATGATAATAATAAGCTTATTATCAGTCTGCTTTTCAGATACCCAAGTTTCACTGTTCTGCTGTAAACTTAACTGTCCAACAGTGTTTGCCCACATACAGGAAAGGAAAACACAGGGAATACTGGAAGTCAATCCTGTAGGCTTGGAGGACTGCTGCAAGCCCAGACTGTGCTGCGAAGCACTGACCAGACCCAAAGCTCTGATTGCTCCTTGGTTAAATAATTCATCACCCAGCTCAATCTGTAAAACTCGTTGATTTCTAAATTAAAAATCAATTCTGTAATAACATGATTTAGGCTCCTTACAAGACAGGAAAATGATAAACTCCACTACTCTAACAGGGTTTCATGAGTATGATTTATGGTAAGGAGCATCACAACCTGAAACATATTTGCATTATTATTTTATATACATATATATCTTCTGTTAACTACCTAGTTGTATTTATGATCTTGTAAAAGCAAATACTTGTATCTGACTTTAACTAAAAGACAAATGGTTTTACTTTCCATCATTGCCTAGAAATGGGACCTCCTGCTTGATTGTTCTAAAGATTAAGTACACATTGTATTAGATTCTCATTACAGACCAATACAATTATCAGTCAGTCTTCACACCAAATAAAAGTGCAAGAGACATAAATCTAGCTATTAATGAGCTGAAAACTAAGCTAATTTTGAATGACAGCCATCAATCTACCATGTAAACTTTAATAATCTGGGTTCCTTTGGGAGTTTTTCTCTCAGTCCTTCCTGCAGTCACTCCATATCACTAAGGCTAGAAAAGACTACTAAGAACATGTAACCATCAATCCATCCCCATCATGTCCTCTGTGTCACTCATTGCCACCTTTACACATTTCTCCAACACCTCCAGGGACAGTGACTCCACCACCTGCCTGGGCAGCCCGTTCCAATGCCTCACCACTCCTTCTGAGCTGAAAAATTTCCTAATACACAACCTCAGATACTCAAGGCCAGGTGAACCAGCCTGGATATCTTGATTACTTGGCCTGACTTCTGAAAGATGACCTCAGAAGACTATAACTGCATTTGAAGGACCTTTATCTTGAAGTCCATCGACACAAACCCAACTTTTCTTTTTCAAACACGCGACGCTAACCTCTGGCACTGAGACCAACGGGATGTACCTGTCTGACTCAAACCCATAACACACACCAAGCCTGAACATCCCCCGCTGCGCGGTTGAAGAGTAATTTCTCCACACCTTTCCCACGGCAGGCGGAAGAGCTCAGAGCTGAAGTCACACACCTGAAAGGCGTCAAGCAGGAGGAAGGCAGCCGGGCTCTGGGCAACCCTCCCCGAAAGGCCTCGATCGTGGGCTGCCCCTCGCGGCCGCCACCATGTTAGCTCGGTGCGCGGCGCTGCCGAGGAGGGGTCCACCCGGCTCCTCCCCGCGGCCTCTGATCGGGTGGGGAGCTTCGCCGCGCCTCACCCGGGCGCCCGCGGGCAGCGGGGCGAGGCGGAGCGCGGCGAAGGAGGGGCCGGAGGTGCCCGCCGGAGAGCCCGGCCGTAGGGGCGGGGAGTCTCCTCCTCCCGCCGCCAGGCTCCGGCTCCTCGCACGCACCGGAGCGCCCGGCTCCCTCCTCCTGCTCCTTTTCCCTCCTCCCTTCCCCTCCTCCCCCCCTTCCCTCCCCGGGTCGCCGCGGCTCCGGGAGGAGCGGGGGGGGCCCCGCTTCCTTCCCTCTCCCCCTCCTTCTCCCACTCGCGCCGCTGAGGACGGGCAGGTGAGCACCCGGCCGCGGTCCCGTCCTCCCCACCCCCCCCGCCCCGCGGGAGAGGCGGCCGCGATGGCGGCGGCGGCGGCGCCCGGCTGAGCGCTAGGCCCCGGCCGCCCGCGCCCGCCCCCGGCCTCTCCCCGCGGGGCCGCCCGCCTCGCCCCCACCCCCGGGTGGGGACCTCGGCCCCTTCGCGCAAAGTTTCTCGGCAACTTTCTGCCCGCCCCCGGGCCCCGCAGGGGGCTCGGAGCGTCGGGGGTTGGTGCGCGTCGCCCCGACCGGCGATGGCCGCGCCGGCTCCGGGCGCTGCTGGAGCGTCGCTGGGGCCGAGGGACGGAGCGCAGGAAACGCGTTCCCGCCTCGGCTCTCGCTCGGCCGCGTGCGTGTTATCTGCTGTTTCTTGCTCGGTGCTCGGCTCGGTATCGCTCCACCTAGCAGGAACGCGACTGCTTTAAATTTCTGAGTCATTAATTTAAATGTGCCATCATAACACTTCGTCAATCCCCGTCGTGTTCCTGGCGATTTAGGAAAAAAATAATAATAATAAAATGGATGTAAAGCCCGATTCCTGCTGTGCAACTTTCTGCGTGTGAAGTTATGTGCAGGAGTACGGCTGCTCGTTTTCTTTCTCTTATACGGCTTTAAGGACGTGGGTTTATTGCATTTGTTTCAAGGTGGGACCTTCCAGATGCCTGATGTGGCACGTATGTGCCGCTTTGTATCGGGAGTAAGTGGGGTGTAAATGTGTCTGACCCTCGCAGAGGCTGAGGAAGTTTCTCCAGGCCTACCTGCTGCATTTGAGCCAAAGCAGAGGGTAGCATTAGTTAAAAACAGATATTTGAATGCATTTAAATGGGCAGAATTGTCCCCAGGTGGTGTAGAACGTAGAGTGTGTCGCCAAGGGAAGTGTGTTGTATTTCTCTTAATAGTTCGTAGACAGCTGAATGAAATTTCAGGCAAGTTTTGCAAGCGAAATTGACCTTTAGTCAAGGAAGCAAGATAAAAAAGTTTACTTTGGAGCCTTCTCTTTTGTTTTTGAAAGGTATGACTGGGAAGAGGGGTTCACAGTTGTGTTGTCGGTTACATTTGCAGTGTGAAGTGCAGCATTGCTATAACTCAATGTCACTGCAGACTTGATATAAGTGTAAGAATTGTTCCTTTCCAGCTGACAAAACAGAATACAGGATCATAGGGTTGGAAGGTACCTCTGAAAATCATTGGGCCCGACTCCCTGCTAAAGCAGGTTCCCTACAGTAGGTTGAGGAGGAAAATCTCATACTTACACCTGTGTTTCCTATGCACATTTGTAAATTTAGCTCTAGGATGTTCCTACTGAACATGCGTGTGGATCTGGGTGCTCTGCACAGCCGGAGTGCGAGGGTTAATCTAAGGGTAAGGTATCTTTGTGGCAAGAACAGTGGGAGCGGTGCTGAAAGGGACTGTGGTGGATTTCAAAGGACAAAAAAACACAATACCAAATGTGAGACTGCGGCTTTGGTTGGTATCAGTGCTTCCCTATGATTATTTTATTCCATGGGTTTTGTTAGCTTTATTTCCTCAGGAAGAGCAGCTCAAGTGCAACCACAACATCTGCGTGCCTGTCATATGTAAGTCTTCCAGCTGTCAGCCAATCTCAAACACATTTGGCAGCAGAGGTCTCCCAGGTGGAATATTTCTATGAAATTTCTAAAATTAAGGAAGCTAGGTAGGAAAGAGCTCTTAACCTGCACACTGGAGATTCACATAATCATTTCTCTCAAGCTGGAAATCGATGCAGGAATTCAGACTTCCCTGTTTTGCTGCTCGCAGGGCTACTTGTGCACTTATTAAAAACTTTCTAATTTAGGGATCCTGGTATTGTTATTTGGAATCTGGAGAGCTTCATTTGGAATGAGAGTGAGCCCCAGGTATCTTTGATCTGTATTTCATGATATGAAGAGGATTTTTATTGATTGATTTGTTTTTAATGTATCCAGGGAACTGTTAGATAGTAAATGGAACAATTGAATGATATTAGAAGTGTATTGGAATTGCCAATTTATTTGAAATAGAGAAATATCATAAAATCGTACTTAATAAATCTTTGGTGTGCTGTGCACTGTGCAACAGAATTGTTTCTCAAAAAATTGCATCATATAATTTAGATTTTTATCAATACTTGTCCTCTCTGGAGGAATATTCTTTATTCTGAGACTGACATACTTCCTGCAACTCCAGAAGAAAAAAAACAGAACTGTGTTCACAGATAAATGCCTATTGTCACATGACAGGGATGTGCATGTCCGTGTTGTGGCTTATGTCAGTTCATGTGGCCAAAGTTTGCTTTAGGAACACAGAAGCTGCACAGTTTTACTTTCCTGTGCGCTCTGCCTGTGGACAAAAGCAGTATGTTTTCACAGATAATTCCTCATGTTCAGACCATTAGCTAAAAGAAACACATTCTTTCATCTTTATCCACTATGTGGATCAAACTTTTCCATCCATCTTTGAACACAGTTTGAGTAAGCTACCTTTATGTTAATTTTAAAACTGATGTTGGTATTAACACAAAGAACTTACTAACTTCAAGAACTTATTGTGCTATGTGATATTAAGCCACCTTCTGTGGACAGGATACCTTCCATACATAGACAGGCTGTGGCTTCTGAGAAGCCCTTCTGAAAGGTATTGTGCTTCTAGCACTGAAGTCCTCTGATAGCTGACAGAATAGACTCAGTGCTGAGAGAGAAATGTGGTTTCTAAAACTAAAAAATAGGGCTTAATTTTTACCTGGAGGAACGATCTTGGGCTGTGAGAAGATAGCTCATTCTCTGCATTTCTTTTAGTTTTGTTCTTGAAGAACTAGTAGGGTGCTGTTTTACACTGATGGATTTTATGATGTAGCAGCCACTTTTAAAAAAATAATACTTCTTGAATACAAACTGCTTTACAGTTACCATATGGTAACTTCTCTCAATCACTACAATCCTGGGCTGCATTGGAAGCAATGATTTAGAGCTGTAGGGTTCCAGATCATGTTATCAGTTCCCAGATTATTGTAGCAAACTGGTGAAATTGCCATTGTATGCTGAAGGGGAAAATGTATCACTAAGAAGATGCTGTCAGCTAACTGCAGGACAGGTTTAATTTTAGTTTTTAGAAGGTCATTGTTACTGCCATTTCTACCTATGGGAACAGGATTTGTTCTCGGTAGTGCCAATGCTTCAAAGCAGAAATCAGCGCCAAGGCAAGTTACAAAAGTGAGAGGGACTGCACCCTTGGGTAAAGTTAACACACATGGCTGATTTCAAGATTGGAGATAGAAATGATAATAATGGTAGTGTTAGAGTGAGCAAAACTTATTACTTGTGCATGAGTTTTGTTCAGGTTTAAGCACATATTCTTTAAATGCAAAGAATAGCTGGAAATAGGAATGGAAATACCAAGCATCCCTTTCTGTTGTCACTTCAGGCAGATGCCTACATAATGCACTCTTCTCACTCTTCTCAGAGACCAATAAACCAAAGCTGTGCTCAGCTGCAATGTGTCCCTGAGCTGAGGACTTCCCCCCTTGGCTTTTACCTGAGCCCTGCAGCCAAGCAGGGTGCTGCAGTAGGGATCCTCAGTGAGCAGAATGTGGGCTGTGTTGACCATTATCATCGAGACTGGGGTTTTGTTTTGATTTTCTTCTTGACTGTAGTCTTAGATAATGGTGCGGGATATAGCAGGAGAGTGGAGAGGGAGTAATGACCGCTAAAACCTCAGACTGACGTTATCTTTTTTTCAGCTCCTTGAGTACTCTAGGATGCTGCATGTGGAATTAGATGATGTTTTTGGCTGGTCCTGACTCTATTTTATCTTTTAGTTTTGTAGGATTAATGCTATTTTAGTAGTATTGTGTAAGATGTAATCGATACTGATATCTATTAGTGTCTCAAATGTTGACGTAAGTCTTGGATTCTGATGGTGCTACTGAGCTTCAAATAGATTGCCATTCAAATGGGTACTTCAGGAGGAAGTGAAACTTCTGTGGCTTAAGATGCATGTTTCTGTGGTTTTCTTCACACCAGAAGTGTAGAGAAGTCTGAAGAAGTTAAAAGATTCTTCAGAAGGTTTGAGCCATCCTTTCTGTTCAGATTTTAGGTTGAGGTAAGCTAGGCTTAGAAAAGTAGATGACTTCATTTGCTTCCATTGACAGTGAAGTTGTTGAGTAAATACACTTGCATGAGTCAATCTGTGTAGGTCAGGGCCTTTATGGTGTTTCTGGGGAAACTTCCAGAGGCATTTTGTGGTGTTAATGTGATATTTAAAGTCAGTCTACATATTGGGAGACTTCAGTGGGGTTCATTTCCTTTGTTTGTACATGCCCAAAGCACCTCCTAATCTTGTAAAAATGAGACAGTACAAGTGTTTTACTTGTGGTGTGAATGACAGAGTGTAAATACATTCAGGTCTCAGGTATGCTTACCAGGACCAGTGGCCCCGCAGCAAAACAGTGATAGTAGCAGAGGACATGTTTGTGTTCAGTCCAGCCCTGAATGCTTACCTTTAGTTCGGTAGACCTTCTGATGCTTCTACTTGTGCTTGTGAAGTGCAGTATCGGGAATTAAATACAGACCTATGCTGAAGGTTTTGAAAATTTCCTCTGTACTTAATACCCTCGCAGTTGTAGGAAAAGACAGTGCTTATGTGAGGGCATTTAAAGAGTAATTAGAGGGTGCTCTGAATCTCTTGTGTATTGCAGTTGTGCAGCATTATACTGTTTTGGCAGTCAGCCAGGTGAAGACATAAAACAAATTAATACTGAACGATTCTTTGCTAATAAGTTATTTTTAAGCATGGTTAGATAACAAAATTAATGTTTATGCTTGAAGTTTGACAAAGAAAAATAAGCCTGAATTACATGCAGCATTCTCTTGCTTTTCAAGAACGTTTTATTGGAAACTAAAATCGCAACCTACACTTGTAACCACAAAGCAATAATAAATAAGAAGCCTCCCAAGCCCTTGTGTACAGATTGCTCTACCTTTCTGTATTTCTCTGTACTCCTCTGATTGCGTTTGCCAACCGATTTGTTCAACACAAATATTCTCTTTTGTCAGGATCTCCTCCAGTGTCCAGAAATTGGAAGTTGCTGGCGATGCTCTCTGTGGTGCCAGCTTTCTTGATTTATATGGCCTATATTGTTTGCTGTCTTGGGCTGTGGAAACTGGTGATGGACTTCTGATTATTTGGTTTAGGTGGTCTTCTGAGCTGATTCCTAGCAAGTGTTCTTTCAGTAGATGTTATTTACTGATTGTGTGCATCAGAATGGAGAAACACTTAACTCTTTGTTCAAAACAAGCTTCGCTGAAAAATAAATACAAAATTAATGTATAGGCAGTGTTCTAGTATTCAGAAGATACTTTTGCCTGTTTCTTGTTTTTTGTTATTTTTTTTTCCCCACAGATTAGCCAAAAAATGTTAGTTTCAAAAATCTGTTGTGTAGTTGAGAAAGGAGATCTGAATATAGACAAGGTCTGTTTTTTACTATAAAGTGAAAACTATAAGTAAAATATAACTATAGTAAGTATATATAAGTAAAGGATAACTATAAGTATAAACTATAAATCAGTAAAGTTATTATTACATCTTTCAGGTTTCTTGTGTCTCCTTTCTTTACTTTGATTACTATTTTTCTGAATGTCTGCAGTTTGGGATTAAAACCTTATCTTAGTGCTTTCCAAATGGAAGCATATTAAAGACAAAATTTACTGTGTTTTAGAGTGAAGTTTCTCAAGGTTAGTGTGTGAGAAACAGAATTAAGGGTCATGTTGCAGGTCTGAAATATGTTCAGGGTGATCTCCACGCCCCTGTTTTATACAGCTTAAAAATGAAAAATCTGCACCAAACCTTGTAGCAAACTTCAAATTCCAACATTCCTTAAAAACATGGTTTTTGTATTCACATAAAAACTAAATTAAGGTGAGAGGGAATGGGAAGAAAGCATATGGTAGTGAATGTTTCATTTCTCTTAATTTTTTTGAGCAGAAAACAGAATGTGTGGGCAAAATGTTTTACTACTTCTGGTTAAATTTTTGTTTGTTTGCTTGTTTTTGACAATATACAGCGTTCATTATTTCTGCTTAGCTCTGATTTCATTTGAAGTAGTTCACGTTTCTTCGTAGGTGCAGACTTACTTTGGTGCTATAACAAAGCTGAAAACACATCTTATATGCCTCTGGATAATTTCACTAAATACGAAGTCTTGCAGTGTTTAAGTGACAAATGAAAATACAGATTGTTTTGTTTCCTAATGCAAATTTATGTAAGGCTTAAGCAACATCTGTGTGATGAAGGCCATTCTCTACTTCGAGTGATGACAAACCAAGGTGAGTTCTGCATCACTGTTATAAGAAGGCTGTCCTATACTGCATGAGAATGGAAGGCTTGGATTTGTTGGGTTTCGTGGTGGTCTGTTTTTACCTTAAATCTTAACAGTTCTTTTCTCTCCTCTTTGATGCTCGTACTCAGTAAAGCCTACTGAAAGAACAGCTGTTGTGAATCAGACCAGAAGACCAACTAAACCAAAAATATCATTATTATTATTATTGAGAACTTATCCTGATCTGAGAAATAATAATGTCTCAAATAAAAGTTTTGGAACTTCAGTTAAGGGGGGAAATTTCAGGAGGTTCTTTCAACACCAGATGATGGTTCAGATTCTGCCCGTTTCAAATATGGAGTATTCAGATTTTCTTCCAACAGTAGTATCTTAAAGCATACGTGTGCTTTCTGGTTTCTGAAGCACGTGATGTACGTTTTCTGCTTGTTTTGTTTGTTTTTTTTTTGCTCCTCTCCATTCCTCCCCTATACATTCTAGGTAGATTGTGTATTAATGTAATTAGAAAGTCCTGAAAACAAAGAGAGAAAGGGATTTGTCTAACTTCAGTGTTGATTGCTCGAGATTTCTTTAAAAGATGATTGAAGATTATGATGGTGCTGTTCAGATCAGATTGTCTGTACTTAACTTATAAACATGTATTGGAGAGAGAAAGAGAAATCTGTTACTCTCATTGTAAACACCCATATTTAATTCTTTCTTCATTGTAAAATTAAATACTCTAATTGGGAATGTATATGGTATAGGGTAAAATATTATTACTTCTGGAAAAAAAATGTAGATGAAAGAAAGAGCAAGGAAAACCAAGACAATTTCTGAGCTGTTACTGCTTGTCAGTGGAAATTGTCCTGAGTAAAATTGCTTTTTGCAGCAGCCACGTTTTTTTCAAGCCTGAAATGTAAGTGGGAGTTGTATTAATATTCCGAGTGGTGGGAAAAATAAGGGAATGGATTTTTTTTTTCATTCTGAGTTTTTTAAATGAATGAGCAAAATGCAAGGACTGAATTCTTAACTCCTGAAATAAGACGAATGAAACACTGACTCGTGTTTAGAGCATTAGAAGCTAAGATACAATAGTAATATGGCTATGCATACATTTTTTTTTTTTTTTTAAGTACAGTTCCATACTGTATTTTAAATACAGCTCTACACTTAGAACGCAATTCATAAATCATAGTGATTCAGGTTACTCTTATCACTTTAAAAATAGCTTGCTGAATAATGATATATATTATATAATTTGCTAAAGATATCAAGATCCTTTTTCATTTTAGGAAGTATTTCTTAGCTCATGTGCTGTAGACCTGCCATAGGGCTGATTGGTTCAGGCTATCATGATGCACAAAAAAAGAGAGAAGTGGTAGTTTATAGATGAAAACTTACTTCCTGAGAAATGTGAGACTTGTTTGTACAAAGCGAAGACTTTTGGATTACATTTGTTCTATCTCTAGTGTAAGTCTGATATACCATCGGAATACTATTTACATTGGGTGTGTACCTGGTAAAACCATGTCCAAACTAATACAGGGCAATTTGTAAACTGACTTATGTTAACAAACATGACATCTTGATTGTGTATGGTTGTTTTAAATAATTACTTTAGGTTAGTTTTAGACTTCTGCTTCTTAATTCTTTTCCCAGAGAATGAGGTTGAGTCTTCCTAGTCAGTGAAATATGTAGACTGTAACTACATGCTAGGGTTGGTGCTAACCTTGCTAGCTTTTTGCCAGTGGCATGGATTTTCTGTATGTGGTGTTTAATGCAATAATAAGATGTCCTAGTGGCTCCTTTAAGGTATGGGTAGATTTGTTAAGCAATGAAAGCCCAGTTTACTCACAAAATAGGTTTTTTTCTTCCCATTTAATGTTTAATGACATTTGAATGGAAATTGTGCTTGAAATTCTCATAAATAACTTGTGTTATATTTTAATGTGCAAGTTGTAAGTATGTTAACTTTCAGATAAGGTTGTAGAAGGTGATCATTGTAAATGGCAAACGTTTTAAATTTTATGGATTTATTTACAAAAAGGAATGTTAGCTTTACTTTATTAACCATTTTTGCTCATCAAAGCCTCTAAAATGTGAGAATGAATGGTTCTAATACTGTTTAAGTTCTTTTTCTTCAAAAATATAAACAAAAATCTCTCCTCTTTTGATTATATATTGCCTAAAAGTATCTCAGACTTTAGTGAACCAATATTTTATAATATTAATTTGAGTGGAAATCTTGTACATTTGTAATAGAATATGTTAGCTAAGGTAAGTATTCAAATTCTATTTCAGTGTGGTTACAAATGAACTCTGCCTAGTTTGAATTTGTTTAAGATCTTGGTAGCTAATATAACTTGAAAAAAAGTTGCTTTTAATATTGATTTTCCTAACCAGAAATTTACTATTATTTCTCTTATCAGTGGAGTTACTATAAATATGTGTTATAGTTAAATATATGTATTTGTCTACTTTAAATTATAAAAATAAATAAATGCAATCAGAGAGGTAACTTTTCAGTGTAACACAGCATGTGGTCAGCCAGTGTATGACTGAATTTGTCTGTACAGATCAATTATACTTTCCTTTTGCTCTTACATGAATACTCAAAAGTTAACATTACTGCATTAAATGCTGTATAGTGTACACAGGTGACCAAATAATTCAAATAATCTGAATCAAATAATTCAGACTGATGGAGTAACCTGCCGAAACATTTGAGCCCGTGGACTAATGACAGCATGGGGATTTTTAAGGAAATCCAAACTGTACTGATGGGAAGTGGGGCAGGTTCTAAGCATTTTTGTTGCATGAGTTATTGCAGCTTGGAAACCATGCAGTTAATCTGTTGCTTCTCTTAATCTAGTTCTTAGACTTGATGGATTTATTTTTTTTAATCAATTCCTGTGAAACTAGAAAGACAAGGCAGGATGCATTAAATGGTACAGTTCTGCTGTCAGAAATTCAATTGGAGTTTTTTTCAAACTTTGCAGTGTTAAGTAACTTTTCATAAGCTTTAAACCGAAATAGAAATATGACTTTTTTTTTTTCCATTGTTGAATTGTTCATTGAATCAGTTGTATATTTGTGTGGGGTTTTTTTGTTTGTTTGTTTGGGTTTTTTTTCAGGTATTTAGGAAGTAGAGAAATCTGAATCTGTTTTTCCATCCGCAGATAATTTTAGTTTTGCTGTTCTAGGACCTGATCTCTTTCCACATTGAAGTCAAGTGCAGAATTCCTCTTGACTTCGAGGTGAGTTGGATTAGCTTTACATAAAAGGCCCAAATTGTCCACAGGGGTAAATGGAGGCAACTGTATTCAGGGTAGACTTTGCTGGAGTGTAAAATGAAGGCGGAGAAGTGTGGCCCTCCTTTACAAGCAGTGAAATAGGATCTGCTGTCTCAAACAGCTAGGCTGATTTAGCAGTTGAATCAGAGGTTTTTTACCTTTTTCCAGTTAGATAGTACGGTTGAGTAGTTTAAGACGTCACTTACTTTTGACTACCAATACTTTACAGCACTAATTCTTTAGCACCTGAAAGCCAGAACCTGTTTATGAAGTATTTTGCGTATATTACGTGGGAATCAGGAGGAGAAAACTCGAGCACTTCTACGTTAGCAAATGTTTAAGCTGTCTGCCTTTTCAGTAACTCTACATACAATTTAAATTCGATATGCTTTTTATTGTAAATGCTTGTAGGGGCTTAGTTTTTTTTCCACTTGCTTCCTGTTGCCGCAGCACCAGGTTGCCGGCACTTTTGGGGGTCTTGCTGGGATAGACGGGGAGAAGGAAATTCATTTACACCAAAAGCTGGGCTGAATACTAGTCTGTGTCAGGGGTATTCTGAGTAATTCGTTGACTTCTACAGTAGACAGTAGCGTCTTTAGCATATTTTTTTGCACTTTATGCAATGGTATCTGTATTGTGTACACAAAGAAGGAAGTATCATCAGTTGAAAATTCAATTCAAATATAGTGATTACTTATGTAATCCGTGTTACACTTGTTGTAAAATGTATCATATGTCAATGTAGTGTATCAAATTCTTCTTTCAATGCTTCTAGTATCTCTTGGGATCATGAATAAATTCAACAGTCTCCGGGACTGTTTTGACCTAAGCACTCTATGGCTTTCTTGTATTGTATCTTTGAAGCTTCACAAAGGGAAGAGTGGTTGGAACATTGTAATCTCCTTAGAATGAGCATTTAAATACTCTTCGAAGTTCTTCAATTAACATTTCACATGCAAAATGAAATCCCATCAATGGGATGAATGCAGATCTTACCTATTTAAGCTTTTGCTGCTCTGCAAAAATAAAAATTCCACAAATCCTAACCGCTGTTGCAATATTTAGCTGGTGTGGAGTTAAGTGATAAACAGAAATTCACTGGAGTGTTTGAGGTACTAAATTTACAAAGCAAGACAGAAAAGGGGCTTTAGGATTAGTCATAGATAGGAAGTTTATTGAACCACCAGCTTCTTCCCGGAAACATCCTGTACTTTTGTTGTCTTCAACTAGCTTCATTTATTCACAGTCTTAACTGCTTTCTGGTTTTTAGAAACTCTTGCTGCAACTTCTTTGTGACTAAAGCACATTGTCAATCAGCCCAAACCTCCCCATGCCAGCCAACTGTCCCCTTAATGCAGCAATTCAATGGAATGAATAGGGCTCATACTTTAAGGAGACAATTGGCTACCAGAAAGAGTGCCAAGTTGATTTAACTTTGCACAAGTGTGAAAGAGTTTTTAAATGGATGCTGTCAACTAGCGTTGGCCTAAGGTTTCAGCTGCCTGGAAATTGTTATAATCTTATTGGGAATGTATCCAAATGTGTTTAAAATATTTTAGTCAACCAGTTCACTGCAACGGCTATTAATATCCTAGAAACTATTGTTAGGCAATCATCCTTGGTCTATTAGAAGCATAGTAGACGTGCCCTGGCCAAGTGTACAACATAGCTTTTAAAATTGACTTTTTTCTGGTTTTTTTTTTTTTTTTTTTTTTTTGGCAGTACATCACTAAATTGTTGAAAGAAGTCAGGATTCATGTTGTAATCTGCTCTTCTAGTTCAGTGTTATGCCACAGCTTGTGTTTGAAGCACTTAGTCAGACGTGTAATATGGTATAAAACCACAACTGCAGCCTGCCATTACTGCAGGCATGTCCAACCAGCTGCAGCGCGGCCCAGCTGGCAGTGCCCAGCGCCATCATGGCGGCAGCTCTTCCCGCCGGGCAGCCCAGCCCTCAGCACCAACCGAACCTCGATGTGCTGTGAGTCCCATCCGGGCTGAAACTAGGGCACGGGGTGCAGTGCAGTGCCAGCCCAAGTCATGGCCAGTAAGGTTATGGGCTTGGATACGCTAAATGCAGCCCTGTGAACAGCAAGAAGTATGCAGCTGTGCTTTCCAATTCGATAAAGGAATTTGAGAATGCGTTTCAAAATTGCAAAAAATAAAATCGTTTTTTGGCTTATTTATGAGTCCATTTTCATTTGGCATAAATACATTACCTGCAAATTTTCAAATGGGATGTGTGAAGTTGCAATCAAAAATGTGACTCTCTCTCTACTAGCCTTCAGAATGAAATATCCCTTACTTCACAGCCATGCCTCTTTCATGTTGCTGCTTTTGGGCAGTATATGCATTTGTGAACAACTTTTTGAGAGTGAAGTACAGAAGGAGTAAAATTTCATCAGAAATTTCTGATGAATACCTTGAGAGCTCACTGCAAATTGCAGCCCTGCCATCGAACCAGCGTAATGCATTAGTTTCACAGAAGCAAGGTTACGTATCCCACAAGTTTCATGGTTTTGCTGCTTTTTATGTTTCAATAAAGGGTTAAAAATAATACAGGATTTGTTATTTTCTATACATTTAGTACAGTATGTATTTAACAGAGGCTCCTCTGAAGGTAATGCCTCCCATTTTATGACGTTGGCTCACAATGTCAGAGGAAGATGTTGGTGGTAGGGTAGTAGAGACTGAAGCTTCCCACCAATATCCCATTACATGTTGTTGCTGAGTGACAAATGGCAGCAGAAGGGCAATCTGACAGAATGGCGTCTGACATGGAAGTGTGTATGGAGCAAAGGTGTGTCACTGAATTCCTCCATGAGGAAAAAATGGCACCTATTGACATTCGTGACACTTGCTGAATGCTTCTAGGGGCCAGCCAGTGGCTGTGAGCATGGTGAGGCTTTTCAGCAGTGACAACTGCAACAGTGGATCACCTCCACTGGTACTGATTTTTATGAGTGCAGCACGCAGACTCTTGTTCATTGCTGGTGAAGTGCAGAGCTAATGGTATTGACTATGTGGAAGAATAGTATTTTATGGCAGAAAGTTTGCTCTATCAACTAGAGTTATTGTGTTCTTTCTATTGATTGCATTTCCCCTGGAAAAAATGGGAGGCATTACTTCTGGAGCAACCTACATGAATGCAATCCAAAACATTCCTCTTCACTCAATGTAGTCCAGGCAAGCCAAAAAGTTGGACCCCCACACATCACTGTAAGACTTGCAGAGCTGACGTACCATTTAGCCACGCAATTCCCATTTTATCGAGTACGTGAAAACCTTTAAAATGTGTTGGGTTTTTGGAATACTACGTCACTTCTTTGCTGGCCAAAGGTTTTTGATGGATTTTTAGTGGAGTTGAAGGAGTGTGTACTTTCTGGATATATGTATTGGGCAAGAAAGGGTGTACAATGCAAAACCCTGTTTTTATTGAAGGTGCTTTTTAACGCAGTGTGTGTCCTGAAACTTCTTCAGTGCAGTCTGAAGGGAAGACAGAAGTTGAAAGAAGTTAAGGAAAAAACACAGTGAAGGTACTCCCCACAGTTCCTGTTGTCTCTATTTCTGGGAGCCCAGGGAATCTGAGAACAGGAACTACTACTGTCAGGAACCTGACAAAATGTGGGGATAAAACTAGAGAGGATGTGTTTAACAAAGTGCTTTATTTAAAGGTGAGAAAAATTCTTAAAAGGCATGGTTGTCAGACAGTATGCCTGATAAACTTGTCTTTTCCCAACAATCAGGCATGTTTGGGAGGTTGAGGAGAATATTTTTGTTGCTTCTCTGCGTTCATTCAGTCACTACAGCTGCAACAATGTTACTACAAGTTTAGATCCATTTGTCAGAGAAAAAAGAAGCCTTGTTATTTCAGTGTGTAGCTGGAATAAGTAGTTTGTTTAAGGAATGACTTGAGATTCTTAGTTGCTTTAAGTGCTAATAATCCCAGTTATTATAGCTACTACTGCAGCTAATGGGTATGTGTGTTTCTATAGATACGAAAATGTTTATTTTGGAAAAGATGAAGAACAGAAGCTAGAATAATTTTCAAGTGTGATGGACTAGTAGCTGGTTAGGTATTGTTGGCATAGCATGGATTCACGAAGGAGAAATCATGCTTAATCCACCTTCTGTGATGTGATGGATCCCTGGAATAGGCTCCCCAGGGAGCTGGTTGAATCACCATCCCTAGATGTGTTTAAAAACTGTTTGGATGTGGCGTTCAGGGACATGATTTAGTGGAGGGTTGTTAGTTAGGGTAGTACGGTTAGGTTGTGGTTTGACTCGATGATCTTTAAGGTCTTTTCCAACCTGAGAGATTCTATGATTCTGTGATCGCTTCGTGGATTATGGCAGCACTGTGAATATCATCTCAACTTTTGTGGGGTTTTCAGCACTGTTTCCTGTATAATCATCATAGACAGACTGAAAAGTACATATGAGTGGACAGCATGGGGGACTAGAAACTGGCTGAACTGCTTGGTGGGTTGTCATCAGTCATGTAAAGTCAAGCTGCAGTCCAATCACTAGTGGTTTACTCCAGGGCTCAAAAACAGGGTCAGTGCTGTTTACCACCTTCACTACTGACCTGGATGATCAAACAGGTGCACCCTCAGCACGTCTGCAGAGAACACAAAACTGGAATGAGAGTAGTTCACAGACCAAAGGGTTGTTTTGTCTTTTGGAAGGCCCTTGTCAGTCTGGAGAAATGATCTGACAGGAACCTCATGCATAGTCCTGTACATGGGGAGGAACAACCCCAGGCAGCTGTCTGTGCTAGGGGCCGCCCACCTATAAAGCTGTTCTGCAGAAAAGGACCTGGTGGTCTTGGTGCACATCAGGGTGTAAATGAATATCCACCATATGCTTGCAGCAAAGAAGACTAGTACTGTTCTTGGCTGCATTAGGCAAACAATTGAGTGCAGATTGAGAGAGGTGGTCCTTCCCCCTGTCTTAGTGCTGGTGAGAGCACAGCTGGAGCTGTATGAAAAGTTGAGCAGCACCAGAGGCTTTTAAGGCATAAAATCATAGAATGATCTGCACTGAAAGGGGCTCACAAGGATCATGAAGTCCGGCCTCTAGCTCCACACAGGACCACCCAAAATTCAAGCCCTGTATCTGAGAGCATTGTCCAATTACTCCTTGAATTCCAGCAGTTTGGGATCATGACCACAGCCCTGGGCAGCCTGTTCCATGCTCACTGCCCACTAGCTAAGAACTTTCTCCTAACTCCCAACGTGATCCTTCTCTGTCGCAGCTCCATGCTGTTCCCTTAGGCCCTGTCGCTGTCACCAGAGAGCAGAGTTCAGTGCTGCCCCTCTGCTCCCTGTGAGGCCCCCCCGTCAGCCTTCTCTGCTCTGGGCTGAGCAAACCCAGGGACCGCAGCCACTCTGCATATGTTGTGTCCTTTTGACCCTTTACTGTCTTCGTAGCTCTCCTTTAAACACTTTGCTAGTTCTGTGTCCTTATATCGTGGCATCCAGACTTGCATGCAGTGCTCAAGATGAGGCCGCACAGAACACAATAGGGGTAACCCCTTCTGTTGCCTGGTGGCAGTACTGGACCTGATGAACCCTGGGGTACAGTTGGCCCTTTTGGCTGCCTAGGCACACTGCTGACTCAGATTCAACTTGCTGTCAGCCAGAAACCCAAATCCCTTTATGCAGGGCTGCTGTCCAACCTTTCATCCTCCAGTCAGTCTGTACATAGATCCAGAGTTGCTTTGTCCTAGGTATAGAATTTAGCACTAGTTCTTGTTAAGCAACCATGCAATTGGTGATGTGCTTTCATATATCAAGATCACTCTGCAAGGTCTCTCTATGTTTGAGGGAATCAATAGCCCCTCTCGATTCAGTAAGATCTGCAAACTTTCATAGTATACCTTCAAGGCCTGCATCCATGTCACTGATGAAAATGGTAATGAGAACTGGCCCTAGAATGGAACCTTGTGGAACTCCGGTAGTGACTGACTGCCAGCCTAACATAACGCCATTTACCCCATGTAACCCTTTGGGCCCAGCTCATCAGCCAGTTGTTCACCCACTGCATTACAGTTTTGTTTAACTATACTGGACTTTTTGTCCAAAAGAATGCTGTGAGAGGCAGTATGGAAAGCTTTGCTGAAATCCAGATTACATCAGCTGCCTTCTCTTGGTCAACTATGTTGGTAACATTGTCATTAAAGGAAATTAAGTTCATTAAAAAGGAGTTTTCCCTCATGAACCCAGGTTGGCACAGGCCAGGGAAATGTTTTCATCTTATATTTGGAAAGATGATATTTCAACATCTGTGATAGTGTCTTTTTTTAAAATGCTGTAAAAACTTGGAATGTGTCATTGTTCCAATGATCTCTTTACCATGGTGAAAAAGGGTTTTGTTTGTTTGTCTGTTTTCCTCCATATGCTTGACTAAACATCCTGAATCCAGACTGTTCTGTTGGTGCTAGAACTGCATACTTCTGTTTACCAATGAAAAACACAGAGATATAGCTGAGGGCAGAGTCAGACTGAAACTGCTGCATGTGGATTTATATACATAGTTGTATTTATCAGTAGAAACGTGATCACAATGAAACTTGCCACAGGCAGATCCAGTGAAGCTTTAGAGCTTGCATCAAGGAAGGGCAACTGATCAGTTCAGTATGATGGGACTTGTTTTCAACTCTTTGGACTTACGAGTAGAAAATGATGGTCAACACTAAGCTGAAGAATAATTGAGTGAAATTCAACATGAAATTTAGAGGGAAATTTAGAAACCTTGTAAAATTGGTGAGGATAAAAACACTTGTGTATATTAAAAGCTGGCTTGGTGTAGTCCTTCTCTCATGTTGCCTAGTCTTTGGTTAGAATTTCTGCAGAAGTTTTCAATTCCAGTCTTCCAGCAAGATGTTAAAAGTTAAACTTCCCTTTGTGCAGTATCTCATTTACAAATGAATAACTGCATTTTCACTAGCTCATTTGCATTTTCTGATAATTACAACAACTGAACAGCTACTACTGCACAGCAGGACATATTTATGGAATTATAATTTGCAGACTAAGAAGATGACAGAATCCTTTTGATACAATTTAATGTTTGTAGTATTACTGTTAAAGTAAATCTTTAACATGTACCAATCTTTTGAAAGATACTGCTTGAACTGGCTAAGGAAAATAAAAACTTCTGCATCTGTTTCTAGAGGCTTGCATTTACACTTACCACCCTAGAAGTCTATCATTCTGAACTGCAAACGAACCAGGTACTGTGCACAGGAAGCAACAAAGAATCACACAATCACAGAATCTTAGGGGTCAGAAGGGACCTCTGGGAATTATCTATTCCAAACCGCCTGCTAAAGGTGGAGTAGATTATACAGGAAACCATCCAGGTGGATCTTGAATATCTCCAAAGAAGGAGACTCCACAACCTCTCTGGGTAGCCTGTTCCAGTGCTTTATCATCCTCATAGTTTTCTCTCATGTTCACATGGATCGTCTTTTGTTCCAGTTTGTGGCATTGCTCCTTGTTCTAAGGGGACTTCCTGGAAACCACTGAAAAGAGTCTTGACCCTCACCCTTTAGGTATTTGTAAGCATTGCTAACATCCCACCTCAGTCAAGTCTTCTCTCAGCCTTTCCTCATAAGGGGGGTGTTCCAGGCCCCTATACATCTTTGTTGGCCTCCACTTCTAGGAGCCTCAGTCTTTCTTGAACTGGAGTGTCCAGAACTGGACACAGCACTCCAGATGTGACCTCAGCAGAGCAGAGGCTCACCTCCCTTGACCTGCTGGGCTAAGCACTTGTTTATTTTTCCAAGGATATTGTTGGCCTTCTTGGTCACAAGGGCACACTGCTGTCTCATGGCCACCCTGCCATCCATCAGCACACCCAGGCCCTTCTCTGTAGAGCTCTTCTCCAGCAGGTCATCCTCTAACCTGTGTTGACAGGTACATAATCTAGTTAAGATACAAATTCCTTTATGCATGATCTGTTCTGTCTTACTCTGTATGTAACACTGATTTTTTGTTTGGTTAGTTTAAACAGGCTTCAGGAGAGATGTGAGGAGCTAAGAATCACTAAGCTTGAAACCTGTGCCAAGTAAATCAGTAGAAGTTATAGTGAGGACAACGTGGATAAACATGATTTATCGAGAAAAAGTGAAGAGTCTGCTATGAGAGGATGTCGCTTTGCTGTCTCCTTGGAGTTTTTTGAAGATGTCAGCAAACACATGAAGAAGTAATAGCTTATTTGGGTTTCCAACAGTTACTTGACAAGTAACCCCTCCAGAGAACTTTGAAAAAAACAGGTAGCCATTGGATTTGGGAAAATAATACATTTAAATTAATGACTAAAGTATAAATAAAATGGAGAGGAATCATAGGAAACAATTCTCCATGATTATGCTAATAGGGAACGTTCACATTGATAAAGGATATAGGAGAAAGGTGAGCTCACAGTTTACTGGTAAATAGATACAGAGGCTGCTGTGTGGTCACTTACAAAGAGTGTCAGGACCACGATCTCTTTCTTGAATCCCCACCTTGACAGACACTCCTGTTAGAACTGAGAGGCAACACTGATGGACTCTGTGCCGTCTTCTCCTCCAGTGATTCCTTCCATCATAGTGCACTGTGTCAATGAGACTGAGCAGAGAGTGCTGCATGGGACGGGCAGACTATAAGGGCTTAATAATACTCAGCGACTGGACATTAAAATGGCAGAAATTGTTTCCAATCAGTAGCTTAGTGTGGTACATTACTAGAGGAAGGGAGGAGCAAACTTACCTTCACGTTTAAAAAGATGAGATCGAAACTGACTCTTGCCTCTCAGCACTGATGTCAAAAACAGCCAAAGATTAGAAATATTTAGGAAGGGAGACTAATGGTTGTACTTTTACAAAAAAAAAACCTGAATTATTTTATGTAGTTCTGCCCCTCTCACCCCTATTTCATTTAATTAAAAAAAAAAAAAGCTAAAACTGAAATCCAACATAATTTCAGAAAGAATATGGTTGAAGTTTTAAGGAAGAGTTTAAGGAAGAGCAAATATGAAACCAATTGGAAGCAATTTTTGTAAGAGGAGCAGCATGAATTCTTTTGGGTGAAGTGGTGGCTGAAAAAATGGTGTAGCAGAATGCTGTGAAGTGATCAGTAGCAAAGGAGGCATAAATAGGAAGTGTTTATTCACCATCTTTTTTTAATGCACTCACACTAAGAGGCATCTAATGAAACTAGCAGCTGATGAATTGAAAACAGACAAAAGGAGGTGGTTCTCAACAGAACATGTAATTAAGCTATAGAATTTCTTGCCTCAGGAATTTCAGGAGGCTAAACATTGAAAATCAGTATCAAGGGAAACTGCCATTTCACAGAAGGAAAATCGTCAAATGCAAATACCTGCCTCTTGTTCAGGAAATCCTACTTCTGCAAACTATTGGAAGCTCGGGGAGTATTGCAGGGAGGTACTGTTATGTATTTTTGTGTTTTTACATGCTTCTCTAGGTATCAGTGTTGGCTGCTTTGACAGGGGATTTGAATGGACCTTTTACTCTTGCTCAGTACAAGCATTCCTTTGTTGTAAAGCTTGATCTTTTAATATTATGTTAGGAAGAATTTATTTATTATTATTAAATTTCTGTTTACTGAATCCTTTTCTATCAGTAGCACTCAAACTTTAGCCAAAAAATGGGGCACTTACCTATTTATGAGGTGTTTTAGGACCACAGGCTACATGTACTTCTCTTAGTGTCACCTTGTATTTGCTATCAAAATATTCAATCTCAGGCCAGGGCAGTACCTGTCAAATCAAGGATTAATTTTGTATGACTTTGTCCTGTTACTGTTGCATGATATTTTTTAGGTCATTTAAGGGATGTTCTTCTAGTCGTATCTGTCTTGCATTCCATGCAATAGGGACCCTTTAGGGAAAGAGTTGTTTTAGGAAAGAGGCATTTTTGAGTGGGTACTGATAAAACAAATGCATGGCCTGGGCTGTCCATAGGCTGGTTGTTCCTGCTTTCCTTGCAGACTCCTTTGCAGTGCTTTTTATCTCTATTCCTTCCCACAGACATACTCAGCACCCTTGTGTCTCTGTGTTGTATGTGACCAGTTTATTGATGAAAAATATACTTCTTTGTTTCTGCAGTGACTAGAGAGAGCTCTCTACTTGTAAATGGAGGAGTAATATTAAGAAGACATACTTTGTGCTGGATAGAAGTACTGCATTTGAGAAGATTTGTGCTATTTGAAACAAGAGACTGCTATTTAAAATAGCTGTCTTCTTCCTTTTATTAATGTGGCAGCTGCACAACTTGCAGATGATTTTTACTGTTTGGTTCAATCTTAATTAATTATTTTGGCTTAATAGTATACCTTGCTACATTACTGATTTTGAATTTCAAGTCCCTGTTTGCCTTAGAAAAATTCTTGAAGTTCAGGATGAGTTTAGATAGTTAATAATCTTAGTAATGCATATTCATCCAGTTATGTGTATTTTTATGAAGATACAGTCTTCTGAATAGGTTTCTGTGTGACTGCAGTATCTTAAAATAATTACTGTGTATTCAGCAGATGTTTGTACCAGATGTGTGGGGTTTTTATTTGAAAGAAATGCTTATTTTTCTATGAATAGTTCTCTGCCCATTGTGTGAAGGGAAAATAGTGGCGACTGCTAAGATTTTTACGTATAACTTAAGCTAATGGTAATCCTATGTGCTGATTTAGTGCTGCTTCTCACCTTTTTAAAAGAAAAGTTTTCTAGTCTAATTCTTTAATTCATTAATGGATGGTACCCATTAAGCATACTATGCAACAGGAACTTCAGCATTAGCTATCAGGAGGCAGCTTGGTGCATGCCAGCTTTAGCTGCCTGAGTGTGAGCTCCTTCTGTAGGTTCTCTTTGGAGTGGAGAGAAATAAGCACTTTCACTGCATGATTCATCTCATCCTAAGCTATATATCTAAATTGGGAAGATGAATTCCACCTGAAATCCATTGATGAGTCTTTTTTTTTTTTTTTTTTTTTTTTTTAAGCTAAGACGTTATTAAAAAGACTATCTTGACTATCTGCTTTATGTATCTCTCGTTTTCTCCTATGAATTAGTTTTCAGATATTTAAATCTCTGTATCCTGGTTCATATCTTGTGTTATTTGAAACTGCTGTGCTTTTACTGCAGATCTGAAAGTTAAAGGGAAGGGTATATTCACATAGCTTTGCAGAATTAAGTACATAAAATTAAGCAATCTGAGTAATCTTGTTACCAACTGGTTTGGTTGGTTTTCTGAGTTTTTTTGACCAACATGATGAGAAGAGCAAGGTATAGAAGACATTTTTTTAATGCTGTAAACTTTGTAAGAGATGGAAAGAAAAGACTCTTCAGATGTCCTTAGAGGAGCTCTTCCTCTGGAGCAGCCTATGTCTCTGTGTTGGTTGCACAGGAAGCCCTTGTACAGGTGCTGTAGCCTGCAGAGCTTCTGTACTGAAAGACAGGCATGAAGTTACCTTAAGTCCTTAAGTTTTGTTTCTGTTCATATGAAGTTGACACTCAGAATGGCCTGCATCCTTTTAAAGAACTTTTAATGCTGTGCAGTGCTTACTTGCTCTGTCATGCTTGAAAACTCTCAATCCCCTCCCATCTCTTCTTCCCCACCCCATTCTTTTTTTCTTATTTATAGATCTCGATGCCTTTTGGCAGCTATCTCCTTTTATTTTTATTTCTTTTTTCATGTCCTGATTTGTGGCAACTTTATCTTCTTGATCACAATGATCAAGTCCTACTGCTAGTCCCTATCATTATATCTAAAGAAGAGAATTATTATTACAATCTTGTTACTGTACACTTCTGCTCTTCTATCCTATTCATTACGCTTACATTCAGCTATATATCAAAGGCGGAAAGAGTTATACCGAGGTTGTTTTGATGCTTTTGTCCTTCCATTAAAGTTACTATTTTTCATTTTTTCTATCAGCTTTAATGTTCTAGAAAAGTAGTTCAGTAGAAGAAGACAACTCAAAATAAAATCTCAGGTTATGTACACGTAAATAAATGTGTATTCTTCAGATTCCTTTCTCTGAATTTTAAAGCAGCAAATACAAACATGGGGGAAAAAGCTCAGATGAAAACAGATCTGAAAGGTTATTATGGTTCAGAATAGAGAAGCTGGGAGATGTACAGATTTTGTGTAGACTCGTCATGAAGTAAGGAGCAACCACTGAGATTTCCACCCGATATTGACTGGGGCTTCACTTGGGGGCAACATTTGTTCCTCATGCTGGGTTACAACCAGCATTTGGTAGAAATAGGAAGCGCTACTTGCTCCTTCCCTTTAGACAGTTTCAAGGAAATGATTCCCTTCCGGGTTGTTTTTGTTTGTTTGCTCATTTTGTTACACAGTATTTGGGTTTTAGTGCTGTGCTGTGTAGATCTTACAGTCTTTGCCATTGATCTATAACAATTTTCCTTTGGTAGCTGAAGGTACTACTTCTGCTCAGTTGCAGGGTTATCAGTGTTGCTATTATGCTAAGTGAGTGGCAGTGGATTGTGGCACTGAGCTCCAAATAACAGAACTTGCTTTTCAGCAGACTCATTTATTGTTCAGTCTAGAAGACACTGTTTAAAATATACAGAATTGATTCTAACAGCTGACCTGTGGGATGATAGCATTGCATTCGCTCTGCTTGAGAGATTACAGAGAAGTCTAGAGCTTATAAAACTGAGGATTTCAGGCATTTCTGATGTTTAGAAGATTTGAGTATTTGTAAGCCACGAGTTTACATTAGTGTAAGTACTGGAACACTGAAATGGATAGAAAAACCACATAAAAGGACTTAAAATATCTTCCCCACCACCCCTGAGGAAAGACATGAAATGAGGTCTCCTTCTCTACTTCATGTTTTCTGGGAACATGAAAAAAAAATAGTTATTTTAAATGCTTGTTTTTTTTTTTTTACTTAATTTTAATACACACTTAGTTTTACTGAAATTTTCAGTTAGAGCTTCTCAACTGCTGTGGATGCATATTTCAGCTCTTTTAAGCATGCTTATGTATGAAGATTGAGAGTTCTGTCATCACAATCTTTTTATTTTAAGCAGCATTCATTCTTTTTAAATGTTGTTTGTTTCCTTTACTGTTACTCAGAATTTAAACCTTTCTGACCTGGGACCAAAATTTAAATAACTGCTGGAAGTTATTAGGAATAAGTTGTTTGGCATGCATACTTATATTTGTGCCAAATCCTGTTCATCTTCTCCTTACCCATCAGTGTTTCCACATTTAGCATTTCATTAAAATGGAAGTTGGCCATTCCTCTGGCTATACTCTTTGAGTCAAAAAAGTATTAGTAAAAGCTCTATTTACTGGTTAGGAGTGAGAAAATTTTCTACTGAATAGCAGTTATTTAGCCAGAAGTTAATATTAACGTATAAATCGTGTGCTTCTAAATACAAGGTACCAGTAAAATTGAAAATACAACAAGGTGAAAGCATTTTGGTTGCTTGTTTAGAGCAGTGTTATCTATCTGAATCTACTGATAAAAATTTAAGGATATGCTTGTGCTGCAGTGTACCTTATTGTAGGTGAATGGTATTCACCTATGTGAAATACCTCAAAATAAACCTTTTATTTTCCTCTTTTCTTTGTTGGTTACTAATATTCTCTCTGGTTCCTCTTCTAATGAGAACCCATCTCACTCCCATTATACCTGTTCAATGTCCTCATCGCTCTCTCATCTATTCCTCTTTTCTTTTGTGTGCAGAAGCTGACTTACCAAGTTATCAGTTTTGTTCATTTTGGAAACCAGTGACTGATAATGTGTTGTACATGTTGCTGGGCAGCTCACACGTGGATTTTGTTGTCTGCATAGTAGTTACTAATCTAAGCTGGAAAATGCTAAATTAGAGGACACACCTCTGGCCACCAATGGAAAACTCTTTAAAGGGGTGAACAGAAAATATGTATTCTTTAATGTATCCTCAGAGTACTCCTGGAGACTTCAATGGGTGAGGTTTTTTTTGTTTTTTTTTTTCTAGTTAAATTTTGCTAAAATTTCCCATCGTAGGAAATGCTCCTCAGAAAAAGTTTGCCTTCTTTTCTTTCTTTCTTTTTTTTTTTTTTTTTAAATTCACTTAATGAGTTATAAGGGAAAAATCAGCAGATCTATCTAAAGGAAAGCCAACAAGAAATGGGAAATGAATGCTCTGTGGTTTTCCATTACATGCCATCATTGCAGGCTTGTTAAATCCCATACATGCCACTCTAATTGCTACTCTGGAGCTGGAAAGAGTTGAGTATTTTGATTTCTTAGGCAAAAGGATCAGCATGAAATGAGAGGAAAATATCACATTGCTTTTGAAAGCAGAGAATTAAGATCATTTTGGTAGCAGGCTCACAAAAATGTAGGTCACTCTGAAAGTAATGTCTCCCATTTATTTCCATGGAAAATACAAACAATACAAAGAGCACAATAACAATATTTGATAGAGAAAATTCTCTGCCACAAAACACTATTCTTCTATGGTTGCTACCACTAGCTCTACATTTTTGCCAGCAGTGAACAGGAGCCTGCATGTTGCATTCATTGAACCTGTACCAGCAGAGGTGACCCAGTGTCGCTGTCACCACTGCTGAGTGCACCACTCTCTGCCTCACTGTGCTCACATCTGCTGGTTGGTCTCTACAAACAAACAGTAAGTGTCAATGAATGTCAGTGGGTGCCATTTTTCCCTCATGGGGAAATTCAGCGACACACCTTTGCTTCATACACACTTCCATGTCAGACACCATTTTGTCAGACTGCCTCTCTTCTGCCTTCTGTAACACAGAACAAAATGTAATGGAATATTGGCAGAAGGTCCAGCCTCTACTGCCATACCACCACCATCTGCCTCTGACATCAGGGACCAATATCATAAAATAGGAGGCATTACTTTCAGAGCAGCCCTCATCGTTTGTGGAGTGCCCACATTCAGAACAAAATGGACTGAGGTGTAGCAGAGCTGTCTTCCTCCTGCAGAAGCTCAGGAAGTAGAGCTGCTGCATGCCTGAGCACATTGTAAAACAGTGCCAACTGCTTGTAGAGTGGGTTCTGAGTGTGGCAGTGAGGTACTGAAGATACGTCTATGAAGCCCTAGGTAGGGTGATGGTAAGGCTCCGCTCTACCGTGTCCTGTTGTCTTTGCTTTTGGATGAGTGAATGATTTTTCTAAATCTGTCTCACAGCTCCATGATTAGAATAATCTGGATTAGTTGAGAGTCTGTGGTTGTTTAATCCAGCAGAGTACAACATACGTTTGGTAAGAGCAATGAAGGCTCTTCTTAAGATGAGGAAGTTCCTACTGTAGAGCAATGCTGAGATATCCCTGAGAATCGTAAGGGGCAGTTACTTCAGCTGAAATAAATGCTCCGTTCTTGCTGAAGGATTAAGACGAATATTCCCTATCCAGAGTGCCATCTCCATGCCTGGTGATCCCTGTTAAAGGGAGATGCTGAAATAAATGCAGGGACTTAGAGATGAGATTGATGAGTGAATGCATTCAGGTGAGACTACATTGCACTTAACAGAGGAGAGGTTACAGCTGCGAACTACACACAACCGTGGCTGGGCTGAGAAGATAACTGAGGATCCATCTGCTCAAGCAGGGCCACCCAGAGTAGGGTGCCCAGGTCCGCTCATACAGAGGGAACTCAGTGGTGATGGGGCTCTCAGGAAAAGGTGTGTCATGAGTCGAATGCAGAGCAAATAGGAGGCCCGTATTTTACTGGTTACTGTATTTAAAACTCAGGACTTGTCCAGTGTGGATGGACTGTGACTAGCCAATCATTTTGAAATTGAATGAATTTGAGTATGTGTATACTTTCAAAAAGAGAGAAAAAGAGAAATTAATTTAGGACAACTCTATGGCCTCTATTTTACAAGATGCCTGACTAGCTAATTAAGATAATTTCTTCTGGTTTTCTTTCATATGACAACTATTATGTCTGTCAGTATTGAAAGTAATAGTACAGCAGTAACGATAGCTATTAGGGTTATAATTCTTGTTTAGTTAAAACATCATCCAGCTCTTCCCTTTTTATGAGGGTATTATTTAGCAGGTGTCATCGTACTTTTTTTGTTGTTGTTTAATTTTGAATTCCTTTACGGTATAATGGTACTCTTCACTTGCATTTTATGTGCAAAGGAAAACAGAAGCTATTGAATCATGAAGAGTAGTGTAAGTGTATGGTTTTAACTGTTTATACGTACTTCGACTTTCTGTTTTAGTCAACAGGTTGATATTTTCCAGCTGGCTTACTGAGATTCCTGTTGTTCAGCAAAGAACTAATTGCTGAAGGAGATTTGGGCATATGGTTTTTCAATAAGTGAGCTGCAACATTTTATCAGTAATTGGATTTAAGTACTCTAATCACTGATTTTTGTTAAGATGGTAATCATGTCAATTGTGTTAGCAAGGATGAAATAGCCTGAGAATAAAGGGGATTTTACTTTCATCTTAGAGTGACGTTTGGCAAATGGTAGCTGTGAAAACTCATCTCTGCAAAGCAGGTATGTTTCAAGCACACACCAATCTATCTAAATCTGTTCCATGTGATTCCTTAGCACAATTTCTATGTTATAATTTGGATAGATGTTATGCTCATATGTTATAGCATTTTTTTGCTGTTCAATTTTACATTGCCATGACTATTCTTTAACATTTTAAGTTGACTAACAGTGACTAAATGAAATTGTAGCTGGACTCTTGCTAATACTGAACTCTACGAGCTTCCAAATTTTGTGGCCTGTTTTTCATATGTATTTCATAATTAATCTATGAAAAAAAAAAATGACATTTACATTTTCATAGAATTTCTCAGAACAAAAGCGCTGCAAATAGTTGTAGTTCATAAGTTTTTCTTTGCTTGTTCTCCAACGCAGATGTCCCTTGGGAAAGCAGTTTGCCTGCTTCTTGCTGGAAACAGAACAATTATGTTAGTAAACAACTAACATAAAAGTTAGTTATTTATATATATAAAAGTTTAAAAGTTGCTTTTGAAATATCTTCTGGAGGCATCTTTATTTGAGATAATATGCTTAAATAGAATGGTTAGTAATGGTATATATGGCATTGTGTGATACCAAGCATTCTTTTTGTTCTTTTCCAAATAAGACTCAATGAAAATCTATTTATAAATCAGTTCAGAAATCCTGTCTGAAATAGAACGGATAGCTTGACAAGTTGTGACATGCATTGCACTACAATCTGACACAATCTTTTGGGCACCTTCTTGACTATATTGGGCTTTCTGTTTTCAAGATAATTCTAATTAATTACAAATTGTAATTATTTACAAATTGCGAAGTATAAATAGCTATTGCACTGAAATGTCCTTTTCTACTTTAATTTATTTATTGACTTTATGCTTAAATGTTCGAGACAATGGAGCAGCAATAATGCTGTCTAGACAATGTATTGGTTGTTTAGTCTGGTACCGTCTGTTGTCAGAGAAAATCTCTTTGTGTGTTAAGGGCTTCAGATTGTAAGGCTTGACATTATAACTCTACGTTTAAATATAGCTTTGCGTGCACGTATTATATATTTCAGCATGTAAAATTGCTTTTGCAGTCTGATATTTTAGTTAATCTCTCCCTTGTGATCTGGACCATTGGAATAAAGAAAATTAATCTGTCAGTGTTGTGTATCTATTTTGCATCATCTATCTTAAGTTGGCAGATTTTTTGTTGGATGTATGAAAAAAATACGTATTTTTTACTCTTTCTGGATATGAACAGAGCTGACTTTACTAAAAATTGAGGATAAAATATTATTTTAAGAAAGTTTATATTTCTAGTTACGTTTAGCAATTTATAGGTTTATTAAATGAAATTTAAACACTTAAATGTGACTTTTATTTTTTTCTCTGCTATGCTCTGAAGTTTTTGAGCAACTTCTTCTGGCTCATTCAGGTGCCCCAGCTAGACTGCGTACCCTGTGAAAGTGGGTTTGGGCTGCTGGGTATTTGTTTGGTTTTCCTCCCAGCATCTCCTTTCTTTCGTGCTGTACCTTGCATACAGGGTAGACAGCTTGCAACTAGAGGGCAAGAAGATTGGGATGGACGTGTGCTTCATCAGATGCACAAGCAACTTAGATGAGAAGCCATGCTGAAGTGCTTCAAACTGAATCCAGCTCTTAGCTGTGGCACACTCTTAGGGGATTTTAGAAACCTTGTCCAAAACAGAAAGTTGTGGTGTTGAAATCTATATCGTTATTGTAATAATGTTTTCTTGGATATGGTTATTCCTGTTTAACCAGGCAATTTAAAGTATTTCAAGCAAAGACATGCTGGCGTGGAAATCTTATCCATGTTTTTCATCAACATAACGTATATTAGGTTATATTCATTATCTTGTTCACACCTGCAGGACTTTTAGTCTCTGACTGGAATTCCTGAGTGGGTCAGTGGAGGCTGGGGCGTTTCAGGCTGTGCTGGCACTGGTTACTCTTTCTGCAGAAAGACGGCCAACTTTGTTGTCAGAGCCTTTGCCCAGGCCTGTGGTGTATGAGGAGCTCTTGGTTTGAGGCTGAGGCCGGTGCTGAAGACAGGATACTGAACTAAATCATCTTTGGTTAGAGAAGTCATTAAAAGTTATGTAGGCTTGTTGTCTTCCACCTCCAGTATGCTTTTCTTGAGAGCATGTATTGGTTTGATTGGAGAAGCCACCTTTCCTTTCTGTATTGTTGTACAACAGGTGGTCAAGATAAGCGTAGGATATCTCAACTAATGTAGGCAAAACAATAATTATAAGTAAACACCGTCTTATGAGTATGTGTTTTGCAGAGCAGGCTATGTGTCATGCATTGCATGATTATTTTCTCCTTTATGCTCCTGAAACTTTTACCTTTCCTTAAAAGGAGAGACCATCTCTACAGATCTTACTGTCCCAAGTATGCAGGGAGTGGGAAGAAATCTTACATGTTTAATCCAGACAAAACAGGTGTGACGGGAGAAAACTGAGACTGCTTCTGTCTTTCTGGGCATTACATCACTGACAATCCTTATTTCTATTTTGTTTATTAGAATTTTTCATTGCAGTTGTGTTTGTTTTTTTGTTTTTGTTTTACCTCTGTAAACCAAACACCTAATGAGGCCTTGTAGTTGGATGACAGAGCGTGGTATGGTTTGAGATGAGGGTAGTACTGCCCTTTGGAGCAGCTCCATCTCCTGCCTCTCTGTTCAGGAGCAACAGTAGGTGTTGCTTCTAAAGAGAAACCTTTCTCTGAGACCATTCAAACTGGAGGACTGGAAACCCTCAGTGTCTTTCACCGATAGTATGTTGAAAGTCTGATACATCTGGGTAAGCCTTCCACCTCTAACCCAGTCAAACCTCAGAGGAAACACATTTCCATCATATTTTTTGTCTTTTGTGACAGACATGTTAAGAAATCCTGGAAGGATGTGAAAGATTGAAGGATCTTATTCTTTCTTATGTAATTCCTGTTTGTACCGAATTTTTTTAGTAGTGTTTTGAGATCTGGTGTTCCTGAGTACAGGTGTAATGATCTTGTCAGCTTGGTCCTCTAATAGAAGGATCAGTCACACTCAATCATTAACTTTACAATCTGTTCTCTGTGAAAAACAGGAGTTAGAACAGAAAGATGTAGTACTTGCGACACCTTTAAGCTCTCTGAAATTTTTAGTTATAAAAGCAATCTTCTGCACATTGTTTTTTTTTTCCTCTGTGCAGTGTCTTCCATTGCTCTATTAGTTCTGCTGGCTGTGGTTTGTTCTGCTTCTGTGAAATCAAAAGCATTACCATGGGAGCCACAGAATTTTTCGTTTATAAATATGTATTTACAGTCACCATTGAAAGCGGGATTTGATCTGTAGAAGCATTAGGATTAAAAAAAATTCAAATTATAATGGTGATAAAGGACAATATTTCTTTAAACATATTTTAGCATGTGAGCAGCCTAGAGTCTAATAGTTATTTTTCTGGGTAGAATTACACATAGAAGCATGGCAAACATTGAATTTCAAATAACCTAAGTCCTTGCTTCAGTGTCTTTTTTTTATACTTCTTCTTTTATCTTCATTTTTCACTTCTTATACGATCGTTAATTACAAGGTCATGTCAGTTGCACTTTAAATGCATAATCATACAGACTCTCTAAGGTCTCGTTATGCTAATATTATTGCTAATTATAAAACTGAATCCAGTGGTACATCATTTTTTGAAATGTCATAGGTTGTGAAATAAGGAAATGTTGCAAGTTATGACAGCTCGTAAAAGATAAACTATTGCAGGATAAGAAGTACATAATTTGAGAATGAAAACTGTATATACTGTGCAAAGAACACAAGAGAGTTTGAGTCATTCTTTAGTTCGTTTTCCTTTACCAACCCAGTGAATTGTTTTGTATTAAAATAAATAAATAAATAAATAAAAATTGTCGACATATTTTCATACCAGGGAATCTTTTTAAAGATGAAAGGAATTTGTTGGATGTTATAATATTGACCAGAAGCTTATTTTCTGGTTATCTTCATTTCTTTCAGTCTATGTTATTTCTAATTAATGAGTTTTAGATACTACCATCTGAAACCACCTGTCTGGTGAATGCCCTGCGTTGTTTGCCTGGCGTACAAAAAGCCAGTATAGGTTGAGTGTCTCCAGTGACATACAGAGTCAGCTCTGCACTTGTTTAAGCAAATAGTCAGCTGTTAGCTAATGGATCCATTAGTGAGCTTTCTACAGAATATCTTGTAGTCATTACAGCATGAAATTTTAATAACTTCAAATCAGAACTGTTTGAAATATGAGGACCTTTTTCTGCAAAACGTTTTTCACATTTCAGTGCTGAAGATGCTACTTTTATCAGTAGAAACTTTGGTAATGCTGAGAAATAAAGTAGCAGTGAAAATCTTCAGTTTTTTGGTTTGTGAGTCTCAAATTCTTTTTCAGATTATATAGCATAGGATTGTTTGTTTCTTTGTTTTAGGCAGTCTTGCTTTATTCTTCTAGAAAGAGATTTTACTTGCATTTAGTACCTGATTTAGTCCAGAAGGAACAACTCCCTGGAACATCTTTTCCTTTGTGGCACATTAGAACCTCTCTGTGCAGCTACTTTACACTGTGGTGAAATCTCCAGAAGATCTGAGGAAGTAAGTGATGGATCATAACAAAAGAGAGAGATCAGAATGCCTTCAGTTTGGCCCTAAGAGGAAGATTGTTTTTTTGTTGCTGTTTTTTGTTGTTGTTGTTTTTTTTTCCTAGTGGAGTTTTTGTTATTAAATCAGTGACAATAAGTGAAGGAAACATGAGACTCTCCCAGCATAAGGACTTCAAGGTTTCTGAGCCTAATCTCTGTCCCTCAAACTCCTGATTCCAATGGGTAGAATATGGGAAAGTGGGAAGAACACACAGTTCTGAGGGATATCAGACTACAGTGCAAGAAAGCTAGCTGTTGCACTGTTGGTTCATTATCCATGTGATGTTTCTTCATGCCATTGAGAAACCTTCCTTGAAGTGCTCTGAGAAAGGGTGTCACAAGGAACCAATGAATAAGTAACTTCCATATCTATCAACCTTAAAGAGCAAAGACATTTGACAAAGGAGTGGATTCCCACGTGGTACCAAAGTTTCTGGAAGGGATGGACCAGGCTACACACGCCCCAAGGGAACGGTTTGTCAGTACCTTAAGATAACCCTGTCTCTTGAGGAAAAGCTCACTTACCTTGGACTGGGTAAATCATCCTTCTGAAATGAAAGCAGGGGAAAAAAAGCCTTAGAAGCCATACTTCTTGATGCATTGAACAATGTTTTCCATGTGATCTAGCACTCTGCTCCAAAACTAAGTTGGAAGAATAAGAGGGCAGCACTGACTCTTGTAGCTCTGTTTGCTTCTGAAGGCATCTGTGTCATTGTCTGCAGGGTTTGTAGAGTACTGAACCACGATGAACTTTTGCCCTTTGTATGATTTCTCCATATGTCACAAATCAAAATAATGTCCCTGAGCACTCGTTTGATAACATTTTCTTTCTTGAGTCTGCTTATTGTTCTGTTGATTTTTGTGGGCATTCTGCTAACCTTCATCCACCCTTCCAGTAATCATTTTAGCTATTGCCTCTTGAAAATGTTCTACCACAGGATTGCTTCTATCTAGAAAGCAGGGAAAGACATCTGTGGTTTTACTCCATGCCATTTGGAGTGTGGCTTCCTGATAGTCCTCCTGCAAGCCAACTCCTAACCACCCCATCAAACATGCTAGCACACTAATCACAGTCAACAGGAAAGTATTTGTTTCAAAGGAAGAATAAGCTACCAAAGTTATTCTATGATCTAGAATGATTTAACTAAAGGAAATGGATTTGTGGATTCTGAATGATTTACTTTGGTCAGCACTTGTTTCAGTCGGTGGACTGACTTCTGCAAGGCCAACAAGAGCGTCTCATCTTTATGTCTGTTTCTGAAAAGAGTTTGGTGCTTCAGAAATGCTATGGCAGAAAGTGATTCTTTAATGTTTTGTTGCTGACCAGACAAAGAGTAATGAAAATAGTTTTAAGTTATTTCAGTTATGAAAATTTTTAATAACAAATGCAGTACCACAATAACCAAATCCTACCAGCTGCTTAGGATATTTTCTTTGATCCAGTAATATATTGCAGGACTCAACAGTAATAACTTTTTTTTTCCTTCCCATATTGCAGGCAGTCATTTTTCACTTTCCTGCTACTCAGCCTTATGTCATCTTCCCTGTCTTTCCTACACTTAAATTCAAACACAGTGTTTATCGGAATTTTTTTCACCTATGTTTTTGACTTTCAAAAGCTAATGGTTTTGCTTCTGCAATTTTGTTTCGTGGGTATGCAATTATCAAAGTAGAAGAACGTTTAAATTTTTGTCTGCTTATTTCTGAATGTCTGTCTCCTTGAAGAGCTGATTGAATCTCTGCTGTTAATCTCTTTAACCCCAGAAAGAAGATTACCTTAACAGTGAAATAGCTGGGAAGGGGAGAAGCAAGGGAAAGAGAGGCAAACTATATTTCTCTAGAATGAATTCAGGTCTTCAGTAAGGACTTTTTACTGCAGTGGAGTTCACCAATGGAAACTTTTTGCTGCTAGCCTCATAACAGGTGATATTAGTTATAATTGCATAACCTGCTGGCGTTGTCAATTACCATGGGACTGGTAAAATTGTTTCTATCTTGTTTGTTTGTTTTTTAATCTTGAAGTCTTATCAGTCTGTTACAAGTTAACCAAATACCAGAAATGACAGAGAAAAAATGGTTGTGGTGATAATGGTTGAATGTTCTTACTTTTTCCTTCTAATCTGCTTATTAACATAAGTACTTTTGAATCATTCATGATGCTTAATTTTTAACCAAAGGTAGGGAATCACTACTGTTAGCAAACATTTTCACAAAGGTTTTTGGACTTGTATTCATAACAAAACTTTGACTGCAGTTGTTTAAAGAGAATCGAAGAGGTAGGCCTCAAACTAAGGCAAGAGTTCACAAAAAGCAGCGAAGTGGACAGAAAGTTGTGCTTCAAGTTACAGCATCTGTTTTGCGGTGGAAAACGATGTGTTTTGTGTGTTTGATCCACTTGCATTGACAATCAATAACTAGCATTTCTACTACAGATTGTAAGGTTTTTTCTCCCAGGTAACAGTAATAGGACAAGAAGTAATAGCCTCAAGTTGTACCGGGGGAGGTTTAGGCTGGATATTAGGAAAAACCTTTTCTCCAAAAGATTGTGGAGGCATCAGCACAGGCTGCCCAGGGAGGTGGTGGAGTCACCATCCCTGGAGGTGTTCAAGAACCGTGTGGATGTGGCACTGAGGGACGTGGTCAGTGGGTGATATTAGTGGTGATGGGTTGACGGTTGGACTCTATGTATGATCTTAGAGGTATTTTCCAACCTTAATGATTCTATGTAGACAGGGTGCATCCCTCACATTCATATTTGAATCCTATTGATTGTGATGAGTTGTTGATAGAATAAGTTGCCAATAACAACATCAGAAGTAGTAAACGACTGAATAAGGCGTGCTTTCTCTGCGATGAGATTTGTAAAAATGCAGTTAACTTGATTTTGTTGCTTCTTGTTTCCACACCAGTAATTGTCTGTCGAGCATTATAGTACAAGGGACTGAAAAGACAAGTGAATATTCTTAATTTTAATTATTATATGGTATGTCAATAGCTGTGGATGTTCTTCTTTCCAGGAACTCTGATTTGAGGCCCTTAAATAAATTATGGCATCTTTAATATTGTAATTGTTAAACAGAGGAAATTAGAAAATTTTCAGATTGAAAAACTAAGTTTTCTCTTTGTGGCTATATTAAGGCAGTATTCATTTAGTGAGATTTAATTTGTCCTAGATTTCTGTATCTAATAGTGAACAAAATAAGAGAACTGAAAGGGGGGGAGGGAAGGGGGGGAATTGATTTGCAATGGGAAACAGTTTTTCTAACTTCTAGTTAAAGAATCCTGGAACCGCTATTGTAATTGTTGTAATAGTATGGAGATGCTGAAGTTAAAGTAGGTTTTTTGGGTGTTTTGATTCTTTTTTTCCCCTAAGATTTTAGGAATTTTCATGTCAGGCTAGTTTTACATCTGACACAAGCTCCTTTTCTTGTTCTGATTTGTTTCCCAGCTGAAGCAAGCTAGAAAATGCCTGCTATCAGTTGTCAGCACCCGATAAGTGACAGGTGGTGACTTCTTAAGATGTGGTAATTATAATTGCTTGTGACTGTCTCCTCTCTGATGGCTGTCAGCAGGTAAGAGGTGTCCCTGCAGTAAACAGCTCTCATGGTCTGCCTGTAATGGAAGTTCGTGGCCATCTTGGGCTGTCAGGACCATAAGTTGTCACCGCTCAGGGTGCAATTCAGTTTCTAAGCTACTGGATGTGGTAATTACTATTGTAAACATTCTTCTAATTTTGTTTCAACTCTGGAACTTAATCCTGTCCTGCAGCAATGATTATTACGAGTTCATTTGTGAGTTGCGTTAGGGGAGCTGGAAATAAGTGGAGGCTTCTCTACATCTGTCTTCAAAGATATCCATAGTTGTAATGCCACCCACAGCACAGGACTTAAAAAAAGCAAGCAGAGATGCTCCACTTGTTTCCTTCACGTCATGGCTTATGCGGCTCTGTACTTGTCACCTTTGTTCAGAATTCCTGGTCCTTCCCAACTTCCCTGTTGGAGAAGTTTTCAGTGTCTTTTCCTCCTCTGTTCCCCAACTGTCTTTTTGGTTTTTGCCTGTTTATTTGTTTACCATGTCCAGCAGGGAGATGGGATGGATGGAAGAATAATCCAAATGCATTGTTTGTATGTGTTGTAGTAGGAAAAAATGACATCCTCTCTAGTCTGGGGATAGCTTAGGTCTTATTCCAGAAACCTTTTTCACCACGATTTGTAATCTGCGTGCAGTAGCAATTAGTGGAAGTTTTGTTTTGTTGTTGTTTGTTTGTTTGTTTACAGTAATTAATCAGCATTTTCAGCAATTGCAGTAGGGAATCTTCTGTGTTAACTATCAAAAGATGAAGTATCCAGATGAACTCATTTTTTCCTCTCATTTTCACAGAAGCGACCATGGGGTGCATTAAAAGCAAAGAAGATAAAGGTCCAGCCATGAAATACAGGACTGATAACACTCCAGAACCTATTAGTTCCCACGTCAGCCATTACGGGTCAGACTCCAGCCAAGCAACACAGTCACCGGCAATAAAGGGATCAGCAGTTAATTTTAACAGTCATTCTATGACTCCTTTTGGAGGGCCCTCAGGAATGACACCCTTTGGAGGAGCATCGTCTTCATTTTCAGCTGTGCCAAGTCCATATCCTAGTACTTTAACAGGTGAGAATTACCTAAAATTCTTCTTGTATTATTATTCATTTGTAAGCTTCACAGCCATATTTAAAAATAAGAAAATGAAAAGAATACTACTACCCCTTGCCACACAAATGGAAATTTAAAATAAATTGCCTTTTAGGATTTCCTGATTTTCAGAATCTTTTCTACTGACATAATAATTCAACCATTACCCACTAATGACTGGAGCTTGGGGGCTGGTTTTTTTTGCTTTTGTGGTTTTTAGGTCCATAGCACAGAGGTGTTGGACATGTTAGAAGTGATAATGGGAATAGATGTTAGAATTTCTATGTTCTTGAAAGGATGCACATGGAATAATGGCTGTACACGTCTGGAGAAAGAAGCAAAATGAAAAGAATCTCAAATTTAGGCTCTCATACTGTGATTTAATCTGATTTTCAAGTCTTTATTAACTGTTTTTTAGAGTTATTTGCATTAAGGCAGTGTGGAATCTGTTCAATTACAAGGATAATCGGGATATTCAGTATGTGCTGTGTACTTTAATATACGAACAGGATGTGTAAAATAAAAGAGCAGAATTCTATCTGTTGATGGTCATATTAAAGGCTAAGTTGAAAAAAGTAGAATTTACAAGATGCAGAGACTGTCTTGACTGACATAGTTTCTGAAGATGCAGCATTTTAAAGCAATATACGTATTTGATGTCATATTATAGACTATATGATGGTCTATAATTACCTTAAAACATTAAAAAAAAAAAAAAATTGTGCACATGGCTGATCCCAGTAGTTCACTCAGTTTTGCTGGATCTTTTTAAGAGGAAACTGATTTTCTTTTATTTGGGAGTTCAGAAGAGAAAATAGAAGCCTCTTACAGGCACTTCACGAAATGTGGCAAATAATTCCGTTATCAGTCTCCTTCTAGTTTTCCCACAAAACTCTAGTGTTAGCACAATTACACTATTTAAATGTTTACTTCACTACAATGGCATTTAATAGCTTTTAACGAATTTGAGGTCTATAAAAATCTGCTGTGGCCTTGACATTAAGAAATTAAGAAAAACAAATACAAACTGTCAGGTACTGATTACCTCATGCTCCCTTTTTGGAAATTCAGTAAAAAACAAATAGTGAAAATGAGTATCTATCCCATCTCAAATTTGTAACCCCATCTGAAACCTAATACTGGATGAACACATGCAAAAGTGAAGAGATGGCAGCCTTTCTTTTTATTCACTAGTTATACCAAGTAAAGTTTCGTGTGCTTACAGAAATCTTCATCTCCTCTAAGAAACCTCTATGTATTGCCTCTCGTTAGATTTGGTTCTTTGTTCACGTGGGAATCTCCTGCCATACGTTCAAGCCCTCCTGGGTATTACCAGATACCAGGAAGGCCAGCCCCCAGCTACTTTAAATTCTTTTCTGCCAAGATCAGAAGGGCTGATCGCTTGCCTGTCTCTGTTCATCCTAGCCATTAAGCATGTTGTATCTTGGCTCAGAGTCAATAGGAGAGATTTCTCATGGAAAGATAGGTCTCGAACCTCATAGGTGTGGATTTGGGCAGGCTGACTTGCCCCCATCATTTTATGGTCAGGTAAAAAGATACTGCTTATATAATTATTCCTCCTTTGTAAAACCAGAAAGCCATTCGTCCTCAAACACGCGTTTTTCTCTTTAAATAAAAATGTACTAACAGTTGTTCAATAAATCCACTTCTCGTTTTCAGATCAATGAGGATTGCGTGTTTTTTTGAACGGATTAAATGACAAACTTCATCTGGCTGTAAGCTTTCAGTGTTTGTCACAAGTAAACACTCAGTCAGGATCTGAGGCCCTTTGTTTTGTGAGACAGAAAAAGAGATGCACTTGTCAGTGATGTCTTACAAAAGGATGATACCATTTTCATCTTAGCTTGTAGTGAGGATGAAAAAGAGTTGGACCACCTTTAATCCTCTGGAGCAGAACTGGAAAAGAAATCTGAGTTAAATCCACTCTCCTCCTGTACTAATACATTCTTTTGTCATCAGACATTACAAATTCACAGAATAGTAATGAAACTGAGAACAGAAAATTTGACTTATTTGACTTGAAGCTGTGTTTACACTAGTGCTCTCTAGTCCTCATACTGAACAGCGAAGTAAAGTTCTCTCCAAAGCTGGTCCTTGATTAAAGAATAAAAATTCTGCTCTAATGAGAGGATCCCCTTCAAGAAGTGTTTTGACCCCAGGTAGCTTTAACAACTAGATTGGTGATTCCAAAAAAAACATCTACAAAAGACTTCAAAAATCCCTTGAGTTGTATCTCCTTGTTTAAAATATTCTGTGTTGATGCTGTTCACCTAAAGCATTTTATTATTCTGTGCTACAGAATAAATAATGCTTCTGTATGAGAATGGTTTGTATAGTACCGAAGTGTTGAAGTCAAAACTTTGGATGTATTGTATACTAGCTTTATAAATTATATCTTTAAAAATAGTAAGCACTTATAATTTTCTTATCTTGTGACTTGCATCTGAATGCTTTGTTTCATTACTCTAATTAGTGCTACACTTCCAGGAGAAATGGATATTTCTCTTGTTTCTATATTAGTATCTTTCCAGATACTGTGCAATTTGTTTTGAAGTTTTTGGAGTCTCCCAGCAGTTTGATAAAGATTTATAAGCTTTTGTAATGTTGTGACTTGAGATCACTGATCTGCAGAAGAATTCTCAGGGGATGTTTTATTTCTTTAGCATTCAGTTTCTGATTGTGTGAAAATGATACATATTGCCACAATTTTCTTTCACTGAGTCACAGTTTGTCATCAAAATAATGTAGTACAATAATGTGGGCAATAATTGGAAGAACTCTTGATTTTTAACTTAGATTAGGTACTGTTAACTTCTAGGAGATGTTTTAACTAATTTTCAGTTTGTAAATCATACTTCACTATAGACCTTCACTTACTCAACCATCTTATATTTTTTTTGTTCTGATTTTCCTAGAGGAACTGTAGATTCATTGCCTTTTATGGCCTACTGATACAGTGTGAGCACAGGAATCTCTATATCAAACAAAAATATTTAAGTGAAAGCATTCATAGTACGATAATACTGGGTATAGACAATACTCATCATGTACTGTATTCCTCCTTTCTGATCATCCTCGCATTAGTTGTATCATCTAAAGTTAGATACAGCATATTCCTGTGTGTCCTGGTACATATATATGTGTTAGAAATGTAATGTTACACTTAAATTAATTATTGTATTACTTGGATTATCATTAGGCTTCCTAAATGCTCGCTACACTGTAAAATAGCATTTTTGCTTCCTTTAGCCCAAGTTTATTAAGTAATCAGCTCTTTCAAGCATAGAAAATGTGTTTCTACAGTAGATGAAGGAGCCTGCCTGCTTGTACACACTTGTCTTGTCTGTGGGTCACACTCAGTGCCCTGAGCCTGAAGTGGAGTAGAGGAAGCAAATTCCTTACAGCTGGTGGAGCGCAGCTGCTAGTCCTGTGAAATACAAGAGCTGCTCTGAAAGTAAAGTCTCCTATTTTATGATGCTGGCCAACAACATCAGAGGTGGATGCTGATGGTTGGCAGTAGAGATTCAACCTTCCCACCAGTATTCCATTAGATGTTGTTGCCACGTGACAGATGGCAGCAGAGGGGCAGTCTGACAGAATGGTGTCTGACATGGAAGTGTGTGTGAAGCAAAGGTGTGGGATTGATTTCCTCCATGCGAAAGAAATGGTACTCGCTGGCATTCATCAACACTTGTTGAGCATTTATGGAGACCAACCAGTGGATATGAGCACAGTGAGGCTGTGGATGGTGTGTTTCAGCTGTGACGACAGCAACATGAAAGACAAGCCATGTTCTGGATGGCCATGCAGATTTTTATGAGAATGGCATTCAGGCTTTTGTTTTTCACTAGCATGAACACATAGCTAATGGTGGCAACTTTTGAAAATAGTAGTTTTGTAGCTGAGAATTTGCTCAATCAAATAGTATTATTGTGCTCTTTGAATCTGTTGTCATTTCCGTGAAAATAAATAGGAGGCATTGCTTTCAGAACAACCTACAGAACTTAATCATTGTTTTATGGAAGAATGAACCGACTGATCTTCTTCAGCAAATGTAGGCTTTATGATTTCTTCATTGAATTTCTTAAGAAGAAGATAACTTTTTTTTCTAATGTTGATGTGTTTTGCAAATGTCTCTCTGTAAGTGCTCTAATAGTTAATGTACTTCTAATGATATATCTAAATACTTTCTTTGCTATGGAAATAATATACTTTTTAGCACTATTTGTTTATAGGCTTTCCTTAATTTTAAAGAATGAGCTGATTATTGATCACAGCTGCCAAATTGAGTTGGAATCCAAAGCCTTCAGTTGCTTTTGAATTAAAATTGATGAGTTATTTTCGCAGAGAAGACCTTAATTCAAGTTCTGCAGCATTAATGCTATATCTTCTTGTTTTTATTTTCTTTTTCAAGGTGGTGTTACTGTATTTGTGGCCTTATATGATTATGAAGCTAGAACTACAGATGACCTTTCATTTAAGAAAGGTGAACGGTTCCAGATAATAAACAACACGTAAGTGTTCTCGTTCGCAAGCTTCTCTAGGGTGTTGTTGGGAATAAATAGATCCTCGGCACTTCTTGAAATTTAAGTGTCATGTTTCAGTAAAGAGTGGTTGGAATTTTTTTCTTGAATGAGAGACTCAACACAGATGGGAGCTGAAATAGTGATACTGGTTAGATGATGCTTTTGGGCTGAGGTCATGTTTGGGGGCAGATGTCAAGATGTAGCGGCTGGGGAATCCCAAAGCTGCATCCTTTCATTCCTTTCTACAGTGAAGCACAGCAGAGGGGGAAAAGCACAGTCTATCAGGCTCTGTGTGTTCTGGGCTTCCACATCCATCAGGGTTGCATGTTTGATTTTCTAGTTAAATTGCAGCGCTATTCTGATCTTATGGCCTGATTTATAGAAGCCTGGAAAAGGGGAAAGTGTTTTTTCACCTTGAAGACTTCTTAGCACAGCTGAAAGCTGATGTAAATACTCTAATACGTAGATGGAGCAATTCTCACTCATCCAATTCTCTAATTTATTAGCTCACTTCCTGCCTTGTGTGTTGCTTATTGTCAGCATACAGGCAAAATTGTAGGACTGAGGCAGATTGGGACTGGAGAACTGGAAAGTCTGTTATAAGTCTCTGCCGTAAAATATTTTGTTGCAAATTTGCATTATATAATATATATATATATTTATATATATATCTTACATTAAACAAAACAAAAAAAACCTTTAAAATAAAAATTCCTGTAAAAGGCAAGGCACTCACGTTGTTTATAATGAAAAGTATATTCAGCTGCAGCACAAATTATAGTCGTTGCCTTCTCAGTTAAAATATGATATTATGTGAAGATGCTTCAGCAGTTCGGAACTGATGTATTGTTCATGTGTGGAAGATGTAATTGATCTTACATTGCAGGGAAGGCGATTGGTGGGAAGCAAGATCCATTGCTACAGGAAAAACAGGCTACATCCCAAGCAATTATGTAGCTCCTGCAGACTCCATTCAAGCGGAAGAGTAAGACATTCCATCCTGTCAATCTGTTCTTATTATCCATTCTGCATTTAGTGCCCTGTAATAACATTCACTTCAATTACTGCATGCAGCATGTAAGGGTGAAGTGGGATTACAGCACTAATTAAAAGATAGGAATGCTATGTGGGTGTTGTCAAAAGTATAATTGTTAGTGGATGTAAGGTAGATGTTTCTGCGAATTTTTTATGCTTGCTTGCTTGTTACATGTAGCTAAAGGAGAAAGGATGGAACAGTGCAGTAATGAAGATGAGAACTGGGAGACGTGCTATATATATCATAAAGAGCAAAAATGCGAGGTCTTTAATGAAGAGTTTGCACATCTTCCACTCTAGGCTTTTTGTTTGTTAAAATCTAACTCAAAATCAGCTGTATCTCTGGTAGTGCCCAATGTCACATTATAAAAGTAACATTCGTATTGACAGTTATTACTAATCTATTCATCTATAACAGCTTCCTATTGACAAAATGGTTAGGGACATCGAGAACAATCATAAATTGGGAAAATTGCATTAATTTGGGTACCAATAAATCCCACACTTATTTAAAAACAAAGACCCCCAAGAGCTTACAGAACTGAAGTTGTTTAAAGAATAATGAGTTGGAGTATAACTTTCAGGTGATACTTGTTTCAAGGGAATAATAATTGTGTTTATTGTACTACCAACGTAAAGCTCTGCAGCTCTTGATGTGATCCACAGACATGGTTCTGCCAATAAGCAATTCCCTGGTACATTATCTGGGCACTTCTGTGTTTCCTACTGCACTTCTGGGAAAACTGCCCAATTTCCAGGATATTTCCTGAATTTCAAGCTGAGAACGTGGCATGCTGTTGCTGCTCTCACCTGGCCCTTTGCTATTTAAAAACGATTGTGTCAAAGGCTTGCTGTTATTTATTATATACAATGCAGGCCCTTGCATTTCAGCTGCTTTTATAATTGAAGTTTATGTATATATGTATATATACATAAAATTATTGTTATTATCGTCTTAAACTATGCAATAAAAATATATCATCATTATGGCTACAGTGGTGTTAAAATGGAAATGATGGCCCTTTGCAAAGTAAGAATGCAGTGCTTCTACACAGAATATTGCTGCTAAGGAGAGATGGAGAGGTTGGGGTTTGTCATAGGTTTATGTCATGGATGGAGGTGAGAGTGAGGGGCAAAAAGCAAGGAAGCTTTTTTAAGCTGACACTATTTTAAAGAACCAATGCTAATTTTATTTAGTATTGCCTCACTATCTGAAATATAGTTCATTTGCTTTAGAACTCATTTGGTAGTGCTTAGCTTTGATTGTATTTATAGATTTTGTTGTAATTACAGCTGGAGTTACAAATAAAAAAGCAATATACTCTAAGTTACTAGGATTTTCTTTAAGTGGTCTTTCCTAAACCTGAAGATGTTTATATTGCAAGCTGCTTGAGATAGGATCCATATTATCCTTATGGCTTTCGAATGCTACTATACTATAAATGTTAAAAGCTCATAAAAGAACAAGTTAATCCTGCTATTATTTTATTTTATATAATAACACTTTACAATATAATTTGTAAATTGACATAGTGTTGAGAAGAGGCATTTTCATGTGAAGCAATTACCGGGGTTCAGGTTTGCTTCAGTAAGACTGTATGTTACGTCCAAGTTGTCTCAGGTGTGTGTATATTCTCACGACCAATTCTAAATTTGCAGGTCAACTTCAGCAGTCAAACTGAAAACATAAATGTAAAAATAAGTTTAAATTCCCTAAGTGATCACAGAGGCCATTCTGATTGCATGTCAGCAAAATGATCCCTTCTCACCTACATTTTTTGCCAACTTTCCAACACTTATAATGCAGGATCTGCTTGATGCTACAACAGTCCCAAATTAAAATGTTGGAAATTTACACTTTACACCATTCTGTGACTTCCAAGACATGCAATCAAAATATATTTAGAAAATGTGTTGTTATAAAGTCTGGACATTAAAATGATCTATGCTGCCTGTTGGTCAGCTCTTCAGGGGTGTAGGAGAAATCCCTTTTCTGAAAGAACTTAGGCAAGAAAAAAAGCAGACGTGTTAAAACATCTGTGTATTTTTCAATGATGCAACAAAGATGGAGAAAAGTACGTTCACTATCACAGGAGTGTTTCTACATGAATGTCAGAAAAATGTGCTCCCTCTACTGAAGAATGAAGCACAGCTGAAGTTAGAGCAGGAGATTCCAACTGGAAGTAAGAAAAAGCGTTTCACCTTGAGGAAGGGCAGCCTAGCAGAGTCACAGGGCCTGGACATTGTGCAGGATCCGTCCTGTAGGGTTTTCAAGGGGACTGGATGACACCCAACATCCAGGTGTCATCTGATCTCATAGCTGCCCTGCCTGCAGTGAGACTGGACCAGGGACCCCCCAGAGACTCTTCCAGTCTGAATGAACCTGTAATCCCATGATACTGCCACACACCTCCTCTGTATTAAATACATATGTTCTTTAACATGTGGCTGAAATTTCTTAAAGAAAGCATTTTGGACTGCTGCAGTGTTTTGAGAATACTACCAACAGAATTTCATTGACATCAGATTTAGCTTGACCTATGGACTTCTTTACCACAAGGAGAGTGTTCCTTCCAGTGACAAATGCTGTTGATGATTCCTGTTGAACCATACAAAATATTTGCAGACAGAAGCCTCTTAAGTATTTTGCTAACAATAGAAATTAGTCATGTAGAAATAGGTCATCTTAATCTTCTGATTATATGGGTGTCATTTTATTGATCTGTAACTGCTTTATAATATTAGTAGTCTGGTCAGTGCTTGAGATTTCCAGATCTTCTCTTTACATGACTATCAAATCATAGGCAGCTTTTATTTAAATGTATTTCCTTTGACTTCTTCTAGGTGGTATTTTGGTAAAATGGGCAGGAAGGATGCAGAAAGACTACTTTTAAATCCTGGGAACCAGCGTGGTATTTTCTTAGTAAGAGAGAGCGAAACCACTAAAGGTATGTGTATCACTGTCTCTTCTTCCTCTCTCACCCCTGCAAAAGGTGAGCAGGATGGTCATTTTTATGTCTGTTAGACTATCCATACGCATGTGCACACATATTTATATGAAAACACTGGGGAAGGTGTGTTGCTTGTACTGTGTGTAGCTGAGGCACTGCCACAGCTGCCCATGTAAGCTGTGGTGCCCCATCCCTGGAGGCGCTCAAGGCCAGGATGGATGGGGCCCTGGGCAGCTGAGCTGCTGGGGGGCAGCCCTGCCCATGGCATGGGGTGGGACTGGTGGGTTTTAAGGTGCCTTTCAAACAAACCTATTGTATGGTTCTATGATTCTGTACTTTTAATTTTTTTGTGAAGCAGCACATATGACTTTGTTTTCTAGGTGCTTACTCCCTTTCCATACGTGACTGGGATGAGGTCAGAGGTGATAATGTGAAACACTACAAAATCAGAAAACTTGACAATGGTGGATACTATATCACAACCAGAGCACAATTTGAATCTCTACAGAAGTTGGTGAAGCACTACAGAGGTAAACCTAAATTCTAATTTGTGCATATGTGAGGAAGAAAAACTTCATGTGTAGCCTGCTTTTCAAATTGACTATTCTAAACTTTTTTTTATTTTGATTAACAGTAAATACAACAGTTATTTTATCAACATGAGAATGTTACTTTTGCTGTAGCATTGCCATTGTTTATCTCTGGAGCTTATATTTTCCATTTTCCAGAACATGCTGATGGACTGTGTCATAAGCTGACAACTGTATGTCCCACAGTGAAACCACAAACACAGGGACTAGCGAAAGATGCCTGGGAAATTCCTAGAGAGTCTTTGAGACTGGAAGTTAAGTTGGGCCAAGGATGTTTTGGTGAAGTGTGGATGGGTAAGAGCTTATTGTGATACCTTTTAGTTATCTCTGTGAATGTTTTAATAGTATTTCAAGTCATTTTCAGAATCTAAATATGATCTCATAAACAATCAAAGGAAAAAAATGTCAATTACACACACATATATATATTATACATATATATATATATTTGATTAATGTTCATTGTAGTTCAGTGTAGTTAATGATTTAAGATTATTCTGTTACTTAACAAAACAGAAGGAAAAAAAAAAAAAAACTTTTAGTAGAAAATCCTTGATTTTATAGTGGGGAATAACATCTGATTTGCTTCTCTAGGAACCTGGAATGGAACCACAAAAGTAGCAATCAAGACACTTAAACCTGGTACAATGATGCCTGAGGCTTTCCTTCAGGAGGCTCAGATCATGAAGAAATTACGACATGACAAGCTTGTTCCACTGTATGCCGTTGTTTCTGAGGAACCAATCTACATAGTCACTGAATTCATGACAAAAGGTGTGTGACAGAATGGTCCAAAGATAGTACGTTTAAAAGATTATTTAAGATCACAGCAACAAATGATATGTTTAATTAATGTTACGCTTAAAGAAGCTGAAGTATAAATGATAATTCTGATTAAATTAAAATGAGCAACGGTTGACCTACTTGAAGCAGTTCTGATTTAGATCATGGGTGGATACATGATTTTTTTGCACATCTGTGTCACCCTTGCTAATCTTCCAAGTTCATGGTTGATTTTTTTTTTTTTTTCCCCTTTGTTTTTAGTGAGTAGTGCCTGGTACATTTAAATTGGGTGACATAGCTGGGAATACCATTATAACTAATACGCTTGCCTTGTAGATAGGTAGTGCTCATGACCACAGAACCATAGTTGCTTTGCGGTTTTCTTTCTTTGTTTATTCACTTTGTTTTTATTTTCTATAATATATATTTTTTTTAAGGTTGGCTTTTGAAAATAGCAGAATCTAGCCTTTATATCTCCTTGATTTCAGTCCTTCACCCTTCTTCCCTTGCTCTTTTTTCCTTCCCTGCTCCTGATATGGAGACTTAAGAGATTTAGGCTGAGTGTGGAAATAAACATTATAAGCATATTAGTATTAAGAAGAAGCAGATTCTCAAATCATTTCTTCCAGTTTGTGAAAAATGTCAATTTCTCTTTACCTCAGAGAAGTCTTGCTGTCCTGGTAGGAAATAGGAATAATGCCAAAACCCAAGAGAGTGACTACTTCCATTCATTATTCCACTGCAGATATCTTGCTTGGGTAAATTTTTTTCCACGTTTGAATGGATTTTTTTTTTAAATATTTTGTAAGCTTTAAAACAGAGAGAGAAATAGAAGATCTTTAAGGTTACTTCTGTGTTGTTATTCCTAAATAACAGTTGCCAATCTCTTTGTTGGATTTTAAGCAGCCATGCAAAATCAGTTTTCATCGTTCAGAAATCAGGTTTTGGCAAGACAGTCAAGATAAACAATTGCTTTCTAGGGACATTATAAAAGCAGAATGAAAGAAATGGTGAAGTAGTTGCATGTTTCTTTAAACCATACATTTGAAATACTATTGAAAGCTTCTGTTGTCAGAGATGAGATTTTACCATACTTGTGAAAATTGTTGTTTTAAAACAAGCACAAGTCCTTGGAATTCATTTCTAATGTAACTAATGTAATTTTCTGGGCATCATTCTGTTATAGAAAATGGGAGAAGGTAGCATGTTGTGAGGAATGGAAAGTACTTTTGTTTTCTCCTGTAAGGAAGAAGAAGCGTCAAAATAATAGTAACAGTTTCAGAATCATTTCTCTAGTATATAATTGGAGCTGGAATTGGAATATAACTAAGAGGGTCGGTGTTTGTTTTTTTTTTTCTGTTTGTTTAATTATCGTGGGGAAAAAAATTCAACTAGGATACCTGGAATATTGGGCAAAATCTTCAGGCATATAGTTATCAAATGGCAGTTAGTGTTCAGTAATCTGAATTAATAAAAAGAATACCAAAATGCCTGGCTAAAACTTGCACTGAGTACCAGGGCACAGTGGACTAGGGACATAATCACTGAGTTGTGTTCTGGAAAATGAGGGCTTTTCAAACTCAGGTATTGGAAGCTGAATGTATTAACTGTAATGTCTAGTGGAGAAAAAAAAAAAAAAAAACAGCATCTCAAGTTCATGTTTTCGGGTCAGGTTAACGTGTGCTTTTCTGTAGTTTTTCACTGAATTGTGTCTTTTACAGGCAGCTTACTAGACTTCCTGAAAGAAGGAGAAGGGAAGTTCTTAAAACTCCCACAGCTGGTGGACATGGCTGCTCAGGTACTTCATAGAAGACAAGAAAACTGTGTTTTGTACTTTGATACAGCTTTAAGTCTTCTCTCTGATATCACCTAAGTATAAACATTGAACACTCTGGCTATTGTATGCTGTTCTTTCTTACATCTTCTGTTGTAACTTTGTAATTTGTCAAAAAGAAATCACCAATCTTAGAATTTAGATAACAGGGAGCCAGACAGGTGCTTACCAGAGCAGCAAGTTCTTGCTATGCTCTACTTCCTGTACTTACACAGTGAGAATGGAGCTAAAATAAAAGGATATAGCTTAATGCTTAGAATAAATGTGCACAGTCATGAGAAGTAACTTTAATAAAACTTTATTTTTAAGATTGCTGATGGCATGGCTTACATTGAAAGAATGAACTACATCCACAGGGATCTCCGGGCAGCCAACATTCTTGTAGGAGACAATCTTGTGTGTAAAATAGCAGACTTTGGTCTAGCAAGGTTAATAGAGGACAATGAGTACACTGCGAGGCAAGGTAAGGCTGATTTATTTACTGAATAAGTAAGTCCAGTTATCATAAACTATTTAGAACTATTCCACTTAGCAGGTCATTATATTGTGTCTGCATGAATTAAGATTACATGTGCTTTTGCATCTGTTTTTGGATGTCATTCTGCCTAAATGCAGGTTTCTGTGAATTTTTATTGTCTTAAGTAAATTGTCAGATTTTTCAAAAAACATTTTAAATTATTTTTTTCAGATAAAAACTTAGTATAGTTTGAAGAGAACTGCAGTTCCAGAACAGATCTCCATTGCTTTCTGAAAATTATCCCACATTTTGAAACGTATTTACGAATCTCAGAGGTCTTACCTGCTTCCAAAAATTATAGACTGATCAAGTTTGATTTCCCATTTGAAATACTAAAATACTTAACCACCTTGAATTTGGCCAACAAAGAAAACTGTAAGAAATACTTTGAATGCACTCTTATTTAAAAAATTTTAAAGTGTAAGCAAATCATCCGTGAAGAAAGGGAAGTCAGACATCTGTCTTTTTAATGTTTGCAGGAGCTAAATTTCCAATTAAATGGACTGCTCCAGAAGCAGCATTGTATGGTCGGTTTACAATCAAGTCAGATGTGTGGTCGTTTGGAATTTTACTGACGGAGCTGGTAACAAAGGGGAGAGTGCCATATCCAGGTAAGAGGAAATTTTTTTTCTTCTCTTTGTGGCATTCTGTGCTTCTGAAATTACCTTTTTTACTTTTCTTACTTCCATCCAGAGCCCACAGTAGATTAGCAGAGATAAAAACCTAGTCACGCTTTACTGCTTTCTTTGTTCTCAAAGATACTTGTTTTATTTACAGATTAACTGTTATATGATTTTTCAAAGTATTTTAAAATGATAGCATTTGTGAATATGACTGGTAGTTCTTTTCAGATTAGTGGGCGTTCTTACATTTTCCTATCTATCTGTTCTTGAAAATTCCACTTCATACATTTTCCCAGTAAGCATCCTAGAGTGAATATACCAGACCAGTTTTTGAAACTAAAAGCATGTAACGTGATCTACTGGATATTTTGCCATGAATAGAATTGTAAGGCAGTCCTGCAAGGCATATAATGCCTTTTTCTTGGCCTTGTTTCAAATTGAATAGAACCCAAGGGAGACAGAAGGTATTTGTGCTTAAGTCTTTCTTTTTGAAAGAACAGGCCCGAGACACTGGTAAATGTTCTATAATAAAACGTACAAGTAACTATAAAAATGAACAAGAACCAAGGAGTGAGGAATTATCAGTACAGTGAAATAATTTTTAGGAAATATATTTAATCCAAGATTTTTAAAAAATCATTCTTTATAAAGTGCTGATGTGATAGAGTCACATGCACATCATGAACAATATTGTGGTAGAGAAACCCTTGAAAAACTTTGTTTTTCCGTTCTTTGTTTAATGTCATTCAAAGCTAACATGCTTGCCTTTTATTAGGAATGGTGAATCGGGAAGTTCTGGAACAAGTGGAACGTGGATATAGGATGCCTTGCCCACAGGGCTGCCCAGAATCTCTCCATGAGTTAATGAAACTATGTTGGAAGAAGGACCCTGATGAGAGACCAACATTTGAATATATACAGTCTTTCCTGGAGGACTACTTTACTGCTACAGAACCACAGTACCAGCCTGGGGACAATTTATAAGCCAACAGTCTATATAACATGCACAGATCTGCCAAATGTAAAAGACTTGCAAAGAATTCCTGACATCTGTAAGGAATCAAAGGAAAGAAAATCTTCGCTACTTTGCATGCTCTTAATGGCAAACTGGAATTTCATAATACAGTTGCACAAAACCACTTTTCAAGTGTTATAATCTAATTTACCAATGACATGTCTTTATTTCCTATTTCCCAATTTATTTCAGGGTCCAAAGGAAGCTTACTGAAAATGTGAGGTAGTAAAATGAGTGTTGGTGTGAACGGTAGCAGAAAAAAAAATGTTTCATATCCTTTATTTGTCTAATCATCTTCTGAAAGAGGGAATTGTCTGGAAGTGATCTTGAGGGAGGACGTTTTTAAAGCAAAAGAACTTTGTGGGACCAAACAATTCCATTCCAGTTCTATAAAACTTCTATGTCCAAAATTATGTCCCCCCAAATATGGTACAACCATATTTGATGCATAGTCTTGATCTTTAAGCTTCCTCTTGCATGGTCTGAATTAGGGTAGGCAAGTTAAAAGAGAAATTGGAATGGTGAGTGACGAAGTTGATCTGAATGGTACACCTCAATAGCGAAATTAGAGAGCATAACACACTGTGTTAATACTTGTATTAATATAACTGGAAAGTAGCATGAGAGATTTTTCTTTTTTTCTTTCTGCGTAGCTAATTAAGAATAATGAAGGTAACTAGAAAATGAGGTAATATTTTATAAAATTATGTGATAAAGTATGGTGATATTTGAACTTGAAACTATGTGATACAATCGGGGGAGGAAATCCTTTAAAAATTGTAAGTTCCAATCCTACAGTGAGCTCTTAAGTGGGAAGACTACCTGAACAAAGCTCACCTTGAGAGCTAGGCTGGAGTTGGTAAATGGACGCTTCTTAGTCCTTTTGCAGAGACAGATTTGGTACTGTTGTATGTGGCTCGTATGTGTTAGTAAGGGTGGGTGCCACAAACGTTAGTTGTCACTAGTTCAGGGATTTGATTGCACTTTTGCTTTTCTTGACTATTAAGACACCCTAAACACAGTTGCTCTTCCCTCTTATGCCCTTCTTACAGAATTATTTAACTAAAAATAAACAAAAGAAAATGTGAAAACTTAAAAACTAAAGGGAGAAAATATATTTAATGTTGTCCGAATATAGTGACATGGAAATTTGCTGGCAGTTGGCCCAGCTCACACTACATCCAAATTTATTTTCTTTGGCTACTGACATATCAAGCAATAACATCATGTCTTTTATTCAGCAATTTGCATGACGTTTTTGAATTTCTGATCGAGCTTATATACTTTAATTTTGAAACACTAAACTCTTAGGTAGCTGTCAGGTTTGAATTTGTATTAGCATTGTAAAGCTATCCAACAAATGATTTTCAGAAAAGCTGATGATATAGTTCTGGTACTAAACCTACCATTTTTCATGAGTTTATACTCAGTTGAATCCAGCTACCAAACGGATCTTTGTAAGAACAGTGCCATCATTTTCCATTTTCTGTCGTCATCACTCATCACCTATACATTTGTGGTTATCAAATTTTAAAAGGGCTTTATGTAAGAAAAACAAAACAAAGAAACAAAAATAAAAACCCACAAAAAACAACAAAAATTAAAAAAAATATATATGATGGAATTTTAATTTTTCTAAGTATTTTAAAATAAATAACACAATCATGTGAGTTTATGTATTAATACAGCTATAACAAAAAATGCCAAAAATGACATTGGCATTGTTTGGATTTTAATTACAGAATGGAACAGTTCATTGTAATAACACTTGTATAGTAAAGGAATAAAACACTAACTTAATGAACGTGTTCATTGTAAATGGTTGTGTATTATAAGACTTCTCCAAAAGAGTTTGTATGTTTATGAAAATTTATTTGTTTCACCTGAAGATCTTGATGATGTGGTTCTTACCCTAATGGAATTTAAAATTCACATTCACACTTTTTATATAAATAGTAATAAGCTTAATTATGTAACTAAGTATTTTTATAAAGTATGGCATTGTTGAACTGTTTTGCAGAATTGGTTCAAAATAAATTTCTCCTTGATTGCATCTGCTTATTTGGGAGGGAAAGAGACACGGGGAACAAAAGCAGAGTGGTCTTCATATTGAGGGGAAAAGGAGTGCAATAAAAGGGGAGACTGAACTTAGAAGCTGTAGCTGTCTTGTTGACTTTGGGATGCATTTTTATCCACTGTAAACTGTTCTAGTGTACTTTAAAGGTGCTGATTGCGTGATGTGTTATAAACTATTGGTGTCAAATGGGAGATATTTTCCAGAGCAGTTCGGTAGTCCTTGGCAGGAGTTGGCTAGAATAATTTTGTCTAGACTTATTTTAAGTCTCTTTTAATAGCTGGATGGACAGACAGGCTTGCGGTTCTCAGTAGAGAACTTCCAAAGTGGGCTCCCAACTGGCAGCTGGGCTGTGGGGCAGGGGTCCTTCCTTCCTCCTTTATCTGCTGTTGGTAGCCTCTGGTGGCTTCTGCACAATTCTTTCAGGGAATTTTATAAATCTGTTCTTGTGGTAGCTGGTGTTTTATCTCAACTTCATTGAATGTTATCTGTCTCAAAGGCCAGTACAGCTCGGATCAAAGATCCTGAAGTTCATGAGCAGTGCCACTATAGATGAGGCAGCTGGTGTTGTCAGCGACTGGTTTTGTTTCAGTAACGACTCGTAACAGAGCACTAAGAACATTTTTACAGATTCTATGACCCGCAACATTTACTGTACTTTAAGTATGTCCTGTAATGTAATTAATGTTTTCTATTTTTAATGGTAACAGTCGTGTAATTTCTGGTAATCTCCCTGTTGTCCATCCCACCATTACCACGTCTGCTCTTTGTGAGAGGCCTTCAGGTTGTTTCTGTCATTCATTCTTTCAAGCTGTAGTGTTTTCAAAATATTTTCGTATTTTTGAGTAAACTTCCAAACATAAAAACGTGTACGATTCTACTGTTTAGATAAAATGAAAAGAACCTGATGTGTTCTTATCCTTCCCACTGAATTGTCATCTCGCTGGGGCTGTGACTATCTCTTACCACTGAACACTAACCTGAGAAAAAGGGCCTTAAACAAAGAAAGCTTCCTGGGGCTTCCAAGGCAGAATGCTGCCTTACCCACAGCCATCTAAGAATGCTCCCTGTTCTGAAGTGCACTATCTGCACCGTACTGAGAAACCTGAAACGTGGAAAGTGAGTACAAACTAAAGGTAGTGAGTCCCTGCTCTTGTTATTTATGTTTATCTGTTTAATCCAATAAAATCCTTGGGTTTTATTTATTATTTTCATTTTCCTTTTGGGAAGATGCTGTAGGTGTTTGTGACAGCTTCTCCCTCCCCCCGCCCCCAGCACACAAGACTGCTGTGGAACCACACGGCTATGTTGGGTTGAAACCCCAAGAGCACTCTTTTTAAACAGAGTATTCTCTTGCAAACACTGGCTCAAATTGTCATACAGGCAGGTGTGGATGGATATCTGCCTGCCTAGTTTTTGCATTGTGCAGTAGGTATGAGTGAATGTCTAAAAGCAGGAACGAGAGCAAGGCTGCCATTGCCTTGTAGGCCTCGCGGCAGCTGTGCAGAACAAGGCAGAGAGCAGAGGTATGACACTGCAGGTGTCATCTCTTCTCCTCCTTGTGCTTTGGAAAGGGTTAGAACTGCCACACAGGGCACTGAAAAGCTGCTTCTCCCCCTGCACAGTGGAAATGGAGAAGGGCTAACACCAAGCGTTTCCGTTTTCTGTGGTGGTTGTGTCTGCTCAGCTCACTGTGCCTGCTTCCTTGCAGTTCTTGGTGTTAGTTAGGGAGTCCCTGTATAAAAAGAGCAGCATTTTCCAGAATGAGCCTAAAGCATTTCGTAGGAAAAAATGGTGCAGAGAGGTGCTGGTCTCTGAATCCTGAGCTGACAGGGATGCTTGCTGCTGGAGTTTGGCCTGAGCGATGGCACTTTGGCTTAACTTGGTGTCTCTTTCCCAGTGGATGTGTGAGGGACCTAGATTACATTTCCTTCCCCTCCATTTGGTGCACAGTGCCCAGAAATCCACCAGAGTTTATTCTGGCATTCCCCACAGGTCTTTTAGTGAATCCACTCTGAACAAATCTCCCATGTCAGTTTTGAATGCAAATATTTGCTGCTTGTGCGCAGCACGTTGGTTAATTTTGAATTCTCTGTTAATTTAAGTCAGATTTTTTAAAAATTGTAACAACCACTTTATTGAGGAGATCAGAGTATTCCCAGCACTGCATACTTTTGCAAAACACAGCCTATCTCCTTCAAGTATTTTGTTTTAGTGCAGAGAAATTGGCCCTTGTGTTGCTTTCAATTTGTGCTTCCTAAAGGAGAGGAGCCAGTTACCCCATTAAACTCAGCGGGGCCTGAAGAGCAGGCTGCAGGTTTAAAAGGGAAACCTGAGTGCAGCATTCCTGGTGAATCAGTCATGCACCAGCACTGCAGCGAGCTGCTGTGAAAGCATTCCTTCTTCATCAAAATTCCCTCTCCATGGGAGCCCTTCGCCCCTGTGCTTTGTGCCCCACTGCCCAGCCTCCAAGTCTCTTGCAGTTACTGGTAAGTACATGCTGATGGATGGACCCTTGAAAATCCATCCTGTGCTTGCTCACAGCTTGTTTTTTCCTGAACCTCAGCAGGGGCTGCACTCACCCTTTGCTTGGTGTCCCCACACTCATTCACGTTTTGACAGTCATCCAGTGCTTTGGTGGCTGTTGATGCTTATTGACTTTGGTGTTCGGAAGCACTGAGGAATGACTCAAGTTGGCTGGTGTCCAGCATGGGCATTCCTTCCCTTAAGCTAAAGGGAGCAAGAGCAATAGAAATGGTTTACAGCATTTATATTTGTTGCTATTTGTTAAGGTCACTACATTAAATCTGTACATTTCACCTTGCTGTCTTTATCAATGGACTGATGGACTGTCATTTGCAAAGGAGAGTTGTTGTCTCTTTTCATTTGATACCAAAGTTCATTAGCTACACTGAGTTTAAGATTATAGTAATTAGACCACTAATAGGCTAAGTATAATCCTGTGTGCCACTGTTGTCAGAATAGCACCAGCCATTTAAGTGCGATCAGAGTTGAATGGGTTTTCTAAATACTGAGTGTTCTTGCTTATGTAAGCATCAACTTTGTTTATGCAGAACTCTTCCTCCAGGCAGTTGTTCATTCCCTGCCCTGTTTGCAGCTGCACTTCTGAAGCAGAAGTGGGTGCCCCAGACCACGGAAATGAGCAATTCCTCCTTTGCTGCTCAGTCTGGTGTTTCACTGTCACTGCTGCATATGTCAAAAACCTCCAAGCCATCAGATGATCACCCTCAAAACTCTGACCTGGTGATAAGGCTTTTCCTCTCTTAGTTTACATCTGTAATTCTTATAGAAATATAGATATACATATATGTATATAATTAACATAGCAATCTGCCAAGTACATGCTCTGTTATTTTAAGCTTCTTCAAGGATTCATCATTATTCTTAGTCATCCTCAGATGTGAGTTTGCACGTCCCTGGTTTGTTACTTTCTGCTCCAGACCCAGTGATATAAGATGCTGAACGCCCTTTGGTCTTCATGAGTGAGATGAGCTTGCTGCAGCCTGCTGAGAAAGCTACAGGACATCAGCCTCTGTAGGACAGGCTTCACTCCACCCAGGGCATGTGAGTGGGATATTCTCCCCACAATGCAAAGAGGCATTGACTGTTGATGTGTCTTGCCCAGAATCACACAAAGAGCACTGATGAGTCTGCATCTCAAGTACTGTGTTTTGGGACCCTCACTACAAGAAAGCCCTGGAGCATGTCCAGAGGAGGGCAGCAAAGCTGTGAGGAGCAACTGAGCGAACTGGGATTGTTCAGTTTGAAGAAGAGGAGGCTAAGGGGAGACCTTATCGCTCTCTACAATGACCTGAAAGGAAGTTGTGGTGAGGTGGGAGTCCGCCTCCGTTCCCAGGTGACTGCAATAGGACATGAGGAAATGACCTCAAGTTGTATCAGGGGTGGTTCAGGTTGGATATTAGGAGAAATTTCTTCTCTGAAAGAGTGGTTGGGCACTGGCAGAGGCTGCCCAGGGAGGTGGTAGAGTCACTGTCCCTGGAGGTGTTCAAGAACTGTGTGGATGTGGCACTGAGGGATGTGGTCAGTGGGCATGGTGGGGAAGAGTTGATGATTGAACTAGATGATCTTGGTAGTCTTTTCCAATCTTAATGATTCTATGAGTCTATGTTTGGCAGCACATCACAGGCTGATAGCTGGGATGGAATAGCTACTCTGCCTTGTCTCCCTGCTGGATCAAGGGTAAAGGGAAAAGACTAGTAGCTGTGCCTCAAGTGGCGAGCCTCACTTCATCTGTTTTAATACATTTTTATTATGCTGTGCTTTTTTTTTATTTTATTCATCATCCTTAAACCAACATGACAAACAATTGCACAGATTTCAGATATACCACTGATGTGCTAACAGAAGTCATGGAGAGTCATCTATCCTTCAAAGGTGGACCTTGGTACCCTCCCTCTTCCTCGTTCTTGGACTGTTTCATCAGTTCAGATGGGAGCAGCTCAAGAATGCAACACCAGCCTGTGGGACTTAGGCTGGAGGGGCAGCCATAAGGATGAAATCCACAGAGCGAGAAGAAATTCTTCTTCAGTGTCGCTTGGTATATACATTTGCTCTCCAACAGAAACCTTCCAAAACTGCCTTCTCGGGAAAAGGGGGTGAGCTAAAGCAGAACTGCACCTGATGAGAACCATTACTCTGCAGCCCCTAGAGAACGGGAAGGGGCTGTGTGAGATAGAGCGTGGTGAATGCCAGCATTTCCTTGTGTCCCAGGAGCACAGTCAGCCATGCAGTTCACCATGCACTGGTGACTTTTTGCTGTAAGGCTGCTTTTGTGGTGGGTTAGCAAGGAGATCGTGCTGTTCTCTGCTGCTTCCAAGGATATTTCTGATTTGCAATTCTCTTACAGTGAAATAACTGGGGAGAAGAGGGAGGGCTAATTCAGCAAAATTGATCTATTTGATCAAAATTACGGCTTTCGAAAAAAAAAAAAAAAAAGGTTAAAACACCTGTACTCCTTCAGTTTCTCCAAGAAGCAGTCTTTGATGGGCCATTTAACACACATGCTCCAGAAGCAGAAATCTGGCCCACACAGCACCCTATGTTGCCTGCACTGTCCTAACAGGTGAAATGGGTCTGAATGTTTGGTCTGACAACAGCAAGGTTTTAAATGGTGTGAGAGACACAGAAATGCTGACAGCCGGTGGTCAGTTCTCCCTGCTAGCTACTCAACACTGAGAACTTTTGCAGGACTGGGTAGAAATGTAACTTTGCAAATAGGTTTTGGGAGGTGATAACCATGCCCAATGCTATTTAACTAATTCTCCCAGTAAGGCAGAGTGTTGCAATCCTGTCTATTCCTTGGGATATACCCAGAGAATGTGAGTACTGAGAACTAGGTATCAGGGTAGAAATGGAGGTCTCTTTGGTATGCGCTTATATACTCAGTGCACTATACTCAGCTCATGCTCACAGCTCAGAACGGATGCAGAGGCTGAGGTTTCCTAGCCCAGCCTCCACATCACCCCATCAGCCATTTGGCCTCTCCACCAAGCAGGTTTTGCTCAGACAGGCTAGGCCACTTGGTGCTAGTCTCAGAGCTCGCCACGTCAGCTCCTCTGACTGCAGGACGGGGTGGAGAATGGGCACATGTCCCCTGCAGCCAGCTCTGCTGTGCTGGCAGTCACTTCCAAAGATGGAGAGTTGGAAGAAAGATGGTATGCTGTGTCTCGGTCAGGGTGCAGTGAGGGCTGGCTGCTCCCTGCAGCACACTTGGGAGACAACTGTGCAGCTTTATAAGGTTGTAAATAACCTTCCCTTTCTCTCAAGGAAACTCCTTGCCAGTATTTGTGTTAGTCTCTATCATCTGCTACACTTAAACGTTTTTCACATTAAATACCTCAGTGAATTCAAAACCAGAACTAATACATGTAATAACTGTATCAGACTATATCACTAATAGTGAAGTGTCAAAAGTCAGGCTGGTACCTTTCAGAACAGCAGACTTCAAGCTCATGTAAATGCTTTTTTACTGCAGCCATCTTCTTGCCAAGTCTTGACACTAAATCTGCAGAGCTCATGTAGAGGAACTGTTAGATCAGGGCTTGAGCTGGTGATTGAGCACCTGGTGAAGGGGAATCCCTGAACCAGGGAAGCAGAGGCAGATTGTCAGCACCTGTGCCCTCCCTGTGCCCAGAAAGGGTGGACCCATGGTGGAGCCATGCTGGGCTCATATAAGGGCAGCCACTGTAGGGGGAGCATTTCTTAGGCCTAGGTCGCTTCTTCGGGAGTGCTGTATGACCAGAGAGTACTTTCATCAGTGGGGTGAGTTTGACTTTTCTTTCTGTGCATAACTATTGGCTTTCCTGCTAATACTTTGCCTGGTATCACCACGAACCAGTCAGTCATGCTTTTGCTTCTTCATGAGAACAACCCAATGATGTGATTTAACAACTCTCAGTTCTCTATGACAACTGGAGTCAACATGATTGTGTTTGTGTAGCTTCCCTGCTGCTCATTTCTGATTCCAAGTCCTACCATCAGCATATTTCATTGTGCTTCTCACTGTCAGCTATTCTCTACAAGTAGATAAGGGAGTGAATTTGGGGAGAAGATCTAGGAGGAAGAGCTTGAGTTTTAATATAGTTCAGATTTATAAACTAAATGCTAGTCCCGAGTATTGGCTTTAATTGATGGTTTGTATTATCTTTTTCTTCTTTTCATTGTAACACCTGAAAATGATGTGTTTATTGTTTGTCCACAGAACTCCCCTGGAAATAGAAGGAATAGTATTATCAGTACTACAAACCTGGGAAATGAATGTGAAACCTGAACTGACAGAGCAACTTAGCCAAGCTCCAGGCAGGATATCTCTAGCACGGTTAGAAATTGAATCCTGTCTCTTATCCAAGTGCAAGAATGATCTTCTGCAGAGCAATCGCTTTGGCTGTCTCAAAATCAGGATAGGTGCTCAATCACATTCCAGAGCTGCGCGGTGCTTAGCATGCTGAAGGAGGGCTGACAGCCCAGGCCTCACTGCATCTGCAGTCCTGGACTGGGAACATGGATGTTGAGTGATCGGAAGGGGTTGAACTGGCTCCTGAAGAGGCAAATCCTACAGAGATTTTGAGGAATGTGTGAGGTGTAACCTGGCAGAGCTGTGTGAGCATTTACATAATCTTCAGTGCAAAGTCAGTCTTACTTGCTTGGGCTAAGCCCACTGTCCTTGAATGGAAGAACCATTTCCACTTCACTTTTTACTTGCGGAGTTCAGCATCCAGTAAGGGGGCACTAATTTCTAAACACGCTCCAATGAGACTATGCCCATGCCCATGCCCACATACACAGATATATCTGTATATATATCTGTATATATATCTGTATATATATCTGTATATATATCTGTATATATATCTGTATATATATCTGTATAATATCTGTATATGTGTAACTAGCTCATGTCATCCACTTGTGTCAGTTATGGCTCTCTTAATAGCTTACAAGCATAATGTGGCTCTTTCAAGGATTGGTAACATCCTTGAACACTGTTTCATCCAAATACTCACACTCTTTCATTTAAATTGAGTAATAAAATAATTTGGCTTTACTGAACCACACAGACGGGATGCTGTACAAATGTTTTGTTATCAGTTGCCAGCAGCAATTTTAGCAGCTCCTATGCTGTGTTAATTTGGGAGACTTCAGACCTTGTTATTTTTTCCCTTGTAGTGCTACAACAGAGTGATTATAAACAGCTTCTACAAGCTAGAGCCTTCAGTTATCTTCAAACTGTCAGCTGCAGGCAGGGAAGAGTGAATGAAACCTTGTCTATGCCACTGATTGCCAAGAAGAATAAGGCTCTTCAAAATGCAGCAGTAGTAAGAAAATCTATTTCTCCCTACTTTCCATCCTGGCCTGTTAAGTTTCTTCAGCTGTTGTGCCTGTGACTTGTAAGCGTAAGCTTGTATGCTGTGCAGTAATTTTTGTTTGTTTCATGTCGGACTATAGGGCTGCACCAAAAGACTTCTGACCTTTTGGCCTTGGGCACTTTTTCTCCAGCAGAAATTGCTGTGACAGTTTGTCAGGAGTTGCATTAAAATAGGAAAGAATAGGAGTGCTGTTCATCTTTACCTTTTAGTCGTTCCCCTCATGTTCTTCACTTAAGTAAATCCACACATTGCTCTGTTTTGTTTTCAGTTCCTATTTGCCCCCGTGCTGAGAGTGCTGGTCTCCATGAACTAGTCCAGCAATTGATGACACTCGATGATATCTCAGCATCCAGAAATCCCGAAAGCATGCTAACTATACAAAACGCTGCCGTAAGAACTGGCTGAGGTGGCAGTCTTTTTTTCCCTCTTAAAAGGATGCTGCCACTTGGTGTTCCCAGCATGCATGTGTTGTTGTCAATGTGGGCTCCAAAGGGAAGTTAAGCGTGGATTTTGATGACTGACAAGAGAGTTTCTTCTTTTTTGACCTCTCATCTGACTAGAAAATGAATGTTCTTGCAGATATTACTGTAAGGCCAAGAAAGGGGAAAGAAATTATGGAAGGATGCATTCAGAAAATGAATGACAAGAATGGAAAAAGGAACTTAAAAGTCCAGATTCTGAGGCAGAATGAGTAGCAGTTAACACGGCAAATGGCAAGGACTCAGAAATGCTGTGGATGTGCAGACCTTGTAATAAACAGACTTTCAGTGCCACTTGTAGAACTCTTTAAGTCAGCAGCTGGAAAGCATGAGAAGTAAGAAGCTTATTTATCAGGAACTAAGTGTAAGAACACATCCTTCTCTCAAAAGGCCTATGGGTTCCTTTCAGGGATTCCCATGAGATCTAGCAACGTCCTGTGTTTTGTCTACACCAGTGTTCTGAAGTATAGCCTTCAGTCATACCAGTCCTCTTTGCCAGCAGTGAACGAGCTTCACGCCCTGTAAATCCTTTGAGTACATTATGTTTAAGTCTATGTATTCAGATTCTTTGAATATTCATTTTCTTGGCCTGAAAATATAGAAGTCTAATGCTTATTAATTCAAAGTGTGTTTACATTTTATTCCCATTAAAGCCTCCTGCATAGTAAAACATTTCTGCCTTATATATTTTTCATCTCTGCAGCAGCATAAACTGTCTTGGACTCAAAAGTATGTGTATCATTTCAGCAACTGCTAGTGGTAGTAAACTGTTCTGATGAAGGGATATTTCAGTTAATTCCTGCACAGAAAAGCTGTAGCTCTTCCAGATCTGGTCTGTTACTGTGTTAAAGCATGCTGTGTGCATACATACACATGCAAGAATACACCATTTTTCACAAAGGTAGTACTTAAAAGATTTTTATTTTTTTTTCTCTTTCCAGTTGGACTAACTTCTCTTTAATTCTTTCTTCTCTTGTACTGGTTCATTTCACTGAGACTCATTCATTCCACTCGAGCCATTAGTCATTTTGTTATGCTTTCCCTCTGGCTACACTTGCTAGAACACCCTGCAGATTCCATCTTATCTGAAGTGTTGCATAAATTGGTTTCCAGCAAAAGTAACTTGACTTGCTAAGTGCAGACAGCATGGTTAAGTGAACTTGCAACCCAAACTGTTTCCCTATATTTTAGGAGGACTGTAAATATACTCAACAATTGTTAACTTACAAGAGTATGGTCATGATTTGAAATGGGTGACATCCTAACTAATGGAGATAGTCTTGAATAGCCTAACTAGATGACTTTTAAATGTAGGATTATTAGGGTTGGAATGAAATTTACAGGGAAGAGCATGTGACGTGGATTTTAGGCCTAGTAACAAGAACACTGCTTAAATGAATCTGTGAGTTCAGCAGTTTGAAAGAAGGCAAAGGCCCAAGTTTGTTTAAGTTGGGTACTGAGCATCCATACAATGCAGCCTCGGAAAAAAAATCAGTTTGATCCTTCCACGTATGGTCTGTTCATCTCTGTTCAAGAAGGATGGAGAAATAAGGAGAACCTCTCTGAGAAGCAGTAGCTTGCTTACATCTGGTGCACTTAAAAAAGGCAATGATATCCTCTTTCTGGAATTGTTTGGTTGGCTACATTGGAGACAAAACCAGCAATAATTTAGGTTCACTTAGTCATACTCGTTGGAAATCAAAACACAATGATTAGTATTAATATCCTGAACATAGTTTCAGTAGGAAATAAGGGTAGAAAGATGCAACTAGTTTTATAGTAGAAGTTGACTGGTCCATGTAAGGAGATGCAGGAAATTCTTGCCCATGGTAGCATATATTGGACTGCTAAAACATAATCCTAGAATCAGAATGGTTTGGATTGGAAGGGACCCTTAAGATCATCTAGTTCCAAACCCCTGCTGTAGGCTTCCTTCTAGACACCTCCCTCTAGATCAGGTTGCTCACAGCCCCATTCAGGGAGGGGGCTTCCACAACCTCACTGTGCAACCTGTTCCAGTTGTCTCACCACACTCGCAGTAAATAATTTCTTCCTATTATCTACTCTAAATCTACCCTCCTCTACTTTAAAGCCAATTTCCCCTGTCCTGTCACTCCGTGCCATTACACTAAGTCCCTCCCTAGCTCTCCTGTAGCCCCCTTTGCTTTCCAACTCTTATTTACTGCAAGCATATTAAAATTAAATATGGATTCCGAAAGATTTTTTTAAAAAACAAAGTTTTATTAAACAAATGTATTTTAAAGACCTCTATGAAAGAATCTTCTGTTGTACATAAAGATTCTTATTTTCAGTACTAAATAAAGCGTATAAGCAAATACAACTCAGAAATAATAGCTGAATAGTAACTGAAACAGCCACAGTCAAATGAAGTAATCAGTAGAAAAGTATCTCTCAAACAATGTAAAAATGGGATAACATTTGCATACTAAATGTGTTATTTAGAGAGGAATAAATAATCCAAGTTCACTGTCTGACGAGCCAGGAATTCTACTCTGCTTCATAGCAGATATAAAAAAACAGCAGTAAATTCCATGCCTACGTACATGTTCTTACAACTTAGTAATGAAGGCAACATTGATCTATTTTTCAATACTAAGGCATATACCTTTAGAATTATACTTAAAAAAACCTGTAACTTCAAGTACAGAAGAAGCAAAGTAGCTTAGGTAGATTTCCTTATTAATAGAAGATGTTTAATAGCATTAAACAGCCATCTCCATCTTAATTGGTGGATGAGGGTTATAATCTTCAATCTGAAAGTCTTCTGCCTTAAAGTCACTGATGTCTTCAACCTTACGAAGGATTTTGAGTTTGGGTAAAGGTCTGGGCTCCCTTTGAAGCTAAAATAAAAGCACGTCCTATGTTAATTGCACAGAAGTAATAAATACTTAAGAGACAGAGACTTTGTGTTATAAATTAGACCTCATTAATCTAAATTCAGATTTCCCCATGTAGATTCTCCTTCTTTCCCAAGAAGGCATAAAAAAAAAAATAATTACAAGACGGTTTGACATAATCTACTTTAGTATTTTGATTAGGTGCAGCAGCATCCAACTGCACTGTGAGCAGTCTGAGTTTGCAGAGCTATTCTAGTGGATGCAAATTAGATTCCTTCCAGACAAAACTAAATTGGAAATTCTGATGAAGATGTGCATCAAATGTGCTGCAATTTCTCACAGGAACATTAGAGCCCAATCCAATAGCTACTTCTCTGGGTGGTTTTGAGCTCTATGAATGGTGAGGATACTCAATCCAACTAAAATCCTTATTTTCTTCTCCTGCACTAAATTACTTCCTGAAGAAAATAGAGCCTTATCCGAGCAAACTGATTTAACTAATTTGAATTGATGAGTTATCTTTTCCTGATATACCTAAAAAGACATTTTATTGTGTTTATCCTCTTGGGCAGAATGATTTTCTAAAGTTTTGTAATGACGAAGTCAAAAATAGGGGTATGGACTCAAGGTCTTGAACTTAGTTCTAGAATAGTCCGTTTTGATCTGGAGTAGCATACAGATGTTCATTTCAGTCATGTTTGTTACAAAAAAAGAATAAATACAAATTCTATATAGGTTAAAGACCAGTTTGTGAAATGCAATTTTTAGGACAGAAATGTGGAAAAGAAAAGCCATGCAAATTAGCATCTGGAAAACAGTACACACAGTACTGAGACAATTTGATATTTGATGAGCACTGTGGAAAATAAAGTACAAGAACACAAAATGTATACTTACTTGAACTTTTAGAGGCTCCACATGATTCAGATATATGTGAGCATCTCCTAAGGTGTGTATGAATTCTCCAGGCTGAAAAGAAAAGAGAATACGTGATAGTTACAGTGACTGAACAGACACTACTGATTTGCTCATCCACTGGAAACAGATGTGGCAGTGATATCCAGCCTTGTTTCACATCTCATATGTATTACTTGCTCAAGCTGTTTCAAACTAGCAACTTTAGCCACTGCTAAACAATGTAGATTGTGCAAGCAAAGGTGTCAGTCACAAGATAAACCCCAAAGCATTTCTAGAGCATCCAAGTAAGGTTTGCAGGCTTTCTATGACTTGGCAATTCTTAAACAATCTAGCTTATATATACATATATAAGCAAGATCCTGAACAGTACACTCATTTCATGGTTTAGTGGCTTGTGGTAGCAATGGTAATGGGAGGACAGCTGGACTAGATAATCTGGTAGGTCCTTTCCAACCTTGTGATTCTATGATTTCTCCTGAGCATGACACCAGAGCCTTTTAGTCCCTCACTCTTCAGACAGTATCAAATAAAATGGTTAAATAGCCTACCTTCAGCCCTGTGACGTGGGCAATCATGTATGTGAGCAGCGAATAGCTGGCAATATTGAAAGGCACTCCTAGTCCCATATCTCCAGACCTCTGATACAGTTGGCAAGACAGTTCACCATTTAGAACATAGAACTGGCAAAGAGCATGGCAAGGTGGCAAAGCCATCAGAGAAATATCTAAGAATTACAATACAGAAAGAAGGGGGGGGGAGGAGAAATCAAAACTGCATTAGTGTCATAAACTTAGAAAATGCAAAAACTGAACAAGCACAGTGAGAGAGACGGCAGGTAGTGCAGCTTGATACGGCTATCATTCTGTTGCTTCTCTTTAAACAAGAGAGCACCTGCTGCCTAAGCAATTAGGACTGGGTCACAACAAGCTGTCTCCTGGGCTGTATGATCAGAAAAGTCATAAACAGATATTCTATAGAACAGATTATAGAACTGCTGCACAGCAGTTTAGCCTTACTCACCTAGGGGAGCCAATTTATTTCCCTAAAGGAAAACTTTGAGAGCAAAATTAAGCATGCATCCTAAAGCAACTTACAACTGCTTTATCTTACTCACTTCTCACTGCAGTGTAACCTTATTGTTTGTTGAGATTTTAAACTGACTAATCATTGATAAATTCAGAAAATAAAATATGAGTGTTTACACTTAAAGTGAAGACAGTAAATTTACAGCTAGTTTAAGCAAAACTTGAACTCACTCCTGGTATGTGAGGATGTTTAGCCTTAAAAATAGCAGCAGCAGCATGTAGAATCCCCTTTCAGAGATACGAAAGGAAAATGTTGGGGGATTTTTTTTTTTTTTAGTGTATGGATCTACTGCTGCTAAAGTAAAACAACCACTAGCACTAGCTCCTATTTACAAATAATCCTACAAAAGTGAACAGGCCCAAGAAGAATGCCTGCAATAAAAATAACACTTCTGTTCTCAAGTTCTCTGTTTTTTTCTAAGTTTACTATTTAATATATGGCTAAAAAAAAATCCAACAACAACATTGCTTTGGTATACTTATTTTTGTTGTTTTTTAACCTTGTTAACATAAGAACTTCTGTCTCTGAACAGATCGTATGTCAAAAGGCACTGGTAGCCATGTACGTCCCTCACTTTAACAGGGAGATAAAAACTCAGAAGTAATAGTTGAAAAGTTTCGAGGTTTGAGCACAAGAATTAAGCAGAAACAGAACTGACAACCCCTGACCAATTGCACTCAGTGACATACATTTCTGGTAGTTTTATAAAGAATAAGGAAAGGCAGTAAAATGGAACTGATGCTGACACAGTACTTAGAATACAGTTTATATATTTTATAACATTCCCTTAAAGTGCATGGTTCAGTACCTTTGGGATTCCAAGCACACATGATGATTCTTCTGTCATCTGGGTTGGTTTTGATCATCTCAATCACTTTTTGTAACTGATCAACTCCTTGGTTGGAATAATCTGAAGAAAGATACCAAATGTGATCTAAGTCAGATTCAAATCATTATCTATTTTTAAAGCCCAGCCCACACCCTACTGGAAAGCAATATTCAAATGACAGCCTCTGAAGCTTTTATTGAAACTTTGAAGGCAACTAAATTTATCTGTTGGCACTCACCAAGCGTAGGTTATGCTTGGTCTTTCTTTGGCTGCTCTAAGGCTTGTGAAGTTCTCATTACTGTATTAGAATGTGTGCACACCTCTTTTGAATGCTTCCACTACCTTTAGCATCCACCGAAATTGGACGATTCCTATCTAAAGTTTTCTTCCAAGCATCAAAAACTAGAAGTCTGCACTTACACTACATCCCAGGAAACAAAGGTTGTGATACAAATATATTAATTGTACGAAACGTGTTATGATGATGAATATGACATTCATGATACCTAAAAAGGACGGAATTGTATTGGAATGAGCAACAGATATTAACATTTCATTCGCATGTTTTTTAAAGTAATTCTCCCATTCTGTTTCTGTTTCTGTAGAACATGCCTTTGTCTGCAACTTAAATTTATGTGCTATAGTACTCCTACTCAAAAAAAAAAAAATCAAAAATCACATCCAGACCACTAACACAGAATGCCGTGCATTCTTTGAATGCTTAAAAGAAGAAAGCTTTTGACAAGTAAATACATACATCTATCTAGCACTCACCAAGGTCATTTATGAAAACTAAATTTCTGAAACACTCGGAGCCAGAAGGCACAGGATATTACAATCCACCCAGTGACCCTTGCTGGCTGACTTTAGGCTTGATGTCAATTATAGAGAAATTCACTGGAATTAACAGCAGAATGCATACCAGAATAAAAAGAATCATTAGTTGTTTTTCATTATTCTGACTCATGCCAGTGAATCAGCATGGCTGGCAACTAATTTTTTCTAATAACTCTTCTTGCAACCCAACACCAAATTACAGTGATAGAGACCCAAGCTGGTTGGCAAACAACATGGTAATATACCAGCAGCACTGTGCCAGAAACTTTTTCAAATGGTTTTTTTAGATCCTGAAGCTAATTATCATGCATTAGTAGTGCAACATAATGAAATCCATTAGCAATGGAAATTTATCTCATTTATTTTTCTGTAGTATACAGTAACTCAGATCTTTTAAGTTAGGAAAGCTAAAACGTTTTACTAAGTTTTTACATTTCACTGTTTGCACCACTTATGTTAGGGTAAAACTGTTCTCTGCCAGTAGTCAATATGCCAATATTAAGTACAGTATCTGTAACTAATGTCAACTTTGAGAACATATTGACAAAAAAATACAAGAGAAAAAAATAAATTGTATTCTTCCAGATGCACCAGATGCATATATATATTATATGTATATGTATATATATATATATGTATATATATATTTTTTGACTCTTCTTTTAATGGCAGTCCTAAGTGGTTTTTTTTTTTGACATCCTCTCCTTCAACAATTTAGAAAGAACCACCCAAACACTTCAAAGTAAGTTTAATGAATCAATTCAACTGAAAATAAAAAAAACTGCATCATGTTGTAGTTCATTACAGCTATTCTATCTACAGCATCATCCTGCTTTGTTCTAACTGTAAAACAGAAAAACCTCACAACCTCACCACATTGTAGCCTTCCAATACTTGAAGGGAGCATATAAACAGGAGGGGGAGCAGCTGTTTACGAGGGTGGACAGTGATAGGACAAGGAGGAATGATTTTAAAGTGAGACAGGAGAGATTTAGGTTAGATATTAGGAGGAAGTTTTTCACACAGAGGGTGGTGAGGCACTGGAACAGGTTGCCCAAGGAGGCTGTGGATGCCCCATCCCTGGAGGCATTCAAGGCCAGGCTGGATGTGGCTCTGGGCAGCCTGGTCTGGTGGTTGGTGACCCTGCACATAGCAGGGGGGTTGAAACTAGACGATTATTATGGTCCTTTTCAACCCAGGCCATTCTATGATACTACAATTTCTTTTCCACAATGTCCCATGAACATACAGAACTAACACCACTTCCTGCCAGTATAAGTGCATCATGGAATTAACATTATTTCATCGTGGAATTAGCATCCTTTGTTGGTATTCAGAGAGTGCAGTCTTTGTTCCACTGCTGTCACTGAGCTAGCTTATGGTTCTGGACTGCAATACAGATACGCATCTCTCCATCTACCGGTGACCATACCACCTCTACATTAAAGTAAAAATAACGTATACATTATGTATGATTCCTCTGTTCTATAAATACCAAACTATCACATACAAAGCTAAATCTTTCACAATAATTAGATTCAGCTAATTAAAAAGTATAAAGCAAAATTCACCCTCAGATTACTCATTCTTTTTTCATTCCACGTGAACAGTCCTTCTAACAACAGTACAACCCACCCACAGACTTCTGGAAGTGAGGTTCCAGTCATCCCACTAAATAATCAAGGCTGCATTTTTATGTGATTACCTGTGTGCATGTCTTTGTATTCTGCTCCGAAGTGCCTCCATTGGAAACCATAAACTGGTCCCAAGTCCCCCTCTTCTCTAGAGCAAAACCCCTGCTTATCCAGGAACTCACGTGATCCATTGGCATCCCAAATCTTTACACCCTTTGCAGAGAGCTCTTTAGCATTTGTAGAACCCTACAAAATACAGACAGTATGAAGTTTACCTTCTAATCCCAGAACAGAGAACACGATTTGACGCAGAAGCATTAAGCCTTGCTACTCAGCAATTTCTCCATTTTTAACATAAAAGATGGGCAGTCTGATTAATGTACTAGATGCTTTCTCGCACTTGGACAGAACAAATCTTTTAAGCACCTTACTAGACTTCTGAGGTGCCAAGCTGCAGTTGTTTAACTCAAAAAAATTACAGTCTCAAGGTCACCTGCTGTGTATCATTTCACATACACATCTACAGAGAACAAGATTTTACTCTTCAAATGGATAAAAGCAGACAAAGCATGGCCTAGACAATGTCTTTCCCAAGCCACCTCTAATGAAGTTAGTCTGAAAGTCCCTTTTGTTAACATGACAAAAATGAAAACATGACAAAATGAATAGAAAAGTTTCACTGAATTCTGCAGTGAGTGCCAATCAGCAAACTCAAAAATCCAGCATAACAAGTATTCTGTTTGGGGGAGTGCGCAGTCTTTTATCTTTGAAAAAAAGATACTTTAAAAATTATCTGTGTGAGTCCCCTTGTCTAGCAAACGGTTGTCTAGGTTTTCCCACATCAGCACATTGTTACAGCATTTCAAGGAACACTTGTACTGCAACATATTATCTACAGAATTTTAGTATTTTGAACTGCAGCAATTAGCCCTATTGGGTGTCATTTTTTGCTATTTAATAGCCTAGTGTTTACTTCAGTCTTACTGCACCTGTGGTTCCTCACTGTTTGCTTCTGTTCAAATCAATACAAGCTACCTATTGAAAAGCAAATCATTAAGATTGTTTGCAAATTACAATATTATTTCTCATGTAAACACTAATAAAAAGACTCCATTAGGCTTTTTAACTGCAGCAAAACAGCAAAAGCTCTCCCTGTACCAGACTGTTTCCCTTAAAAAGAAAGAGAAGAAAAAAATGTTCTGATTTGTAACAATGCAATAGTATTCACTGAAATACATGGAATGTTTTGAAAACAACAGTCTTGTACACATGGGCTGTTCTGCTATTCCAACAGAAGCACCTGCATTCACACCAAATTCCTTAGCCCATTTCACACCAGTACATCAGACTGATGCCATTCTCAGGCCTACTATTGATAGACCCATCCAGATACAGCACCTTGATAAACCACAGCAGCTCCTCCAGCACTCCTTTCCAGAACACTCTCTTTGTTGTCAGCAGTGGGAACTGATCTGAAAAACAGTTACAAGGTGTCAGAGATGATCAACGATTTGTTGGGATGAAAACAGATAATCCTAGGGGTTAGAAGGAACATGTGGAGATCACCTATTCCAACCCCCAATTAAAGGTTCCCTACAGTAGATTATACAGGAAAGCACCCAGGTTGGGTTTGAATACCTCCAGAGAAGGAGACTCTATAGCCCCCCTGGGCAGCCTGTTCCAGTGCTATCAACCTCAGACTAATGCATATTTTTCTTATGTTCAGATGGAACTTCCTGTGTTCCACTTTGTGCCTACTGCCCCTTGTTTTGTCACCAGGCACTGCTTACAAGAGCCTGATCCCATCTGCCCAAATAACTGACGTTTTTCCACACACAGAAGGCAATGCCCCTGTCTGACACTGAGGTTTGCTGTTGGGAAAGGACGTGTCATGCTCTTACTGGGACCAAGGCTGACAGGCACACTGCAGTGCTGGATGGAGGTGAGGACCTACACGTGGGCAGCACACAGGGCTGCAGAGGTATTCGCAACGGGAAGCAGAGCCTTAAGGTAAAATTATAAGAATCTATCGCACTGACGGCTCTTCCTGCACTGACGTCCCCTGCTTACTTTATCACGAGATGAGAGCAGCGGGGCCGGGCCCCAGACCCACAACCACCGCCTGCTCCTTCCCGCAATGCAGAAAACATCGCGGGGGACGCCGAGCCGGCCCCGCTCCATGCAGCCCTGCTGCGGGGCGGCAGAAGATGGCGGCCGAGCCCCGGGACGAGAAGTCGGCCCCCGCAGAGAACGGGGGCGAGCACCGGAGGGACTGAGCTGCGGGCAGCTCCCGGGGCAGCCTGCAGCCGGAAGGACCGCGGGTCCCAGAGGTGCCGACCTCTCAGACTGTACCGCGCCTGCATGCCGAAGACGGAGATGGTGCCGGTGCCCGTGCGGTCCTCCTTTCGGTGGCCGTGCTGCAGGATGTGCCGGACCTGCTGCAAGTACTGGGGCTCGCCGCCCTCCAGGCTGCTCGACGACTCCTCCGCGGCCGGCATGGCGGGCAGGAGTCGGCCCGAGCGGTCCGCCCGTCTCCGCCGAGCCCGCCAAAACCCTTCCTTCCCGCGCAGAGGCACTCAGGGGCGGGCTGCCGCCTCCCTCTCCTCTCCACCCCCTCCGGGAGGCACCGTACGCGCCGCCTTCTGCTCAGGGCAGGACCGCGGCCGCCCGTTGTCTGCTCCTTATTGCGTTAGGCGAGGTGTGAGGGCTGCGAGGGCGTTGGGGTAGTATAGCGGCGGCAAGGATTGTATTAACATTTATAAAGATGCTAACATCGTGCATCTCATACGTTTAGCTAAACACTTCCTTGGCACACAGAGGACTCACAAAGCCTACACTCAGAGCTTGTGACAGCCCATCTTCCTAAAAATACCTGCCTGAAGTGAATGTAAGTTGGGCTAAGGACAGTGCAAGCAAAAATGGAAGAAAACATATCCGGTTCTCTCGCGAGGCTGACATTTTCAGACAGCAAATGCAGCTGTGAAGAAGGGGGTTCTGAGATAAGTATGGAAGAATCTAGCTTCCACTTGGCTGCCTGACCAATCAAGAGATTCTGAATGTTGCTTCATCAGTCACACAGTCACAGAATCACAGGGGTTGGAAGGGATCATCCAGTCCAAGCCTCTGCTAAAGCAGGTTCCCCACAGTAGGGTGCACAGGAAAGCATCCAGGGGGGCCTTGAATATCTCCAGAGAAGGAGACTTCACAGCCTCCCTGGGCAGCCTGTTCCAGTGCTTCACCCACAAAGTAAATAGGTCCTTCTTCATGTTTTTATGGAACTTCCTGTGCTCCAGTCTGTGCCCATTGCCCCTTGTCCTGTCACTGCACATCACTGACAAGAGCCTGGCCCCATTCACTTGACTCCCACCCATTAGATATTTATAAACTGTGATGAGGTTCCTCTCTGCCTTCTCTTCTTCAGGCTAAGCATCCCCAGGTCTCTCTCAGCCTTTCCTCATAAGGCAGATGATTCAGGCCCCTCATCATCTTTGTAGCCCTCCCCTGGGCCCTCTTCAGAAGTTTCCTGTCTTGAACTGAGGATCCCAGGCCCCACTCAAGTTGGCCTACAGTGTCACTCCTCTTGGGCTGCAAACCTTTTATGCTGTACCTTCTCTCTAAGGGCAACACTCAGTGCTGGCTGTCGTTGAGTTTCACCTTGCCAGTATCCGCTCCTCTCCCCTGTTTTTCAGCATAGTTTTGTGTTCTGAATGTTGCCTTCTGCACAGCTCCTGATACAGCGTCATCTGAAGATTTTCGAGGTATATTCTCTCTGTTGGCCAAAACAGACCAGTTCTTCTCTGAATATTTCTTCATAATAGTAGATCTTAGTAGTTAAGCGGTTGAGGTACACATCTCTCAGATAGACCGACTTTCTAATAACTGGTGTGATTCCAGGAGTTACGGCTACTTAATCTCTCAAGATTAGCGTTCTGTAATATAAAAGAAGTTGAAGGAACAGGAACTGTAGGCTAGAAAATGTTAATTTTTCCATAGTGTAGATGGGAAAATGTATCATTTTCACTACTTAAAACAATTAAATTGCCATTTCCCTTTTGTCTCCTGTGTGGCTTTATACATTTTGAGATGCATACATTTTATTTTGCAAAGATACAGTTGGAAATGGTGAATGTAAATGCGTGCAAAAATGTTCAATCACAGCCAATAAAACCAAAACACCTAGAGCTTTGCTTCTGAGAGTTGTATCTGTTCTTAGTGAATATAATTTGCAAATACCATGCAAGCTAAAGACAACAATGTAGGAAAAGACAAACATCTTTTCTGATAAAGGGTTCCCTGTTAATTATGGTTCCAAAGGCAAACTACAAGTAAAAAGTGCTAAAGGCAGAAAACTTACTCATTTATGCATATTCAGAAAAGTCATTTAATGTGTGTTACAAACATCAAAAGCAACTGGAAGAAGAAATGGGGCATTTTCATTGGAAAATAATATGCTATATGCATATGGTAATCTGGTTGTTTCAGGCTTAGCTGAATATGTAGTATCTTTAGGGAACAATTTTGAAAAGGCTTAAAAATTTGCCTGAATTTAAGTATGCAAATAGGAGTTATTTGCATGTTTACAGCTAATTATTTCCTTAAATCTTTGCATAACCGGAGCCATACATGATTCCTCAAAGATCACCTAATATACAACATAAACAACATTTTATTTAAATAAATGTCTCTCAAAGTGGGCTTGAATTTGTATTTCAATTAAAAGATTGCTACAGTCATCAGTTGCTAGCTCATATGTCACGGTATTTATTAAGCAAAATTTTATTTATATGCAACTATTTTAACTGTAGTCATTTAACAAATAGCTGAACATTGAGTTTAGGAGTATTTCACCTAAGGAGAGTACACGGATTTCAGGGATTGAGATTTCCCACATCTTCATTCCTAGGAGAAAAGAAAATAAATGATTATTTTTTTATATTTTTTGATAGAAAGATTTGGAAAAATCTGTGTATGGGGAATGTACAAATATCCTGCTGTGAAAACATGTATGACACATAAGAAAGACTGAAAAAAAATTTTCTCTCTTTTTCCCTTCCTGTAGATCTTCCTCTTTTCTTGTGGAGTTCCTATTCTTTCCTTTTGTCATGCTTCCACATATCCCGAATCTGTTGCACAAACAGAATAAAAATGGTACTGCGATTTGGAAATAAGTGCTACCACCTTTTCTCAGGCATGAGAAGGCTATACAAGTTGTGTTGCACTAGAGATTGAGGCTGAAAATCATAATCACACTAAGGAAATTTACATTGCCATCATTAGACCATGAAGTTTAGCCTTACATTACCTGAAAGAGTATATGCTATCTATTACTGAGTATAAATTAGAGAGAATTTTGAAGGAAAACAGTATATAAATGATGCTGAGCATTTCATTTTATATGCCTATAACTATTGGAAAATATGCATTTTGAGTAATAATACACATATAATTTCACCAACATAAACCTAAATCAGAGTTCATGGTGAGGCTTATCATATTCTGTCTAAATTCTGTAGGCCACCTCAGCCTCTCTGATGGAAGAGATTTTTCTCATCTGTTGAAAAATTGTGAATCTCTCATCAAAAGAATGACAAAAAATGACAAGAATATCCTCTAGAAGAACTGTTTGTGAGCATTGGAGTCCACCAGAGCTGCACATCTTGGAGACTTCCCTGGGACTTTGTGGCTAGCCCCATGGCAGTGTGGTATCAGTAGCAACATGATGCCACTTAAAAACTCTGCTACCTTTCCTGGAGTTTCTCCATGAGATTAGAGAATATGAAGTTTGTTCATTCTTGCAGCCTGTTTCTTCCCTACCCAATCTCTTAAGAATGGAGAGGGATCTCCATGAGCCCTTCCTACAAAAATATTTAGGAGGCCATGGGAAAGATCTTTCTGTGAACACTCCTGCAAGTCAAACTGCAGATTCTGTTAGCAGTGTTAACACTGTTACTCTGAGCAGAGCACTGATAATGTGAAAATTGTATGTCAAAACAGCTCTTTCAAATCATGATGTTGATTCAACATTGTAGCCCATTTTTTTGTCAAAAATAACATGGAACATGCTATTAAACACAACCTAAAATTAAAGAAGAAAAAAGATGAGCAGTGGTAATTCCATTTTATACTTGATTAATGAATGCAAAGACATGGTGTCTGATGACAAAGCTCTGGATTGTGGTTGCGAGGCAATTCTTTTCTGATGGAATATTTCTCATTAAATTACCTCATCCCAGATGTTACTTAAAGATTGAGGGTTTTCACAGTTAAATAAGTGAAGTCTTTTAATATCATAATGTCGGTGTTTTGCAGGCTAGAACACTGAGCATTTATTTTTGTTTTCTGTAACACTTGTGTTTGTCTTTCAATCAAAGCGTTGTTTCCAAAGAGACAGTCTTGAATATAGCATGACAGAATCCTGTTCCAACTAATGTTTATTGCAATGTAAATGTCTCTTATGAAGAGCTGCATTCTTTGCGAAGCAAGAGAAAAGATGAACTTACCACTTAAAAATTCTGCTTATATAGTTGCAGTGCTTTTCCAGCTATGTATTCGATGAATTCAGCACTCTTTGGGTCTAAGTGGGGAGGAACTTTAATGGTGAAAGTAGGTGAAGTCAAAATATTCACATCTACCACAGTTTCATTTGTACCAGAAGCATCTCCAGGTACCACCTTGAATAGAGCAAATCAGTACTTTAGCACTACAAATAGCTGTGTGCTTTCAGTTTTCTTTATGGTTACTTTCATAATTAATAAGGGAAAATTAAATAGAAAAATATTTTAATCTTGTCTACCTTCTTTAATTACTTTCTTGTGAAAAGACAGTGGATGCCTCGAATTTATGCCAAAGCCTATTGTAAGTGGTGGGAAGATGTGATACGGCACTGCAAGATTATGTTTAAGAACTGTGAGTTAATATTTAAACCACAAACTACATTTATAAAGAACTTCTGATCACTTACTGAAAACCTGTGTGTGAGTTGTTCTCACTGATTTCAAGAGGAGGTTTGCTTGATTGAAGTTACACATTCCTATGTGTTTTTCTAAGCCAGACTTAGTTCTGTAGCTTTATTTTCCTGAGCAGATAGCTTAGACTTGGTTGGGAAAATGTGCTTAAATATTGCCTATTCCCTTGTTCCTGATCTTGTGTTTTGTTTTGCTTTGTAGATTTTCATAAAGGTCTTGTAGTAATAGTAGTACACACTGGATTTCTGAGTTGAAAGGGAGAACAGAATTTGTCCCTGGCCCAGTAAAATCAATTTAATTTACTTTGGATGTCTTCATGTGTGTGAGATGTATATAATCATGATGTATTTCAAGTCATATTGACAGCTGCTGCTTATGATATGCAGCTTCCACTGCAATAACCTGCATAGCATTTGCTTTCTTTGAGCTTTGTGATATATAGGTACAGACACAGACACGTAGCTATATATTCAGTGATCCAGTAAGGATGCATTGCTGGCTAGTACAGTGACATTTATCCAGGAAGGTAATTGCAGGCCTGTCAAAGCTGCTAGTGTCAATTTACTCTTCTCAGCTATGATTTAGGTTAGCCTGTCAGCCATCCACCTGACTAAAAGGATTTAGAGGAAAATAGTTTCTAATCTCTGGAGATTCAGCTCACCGAAGGATTATTAAACTCATTGAAGGATTATTAATACATTATTAATGTATATTCAAGATGAGATGAGTAGGGACTGTATCTTGTAAAAACAAAACTTACATGTATATGAACATTCACAATCCTCAAGAACACACTTATGAGCAAGGTTTAGATGGAAGACAGTACTGTGCAATAGATCCCCTTAGTAGGTAACCCTTACCTTGACTATATTGAAAATATTTTCTGGTCCGATGGTCATATTGGATAACTCAGACACCCATCCAAATCTTTCTTTCATTTTGTTCAGCAAGTAGGAAGTGTCTTCTGTGTGATGCTGAACCATCTGGAGAATCTGCTCGTACTGCTCACCAGAGAGATTAACCAGCTTAAAGGCTTCATCAAACTTCATATGCAGTTCAGGAACATTTGGGCAATCTGTTTGAAAACACCAGCCAGTGAAGTTTATTGGAAAACAAGGTGTCTTGTACTTGCTCTTCTCTATATGAAGTACAGAAACATAGGAAAACTACAAAAAAGGTCTAGAAATGGGGCATGTTTTTGAGTTCATGTTTAAACTATGCTAAACAAAACAAACAAATTCTTGCTGACCTATTTTGGTAGGTTTAGTTTAGGCTTACAATGACTGAATGGATTAATTATCCTATTTGCTGTATTACAACTTGCTAAGTTCTTTAAGGTTTGTACCATGTTGCTTGGCAATAGATCTTCAAGCATGCTAAAGAATCATAGAATAGCTTGGGTTGGAAGGGATGCCACCCACTAAATCGGGCACTAAATCAGGTTGCCCATGGCCCCACACAACCTGGCCTTGAACACCTCCAGGGATGGGAGGCCCACAACCTCCCTGGGCAGCCTGTTTCTGCATCTCACCACCCTCTCAGTGAAAATTTTCCTCCTGAGATCTAATGTCAATTTCCCCTCTTTCAGTTTAAAACCATTCCCCTTTGTCCTACACTGTTATGTGTAATACACAACAGTGGACAAAAAGATATTTTTAGTGAGTTGGAAATGGTCCAACACTCTTTCCAAAATGTCACTGAATGATTAACATCTGCCACACTGGAGATATTCTGATATCTGGGTTTAAGCATTTTCTGTGACTTTTATGACATAAATAACTCTGGATAAGCCATAATGTTATGCTACAGCAGGAGTCCTGAGAGTATTTCTAGGTATTGCAGTCTGAATTTTTTCCAGCTGCCCATGTTGTCTGCAGCATCAGGAATGTTGACTTCTCCTTGCTTCTGCACCAGGCAGGATCAATTGCTGCCTCACCTTTTGCTCTGCTGGAGAATGGCAACTTTAACAATGTCCATAGGTATTTTGTTATAGAGTACACAACTTTGGATCTCCATCAGTATGTTAACAACTGAGTTATACTGACACTGTGTGGAGACAGCAGGGAAAGGTAATTGAAATCTTCTGGACGTTTTGAATTTATAATTACACTAAAAAGTCTGTGACTGAATGTTAATTCCAAAAATACGGAAAGAGCACAGTAGAAGGTGACAGCCTGAAGGTGTACAAACCAATGGCCAACACGCTGCAGAAATACATCAGGAAACATCTATTTACCATGCAAAAGATTGTCTTGACATTTCTGACATCTCTCATGAAACTGTGTGCATCCAGAGGAATTCTCTCGAAGCTCTTTGCACAGAGTCCTTTGACGTCCTGACACAATTTTTGAGAACATGCCACCCCTGTCAGAACCTAGGATGAAATTACAGTATTTTTAGACTGTCATTAAGTTGAACATCCTGACAAATACATGTTTGTAACTTAATATATGTGCCAAGCAAAATATAGGAGTTAAACTTCCAAAAGTAGAGGCTGGGAGAAGATGCAAACCATATTTTCTTTCAAAAAATTCATGTCACTGTATAATTCCTTTATAAATGGTAGCGTATTCCCTGGTGACAGCCAATTATTTTTTATTTCTATTTTTATTAATAAGATAGGAAACATAAAGCTTTTTGCATTCTAAATGTTGACTGAGGGTTGTTTCCGCCACTGAGAATTATCACCTGATACTAAAGTTATTTTGTTGGTTACTGGAAAATCACTTGGCTGGTTTGTATGTGACTGGTACATGACATTGCTGCAGGAGCTTTAGGCAAGGCTTGCAGCTGTCAGGCAAGGGCAGGGATATCTCACAGAATTTTTAGAGTTGGAGACATGTCAGTATGATATGATATACAAGTCTTCCTGACAAATGCTGATATCAGACCTATCAGTCAACCTTTTGAAAACCTGCATCTGCTATGAATTCAAGAGCTCCTGAGAAACTTCTGCAGACACTGAGAGTAATGCCATGAAAATCAGACTGTGTAGGACACCCAAGTCACACTGCAATATTTCTGTGAGTTTTCTAGGTGATTTTTACCTTTTAATTTAACCAGTGAATTTATGCTTAACCCATGCCAACTAAGCCCCCGGAGTTCCCATACCGCATGTAGAATTAATGCACCACAGACTGAGCCACTAGCCCTGGGTTAGCTGTCCTGAGAGGTTTGATGTCATTGACAGTGCAGTTGATTTTTATTTCCAACACTTGCCTTTGGCTTGCTCTGGCAAATCTCTTCTATTATCTTTGTATTCATCGAATACTTCAGTAATCACCTCACTGACACCTTCAAACACTGTCTTGCTGAAATCAAAGACTGTCTGCAGGAAGGCCGGTATACCCCAGTCTTTCTGTAAGCCGTCATTTCTGGTAGTGGCCTCGGGTAAAGCAGGCATGCTGGGGGATTCACTCAAATCCAGATCAGACATGAAATATGTTTGAAAAGATTGGTCAAATTCTTTTTGCATCTGTTTGAAAAACGTGAAACTTCTGTCAAACATTGAGCCCATGTCTGATAACAGTTGGCTAAATAAATCTTCCATTTTTACTAGTTGAGTATCCTCTTTCTCAGGCTTTTCATTAATCTGGATGTCTTTTCCTTGATCTTCATGAAAAGGGAAAATAAGTGGAGGTATTTTCCTCAAAAAATCTTCAACCTGCATATAAGAAAGAGATCAGCTGCTTGACAGTTTATAGAATCACAGAGTCATGGAATCACAGAATCAAAGAATCATAGAATCATAGCATCATAGAATGGCTTGGATTGGAAGGGACCTTAGGGATCATGAATCTCCAACACCCCTGCCACAGGCAGGGCCTCCAACCTCCATATCTAATACTAGACAAGGCTGCCCAGGGCCCCATCCAACCTGCACTTGAACACCTCCAGGGACATCCACAGCCTCTCTGGGCACCTCACCACTCTCTTGGTAAAGAACTTCCCCCTGACATCCAACCTAAATCTTCCCTCCCTCAACTTAAAACTGTTTCCCCTTGTCTTGTTATTATCTACCCTTGTAAAGAGTTGATTCCCCTCCTGTTCGTAGATACTGAAAAGTACTGAAAGGCTGCAACGAGGTCACCCCTCAGCCTCCTCTTCTCCAGGCTGAACAAGCCCAGCTCCCTCAGCCTTATCAGTTTTTCTTCTCTCAGAGAAGTAGTTCTAAACTTTTTTTCAAATACCTCTAGAAACAACGGACTCTTTCAATAACCAGAATCACAGCATATTCTCCAAAGTAATTTAAGATGCTAGTGAAAGTTCATTTAGTCTAAATCATTAGATACAAATCTGATCTGGAGAAAAATTGGTTCAGTCTGTTGTGGCTCAAAGTTAGTACCGGCTTCTGGGTTTTATCCAACAAACAGTTTGGACTTTATCTTGGAAACTTTTCTGTGGTAGTTTTGTGTCATGTAGAGAACAGAGGGCAATTGTTCCCACCGTGACCTATAAACGCCCTTGTGTCTCACCAATGGCCAAGTGCTCAAATTCCTCTGCAAACCGAAACCCATTAAAAGCAATAAAACAGTGTCTCTGAGTCCATGATTTGATGATGGAAGAGACTGAACAACAGTTCAACTCTGGGAAGTTCCTGTTCCCTACACCTCAGCTGCTCATCCCTGCTCCATGCTGTGACACAGTGCCTTTGACTGAGCAGGTGCAGTGCTGTGTGGAGCCGTGCTTTATGGCATTAGAAAGCCAGTAAGGGTTAAGAAACACCGTGCCAAATGCATGTGTACATGAATACGTGTACATTGAGCTCACAGAGGAAGTTATCAATAGTGTCAAAAAAAGTAACAGTTAAATATTTAACAATAATGTACCAGTCAGGAAAGCATACTTTCTAGTAGAACTGGGGAAATCTCCTCTGCTAATGGTTTCCTCTGTTGAAATCAGTGAAACATTTTAAAGCCATCTTGTTACTTGTAGAATAGAGATAAAATAATATAAATATAGAAAAGTATGATGTGTAAGTAGGTGATTCCCCTCCCTGATAAGTATTCCTAACTGAATCTACAGTTCTAACTCTGCTGATTTTCTTGTGGAACATAAACAATCTATGCATTATTTTTCGCAAAAAGCTATTGAGCATTGTAGTGCAACTCCTACTGTGAGATACATCACTGTATATCTGGTGAGACTGCACAGGAGGGGAATGATCAGTGTCCACGGTGCCACAACAGGGTGCCCCAGAACTTGTCTTAGCTCTGTGTTCAATGAATGTAATTTACTATAGTCTGTGCCTTGTAACTTTGCATTTCCAGACCTTCCAAATTAAATCAGTTTTAGTAAGTTGATGTCACTGACAGAGCTGGCCACCGAGAAAATAAGCCGTGCTCTCTCTAAAACCGGTGGGTAAATTCAAGAACACTTGCCAGATACAAAATTTCTTCTTACCTTGCTTCTAAATGTTGATAAACCATGTCTGCAAGTCGTATAAAATCGCATGCAGGTGCTTTCTAAGCAAGATTCACATTCATCCCATAGATTTTTCAAAGATACTCGGCATTGTCTTTCTTCTTCTTCTAATCTTTCCTTTACTTCATCCATAAGTCGCAAGGCTTCCTGAATAAGAAAAAAGATTCTGCTGATTGCAGTTTTCAGGTTAATATTGTGAATGTTAATTCCAGAGCTGATTGCTCATTTTTGTTATTTAATCCTTCACTACTGGGATAGGATGTTTTCTCAGAGGCAATCACATATGGAGGAACTGAAAATTGAAAAGCTTTTCCTTATGGAATCTTCCTGATGTTGTTCTCTCAACAATATAGTGCAGCCTACATAACCAGATCTCTATGGCTTACCTGAATTTTTGAGGCTGTGAAAAAATCATGAGGCTTTCTGTGCAAAAAGCATTCAAGTTCTCACAAGGTCAGGAGTTAACGCAAGTCTTTTATCTCCACTCTAAGTATTCATCTGTTCCCCAAACAGTCCTTTTTCTTACTCTGCTCTGTTCTGCAAGGGCCTGTGATACTTCACAAAGCTAGGTCCTTGCCATACATAAATTCCTCTTCTAATGTAAAAGCATTCAAAAGTACATAGCTCCATCTTTTGGGGATTATTCTAATGGAAAGACTGTAGGGAGGGGATTTCTTCCCTCTGCTGCAGAAGCATAAGTAACAATTGCAATAAGCATTTTAGAATAGATTGGACAACGGAAAGACAGAAAACTTTTTAGTAAAAGTAGATTGCACATCATTAATTTCTTTCTTCCAGTGCAATATATTTTAACACTTTACGTTTCCAAACAATATTCCAAGTTGTTCCCAAGCATGGAGAAACCTTTTAATTCATCAGTTGTATTCCTTTCTGGCAGTATTCATTAGGAGAAAAGTCTCACAGAAAAGAAAACTTCAGTCAGAATGCTCTTGGTAGTTGGTAATTGCGATATTCATGGTCTGTGTTTAATTATTTCTGATCTTTCTAAATATACTTATTCAGTGTTTCATAAACTCTTACTGTGGGGATAAGTTCTGGGTAAATGAACTCATGCAGCAAGAACCAACAACAGACTGGATAATGGGAGTGTACCGGTGTTCCTAAAGTTAACAAGTTACCATGTGCTTTTTGATTTGATAATATGAACAGTTTAAAATAATCTCCAAGCTGGGCCAAGATGGAATTTTCCTCTAAATTCACTGGAACTAATAGTCAGTGCAGACTGAAAGCTTCAGTCAGAACTGGAGCCTTAGATTGCCATGTTCCTGCAAACACGCAAGATCTTTCTTAAGAAATTGCAAAAAGTAAAACAATGTTCACTTTTTCAGAAATGTGAATCAAGGCTAGAAAAGGGTGTCTGTTGGCCCAGCTCCTGCTTCAGGGACAAAGGCAGTGAGAACTTTTATAAAGCTGCTGTAAGATTTTTCTTCTGCTAGGGAGGGAAAACAGAAGCTGGGATTTCCCATTACTCCTGGCTTTGCTATGTGACTGCTCCTCAGAGAGTACATACAGTATGGTTTTCATTCTTCCCAGAAAAAGGGAGACTCCAAGGGAGTCTACACATACTCTACCTCTTCAAGAAGGTGCACTAAAATCTATGTACAACCTGCTTCATCTTGGATTAAAAATAGATGCAACTTCAAGAACAAGCAAACAAACAAACAAATGAAAACAGATGCACTTGTTACCTGTTTTTCTTCACTGCTCTTCTTCAAAGTTTTCATCAGATCTATGTGCTTATCTTCATTTCTTTCCATCATAATTTTCATGTGCTTAATACCAATCAAAGCTTTCTTTACCTCTTCATCTACATATTTCTCCCCAACTTCAGATAAAGCTAAAAAAGCCAAATTATATAGTGAGTTAATCCAATTTTAATACTAGCAAAAATGGCCATTCTCTAATGACAAAGTGAAACAGCTTTATGTTTCCCTACAACTGCAGAGCCAACTCATGGGATAGTGAATGCTGAATAACAGAGCCAAGACAATTTCCATCAGATAAGAATCTGGCCCAGAGCCGTGTTCAGTGATCAGTTGTGTGTAGCTCAGACTGTGTATTTGGCTATCCCATTTCTGATCTCTGAACTCCAGAATAGTTGAGATTGGAAGACAACCCTGGAGAACACCAAGTTCAACTCCTTGCTCAGAGAAGGGTTGATGAGAGCAGGGTCAAGGAGAGCAGGATGCTCAGGGCCTCAGCCTGGGTTTTGGGAATCTCCTAGGATTGCTCATCAGTTTCTTGGTGACATAACATATATAGTTATTCTTAATCTGAAATCGATCAGAGACAGTTTCACATAACATTTTGAAAATATGGATTACAGGAATCTTCAACCCACTTTCCTAAAATATAATCTCTAGACTTCCTGTGAGATAATGGCTGTAGAGTTTTGGTGAAAGGCAGGTTGGTCTTTACATTGGACCTTGAGTCTCTGCCTGAGTGCAAATCCTTTATTTGTTCTCTTTGCAAAAGTGCTGTGAATATTACTGGGGATATAAAAACAACTAAAGTGCACATTACTTGCATGCACACATGTCATTCATGTCTTCTGCTTTAGCCTTCTTCCTCTCTCCTAGCATTTTATTTGTCACAGAAATATTTTTAAAATACATTGAAGCTAAGGAATATTTCATGGCTGGTCCTCCTGGGATTCTGACCTACACAATAAAGCCATGCTTCAAGGTGAGTATATGCATAACAGCTGTTTTTTTTTCTTTATTAAGTCATTCTGCTGCAGTTATTTTTAATAACTACATTTTACAGCTAAGTATAATAAAATGTAAATCAATTGGTTTAATTGTTAGGTTTGATTTATACTCTAATGATTTATGATGGAGCAAATAACCTATTAAAACGTTGTAAAGAGTTTCTGTAAGGGAGGCTCTGTTAATCCCTCTGGTTTCTCATTTCAGATGTTATCTCCCAGTCAGACATGTGGACACTTTGCTTCCACAAAAGTCAGCCCAGACTTAAAAACAGAACCTCTTGACTCCAATGAGCGTGGAAGGCAAAGCAAATCAGAGCAAGCCTCAGTGAAGACCTGGGCCTGAAGGCTTGCAGCACACCCCTGCATACTTACTCTTCAGGTTTTCCCGGAGATTCATTTCCTCCTGCCTGGTCGGTGCACACTGATGACCATTCAGCCATAGCAAGTATATTATAAATAACCAAGTGGACTTCATGTTCTTTCTGTTAAAGAAGCAAGTTGAAACAGTTAAATGTAAGCATCTTTCTGGTGCTCAAATGCCTAGGTGCAGTTTTTACTAAGTATAATACAATCCTGTTATTTTTTTCCCTAACTATAACTTCTGAGATCTATAACATGCTCTTAAATGATACTCCTAGCGAAAACACATGAGTAAGAAGCTGACCTCATTCATTATGTTTCTATTAATAGATTAATTCTAAATAGATTCATTCTACTGAGTTTACGCAGCAGTGTAATAGAACCAGGACACAGATAAATAAAACTGCAGGCTTATAGAGCTCAGCCTTTCTCTTTCCTACTTTTCAAAACATGCTAAGTACTGTAATAAAATCCTTTTACTCTTTTTATCATTATTTCATGTTACGAGCGTTTCCGTGCTAAACTCTGCTGCCAGATTTAAAAAGGGAAATTTCTAAAATGTTGTTCCTATCCGTATCTCCAAATATGCATTGTCCTTCAGGATAATACTTAACATAGCAAAGGCAGTAATAGACGTGCTAAGATACTGGCAATTAGATCAGTTTTAAAAATAAACACATCAGAAATTAAAAGAAACTCCTGCAAAATAAGGGGAAGAAATGCCATTTATTTTATTTCCCTCCCAGAAACAGTTTAATGAGAAAGATTTGTTTTTTAGGAACCGTTCAACTACACTTTATAGTTTTCATCTCATTGAGTGAACACAGTGTTTAAGTTCCTTTTTGCTAGCCAGTGCAGCCTTCTTGAAGATGCATATAGCAGCTGCAAATGCATACGTAAATTAAAAGCCTGCATTTATTTATAGCCTGGATTTACTTATTTAGTCACTTGCACATTGCAAACTTACATCTATAGTGAAAGATTGATCTACTTTGCAAAAGAACACAAATCCCTTACAAAAGATAAGTAAAAAAAACAACATATTTACCATTAATACTGAAACACCTCTTCTGCAAAATTGCTGCCCGCGTCGGGAAGGGCTGGGGCTGTGCTCTGATCTAATTGCTGGGAGTGACAGGGATTTTGCCATGTTCGACTTATCTGATGACAAGGTATTTAATCCTATTAGTGGTACATTCTGTCATTAGGCTGGGGCGTATTTGTGCGTATGGGACTTCACGCTCAGATGTGTGAGTAAAGCCACTAGGGGGAGCGTTGGATAGAATTACGTAATGAAACGCTGTATCTTGGTAGTCTTTCCGTCTTTTCAGGTCTTTCATCATCTTGCCTTTTACCTTAGGAGGCATCTGCAGCTTATGTTCTTAGTGAAAATATCACAATTAGTTTGGCTAAAAATAGCTTCCAACTTTTAATCTTCAGTGTAGTTTATTTTGCTATGAGAAACATTGGATTATGGAAAGGCCTTCTTCATATAACTTCTGAAGGTACAGAAATCAAAAGAATTGGGAAACCTAGATGCAGGCTGTCAGGCGAGTAGACTCAGAAATAAGATAAGCAATTTTTGGCGTTCTGTACATCATCAAACTTGCTCACGTTTTGGGGTTTTGCCCTTCAGTGATTTTCTTCAGATAATCCGTGTGTGTGAAATATGTTTGGGACCTGACTTGCACAAAGTCTTAGGTATTTTGAAATGAAATACTTAAGTACTAGCAGATGCTTGATATAAAATATGCACAAGTATTGTTACCAGGTTATATCCCACCTGTGATGTTTACCACTATTACCCCATTAAAGCAAAAGAGTAGACAGGGAATGTAGATGCCTACAGCTCATGCACTGTAACATCAGTTTTAAAATAACCCCCCTTTTTAAAATTTACCTCAAAGTTCATAAGAGTCAGTTGATGACTGATGATCAAGATCCAACATGATTAGTTCTTCTTGGTCAGGAGGTGTATCAGGAAGAGTAGATGACCAATTAGCACTTAACGGAAACTGGAAGTCCTCAACTTGCATTACAAATTCCAATTGGAGCTATTGGAATTTGTCTCATTTTCTGAAAATGACGGAGGGGAGGGGAATAAATATGAATTTATGGTTCACTGAAATGCTGCTGAATACTTGAGCAAGATTCATTTGTACACAAAATCTTTCAAGATCCCTTTTGTGACAATACCCAAAGAAACTTAGGGAATTTCAACCCGAGGACAAAATTATCCATAGCTAGTATGCCTGATAAAGTTAATCCTGAACTTAAATTTAGCCTTTGAAATGCACTTTGGAACTTAACACTGTTCTTTAAATGTAATTGCAAGTAGTGATCACTCTGGAAATCTTTTCTGTTTCATTTCAATTTTGAACTTAATTAAGCAGACGTCTCAAAAAAAAAAAAAAAAGAAAAAGAAATTAGGTTACATATCAAATATCCACTTCATTTTCTTTTAATGTTTTAATTCGAATTTGCAATGACTCGTCATGAATATCTGCAATTTTAATGTTAGCTGATGTATTCAGCTGTTTCCTCTTAACATTTTATTTTCCTCTAAATTTTAATGGATCAATAACCCATACTGTGCCATTTCACCACATTATGATACAGACATGTTTGTTTTTTCACAATCAGATGATTTTCACAAGCAGATGATTCAGTGCTCGCTGCTGTGGTTGCAGATTATGAGGGAGCCTTGTAACAGCTCTTACACAGAAGACAATCTGAAGGAGCTCTTATGAGCAAATGATAGAAAGTGTGTTTCTCTCCTCCCAACTATTATTCCAGTACTCTTGTATTTGTACTGAAATTAATATGTATACACTGGAAAAAATAAGAAAATAACTTGAGAATGGACTTCAGGAAAAATTGGCTTTTTGCAAGACACTGATAAATTCAAACTGAATAATTGTAGTGATTCACATAGACACTAAACCTGAACCTAATTGAACTCTAGAAATTGAAATTGTAGCTGATTTCTGGAGTTTCCTTCTGTCCTACTGGATGACCTCCACAAATGTATAACATTTTTTACAATGTACAGTGACTTCTCCCTTTTTTGTTGATCCATTCCACCTGGCAGGATTAAGAATCAAGAAATATGTTGAAATGGAATTTCCTGTGTTGTACTTCAGCTGTAGGGTTTTGTTCCAGTTATATATTTATACAATTATTTGCTGTTTGGAAGAGTTGTTTTCTACTATGTCTGAGACAGGCCAGTCATATAACAATCAGACTGAGAATATGTGGATGCACTTACAGACTCTATGAGTCATGCAAAGTGCTTAATCTCTTGATACTTTTATGAAATAGTCTCCAGTTGTACAAAATCTTAGCTAGTTTTGTTTGTAAGCACACCACTAGTTCCACTGCTTTCCACTGAAATTAAATCTTAATGGAGGCCTATTGTCTAATTATGTGGCTAATCTAAAGCAGGCTCAAAACTTTGTTAAAAGTTGGTATGGTTTTTGAGGCTATAGAAATTCAAAATTTTGTTTTGTTTTGTTTTGTTTTGTTTTTAATCCTTTCTAGCACTTCAGGAGCTCTCAAGTGGTTTCTATTTCCCTGTGTATTTCAGAGGTGATTGGAGTCATCCTTCAGTTTGTACTCAATCTGCCTTTGAGCTTTACCTGAGTAGCCAAAATTAGGATAAAAGGCCTGGAGAGAGAGGCAGATCCTGAGATGCAGTCATGCTCAGGCTCTGCACTGTGCTCAAAAAAACATGAAACCAGTTGAAGGCATGAAATCAGTGTGCCTAGCTTGGTGAATCATGTTAAGCCATGGATATCCAAACTGTTGGCTTGCCTGGGCCATACTGAGTGAAGAGGTTTTGTCTTGGGCCACATATATATATGCCACTCCAAAAGAAATGCCTCCCATTTATTTCCATGGAAACAACAAAAGATACAAAGAGCACAATAACACCGGTTGAACAGATTCTCAGCTATCAAACATTATTTTCTAACATAGTCATCACCATTAGCTATGTATTTTTGCCAGCAATGAATAAGAGACTGCATGGTGCACTTGTAAAAATCTGTACCAGCGGATGTGGTACCAGCACTGTTGCTGTTATCACTGCTGAAACGCACTACCCATGCCTCACCATGCTCACATCCACTTGTTGAACTCCATGAACACTCAGTAAGCACTGATGAATGTCAGTAGGTGCCACTTCTTCATCATGGAGGAATTCAATGACATGCCTTTGCTTCATACGCACCTCCATGTCAGACCCCATTCTGTCAGACTGCCCCTCTGCTGCCATCTGTCACACAGCAACAACATCTAATGGAAGGCTGGCGGGAAGGTTTAACCTCTACTGCCATAACACCAACATCTGCCCCTAAAACTGTGGGCAAACATCATAAAGTGGGAGACATTACTTTCTGATCAACTCTCAATAAACATACAATAAGGTTAATGTATAGAAGGTAATAAGACTTACTTTAATTTTAATGCTTTTTATTAAAACATATACAAATGAGAGAAACAAAACCATAAAACTTGTGAGATACGTGACCTTGTTTTTGTGAAACTAACACATCAGTCTAGTTCAATGGCAGTGATTGCAATCCGCAGTGAGATCTCAAGGTGTTCATCAGAGATTTCTGATGAAATTTTACTCTTTCTGTTACTCTTCATCCTTGATTCGCAAATGTACATACTGCCAAAAAGTGGTTATGTGAACAAGGTACGGCTGTGAAGTGAGCTGTATTTCTTTCTGGCAAGAGGGGGCTCGTAGAAGTCTGGTAGAGAGACATGGTCACATTTTCTTTTAAGTTGTATCTGACTGCAACCCTGTACATTCAATGTGAAAATTAGCAGGTAATGTATTTATGTCAACTGAAAATGGAGTCACAAATAAACCAAAGAACTTGCTTATTTTTTTGGCAATCTTAAAACTTATTCTCAAATTTCGTAATCAAAATGTAAGGCATGGCTGCATCTTTTTTGCTGTTCACAGGGCTGTATTTAGCCAATGTATCAAAGCTCATAACCTTACTGGCTACGACTTGGGCTGGCGCTGCACCACGCCCCGTGCCCTGGTTTCAGCACAGAAGGGGCTCACAGCGCACCAGGATTTGGTTGGTGTTGAGGGCTGGGCTGCTCGGCGGGAAGAGCTGCAGCCATGATGGCATGAGGCAGGGGCGGCCACCCTGCCAGCTGGACTGCGCTGCATGTGGGCCGCAGGTTGGACATGGCTGCACTTCAATATGTCTTTATTTGGAACTGCTAAGCTACAGCTTTTGAGATCAGAGGAATCATCCTCACAGTTTTTAATGTGCTTTAAAATCATAGAACCATAGAATATCCTGATTTGGAAGGACTCATAAGGATCATGGAGTCCAACTCCTGGCTCCATACAGGAGGCAAAATCCAACACCCAAAATCCAAACTCAGCGTCTGACAGTGTCCAAATATTCCTTGAATGCATGAGTCTCTTCGGATTTCCCTTTGGTTGCCTATCCTTGGTCACTCAGGAAGACTATTAGGTGCGGAAAAATCTTCCACTTTGCTACTGATTTCTTTCCCAGGCCCTCCAGGACTTTGACACAAAGCTCCAAATGCCAGCAGTAAAGTGCCATCTGTTGTTCACAGAGGTGTGCAAAGTTTCTTAATGTCTTATCCGAAGATACTACACAGAAAGAAGGGATCTATTGTGCCAACAAAGTTGTAACAAGATACTGAACACCACATTTGGAGAGACAAACCTATGGGGTAACAGGATTTAAATACTTTTAAGGAACAGAGAATGAAAGCTTTAGGACTGAATGTAAGACAGTATGAAGCTGAAACCTAAAAATTATATGGTTGTCTTTAGAATTTGTGCGTGGGATATCAGTTAACTATTGAACTTGGAGTAGCACTATTACTGATGTTATGTTATCAGCAGGAGATATTAAAGTCAGTGCAAAGATAACAAAATGAGTTAGAAACAATTTATTATAAAGCTGTGAAGCAAATCTGCATGGTACAGTTACATAAACAGATTTCAGGAAGCATTTAATATGAAAATGCTGAAGTTTTCAACCAGATGTTTTGCAAGGATTTAGTTTCAAGCTTCCCTAGGAACATTAAAACAAAAAAGTTTTATTGCATGCAGACATGTAATATATCAGCTTTCATCCTGCAACTGAAAAGAGCAAGGTTCCTTGTGCGTTTTCATCTGGTTTGCTTAAGCATCTTTGTCATTCAACTCTGTATCAGCCAGTTAAAGAGTGGTTGCTTGTTGGAAACTACTCTGGATTTTAATGATATTAAGATGACTGAATAATCAGTGAATAGTTTGTGAGGTGCTTAAAAACTCTTGACGATGCTGCTAACTGCCCCAGTCTGCTGGTTTCCTGAAAAGATTATTGAAGGCATTCACAGAATGGCCTTTATAATAATAATCAGTGAAGAATGTGGATGTTGCTTTGGTGAGAAACAATCCTTTGGCTGGAAACTTAACTTTTTGCTTCTGCTGCATCTAAAGGGGAGCCTGCTAAAGTGCCTGAGAGATCAGAAGACCAAAGAGGGATATCTGAAGATAAAAGTTCCACAATACAGTCAGTAATAAGGCAAACACAGCCTCCTTATTTGCAGTAGCACAGAAATGGAGGAAGTAAATCTGGAATGCTTCCAGGAGCTTTTTCATCATTACAGATATTAGAAACAATTTTTAAGAAGAGCTTTGCTGCAATTAGAATTAATGACTTCATGCTCCTAAGAGTTCTTGCTTAATTGTCACTGCATGTGTTTTTACAGCTGTCTTTTTATATAACTAGTACACTGCCCCATGCAGCTGCCTCAGTACTCACAACTTTTAAAGATCTACAAAGAAACAACAACATCAGTTACAGAGACCTGACAAATGGGAGGAGAATAAAAAAGAAACACTGAGTTCTGAGCAAATGAGAATTAGCAGTGAGACAAAAAAGGCAGGGAAGGAAATGGAGGTAAGACATGAAAAACCAAAACATCAGGAAAGACACTGAAGAGAACAGTCTCTCTAATTGCAAATACATGAAATTAATTACATTTCCATATCCCCTACCAACAAATAAGTATTTGCAATTAGTGGAAATGAAGCCCATGAAAATGCACATGTGACATAAGAGGACAAACACACAAACCTTGAAATACTTTCTCTGTTATTTTCTTCTCTGTTATGAAACCATTCAGGCAAATATGAGGATTTGCCTGAGCTTCAACTTTCTTAATACTTTTGCAGGTGCTGTGAAATAGTAAGTGCTAGAAAAAGAATACGGGACTTATCAGTCTGGATTTGAGTACGTAAGGTGTGCACTTCAGCCAGCAGTTTTTTTCTGAGCTGAGATTCAGCTGATCTGCTGTAGACCTTTTCCTCAGAATTAGATGAGTCACATTTTGCAAGACCTTGTTTTTGTCCCGAGTGGAAAGTGGACAGTTAGTAGCAGACTAATCTAAACGTAGGTCTCTAAAACTGGGACAGATTAATCTAATTGATAGGACATGCAGCTTAAACTTGACCTGGTTTGTCTGTAAGTCTTTGCCAGTGATATCCTGTTCTATATTAAGAACAGGATTGCCAGCAGGCCAAGGAAGTTGATCTTTGACCCCTAAATGTGTCACTAGTGGCACTAGTGAGGCCACATCTGGAATGCAGGGTCCAGTTCTGGGTTTGTCAGTACAAGAGACATGGAGTCCCTGGAGTAAGTCCAGTGCAGGGCCATAAAGATTATTAAGGGACAGGAGCATCTTCTATATGAAGAGAGGTCAGGAGAACTGGGGCTCCTCAACCTGGAGAAGGCTGATAGGGATCCTATTATAGATAAATACCTGATGGGAGAGAATGCAGATAAAAGAGCAAGACTCAGTGATGCCAGTGACAGAACAAGAGGCATTGGGCATAAAGTAAACACATGAAATGCAATCTGAGTGGAAGAAAACAGGTTTTTTTACCATGAGGGCAGTCAAATACTGAAAGAGGTTACCCAGAGAGGCTGTGGTGTCTACATCTGTGAAGGCATTTGAAATCTGATGGGATATGGTCATGGGCAACCAGCTCTAAGTGGTCTTACTTGAGCAGAGTTTGGACCAGATAATCTCAAGAGGTCCCTTCCAACCTCAGCTATTCTCTCATTTCCTGTTTATATTTGTATAATACAAGCCAAAATTGGATTTATAGTCTGCTACGTGTAACTTCTGGCATGCATGGATCTGAGCACTCACACTTAGAGCATAATGATGTTAGCAATTATTTCAAGCTGTACAAATTCCTGTCTACCATTTCCTAGCACCATCTGAGGTTAGATGAGATGGCATTTCCATATCTAAGCCATCATCTTTTTTAAAGCTTGAATCAAAGTGTTAAAGTCATAAAAGATAAAGGAAAGCTCATTTTGAGCATAACCTAACTCAGTAATTTACTTCAGGATTAGACCATAACAACTGAAAGTCTTGCTAGATTTTCACTTAGGTTTTGGGTCAGATACATTTATTAGTATCCAGCATGGTATCAGATGTCCTAATTTCTTGACAATGGCTAGTAGTGATTCCTGATGCAGTTCCTGAGGCGGCTGATATAATCTACCCAGACTTCTGCAAGGCCTTTGGCATGGTCTCCCACTGCATCCTTATCGCTGAATTGGAGAGATATGGATTTAAGCGTGGACTATTCAGTGGATAAGGAATTGGTTGGAAGGCCAGGGGGTTGTGGTCAATGGCTCTATGTCCAGGTGGAGGCTGGTGGCAGGTGTTGTCCCCCAGGACTCTGTGCTGGGACCAGTACTCTTTGACATCTATTGATTACGTAGATGATGGAATTGAGCACGTACAGCAAGTTTGCTGACAACATCAAGCTGACTGGTGTGGTTGATACAGCAAAAAGAAAGGATGCTGTCCAGAGAGTTTAGCACCTGGGTTGACATAATTCCAGATATGTATACAGAATGGGGAGAAGAAATCCTTGAGAGTAGCTCTGCTGAGAAGGACTTAGGGGTCCTGGTAGATGAAAAACTTAACATGAGCCAGCAGTGTGCACTTTCAGCCCAAAAGGCCAATGGTATCCTGGATTCCATCAGAAGAGGGATGGCCAGCAGGAGCAAAGAGGTGATTGTTCCCATGTGCACTTGTGAGATTCCAGCTGGAGTACTGTGTCCAAGTCTGGAACCCCCAACACAAAAAAGATGTGGAGCTTTTGGAGAAGGTCCAGCAGAGGGCCACAAAGATGATCCAAGGGCTGAAGTACTCCTCCTATGAGGACAGACTGAAGGAATTGGTCTTGTTCAGCTTGGAAAACAGAAGGCTGAAGAGAGATTTCATTGTGGTCTTCCAATATTTAATGGGAATTTATAAATGGGAAAATCAACTTTTGATGTGGGCAGGTAGTGATAAGACAAAGGGGAATGGTTTTAAACTGAAGGAAGGAAAATTAAGATTGGATGTCAGGGGAAAGTTATTTACTGAGAGAGTGGTGAGGTGCTGGGACATGTTGCCCAGAGAGCTTGTGGATGCCCTATCCCTGGAAGTGTTTAGGGCCAGCTTGCATGGGGTCCTGGGCAATCTGTTCTAGCAGCTTGCAATCCTGCTTGTCGTGGGGGCTTTGGAACTTGATGATCCTTGAGGTCCCTTCCAACCCAAGCCATTCTATGATTCTATGATTCTATGATTCTATGATTCTATGATTCTATGATTCTATGATTCTATGATTCTATGTTTTTACTTTATTTCCTATACATAAAGGACATAAAAATAATCATGGGGCATAGACTCATTGTGGTTTTCAGCACAATGGAGAAAATGCTGTCTCTACTGCTGCTGGAATGATGTTAAGTGTAGATTCTTATTTATGCACTTACACAGGAGATATTTATTTTCTCACAAAAGTGCTAATGCTAGATACTTCACCGTTTTTTCTTGAGCTTTGGAAAAATAAGGAATCTCCTCTGCCTGTGAAGGCAATTTTATACATCTACATTGAGATTTTTTTTGTAAGATTTGAAGAGGTAGTAAAAAATTTGCTTAGTTCCAGCTGGAAACTGTACACTAAAACATAACCATTTGTTCACCCAAGTCAAGTTTTTTTTAGTTCTTTAAGAACTGTACCTTGACGTGCAATATAGCTAGTGTATGCAAATTAGTAACAGGCAATTTCATTAAAAACAATTTATTTCAGAATATTGACAAAAATCTGGAGTACTGGGCAAGTACTGTACATTAAGATGTACTCTCATCGCACATTCTGTGCACCTTACAGAAGGGATTTAGCTCTGCATCTGGTCAACAGAGAGATACAGAAGAAAATTATTGAAACCATGAGCTAGGCAGTATTTAACTTTCTAATTTGGCTTAAATGTCCACTTTGTGTTGCCTACAAAGGGAGGCAGAATCTCTAGTCACGTATATCGAGGACATAGGAACAGACATTAACCAATATCAAAAATTCTGAAATAAAGCAGATTCATCTGAAACAACGTAAGTTCTAGAAAGCTCTAGGAGGTCTGTAGCACCCATGTGACTTTGTTGCTAACATAACTCAAATGTATTTTGCTATTAGCACTGGGAGACAGTATCATACTGTATATTCTTCTACTTGACCTCGGGAAGAAATAAGCCTTCATTTCTCTCTTTTGCCTTTACATTTCTAATAAAATATCTCATATCCTAAGAACACGTTGCTGAAAGTCTATTGATTTGCCTAGGTCCTAATGTGTGCACGTATGCACGCATTTGTATATTAATATTGTAGACAGCTTGTCAGATCCTTAGCTGATGTAAATAAGCATATCTCCCTCATCTCTGCAAACAGCTTTGATTCATACCAGCTGAAGACCAGCACATTTTCCCTAGGTCTGGATTCAGTAAACCACACACAGAACAGAGTGCAAAGCAGCCTATTGTTTGAAGAAAACCTTTCTTGTTTAGGGCACTGCTGAATAAATAAACCAAGCAGCAGAGGGAATTAACAAGAATGAAGAGTATTAGCTCCTCAGAGAAAATAACATCAGAAGAGCCCTTGGTATCCATCAGTCGGAATTCCTTTAGCACTAGACAAAAGCCTACAATGGAAATTGCTGCGCTGTGAGCTACTTACGTGATCCCAGGCTGAACTATTTACTTAAACACTGCGCTCCCAACTCATTGTAGGGATCAAGTATCATGAGCAAGGAATGAAAGTGAATTAGAAATTAATGAGAACTCAAATACTATTCAAGCAGAGCACTTAAGAACACGTTTAACTTTTAGCCAGAGAGTAGTCACACTGAAGTCAATGGGATTGCTTATGCGCTTAAAGTAAATCACTCGCCTCTGGATCAGGATTTTAAAATTCAGAGTGGCTATTACTTAAAGACGGATACAGTACAATAGGGAAAGGGAAAGAGAAAAATCTGTTTTCCATCCTCTGCTTCAAGTGTGCTGATGAAAGTCTGATAAGATCTAGCTTCGGGAAGTTAGAATTGGAAAAATCTAGCCTTGAAATGAGAAATTTCCTAATAGCTGTGCAGAAAATATTGAGACTGCTTATATGAAGGAAGTGGATTTACCCTCAGAGTTCTTCCAATGAGTTATAATATATTATAAGCAAAAGGGGATTAATATAGATTCTGGGAGCAAAATTAATGGGTTAAAAAAAATAAAATAGGCAGCTCCTGGAGGAGAGACCCCTCCATCAGATTATTCCAGTATGATGATCCAGCACCAACCCCTGGTTCAAGAGATTCCTAAGCCACTGATTATTAGAAGGATGTTTTTATATTGCCCATCTTTTTGCATCTCTTGAAAGCATCTGCTACATTTGGAAGTAGTACTGGGCTACATGTATTTTTGATTTAATCTACTACAATTGTACTTATTTTGAGACTGCATGAAGCACACACACGCTGTGAGAGGAGGAGGCTGGCCAGTGTTTGCAGTCTTCTCTGGCAGTCATGGCTGGCAATGGGGTGAGGGTAATATGGAGAGAAAGGCATCTCCACTCCTTCTCATCATGCTGAGGGCTTCCCAATATCCTGAGGAAAAGAATGTTCTCGCAATGCTGGCATATCTGCATAAAACTTGCATGTCTTGCGATTAACCAGATATCAGATCAGATGATCTCATTCAGTTTTTTCTGGCTGCAAAGACTATAAACTCTAATCCTGGGCCAGGGCCATTAAAGACCATAAAAGTCCCTGAAAATAATCCTATTGACTTCTCTGTGTGTGGACAAGACTTCAGCTAAACACACAGCTTCTGTCCAAGTCAACAGGAGTTTAAAGAGAATGCAGCTCAGCTTCTGATAAATACATGTACCTATGTGACCACAGTCACAGCTTGAACTAACATCAGCACCTTTGCAGAAATTAAATGTGTGAACACTTGATCAAAGATACCTTAGGGTATAGTCTTATGATCACTCGCTATTAAAGGTTCATTGAAGTGAAAAGCTTTGAAAGTTGCTTGTGGGAGAGAAGTTTAGCATGGTCTAAGCCCATGCAGAATTCAGCCACAGGAGAAAAGCTGTTTCACCACAGTTTGTCCATTTCCCAAAACAAAACTGAGATCAGCCCACATGAGTATTGGCTGTGTTTTAAATGAGAAAAGGCTCTTGTTCTGGGCCAGAAGCACAGCTGGTATAACTGTGAGGAACCAGTTCATAGCAGAAATGTTTTGCTGCAGTTTTAAGCCAGAACTCCTGCAAGTTTCAGTATGGCAGCGTTAGATCCAGGACGTACACTGGGAGTAATTAACTGTGCACTTCTCCCAAAAATATCACCGTTTAAGACTCCTGTGTTTTTCATGGCATTGAGATGATCCTAGTTTAAATGTTAGGCTTTTTGATAAGCGCTAAGGTGCAATTCTCCTACTCTTGTTTATGCAGGCATATAGAGTCAATGAGGAATTGATGAATAATTGCCTATAAAGTCACATTTGTCATTAGGTAAGTGTTAATACAGTGCTCCTGTGGCTGCCATTTATATATAAGTAAAATATTTAGGAGTGTAAATAGAGGAATAAGGAATATTTTACCTTTTACAAATTGAAATAAAAAACATCCAGGCAACTATGTGACATTATTGTCTTTGGGCATAGCCACAGGAGGGAAGAATTGTATGTAATGGTTTCGTGTCCTTGTGGGTAGATTTGTATTCTGCACTTTCCATCCTTAAAATACAAATGCTCAGGACTTCATGGGGCAAAGGTAACTTGAGATACAACTTTGTTCTACTTGGCAGTTCAAAATTCCCACAGGCGAGTCCAAAAATGATAAAGCATATAAAAATTAGGATTGTAGAATCATGGAATCATTAAAGTAGGAAGGAACCTTTAAAGGTCATCTAGTCTGTCTTCTCTGCAATGAACAGGGATATTCACAGCTAGATCAGGTTGCCCAGGATCAGGTCCAGCCTGTCCTTGAAAGTCTTCAAGGATGGAGCATCCACCATATCTCTGGGCAACCTGTTCCAATGCCTCACCACCCTCACTGTAAGATACTTCTTCCTTATATCTAACCTAAATCTTCCCTTTTTAAGCTTGAAACCATTTCCTCTTGTTCTGTCACCACAGACTCTGCTAAAGAGTCTGTCTCCTTCTTTCCTTTAGCTCCCTTTTAGATATCAAAAGGCCACTGTCAGGTCACCTTGGAGCCTTCTCGCCTCCAGGCTGAACAGCCCCAGTTCTCTCAGCCTATCCTCACAGGAGAGTGGTTCTATCTCTTGCATCATTTTTGTGGCACTCCTCTGGATGCATGCCAACAGCTCCATGTCTCTCCTTTACTGAGGACTCTGCATCTGGATCCAGTACTCCATGTGAGGCTTTACCAGCGCAGAGCACAGGGGCAAGATCACCTCCCTCACACTGCTGGCCACACTTCTTTTGATGCAGTCCAGAAAATGGTTTACTTTCTGGGTTGCAAGGGCACATTGCTGGCTTATGTCCAGCTTGCCATCCACCAGTTCCCTACTGTTGAAAGAATGAAGATGTAGGGGAATTCCTTTTTTGCAGATATTTTCTAGAATCAAATCATTCAGCTGTATGCACTAATTGTGCTGTTACTGACTGACCTCTTGGTACTACAGCCTTGGTGTAGGGGGGATACATGGTTTTTCACTGAATCTACATATTTCAGGTGAGGCCAAGATTTTTAAATGAAAAATGAGACACAGATGCATATGTTTTTCTGCAGAGCTGTGCTTGATCCTTTCATCCCCTGTCTTGTATTGGTAATGGGGATTGCCTCGACCCAGGTGCAAGATTTTGCATTTGGATTTGTTGAACCTCATGAGGTTCACCTGGGCACACTGCTCAAGCCTGTCTAGGTCCCTCTGAATGGCATCCCATCCTTTTGACATGTCAACTGCACCCCACAGTTTGGTGTCATCTGCCAACTTGCTGAGGGTGCACTCAATCTCACTGTCAATGTTACTGATGAAGATTGTTTTATGAAGCAATTAGCTGCCACATGAAAGTGTCTTTGTAAAAAATTCCAGCAAATGATGCCTTTGCTATATGATATATTTTAGAAATAGCATCTTATTCTCAGCAGTCTCCAAACTGCAAAAACAACACCCATCATTTCAAAACGCTATCGGTTAAGGCAGCTAAGTCCCACTCTTACTGGTGAAATTATAGGCACAGTTTCATGATTTTTGGGGAATGTGAAATATTTCACTCATTGTTTCTTTCCTTTCTCCTGATCCCGGCCTCCTCTGTCTCCTATTCCCCTCACTACCCAAAGCTGCATTTAGGTCAAGAACCTTTCATACAGAATCTCTTCGAGAATATATATTGATAGAGACCAGAGAAATGGGCTTTTCCAAGAAAAGTCTTAACAGGAGAAGTGAGCATTTGATACAGGAGTGTGGAGTGAAATGCTGGAACAGTGCCATGGGGGCCAGCAGCTGAGGGGGCAGCCGAATGGTGTGGAGTAGTACAAAAATTTCAAAGTAATGAAAAGTTATTTAAAATGTAGGGAAAATATCCTGGTATTGTTGGACTGGAATAGAATCCAAAGGAAAAACTCAGTGTCTGAAGACAGAGACTGGACAAAAGGCTGGAAATGCTTCCTGGGCAAGAATTCTGCACTGACAGGGAGATGGATGTATGTCTGTCAGCCCAAATACCATGACCAGAGACACAAGATTAGTTGTAAGCTACTAACTTCCACATGGTGATCCCAGGAGGCTGTGCACTGACGCTGCATGTTATAAATCTCCTGCAAAGAAGCAAGGCACACAAGAACAGCGTTTAGCACACAGCTAGAGAGAGGACAGACCTGACTCCCATCTATTTCAATCCCACATCCTTCCTGGTTGTCTTGTTTGCTCAGATGCTGAGTTTCCTCTGGAGACACTTAATTCCAGGGAGGCATCTCAATTATGCGGATCAGCAAATCACAGCTGTTTCTCAACCCAGATGTTACAGACTGCCTCCAGCAAGCTTCTCCGGGGAGCTGAATTGCCTGTGGTTGGCTGCACAGACAGCTCCTCCTCTGCCCTGTGCCCATCACATAAGACCTCAAATCCAGTCCTCCATGCTCCTCATTGCCACTCCACCTGGTTGATGTTATTAGTCAGGGCAAGTAAGTTTCAGGCTGATGGTTCAGGGCTGTGGTTGGAAGAGAATTGTATCATTATGGAGCTATGTGTCTTCTCAGATTGATAAGTAATGCTTTCATTGCAGATGGGGATGCTTGGGCAATATGTAATGTATCAGATCTGTCTTCACTTTCAGTTTCTGGGACTAGGCTGTTATCTGTTTCCAGATTGACATTAGACACAGGTGAGCATCAGCTTGCCATTCCACCAAACCCTAATATATCTGTACAATGTACACAGCCTAGGACTGGTTCTAGGTTGTGTGGGTCGACATAAACTGCAGCACACATGAGGAAGTGTGGTATGAAATATAACATCATGATACTTTCTATAAAAACTTTCTCTAATTGAGTGATGAGCCTAGGGGAGATGAGTAACAGCTGTAGAAACTGCACAGGAACTCATGTAGTTTTATTTTAAAAGCCATAGCTCCAGGGGAAAGTGTCCCTCCACTAGCCACTGTTCTGCATTATCAAATAAAAGGGCTCCTGTCTTGATCTGCGTCAGTGACATTCCTCCTCTAAGGGCTTAATTGTCTCCATAGCTATTGCTGTCTGAAGGAGGAGGATATAGCAGAGAAAGGGTCTTAGGAAATTTGGTGGAAACCAAAGTATCTGGTCAGTACATTAAATTCACTAGCTAAAAGAGCTTTCAATTCTTAATCATCTTGTGTGCGTCTGACCTGGACTTGCATTTAAGGTTTAGGCTTCTTTTCTTAAAGATCAAGTGACATTAATTTGTATTCACTATACAGAATTGCAACTTAGAGTTTTCTAATAGTAAAGCCAATCCTTCCAGTAAATAATGCTTATGACTAATTCTTTTGACTAAGAAATGCTTAAAACAGTATTTCTTGCTCACCTTCTAACAAAGGAATTTGATGCTGAAATCTCTTCCTGTTATTCTGTGGATGGGGTATTTTGACTAAATCTAAGGAAACAAACCAGATGGGTCACTTATTCTACAGAGCACACTTTAAAATGTTTGTTTGACATCTTTGAGCTATTCATTTCTCTTCTCTGCCAATATAGAAAAATATAGCTTCATACTTAATAAACATCATTAAGGAGCTTTCTATTCTTGTTTAAACTGAAGTAAACTTGAAGACCTTGTCAAAACAAGTAGGTTAAGCTTGACTAATCAGCCTGAACTCGTGCTATTAATAGTGAAGGCAGCATCATTATTCCATTAATCTTTGTCTGGAATATTGGGGGTAGGCACATACACATACAGAAGAGGTTAAACCAGATGAACCTTTCCAAAGGAAAATACAGTAATTTTCATTTATTTTATATTTCTTCAGTTTAGGAGGAGCGTTCTTCCTGGCTGAACAAAGTGCACATGAAACTGAGATTTTTTTTTTTAAAGATCATTCTGTTATTCTGATTTCTATAAGAGGATATGTTTAGGTTGGATATAAAGAAAAAGTCTTTTACAGTGAGGGTGGTGAAGTACTGAAATGGGTTGCTGAGAGATGTGATGGATGCCCCATCCCCGGAGACTTTCAAGGGGGCTCTGAGCAACCTGATTTAGTTGTGGTTTGCCTGTTCACTGCAAGAGAGTTGGACCAGATGACCTTTAAAGATCCCTTCCAACTCTAAGGATTCTATGATTCTATGTCAGCTGCTTTGTTGTAGCTTGGTCAGGTAGAGCCTGAAGTGATGCTGTCGTTCTCATGGAATATGATCATATGTATATCCAAACTACGTGCTCTGCTCACCCTATATAATGTACTTATCTGGAAAATTATGATCTCAGCTCAGACATTAAATGCAATCTAATGAAATTAAGACAATCAGCAAACAAAGAGATTTCTGTCAGTCTCATAGGAGAAAGATAAAACCTTGAAAGAGAGGTAAAATCAAGTTTTATATCTTCAGATTAAATAAATGCAAATAATTGGCTACATCCGAAATAGAATCAATTACTTGGAACTCACATTCCATCACTATTCATCAATTTTATAACAGAATTTAATCCAACAATGACGGAGAGACAGTAAGTAAGGATGTGGGCCCACATCCACTGACAGCATTTGGCTTTAGTTTTCCTTTCTGTAACAGATTCCTCTCGAGGTCTAACTGACAAGTGTTATCTATGGCTCCCAGAAGGAGCAGAAATGTGGATATTTCTGTGCATACCTTCTCTCAGCGATCAGCTGTAGTGCTGAAAAACCAGGGCTGAATCCTTGGGAACCTAGCGGCAGTTTCCCCCCTTCCATCTTTCCTAGGAAAATGGTTCCATCTCTGAACCGTTAGCCCAGAAAAACACAACATAAGTATTGTGTTTTCTCCTTTTCTCTTCACACAATGACTGATGTTTAGGCATCACTTTTAGCCACCAGCCAAGTAACAAACTGCAACTGAGAGCTGCATCTTCATATGACTGAAACAAGTACCCCAGTGTCTCATGTGGGCTCTGTTTAAGCACTGCTCAGCAACAACTGTTGGTGCGCTATCAACGTTATTCACATTCTAAGTCCACAACACAGAACCATACCAGCTACTAGCAAAAATATTAACTCTGCTCCAACCAAAACCAGGACAGCCATAGCCCTTTGCTGCAATCTCATAACATCCATACAGAGAGCATCATCTCTTATTACAATACAGCTGTAAATTTCCAGAGGTGGAGACCTGGGTGACATCTGATACGTATTTTTCTGTAACATAATTTACTGGATCATTAATCAGAAAAAAAGTTTATGACAATGCCCCATCTGTCTGAAGTGTTTGTCTTAAAACAGCTGCATGTTTAAGGGCACAGTGGTGCTATCACATCGGTAAGTAGCATAGGCTCTCCACTTTCCTTACAGGTATGTCACTGTGATAATGAAGGACTTACTGTCATTGAAACCACATCTAACCTCTATTCTTTCTACACATAATAACCACTATACTATCCAAGTAAGGCTTCAATTCTCACAGATGTGAAGTTAGGCTTTTTGGTCACTGAAGAAACATACACACTCATGAAATTCAGAATGGAACATCTATCAAAGAAACCATCATAAAAAAATCATGCTCTGTGACATTTGAAAATTTTAGCCAGTTCAATGTTAGACTGTGACCAGAGCCTCCTTCTATTTTTCTTGAACAGTGGAGGTGGTTCTAGAAATGGAAGCTCTGTGCCTCATTCTGCCACATGCTTGGAGTGCCAGGACAAGGTTCTGCCCTAGTTTTTAGCATTCAGGCATAAAACTGAAATATTTCAATCAGAGAAAGCTTCATGCTTTTATGCCTCCAATGGAAAGTTCTCTCTCCATTCACTTCAGCTAAAGGGAGATCTTCCCTCCTGTCATATCTTCAGAACTAACAGATATCTCTTTTTTGTTTAGAGAAATGAATGTAAAGACATTATGACAGAAACTTCATCAAGAAAATGGTTTTTCTTCTGTCCAAAGGCTGCAAGCGAGCAGTGTGCACTTATCTTCTGTGCCTGAGGATCTTCAGGCATATCTGTGTCTGAAGGACACTCCTGTGGCAATCCACCAAGTGTTATTTGGGACTGAAATAGCCATGCAAAGTGCTCGCTTATCTTTCATTCATCTCAATTTGTTACTGTTGTCAGAGCAAAGACCAGATTAGAGGATAAAGACTCATAATCTACTTATTTCAACACTAATCAAAGTTAAAGAGAAATTTTTATCAACAGTCCTCCAAGTGTTGCATTTACTTTACTAAGTGCACTTAAGGCTGTTGCTTTTCACATGCACGCAAAAAGAATACATGTAAACTTAACTTCTGTTGGTAAAGTTTGCTGGTAGTTGAATAGCATTTACTGATAAACATACTTTTTAGTGTTTTTATTTATTGTTTAAAAAAAAAGAAAAAAGTGAAATTTTGTCTTCAATTTACAACACAATTTATCCAGAGTAGTACATGTAGTCCACTTACATGTGAACATTTGCCAGAAATGCCAAATTTATATCTTAGCATGTATTTTTTCTAATTCTTATATATCAATTGAGTCCTCCTCTTCCATTTCTTATCCATTTTGCCCTAGTAGCCACTGATGTGGCTACATCACTGATGTCAAAACGACAGATTCACTGTCAGCTTCCATTTTGTAACCATATGAAAGTGCTGTCTGCATATGGAACTAGAGGCAGTTTTAGTAGGAATCCAGTTATGTGGCTGTGCTTGCCAGAGCAGATTTTGTAAGACACCCCCCATAGCCTCAGCAATCAGAAGTGTTCCTCAAATGTTCTCTGTAAATCATCTGGCAGTTTCACTGTCAGGGAGCTGCGAGGGGATCTGCTCCTCCACTGAGAACTGAGCTAATCCCTACAAGCTGACAGACTGCACTCATCTGCATGGCAAAGACAGAACTGTTGGTGTGATGGGGGACATGACTTCCCAGGAGAAATCTTGGGACTGGGAGCTGGATTCATGAGTTCTCCTCCTTTCATAGCCGTTATGAAATGCTTTGAGCTGAGATGCTAGTACAATATTGAATGTTGCTAGGCCGCAATAATGATATTACCCACTGAGTGAGAGACCATGCTGTGCTCCTGCCCATGCAGGAGCAGTGCTGTAGGTTAGACCAGAAATCTATTACACAGGTAAGCATATTGTCCATCTCTTCTCGTGTCCTTCATCAAACAAGATGTTTTCTTCTCCATTCTATTTCTCAGTGCTTGTGTGGTTTTGCTAGCATGCTACAGTGGCTGTGCTGTCTGGTTTCTTGTTAGCTCTTCTTCAAGTAACTCAGAATATATGCAGTGCCCTGTCCTGCTCTGCTTTGCCTGTAGTGTTAGCTGCCATACAACAAAAACTGCTTAGTACATCCAATTCATGTTAGCTACAATTGGAAAATTTACACAGTCTAATATGCCAGAAATAAAGGCATTTCTGCCCATTGTCACATTTTCCATAACCCTGAATTTTAGGCCACCTGCTTTGCTGTTTTCTTCATCATATTTTTAAAATGTGTTTTCTTTCTATCAGTTTGGATGATGGAAGTAATGCATTTTGGCTGAAAACTTTTGAATTCATTTTCCTAAAAGTGAAATCTACTTTTTCTTATATCTCTAACCAGAGTAACCTCATAAGGAAGTCTTAAGAGTGTTTAATCCTAGTGCCCCTGTAAGAACTTGTACAAAAGGAAGTGTTGAGGAATGGAAAGTACCTGTTCTCCAGGCTCAGGCTTGGATTTCTGAGCAAAGAACATTATCAGTGCACTGTCTGCTGAATTTACCATTAGAGGTTTCTGTGGAAATCATCTGAAACCACAGGATTCCACAAAGTAGCTCTGCTATGAAAGAGCTACTGTTTGCAGAAAGATGGCTCTCTTGCTGACAGATAACCCACTTTCTTAGGGGAAATAGCTCTCCTGCCCACTCATGTGTCCTTGAAAAAGCAAGTTCAGCCCTTTGGGCAGTATTTCCACTGTGGAAAGCAAAGGCAGTCCCACACACGTCTTGGGAAAAAATCTTGGCCTGCAGCACACAGCCCATAGAGCACCTGATCCCAAGTGATGGCCTCCCAAAGAAATCCCAGAGGCTACTCTTTGCTTTGGTCCCATACTGAATGGTGTTATTTCTGGATAACTTTGCTTCCTTTTCTCAGTGAGAATTTTGTGGGATTTCACTAGTTCCTTGTTACCCACCTATGATACTGCTTGGTACCTGTTAGTTTTTTGTTCCATGTGTGAGGATGGGAACTGCTGAGGTCACTTTTCTGCCATCCCAGGCAGTCTTTGCAAAAAACAGCCATTACGATGTCGAAAGAAACATTAAATCTCTGGCATAACAAAAGAGAATCAGTAACTTATAAAAAAATGCTAAAGTGGTGTTATTTTCGCAACACACATTCAACAGTTTTGCAGAAAATTCCTTAAGCAACAGAAATGGAAAAAGCAACAAAGTTTAACATTTCAGTGCCTTACTCAGCAAACTTTTCTGAGGAAAATAGATCAGCTGAAATAGTACACTTTGTTAGTTTTTCCATATTCTTTATTCAAATAAAGATATGTGAGCTACATATGTTCCCATTTAATTTGAAGATTTTATTCTAAATGCCTTTGATGTACCTAAACTTGATATTTTTATTTATTACTGATTGAAAAGAGTGAAACCCAGGAATAATGTTGAATGTGCCGTAAATCACTGCAGCATTTAATCTGTTGAGATTGAATCAGAAAAGCAAGATTTGTTGAGGGAGCAAACATCTTTTACTAGCCTGACAACCACAGCTGAAATAAAGGACACAAATCTAAAAGTCTTGCCCATTTTTCCAATTAAATCATTCTGTCTAAAATAAAAGTACCTCTCTTGCAGCCTTAAACCACAAAAGCTGCAGCAACAGCAGTATGACAGCGCAAAATATGAATCATTAGTGCAGACATGGCCACAGAGCCATGTAGCTTTATTGTCTTCTTCCCCTCTGCCCAGAATAAAAAATATGGTTGTAACACTTACAGCTAATGATTTATTTAGGAAGAAAAAAAAAAAGAAGAGAGAGAGAGAGAGAAGCTGTACTTGATGCTTTTCATGGAGGAAATGAGTTTGCACAGATGAGACTGGTCCCTCCCAGCTTTGCGCACAACAGCTGCATTACAGCTCAGCAGAGAGAAACAGGAGCAAACTCATGGTTTCAGAATTAGAGCACTCACCAAAAAAAAAAAAAAGAAGAAAAAAAAGTGATCCTTGTTTGAGTAGTGCTTAGGCTTATGAAAAGATGTAGGGTTGAGTTTGGGTGACGAGTTTAGCCTCCTCTTAGGGCAAAGGTTTGACATTCCTTTACCTAATGAGTAATTGTATCGTACCACCCCTGCTGAGCTGCTAATAGCAAATGAGAGACATTTTGGTTCAGAAGGAAGCTAAGTGTCCTTTCTAATTAAGCATTCCCCTCTCTGAATTTCTAGATAAACTCCACAATACTTCTCAGCCCACACTTTTTAAAAATCCTCATACCCCTATCAGCTCACTATTTGACCTGCATACTCCATCCACTTCTCTGCAGGCACAAAAATTCCACTCAAATTCCTTCTGTCTGATCATTCCATACATCAATCACAGCCCCTTGGTTTATGATTAGGAATGCAATCATCTCAGCTGTTGACATGTCCCTGGACCCTTTCTGTTCCCATTTCCACCCTTAAGGTTCCTTTGGACTTTTTTTTTAAGTCAAAAGCCTTATTTATGTAACCCTTTTAAACTAAGATCTGGGACTTTATGCACCATCTGGCTTGTCTCTAATACTTTGTCTGTGCCACGAAATACACAGCGTCATGAAGAGTGCTCAGTTTTGCTCTTGCTGTATGTCCACTTCTCTCAAGAGACTTCAGAGAATTTGCTCTTAGCCCAGGAGTCCTGTGATGGCTGGGTTGGACCATAGGATCTGGAATCATTGAATCATTAGTTTGGAGAAGACCAGTAAGATCATCTAATCCAACACCACTATGCCCACTAAACCATGTACCATGGAACTGGCACACTGCAGGCTTCTGTTTCATGCCTCCGTCTCCCAGTGAAGTGTTCCATTCCTTCTTCCTGTCCCCATGAAAACACTATTGCCCTCTTCCTCCAGTTGCTCTCAAGTCACCCATGCTTCCCACCATTGCAATACAGACAAACCTCCTCCAGTGTCCTTCAGTACCACTAAGTCTTTCAGAAAGCACAAGTTATGTGTTTGCCAGCTAGTGTGCGGATGTGGATGGGTCAGGTGTCAGGTGACCCACTTCCAGACTGAATAAAGGCTGAGCTCTGCCCACCTTCCTTGAGGAACAGGTGCTCCTCTGGCTCTCATTTTTCTATGCAGACAAGTGGTTCAATCAAACATTTGCGAACTGTACAATGTTGAGCCCTGCGACCTTCTACCAACTGTCTGAAACTGGTGATCTGCCCTATAAACTTGTTAAGATAAGGGTAAAAGGATGATAGGTTAAGAAGGTTTGGCCTCAGGTTGTGCCAGAGGAGGCTCAGTTTGGATGTTAGGAAAAACTTATCTGAAAGATTTGTTGGGCATTTGAACAGGTTGCCCAGGGAGGTGATGTAGTCACCAGCCATGGAAGTAGGCGTTCAAGAAATGCGTAGAAGTGGTAATAAGCGGTTTAGTGAGCAATGTTGGTGGCAGCTGGATGGTTGATCTTAGACATCTTTTCCAAACTTAAAGGTTCTATAGTTCTAAGAAGACTGATAGATGGTGGTACAAACAGGCTGCAGAAGTCACGTAACAATCACTTTTTTAACAAGTTAGGCTAAAAATCTAGGATAGGAAATGACATCAGGGAAGCTGGATTCGGCTTCCTGATTCTTAGACTCAGCCTGTACATTGCCATAAATAATGCTGCTGACAGGCAGTTTTGGATTGCACAACAAATGGTCCAGGGCAGGGCTACCCAACCGAGCAGAGTAAAGCATGTCCTTTGTTCTCTGCTCTTCTGCTCCTTGCTGCCAGATGCCTCCTCCTACCCCTTTCCTTACACACCCCGGGGTAAAGAAGAGTGCCTGCACTGGCAGTCTTTTGCTATCCTGATGGGGATATAAGTCATGGTTGTTTCTGTACCTCAGGACCCTGATACAGAACACAGCAGCTTGAACACCTCATACAGGTTGCGGCAGGGCTGGAATCCCACAGCCAGTCCTGGTGCAGCTCTGGGTCTAGGTCTTGTTCTGGAGACTTAAATGTCTTCTGCTTGAGGTTGGTGAATCTCCATGGTAGCCAAAGTCTACCTGCAAATTTGTAAGAGGCATGTACTAAAGTAACAAAAGCACAAATTGGATGAGAAAGAAAGAGAGTATTGCTCTGTGCCAAATTTCAGAATGCATGGGCTTTCTACCAGAAGCTTAACAGAAACTAGCAATTTTCTGGGCTCTTTGTTGTATTCCATCTTCCGGGCACCTTCTTAGTGATGTGAAATGGAGCTGTTTTGGCAGTAGAATTTTGTCACTCTTCAGATATTCTAATTATCTGCCCTAACAGGAGCCTCATTTCCTAGTTCACTGTTTCTTTTTCCTCCCTTGAGACCATTTTTGGCATCTGTTTCCACATCATTATGTGAACACTGAGTACAAAAAATGTCTTTAATGTTCTAGCAAGAATCTACCTAGCTTGTCAAGTACATGAAGATCTGTAAATCTGTAAGGAGATCTTCCGTCTTTCTCACCAACCCTTTTTCTCTTCAAACTGAGTTTGAAAAATGCCTTGTAACATTTATTAAAAACTTAGGATTTCCTGCTTCTTTTGCCTGGCACTTCTGATGTGAAGTATTGCTATCTGATACCTCATTTATCTGCTCTTGTCCAGTTAGAGCCCAGTCCTAGCTGGAGGGGATGGGTGTAGGAGGAGAGGGAATTCAGCATGTCACAGCATCATCTGCAAGATGTGAAACAGAAATATGAAAATTTGGAAAAAGGAAGTGAAATCATTGGGTTATTGTAAAAAGAGTGCAGGGATTTCAAGGAATTTCAGAGCAGCTGAAGTCAGAGAAGCAGCATCTCTGCCTATCCAGAGTCATGGCCCGGGTGAGGGAGGCTCCAGGCCGCCATTTTGTGGCCATACTGCTGCTCTGCCCCAGCATCTCTCTGTTTTCCTGCCTGCTTCTTGTCTTGGTCTGGGCAGTGTCTGTATGTCTGACTTGTCATCACTCTGTTGGGTTTTGTTAAACCAGAACCCAGCCCCGCCATGTGTGCCTAAATGATGTCCAAGCACCCATTTTGGAACTCCCAGGAGGGCTCTGCTGCTTCTCAGCTGTCCCTGCCCTGCTCCAAAAGTATGGGCTGAGCCACGTCTGTGCCCACAAAGACAAACACGTCAATTTAGCTTCAGTGAAGAGGATAATTAAGATTTTATTGAAAACACACATCAGGAAGAACGTGCCTTTAAAAAGTGCTTCCCTACACATAACTACAAGCTCTACCTTTTGCTTTCTGCTTAGAAAAGAGCTAACAAAGCAGAAAGGATTTACAAGGGATGCTTATTAAGGAACAGAAGTTTCCAAGATGAGCCAGGGTTGCAGCATGCAGAAATGCTAACAGTGCCATTAAGCACATCAGAGTTAGAGGCAGACCAGCTGCCTTGTTGTATTTGCCCGTCTCACTGCCTGGGTCTGCTATCTTAATTCCCTGATCTGCTCTGCCCAAGAGGTCTATAGGTTTTTGTGTATGGTTTTGTTAAAGTAAAAGTGAAAAAAAAAAAAAGAATGGAAAACACTTTGGCCTTAATGTGAAAATGTCCATTTCACAAGTATGCATATGGAGAAATCACTGTTTCCTTTTTCCTCCCAAACTATAACACCCTTCAACTTTAGCTGCATGTAAAATAGGCCCAAACAAACCTTTAAAGAACAAATTAGCTAGCTCTGTGGCATCTCATAAGGCTGTGGAATTCATGAAAACCACATTCCTTGGATTCTAAAGCACTAGCCATCCCTGCTGCTCTTTCAAATAATGTTGGTTTTGCTGACTATTCTCTCTGAGAGCCAGCACAGTTGTCTAATTGTAAGTAAATAATCTTGAAACAAATCCATGTTTGACATGCTGTCATGCTAACATTTACTGTTTTGAAAAAAGGGATTTACTTCAAGGATATTGAAAAATTCCATTGGTGTTTAACAGGAGTAGCAACTGTGACCCCCCATAAATTAAAATGCTTGACCCCGCTATATGATATGAATGATCCAAAGTATTTCACATGTAAAGATCAGTAGAGGCGGAAAACAAACCTCCCTTTTGAAGGTGTGGTGTTAGTTCATACAAACATCCATGAGGGTGTAACAGTTTTCAGGGGTACGCTATTTGAAGCTGAGACTCTTCAGCTCACTTGTAGCCCCACGAGTTTCTTTGGGAATGCAAAAGGTTCATTATAAAGGTCTACCCCTGTGGATTGTGTTGCCGGGAAAGAACATTTGGGCCACATTCAGGTGCCGCTGCTATGTCAAAGGTCAAGATCTTCATGAGCCCTTCAGACCACCTACAACCTTAGGCTGCCTTGGTTTTTCAAACAAAGCGGCTAAAAGTCAGGGACAGACAGACTGAGCATGATCCACCACTGTTTTTCTGGGCTCCTCTCGGGGCAGGCTGGAATCATACAGGAACTCAGGGTCCAATAGTCCCACCTCTCTTGTACCTAATGCCTTATTATTTGTAGTACCTAAGATGGATGCCTGCTGTGAAGAGTTGTCTCAGCTGAGATGTCAAAACTTTCCTTCTCTGAGCCCTCCAGTATAAACCAGGACCTAGCAATCTAGCACACCAGGAATCTCTGATAAGCTCATCGGGCTCTATTATGAAGACATCACAGTAGCAATGCAGTTACAGCAATGTGCATGGCTTAGTGCTTGGGAATCCTAACACTGCAAAGCTCTGAGCCTTTCAAACACCCAGGATGAGGCAGGTGACATGCTGCAGCTTAATTGCAGGCTCAGATCCCAAACCCATATGCATACACTGAAAACTGTGGCCAGTAATGGAAAGGGTGCTGGACTGGAGAATGAGGGAACCTGAATTACCAACTTTCATTCTTTGGATTGATGTTGGAAGAAGCTTTCTGTGTTTTTTCCCATCTTCAGCATAAAAAAGACAGATCCACACCACCTTCTGTGAAACTCTTTAAGAGCTGTGGTACACACTTTCATAATCTTTATTTGGTTTCCATCCATAGTCCTTACGTCACGTAGTCATTGAAAGAATGTGCCCTCTCCTAGCCCAGCCAGTATAATATCATGGTCACTTAAAATCTGCTTGAAGTAAAGAGTTCATACCAGTTCCAGTAATGCGAGAACATAAACTTGTTAGCAGAGTTCCCCTTCAAGGTGCTCATTTAAACCAGTGCACCACTTCAGGCACAGACAAGGTGTTCTGCCAGTGATGCAGAATTCCCAAATATGTGTGCTTTGACTTGTTATGTGTAGTCAGACATGTTGCTGTTTTAAAGATGAAAACTTTCCAGATTTTCTCAGCTCCTAGCCAAGTGCTGAGTCTAATGTGCCTTGTACCATTAGGCATAAGGCAAAAAGCTAGCAGAACTTTGCTGCCAAATTCAGACTGAGAACAATTTTGGATATAATTTCCATAAAATAACTTACATAACTGAATAGTGCTTTTCACCCTTTTACTATCCATTTACTGTGCAAAGGGGGAAGAGTTTTTGCCTACGATATTGCATCATTATCAACCCCTTTTATGTCATTACAAAGAAGTGACAAAAATGGCTTATTGTGAACAAATCTGGTAAAAATGTTCCCAAGAAACAACAAAAGCTTTCTGTGACTAATGAATCTGATCTATCCAGATGTGTAATCAATTCTGTTAATAAGTTTACACTCATCTAAGAACTCAAACTGTTGAAGTGCAATTGGAGTGATGGAGGTATAAGAAGTTTTACTTAAATGTTTGGCTTGTACAGGCAAAAAGAGTCTCTTTGGATTTGTGTACATCTGTTTCTATCTGAAAGTAATACCCAAAGCAGCAAGAGCTGGAACATCTTTTGGTGTTGATTCAAATGGTGCATGAAAAATAAGGTCAGTTCTCTCTGGATCAGCACCAATTTCACTATTTCCAGTCAAAAAGTTTTGGTGCTTCTTGTTAAGATGTTCTTGGATGGGACCAGGGAAAAATCTTCAGCATGCCACAACAGTTCTTCTGGACTTGTGCGCTACCCATGGAGAGATCACTAATAAATGCTGCTAACAAATCTGCCCTTTTTGACCTCATGCTGTGAAGTTACCAAAATAATTAAAAGAGTTCCTATATCAAATAACAAAGCCCTTTTTTGACAGAGGAATGTGTAATGTTTGTAGATTTTCCTCTCCAGTAAGCTGTCAACATCTTCAAAGGCAAACAGGAAGATGTCTAGTGGTGAAATCACAAGATAGGGAGTCAGGAGGTCTTGGTCTATTCTTGGCACTGTCACCATTGCGCTACGTGACACACAGCTCCTCTCTGCTTCATTTCCATCTTTCACCATGCAGTAGCGCTGGCACTCATAGACTGCACAGCTGTTACAATGGTAGCTCGTATCTATATTAGTTAAGGGAGACGGAGGAAACGGTGTTTCCAATCCCTGCCTAGCACATGTGGGGAGGGATCTGGGGAGCCACGCTATGATGAATGCCACGGATACAGGCAGCCATCAGGAAAGTGCAGGCTGCGGGAGGTTTCTGCAGGCACCCTCAGCCCCTGGGCATCTCCAGCAGTGCAATTGTGCAGAGAGTTCTGACTGCCTCTGAAAGATATGTGGTGGGTTTTTTGCCTTTCGGAAAAGCTGAGCTGCTTTGCAGGGAACATTAACTGCTCTCCCATGAATGCACATACTGGTCACAAAGGTATCATCATAATAGCTGTCATTTAATCCAGTGTTTGTCTTAAGCAATGAAGTTTCAGCAACAGTCCAATCATATTTCCGTGCAATCTCAAAAGGCTTCTTTTTCTTTTCTTTCTTTTTTTTTTTTTTCCTTCTGAAATTACGTAATATAAAGAGTCTGTTTTTTTTTTTTTTCTTTTGCTTCATAAATGATTTCTTGTTAGGCACAGTGGAAAAAGAACACCCTATAACAATCCAAAATGAAGCCATCTGGCTTTGTGTTGGTCTAACAACATTAGCAAACATCCCACATTTAAAAGAAATACGAAACACTATTTCTGTTGTGTGTTCATTTGCTTTACTTTGAAAAGGCACATAGCACTTACACACATATTTTCAGTAAAGCACGTATTTCTTCCTTTTGTTTCCATGACATTTTATGGTTTCAATCCTTGTCTTGCCCTCTGCAGTGAAGAACATTAAAATAATCAGAAAGGTGAACTAATTTTCACAGTCACCACCTCAGTCTGCAGTACCCCTCTGTGTTATCCTACCTTGCAGCCAGCAGCAGGAAGCTCACCCAGCCGTGACTGCAGGTAAAATCCTTTACACAAAGAGGAGATGGAAGGGATCTGTAATTATCTAGATGCAGCTATGCCATAAGCTCACACCTTTAATTTATTCAGAATAACTTGTTTGTCTGCCCCTGACGGGTTGACCCTTCCAGCAAGCAAGCACACCGGATGATGCAAAATAAAGATGTTTTCACATGAAAAATGTCTCTCTGTCTGTTGGCGTTTTGGTATTGCTTCTGAGAAGAAGAAGAATAGAGTAGGGGATTTCAAGCTTGAATTTGTGCTACTAGTAAAGTCTTAACAATTCGCCTACATCCGGGCTTTCTCTAATGTGTGGTCTTCAAGACATCAGAAAGGAGATTGTGAAACAACTGTGAAAAATTAAGGCACACATGCACACATATTCCCGCAGATACAAATAAGGGAGCAGGCAAAAGGGGAAAAATAGAGCTAATCAAGGTGTTTTTGTGGTCTAGCCTTAGTATTTGGTTGTAGTGACAACGATTCTGGCAGTGCCATGCAAGAAAATGCTTGGACTTTGATCCCTCAGTTCATGATCCTTCAGTTAGGAGGCCTGATAAACATGGGCAAATGCCTTTAGTGAGGACAACACGCCCACTAAAAAATGGAGTTATATGTTTACATTGCAAACAGTCTGTTGGTAAAATCTGTTAGTTTGAGAATGCTCCTTTCTGATAAGACATACACCAACAGAACTTCACAGCGTGACTCTTGATGAAAACCACCAGGAGGTAGGCTGACTGATGAAATAGCTCTACTAATAAGTGAAGATGGGCATCTCTGCAGCTGCAGCCTTGCTTTGATTTGAGGGGACTGCAATTCTCCTTGCAACCTCCTCCACGAGTTGGCATCTGCCTGGCTTGTTATGCCCCTTTTGTGGGGATGAGCAACATCCCAGGGCTTGTGCTGCCACAGCTATCCCCAGCCCTCCTCTCCCACCTCGGAGGGAAGCTGTTGGTGCTGGACAGTAGGAGAGTTTCTGCAGGACAGCTGGGTAAGCTCCTCTTCCAGTCCAGCACTGACACAGATGAGCAAGCAGAACTCTGTAGGCCAGCCAAGATTTAAGACAAGCAAACAGATGAATAAAATAAAGGTTTAGATTGCCAGTTCCTAATTTGTGTAAAGCACGCACCTACAGAAATCATTCTGAAAATGATTTTTTGACCCACATGAAGAATGAGAATGGCGTGGTATTTACGTGAGCAATTTATTGTTCTTGTTTATAAGAAAGAAAAGTCCAAGAAATTCCCCATAATTAAGGGCCAGGTCCTGGGGCAGCCACCAGCAGAGCTGAGGCTCCCTTAGGCGTGAATGAGTGCATATCAACCTATAAGAGCTTGTTCTAGGAGTCCCCACATTTGCTTGTACGCATACTTAGCTGATGCAGCTTCAGTGCTACTAACAGCTTTGCTTCTTCTTTTTTCATGGCCATCTGCAATTTTGACTCATTTCTTGCAAAACTGCCCTGCTCACTCTGCACAGCTATCTAAAATAAAAGATCTTAGCTCATCTTAGCTGGCTCTTCCTTTCCCTTTTTTTTTTTTTTTTTTTTTTTTTTATATATATTGTGGTTTCATTAAACTGCTTCTGTTCTTGTAACTGGAAGGAGCTCAAGCAGATGTCACACACTGAGACAGTCAGCTCAGGTAGAAGTGATGGAGGTGTTCACGAAACGTGGAGATGTAGCACCGAGGGGCATGGGTTAGCGGGTATGGTGGTGATGGGTTGGTGGACTAGATGATCATAGAGGTCTTTTCCAATCTTAATGATTCTGTGATTCTAAGGCAGGGAAGAAGAGCCCAGAAATCCCGTACAGTGGCATTTCCTTGTAGGTTCTGTCAGAACACTGAAATCTTCTGCGTCTCTGCCTTGGACTTTCTCTTTTCCACAGCTGTCACCACAAGTGTTTTCCTTGCTGTTAGCTTGCCACGTGGGAATCAGTGGCTTAGTATGCATAACAGTACAGCAAAAGTTTAGAATATGCTACAAAGCTTAATGACAAAAATATGTGTAGAATCAAATAAATAAAAATCTTACTTTTGGACTGGTTTCTGTGGGCGGAAGGTTGTTCTTTCATTTCATTTTAAAGCCTTGATTCATTTTTGCAATGGTAAGCAATGTTTTGTTTCTAATTTGGTCAGCTTCACTGTTCTTCACATGCGATAATCTATAAAAAGCAAGAACTGCACTAACTGTTAAACAGTAGATTTAAGATACCTCTTTTCTCTCTTGTCTCTTGATCCAAGATCTTTTTAAAAGAATGTGATGTTTACAATTTGATGGAAAATGAGATCTTTTACTCGTCTTACAGGGCTTAGCACCCGGGGCCCCACCAAATGGATGTCTCTTAATCACAGAGCCGAACAGTTAAGCTGAAAAAGATGATTCTTTTTAACATAAGCCATGCAGAAATACGTCTTGTGGAGGCCTCTCAGTATGATGTAATACACAAAATATATATAAACACAGGAATTATCCTGTGAAGTTTTGCAATCATGACAAACTATTCATTACAATGTTTTGTTGTGTTGGTTTGTTTTGTGTTTTTTCCTGAGAGCGAAAGCTAATCTTAGCATTAGAACAGAGCCACATTCAATGTAAAAAAGTGAAAAGGAGGGGGCTATATTTGTTTACAAACAGCTCGAATTTGCATAGACCTTCAAAATGTTTCAGACAAAGGAAGTCTGTCGAATTTTGCACCAGCATGTAGAGAACTGCAGTAGTAGTGATATGAAAGGAGAGGGAATGGGAAGGTGAAGATGGGCAACCATGTGCAGAGCAGTAGGGCAAGGTCTGTAAGAACAACAGTGCCTGAATTAGCCATCCATAAAGATCCCAGCAGATCTGTAGGATGCTTCTCAAAACAGTGAGACACGAAGGTGAGCTGGGATGTAGTAATTAATTATTCTCAACTCCTAGATGGTGTGAAAGAGGTGCACTGAAAACTGGGTCATTTTTACTAAGCTGAAAAGAAACCACAAGATGTGGAAGAGGACTTCACAGGTGACATCCCTTGTTCTAGCTGCCAGAGAGTCCTGATCAGACCACCTAGATACTCACATCTGGAAGCCTGAGTGTTAGACAGACAATTTGAGGGTATATACTCTCCCACTGTTTGTCAGCATGAGCATATGGACTCAAGTGTGAGTATAATTGAAATTATTCAAACTTTCATACAAAATCACCTTTCTCTCTATATGGCCTTGCTTTCATCTTTGCAATATCATTGCTAATGTTGGAGCACTATTTCCTGCAGATATGTGGGAAACTCCAGCTTTTGAACAACTTTGCACGCTGCTATGAATCAGCAACCGCTCTGCCACCTGCATGTAATGAACACAGGCAGGTTCCAACATAATTTGCTTCAGAGAGGAGTTATGCATCCAAATCCACCATATGTTTGTTTAACTGTATTGGATTTGCACAGCTTTCCTTTCAGACAGTGAAATATAAAACTAAAAAAAAAAAAGTAATTCTCTCAACACACAAAGAAATCTTGGCTGCACTAAAACCAGTGGCAAATATCCCATTGACTCCAGTAGGTCCAAGATTTTGATTTGGTTTCTGTCTTTCAAACTGCTGAATGTGAAAGTTTAAAGCAAAGGATGTCTATAAAGATGCTGCCTTACTGGTCTCTCTAGAGCTCATGAAGGTTTCTAAGGGTAAACCACCATCAGAAAGAGGAAAAATAGTAAAAGTACTCTAAAAGGGCCTATTCAAAGAGCAGTTGAACTTCAAGTAAATATTTAATAGCTTTTAAAGGACTAAACAACACAGAGTCCTATAAGAGACAAAAAAATATATTGTATCTTTTCCATTCACTTCAATGGTGGCTTGTTCTGCCTCTCAGGAAACAAGTAGTAATATCTGTACCTCCATCTGCATACATCTTTGAAATATGTTCATTTCCTTCATCTGAAGTTTGTAATAAACTGCCATCCTGTCTTCGAATAGTACCTAAAATATTGGCTGGCTTTTCCATCAAAATGTTTTCCTTTGCAGCAGTGCATTTTTCATCAAAATGGAAACATTTAAAAACATGTTGATATAAATGAACCCCCCCCCCCCAAAGGCTTTCTGCACCAACACTGACTATTTCAGGAACATAAAATTCATCATACATTACCAAACTTCATTTTGGCATTCCAAAATGATGATGCTATTTGTCTTTTATTCATTTTTAAATGTTTCTATAAAGTATGGCATGTTATAAACTACTGCTGTTGGCAGGAGAGCAAAATATAATGCTGTACAAATGAATATCATGGTTGACATATTACATTCATTTCTTGGGTGGTGTCATCCTTTTCAATTATTATTGTGAACTGCTATTGAACACTGAATTAAGCATCTTTCCTTGATCACAGTGTCTAGTCATTGTTGCAGAGAAGTGGCATGTCACATCCCTCTAAGTATTTATTTCCTGTTTGTATTGATACTGAACAAGCTGATAAACTGTTTCAAACCGACAGAAATAGGAGACATTTACATCTGCAAGATAAAAATCTTCAGTGAAAGGTAAACAGGAGCCAATACTAACAATTTTTTAAAATCTTTTTAATAAAATATGGTACCGCTGAAGTTGGTCTATGTAATCTGATTTCTAAATATTAAAGATGGGATTATCAATATAAAAATGTAAAAACATAAAGTAAGAGATGCAGAAAATATTTTAAAAATCTAAACCAAAATTTTGATTTCCATAACAGTCATGAGATGTTGAGAAAATAGGTTTCAAGTTAATCTCTCATTTGATTCAGAATAAAAACACATTTGCAATGGAAAAAAAATCATAAATGCATAAATTCCGTGTTTTGACCAGGACTGGTATTTGCACAAACAAGTTAGAAAACAATTCCTCTTTACAAAAAGCACCACATGGCTATAAAACAGCATGTGTCTGAGTAAGCATTCAATCAAAACTGCTTGAATTTGGAATGGTATTAATAAACCATGAAGGAATTCGGCCATTGTTCCAATATCAATTCATATATCATCACTATATATGGTGTTAAACTACATATAGATTCCTTAATAGCCAAAAATGCTGCCCATTGGCATAATTGGGAAGTAGAAATCAAAGTGAAACTGTGTAATTACACGTAAACCACGTCGGTTCACTCTTGCCAAGAAAAACATTAGCAGAACTATGGGTTGTGTGACCAACTAATTCCCACAGAATAGTTAGCACATCAGGCCATGAAGGAGCTTTTCACCTGCAATCCTTGATCTCCCTGGTCCTACTCTGGCTGCACATCTGCCTAGGCTATCATGTGCAGCTGCTGACAGTTTACACGACAGTTAAAGACATTCAGTCATAAGAAATCCAACAAGCAACAGCCGGAAGGGAGAACTGCTCTGAAGTCATTCTGCTGATTCCGTAACACCAGGATCTATAACTAAGCAAATACCTTCTGTTGTCTGAATACCTCATGCGTAAGGGTGTTTCTGCATGACTAGCATGAAGTTGACATAAAATCACTAAGAGTAGAGATAAATGTATAGTTAAACTCCCACAAAATGATCCACTTGATAAGGACAGGTACAGAAGACCAGCTTTCACCTTTCATGTTCATTCTTTGCTGCTATTAGCTGCAGCATTGTTTTCACAAGTATATTTCAATTCAGTTCCCTTCTGGTAGGAAGAACTCATTACCACCACCACAGAGAACCACTGCTACTCTGGAAAAGCTTCCAGAGGAATAAAATGCTGCAGCCACCTTGGTTAACAAAGCAGATCATGTCCCAGTACTGTGTTCTTCACCTTTGGCTCTCACCATATAGGAAATCCTGTTCAAGTCTTCTTGTCTGTTGATCAAATGTCCACATAACAGTAGACAAAATTGATCTCCAAGATTATCACCTCCTGCAGCAGTAGAGTTCCTGGGGAAACTACCAAAGTCAGCAAAGAAACTCCAAGGTGCTGAAAATGAAGTGTTCAAGGGAGCATACATACTTCTAGTCGGATGGAGGAAGCTGGATTGTGACGATGCTATGTAACACATGATTATGTATTGCAAATGATATAATAGCAGAGAGGATTTTCATGTTTGTTGGGCTGGAAGGTGAACAGAGACGGGAATCCATTCTGTGAAGACATTAAAAAAAAAAAAAAAAAGTAAAAAATATTACAGATTCCATCTTTTCCAAGCAGCATACGCAAAACACGCATTCTTAGTTTAGCTTCACTCCGGCAAGTTCCTTGCAGGCACCGAGTATGCATAACAAGTGCACTGGAGCCACCTTAGGCTGTCAGAAGGATCAAGATGATATTTGCAGTCTGCCATCTTTCTAAATGTGTAACTCTTCACATCCAAATGGATAATTCAAACACTACTATTTTGAATAAATGGAGAAGTGGAGCTTTACTCTAGTTATTTATTATTTTAAAACACTACAGATGTTAAAGAAGCTGGTACATGAGCAAGCCCAGATATGCACCCAATTGCATGGCTAAAAAGACTGGCACTGTGGTCCTGTTGCTAGCTGAAACATTTGTCAAGGCAGGTAAGTACTGTTCTCTAAATTCCTATATCCTCTTAGAGCCTGCAGTCAATTCATCACAGTTATCACATCTCCTGGAAAATGTAAAACAGTGTTTCTTAAATAGGAGGTTGCACTTCCGTGTTCCTTTCCTTCACCCCAGAGCTGCAAAAATGTCAAAAGTGTTAGGAAGAGTTACCAGAAGGCACTGTTAGTCAGAAGGAACTCTTCCTCCAGGAGGGGGAAAGGAGAGATGGCTGCACTTACAGCCAAGGATATATCTGACTATACTTGCTGGCAGCAGCTCATTTCCTTTCAGGCAAGCTAGTATTTGTTTCCATAGCCAGCACATACAGCCAGTTCTCACCCTCATCCCAGGAGGTGCTGAGCTGCTGCTGAATCAAGGTTGCACAAAGACAAATGAGCCCGAAGGGAAGGGGCAGGGAAGCGGAGACAGCTTACACTCATAAAATGAGAAACACAGAGTTAGGAGAATTACAGAAACAACAAAATCCATCTGCACTTTGGAAGGTTCTTCTACCAGCAGAGCCTGGGAAGTCCTTTCTCCCCAGTAATGCCTCTTACATATCATCCAAACCTCAAATTCCTCTCTGGAAACGAGTGTGGATGGGGCTATATTTCCCTGTGGTTATTTTTGAATGACTCAAAACTTTTGCCTCCCTTTTCCTTTGGGACTGAGGGGCTGCACCAACCACCAGCAAATATTTGCATTCCATGTTTCAGTTCTGTGAAGGAAGTGGCATCTGGGACAATATGGCATGACAATGGCTTAAAAGTCTCAGCTTTAATTGCAGACATATACTATCAATATGTAAAACAATACAATAACATAAAGTTAAGCTCTTTGATTACACTGAGTGAGCCTTGCAGAGGGGAACAGAAAGTACATGGTTAGCATGTACTTAGCAGTTTCAGAAATCCTGCCTTCGCTATAACATATACTATCACTTCTTTTAACTGGGTCAAAACAAATTGCCTCAAAGCACCTTTGTTGTATTACCACAAATATCCCCCACCTAATACACTGATACACTAATACACTAATAGTGTAATACACTGTCCACTAATTTGGGCATACCTCTATGCTCTTTTTAGGACATGTCTAGCAAGATCAAGGGAGAAAAATCCTTGTCAGGAGCATCTGGTGGTCTCCAAGCTCAACCCACTACTGAATGTAGCAGATCAATCAGTGGCAGCAGATGCAGATAAGGTTGAGCATTGCCTTCTTCACAAACAAGATCTCCCAGGCCTTTGTGCCTAGCTGCAACGGTTAAAGAAAAAAGAAACTCCTGAAAGTGGCAGGCAACTGAGTCTCTTGGGAAACCTAAATGCATACATGTTCATGGAAGCAGATAGGGTTTGCCCAAGGGTCCCAGAAGAGATGTGATGTGTCATTGCATGTCATCATCATCTTTGAAAGGTCATGGAGGATGGGGGAGGCTACCAATGGCTGGAGAAAGACAAATGTTACAGATCTTCAAAAAAAGCAATAATGACGATATGGGAAATTACAGAATAGTAAGCCTCATATTGATCTTTGAGAAAATCCTTGAGAAAGTGTTGTTGACTTCTGGGCAGATGAAGGAGAAGAAGATGACTGGTAGCCAAGGATAAATCACACCTGACCAACCTGAGGGTCTTGTGATGAGATTACTATACCTGAGAATGAAGAAGCACCAATGGATTTCACTTTTCTTGATTTTAGGAATTCTTTTGACATGGTTTTCCACAGCAAAGTAAAAGCATATTAAAGATGGAATGCCACAATGAAGGTGGGTGGACTGCTCAATGAGGAAAAACTGGCTGGACATCAGGCTTAAAAGGTAGTGATTGATGCTTCCCCTCTTGTCTAGAGCCTACTGACAAGTGAAGTCTGTACTATTTTATACCTGTATTACTGACCTGAAGGAACTGTTGGGGTGCAATCTCATTAAGTTTGCAGATGAAACCAAACCAGAGAGCCTAGTCACTGTGCATGGGAGCAGTGCTTGGACCTATACAGTCTGGAGGAATGGGCCAACAGAAATGTTTTGAAATTCAAGAGCAAGTAGAATGTTCTGCACATGGGATAGAATAATCTACTGCAGTGAGACTAGCTGCCCAGGGAGCAACTCTGTGGGAAGGGAACTGGGGGCTGCAGAGCACAGCAGGATGAAGAATTGCCAGCAGTGTGCCCCAGCAGCAAGAAACGTTGTGTCTACCTGGGCTGCATTACAGGAGCACAATGATCTTCCCCTTTACTTGACACTTGTTAGACCACATCTGTATTACTGCAGCCAAAGTTGGGCCCTTCAGTACAAGAAAAACAGCCAACTATAGTGTTTTCAGCAGAGGGCCATCAGGACGGTAAGGGGCCCCGTGAGGAGGGGCAGTGGAACCACGTCTGGTTCAGCCTGAAGACAAGATGGCATTGGAGGCTCTTAACAGCACTCCTGGTACCTGCAGGGAGGTTATGCAGAAAAAGGAGCTGAGTTCTTCCCAGTGGTGCACAATGGGAGTGTGAAAGACAACTGGGATATGACAGGATATATGGAAAGATGGTTTCACTCCTAGGACAGCCAGCTAGCAGCAGCACAGCTTGCCCAGGAAGGTTATGGGGGTTTTCAAGGTCCGACTAAGCAAAAACCTAAGCAACTCAGTCTGATCTCACAGCTGGCCCTGCTTGGAGCAGAGGGCTGGACCAGAGGCCTGAAGGCTCCTCCACACCAAATTACTCTGTGTTATAATTTTGTTATCCGAATAACTTTTGTCCTCTCACACTTCTTTAAAACATTTCTGCATATATTTCAATATTTGTTTCTTTGCAAGTACTTACACAACATCCTCTTAATAATCAGTAGGAAAATTGAGCTTAATTACACAGGCAAGTATCTCAAGTGGAAAAAAAAACACATTAAAAGCAGACCAGCTGCCAGTTACCAATTTTCAAGTATACTTTTAAAAGTAATACAGAGGAAAAGTAGTAACTCCAGTAACTCTAGTAACTAGTAACTTAGAAAACTAAATGACAACCGAAAAAACTGAACTCCTCCGTATTTGAACATTTAAATAGCCTCCAGCAACAGCAGTCAAGGGGTGCCTTGTCCTGCTTTTCTTTCTCTGGGAAATGTTTCTTGCTTGTGTTCCATATGACACATGGGTTGAACATGATGTCTACTGCTGCTGCATGCTTCACATTCCTCCCTGCTCTTGCAGCTCTCCATTGCCCAAGAAACTCTAGACATCTATGCATCATAAGGGAAAACTTTGAATGAACAGATGCCTGCATAGTTGTTCTGCAGTTCATACTGGTTTTGGCAGGTTTGGACCAAAAACTGCTCTGAAAACAAGTATACCTGGTCTCTTTCAGTGAAAAAAACAGTATTACAAATGGCAGGACGCAAACTCTGCCCTTCGAAGTGTTGTTTTATCAGTGTGTAACAGAACCCTTCCCACTCCATCACAACTGTCCCTGCAGTAACAAGAGAGCTTGCAAGTAAAACAGAGCCAGCCAAGGCTTCGCTCTTGGTCTCCATGCTTTTGTCTCTCTGGGACCACTCCTAAGTTCACATCATGCAGCTTTTTTCCAGGCCACCCAACTGAACTGCTTGCTCAGGAAGCAGTCCCTGCTAACCACAGCCAGCTAAGGTTGATCCCTGTCTGCTTTGGGCCTTCCTCCCAGGCCACCTCCTTTCACAAGCTCTGTGCATCAGTTGGACTGGAAAAGAGGCCACAGCGGGTGAAGGGCTTGAGGCCTTGCTGCACTCTGTGAAAAGCTGCAGATGTGTTGCCAGATTGTAAAAGAGATTTTTTCAATCCCAATACTCCACTGGAGCACCTGCATTGAAATGGGCTAGTAACAGCGCTAGTTTGCTGAACTTTAACTGAAATGTGTGAATATCCTGTCCACGTACATACGAGACTCTGCAAAACAGCTGCATGCTGAAAAGTCTTAGAATCAAAGAATCATACAATCATTAAGATTGTAAAAGACCTCTAAGATCATCTAGTCCAACTGTTCACCCATTCCCACCATGCCCACTGACCATGTCCCTCAGTGCCATATCTACATGGTTCTTGAACATCTCCAGGGACGGTGACTGCACCACCTCCCTGGGCACTCTGCCACTGCATCATCATTTTTCAGGAGAATTTTTTCTAATATCCAACCTGAACATCCCCTGGAGCAACATGAGGCCACTCCGTCTTGTCCTATCACCACTACATGGGAGAAGAGGCCAGTCCCCATCTTGCCATGACTTCCCTTCAGGTCACTGTAGAGAGCAACAAGGTGTCCCCTAAGCCTCCTCTTCTCCAGACTGAACAATCACAGTTCCCTCAGCCTCTGCCCATAAGACTTGTGCAACAGACCCTTTGCAGCTTTCTTGCTGTTCTCTGAAGATGCTCCAGGGTCTCAATGACTTTCTTGCAGTGAGGGGCCCAAAACAGAACACAGTACTCAGGGTGTGGCCTCAGCAAGGCTGAATACAAGGGGACAATTACCTTCTTGGTCCTTTGGTCATCTTTCAAGTGAAGAAAAGGACAGTGTTTTCCATCCTGGAAGGTCCAGATGGCTAACTCAAAGCTAAAAGCCAGGAGAGGTGGTATCAGCTGCCATAAGGTAGATAAGAAAGTGAGGAGGACATCAGTGGTGACCAGGAACTTCGGGTCTGCCTATGGTCTGCTTCATTCTTCAGCACAGTCGTGACAGCTCAGTAAGGAGCCTTTTGCTCAGGTAAGCTTGTGGGTAAGTTTATATGGATCTAATGACACAAGTGTACATATCTCATTTCTTATGCATTTGCCAGGCACAGAAATTTGACTTTTCTGCTGGATAGAAAACTTCGCTGGGCTTTTGGAAGACCAGACATCCTAGAATGACAAGGGAGGATCAAAATCAGCTTGTTCCCTGTGCCCTCCTCATAGATACATCTAAACACATTTTGGACTAGATGTTCCCTTTACAGGACTGCATGATAGATGAAAGATTAAAATCACTGTCCACCATGGTCATTCCTTCTTCATTCCTTAACTGTTTTTGGCCTTTTACAAGAAGTTACCCAATACTTTCCATTAGAAGGCCCTATAGCTTTGCCAAAATTCAGTCATTCTAGCTGTAATTTCTCCTGCTGGCTAGATGCCTCTGGCTGATTCTGTTTGGATCTCTTTTAATAATTTTTTGGAAAATTTTCAGTCATTTCCAGAAAAAACCTATGGGGAAAAAATGTACATATTGTTGCCTATGTCAAAAACTTACAGACATTTTGTTTTAAACACTCTTATTTCCCAGGCTTTGGGAAATTTGGTGAGTCAATGATCCTTAAGTCTGGAATGGCCTTTTCTCTTTCCCAGTGGAAGTATGCAGAGCATAGAAGCAAAATATAAACCACAGATCTATATAGCAAAGATGATTTCAATTCATTATGAGTTCTGCTTCACTTGTTGTAAAGGTCAGAGAGTGTGTATGAAGGACAAAGGAGAAGAGGCAGGGGAAAAAAGAAATTCTTGCTTTCAAAACTGGTGTCTTCAGTGCTATAGAACAAGACTGACTCTGCCAGAAAGCTCCTACGCTATGTGAGCAGCTGTGTGGGGTTTGTTTGGGATGGAGTGAGTTTTCTTCACAGCAGCCCATGCAGTTCTGTCCTTTAGATTTGTGGCCAAAGCACTGTTGATAACACCAAGGTTTTAGCGACTGCTGAACAGTCTTTGTGCAGTGTCGAGGCCATCTCTGCTCCTCATTCCATCCCTGTAGCAAGTAAGTTGGGGGAGGGTGAGAGGCAGGGAGGGAATACAGCCGGGACAGCTGACCCCAAGTGACCAAGGAGATATTCTGCATCATGCTCATGGAGAAAACAGGAAGGATTTTTTTTTTCCAAAAGTAGTCACTGCTTAGAGACTGGCTGGGCATTGGCCTGCTGGTGGGAGGTGGTGATTGATTACCTTTGCATCAGCTGTTTTTTTTCTTGGTTTTGGTTTTTTCTTTTTCCCTTCTCTTATTAAACTGATTTTATCTCAGCCCACGGGTTTTTCTCACTTTTTCTCTTCCAGTTCTCTTCCCCCGTTCAGTTGCAGGGGAACAAGCAAACGACTGGGTGGGGGCTGAACTGCTGGCAGGGGTGATACACCACAGCATCTCACCAACATCCAGCTCATCCTGGCTTGTGACTACCCTTGTTTTTCTCAGCAGTCTTCGTAGGAGCCCTACGGTGTCATTTGCAGAAGGGCTGAGTGCTCATCCCTGCCATGGAAGTCAATGGGATCTAGCTTGCAAACACGCAAAGTACTGAGTATGAAGCTAGATTGCAGCGTTTGTGCCATCTGCAGCACACCTAATGTCACAGTCTTTCAAGACATGGGTTTTGGCTCAGGATTGCTTTCTGTAGGCTTTACACACATGAAAAGCAATTAGAGGAAGGGCAGAGGCAGCAAAATGTATAGCTAAGTCTTGTGGAGCTGTGAGTTGAGCTTTTAGCCATCCTTGCCAAGCGGGGAAGTGGAAGATGCTCTTGAATCCGTAGCTTGCACATTGCCTGTAACCCTGAGTACTCTAAGAAATCAAAGCATTTCAAATGAGGCACTGCATAAAAGAGGATAACTTTTAAATTTAATTTTCCCACAGCTCAGTCCTATAAAATGGCAGTTATAATACTCCTTTTTGCTGGCAAAGATGCTTGCAAAATTTAAGTCACATTTGTAAAATATATAAATGTTACATTGATGACAGGCATCAGGAGGAAATAAATAATTTTATCTTCAGAGTGGAGCCCAAATGTTGAAGTGAATAGTACCTAGAGGGACAATGAGGAGAAGATAAAATACTGAATGAGTATTCACTAAATGGATTTAGTCCCTTTTCTGTACTGAATAAAGGAGAGCTATTGGAGAAGAGTGAACACGTTACTGCAATCCAACATCTATATAAATAGTTTTTATCAATAGAAATAAATGTGTTTTATCATAACCCAAATGCATACAGATAAGTTAAGGTCACACAGGCAATCTTTCTACTGGCATTTGCTAGCTCGTGTGTGCTTGATTTCACAACCTCAGAAATGTTCATTCACAGCAGTTCCTTGTGAATGGCTTTTATGAAATCTGACAAAATGAAAATACATGGGATGTCTCCAAAGTTCTAATTAATAATTCAAATGAATATCTAGTGTCACTTAAGCTATCTGAAAGAAGATAGACATACTGCATGCAACTGATGACAACATACTTAATCTCTGAAGCAATATGCAAGGGACTATTTATCACTACCTTTTTGATTCATCTGTTCCCCTTGAAATCTGTTTAGTCTAAAAAGCATACTAGAGTGGCTATCATTTATTGTTATTATATCCTAACAAGCAAAACTTCAAAGGTTCAACATACTCTATAAACAGTCATTTGCATAAATTACGGATGTGTTCTACATAGTAAAGAAAATACTGTACATTTGGAATAATGATGTTCCCAGATTTCCAAAATCTACCCTGTACTTTTTTGGGCCAAACTCAGAGATGAGGAGTTGTAATTTAATATTCCCCTGACCCTACTTACACCCACTTGTTGAAGCATCGGGGAGTCCTGGTGGGCGTAACTCACATACTGAAGAGCCAAAATACGTTGTAATAAAATTAACTTAATGCAGGGAGGATGCTCTGTCTTTCTGCTTTTCTTGCTGTGTCCATCTCCTGTGGCCAAGCAGTATACAAGAAATACTGAGTGCCTGTTTGACCCTGATGTCTGCAAGGGAAGAGATCAGGAAAACTAAAAATCTGGATGTGCCATGTGGATCTATACTGATATAACTAGCAAATCTGGGGAGAAGGCACACCTTACTGTAGTGTCATGTCAGTGTCTGATAAAAAACTAAACTGTACATCAGCTTACACTCTCCAGTGTCAGATCATCTTAGGATGACAGCCCTGCACATCATCTTACTTCCAGAAGAGCTTTCACAGACGGACAGGCGTATGCAAAATGTGCCTGGCTATCCCCAAACTGTACACAAAACACATGGCATGTAACAACATCTGTAAGATGCTACTCAGAGTTGATAGAGCCAGCTTCTCCAAGTAGACTGCTGCCTGCAGGCAGATGAAGATAACTGGAGGCAGCAGGTCGCTGGCATTTGGAGAGCCTCAAAACACGGCAAGATCTTCAGCTGCTTCTACCAACATGACCCAAAACATACCCAGTATCATTCTGATATACTCCAAACAACTATCTGACCCCATCAGATCCTGACCAATCAGAAAGCATGTCTGAGGAAGTCAGAATTATCTTAGTATGTTTGTTGAAATAAATCAACACTATAAACAAACAAAATGTTATTACTAATCTACACAAAGCTACTTCCTCTAGCATCCTAATAAAATCTGGCATTATTTGGTTTTAGTTTTTCCATCCTTGACATTAGGCATTCTAGCAGTGGAATTATTCTTCATTAAGTGAAATTTTGGTGCACTAAAGTCAATTTTTCATTGCCTTAACTGCTCAGCAGATGCAAGAGCTACAGTTGTTTTCAGTAATTTTGACAAAATACTGTGCAAAAAAATTGGTTTATAAGTTGCCAGAATAAAATTTCCCAAACTTTCTGACCCAGAAATAGTTACTTTTCACTCAAATTTAAAAAAATAAATCATAATGATGTATTTCATCAAATATAAAAAATAAAAGACAGTTCTCCCTAAGTATTGTCTGTAGGTAATAGTAATAACTGCACTTTTATTTGCATTCTATCCATTTGTTTTTCACTAAATTCAGAGTAATGTGACTATCCGCTCCGTTCTAGAGCCTTGCCATGTCATCCTTTCAGGAAGTCAAGATTTTAGAAGGAAAAAAGTCACAACAATTGATAGAAAAAAGAACTGGTGCATGAGCCTTAGTGTCATCAAAGTCCAAGCCGTATCTACAACAAAAGTCTGTTTCTCTGAGTAGCTTCAGCACGCTGAAAAGATAAGCAGGTGCTTTGCTGCTTTCAGAATCTCCTTCAGGTTCCCAGTTATTCAAAACAGGAAAGGGAAAACAAAAAAAAAAAAAAACAACAAAAAGCCTTACTTGTCACAGGCAAGTCTACATAACTAAATACTTTCAAATTGTGATGCTAATTACACAGATTAAGGAAAGGCTCATCTGTAGATTTAACTAAATTATCAATAAATAACTTCACCATTTGTGGATTTAATAAAATTAACAGTAAATAACTTAGCTGTTTGTTCAGGAGCATTTACAATTTTATTACCCAGATCCAAGGATGATTTCTTTGCTCTGGACACAGATCCAAAAAGGTCATTAAAAGCAATATGAAATTGTTGTGGAGAAAAAAAATATCATTAAAATACGTCATAATATTCAACTTTCGCTTTTAAAATGCATATTTTGTATTGAGCCCAAATGATGCAAACTTCAGACAAATGATCTCCCACATAGAACTCCTTCTTCACACGCAGTTCTCTTCAATGATGTATTCAATTCTTTTTCAGATTTTTGTATTTAATTGTTACCTTTTGTACTGCATGTGGACTCAAGCTGTTAGAAGGCTGTCAGTCAAAGAGAATGCCACATATATCTTTTAACATGCTTCCAACATCTCTAAGACTCATCAAATTGCCAAGTGGCTTCTGGTTGGAGAAGAAAGGAATGATTCTGACAAAACATTGTAAGTTGAGCTCTAGGAAAGAGGCAGGTCAGAGGAATGGACTGTTGTGGTGTCCAAGTGAGCAGGAACTATATACATTATGTTTTTGCATAATTTCAGCAAATTTGCACAATTTGTTCAAACATACAGAGAGATCAAATTTGTATCTTTTGAATCACTTTAAAGATTGAACACATTTTGCAGAGTAGAAGCGAGTGTGAACTAAATTACCTTTCTTGCTGTTCAAGGGGGGATAGTAGCAAGGAAAACAAGAACAAACAATGTGGCTGGTAACTGCTTATGGTCACACTGTGCTCCAGTGCTCACTTGGGTGCCTCATTTCATTATTTGATGAATAAATTTTAGTAGGTCTGTCTAACCAAGTCATATAGAGTGGATGTAATATTTCAGATGGACATTTGGGGACATTTTTGTTGTTTAGTGTACAGGAGACTGAAACAGAGACAGTGGAGAAGAGACCAGAATTCTCCTGTTAAGCCAAACTGCTTTTGATGGAGAGGCTATGTGCTTCATAACATCAACAATTCAATGATATTAACCTCATTAATTACATTTGCTAAAGTACCCTGTATCCATGAACCATCACCAGTGTGGCTTCCCCTTTTGTGCGTTCATTAACCCTAAGACTGATAAATGTGACAGTAGCTTTCGGAAGCAATACCTACTTCTGGTAAACGGAGGTGGGTCAGAGGGAAGAAAGAACTCTGAAATGAAACTTAAAATACTTGAGACTGTTCATCTCCCCACACAGAGACCTTGATGGTGATCATGGCCATCCTGAAGAGCGGGCAGCTGGCTCTCAGCCTTGCCCACTGCTGGATGCAGACAAGGCAGAACGGATGGTTACACGGGACTGCAGACGCGACATCTCGTCACACGTTGCAGCAGATAGGACACATCCATTTGAAACCTGTGTGTATTGCACATTACATGGCCTGTGCCACTTGGAGAGTAAAACGCAGTGATTGCCCATAGTGACATTTCTACCCACCTATGTGTGTTCTTGTGAAGGCATGCCTTTTTTGTTATTAAGTAGGCATGTAAGCTTTCTTATATAGTTATTAAACGTGGGTTTGTGTTATATACACCTAGCGCTTATACAGTGCTAACAAATTCTGCAATATTTGATGTCTTCAAGGTTAAAATCTTCTTATCTGTAGTATGTTTCAAAACATAACAACATTCAAAATGAAACTCAAATTATGGCAAGCTCAAGTAACGACAAATAATGTTATGTATTCTGAAATATTGGCTAAACACAGTCCTGAAAAAAGTGAAAAACATGTTTCCATGCCTTTCATTATGATAAAGGAATTCGAGAATAAGTTTTAAGATTGCCAAAAAAAATCTTTTTTTTTTTTGTATATTTGCAATTCCATTTTCATTTGACATAAATACATTATCTGCGTATTTTCAAATGTAGTGTACAGAGTTGAAATCAGACATTGAACTCAAATAAAAACATGACTTCTATGAAGTGTCTCTCACCAGAGAGAAATACCTCTCACTTCACAGCCACACCTTATTCATGTCACTGCCTTTTGGCAGTATGAACATTTGTGAACAACTTTTCAAGGATAAAGTGAAGGAAGAATAAAACACCATCAAAAATCTTTGATGAACACCTGGAGAGCTCACTGCAAATCGTGGCCACTGCCATTGAACCAGGCTGATGTGTTAGTTCCAAAAAACAAGGTCACATATCCTTTTTGTTGCCCTCATTTTTTCTTTTAATAATAATAATAATAATAACAATAATAAAACACATAAAAAAGCTATATTACTTATAAACATTAACTATATTATATGTTTTAAATGTGGCCCAAGACAATTCCTCTTCACTCCACGCAGCCCAGGCAAACCAAGAGATTGGGCACCTATGGAGTAGAGGAAAGATTTAACACACAAACAACAGTGAGATGTGTCAAAGAAACCATGAAAACAACAGAATAGTTCTCAAGCTTTCTGAATTTCTTTACAAACACATATTTTCAAAATTGTATTAGTAGAAGATCATCAGTTATTTAAATATGTAAAGGATATATAAGAAATCTGATGTGGAATACAAGCTATGTGACTAAAAGAGAACACAGAGGCATCTTTTAGAAATACGAAGTCACTCACTATCTCCACAACTTACTAAATGTTTTTAAAATCACAAGAAATGAGGTAGATTTGGGGCCTAATTATTAATCATACTTTTTTATGGATTCTAAATATTCATCATTTTTCTTTCAACAAGTAAGGAATACGCTTCCCCCTGATACAGGAATTCACAGTAAGTCACAGACCACAGGTCTCTTCACTGTTTGGTTGCTATCCATCACTTCACTATGGTTACTCTCTGAAGAGCTGAAAGAGTTATCAGCAACTGCTTCTGGTGAATTTTCTAAATTCTTACTCACTCCTGCTCCTTGTGCATTTTATGATATCATAGATTTTGGTAATTCTTTCTTTGCATTCCTTCAGCACTGTGGTCTCAAATAATTTTCCTTTAGAGAAGTGCGGTTTCATTACCGTTCTTTATTCAGTGCATGATAATGAAAAATTTCTTCTTGGAAACATATCCATGGGCTTTGGATCAGAGTTGGGATAGGCTTTTAGTTTGGGAAGCTGAGCAATATCGATTCTTCAAGAAAACTCTAAGTTGACTTAGGATCCAAAATGAATGGTAGAACTGACCAAGAATTAATCAGTCCTACCAATATTGTGAGTGCTGTTGGTTTAATCCAACACTCTACTGCAGGGCTTCCTTAATTACCTGATGACTGCACTCAGATGTAGTAGTTTTATTCGTGACTTGCACCAAAAACAGATATTCCAGTCAACTACCAGAGTGTCAGTGAAAAGCTGAGTCATGTCTCTTTGATACCTGAGCCCTGCTTTAAAGTAGCAAATGGCTCCTGCAGCTGGTGTGCAGGCATCTCTGGAGGTATCAAGCTGGAAGAGAATGAGTACTGCAAAACTTGCTCAAGAGGTTGCTAAGCCAATCAAAAAGAAACAAATTCAGATTTCTAAATCCTGGCTTTAATTTTTGTTCTGCACTGGTTTTGATTTGATGAATTTGATGAATTTACTCCCCCATTCCTTGCTCAGGAAAGACCCTACCCAATAGGTTTATAGTGCTTTTTGACCTTGTGTTAAACCTATGCTGTGATATCACACTACAACTCTGCAGGGACGCTGTGATCCCATCAGAGTCACCAAATGGCTGAGAAGGTTGTATAGCACCATCCCTTCTTTCAGCATTGCCCCATGCAGCAGGCTGGAATACCTCCAGCTGTACCACAGAGGCCAAATCACCCACGTCTCCTTTCTGCAGTGGGAAAGCCTCTCAGGCGCCTGCACTGCTTTGCTTATCCCCAGAATGAAGCGGTGTACGGTGCACGAGCTCTGCTTCATCAGCACTGATGTTACTGGTTGGAGTAGGATCACAAACCTGTATTGCCGCCTTCGATTGCCTAAGTAAGGGCAGGTTTGCAGCAAATCCCTGTGCGCCTTTCAAGAAAATAGGAGTCTGGAAATGCTGCATTATTCCTGGCAACATCCAGAACGAGAGAAATAGAAGACAACCAGCCTGTACATCCCTAATCCCACAAGTATTTACACACATTCTTCAGGCCACGCACTGAGCGGGATCCCTTGGAATCCAGCAGGACTGTTTGGGGCTGAGCGCCGCACGTCCCAGCTGATGGGTTCGCATCCGCGGTTTGGGATTTCTCACTTGGGTACCAACGAGGCGTTCGGACAGTCAGGAGGCCAAAACTCCGTGTGCCTGCAACACGCGCAGGGAGGTCAAGAAGGGACACCGCATCCCATCCGGGATGCCCTCTCATCACCGACGGGTGACGGGCGAACCCCATCCCGTCCCACCGCCATCCCAGCCTCAGGCGGGGCCCCGAGCCCGCCCTCACGGCCCGGCCCCGGCCGCGGCCCCTTCCCCGGGGCGGAGGGAGGGAGGCGGGGCCGGGCCGCTGCTCGGCGGGGCCGGGCCGGGCCGCTCGGGGCTGGCGGCTAGAGGAGCCGCGGCGGAGGGCAGCGGCAGCGGCAGGGGCAGCGGCAGCGGGCAGGGCGCGGCCGGCCCCCGGCATGGCCCGGCAGTAGGCAGCCAGCCCCCGCCGCGCCCCGTGCGTCCTATGCGAGCCGCCCCGGCGCCAAGATGAAAGGTAGGGACGGCAGCGGGGCGAGCGCACACGTGCGGCGGGCACCGGCGGCGGGCAGGGCAGCGCGGGGGAGCGCGGGGCGGGCGGGGCGCATCTCCGGCTCCGCGCGGGGCAGCGCGGCAGCGCCGGAGCGGATCCTGCCGTCCCCCTGCGCCGTCCCGCTCTCGGCACCCGCTCTGCGTTCCCCCCATCCCCGTCTCCGCTGTCCCGCGGACGAGACTCGGAGTTCTCCCCCAGCGGCTTGTTTATTCCCTGCCAGCGCTGTGCGATGTTTCGCGGTGTTGCTTCTAAACATCTGGCAGTGATTAGGTGCCAGCGGAGGCTTAGCTGGCTTGTGAAATGTATCTGGCATATTGCTCCTCAACATCCACCGACTGGAAAATATTTGGGCTTTGCTTTGCATCTGCTAGAGCTGAAACTTTGTTTCTTTTTCTCTCGTTTTTCTCTCTCCCTCTCTTGTTGGGTGAAAGTCTCCTCTTCTGCCGGCTGACCCCGTCCCATAAAGCTGGGGCTGAGATAACGCTCTTTCAAAGTCAAATAAGCAGATTGCCGAATCGGTGTAAGATACGTGTGGGGCTGCAAGAAAGCTTGTGTAGGAAATCGGCAGCCTTGCAGTGAGAGGCAGAGCCTAGGCACACCGGAGAGCAGTCGCAATGGGAACATCAAAGGAAAGTGTAGGAAGAATTGGGAGTTTGCAAGAGTTGGGTCTGTTTCAGAGACAAAAGTACACTTGAAGGGTGGAAGGGAAAAAGCACACATGAAAATTGCTTTTGGGCAGCAGTGTGGCTGTGCTTGGATTGTAGGGGCTGGTGCCAGATGCCAGATGCCGGTAAACACTGCGACACTGACATGGAGTTTCCAGGGCCGGGAACACTGAGTGGTGCGATACTGACTTGAAGAAAGGCTTTGGGGGATTCTGGTTCTGGTTCCAGTACTGGAGGGGGCCTACAGGAAAGCTGGGGAGGGACTTTTTATAGGGGCGTGTAGCAACAGGATGAGGGGAAATGGTTTTAAACTGTAATAGGAAGATTTAGAGTAGATATTAGGAAGAAATTATTTACTGTGAAGGTGATGAGACACTGGAACATGTTGCCCAGAGGCTGTGGATGCCCCCTCCCTGGAAGCATTCAAGGCCAGGCTGGATGGAGCTGTGAGCAACCTGGTCTAGAGGGAGGTGTCCCTGCCTATAGCAGGGGATTGGAACTAGATGATCTTAAAGGTTCCTTCCAGCCCAAACCATTCTGTCAAAAGAAAAAAAGAAAAAAAAGAAAAAAAAAAAGGCTTCTATTCTATTCTATGGCTCCACAAGCCTACCCACACTATTTGAGTTACTGCTGGCGTTGTGACATAATCTCCCCACAGGGCCCTGCAATGTATTTAAAATAATATATTTATAGTGTATTTGTAGGTTATTCATGCCAAAAGCTTTGTCATTGGCTTGTCACTACGGGTGTAAGTGTCATGGCAGGAACAAACCAAAGCAATGGGAGCCCAGTAATGTCAAGCCATGGGTGTTACCACTGTAGCCTTGCTTTGGGACTGGTGCAGGGCTGTTGTGTGGGGCAGGCAGGATGCCGAGGGCAGAGCACAGCAGTAACACATTGGGGCAGCCATGCGCTGTGCTGCACGGCACCTGGAACGAGGCACTGAGCCCACTGAAGCCAGCAGGTGCTTTGCTGTAGCAATAGGTGGGTACAAGACATGAGGGGAGCTGGAACTAGGTGATCGTTGAGGTCCCTTCTGACCCAAGCCATTCTATGGGTCTATGATTATATTTCTGCCTCCTTCCACTCTGCCTGCAGTGCTGTGTTTTGCTGAGTGGAGAAGTGGCACTTGGATAGCCATGTTCTCACAGCCTGGCAGGGGGGATGCTCTGTTCTGCTTGCCAATCCCTGCCATCACCTTCCCCAAAAGCGATCACAGCCATCTCATTTCTACCTCCCCTAGAAATCAGTTCTAAAACATGCAAAGAACTGTTAAGTGACAGTGCTAATAACCGGAGAAGCCTTCCAACCTATCATCAAGTGCCATTGCCTGTGTCATGGAAGCTGCAGAGCCAAAGCAAACTTTGACTCCATGTCTTCTTTTCCTGGTGCTTATTTGTTTTTTCATAATTTCTCGTTAAACTTGATGGGGGTGATAAGTGGAGGAGTTGGTGCAGTGACACCAATAGCAAAACGATCTGTTGATTGCAGCTGTCTCTGCATCTACCCTCTCTGGAGGACGGAAGAATATCTACATAATTACATCACTGAGTATCTGTACGGAATAAATTATATTTTCCACTGCTGGTGTTTGTAACATGCTGTGCTTTAAATCAGTAAAATAAATGGAAGTTTACATTTGATGTGCTTGCAGTTGGATTTGCAGCAAACTACACTGAGCTCACAAACTTTGCAATACTTTTAAGTAATAATTCATGTAATTTTTAAAGGGACTCAGCTGGTTCACAGTTACATATATTTGTATCAAATGATAAGTTTTCTTCTAAATTTTAGTTATGTACTGAGGAATGAGACATTGTTTGTTGCCTGGGAAACAACTGGAAACAGCTTCCCACAGTCAACACCACATGGTCAAAAACATCGACCTAAGTGAAGAAAGAGGAACATGTTGTTAAAACTTTTCTATATCGGTGATACCTTTTGTAGTGATCATTTGAAACCATATCTGTAACTGGTTCTGTCGTGGCTGCTGTGGTTTTGCCATTCGCAACATGGCTTTTATTTGGACAGTGATCGATCACTGCTGCCCCAGATCAGGCACTGCCACAGCCCAGGTGGTTCTGTGGGATGGTGGCTCTGGCACAGCAGAGGATCTCTGTATCCTTCCGTGGCTCCTTCTCTGATCACTTCCTCCCACCCTGCTGGCTGCACTGCTTGGAGAGCGGTGCTCATGGTGGACGAAAAGTCGGCTGTGCTGTAACAGGAGGGAGCATCTGGAAGAATGCCCTATGCTGTGCAGTGCCTCTCATATAATAACAATAACAACAACAACAATCTCCTCTGCATTCTAACTTAGAGCCCAGATGCAATCTGCAGGTGAAACTTCCACCTTCAAAACTGGAATGTGCATGCACCATTCAGTTGCTCTTTCATGAAAAGCCTTGAAATAAATGGTCTGTTTATATGGTGTCCACCTCCTTGGCATATTTTGTCTTTCCCTTGAACCATTTTGATGCCACTGCTGTGTCTGTAGAATAAAGTGATGTCGCTAGTGGTGGAGAAGCGTGTCTCCCTCCCTCTGTAATCTTCCTGTGCACAAAATCTGATGAGTGGTTGTCTGCAAAAAGGCCTTCCCAGGATAGAAACAGCAAACTGCACGTTTCAAACAACCCAGCCCAAAGTGTTTTGCAGGAGCCAGACAGCATCTGAAAACCAAGGATGAGGAGCGGGGCGATCCAATAACCTTCACTCAGTGCAGTTATAGCACAGCTCATATGAATATAGTGACATAAACATGAAACATATGCAAAGCTCGGAGTGGTGTGTGTTGGACATGTCACAGGACCCTACTGCAGAAGTTCAAAGGCACGAGCAGCTACAATAAATGTGTGATAAAATGCAGAGCAAATCCCAGGCAGTGCTACTCCACAGCCGGTGTAACCCGGACTGGCTGGTAGCAATGGGGGATTTTAAACATATGTATGAGAGAGATGATCATGCATGCGTGTGTCAAATGATATTCTCCTTAATGCCAAAGAGGAAAGAAAGCAGAATTTTAGGAGCTGTGAAAATAAGAGGGAAATCTGTTTTTGCACAGATAGAGCTATTGCTCTGCAGGTGGCTATTGAGCAGAAATAGCTAGTAAGCTATTGAATGCAGGGTTATTTTTGATAAGAAGTCGTGACTGTGCATCTTGACTTTGAATATTCTAACTTTCCTGGCTACACAGGACCAAGAAGAATGAATTGAGCTGTGTGAGGAAGGCTCTTCCTTCTGCTGCTTTGGAGAACAGGAAATTCTGGACGAGTTTTGCTACAGCTGAGAGCTGAACAGAGCTCTTTTTTGTCACGATCACTTAATGCTTCGTTGAAATCCGTGCTCAAAGGCCATTGTACTCACAGGTCCAAACACCTCTGCTTGCTTGGTTGGCAGGGAGGGGGGGAAACATGGTCCTGCACAGGGGTACAGCTGGTACGAGCTGGCAGAGCTAAGCCAGAATCAAAGAAAGAGTGCAAAAAATGTCAAGGATGAAGGCAAATCAGCACTGTGAAGGATGTGTGCCTAGTTATCTCCAACTGCACAAAACACTTCTTATCCTGAGGTTCTCTTGTGTCAAAACAAAGATATCCCCAGTGGAAAGCAAAATAAAGACACCTTTTAGCAGGCACTGAAGGTGAACATGATCCTCCTAACAGTGTGAGTGTGGTCTGTGCAAGCAAGGGATTGAAAGTGAATTGTATTTGGAGTCTGACTGCTCCCACCTGAAGTTACAATCCCTTTTAGTGCATAAATTTGAGGTGAAGACTGGGACGTCGCTAGGAAACAAAGTGGATGACTTATGGGAGGCAGTATAGGAGTGTGGCATTCAGGAATGCTGCTGTTTAATGCTGTTGTTAATTGCCTCCTCTAACATGGAGACAGAGAGGCAAGATTTTTCAGCGCACTAATGAGAACAAATCTGTTTGCCCTTAAATCATTATACTGAAATATGATATGATTTAATAAACCTTTAACTTCTAAGGTCGACCCTCTGCACTGTGCAGCTGGTGCTGGCCCCAGTGCTGCAGCCTTGCTCTGAGGCACTCAGAGACTGTGCAGGTTTTGGTCAAGAAACACCACTGTCTGCTCTCATAATTTCATCCCTAAAAACAAAACTGGAGCTTTTTAATCTTCCGTCTCTTTTTGTGCATTCTCTCCAATTTTGGGCTAGAGGAATTGGACTGTAGACCAGGACCATAGCACTGAAAACCCATTTGTCACAACCGTTGGTTTTTTTTTATATTTTATGTATGTATTAACTTACGAGAGACACAGTCCTACTTTTGGATAAGTCTCAAGAGAGAATCGATCACCTGGGACTTTGCCTCTTGCTTTCTTGTGATACTGAATGCAGACCACTTCCTAGTTGTGAAGGTCAGGAATAGGGAGAAGCCTTAGGTTCTGCCTGGATCTAGGCTAATGCCAAAGGATGCTGAGGGATGCGAGGAGGTGGTCTTTCTACTAGAGCTCATAGTGATGAGGCAAAGGACTGGGTGGAAAAGCTGCACTCAGAGCCAGCCACAGCGACCTGCTGGCTTGGGACTGTATCAGGAGGGACGGGTTTTCATCATGGGTTGTGTTCTTACGAGGGAGGATTTGTCAAAACAGAAGCAAAGAGAAAGACCTGCATATGAAAAAGATCTGTACAGAAAAAATGAGTGGAGAAAGTCAGGGGAAGGAAAGTGAAATGAAACATCTGTGAAGAAAGAGGGGTCAAGCAGCGCAAACAGGAGACTGTCCAGAGTAACAGCCATGAAAATCAGTGGAAACCAATTAGACTGATGAAGTCATCAACATCTGAAGGCTGCAGCTGCTCAGTGTGCTTCTGCTGGCTCAGTTTCATCAGTAGGTCAGCACTTTGAAAGTAGACCCTCTTAATAGTGACCAGAAACACATATAAATCTGATCACTCCTCAGAAAGCTTTTGTAATCTGAGATGAGAAAGATATTGGTGCTCACTGTTCTCTTCTGTCTGAACAGTTGTTAATATTACAGAAACCTCACAAGTGGACAAGTTTTTGTCTTTTGGAGAGAGGGCTGATGTGGAGAGGGCAGCCTTGGGACACCGCGAATGGTTCCTCCCAGAGGCACCATCTGCGTCAATGCTGATTTATGGGTTCACAAGAGGATTACCATAATTTTTTACTAATAGGCACAGTGTCTTTACAAATGATTAAAAAATAATTATAAAATGTATTCTTGGTAATATTATGACAACTGTTTCAAAAGCAGTGCCTCCTATCTTATGATGTTGTCCCACAATGTCAGAGGCGGATGTTGGTGGTGTTGCAGTAGGGTTTGAACCTTCCTACCAATATCTCATTATGTGTTGTTGCCATGAGACAGATGGCAGCAGAGGGGCAGTCTGACAGAATGGCGTCCGACATGGAAGTGCAAATGAGGAAAAGGTGTGTCACTGAGATCCCCCATGCAGAAAAATGGCACCTATTGACATTCATTGACACTTGCTGAACACCCATGGAGTCCAACCAGTGTAGGCAAGCACAGTGAGTGGTGGGTGGTGCATTTCAGCAGCTGTGAAACAGTAGATCACCACTGCTGGTACATATTTTTACAAGCACAGCATGCAGGCTCTTCTAGTTGGCAAAAATGTAGAACCAGTAGTGGTGATTGTTAAAAAATAATGTTCTGTAGGAGAGAATTTGCTCTATTGAATAGTATTATTGTGCTCTTTGTATCTGTTGTTTTTTTATTCATGGAAAAGAAATAGGAGGCATTACTTTCACGTCAAGTGGCATATAATGAATTTCACAGAGTCGCACTGAGATACAACCATATAGGTCCCATTAAACTGGTGAGAAATGCAGGGCTTTAACAATTAAAGATCCTGGAGAATGCATATTATGTGGAGATTTATTTTAAAGGAAACTCTTATACTGGATGTCATTGTTGCTGTAAATTACTGCTATAGTCCCAAGTTCCCAGTGTGGTACTTAGGGGTAAATTCTAATGTGCTGTAAATCCAGTATCCAGGGGGCTATAAATTAGTACCTAAAATCTGAGGTGAAACTTGGTACGACAATTTTCAGCCCAGATGCCTCCTTCTCTCCTGAACTATATTTCCACAGAGTTTGAAATTTTGCTCAGAACATTTATGCTTTTCCTTAATTGAAGACTTTAAACAAAGATTACTTTTTAAACCCATGTTTCCCACGTGGACAATTACTAGGAATAATTGGAAGCTATGTGTCTGTAGCCAGCATATGACCCAGCGTCTTTATGGTTCTGAGGTCTACTTTGCTTCATTACCTCATTATACTGAAATGACCAAGTAGGGTGTACTGTTGAAAGATGATAGCTGGAGATATGCATTAGTAGCTTTCTGATACACTTCCCAGTGTTTAATCAGTGTCAGCAATGACACTGATTAAAGCAAAGAGATAAAATGGAAACAATTGCCCTAAAACCACACTGCACCAAAGACTTCTCAGATCTGGTGCTATTTCAGAGAAGGGACCAAGTGGTGCAGTGGCTATAGGTCCTGTGTAGTCTGAGGGCAGATTTAGCATCCTTGTCAGCACTAGCCAACCTCTCTCTTATTTGACCTAAGTACAGACTCCAAAGTGGCCCGTGATTAATTTATTTAAGATTTACAAACAAGAACCAGAAATTACACGGTTCTTCTCAACATATTTTTGCTTTGCCTCTAGCAAATTAATCAAATGAGAACCCAATTTGTTTTAGATTAAATGAATTCCCTCTGTTCACTGTGATAATCCCCAGTTGAACCACCTTCCTCTCCCTTGAAGCACTGTACTTTAACTTATTTGACTGTACAACTGTATTTATTAGAAGTGTTGCAGTAATAGTTTATAACTGGAAGGCAAGCAGCTTTTGGCATTTCTACTCAGCGGGGTGGTTTTATTCCCAAAATATCTCCAAGCCTTGGTTTTGGATCAGAGCTTTTGCTTTGTGCTAACTACTTAATATATTTGATGTACTCCTGCTAAGCTACAGATAGTCACTTATTTTCAGCAGTTTGCTGTGAGCTCTGAGTGCTGATCTGTTGCTGGCCTCCAAGGGGACTCTTGTAAACCTGATACAACAGGTCTCCAGCAGTCCTTCTCCTGTGCAGTTAAATACAGTTGGTTGTTCACGTGTTTTGCCCAGAGTTCACTTTTATTAACAGACCCTCAATCTGCCAGAGCTCAGCAGAAGTCAGTGGAACAAGAAATGGCTTTTTTACCAGCTCTTCTCTTTTCTTTGTCTTTCTTATTCTAGATTACCTCTTTCAGCTGAGGGCTCTATAGAGCAGTCTGTAACTAAGATATGGGTATCTTTTCAGCAATAAGGAGTAAATCCTTCCACTTAAAATGTGAAAATGGATTCTGCTTTGTTATCTGCTTCAAGGAGGAGTACATTCTTCTTATTTTGCACCTAAGAAAATATTCCTTGCCTACATATAAGTATACACCTTATGCATATATATGCATATATATATGCAGCAGAAATAATGCATTAATTCCAGTTGTCTTTGAAACCAAGGGCTGAATTTAAACTGTAGTAAAATATTTCAAACTTAGGGCTTTCACAACATCAAACAAAGCTGTGCTATAGAGTTTGCAGCCACATTCAACTGTATGGACAGCACTGATGTAAAATATCTTTTTTTCTTAGTGTTAGCCACAGATGCTCAAAACTCATGTATTTCTTCCACTCTGATTTTTGATACTGTCTTTAAAACCATAAGGCGTAAAAACATCGTGGAGGTTTTCTTACTATTTACTTTCCTAATTGGTGTGTATTTTTTTAACCTTTGTAATTCATCAAAGACTACGTTTTCTCTGAGAAACCTACACATTTGCTTTTCAATGAAAAATTGGGATCTCCTGTATTTCCCCAATTCAAAGATATCACAGAGCTATGAGATTTTTGTACACCTTGTATGAATCAGGAAGGTTTTCAGCACTGGAACTTGTGGCAGAGAACTGAGTGTTTGCCAGCTCGTCAGCACAGTGCTGTGAGGAGTAAGCTGGGGCAAATGGCTATGCCTCAGGACTTACATTTATGGGCTTGTTTCCCAGCTTTATTTTTAATATTTCAAACGCAGGTTTCTCATGAAGAACCACTAAAACTTTCAACACCTCATAGTCTCTTTTTTTCCAAGGGATGCAGCGCTGCTCATTTCTGAAAATTTAGTCTGATCTCATTTTATTCAGATCCGCCTCCCATCTTTATTTCCCTTAAGCTTGTTACACTGCAGTTAATACTATTCAAGATTATTTCTATTGCATTCGAAATATGTAAACATTGCATTTGCAATATAAAATTTGGGCAAAGGTCATAATGGTGGTTGTGACTGAAAAACCTCTGAGCTTAGACTGTTAAATAATTCTAACAGACTTCCCCTGAACTACTTTGTTGCCTGCTGCTAGACCAGCCCCTGGGATTAAAATAGATCTTATCTGATGTTTAGATTTTAGAAACAGGAGGCCAGCCCATTTGCTGACAAAACTGGCCTAGCCCATCCCCACTTCATTTCAAATGCCACTACTGCTCTTCAAAATGAGATTTGGAAAAAAATTATCCCTAGCAACCATGTAACGTTGAAAATATTAAGAAGTATATGTGTATATATATACACACACATCCTTGTATATATACATATATACGAGTCCAGAGAAACAGCAGGATGACAAATGTCTTGCTAGAAGTCAACGCAGTTGGCCTACATGTGAAAAACCAAATGGCTTATTTCTCCCTTCAGTCACTGATGAGAATAGAGGAAGGCCTTTGGCCTGGTCTAGTATTAAATGTGGAGGTTGGTGGCCCTGCCTGTGGTGGGGGGTTGGAGATTCATGATCCTTGAGGTCCCTTCCAACCCTTCTGTGATTCTGTGAAATGCCTTTCAGAGGTGGAGGGCTCTCCACTGCTGGCAGCAGCAGTGAAGGGATGTGAGGGCCTGAGACAGTGGGAAGGCACAGCCCTTGGCATAAGTGGGGCCCTGGGGTGGAGGTACATGGACGTTGGAGATGTGGTGCAGGATTAGGCCACAGGACTTCAGCACGGCCTGGCTGCACAAGGCAGATATGGATCAGCAAGGCAGGTTACGCTCCCAAGAAACAGGAGGCGATTGTGTTAGCAAGAGAAGGCAGGAAGCTGAGGGCTCTGGCACTGATAACTTTTCTGTGCAGCTTTTATCTTTTGTGCAAGAGGGGAAGGCTTTTCCAGATTAATTTACTGCTGGGATGAGAGGCTTGGCAGTTGATTCCTTGTGGTCATTTGGTTTATTAGAATTTGTTGTGTTTTGTCAGGTGACATTGTCTTCAGATAACATCTGGTACAATGGTGAGGTGTTCTTTCTTAGAGGGTAGTTGCTGCCTTCAAAATCAGGATGTGTCTGAGGAGTGCCCACTGGTTCTTGCATTTCTTAAATGCACAGCTGAAACGAGGGTAAAGATAGACAGGAGCACCTCTGGCAGTAAGCAAAATGAGTAATATCTGGTGAAGAGTATGAGTTTTGAGTGTTTTGTTTTAGACTTTGCTGACCCTGGATGAGGGCCATATGTTTCCTTCACTTTTGAGTCCATCCTCCAACAGCCATGCTGTGTCCCATGTCAGCTGCAGCACCAGCCCAGTCTCACGATGCCAGCAGCTTGTTCATGCACAATAAGGCTGTGGACACCTGTATGGGGCTGCTGAATCACGGCCTGAACCTCTGATTGATCACCTGAGGCGAGCAATGAGTCAGCCACGGGAGCACAGGTGAAGGCAAATCACCTGTGCTGTAGGAAGGGGTGGAGCCTGGCTCCACCTCTCCTAGACCCATTTAAGAGCTGACTGCCAGTGGGGAAGGATTTCTCTGGAGATCCGATCCATTAGACTTCATCTAGCGAGCCCAGGTCAGGGTGAGTGACTTTCTCTCATTACTCCAATATAAATTATATTATATATATATATATTATACAACACCAAAGAGCTACACAAGCCCAGACTCACTCCCATCATGCATACTTATCTGTTTGGAACCTGCTTTTTCACTGCAGCTCATTAAATGTTCCATTCTGGTGAATTCCTTGGTTGGCCTCTGTGCTTCTGTTTCTTTCCATCCTTGTGTTGACATAGGATCTTGATGAGGCATTCGCAAGTGAGGTGTCTTTCTTGGCACCCAATGCAGCAAGTGTAGTGTGAAGGCTCAGCAAGATGAAGCTCCACAGGATACAGCAGCTGTGTTCAATGTGATGCAGATTTGTCTTGCCTCTACTACTACTGCAGTGCAAATAAAAGCTCAAGAGCAGGCATATTTTGGTAGGGGCTGCTGTCAGATGCTGGTGTTTTCTATATGGTAGGCTTGCAGCTCTTGGGAAATGATGCTCTAGGTGCTGATTTAAAAGAGCCCTGGAGTCTTCCCCAGTGCATGAAATGGCATGTGCAGAAGAGGAAATGGATCTCCTCTGTTTCCTTCTAGAAATCAGGAAGCAGGAGTTGGGCAGTGGGGCTGTACTGCTCTTCCTGGGAGCCAGTCTGGGTAAAGCCTGGTTCCGGCAGCAGGCACAGCTCTCGCCTTGTCCTGTCTCAGCAGAAGGAAGGGTGGGCTGGTAGCAAGAGACTGGGGAAAAAAAAAAGTAGTGAGTGCATTTTTTTCTGCTGATGCCAGCCTTTTCCTTTGAGTAATTGCTGCTGGAAGGAAGTAGAAAGAAATTAAGCTTCTGACAAAATAAATATGTGATTAATAGCATTTTGCTGCTTGCCGACTGAAGATGAGAACGAAAGAGCTGAAATATTTTTTTGTCATTTGTTTGTATTTGTCAGTTCTCTGTCCCACTGTTTATAGATCTTCGGGTAAAGCTAAAGCACCTGTAACAAGTTCTTCCTGTATTTTTCCAGTGGTGGTAGTAACCTGGTGCTCTGTCTTTCTTTCTGTCTCCAGACGATTTTGCAGAAGAGGAGGAGGTGCAGTCCTTTGGCTACAAGAGGTTTGGTAAGTGGCAGCAGGTCTTTCACCGCTCTGTTCTGCAGCGCTTAGCTTAAGAGAAGCAGCTGCTATTAAAGCCTCCTTTACTGGCCTGGCAGCATTAAAACATGTAGGAACAGTCCCATCAACGTATTCAGTCTAATGTCTGGCCAGCAGCAGGTGTGATGAGAAGTTATCAGCTTTATTACTGGATCCTTGCATGAAGCAGTGTTATGAAAACCAAGCTCACACTTCATGGGTGTGCCAGATGTGCATGTACAGAAAAGTACATGCCCCTGAAACTTTTGCTGCCCCTGCTGTGCTCTTCGTAGACCTTAAATTATGCACAATATGGTCAGTTGTGGTCATATGGGACCTCCTTCATGCTTTGCAATGTCAGAACGGCTGAGCCAGGAACAATTCTGTGAGTTTATCTCTTAAAAAAAAAAAAAAAAAAAAAGGAGCAAAAGCTTATGGGATGATTGTGTTCTGAAGCAGTCCTGGTGATCAAAATCCCTTACCACAGCTTTATCTTCTCCTGATTTGGGATGTGGTGATAGCTTCAAAACATGGTTAAACTCTCCTGCACAGTGTTTGAGACTTGAGCGTGTTCTTGTGCTTGTGTATATATAGGGAAGCTCTTCTATTTTCTCTTGAATGAACCCAAAGGTTTTAATTAATACATTGCAATGTAACCTTTTATAAACCACACCTTAAGCTAAGAATTCCAAAGAGATAAAATCTTAAAATGATATTGGTCACTCTCTCATCTTTTTTTGATGGTGGTTCATTGAAAATGGTGTTGTCATGTGAAGGAAGTAGTGCTGTGCATCTCTGAATGGAGTCAGCAGCCCTCAAGGCTGGAACAAGAGTCATTTTCAACAAGGAAAAGCAGGCTGAATTGGAAAAAAAAAAAAAAAAAAAAAAAAGAAAAAAGAAAAATGTCAATAATTCACCCCAAAAGAAACAAGAGGAGGCACGCTTGTGGCAGTAGGCGTACACCAAGGCTGAGAGTTAGGATCACATTCGCATGACCTCTTCCATCCCCTGAACTGCTGCACTGCTCCCTGCTGTTGAGCTTTATTTTGGGTAGGTCAGCCAACCACAGAGCCAGCATCTGTGGCTTAGAAAGTCCTGCCATAAGGCTGCACATAGTTTTTTTTTTTCTGCTTTTTGTTTTTTTTCCTCTGGACTGGGCCCTGGAATAGCAAAAAGAAACCAAAACAACAACAACAAAACTCTCAAGAACTGGGAAGAAATTTTAACTGTATGTTTCTGCATGTTTCCAAGAGTGCTTGTACTTGCGTTGTGTTTGTCAGGGTGAAGGAGAAGAGAAGGTAAGCAGAGTGGCAGGGGCAGGAAAAGGATGTCAACAGTTGTGGAGGTTCCCGGAGGGCACAACCAACCTACAGAGCTGTTTTCCCTTCTTCAGAAAGACTGCCTTAATGTGTTCCCAGTTCTACAGTGATCGCAGCGTCTCCAGGCAGCCTCTGAGCAACGTTGCAATCTTTAGAAGCGTTGGCTGCTCCATTCAGGAAGGTGATGTGCATCTTTTAAAAACCTAGATCCACTGACCGGTCAGATTGGTATTCCAGTGAAGCACTAGAGGTGCAAAAATACAGCCAAGTAGTTCAGGACCCATAGGAAATGTTATGCTTGTTGTCCCAACTTGTGTTCCTTCTTGGCCTTGCGTCCTCTCTAATAGTAGCAGGTTAAATTGTGAGCATTTGGATAATGAAATATACTATTAAGGATATAAAGATAAAGCAGAAAATCAGCTTACTATTATTATTGGTAGTAAAGACAAAGAATGAAGTATTCCTTTCATGTCACTGTGAGATTTTTACATATGGCAATAAGGGATGTGATTTAGTGATGGGACTCGGTAGGTCAGATTGACAGGCTTGATGAGGTTGGAGGTCTTTTCCCACCTCCCTGATTCTATGATTCTATTGTTCTATGATAGTATGATTGGAGAAGCCCAAGGCAAGAGACAACCTTTGCTATAGAAGCCTTTGATAAAAGTGCATTTTGGAAGGAGGCATATTCTTTCTGAAGGCTGGTGCTGTGGAAATCAGCACTTTTTGCATATAGCTGCTGAAGCAGGCAGTAATAACAGCAGCAGTTGATTGGTTGGTTCAGAAGCCATTCTGTATGAACAGCTGTGTGAATATTTTGTGACCAGAGTAGTTCCTGTGTGCTCTGTTAACATGAGACAGGGTAGAAGGACCATGACTCAGGCGCCCTCGGCTCCATATTTTGGAAAGAGTAAGCCTTGTTTGGAGCAAAATGTGCTCCAAGAGGGAGATGGCTAAACCACAACTGCTTCATAAAGAACAGGTTTTGCAATGAATCACTGCTGGCAGCTGGGAACACATGTTGGTCAGCACTTGGCTCACAATCCTTGACCTCAACTGCTTTCCTAGAGTTCAGCTGGGGAGTTTATTATTAGCTGTCTTGTTGCTGGACCCTGTCATTTACTTCAAGAAAGCAAGAGATGTGCTGAAGGGTGGAAGGCACTATCAGGCAATTCTCATTTTGGGAAAGAAGTATTTGAAAAGAAGATTGAGCAGTCACCATCCTGCCAGATGCACTGCTCCCCATTTTCCTGAACATTTATCTTCCCCCTTCTCAGATACACTAATTTCAGGGAGTGTACTGTGCTACTTTTTAGTCCACCAGACTCTAACTGGTTATATTAATTCAAACACACTGAGCGTATCGCAGTAACATTTAAAAATATTCATCACGGATGCAGACGGCAAAGTCCACACCAGCATGTGTTTACTTTTGAGTGCAGGACAAATTCACCGCAGGGAGTCAGGGAGGCCAAGGAAGATGCTCTTTCCAGCTGCCTGGTGCTGTTTGCTTCTTCTCATTGGGTGCTCCAGATGTGCTGCCAGAAGGGCACTGTCCAGTGTCTCAGGTGCCTGTCGTTCTGGGTTGTGGTGGTGAGAACATAATGAAGGATGTTTCTTATTGCTGTTACTTCATAAGTCACTGCCAGGCTGCTTTCAAGTGATCTGCTCCAGATAACAAGTTGTGCCCATCTGTAATTTTCCTCTACCAGCTTGTCATCAGTGCCCTTTCCTCAGGCAATGCTTTTGGTTTGTGTATCCCCTACTCCCTCTTTGGGAAAGAAGGAATGAGGAGAGGGCAAAACATGCTTTTCAGGATTATAGGGTTCTTGAGATGCTAAATCTCAGGCTTGAGAGCTCAAATCATAGAATCATAAAGCAATAGAATAATTTGAGTTGGAAGGGACCCTTAAAGGCCATCTACTCCAGCTATCCTGCAATTAACAGGGACACCTACAGCTAAATCAGGTGCTCAGAGCCCTGTTCAGCCTGACCTTCAGTGTCTACAGAGATGGAGTATCTACCACGTCTCTGGACAGCCAGTTCCAGTGCCTCATTACATTTAACATGAAATATTTTTTCATTCTATCCAGTCTAAGTCTCCCCTCTTTTAGTTTGAAACCATTTCCCCTTGTCTTACCACAACAGACCCTGCTGAAGAGTCTGTCCCTTTTGTTCTTATAGCTCCCTTTTTAGATACTTTAAAGCCACTGTCAGATCTCTCGGAGCCTTCTCTTCTTGAGGATGAGCAGCCTGGTAGATATTAGGATGAGGTTTTTGACTTTCTTCTCTGGCTCTGGACATCAAAGAAGGCAAAGGAATTAAAGGAAGCTAATGGACTCTTGAGGTAGCAGGTCTGATTTGCTCAACTTGTGGCATTCCAAGGCAATCGATACATAGACAATTGCAAATTCAGATTCTTTTTGTTAATGCTTTAGAACTTTAAACCTGCACTAAAAAAATTAGTGTCCAAATTTCAATGCAAAGTTATTCAGTGAATAGTTTGAAGCTATACCACAACATGAAATAAGTGGGGGGGGAAAAAGGGAGTGGTCTTTGAACTGATGTGAAGCCCAATTTTAATCTTTCAGAAAGCAGGCTTCCAAGAATAGAGTTGAAAGCCCTGCTGACAATTAGAAACCTCACAAGGAGTAAAAAGACAGGGCCAGTACACTGCAGATAAGCAGAAGACTAAACAGTTTGTGTGAGATAAGGACCCTTTCTTTGCTGTTAAGAAACATAGCCAGTGTTGGAGGCTATCAGTTTGTCCTCCATAGTAGGGCCCACCTTGTCCCCTGTCCTCCAGACCATAAGCTGAGATCTTTCACCTCCCATGGTGATGCTAGACACGACTGAGTCATGATGTACATTCCATGCAGCAACAGTAATTTACTTCCTGAGCATCATTCCAGTTCTAAGAATTAATTCTAGGTATTTCTAGACCAGAAATGGACAAATCTTGCGAGACAATAATAAAATCTGCTACACTAGAAAGAGTTGGGAAAAATGCCTCTGGTTTCAAAGTATTCTTGGAAAATATGACAATATTTTGCTGATGAGTTGCTGAGGGGCACTGAACTTGATCCATGTAATAACTGTTTCTCACTTTATATTGTTTTGAATATTTTAGGCAGAGAGAAGCTATATATCAGGTGGTGTCTGTATATACAGGTGTATATTTATATCTTTGGTAGAATACGAGTGGAGAATTTCAGGAGTTTAACAATAAAAGCCTTATGAATAGTTTACAGAGAAAAAAAAATACGAAAACTTTGATATTTTATAGACTTTCAGAAAGAGCTTAATATGATACACTTTCCTGCCTGCAAGTAACAATTTAAATGTGATCATGGTAATCCTTAAAACTTGTGGCTTGGATTTTTGTGATAATTCAGGAATAGTGTTAACTCATTAACACTGCACAGAAAGCCTAACTTCAGCCTTTAGCCCTGGATAAACCCAGGCCATTGTTCACATCCATAATACACACATGGAAAAATGCCTGGCATCAGCTTGATGGTGAGCTACATCCACACAAACCTTAAGCCTCTAAGAAAAATAAATAAGTAAAGATCTAATCTTAAGGAATTTATCAACTTTTCTTTATGGTTTGTAAATGACCAGCAAGGGATTTCAGGTGCCACAAGCCACATAGTTCTCTGGGCATTCTTTCACATGTGTGCCTGTGATATGCAATAGTGTGGCTCAGTAGTAAATCAGGAGTCACTGTTGCTCACAAAGCCAGAGGAAAGTCTGGCACGTTGCTTCCAGGCCAGCAATCTCACTGCATTTATTGGATGGAGATTCCATCTGCATGTGTCTTGGGGTAATTAAACCTACACTGCATGGTAGCATCAGCATGCCTGTTCACTATAGGCCAAGAAATGTCACTTGGAGACACTCTTCCAGTAACAATGGCCAGTGGGGCAAAAGGGGGGCACCCAGGTTAGCCCAGTGTGGACAGCATGTCCTGGGGCTGGGGTCCTGTGGGCACACACTGGGGTCTGCATGTATATGCAGGAGTTCCTTTGTTTTTTTATTCTTTATCAGGTGCATCCAGAGTTCCAGGGCCATTGTCAGGGAGTTGAGCTCTTAATAAAAAAAAAAAATTAAAAGGAACATCTGTGAGGAGCTGGAGTCAAGGTGCCTGCATGCCTCTGGCTTTGTCCTCACTCTGTCAGCAGCTTCTGGATTATCACTGATACCTCCCAGCTGAAAATTTAAAACTGCCAGATCTTTCCATGCTGGTAAAGATGGAAAATAGCTGAGGCACCCTGACTGATCCATCAGCATCAGACAGTAATAGTGCAATCCAAGAAGCTGACAGAGCTGTGTGTTCCATGCCAGCATAGCCCAGAGATGTCAGAGCTGTTGGGGTTGATGGGCTTGGGCTGTCCCTCTCCAACCTCTCCTGCTGTGCCTGCATACATATATGAGGCCTCTTAGCAGTTGAATGGGTGACCAGAGTCATTCCAGCTGTGTGCTGGTCTGCAGGCAATCTATTTTTTTATTGTTATGTGGGTTTTTTTTCAATCTAAGTACAATTAAAATTCTTGACATGTTTCTTTCTACATTGCATCTGCATGCCTGGAAGCATACCTTCTCGATCAATCTCTGTCTTTCAGAGATGTGCTGAAAGGTGGCATGGTCACTGCTATGTGTGAAGTCTGCCCTCTGTTTTTCATTAGGGCTGTAAAATAGGTGTGTGGGCTGACTAGAGTGTTGTATTTACAAATGGAATGAAAAATATTGGTTGTGCTGTAAGCAACACCTGGGGATTTTGTATTTGTTTCCCTGTAAACTAGCTGGACAAATAATGAAGCACTTTGCATCAGGTTGCTGCCAAAACACCTAGGCTGCATGTTGGGTTGTTCTGCATCACAAGCCATTACCTGTGAGAGAGAGAGAGAGAGAGAGAGAGAGAGAGAGAGAGAGATTAATGCATTAGAACAAAACTAAGAATTGTGTTTTCAGCTTGATGCTGTTTCCATTGAAAGAAGCACAGGAAAACTGTGGAAGAAGTGAAAATTTCAGATAAGAAGCCATCCCAAGAAGGAAGAGGAAGATAAAATATTCGGAGATACCGACTAGTGGGCTCTCCTAGTGCTGCTGTTGTAGCATTACTGATGTCCCTGGTGAACCCTTCTTGAGTTTTATCCAAAGCAGAGCTCTGCCTCTGCAGCCAGCAGCTGCCATACGCTGCTTTTTACCGCCTGCTGTAATGCTATAAAGCGGCAAGTGCTCAGGTGCATCTGAATGATCCTTGGCTATTCTCTATCTGCTTCTGCTATCCCACATCAGAAAGTTGCTGTGCTTATTACTGGCAGTGACATTTTAGAAGAGGCACACTGGTGCACAGTGAGGCAGAGGATTCCTTTTCTTTTGGGGGATTTTCCTCAAATCAGACCTGATGGTCTCTGCCCTCTCCCACACTTGACAGCCAGCGTCTTGGAACTGGTGAGGCCACCAAAGTAATGCATCACACACTTGTTCTCAGCCAATTTTATGATGATTTGCAGGGAGAAAATTTTATTTGTGAGGATTGAATTCCTGTGAAATCTAAATTTAGGGTTCAGCGTTTTGCAAGCATTTTGCTTGCTTTTAGGTAGCCAATAAAGACACCCATCCTTCAAACAGTGGTAGCAAGGAGAGACAAATGCTGTGTGAAGACATGGCCATATTGAGCAAGAGCTGCATGTTCCCAGTCACTTTGAGTCACTCCACAGGTCTTCAACTCCAAGTATCCAGACTGCGTGGGGAAAACACATATGCTAAGGGAAAAAAGCCTGTGAGAGCTAAAGGGGATAGTGCAAATAAGGAATCACAAAATATTTTGCCATTCAGAGAGATGTAGACTGGCTCTTGCCCAGGAGAACCTTATGAGGTTCAATAAAGCCAAGTGCAAGGTCTTGCACCTGGGTCGTAGCAACCCCTGCTATCAGTACAAGCTGGGGGATGTTAGGATGGAGCACAGCCCTGCTGAAAAGGATCCGGGGTTAAAGGTGGATGGCAAGCTGGACATGGGCCAGCAATGTGCCCTCACAGAAAGCGAACTGTATCCTGGACTGCATCAAAAGAAACATGACCAGCAGGGCGAGGGAGGTGATCCTGCCACTCTGTTCTGCATTGGTGAGGCCTCACCTCAACTACTGTGTCCAGATATGGAGTCCTCAGTACAGGAGAGACATGGGACTGTTGAAGCACGTCCAGTGGAGGGCCACAAAAATGATGCAAGGGATGGAACACCTCTCTTATGAGGACAGGCTGAGAGTGCTGAGGCTGTTAAGCCTGGAGAACAGAAGGTTCTGAGGATATGTGAGAGCGGCCTTTCAGTATCTGAAGGGGAGCTATAAGAAGGAAGGAGACAGACTTTTTAGCAGGGTCTATTGTGATAGGACAAGGGGAAACAGTTTCAAACTAAAAGAGAGGAGATTTAGACTGGATAGAAGGTAAAAGTATTTTACGTTAAACTTAAAGAAGCACAAGAACAAGAGAGGTGGTGGATGTCCCATCCCTGGAGACACACAAGGTCAGGCTGGACAGGGCTCTGAGCAATCTGCTGTAGCTGTAGGTGTCCTTGTTCATTGCAGGCGAGTTGGACTAGATGACCTTTAAGTAACCCTTCCAACCAAGCAATTCTGTGATTCTGCGATTCTGTTTTAAGCTGTTTTTGCCTATTGCAGACACTGACAAGGGGCAGCATGTTGCTTCACTAAACTGAAATGAAACCAAACTCTACCGTGCTGCAACACAACAGTTTAGCCAAAGGAAAGCTGGAATAAAATTTTATCCAGTCTCAATTAATCTTCTGCATATGGCTAAACTAAGCGGAACAGGCGGAGAGCCCAGACATTTCCACTGATTCTGCTTCAGCCAGGGTCATGTGGGTGGCTTAGGGGTCTGGTAACAGGTAGGTGGGGGGGAACATGACCGGGAAAGGGCTCTGTGAGTGCCTGGAGCTGATGGGGCTGTGCATTATGCAATGGGAGCTTGTGTTCTGCAAACACTCTTCGGCTCAGTCAGGAATGTATCTGGAAAATTCACCCTGCCAGGGCGAGGGACAGATGCCTCACATTAATAAAGTTTGTATGTGTTTTCCGGGTTGCAGCTTCTAATGGGGGCAGCTGGAATTTTTGTGAAAGACAAAGGGACCCAAGGGATCCACTTTTCAGCCCAGCTTGTTGGGAGGTTTGCATTAGTGGTTCTTTGTAGATGTTCAGTGTGTTGGTAGCCATTCCATAATGCCATAGGGCAGGTAGGCTTCATTTTAAGGATATCAGGGCATCAGGATATCATACAATCAGCGAATGGCTTAGTTTATAGGGGACCTCAAAGCCCACCCAGTCTCATCCTGTGCCATGGGCAGGGCTATCACCCAGCAGCTCAGCTGCCCAGGGCCCCACCCAACCTGGCATTGAGCGCCTCCGGGGATGGGGCATCACAGCTCCTCTGGGCAGCTGTGCCAGTACCTCACTGCCCTCTGAGTGAAGAATTTCCTCCTAACATCTAAGCTATGCTTAATAGGGCCATGCTGCGTATGTTCCAAAACAACATTTAAAATTTTGGAAAATGCTAATCGATTTTCTTGATGTAATGTATTTTTGTGTTTGCATGGTTTTGGCCAGGAACATGGAAAATACCACTGAGTTTTATATTCTGAATTTGCCCAAGAACAGACATATAAGCTTTTACTTGCCAGACTTGTAAGGTCATTGGAGCCTACTCGGTCGTGTCCAAAGGCAGGAAAAACACTCTCTTTGTATATTTTGTTAAGAGGCTAGGGCATGATTTCAGAGCACCTGTGTATGTAGGGATAACCAGTAACTGGAAGATTTTCTACATACTTTTCTGGTTTATTGTATAGAGGAGAAGAATCTGATTACAAAAAAAAAAAAAAAAAAAAAAAAAGGGATGTTTTTTTCCTTCCTCTTTTAACCCTAGAAGTTAATTGCTTCAGATGGAAAATATGGCATATCATGCCCAGTGTAACTGATGGTTTCATTGTAAGTCTGGCCTGTCGGACTTGAGTTTGGAGTGAGAGAGCTTTTGTCCTTAATTAACATTTTGGACAACCTGAAGCCAGAGTAATTTGAACCCCCGCTGCGAAGTTTCAGCATAGCATCTGTGCACAGCTAAATTCACTTCTCCGCAGCAGTGACTGCATATCACTGCTTGTTTATATATCAGTGTTTATATATCATTTTCATTTAAATACATCCAATGTGAATTTGGGTCAGTGTATTGGACTACCTAACAGCTTGACTTCAAATATACAAAACCCAGACATGTGAACATTTAGATATCCTGTCGGTTCCATCTAGAAATCCAAGTATGTTACTGGATTTGCTATTCCCAAGATCAGGAAAGCCAAAAACCTGTGAGTTTGGTTCTGCTTCTCACCCTGCTCCAAAGCCCCAGTTGAGAGTTCAGAAGTCATTTTGTTACCCCAAGCACTGACACTGGATATACATATACACTTTCCTAAAACAGGCCATCAAATCACTGCTCCATAGAATCATAGAAATATAGAATCATAGAATTGCTCAGGTTGGAAAAGACCTTAAAGAACTTATTTGTCTCCTTAGGAACACAGCTTTCTGCTTGATGGATGATACTACGTGCTTAACCTCTTTCACAGATTTTAAAAGTGACCACATGCGTATTTCAGCACTAAGCAAAGTTTCTTTATTAAGTGTACTGGACAATAGTCAGCATGGCTCACTTCTGAAGAGAAGCAAACAAAGCAACATCTGGTTCTTCTGCTTATTGCAAAGAATCTGAAAGAGCTTTCCAAAAACTCTAAAATTGGTGTACTTTTTAAGTAGTTTAGTTTAACTAAAATTAGAAGAAAGCTTTAAGGTGTATGTGAGGGACTGACTAACCAAAATACTGGAGGAAGCAGAGGAGGAACAGATGTGTCCATCTGGGTCATTAAGCAGAATTAATGTATACAAACTATTTTTCAGAGGTCTTTAATTCAGCCCCTGCTGGATTTTCCTCTGTCGCTGGTCAGCCTTTCTGCAGATTCCAAAACTGCACATGAAACCAACTCAGTGGAAGATCCCTTTGTTTTTTGTGGTGTTCACAGCTCAAGTTTTAGGGACATGGGTTAGTGGGCATGGTGGGAATGAGCTGATGGTTGGACTAGATGATCTTAGTGGTCTCTTCCAACCTTAATGATTCTATGATGATCTGATATAGGAAAGTGCTCTGCAGTGCCATATGGAAACCACACATCCTGCTGCATCTTTCCTAGTGACAGCAGGGGCAAGGCAGAGGTGTGTCCTGTCCTTCTGCTCTACTCATGGCATGGAATAGGTCAGCACAAGGTAAAAAGCAAATCTCAGTCCTAGGCTCACTACCAAGCCCACTAAAGCAGGGAAATTTGGTAGCTGGAGGAAAACCCACCAGTGACAGAGAGCAGCCTGTAAAAACCGTAAGCTTCAGAGCTGGCCTTTTGCTGCAGTTTTTGCATCCGAGTCCCTGATCACCTTGTATTTGTGGCAAGTGGCTTTGGGGAATGCAGGGCTGTGGGGCTGTTTTTGTTCTCAGCCATCTATACGAGAGGTTACCGTGTGTAGTTCTGTGATTTAGTAGAGAGAAATGGAGCTGTGTTCTCCACAACAAACCCTTCCTGCTGCACTTGGTTTGAATACCAGTTGGGTCTCTAATTATGTTTCCAATGGAAAGAGAATTCCTCATTTATTGCAAAGAATGAAATTGCACATGCATGAAACCAGATGCCCTAATAAAAACCCCACAAAATAATCGTAAGAGCTACAAGAACACGTATTTGTCCAGCAGATGATTGAGGTGGTCTAGAAAAGAATGAGGGGAAGTCTCTTTGCAAAAGGAAGCAGAAGAGCTGATAGTGAAATCAGAAGTCATCTTATGTCAAAGCAGGATTTACGTCACCGTAGTTCTCTTAATTTTGAGCTTACTGGTTGTGCTGATGTGGCACTATAATTTAATCACTTTATTTTCTTTTTCTCCCTCCTGGGAGATTTCTAAAACACTCTTTTAGAAAGAAAAATAAACAATCTCTAATGTCTTTTCAGTTGTTCTTCTGGGAAGACTTGTGGTGAGTTAAAAGAAAATAGTCAGTGAAGCTGTGAATGGGAGACGTTTCCATGGTGGGTGTGTTTGAGGTTTGTTTGGGTTTTTATAATACTCTACTCCTATGTCTTTTTTTTTTTTTAATAGTTTTCAGATGCTTTTAATACAGTGGAAATTGGATTAAGAAACTGCTCCAAATTCCACCAGTGATGGAGGCTTTGTGGAGAGATGTATTGTAGGACCAGCTCCACCACTGCACGTACGCTCTGAGGACAGTTCTGCTGGAGAGGAGTTGAGATCCTGGTCTGGTCCTGCAGCTTTTGCTTGGACAAATATGCAGCAAAGAGTTTTTGCAGTCACTTTTCTCTCCTTTGGCTTACAGATCCACACCTAAAAGTAGATTTATAACCTCTTAGCGTTCGTGGGCACACTGTTGTCGACACAAGAGTTAGTGAAGCTGAATGATGTCAGCATGGATCTTTCTCCTGCCTGTGTTGAAGTGTAATGCTGAGAGCAGCACAGAATAGAGGGAGGTGCTGCAATGCACGCGAGAAGCTCTGGGGTTGCAGCTTCCATCATGAGGGTTAATCTACTGTTTTGTGAATGCTTCTCAGCACAGTTCATATCACTTCTCTGAAAGAGCAGTGAGCAGTGGCGTAGGCTGCCCAGGGAGGTGGTGGAGTCACTGTCCCTGGAGGTGTTCAAGAACCATATGGATGCGGCACTGAGGGACATGGTTAGTGAGCATGGTGGGGATGGGCTGCTGGTTGGATTGAATGATCTTAGAAGCCTTTCCACTCTTCATGATTCTGTGATTCTAAGCCTATTCACAGAAAGCAACGCAAAGCCCTGCTCCAATAATTCCCATGCTGCTCTCATCCTGCAGGATGAGGTTAAAACATCTGTAGTTTGGAAAACAGTGGCGTCCTGTCCTAGGAGAAGCATGGCAGTGCTGACCTGCTTCCTGCCTTTATTATGATTTCTGTGCTATAACCGAATCTCGGCTGGAGTCAGTGTGGATGGGCACCATCCTGACACAGCTGTGTCAGCAGGGCAAGGGCTGCCACTGCTCACATCTGCATGGCTGGCTGCCCAAATCCCAGTGGAGGGCTTGCGACTGACAGGTTGTGCCAGGCAGCACTGCATGCCCAGGTGCCTCTGCAGTGTTGCTCTGCTGCCCTCCTCCCTTTCTCCCTATTGCCACAGCTTGCAAGGGTCACCAAATCTCATCTTCCCGTTCTGTTTGTTTTTCTTTCTTCCTTGTGAGGCTGATGTGCACTGGCTGCATCGTCGGGCTGGTGTTTGATCTCATCCATGCACGGGCTGTGTGTTTTTCAAAGTACTTTGCTGCCAGAGCTGACCACTACTAAGGGAGAGGAAAAGCAGTCAGCAAACTTCCATGCTTACAAGTGTGCTGCTTTAAAGCTCTGCAGATCACATTGCTTGTTTTTTCAGACCAGCTCACAAAGATGTTGCCAGCAAATTTCCAGTAAACTTGACATTTAAGTGAAAGTGGCTTCTTAGAAATATTTATACAGTGGCCTATGGAAAGTTTTGGTGAAAAACCAGGGGGGAGGATCTGTAATCCATATGCAGCTCTTCCTGCAGAAGATGAGATACCCAAAGCAAACCATCCTTCTCTTTAGGTTGTGGCTTGTTAAGAGGATTTTGGACTTTCCACACAGATTTGAAGTACTGATTATGCAGTTCAGATGTAGGCAGAGAAATAGTTCTTTTTGGGAGTTATTGCATCGAGCTCTTTTTGAAATGCATGGAAGCTGTCTATAACACAGTTTTCTCATAATAATCTTGAACAGCTTTTAGGAATCTGAGAATTTTCTGACTAGTTCTCACAAGTTATGTGCTTACCTCACAGGTAGATCTGCTGTAAACAGGTGCATCTCCACTTACTAAAGTTGTATGGTCCCCAGTGTGTCTAAGTGTGAAATGATTTGGCTGGATTTGATACAGGAAGTTAAATGATGCTCATGCAACCATCATAAAGGTTTAAATAAAAGCGTTGTTTTAAATCACTGTTCCTTTTAATACATAAAATGTCCATGGAGACTTCCATGGCAAGACTGGATCGGGCCCTGGGCAACCTGATTTAGCTGTGGATATTCCTGTTCATTGCAGAGGAGTTGGACTAGATGACCTTTAAAGGTCCCTTTCAACTGTAAGGATTCTATGATTCCATGATTCTATAACACTCATCGTATATTGTCATAGTATTTAGTGAGTTGGAGTCAGGCTCTCAGTGAACAGGACTCATTTCCTCTGTGATGGCACATGCCATGCAATCCACTAACACCCGTGAGAGTTGCCTCCTGCAGAAAGTAAGACACTGAAGCATGGTTTAAGATCTCAAATACCCTTGTGGACCTGTACCTGGGCACAGGTTGCCCAGAGGCCGTGGGGACTTTCATAAGTCACCTGAGCACGACCATGGGCACCCTTCTCTGGTGGCTCTGATGGAATGGGGATGGGCCAGAGGGACACAGAGTGCCCTGCCCTCCTCAGCCATTCTGGGATTTTAATTTTGCATCCTTCTATTTTGTTATACATATTATAAAAATAAAGATAGCTTACATTATTATGATAATATATCTAGCAAATAACGTAGGGTTCTCTCTCCTCACTCCCAGTTGAGGAACACGATATAAATACATAAACAAGATTTAGTAAAGACTGCACAGGGTCAAAATATTATTGCATCTCACTGTGAATGTTTTATAGTTCTGCAGTAGTAAAGATAATCCCACTGGGGAGTTTGGCATAAGGTCAGAGTAGGAATTACTAAGAATAAATAATATTTTGTTTAAAATCCAGTTCCGGGTCTTCTCATTAAGCAATAGCAATAAGAGAGTCTGTGTTCCTTTATTTACATAATAATTTGGAATTTACTATAAGTTGATTCTGATGGATGCTTCTACATCCTCACTGTTGTATTAATAATTTTAAATGAATAAAATGTTGAATGTGGCCCTAGATTACTGGGGATGATAAAATGGCCAACAGTTCAGCTTGGTTCCAGGATATTTTATGCATCAAAGCAATATCCAAATATCCCTATTTGATAATATGTATTATCCCACTGCTATTTTCTAATGCTTTTACTGGGGAAAATCATAGAATCACAGAATGGCTCAGGTTGGAAGGGACCTTAAAGCCCACTCAGTTCAAACCCCAACTGTTCCAAATGCAGTTTGTTGCTGCATTTATGTAACCATCCCTCTGGGTCATGTGCATGTGCCCACTCAGCCTGTGACCTGGGACAGCACCATTCATGTGAACACCCAAATGTTGGGTTTTTCTTGTGAGACTGTCTGGAATGCTACCCAAAACACAGAGGTAAAAATGAAGAGCTGAGCAAAATAGGAACACTACCCCTTGTTTTTAACACAAAAAATGATTGTGAGCATCAGCAGCATCATGATCTCATTGGGATATCATGTTTCCAGCCATCCACTATATGGCATTTCCATGGCCACCACTAGGACTGTACTGGGAAGAGACTATAGGAGAGAGCACCTCTTTGTTCCCCTTGCTGCTCATTGCAGAGTCAGCAGGGTCTGGGCTAATCAGAACTGACAGCAATTAAGAGTAATTGAGGTAGTCTTTCTAACTCAGTGATTTTCCTGTAGCTTTAATAAGGAGAAATCAGAAGGAAAAACAAATGCTGTTGTTTGCTAAGCTCTCACAAGCCATTTCTGGTTGTCTCAGGATTTGACAACTCATTAGATGGAGAATTGGCGGTGTTTGGACTGAGTAACACCAGGTTTCTGCATGTCTTTATGATTACATTCTTGTTTACATTCTTTCAACATGTGGAATGTTAATTTTTCAGTATGTTTTTTTCTTTGTACAGGGACTCTTGGGTTATTCTGAATCCAAACTTGTTTTCTTCCATTATGTAAGAAGTCAAGATGATAGGAAGCATGATGTGCTTTCCTCTTGTGATACTGCAACTAAGTGAAATGCAAAGGTAGGACTGGCCAAGCAAGGTTCTAGTCGTAGACCTCTGGTCATAAAAAATAACTGGCTTTGGAAAACATAGTACTACTAATGATTTTTCTACTTTAGTTTTGGTTTAGAATATTATCTGTGTTTAGCATTGTGAGGTCAAATAAATACTCTGTAGGCTGCAAAGGGGAAACATGTTTGTGGTGATGACAGCCCTGGCAGCCTCACCTGCAGCCTGTGCACTGGGACCGTGTCTGACATACCAAGCCTGTGAGCAGTGGCCCATGACTGCCAATGAAAAGAAAAAATGTCTAGAGAAATATTTCTGTCTTATCCCCCTGTCCCAAAACGTGTTGCCTTTTATTTTTTCTTCCTATTTTGGCCTAAATTCAGGAGCCCAGATCATGGATTGCAAACAGGGAGATGGGGTAAAGAAGGATCCGTGTCAACTGCTCATCCTGCTACTCATGCAGGAGAAACCCTTCATGCCCACCTGAGCAGGAGATGCCTTTGCCACCGACACCCTTCATGTTCATGCATAGCAGAGAATGTGTATCTTCAGTAGCCTCCCTATGAAGAGAAAAACTGAAATAGTAAATTCTCTGCCATGTTCTCCTCTAAACTCAAGATTCTTTTTACAGTCAAGCCATTGTATCGTTGCTTAGTGTCAATGGTAAGCTATGTAGAAAGTAGACTCATAGTATCATAGAATCATAAGATTGGAAAAGACCACTAAGATCATCTAGTCCAGCCATCAACCGATCACCCATCATGCCCACTAACCATGTCCCTTAGTACCACAAAGGAGAAAAATGCTGGGAAAGTTGTACTTGTAAATGCATAAGCTTTTTCAGATAAAAGGAGGAAGCGGATGCTGATAAGTTCTTCTACTTTACCACAGTTTCCCATAGAAGATTTGCATTTTTCACTTCGCTGAAATCTAGGCTTCATGAATAAAGGCTTATAGACTTGTGCCTTCACTGGGTACCTCTGGTTAACTCAGATATTTTGCACTCTATATGCTCTGTAAACAAAATATATACATATATATCACATCTCATAGAAGAAGCAAACAGAATGGAAGGTCTTCATCTGTGTTTATCTACAACTTTGAAAATACTTTCTCAAAGTTAGTCTTCGTATTTAAATAATAAACAGTTGTGTTCTTCTTTCATATGTACCACCTTATTCACCTAAATGTTGATGATCTTCAAAATTCCTGAACTACTGAGTTATTCCACATTCTGCTTTAGTATTAAATTGTTTCTTTGTTTCATGGGAAAAATTAGATAACCTGTGTCTCAATTTTCACCTGGAGGAGGGGTTCTTCAGCCAAAGATACATGGAGTCTCACTCACAGTGATTTATATAGAAGTCCTGTCCGATTTTTCCCCTTTTCACTGCCTTAAGATAAATACATTTAAATTGAGTGAGCCAGTTTTTCAGTTTAATAGAATGTTTTGATGCTTGTTAACTGCAATTACTTTCTCCAGAGTCTAAACACGTACAGCTTATTTTAGCTTTCCTTAAAGAAGGTCTGAAAATGTTTGTAAAGATTAATCCTTCAAAACAGCACTGCCTTATTCCACAGACACAATATTCTAAAGCAGATTTCCACTGGGTTTTATTTTCAAAAGAGGTGTCACATTCTTCACTGCCGTTTAATCAGTGGTACGGTGCCCTAAAAATATTACTGACTGCTGAAACTATATATTTCATATGTACAGTGAAACTGAAAAGTGACTAAAACACTTCATACTTGCAGAGAACAAATGTTCCTTTTCCAGTGCCTGTATGTTGCTGTTGCTGTTACTAACAGTATAGAAATAGAGGACAGAAGGGCGCAGTGAGTGTTTAGGCAGCATTTTGTGAGCATTCAAGATTCCAGGAGAGTCACTCCACAGAATGAGTCCTTCAGCCTGAATAAGTAGTAAATAAATGAGTTTTTCTGTTAGCTTTCATACAAAGACACGGACTCCCAGTGGCAGGACAAGAGGCAGTGGGCACAACTGAGGCACAGTTCCCTCTGACCATCAGGAAGCACTTTGTTACTGCACAGCTGATGGAGCACTGGCACAGTCTGCCCAAAGACTGTGGGGTTTCCTCCTTGGGGACCTTCAGAAGTTGCCTGGACATGGGCCTGGGCACCTTGCTGAATCCGATGAAAGTCTTCCTTAGATTATTCAGGCAGCCAAGTTCATCAGCTCTGTGGAGTTTTTATCTGAATTGAGTTGAATGTGATAGAGCTGGGTATAGTAAAATATGCTTCTATACGATGCATAGTTTGTTGCACTGATACCAGCAGTTTCCTGAAGGTTTGCAGCCAGGTTTGCTTTCTCTAAGTGTCTGCTGTGAGTGATTCAGCTCCACAAAGGGAGATCAGCATTGCAGATTCCATGGCCCTGGAATTGGCTGAAAATCTTGAGCTACAGCATTACAGCTGAGGTCTCGTGCATCCCAGCTCCCAAAGCACATCATGTGAACAGGATGTGTTCACTGCTTTTTCTGGAGAGGTCTGGAAGGAGTTCTTCTGACCTGCTGTGTTTCTCTCCAAAATCTTCTGGACAACTCACAGGAGTTAGCAAGCGGACAGGGGGTTGAAGTATTAAGCTGCAAGAAAGGTTTTTGAAAGTCAGTTCACAATGCACTCACTGCTGAGGGCTAATGAACTTTAGCTGTCTTTGACTAAGCATGCAGTAGTAAAGGAGGGACTGGCTCCCCTGTGAATCACCCTGGATGGAATGGTGTAGCTTTTCGGAGGACAAGAGCTATCCTGAGCTGACTGGGCTGCTTGGGCTTGTGCATCATTTTCTGCCAGCGCATGTGCTTCAGGCTTGTAGTGGTAGTGTAGGAGAAGAAACCTCCATACCCAACGTAAACACTCACAGCTTGCTCTCAACTCTCACTCCCATCTCCTTAACAAGCTACAATAGGCTTTTTTTTTTTGTGAAAACTCCTAGCTCTGGTACTCCTTTCATGACCCTGTGGTGACTCCCTCTATTCTTGAGGGATGATACTGAGGCATTTAGCCTGTGGGCTAATTTCACATAAATTAAAGTCCTGGCACCTTCCTATGTGATGGAGTTGAGATTTCACCATTCCTTCTTCTATTCAGAGCACTTTTGGGGTGGTCTTCATAATTCTGGAATTTGCACACCTGTACAAATCTTATATCCCAGGCAGCACTTAGCACAGGGACCTGTTCTTCCATCCATGGTCTCCATCTCCAGATGAAATGCCAGCAGGGTGGGGGGCCCTGGAGCCATACTTCTGGGTCTGCCTCTTCCTCTGTGAATGAAAACCTGAGCTGGGAGATGTTCAGCAGAAGTGTTTCTTGAGAGACATCAGACATGCCTCTTGGGAGTGCCGACCTCTCACACTGTCAAACTGAGGAAATGGCACTTGGTCTTTCTCAAAAATTTAACTTGTCTGGTCTTGAGCTTTTTCACCTATTGAATACTTTTCATTGTGGCTAAATGAATTAAGGAGGCATTGATGTAAGAGAATTTTGTGTCCTGGATCCTCCATTAACTATTGCTAACATGTGAACTGCAGGCTTTTTCCACTTTGCCTCTGTCTTTACAAAGCTATCTCCACAAGATTAAATAGCCTTCCCCAGGATGCGGGAAATGGGACTCAGGAAACAGTCTTTTGGAAGAAGGATATAGCAGTGTGGAAAGACATGTTAACCTGGGCATTGAAATAAATTCTGGATTCTTGAAAATGTTTTGCAGAGGCCATCCCAAAGCCCATGTAGCTTTAGTAACCCATGATCTCTTCCAGCTGTTAGTATGAGCACCACAGTGTAATAATCACCTCAGCATGCATTACTCATTCCCCATTTTATGGTGTCTCTTTACTTATTAGATCATTGACAGAGAGAACAAGCCATCCGTTGAAGGAGACCTGGATGTAATTATGCGTAGTTCAACTGGATCCTATTTGTGCTAAACAACAAAAGATGTTACATGCAACGCGAGTTAGTAAGCAGTATAGCAGTCAGGAAGACAAGAAGTGATGCTCAGCAGAAACTGCTGCTTGTGGAGATGCATCCTGATGACATATTAGCCGTGATGCATGTTAGCCATGGGTCATTAATTTTGGCTTAAAATTCTCTCCAGAAATGAGAAACCCTGAGGTTACACAGGAGGATTTGATAATGGCAACTAAGTCCCCGCCTACCTTGAAAGAACAAAACATTTTTGCTGTTTGTACTGAATGTATGCCCAGGATCTGTGAAGACAGTAAACATTTCAGGCTGGTGCCTCTGCTTTGTCACAGTAATGGGTGTGAAATTCCTCGGGAATCCTCTGGCCCTCTGCAACAAAACAGCAAGAGGCCAGCCAGACTGCTATCAGCAGTCCCCCGCACAGACATACCATGTGATGCAAGGCAAGGACATGCAAACACTCTTCCATTAGTACCACAACATTCAGGTGTAGGGCTGCTCAATCTCTGTGGAACAATCCAAGCAGACTAATTAATCCCCAGCCCTGCCAAGCACCTACACTGTTTTCTGACTAACTTGCATCCAACGTGCAGTCTGCACTTGGGCTCAGATCACTAATAGATTTAAGGGATCAGCTTTCGGCTCTGCTAGATGCTAATCTTGCCAATATAGCTATACTCAAGTACTTAATTTTGGACAGCTTTCCTATTAGCACTTGGAGACCTATAAATATATAAATAGAAAGGCTAGGGAAAAAAATCCCTCAGAAGTGAAACTTGATTTCCCACTTAACTTGATATTGCACTTGATATCAGTGCAATACTGTTGGCCAACTGTAGCAGTGTTAGTCCATCATGAAAATGATAAAAAGAATACAATTCTCAGCCAGTTGTGCAGGCTTTCCTTGGCATGGTGGCTGTTACAAGAAGCTTCCTGATTTTTTAATAAACATGAAGAAGTTTGGTTGGTGCAAGCGTTCCAATACAGTGAAACACCACAAAAGTTAGGGCCAACAGGCAAACGTACTGAATGCAACAATGATGAAAATAATGCCAGCAGAATTACAGAAATATCATCATTATTATTGTTATTGTTATTTCATCAGAGGCCATTATTCTACAATTTTTTTTTCAGAACCAGATTTCAAAACCTATGAAAAGATTTTCTTTTCTCAGTCATATTTCAGGAAATGTCATTTGCACAGCATATACTTACAGAGGAAGATGCTCAGTTACATCCTGCACATCCGTTTGACCTATTAAAGACATCTGAAGCAAAGATGTTTGCTAGCCACTCCTCTTTTATTAGAAAAAGAGAAATTACTCTGTCTCCAGCACAGATCTCCTGGTTTCTCAGTATCATGTCATAGAAAACTACATATTTACTCAGAGATGAAGAATTTTTATGGAAGTCTTTTTATCAATAGCAGTAAGAATTCACTTCTCATCTCCTGATGAGCGCTGATCTTTCCAGCAAGGGAAATATGTCATCATCCAATTGGCATAGAAGAGGATACTGAAACCCCGAGGCAAGGAATTTGCTTGCAGTTGTACCACATCAGTGATCCTGAGGAACTCGGGGAACAGTAAGAAAATTATTTATGCTCTGATATGGTGCAGGAGGAGAGTCAGGATATCCTGGTGGTCTTCTAGCTCTAGTGGGAAAGTCAATCTACATCTGGAAAGGTAAGGAGGAGAAAACACTTTACCTCCATTGTATGGTAACAAAAACAGACCACAGAGCTTAGGAGACAGCAAGGGAGCTGAAGACAAATTAAGGCCAGAGAAAGGGATCTAGTTAACTCTGGTAAGACATTAGATGCTTTTATTCAAATATATCTCAGATCTATGACCCCAGAATAAAACAAAAAATGCATTTAACAAACATTCTGTATCCCTAGAGACATACCAGAAATTTTAAGCTGAAAGCTTAGCGTTACTTCAGGAGATTTTTAGATTTCAGCAGTGGTGGGGGAAATTTGTTAGGGAAATTTATAAGTATTTCTAAATCTTGTAAAATCCTTGGATAAGAAGTTGCATAGCAGTACAAATAACCTTTTGTGTAAGTTATCTTCAAGTAACTATATGACTACTTTGCACTGTGGCTGAGAAATAGGACTGAACATAACATGCAGGTCTTTTTCACTGCATGATCTTTAATAAAACCCCCCAAAAGGCCCTAGGCCCCAGACCAGTTTCTTCATTGTACTTTAACTATATTATGCAAAACAATGTATTTTAATTAAATGTGTAACAGCTTCTCTAGAAGACACCCGTTCTGCTCAAGAAAAAGAAAAATTGCTTCTGACAGGTTGTTGATGATACCAGGTAAAGTATTTGTGGGTAGGCCAATAGTCATATACAGAACAAAGAGTGGAATACACCCCACTGGTGAAGGGGCTCTCTGGCCATGCAGCACTTCTTCTCAGGAAGCAGCCTTGGCCCAAGGGATGCTCTCCCTTCAGTATCTGACCCTTGCATGAATTAGTGTGGGTCCACCCTGGGTCCAACTTTTCTGGGCACACGAGGAGCACAGGTGCAAACTGTGCCTGTGCTCCCGGGTCAGTCACACCCCTTCATCCAGTGCTCAATCACCAGCTCAAGCCCTGACCTAGCAGTTCTGTCCAATACCCATCAGGAATTCCTTCCTCTTCCTCATCTGGTGTTCAGTCCATAAATTCAGCCCAGGGTCTCAGCTGAGAGCACATTCAGACGTCACACCAGCATTTGAGATAAGCTGCATTAAGCCAGAGCTGGCAGAAATCCAAGCTCTGTTGTGTTTCAATAAGGAGAAATCAAATTTCAATTTTAGATCAAACTTGACTTTGTGATTTTGATTGTAAAGTTGTTTCACATCTGGTAGGGACTTGTAGTTTGCAGACAGTTCAAACCTTAAGATGTTAGTTTTTCTGAAGAGGTTTCTGCCATTCAAAATACGGGATAATATTTTGTTGGGTTCAAACAAGAACCTGATTTATTTGTCCATGTAGCAGCCTCTCCAGTTTTTCTCTGGTAGTTGTGTTTGTCTGAGGTCAAGGATGTTTTCAACTGCAGGAATTGAACATTGCCCAGTTCTCTGGTTTGGGTTTTGTTTTTAAATGAAACTATAGAATTACACATTTTGTCCTGACTGAAGATGTCATTAAAGTAATCACCTGACAGAAGTTTGATATTATGTTCAGAAAGTCTACGCTGCTATTTTCAGGTAAGACGTTAGACCATAGGAAATAAATACAAACCTCCCAAGACATTAGACCATAGGAAATAAATACAAACCTCCCAAGCCCAACATTTGAAAGATATCATCTAGATTGTATGCCAGTCTGTGAAAAGATAGACATTTGGAGCTACAGATTTTGTCCTGTACCTGTGCATTACTTTACTTGTGGATAGAGATGGCTGATGGTCCACTAAGACGTCCTGTTTGGTTTCTGAGACACATCCTAATAGGGAAGTAAGTGCTTGTGGGAACTGACTTAGGAGCAGCTCTCAGCTATTATTAGTATCTGCTGACAGGCACAGGTTTCTGGGAGAAAGAAGAGTAAAACCTGTCGTTTGACTGGCAAGGATGCAGTCCAAGCTTTTTGGCTCCTCTTTGATAAGGGCAGTCCCTCGTTTGCTAGCATGCATGATTCTCCTTGAGCTTGGAGAAACGAAGAGGAGAGCTTGGAGAAGCATTATATCAGATGCTTGCTGAGCACCATTTCTCATTTTCTTGAGATCAAGATGCATTTTGGCATTTCATGATTTGCTGAAAAAATTCCTTGCTGACATTGAGCCAGGATGGTCATAGAAAAGGCAGCTTGGCTTGAATGGCTGTTGTAATTCTTAAAATTGCATTGAGCTACTGTGGGAGAAATAACTTTTGAAGCAATGTGATTCTTTCATGGTCATGTAACCTGGGCAGTCTGTGCTGCAAGATGCTTTGGAGGCTGCACTTCTGCAGGAGAGGACTCTGCAGTCTGCCGAGGGTTGGAGCTGCAGTTAGCTAAATGGTAATGTCACTACATGCCATGCCAACAGTGAGCTGAAGTTCTCTGTTGTCTTCTTTGAACTCAGAACCCCAAAGCAGAGTTTCTTGGTTACACAATAGGATAATAAAAATGCTAGTTTAAATTTCAAATTAGTAAAGGACTATTTTTGGCTTTCTCAGAGACAACATCTGTAAATAATCAGGCAGAAGCCTTTCCATAAAACAACACAGAAAAACCTCAAAGAGCATTTAGATTCTGCAACATTTAAACAAGATTTTTAACCCGTGGGGAAGCCAAAATCAACACAATGCTTCCTGCACATAAAAGCATGGAATTTCTTAGCAGTGTGGGGGCAATAAATGACTATCACATTTCCCTCCTTTCTAAAAACTAAATATTTTTCAATGGAAATAGTAATATTGATGGAAAAAGAAAAGAGGATGGTGAGTTATGTAAGAATTGATTTAAGCTCTGAACCCCCATACATTGCAGTCTGGAGGCTAATTAAAGAAAAACTTAGGCTCCTCCTTTTGCTTTAATTGTCCTCCAAGCTCAAGAGATCAAATGTGCTAGATGAGAACCTTCTTATAATGATCCAGATTCATGACCCAAGTTCAAGTTCATTCCTGCTGGTTCCAGCCAAGTCCATCTATAATGCAAACAAAAGAAGGGAATAATATACTCCTAATTATGTTCTCTACAAAGACAGAGGAACATGATGACTAACAGCTATACATATATATTCTCCTAGCAATCTTTGACCACAACGTTTACCCACAGCATGTGTGAAATCAGAAGTTTGCCTGTAGCCAAGTACATATGGACCAGCTATTTGTTAAGGAAAAATGTAAACACTGTCCAGTTTAAAAAAAACTAATACTTTATGTAAGATGCTGGTACCTTGATTTCCTGGTTTTTGCAGGAAGAGTGCTGTTGTCTTAAGGGGTGCTGAATCAGGCTCTTGTGCATTACAGTAGAAAACTGTTTATGAAGGAAGGACTGGCTACATTTCTAGTCATTTGGTTGACCTGATTGAAACATAGATTTCCAAGTTGTGGATGAATTAACATGTAAATACAATATTGAGGGGTAGTAGCAGTGCAGACAAACAGAACTGGGAAATTTTATGATTTAATACAGTTTTGTGAGCAAGCTGTGTGGTTCCATGAACCACCCCTGGTTTGTGAACCACTACTGGAGAAGGGCTGAATTAAGCATTTATTTCAGCTGTGTGAAACTCTGGGTAAAGAGGCAAAAAATCACAGTCTTGCAATTCCTGTTTACCAGTCTGGTTAGTTTTTAGCTCTAGTTCATAAGTTGTCATTTAGAGTGACTAATTGTCTAGCTTCTCACAAACAGCAGATTTGTGTCTTTTCCCAGATGAGGCACAGTTATGAGAAATTTTATAGTAAAAGAGACAAGCTAATGTCATGGCCAAACTTTGCCTAAATCTGTTTTTCTCTGCTAAATGATTTACTCATTTTGATATTCCGAAAGATGCGAAGGCGATTTCAAAAAAACTAATCTTTTGCTTTATCTGCAGCTTCCAGGGAAAAAATAAATAAATTGTGGTAACTCCAACATAGGAAAAGATCATCACAGAGATATTGAGTTTACCAAAGTGCATACCATAGCTCCTTGTCACACGTCAGAACTGGTGGGACCTGGACGCCTGGTATGGCCATAGCTCCCTGCAGAGCCATGTTCCCAGTCACCTCATGCTGGCTCCTCCAGGCAGGTAGCTAGCACTGTAGGGACAGTGTCCCTCTCAGCCCATGGGAGCTTTGGAGTTGACTACAGACATTTCCAAAGGGACAAGAAGCATCTAAGCTGGTTTGTCTCTTTGGGAATCCCAATGGACTAGTTGGGTCTACCACAACACAAAAATGCTTTGATCAAAGCACAGGATGAATGGAGACTTCATTTTCTAGGACTGGGGATGCTTTACTCTGTCCCATAGTAAGAATTTTCTTTTTCATATCTTTTTAACCCTGACAAAATTAGAACTTCTGATTGGCACAATGTGATCATGGCGCCATGTGGAAACCAGAAGTTTTTACTGTAATCACCTTCTAAATGTAGTTTTCTTTCCAAACCAATCTCAGCTGCCATCAGAAAAACAAAAGGCCAGCCAGAAGTCTGTTATCATGTAACTAAAAGATTGCAGTAATGAAAGTGTACATCATACCCTACATACTGTCTGTGCGTTACTTTGTTTACTTGTTAATGTAAGTTGTGGCTTTTTGCATTTTTCTGTGACTGTAGCACTTAGGATTTAAGGAAGATATGCCGTCAGTGGGAAGGATGTCAAACAGAGGAAGTTGCACAAGAGTTAAAAGTAGGGCAAACCTGCAGCTCTTCAATGTGGAATAAGAAATTATCACCTGCAGTATGGGTGATGGTCATGGTTAATACAAATGTCTTCAATATACAATTACTGAGGTTGTATAAACCATTGAATATAGATTTTTAGTACCAAAGTGAAGGCATAAAGAGCAGACATATTTCTCTGTTGTTTGACCACACTGTCTTAGGCTGCTACATTTTCATACTGGCACTCAAATTTTTTCACCTTAGATGCAGAGCCCATTCAAGTTACAAATTACAGAAAGTCATGGTAGGAACAGAGTTAATGCAATCTTGTAGCTTTAAAAAAAATAATAATAATAATAATACCCACCCTACTCAGGTATTAGCAAACATTTTCTACTGTCTTAATTCAATAATTAGTAAGTGCAGCATGGTAAACACAGAAGTAAGAGCGTACAGTATAGTTCTGAGTTTTTTGTTTGTATCTTACCCATTCAAATTCTTCATACCATGTGGGTAGCAAACAGATGTATTACATTACACTACATTAAATCCTGTGGAGGCAATAGTCTTAAGTGCTGCGTCAAATATTTATAATGTGGAATTATTTTAGGACAGGAGCCAAGTGCAATATGGCATCCTTCATAGCATCTCTCTTGTTTTTGTAAGAGCCAGAAGCTTAGCTACTGCCTTGCAATCATGCTTCTTCTCTACCCGTCAACATCTCTTTCATTTGTCACTATCTGAATATGTTTTAATTATTATCATCTACTAGTGCTTCTATTGTTTAATAAGCTTTCTCACTTAAACTGGAAAGAGCCAAGTTTTCAGGAACCCCTTTCTAGCCTGATCACTCAACTGAATGTACAGGACCTCATTTTCTCATGCCTCTAAGGAGCATACATAACACCTCCATGCACCCTAGCAAGTCCATGGCTGCAAGGCAAGCTTGCCTCGTGTTTTATGTCAGTGGTGTGGGCTGTGTGTGGGATGACACGCACCATAGCCCTGGCCACAGTGGGGTTCTTCAGCTAATTTAAGAGCTTCAGGCCCAGGGGTGAGAGTGCAGGATAGGGGATAGGGGCCCATGGCAGACAGGTCAGAGTAAATAAGTTTGCACATACAGCCAGCTTGGTGTACTGCAAAGAGACTGTGTGATGTCTTTTCAAGACTGTATTCTCTTTCATATGTGAGACAATAATAATTTCAACAGCAAGAGTTTTTTCCAGCATTAAATCTAATTTATCTGCAAAATGTTGTGTTTGTAGGTGTCGTCTTGCTTTTCTATCACTTCGCAAAAATGAAGCTCATAGCCATAGCAGCCTATTCTGAAAACATTCAAAATATCTGCAGCTATTTTCTCTTCAGAAAATTGGCATGCTAAAGGAGTTTGTTGATCATCTACAGCCATGTGTCTTCTATTTATGAGTCTATTTAAATGCCAAACTTTTGCATGCTTCTTTAACCTCCCTATGACTTCTAAGCTTAGCCAAATCACCTTTTTATGGAATTAATTTACATGTTAAGTTAGTCTTCAGAAATTCTTTACTCAAAAATATTGGCAATATTTTTGTTCTTTACTCAAAAGTATTTGTATCTGAATGCTTTTGTTGCCCACTTATCATCTGTAGGGCTGACTTCATAACTGAACTTGATTGTTTTAATAGTTTACCCAGAAACATAGTTTCCCACCTCCCTGCTTTGCAGTTTGGAAGTCAGCAGGAGAACATCCTTGTTTGTAGACAATTTTCTGAAGACTTTGAATGTACTTTTTTCATGCAGATGAAAGTTTTGGAACATCATCTGTGCTTACAGTAATTCACAGGGTGTGAGTTTGGTTGAGGACAGTCTGTTGCAGTGTCTCAGTTTGTGGAGCCAGTGGAGCCACACAGCTGGTCTAGGGTGGGCTCAAGCAGCCAAGCGGTGAGGTTGCTCCCCAGGTAGGTCCCCCAGGCCTTGATGCTCAGGATTAGGTGCCAATCAGCATGCTCCACAGCCTTCACATAGAGCCTGCAGTAGGTCCACAGATTGTCCTAAACCTCATGCAGGGCCAAGTGCAGACTGCCTTACTCATACACTTTTCACTGCGTAAAGATACAGCCTTGTATAACCTAAGTTACACAGGACTGGTTTGTTTCCCTGTTACCTCCTCTTTGTGGTAAGGTGTTTGAATATTTAACATATTAGCAGATGCATGAGAGCTTGCAGGTCAGAGCTGCCAGAACAAGAACATTGCCCTTCATAGTGTGCTGCCTGAGCCTGATGGACAGATTGATCTTTCTCTGTGTGTGTGTGGCTGATGGAGGATGCCCACACTTTTCCACAGGGTTGTAGTCAGTGCTCAGTCTCAAAAGGGGCTTCATAAACACCGCTGGCTGTCACTTGAAGAAGGCATTTACACTGCTTAGCATTGGTACAACTGCAGCTCAAATACAGGGCACTAGCTCTCCAGGGAAGATAGAGAACGTGCAGAGCTGAGAGAAGAGGTATGGTTTTGTTTTCTGTGGCAAATGTTTGTCCTCTGTCAGCCATTTTCTTAACCGGCACCAGTTCCTAATTCTTCAGAAGAGGACGTACATTCATTTAAATGCTGTCCATCTACTGGACATTTTTCTCCACATTTAAGAATTTGGAGAATGCATTCAACTACATAGTGGGGTTTTATTGATTTTTGCTTGCCTTAGAGCTGATTTCCAAATTCAAATCAACACCTTCCTTATTCTAATGCTTAGTGTGGTATGAAGAAGGGCAGCTATGAGCAGTATGTAGCAGGGAAAATGAGGACAGCCTCCAAGTTTCTCTCTCAAGGCCCTCTTTCAATATTTCCAATCCCAAATCCTAATGTGAAAATACCGTAATTCTTATCATAGTGTCTTGACAATCTTAATCCTTTCTGCTGGCACAGGCTATAACTCAAATGCTTCAACCCCTTTCTCTCTGTTTGAAAATGTCTCCAAGGAAAATGGAAACTACTATCTGCTGTTATTTTAAAAAAGCAATTGAAACATAAATATCTTGGTGCAGAAGTCCAAGTCAATCTATTTCCTTAGTTTCTCAAATTCAGCACGGCATTTTCTCATTCCATAAGAGACACTGCCTGAGGTTTCCAGTTCCTCTGGGTGGGCTCGTGAGCCAGTGAAATGGAGATATAGTTCATACCAAATTTGGCTTGGGTTTGTGTAGCAGCTCATAAACAGTCATTTGCATAACCACTCCAGTGTCTGAAGGAAAGAGACTGTCAGGCATGTCAGGACCATCCTAGCGCTTCTGATCTAAGGGACCACCACCAGGGTGAGCCTCATCTCCTTCCACTGATGTGACCCACATACCATCTGAAATACCAAATGATAATTTCAATCAAGTCAAAATGAAGATGACTACAAGCTGAGGCCATTCAATCTCTGAGCCTTTTGTCGGCCAAACCCCTATGTGATATTCTTGAAACTATCTAAACATGCAGGTCTCATTGAGACATAACACACTCAAACCATCAGTCTGGTTTTCACTTGCACTCCTTCCAGCACAAAACTAATGGAGAGCAGGTCTAATACAGTGTATCTGTAGCTTCCAGAAACCCCTTTTAGGCCTGTTTGATTCCTGGTTTCATAAAAGGTCTGTGAGAATGGCAATGTAAAACAACTTCAGGAAAATAATAGAAAGTGTAGAGAATATATTTTGCATTGACAGTGTATTTGACCAGATAATCCTGAATTGAAATTTACATTTCTAATTTATGCTTACCTTTAGTGTAGCATGGTGATGTCTTTTGCTTGTTTTTTGATACTTCTTTGATTTCAGAAGGATTAAGTTGTTGAGGGATTTTTTCATGGGAGATAAGTATCTGCATCTTTAGGTGCTATAAATGCTTTTAAGATGTTGTACCTACTTGACGTGCTCTGAGGTCTGATGGAAGCCAATGGAAGGACAAGGCTGAATGTGGCTCTGAGCAGCCTGGTCTGGTGGTTGGTGACCCTGCACATAGCAGGGGAGTTGAAACTACATGATCTTTGAGGTCCTTTTTAACTCAGTTCGTTCAATGATTCTATGATTCTATGGTTCTATGATATGACATTCCAAGTCAACATGATAGCCCCTGGGCTGGTTTTCCTTAGCTGTATTACAGTGTGGGAGGTACAATAGACCAGTGAGGAAAATTTAAATTAAATTACTATTTTTTAAGATTTTACTGAGGCAAATGACATTGTGAAAATATTTTCATTTGTCAATATTCCCTTAAGCTACTATCTGGCATTTCCAAGGACACATCAGACGCATTGCAGTCCCTGAGTTTGTGGAACTGCTCTCACGTTGTGCTTGTTAAGTGCTATTCCTCTCCATCTCCCAGCAGGCTTGGAAGGGGGATTCTTTTACTTAGGCCTTTTGAAGGTTTATCCACTGCCTTTTCAATGCCTGTAATGGCAAACTAATCAACTTCATTCTTTACATAGCTTCTCAACATTTGTTTATTGTTGTTCATTAGGATTTTTTTCTGGTTTACTTTAGTTTTAATAAGTTGTTGGATGCTCTGCTATGTTGTGGCATGTGTTATCCCTGAAGTCCATGTATTGCCTAATATTTTTCTGAAGTGATTGTTTTCAAAAGCATTCAGACTTTGTATATCTGTGAAGGATTTAAATCAGTCACATCCAAGTATGATGACAAATATAATATCTGAATTGGAGATTGTACTTTAGTCTTTTGGCAACAGTTTTTTGCTGACCACACAGTGGTAAATGGCAGCTGTTGTCTTGCCAGTTTATGGCCTCATCTCCTTTTTGCTATGTCTAGGAAGACAGTTTTGTTTCCAACGTACGAAAAATAATTTTGTATACTCATTCTTCTGTCCAAGTAATATTTGTACTATCACAGAAATTCTCATTAGAATTAATAGTAATTTGTTTTTGTGATGTAAATGCTGTTTAAATAATTGCATGTTGGGTGAACTGTCACTTAAAAGAGCAGGGCTATTAGCAAAATGTAGATTACTTTGAAAAAAACTGCTATAATTGTATTGTAGACCACCACGCTTTTCTTTCCAGTAGCTAAATGCAATTCAGCTATTAGAGACAGATACAGAGATATTACTCTGGAAAGGCCTGAGCATGGGCCCCAAGTTGCTACTGTTATGAGTAAGATAATCTGGGAAGAAAAATAAGAGAAAGCCACAGGGAAAAGAAATTGGTAAGTAGGAAACAGTAAAAAATAATTCTCTTTTCTGATTGAGTTTTTAAAATTTGGGTCATGCTATCAAAGAACAAATCTACCACAACTCTCTGTGACATGAATAGGGGCAAAACCATGGTAGTAGCATCAGGGAATTGTCAAAATCATCTCTACTGCTTTGGAAATTTTCAATATTTGACAGACTGGTGAATTCAAACTATAAAACTGTCTTCAGAATTTTTCTAGACTTTTTTTTTTTTTTTTGTAATCATGGGCAAAACTATCCCAAGAAGATATGAGCTGACTTTCAAACTTATTCAGAATGATGACACCTATAGTTAACTTCCTTTATGTGGAGGGGGTAACAAGCAAATGTTTTCTCACTCAGTTTCCACTAACAAGGATTTGGATTTTACTACCAAAATAAAAAGTCAATAAACCCTGTCAACGAACACAGGAACTCTCCTGGTTCAAAGTTAAAAATCAACTTTATCCTCATGGGCTGAGCACGTAGAGAACAACCATGCTTTCTGCTTCTCTTCTCAGCTGTGGGCTCAGAGGAACCAAAGAAAGTGGAGAACACGGAAGAGCTTCTCCTTGATAGCTGATGGTGCACTGGCCCAAGGCAGCTTCACTTTGGTGCTGGACATGTACTAGCACTGGCCTTGGGAAAGTTAGGGAGAGTGTGCTCCCTTAGGGGGGTGCCCTGTGTTCCTGAACAAATTCATCATGGCTTAACTGAGGCAACACTGTTAGCACCAAAATATTTCATTTGTCTTGGGTGTAAGGAGAAGATGCTTGTAAAATTATAGCCAGATCCTTCCTAGGATCTGTCTGTGATTGTGCCTGCTTTCTGCAAACCTGGTTCTATTATTCATCTTAAGAAGGGATTAAGAAGGGATCATAATGAATATCATTTAAGGAGAAGCAGTTAAAGTAGAAGGGTATTCAAATGCAGATTCTTTTTTTATGTTAAAGAACTTACAAATGACAAAATCAGATTTGTTTTCTGGTGCTTTTTGTCAATTTATTTTACCTTTCTTTGACAGCTGCATCTCCATGCAAACGTCAAATTCAAATTTCCCACTGAGCCTTGTGGAATAATTCGAATCTCATCTGAAACTTCTTTTCCATGCGTCAGATTCTTTGTATATATATGAAGTGCAAGGCTTTTTGTTACATGAAAATGTAACAAAGAAAGAAAATTTTTCTTAACTGAAGACTGGTTGAGTAATATTTAACATATTTAATTCCAAACAATCCGTTCTGTGTGATTATAACATGCTTTGCTTTTGCAAAAAAAGCGAGCAATTCCTTATTGTAATTTTATAATGCCAGTACACCTTTTTCATGAATCTTCAACATTGCATGTAGCCAGTAAGAGCATTAAAAAATGTGTCTACATCTTTGTGTGTACATACACATAAAAACATGGACAAGGTACATACACATAAAACATGGACAACATGCTTCTGTTAAATGCAGTTACTTTCTTCTGCAGATGGTGTGGTAAACTATGGCTACTCATAAAAGGAGGCTACTGAGCATTACACGGCAAACTTGGGGGCTTTGAACAAATGTGATTATTAATTTAGGACCATTTCAACTTGTCTGTGAAGTAGCATCATATGGAGTTCTAGGTTTATCTTTTGCCATGATTATGTTATTTAAGATGATGGTAGGTTTCCAATCATATTTTGCATATGTTACACTGAGAAGCAATGAGAGCTTTCCAAAATAGTTTAGATGCTGTATAATTATTTTAGCAGCTGTGGTTTCAGTTAACTTTAATTAGTAACCCCTGCAGCTCTATATAGAGAGGCTTCTGTTAAATGCAGTTACTTTCTTCTGCAGATGGTGTGGTAAACTATGGCTACTCATAAAAGGAGGCTACTGAGCATTACACGGCAAACTTGGGGGCTTTGAACAAATGTGATTATTAATTTAGGACCATTTCAACATGGATTATTCACAATTTCCAGTAATCACAGCTTTCCACCAGAAAGGTCAACCCGGAGTTTTATGCCAGCTAACACTGCTGGAACAGTTAGCTTAGATAATTCAGAGATGTTGAGACAACCCTCCAGCATGGAAGCAAATGGTGTATTGCTCTGTATTTTTCTTAAATCATTTATTTGGTTCACTGACCCTGACATTCCTAGAGTGTGTGGCTCTGTCTCTAAGAACACGTGTTAAGCAGATGAAAAAGCCTCCTGTAGAGTATTTATTTCTCTTATGTATAGGACAATTTCTCAGACCCTGGTGAGGCCAATATAGTTTTAAAATGCTTTGGATGGAAACTGTAGAATCACATTCTGTTTCCATGGGATGCAATGGCACATGCCAGCTGGCATCCATAGGAAGAAATGTAGGCACTGCTTCATTATAATAAAGATTTCATATCATCATTTCTTGTACTATCCTTCAGATGAATCAAGTCTGTTAACTCTGTGATTTTGCATTCATAGTTACAAACAAGACCAACATCTGGCCACTTAGATAAATACATCTGACTCTTATTACCGCTGACTGACTGCGTATCAGTAAAGGAGGGTCAATCACATAATTATCAATTCACATCACTGAGTAATACTAAGTAGCCAGGAATTCTCTGAAGGCTGACTTATCAGAATACATAAATATTTCTATTAAAATATTATCATTCTCCAGGAGGATGCAGATTTAGGATGAGTATTCCTGTTAGGTGTATAGTGCTGAGCACAACTATAGCAGCTCATGGGTGCACATCCTAAAGAAATTTCTGTATTGCATTTGCAGCATCGGTGTGATTTTGCTAATAAAACTAATCTCTGTCAACAGGAAACTAATTGTTTTAGTAGAGAAGCCTGACCAGAACGGGTAAGAGTCCCATGAAGTCTCTGGTTTTCCCAAAGAGACTAACTGTGTTATAGTCCTTTGGCAACCATAAAAGTGAAATGCAGAGAAATAGCAAGACGGTGCCAGAGTCGTGACTTTATTCCTTGAGCATCAGCCAGGAAGGCACTGTAAGATTTAGTGCAGTAGGTCTCAGTAGGCAGGGGAGCTCTGCTGGCTTCTTTCCGTCATTTCTGGATCATTTAATTAATTAAAGAATCGTTTCTGTTGCAATCACAAACGTTCCAGTTTGCACTATTATCCAGGGTCAGAACTTGCCTGACCTCTCTGGCAGAGGAAGAGAAGACCAAGGAAATTGGAAAAAAAGAGAGTAAGTAAATCACTTCAAGGAAGCTTTGTTTCCTTTACTCTCAAACTCAGAAGAGCAGAAAAGGCTGAATTGAAGGGAAAAAAAAAGGCTAAGACTGAGGCTGATTAAGAGAGGTCCAGCTTGGAGAAAAGGCAAAGAATGAAATGAGTAAGACAGAGAAAAATAAACTACATTAAGAGAGAGCTTGGATGAGAGAGTCGGCTTGCAGCCAGGAGGGAGCAGCTGCGGCAGGAAGGCCCGGATCCCATTGAAACAGAAAAGGGGCCATCTCTCTGCTGGAATGAAAGGGAAACAAAAAATAATTTACCTTTAAAGACACAGAAATGGGATTTGAGGTGAGGGGAAGGGCAAAGAGAAATGAAAACTTGTGAATGAGATATTTTTTCTAAGAGCAATGCAATGACTGTTAAAATCCTTCCAAAGAGCTGTGATGGTGCAGATAAATTGGAGTGGGCCAGAACAGATAAGCCATTCCAAGCAGTTTTACGTTGCATTAGGACTTCTGAATGAATGCTGAACATCAAGCAAATTTCCTCATTTTTACCAGGAGAGATGAGGCAAATGACATACCATACTGATGACATCATGCCTCACTCCAGATGTGAACAAAGAGTAAGATGGATATTTTGCCACAAGCCAGAGCAGCTCTCCATATTGAGACGTGACATGATCTCAGCACATTGTGGTTCAACAAAGTAAAGGACAAAAAGAAGCAAGGTGAAATCCTGGGCAATCCTGAGAGAAAACATTATGTTCAGGCAACAGAGAATGTATATCTTGAGTTACTTACACCTTCAGTACAAGAAAGACAATCGACTGGAGCGATTTCAGCAGAGGGCCATCAGGATGGTCAGGAGCCCTGTGAGGAGAGGCAGTGGGATGAGGGCTCGTTCAGCCTGGAGACAACATGGTATTGGAAGCTCCTAACATCACTCCTGGTACCTGCAGGGAGGTTATGCAGAAAAGGGAGCCATTCTCTTCCCAGTGATGTGTGGTAGGAGGAGGAGAGACAACAGGCGCGAGTTTAAACAAAAGAGGTTCAGACGGGATAAAAGAAGAAACAATTTCACTCCAAGGACAGACAGGCAATGGCACACGTTGCCCAAAGAAGACATACAGTCTTCAACCTTGGAGGTTTTCAAGACTCAGTTAGGTTGCCTTGAGCAACCCAGTCTGATCTCACAGCTAGCCCTGCTTGGAGTAGGGTACTGAGCCAGAGAGCTCCTGACAACCCAAATGATGCTATGTTACTGTTTTGATTTGAGTGATCTTTGGCGATAGCTTAAGAGAAATAAACAGTGGCAGAGAATTTCATGTGGAAATGATGAGAAGGAATTTCTGCTCCTACTAAGAAGCTACTAAGAAGCTACGCTGTAATATATAAACACTATATATAGACACTATATAGACACTAATATAGCTATTCAGCCAAAACCTAAAGTTGAGATAAGAGGACTGAAAGAGGACTGAAAAGAGGAAAGAATATGTTAAGCAACCTGTTTCTTGTGGTTTCTCTCCTTTTTGTCCCTTTCCAGTTTATGAAGTGTACATAAAATTGGACTTTTTGAAGGGTTCTACAGTAAAACAGAACAAAACAACAACAAAAAAATCATTTGATTCTGGAAAGGAAGGAAAATAATTAATACAGTTATTATATTTTTCACTCTTTTTTCACTTCTTTTTCTTGATATCAGAATTTTTATTTTTCATGATGGCAGATGTTAATTAATAATGAACTGGTGTGAATCTCTTGGTATTGGGGTCATCATTTTTGACTAAGTAATTTATCTTGTGTAGCCGCTACTAAATGATCTTACAACTGTACCAGAAATAATTGTTTCCTAGCACTTCATGCTTTGTCCCAAGATTTTTACTGACAAAGACATTCTGAAGTTTAACAATATCATAATGCACATTAAAACTCTCCTATTAATTATAAACGTTAGGTTAAAGAATGACCACCATTTTAGCTATTTGAATCTTTTGCAACATTTTCCCAAACTCCCAAGTATATTGTAAACAAACAAACAAAGCCACAGGAATGACTACAATTAGGCCATATAAACAAGCTGCATCCAGATCAAAACACTCATGGTTGCATTCTTATGCAAAAAAAAAAAAAAAAAAAAATTGGTTTATAGTCCCAAAAACCCTACCCTTGCTTATTTATGTTTGCCTTTCCATTATGGTGTTTACTGCAAGGATCTACAGTTAGATGCACTGGAGATTAGAGCACAGCCTTGAGAGACTGTTTCTCAGCTGTGGCTCTCCAGAGTCATGGCCTGAGTACCTGTTCCTGCTTGGTAAAATGATGCACAACACTGAGAGACCACCCCAGGTAGACTGCTCTGCAGAGATACTGGTTTGCATTTCATCCTTTTCTGGCAGAGAATCACAGAATCACAGAATCATAGGGGTTGGAAGGGACCTCCAGAGATCATCAAGTCCAACTCCCCTGCCAAAGCAGGTTCCCTACACCAGGTCGCACAAGTAGGTGTCCTGGCGGGTCTAGAATATCTCCAGAGAAGGAGACTCCACAACCTCCCTGGGCAGCCTGTTCCAGTGCTCTGTCACCCTCACCGTAAAAAAGTTCTTGCGCACATTCGTGTAGAACTTCCTATGCTTCAGTTTCTGGCTGTTTCCCCTTGTCCTCTCTCCACACACTGCTGAAAAGAGTCTGGCCTCACCAGTCTGCCCCCCACACCTTAGATAGTTATAGAACTGGATCACGTCCCCTCTCAGACTTCTTTTCTCAAGGCTAAACAGACCCAGTTCACTTAGCCTTTGTTCATATGGGAGATGCTCCAGGCCCTTCATCATCTTTGTGGCCCTCCACTGGACTCTTTCCAAGAGATCCCTGTCTTTTTTGTATTGGGGAGCCCAGAACTGGACACAGTACTCCAGATGAGGCCTTACCAAGAGCCCTTACCAGAGGCACAGCAAGGAGAGATGTTGGGATGAGAGAGGCAAGGAAGCCCCTTGGTTAAAGAAGGAGTGTGAGAGGGAAGTGTAGAGAAGGCAGAAGCAGTGAGGTCCAGCTTTAAAAGTCTTGAGAATCACTGAATGTAAGAGTATTCCCAAAAGTGAGATGCTGCCTCGTCTTTGTGTGGATCAGGCCCTCAGTTTTCCAACCCAAGCAAGCTAGCATAAAGATTGCAGCTTCCATGTGTCTCAGCTAGTCTAGATTAATGCAATGTTGAACATGAGAGATGCAAATCTGTACAGTGTGTTGAGTTGTTCTGACATATTGCCTGTGGTGAGCAATTCCTAGCAAGTGGGAAGCCACAGTGTGTGGCAGCTGTTGCCTCTGAGTGATCTTCAGGGGTTCCTCCAAGCATGACTGCACTATAGTAGTTACGTCTTGAAGAAAGATTAAGTTGATAAGTAGAAAGTATTGGTTAGCTACAGCAGAGCTCAAGCCTGAAGAAAAGGTTGTAAAAAGTCTTCAGTGATTTTTTAATGATGCAAACACTCTGTGGGGACTTAATGAGGAGGCTGGTGCCACATCCAAATCATGAGTATCTTATGCAGATAAGAATGGAAGTTTTCAAGAAAAGTAGAAACAAACCCTTCCAGTCCATCACTGTCTCTCTTGTTTGTCAGTCATGCGCCCTTCTACAGTTTCATCCTAGGTCAAGCTAAACTTCAGACAGAAAGTGAGAAACAAAGAAAACTGTACTGCACTGCTTTATTGATGGCAGATTTGACATACACATTTTGCTTCTGAGTAATGTGGCAGCACTGTAGCACTTGCTGAACTAGACCATTGGCACTAGGATGGGCAAAATAAATTGCATACACAACTATAATTTCTAATTTGATTTCTGCGAAGTCTATTCCATCAAACCACTGTGGAATGTTAGCTGAGCTTTTACTATCAATTTACATAGCAGAACAAATATTTTGTGTATTGTTGTTGTCTCTAGTTGAAACTCTTTTTAATCTAATCCCAAGTTTCCATGGTTTTCTATAGATAAAGCCAGAAATGTTAACTGTAGTCACATGTTTTACACTAGTTTGGTATTAGGAACATGAGAATTTAGGCACAGTTAGACTTAGCTTTGGTTTTGACCTATCTGTACCCAAGTGCTTTCTCTCTAAACTCTTCCAGTTGTCTATGTTATGCTTTAGAGAACATAATTCTTGTGAGTGGATATGTAAACATCCCCCCCACAGTGTGAAGCGAGGCGGCGTGCAGGACGTGTGGTTGAAGTTGTCAGCTACAGATATTTCTCAACATGAAGAAATGGAAATCTCGGTGATATTCAGCTGTTTTCAATCTGCTGAAGTATTTGGGTGCTTTTTTGTGTTGTTTTTTTTTCAATCCAAATTCTTTTAGGTTTTTGGTTAAATTAAAAAGATGACAGTCGCCTTATAACTTTTTTATTGAATTTATAGTGGATGTCTCTCTCTGTAATTGCTACATCACACAGATATGCTACACTAAGCAGCTAGAGACAAGTTTTCATGTGCTTGCTGTAAGACTTGGAGTGTGGCACTGTAGATCCTTTCACTCTATACCCCCTAACCAAAAGCTGTGAGAGCTACACCATCCCACCCTGATCCTGTTCCATTTTCAGAACATTCTTTAGTAGAACTAGACAAAGAGGCCGTCGTCTTAGTGTTCTCTGTGCTTCTTGATAATTTTTAAAATCTTGCTGAGACCTAAGAACTTAGACATGTTAAAATGCTTTTGGATTAAAAAAAAAAAAGTTAAAGGTAGATCACTATTGAAGGTAGTTACAGTTACAAACATAGGTCTTTAACTTACGTTTCAAACTCATAAAAAATAGTACGTGTGGCTAGCCCTGCACAGATTTGCAAGAGAGTTAAGAAGAGAATAATAATATGAAGAGATTTCCCCTCTCTGTTCAAGGAGAAGCCAATATCCTTTGACTTTTGCTCCAGAACGGCAATAGCCTGGATTCAATGCCAGGAATTTTCTCTTTGGTATAAGGAGCAGTTGCAAATTGAGTACTGGCTGTAAGATCAGACCTTTAAACAACTTTTCTGAGCATCAGAAATACTGAATGAAGCTGCTGAATCTGCACTGTTGTAACATCACGTGAGTGGGCCATGGGGCTGTGTCCATGGAAACTTCGCCCTGTACCAAAACCTGTGTCCCACAGGTTGGCCTACTTTGAGCATCCTATAGTGATGCAGAGGATGGCTTATCTCGCTCTCTGAGTGCATAAGGTCTGGAGGAGTGTTCTCTGAGAAGCATTCTTCAGTCTGAAGAGGACATCTTGTCCTTCCCTGGTACTAATCCTTCAGCATTTTTCATTTCTAGATACATATGCTTTTGCACAAGGACACTGGCATCTCTTCCTGACTCCTCATTGCTTTTCACTATGCATTACAGTCGTAAAATGCGTCAGCTTTGAAGCTGGAAAGTGAAAGCCTTTTTATTCTCCTGAATAAGAGCAACCACATGAGGACCTAACTTGCTTTATTCACATGTAACACACTTCATATGTCTAATTGATTTATCTTAGCTTTCCCAAATGTCCCCATATAGGCATGCCTCAGAGTGGCTTGAAAGGAGGGAGTGCAGCCTCATGGCTGAAGAGCTGGTGGTGAATAATTAAACCTAGCAGCAGGAAGAACCCCTGAGACAAAATCTTTGGCAGTTTTTTACACCATGTAGTGAGCTTGGGTCACCAAGGGCCTGTAAATAGCATCATAATGACTGGTTCCTCAGCAGGGATAACCATGTGCTTTGAGTTTTCTAAATGATTCAGAGGCATGCTGTGAGATAACTACTGATAACAAGCAGATGTGAAGTTTGCTTTTCAAGACAGGGAGGCAGAGGGGGAAAGTCAAGTAGATTTTTGGCTTATGGTCCTCTTGGAAAGCCTGCTATTTGAAGATTATTAAAGCTTGGAACTCAGTCATACCCAATGAAGGTAATGCTTCAGTTCTTGTGAGAGCCAGTAAAGTAATGCAGACAAGACTTTCTGATGGTTTGTACCTGAGGACAAAACTAGGACCTTGTTTTACAAGATGAGGAATGCTGTATAATTTCTAAGTGCATTTTATGTTGTGTCAGTGTCTTCATGAAAGCTTTCTCAGAAGTTGTATGTGCAGTGTTTTGTTTTTGTTTTTAATGATACCTAAGCTTTGAAGGGTGTGTTTTGTCAAACCTGGCAGCAGAACTGAATTTTTAAATAAGCAATATTGTATGTATTGTTTAGGATTTCCCTTTCAAATGGCATAACCTGATGCCTTACAGTACATTAAAAAATAAACAAATCTTGAGAGCTTCCCTAAAATAGCAAAGGTAAAGTCTCCTCTTGGCTGTTTGTCTTGTGCTAGAAATGAAAAGACACCATGGAACCATATTGAGGCTCATCAGTTGTGTCTGCCTCTGCAGTTCCTCCTTTGTGCTAGATTTCTCAACAGGAGTTCCCTTAGCTGTAGGGTATGGGTTCCCTGCCCGCATTGCCTGTGTACAGTGACTTGAATGCTGAACTTTGCAGTGCCCTCATAAGATACACTACCTGCATGGGAGCTTTAAATGCATAAATGGGACAAGCACATGGTTGTTAATGTTTTCCTTTCTGGTCTCCTTCTTCCCAAAGAGGAGCCTAATACGGCTCAGGCAGCCTCCACGAGTCTTTTGCACAAATATCCACGTGGCATCTGTATGTTTACTGTTTGCATTTGAGTCCATTTCCTATATGCATCACAGCTGGTTACTAGCTGTTGTGAGATACTCTTTTCAGCCTCTTCATCTAGACAGTGACTCATTTTTATAATCACATAGTTTTTTGCAATTAACTTCGAGAGCTTCGAGTGATTTAAAAATGCATCAGCTTATAACTTTACAACTGGAGGGGACCATTATGCCCATGTCATCTGACCTTTTGCATAATACAAGACAGAGTAATTGCTGAATGATGCCTATAAATTTTTTTTCTGTGTGCAAGGCATGTCTTTTAAAAGACAACCAGTCTTAATTTTAAAACTTCATGTAACAGAGAATCCATTAAATGTCTTTTCCACTGTTTCCTATCATTAATCATTTTCTCCGATAAAAGTCATCAGCTTATGTCTGCTAGGAACATATTTAACGTCTCTGCCCACTATATCCGCTCTTCTTGTGACTTTGTTTACTGGAAAGCCCTTTATTGTCGGAAGGGGTTTTGTCTATGAGCAGGACGTGGATGTCAGCTTAGCCTTCTCTTTGATTAAATGTTTAAAATGAGATTCTTCAGCCCCTCATTTAAGGCAGCTTTTTATCATCCTTCCTCCTTTACTGTCGAAGCCATTGCTGGATTTCAGATTTTCAATGAGTAGGTGCAAAAATGATGTACGTTATTCCAGTAGCATCACCGGCTGCAATTATGCCGCATCTCTAAATCTTGTTTATATACCCAGCTGTTGCCTTTGTTCTCTCTTCAGATAGAAGAGACTGTCAACTTCTGGTGGTTACCCACACTGCCTCATCCTGTTGTTCAAACAGTCACCTCTCTCTCCAATATGACCGGGCCTTTGGTTTTTATATTTAGTTAGAAATATTCAAACAAACAAACAAAAAACAAACAACACAATAGCGGCCAAGTTGTTTGTCCCACAGCCCGATTGCTTTGTAGATCCAATTCATCTGTATTTTCCTAAGCTGCATTCCCTGGTGAAGCTTTCAGCCCTGACCCACAGGCCCTGTTAAGTATCCATGGCAGCTGTCAGGTATTTTACATTGCACAGACACACCCTCTGCTCTCTCTCAAGTCTTGCTAGTGACTATATTGCCATTTGAAGGGGTGTGGTGCTGAAAATTTACTTTTCATCAGGCTGTTTCTGGCTCAGCACCTCTGTCATGTGTCCTCTGTCAGCAGCCAGGTGGGCTGCCAGTTTAGTAAAAAGTCCTGAAATGGATAGTGAGTTTATCAGTGGGATGATAACTGTCTTTTGATGTAACATCAGCGTCTGTCACAGACGTCTTACGTGACATAATTTTGGGAAGGTGGGTATTCCTCTGAGTCTTTGTTGAAGTGGTGTTACCATGGAAATGGGTGGATTATTTATATCCTATTCTTTTGGTGCTGGGAGGGGTTTTAGAGAGTTCAGGGTTATTTTGGTTTGTTTTTATTTATTTTTTATTTTACAAGTTTTGCTATGCAGTATTTCTGAGGCCCTCGTGGTCATAACTCCAGGTGGAGAAGCTTTACTTCTTTACTTACTAAGTCCTGCTCTGTGGAGGAGCAGGAGGTGGTGGAGCAGGGCTGGGGCTCAGTGCTCCCTGGGTTTGAGAGACAGAGAGCAGGTTCAAATCCCCACTGCGTGTCACCAGTTTTTCAAGGGAATCTTAGAATCGTTGAGAGTGGAAAAGATCTCTAAAATGGTTTAGTCCAAACCATCCACCTACCAATACTGCCACTAAAACATTTTCCTAAGTACTACATCTTTCCTTAAACGCTTCCAGGGACAGTGAGTCCACCACCTCCCTGGGTAGCCTGTTTGAATGCCTCACCACTCTTTCTGAAAAAAAATTCTTCCTAATACCAAACCTGAACGTCCCCTGGCACAACTGAAGGCCATTGCCTCTCATCCTGTTGCTGTTTCCTGGGAGCAGAATCCAAACCCTACCACGCTACCACATCCTTTCATCTATAAAGATGTTTAAACAGAATGGGCCTCAATACCAACCCTTGGGGACCACCACTTGTGACCACTTGGATTTAATTCCATTTGCCTCCACTCTCTGGGCCTGGACTTTTTTACCCAGCAAAGAGTGTACTTATCCAAACCGTGGAAATGACAGGGTGTGGAAAGAAAGACTTCAGGATTCAGAAGGTGGCTATAAACAGGCCTCTAGAGTGACCAGTAAGTTCACTTATATGTTACCAAGATGGAGAATCAAAGGCAAAGAGTGGAGATGTAGCAGAGGAATGTGGGAAATGCAGAAGAGTCAGATGAAGGAAAGGGAGGTAGCTGCACCCGCAGGGCTCTGCTGGCGGAGGTCAAAAAACAATGTGAAGAATCTGGTGTTAAGGAGATTTTAATAGTGGAGTCAAGAGGTGGCCAACCTAGGGTCCAAAAGTTTAGAAGAAAGAATGTGGAGAAAGCTCATTGCAGAAACTTCTAAAGAAAGAACACGTAAGACTTAATGACAGCTTCCGCCTCAGTTAAAAGTCTCTGATTTTTTTCATAAACCAGCAAGGAATGAATCATTGATATGCTCTGTTTTGAGACGACATGGAAAATTAACGTTATGGATGCCTATAGTGAGGATTTCTGGTGGTTTTGCTCTCATGTTGCACAAAGCTTTAACTGTCACACACACAGCCCGAATTCTTGAGCAGAAGAGAAACATCCTGCAGAAGCAAGTCAGGATGCCAAGAGAAGTTCTTGTGATATCTAGCCTTATTTATGCTTGCACAGGGGAAATTAGCTGTGCATCAGGTATTGTTAGTGAGGTGTCAGAAAACTGCAGAACTCTCTAAGGGGAAAGATACAGATGTGCAAAGAAGACTGAAGATAACTCACTAAATAGGGAGTTATTGCACCACACGTGAGCTACCGCACCGCATGCCAGTCACTCAATTTTTCCTTCATCTGGTTTATATTCAAAGCCTGGTTACAAAGGACTAAATTACCCCAGTCTTGCTGCCATTTCTTACCAAATGGTACTTACCAAACTGGCTGGTGTAGAAGAGAAGCCCCAGACTGGGACAGCAGGGAAGCTAGGTAAGGATGGAGGCACATGAGCTGAGATCACATTATTCCTCAGTCTTCATAAATGCTCCCTTGACTAAATGATATTAACTTTGCAGCATTCTAAATGCAACTCATTTGCTGAAGTTCTTAAGTGAGCTTTTACATTTTTCTCATGTACAACATGCATGAGGAGGGAGTAATTTAGGTACAGAAGGCATTACAGTCATGCAGTGATCAAGCAGAGAGGCTCTATTTTGCGTTAATTTCTCCTGATTATGTTATTCCCTATGGCCTAGACTGTGTCTTATGTATTTTCAGGGTCCCCAGTGGTATTTATGGAAGCACTCCCTTGACATGGAAGCAGTAAGAGCTAAAGAAAGTTTGGGAACTGAGAAAAGAGAAGCTGATTTTGAGCATTACTTTTTGTTCCAGATTAGTGAGCCTTCTTTGCTTTTCAAGTCCTACTGGATATTCCAGAAGATAATATCAAAACACATAACCAGAGCTGTTGGACAAGGCCTCTACAGTTACTTCAAAAAGAAGTACCTTAAATACTTCAGGTGCTGTTCAGTTTTCACTTGTACCAATTTAGATCTGGAGTTAGAACGTTGGAGTGATTATGGATTTGCATTATGTGAAAGAGTTGAGAATTTGGTTCAGAAGGAAGAGTTTGCTCAAAAAAGCAGCAAATCCTATGGAAAACCTGTGATTATGGCATTGTTTGATGTATCTCTGCTGTAGAGTGTCCAGATCTTTTAAAATCTACCTGCTGAAGTTTTGTTCCTGTGCTATTTGGAGAGGACAGGGGCATAGTCTGCATTTCAAGGTCAAAGATGTAATTAAATACAAATACACTTAAAATTCCTCTAACAAATGTGTCAGGATTCTGTAGATCTAGTTGATGTACATATTCTAGGGCTGAAGATGCTAAAATCTAAATTTGGGGGAACATTTTTGTAACTAAAGAATTTATTTGGAAAAAAAAAAAAAGTCTAAAAGTTTAGAACAAATAATTTCTTCTGTCTTCAAGTTCTTCAGTTGTTGAATCGTAGATTTTTCCCATGTATCCAGTGTCTGTCCCAAGCATGTAGTTTTCTTTTTCTAGAGCTGTTGTTTCATTGTGTCTACTCAGCCAAAATCAGGAACTGCAGTCCCTTTTTGATTGACAAAAATGAGCAAGGAAGTGGAATTAGTCCATGTCCACAGGAGCCTTGGCTATAAAGAAACTTGCTAATAGAACAGATTTCAAAGGAACTGAACCACCAGCAACTTCAGTTAAGCTCCTGCTTATGTATTTAAACTGTTTCTTTGATGAAAGATGTCAGTTTCAATAGGAATTGCCAGGTAATTTTTAAATGCAAGCTCTTTCTTAAGTAATTCCCATGAACCTGACAGTGCTTTACATTCTTGTGGCACATAATGCATGTAGATGTGTGTGTGCTAATTAGGTGTGCTAATATTGAAGAAGTGCTTGCTCTGCTGGCTAGCGCATCAGAAGCAGAGGGAGATACATTTGAAAAACTGCAGTGAGGGCAGAGCCAGAAAACCCACTGATTTCCACAATGTTTTGAACTAGGTATTCTGAAATGCTGCATTACAAAACATTAATTTTTTCACTTGAAAGTCTCAATAGTATGACTGTGTCGTTAAACAATTGCAGATTTAGAGACAAATTCTGCAGATTTCTGAGTGTCTACAGCTGCAAGTGAGCTGGTGCATCTGCAAGGCCATCTGAATATCAGACTTCATTTACACTACAGAAAATTGTCCTAATTCATTATAGTAGTCTTTCAGAACTGGGTTTCTGCTTGTAATAGCTGCTAAACAAATTCAGTCTGTTTAATAAATGTATGTCTTGAACAGGCAAAGGGAAAATGCAAATTTTAGAAGCAGTGTGCTTTGTAGCATTCTTTGTCCCGTACAACTGAAAGATGGTCCATCCTTTTTTTGTTGCTATTGCTTGTTTGTTTTTGAAAAAGTGAGTGGGCAGCAACTGACAATTTTGATCTGCGTTTGACTTCTGTACTGTCAGAAAGTGAAGTAGATTGGTCTGTGACTTTAGCTGTAGATGGAGTAAACTGACAGGAACTGGCACTGAGTCCAAACGCTAAGACTTAATGAAAGTTCAAGGCAATGTTTTCTACTTTGTAAGGTTGCCAGGTACAATTCAGATAAGTTAAGAAGACAGAGGCCCACAGTCTGTCTTTTTGCAGCAAAATTAAGTGCCCTTGTTGAAAGAGACTTTCAGTTCTACTGCAACTTTTTATCTATCAGTAGGTGCTGGGCGAATTATACAATCCGTTTGTCTGCAGGGGGCACCCAGCTTTCCATGTTCCGCTGTCTACTAGGCAAAGAAGCTGCAAAAAACAGTGGTATATCTGCAGGCTGCTGAAAAACTCATCTGGAACTTGAGCTCCTTGACTATAGTGAATATAGTGGCTAAAGAAAGTTCAAGCTCCTAGGGAGGCAGGTTTCTTGGCTGTGTAAGGCTGGTGCACTAAGTATGTGATACACAGTGAAAAGCTGACAAAAAATCTCTTTGGTCTCTATTCTCCTTACAAGTTGAGGGAACCATCCCAACAGAAATGGATAAAGAAAGTACTGCAACAGAATAGGCTTTAATGCTTAAGCCTTCTTGACCCAGTATTTCTGAAGAGCTTCCGGTACTTGATCTGCTAGATCCTTCTTTCTACCTTTTTGGTAGTAATCGAAGTATCCTGAAATGCAGCATTTACCTTTGTTGATGTAACTAAGCGGTGCAAATTGAGCAGAAACTGTGCACAGGGTAGGGTGCAGGGTAGGATGCAGACTGGCTGCATCTCAGTAATTTTTCATGAATATCAAGTGAACCCAATCTTAAATAGTAGTACTTCAGTAAGTAATTTCACAAGCCTGTCAGTTATCACTCTCCAGGTTTTTAGAGGATGCTGCTCTTTCCCAACTCGATCTTAAATCCTTTCTTCCTATACTGTGACTTTTAGTAGTCACCAGCATTATCAGCAATTGATTTGTGTACTGATGGTGTGTGTGCTGTAGTACTATAATCTTTTCCAGTACTGTATTAAATGACTGAAACATTGCTCTTCCATCTTATTTTTTCTTATGTTTCGAGTGCACTTTGAAGAAGTTGCACTTTGACTAAGAGAGCTTCCCACCAGAATTTGGTAAGCAGTGTTGAAGAAGCTCCTACACAGTCAGCTTTAGGACTTTGATCCAGTCCATTAATTATTGATCAAGTACATTTATTAAAATTAAATTAGAAAAAGGAAAGGGCCAAGATCAGAATGGTGTCTTTTTATCTGCAAGTAAGAGACACATACCTGCCTTGCTTTGCAGCTCTGCAGATGTCTGCATGCTGGGGGAACCTTGCTGCAAAAGGGCCAGGTCACACGCTGCAGAGAGTGTCCACTCTCAGAGAAAAACAACAGAGAGAACGTGTTTAGCTAACAGGATGAAATATATCTCACCAAAGCTCTCAGCATTTTCTGGCAGTGTCCCAGGGCTATGATTCAACATAATGGACTGTCCCTGAGCAGTTTCTCCCATTGTTTTAATACAAATGGGTTTTAATTACCCGCCAGTCTTTATTCCTTTTGATTCATATTATTTTGTTCCTTGTGCAAATAGACTTACCACATGTTTTATAAGAAAAAAAAAGTGCTACAATGTTCCAACATGTATGGTTGCTATGCTGACCCTTATCATCTGTATCCAGTGCCATGAGACATCTGAGAGGATTATCTTCTTGCTCTCTGTTTTCATTCTGGGCCCAGCTGGATCCAAAAGGCACATCCTCCTCAAGGAAGTGAGATACTATGTCAGCACTGTAGATTTTCTCCTAAATACATGTGCAGCAGGACAGAGCAGAGACACACCTTTTTCCATGTGTAGAGACTGGAGCCAGAACACTTAAACACTCTGACCTCGTGTGTGATAGGACATAGTCATATTCAGTTACTTCTGTACAAACTCCAATATGACTTGGGTTTTGGCTAAAGCATATATTTTAAATAAGGAGTCAAGTTTGATCTAGAGACATTAAAATACAGGGAATCCCTAGTGATGGTAATTTGTTCCAGTTGTAATTACCTCCACTGCTGGAATTCTTGCTTCATTTCCAACAGGCATCTTTTTTCTTTTTACCTCCAGCTTGTAGCCAGGGATTCAAGTTAGAATGATAGAATCATTAAGGTTGGAAAAGACCTCTAAAGTCATCCATCTACTGCCAATGTTGCCCACCAAGCCATGTTACTTATTACCACATCTACACATTTCTTGAACACCTCCAGGGATGCTGACTCCACCACCATGCCAGGCAGCCTGTTCCAGTGCCTGACCACTCTTTTGGAGAGGTTTTCATAATATCCAACCTGAACCTCCCCTGGAACAGCTTGAGGCCGTTCCCCGAGACTTGCAACCTCCATTCTGCAGATGTAGGAATTGAAGGCAGCCCACTCCCATATATACTGCCTTGAAGCTAGCAGCCATGGAGGCCCTTGGCCACCAACTCCCAAAGACCTTTTCTCATGGTCTTTGCCTGACCAGCCTGGCCCAGAGGCCCAAGGTTGTCAAGGCTGCAGGTGTTATCTCAAGCCACAACAATACGTGGGACATTTGGGGTCCCTGTGACAAGCCGGGTGTCAGCACCATGTTTCCCAAGGCCTGTTGGGCTTCTAGCTCCTTGCACCTAACTGAATCCTCTGTCTTTGCCCAAAAATCATGGAGGAAATTATTTGGTAGCTTCCTTGTCATCTCACCCGTGCTATCCTTCTTGGAACTACTTCTCTCCAAGCACAGCATACAGTTTTATGCTTTTTGTTCCTTCCACACTCTTAGCAGTGTTAACAGTCATTTTCTGTAAGTGGTCCCCAGCTTATCCTGTGATTCACCTTGCTTGAATGGCTGACCTGCATGCCTCATTAGTTAAGCGTTAAGTTTTGTGGTCCTTTGGAAACCTTGCAAAGATTGTGTCCACAGCTGAAAGAGGCCCAAGAAGGATCTCCCACAAAGCTGGATGCCATTTTCAGACAGCACAAAATATTACAGAGCAGCTAAGCAGTTTAGTAACTAATGAAATGATTAGAAATTAAGTGCTCTTCTGTCCTCTGGCGTCTATCCATGTACAGCAAAATTTTGACCTGAATTTGCTCATGTACCTTGGCAAAAGACCCAGAGGAAATTTCCATAAGTGCCTTTAACTTTTGCTTAATAGAGCTTTCAATAGAAGAAGGAGTGGAAGAGAGAAGAACCTGCTTAACAAACTAGCCTGGAGAAGAGAAGGCTCCCAGGATACCCAACAGCAGCCTTTCAGTATCTAAAGGGGAGCTATAAGAAGGAAGGGGACAGACTCTTTAGCAAGGTCTCCTGTGATAGAACAAGTGGAAATGGTTTCAAACTAAAAGAGGGGAGATTTATACTGAATGCAAGGAAGAAATTCTTTATAATAATGGTGGTAAGGGACTAGGTTGCCCAGAGAAGTGGTGGATATATAAAAAACAAAATATATCTTTCATCAGATTCATCCTGATGTTTCTGATCATGCTGAAAGCTCTTCTTTTCATGGTTATGTTTGTGATGTGAGTCTTTAGCTATAGTTCATGGCTTTCAACATTTCCTGCTCTGCTTTTCAAGAGTATATAGTTAATATATAGCCATGGAAAAAGTCATACTGGGCTGAAACTTAGCATATGAGGAACCAGACAAAAAATAAATGTTCAAAGTCAAATAAAACAGCTGAGAAACAGGTATTTTTAGAAAATGTTTTAAAGTGTGAAAATTATTTTTCAGCCTATTATTTAGAAGACTTAGAACAGTACAGGAACTTAGTCCCTGTGGACTCTGAAGACAGAAGGGAGAGTTATTTTGCAACTCATTAGACTTTTTAAAAATAAGTTATAGTGCTATGCGTTATTTTTTTAATCCAGATTTTCCATTGAGCTGCCAGTTTGGCTGCTTTCCTGCTTTTCTTGTTCTGTGCTTTTAGTTTGGCGTGGAAGAAAAGCCATTTTCCAGCTCCTTGGTTTGAGTGATGCACCTGCAATTGTGTGCAAGTCCGTGGAAGCCAGAGAGATTACACTTGTGTGGCTGAAACTGAGAAGGAATATGAGTGTTTAGTGCAGTGATCTACTGAAAACATTTGACACTTGCATTGGGCAAATAAATTGTAGTGTCTCCACAACTAGGTTGAAAGGCTATGGGTCAGCAGTGCAATGTATTTCTCTGTTGGAGTTCCAAAGAGCAGCTGCAGAGTATGGCATAAATAACAGCAGATATTGACTTGTTTTGGAGTGAAAAAGCAGGATGTATTGACCCTGAAGTTAAATATTGACCCCAAATTTGCTTCAGTCATTTTTTTGCTTGAAGCAACATAAATCTTGGAGTTTGGCAAAAAAATAAGAGTTGAAAAACAAATTTAGGCTTGACATAGTTGTGTGCAATTCCATTAACATTCTGAGTCACCTTTTTCTGTCACCTTTTACAATAAGTATCAAAAGGGACCGTTTTCCTCATGTTTTCAAGTGGTGTATCAAAATCAGGACTTGATTGTAATAGCAATTATTTGAGAACTTCAACATTCTTTAACAAGTTCAACATATGATGGAATTGCAATTGTAGAAAAAACACTGGGAAGCAGTAAGCTAGTTTTAAGGTAGATATTTAGGTTTGAGGTCTGAAAGACTTTGGCACTAGCTTCAGGAAGAATAACTTTTCAAAATAAAAAGAAATGTACATAAATCATCAAAGTTCACTCAGGACCTTTCTTCCTCCTTACCTGAATTGTTTCCCTCTGAAGGAAGCATTATTTTCTCTTAAGATTGCTTTCATTGAAAACCAAGTTAAGATTTACCATTTTTGTTGCTTTTTTTTTTTCCTTTAATTTACAGAATTGCACCTTACTTAAGAACCTCTAATAACATATTTGCAAATCTATTGAGGAAAAAACAAGTCTCACTTGCAATTTCTGGTCTAAAATATTTTCTTCCATATTCGCACACGTAGCTGTAGATTTGTTTTACACCTTTTGTCTTTCAAGTGAAATGCCATTAAAGCACATAAAGTTTGTAGCAAAACCTACTTTCTTTCTTTACTCTTTGGAATAAGAAAACTGCTCTGTTCAATTTAAGACTCACAGCAATGAGCCTGAAACACCCAGTTAATACTTGAGAACTCCATCTGCAGATCTAGGAGTCACAGGGTCCATGACCTCAAAGCAGACCCCTCCCCTGTGTGCTGTTCTGGAGCCAGAGACCCTTAAATTCCTTGGCTCCATTAAAAACAGTTTGTAAATACTTGGTTTTCTGTGATTTCATGAAGTAGTCATCAAAGGATTGTAGATTTCTTTCTATGCAAGTTCAGCAAAGGGCATATGTTTCAGGATTATTAGTATTATTGCTATTATTGTTACTGTAGGAACAGAACTAGTGGTTTGTTAGGGGTTGTCTAAGAAATTGGGTGGTTGTTAGAAGGCAGGCTGTTATGAAGCTTTTAATGGATTCATCAACTTTCATATTTCTGTATTTTCAGTAATTATCATCTATTTAGCCTGACAATTGCACTTACAGTAGGAAGGCAGTAGATGGGTACTGCATAAGTAGGTAGTATGTCACTTGTTCTCCTGGCCAGCTGCTTATCTTATCTGTGACTACAGTGCTCTGGATGCCATTCAGCACAGCTTCTCCTCACTTGCCATGAGTGGATTTAATTCATCTGTTTCCAGTGATTGTGAACAATGATTGTCAAGTATATATTTGCTTATTTATTAGGAGGGAAAACAGGAATTGCATTTATTGGCCACAATTCTATCTCTGTGCAGAAAGTTGTAGTAATTTATGGAATAAATTTTCTTCTCTAGATACAGCTGAACACTAAGCAGGGAAAAGTCATGGCAACTGCCATGGTATTAGGTGGAAATACTCCATTTATCAAGGCTGTTCCTCCTTACATTGCACAGCACATTGGCACAACTATGTGAAAATGTTCTGATTACTTGAGGTACGCACTTGTAGTCTGCTTTTTATCCAGGAAATTGGATGCTGATGAGATGTGTCTGAGTCAGGACAGGAAAAGAACTCAGGAGGTGGAGAAACTGCAGGACGTAGAGAAGACAGGAGAAAGGAAGAAAAGAACAGAATGACAACACTGAAAGGTGGTAACTGCAGTGGGTCACGGTCCTTCATTTTAGTCTAGAAATCTAGCTTAACAGAGGAGGAAACCTCTCCTGAAAAGATAACATTCAGGAAAAGGAAGCGGAGATCGAGATTGTTTGCAGGAGGTTGATTAGGTTAGAAATGGAAACAGGATTTATTGTCTCTGCTGTCAAGCCTGCAATATTTCTGAAGAAAAAGCTATACCTATAGTGGCTTTATAAGAGCAATGAGGTGAAAAATAAATCCTACCCCTGTCAGCCCCTTGCCTTTAGAGGTGATTTAATGCGGTGTTCTTGATTCTCCATGTGGCACCATTCCAGAGGAGCACTGTTTGTACCTAGACGTAATTTCTCTCCTGTAGTTGAACACGTAGCCTCAAGAGATGAAGAGTGAATTTACAGTCAGTGAAGTTGTGTCTGCAAACTGTGTTCAACGCAGTGCCTGCGAACATCCTTTCTTCTGCATTCAATGATGGTACCTCAGCCAGGCAGACTTGGTGTTATCATGGAACAGGTCAGTCACAAGTGACAATTTACTTTCACTGCTGTAATTAAATAAACAAGAGGAGCATGCCTCCATATGTCTATGCCTCTCTAGATGTGCTCTGCCTTGCACCCACTTTCCTCCATGAGTGCTCTTCATCAAGGCCCAATCCAATCACTTGATCAAATTCCAAATACAAAAATCCAGCAGTGATAGAAACACCTTCACCTTTTTTCATCTGAAAATAAGTCTTCTAAATTTCCTCAAACAGAATTTTCAGCTGGAAAGAGGCAGTTCTTGTATTAGAGGATGCTTCCTAGTGAAAGCAGAAGAAGCCTACTGCTAGGTCCAACAAAGGGTGGATCAAGGTCTGAATCTCGACTTGAGGCATCAAATCTTTATTAACTTTCTTAAGCTCTCTTAATGTCAGTTGTTCGCCACAACATTCCAGCTGGTATGTGTAACAGGCCCATAGATACAGATGTTTTTGAATTTTAATGATAACTAATCACAGTCTTTATAACTTTCTCAAACTTTTGCTTTCCCACATTAAGTTGGAAATATTTGTTCATAGCACACAGGTAATTATTTTTCCATCCTGAAAACCTCATCGAAAGTAGCACTCTGTATTTTTCCATAATGGAAAAAGAGAAATACTTTTTTGACATCAAATACTGTTTGAAACTTTATTTTGTTCTGTTCCAGTAGGTAGTGGAGATGAGAAAAAAAAAAACATGATGAATGAGAAGGACATTCAGTGGGCTTCCTCCAACCCAGTGAAAATTGGTTTGGATTCATATTTCTTGCAAGGATTTGAAGGCACACTTTACGGAGACGTGGAATTTTATAATGCACTTAAGTGAACAACCTGCTACAATGGCATTAGAAATGCACATGTGCAAGTGTGCACACTCAGACACTTCCATAGAACAGATGTGTATTCCCATTTGACTTGTGCCGGCACATAGCAAGCTTAATTTTTGCAGAAAGCTGGAGTACTGTATATGGCAGCATCAGCGAAGCTCTTCTTTGGTCTGTAAAAAAGTGATCCAACCTATCACATTTTAGCATTGTCCTCAAAATGATGTTAAAAGTTGCAGAAGAAGTTAATAAAACCAGTGGTGGAAGCTCCCTGTAAAGAGAATGGGTTTCACACCTGTGCCCTGGCTGACCTCACCATTTCCCCAGCGAGTCCTTCTGCAGTACAGGTGTCAGAGCTGACAGCATCGGGACAAACCATATTTGCAGCTTCAGCTGAGACCATGTTGCCCTCTTAAAGAACTGCATCTTAACAGCCTCAAATCACACAGTTGTTATTTTTTTTACCTACCAGTTAATCATCACTAGAGTCACTAACGCCTAAATACTGCATTATAAAAATAGAGAATATTAGGGAAAATTTATACATAGTCTGTTACCTTTTTCCTCCTTCCAGCCTAATGTAAATTGAATTAAAGCTGAATATGTGCATTAATCATCAAATAATACCATCTTAATTAGGAGCTACATTTTACAAAGCAGCTTGCTTACTTAGGAACAGAGGGACCAGATGTAGGCAGAAGTGGCATTACTTTATCATCTCGCTAAATGCCTGAGGTCTCAAGGACAGATCCCTTCTGTGACTTTGCTATGGCTTTGTTCAGTCTAGTTTTAATTAACCCATTGAACGAAATATCCTCAGATTTTCTTCAGACGCTGTTGCACAAACTAAAGATCTGGCTTTGATCTCCCTATAGATCTGGCTGTACATCTTGCGAGTTAATCTAAAATTGTCCTGCTTGGGCTATGATTGGAGAAAGGTTTTTTTCTGTGATGTATTGTGACTGTTTTGCCTGTCAATGAACAGGTCTTTAATTCATACATGATTTTTATCTTCTTTTAACTGGTCTAGTTTTTCTGTCATCTTCTGAACTGCTTAATTGGATTTTGGGGTTTAGTTCCAGAGACATACACTGAGTGATCCCCTTCTTGAGTTTCATTAACTGAGAGCAGACACATCTCTCTAGTTCCAGACGGTATTTTGAAAGCAGCAGCACTTACTGGTTTTTTGTTCTGGTTTGAGTTAAGCTCTAGACATGTCTTTAATAGCCTATGGGATGTTGGATCCTCTGGTAGTGTGATATCCTTATACAACTTTGCTATGGCTGGACCTTAACTACTGCAAATCTGTGATTTTTGTTAAATGCAACCATGCTAGTTCTTCAGTTCTGCTCATAGTATTTTCGTAACATACAGTTCAGATACTCAGCAGTCTTTGCTCATCTTCTGTTGTGGCTGGGCTTTTTGTATCCTTTCAATTAAGATATTTGATGTTTAATCACAGTAGGACATTGTTTGGTAATAGTATGTAATTAAATGGTGATGGTTGTTGAAGTGTATAATTAGGATTTTTGACAATTCATTGTGAATCTCTGGTCTGTTGTGAAGAAGAACAAAGCCAGAGAGAAAATGCTGGCTGGGTTATATAAATAAGTGAGAGATGATGGTCGAGCTGAAAATGAGAGTTCTTCCCTCCTGTAATGAAAGGCTTTGTGTACATTACGTAGAATATAGTATTTCTTAGGCTGAAAGCTTTCCAGAGATAATAGCGTTGGCCCTCTGAGACTCTTCATTATGTCAGATGTGGAATTATGGATTTACAGGAAGCAGACGCTGCCACTAACAGACTTAGTCTCATAGAGGAAACTTTTCCTCTCCTGTCTGAAGAATTTCAGGCTGCAATCTGCATATTATCATTTGTGAGGTTTTTCTGAGGTACCCAAGGGAAGAAATCCCCCCATTTACAGTGAAATACGCTGGATATTTTGGACAAAATGCCTCCTCGTGTCTGCCTCCAGCTTCAAGGGACAAGGGACGTGGTGAGCCCTGCTGGCCCCAGCCCAAGCAGCACCCTCCCAAAAGTGACGATGGCTTTTAAGGGGCAGGATTATGAAAACCCTGTCAATGATGGATTCTTCTATTTTATTCTGACTTCAGCCTTAGAGAAAGACTTTCTTTTTAAGAGTCTAAGAATACGCTGTTCTCCTAAAAGGCAAGCTGAACATCACTCATCACTATATAGCTGCAAGAAAGGAGCATCTGGGTGAAAAAGAAAATCCCCCAGTGTGCAGCTCTTTCGATGCATAAGTTCCCACACAGAGAGTGGGCTTTGGGCTGTGCTTTTTTCATCTCCAGAGGTCATTCAGACAAGTTGTCAACTGTGTGATGGGGCGATCAGGTTGTGCAGGACCCTGCAAAAACCTGTGAAGACAGAGTGGTTTTGGGTTGGTCTGTTTATTTATTAATTTATGAAGAAAGAGGCACTGTGTCTTGTGGTGTTTACATGAAATATCGAGTGCCTTGCTGCCATGTTTCATGATTTTCCACCTGGTGCAGGAAAGCTGGCACAAGCAAGGTAAGTACATAAACCACTCCTTAGATTTCAGGTTTAGTTGCTTTGATTCTCTCCTTGTAAATAAGAAGAAACCTTTCAAAAATAAACAAAGCTTGCATTTAAAAAAAAATGGGAGCAGAACTAGTGAACTCCAGAACAAATGACAGCATGTTGGTGTTGAGTATTCTTAGCAATGGCAGAGTAAAAATCTGAGCATGGAGTTAAGCTGGCTGCTCCCATCCACCCACCCAAAAGCTGGCATTGCATCCCTTGACCTAGCGGGACCTTTGCCAATGCCAAGTGTGTGGATGCAGAAGAAAGGCTAGTACCCATGGTCCCAGACAAGGCTGAGCATGAACCACTCTGAGTTTTTGCCATTTATAACCATTATAAGGAATGATTGCTTTCTGAGGTCATACGGAGCCATCAAGTCATCAGTTTTGCTGACTGCAGCTAAACCATTCATGGAGGATCACAGGAATTGTTTCCGTGAGGGGTAGGTTAATAACCTGCAAAACCACTTGGAAAAAAAATAGAAAAGCTTCAGTCTGAGTTTTGTGGCTGGATAAATCCAGTAATCACAGAGCTGTATGAGGTGTATTTTTTGCAACTATGTGTCTGTTTTGATTTCACTGTGCTAATACAGTATTCTGATTTTTGTGTTGGTACAAGTGCCTCTTTCTAAAAAACATATACACACATATACATTTTTACATGAGCATATGTATGTATGTGTACATGTTCACTCATATATGCCAGAATTTGAAAATCCTCATCATCCTGTAAGATAGGTTTACTTTCCTAATACCTAATAATGCTAATTATATATGTGTATATATATATACTCATACATATACATACATACATTTTGCACTTGGATGTGTACATTTCAGTGCTTACAGATGTTTGCTTTTTTTTTTAATGGGCTTTATCTACATATAGGTTCCTCATGGGATTGCCTCCTTTTGCTGGTGATCTTGGCACCCACTTTGTGGTTAAATACTTCTCAGCATTTGATTCCTACCTACATGTTGTATGATCTCAATAGTTTATTCAGGCCCCTTAAATATAGCTATTAGATCTGCTACTCATCAGTTTCAAAAACATTATCCTGGAAAAATTTATCACTTGAAGGATGCAAACCAGGCTTGTCGTCTTCCTTCCAAACTGGAAGGGATGTAATTTCTTCACATTGAATCGCACCGGGAAGAATTCCTCCTAACTAATGTGCATATTTTTGTTTCCTGCACTCCACTTCTTCAGTTGTCTTATCAGCACAATTTTTATCGGGGTTACAAAGGGAACCTTGCATCTTGGTCAAAATTGATATGCTAGCAGAAATATGGTGGGGCCACCTAAGATCCTGCAGCAAGAGCCAGGAAAAGGACACAAGGAAAATACTTCTAAAAGAATTATTCAGCAAGAAAGTATGTGTGCATATCATCCTCAAGTGTTAAAAGACATGCTCCTGACATGCAATACAGTTGAGAAGTTAATCATTTTGTAAGGTAGCTGCTCTGTGTCAAAGAGCAAAGATTCTTGGTTTCCTATTAAAAAGTAGAGAACACACACACACACAAAAAAAAAAAGCAACCCCTCCCCCAGTAAAACCTCTGCTTATCTGGAGCACAAAAGGCATCTGCAGATGTCTACCCCCTGCATGAGAACAAAGTTTTCAGCCGCTGGAATGCGATGCTATAAAAACAAATACTACAAAGCCTGGTAACAGGGGGATGTCTCACTTGCATATTTTTTTGTGACCATCTTGGTTTGCAGAGAAGGGAGTCCCCAAAGTAAGTAAGCCAGCAGGATCTCTTTGTACTGGGTCGCTGTCTGTTTGGCCAGATGTCTTCCCAACAGGGAGATAGAAAAACCAGAGCTCTTATTAAAATAAGTTGGGAAAGGGAATGGAAAAAAGCATGTGTCCAGCAAAATGAGGCATATCATGTCCCATCTGATATTTATTAAACGTTGATCAAATCCACGGTGAGAAATGCACATCATGCGGAAGTGACCTTGGCTCCCTGGTTTTTGAAGTTAGTGACAAATGTCTGGGAGCAGACCAGCATTAAAACCATGTGTACAGGACACAGAGAGGAGTATGCTGCACTAGGAGCAACAACAACAAGCCAAGAACAGACTGGAGCCAAGAACCCAGCTTTGCAGGTTTTACATATGTTCTAGCAATGGAATGGACGTGTAGGGTCTTTCTCTGTACATTTCACTATATGGCTTTCTGGATGAGATGTAAACTGTGTGTGTCAGGAAAGCAAGCAATCATGTGAGTAAAAGTGTGATCAATTCTTGGAAGTAGAAGTTTTGTTGAAGTAAAGGCCAGGCATGGATTCCTTCTAGACCTGACTTTTAGCTTTTGTGATAAACCTGTATAATCTTGTGCCAACCTAATGGGTTTTGTGTAATCACAGTGAGCATTTGCAATCATCTCCCATCTTTTCTTGTCTACTACTTTGGCTGTCATGTTTTTCAGACCAATCTTTCAATAAAAAGGAGTGTCCTTAGAGCATGGACTAAATGTTTCTCCTCCATCAAAACAGTCCTTGGGACTGGTCCTAAAACAGGGAGCAGGGAAGAAGGACAGGGAAAGTTGAAGCCAGATTCTTTGCTTGGAGCCCTGATTGCATAATAATTCATCACTATACGGAGAGGGCTGTATTCCTGGCTTTTACCTTTGCTCATTGCCACTATTGTAGGACTGCACAAAAAGACATCAAAATGGTCTTCCACCTTTCTTTCAAAGTACCTCTATCTTGAATAATTTTTATATGCTCAGTAGGCTGGGAATCCAGCCGGTACTAGCAGAGTTAAGGGCTATGTATTTGCAATAAAGAGCACATTTAATGATTCTGAAAGACTTTACTGTGCCCATCTCTAGTGAAAGAAGAACAGCGGAGTCTGTTAGATCTCTCTGGTTTTTCACTGCACCCTGGACCTGGGGCATGCTCGATGAGGCTGTGGGGGGAATCACTGGCAGGCATGCACAGCTCCAGCCCAGATTAGTTAATGGACTCGCTCTCATCTGTGTGATCATGTTAGTACGCCGTGTTTATGTTACTGATACCAGCAGTGCTGGATTGTTGAGGGACGGAAAGCTCTGGCTTTTGTTCGGGTGTTCTGATGTCTGTTTGAAATATGCTGAAAGTAAAAGTTCTTAAAGCCAAAGTGCTGTTTTATTGAACCAACGGTAGAGAGGACTAAGACAAATGAAACAAGATCTTTGTGATGTACTGGAGCATATGTGATACATGATGCTGGACTGCAGTACATCCAATGACATCAGCAGCATTTCAGCTCTTTACACTACCCAGGAAGTTGGAATACAGTGACAGAAAGCAGCTCATCTTGTAAAATGAGTAATCTTAATATGAGACTGCAATCAAGTGATACTTTTCTATGTGCAGTCGCTGTCAAATGTTTTGTTTATATTTCTTACCTTTCTCTAGGCTTTGTACCTCTGCAGTCTGTCAGTCTTCCCAGTTATGGATTTGATCCTGCTTCCTTTAACATTAAAATAGTAGGGAGCAAGATTTCTGTTGTCTGTACAGAGTAGAAGGTGAATGTCCCCAGATTTCCAGTGTTTTTTTGACATGTAAGATGTTCAGAGTCTTAGAGTTCTGGAATCTAAGTTTTAAATGCTTCTGAGGAGGAATCTTATGTTAAACGCACAGTACAGAGCCCTCAGTGAGCCCATTAATACTAGCTAACAGCAGCAAAATGGTGCTCGAGACACCATGAGCTTCCACTGTGAAATAATTTAAGTCTCCAAGTAAATACTGCAAAACTTTAGAAAATTGCTCTTTCTTCCTTCAGTTTTTTCAGCAAGCAGAACTTCCCCTTGTAAACCCCTTGCAGCTATCAAGCAGAAAAAGAAAACCAACCCTCACACCAAGGTCTATAACCAAATGCGGCAATCAGATTTTGGAGTCTTCACTTTTTTTCTTTTGTGGTGCAGGTGTTACCAGTCTTCCAAGTCCAAGCGCCAATAAACGGGCTCTTCAGATGCCCAACTCTGTACCAGCTCCTGTCCTTTCACTTCCAGGGCTCACATTTGCAAATCATTTTCCTCTGCTGTTCCTGAAAAAAAGAACTGGTTATTCCCAACTGATCTCATACCTAAACATAAGGTATCCCAAATCTATGGCATTATATGCATCATGTAACAATAGAATGTGGCATCCTAGCTGAAAAGTCTGGGAAACATGAGATAATGTGGAAAGAAGGTTGACCTGCTGACCTATGAGATACACATTTCAGTCTTGTGCATGGCTAGTATATGTGCTAGCTGTAAACTTAAGTATAAATCCTCTTCCTGAGTTGCTCCAGTTTGGTAATCCCTCCTTCTCGTACAATGGGCCTGAGGAAGTCACTGGACTGCAGTTCTTGGAGAGAGAAATACAGTTGACTTAACACGCTGCATCGGTCACCAGGCCTTGGTGACCCCAGGGGAAGAGGCCTGTGTTTTTCTCTTATAAAATAAAAGCGAAAAACAACTCTACAGAAGGTCATGAGTTGGGAAAAGTAAAATCAGCTGTGGGCTAGGCCTCAGGGGAAATATAAGTTGCTCATAAAAAGCTACAGAACAAGTCTTGATTAGTTAAGTAATCTGGTACATAGAATTTATTAGAGCTTAAAGCTTTCCTGTGGGACTCCCCTAATAGTGCACAAATACAGTAAAATATCAAAGAAATGCATATTTTGTCAGACACTGAAAGCTGCATTTATCCTGACCTACTAATGCACATCGGAAGGAGGGATAAATCCAGTTCATTCAGTTCAGTGCAGTGGCCCAGTTCGCATATTTTTACATGATCAGTTTCTCCTGAATTTCTTCATATCTTAGTCAATGCTCCTAAAACCTTCAAGCTGTTCCTGAGGAGCACAGCAAACAAAGAAGAGTATTGGTTTCATGAGAGACTCAAAGATATTAAAACATTCTGAAAAAAAAAAAAAAAAAAAAAAAAAGCTTGAATTTAAAATAACAAGGGTTTGTTTTCTGTTTTTGAGGCCCTTTATCTTAAACATGTCTACAAGGGAAAATTCAGCAGCATTTTTCTGCTGGTATATATCTGCCACTAGCTTTACTAGCACTGCAGTCCTTGTTCTCTTTGAAAATGGTGCACTCCAAATGAAAAATTAAAAAAATCTCTCATTGTGGAAAGGAAGTCTTCACACAGTATGCATTTGCGGTAGTGCTTGCAAGGCAGATGCAAGCACTTTCACATGCTTTACCATGCTTTCACAATGTTATTTTATTTCTGTATTTTCTTTCTACCAGAGTATGTACTGTTGTCTCTGTACGCTGAGAAAGAACTGCTGTGGCTGCATCCTGACAGAGCATATAGTGATAAATATTTGACTTCCAAAGCTCACCACAGGCTTGGTAGCAGAGTCAGAAAATGGTCCTGTCTCCCCAGGAAAGCCTCAGTTTTTCCAGTGAAGCAGAACCTCCTTCTCTTCCACAGCCTAAAACCCCAAAGTGGCTGTATCAATAAGCTTTAACCACAATGGAACTTCCACAATGGAGGCTATCCTGGCAGAATAGGCAGAGAGGCAGCCATTTCTCATCTGATTACATAAATATTTTGTTTGTTAGAACATGGAAGAAATTAAATATGGAGATGAAAATAGCAATGTGTCTTTTGCTGTTGTTTTAAAATTCTTCATCTTTTCTTTTGCAGGTATTCAGGAGGGGACTCAATGTACCAAGTGTAAAAATAACTGGGCACTGAAGTTTTCCATCATCTTATTATACATTCTGTGTGCCCTGTTAATAATTACCGTAGCCATTCTGGGATACAAAGGTAAGTATGCATCAAGTGCAACATTTCTCTTTCAGTCAAGCATCCAAGGAGGTTTCTGTGTATTACATAGACAGTTTATCGTGTTTTCATCTTGAATATGAATACTTTTGTCAGTGTTGTTTTTGGTACACATATAGCAACAAGACCTCAGTCTTAGGGTTTCACTTTCAAGCAATTATGATGTTTTGAAATTAGATTAGAAATTGTAAAAGAGGAAAAAGTTAAAACAAACTGATTTTTCTTCCACTATGAAAGGGTACTAACTGGAAGACTCAAAGCTCTGCAGTATGTTAAGCCTTGATTTCACTGAGCCCTTTTGTATATCAGCACCCTTCCAAAATAAATGTCTTTCTTGATGGGAGAGACAGGAATAGTCTTACTAAGATAATTATAATATTTATCACAGGAAAAAAAATGTGGAATCAATATTACTTTGAAATACGTGGAAGAAAGATTAAATTAGGAGGTGCCAATTTATTGAGTTATCTACAATTACTTTGATGAACAGAGATGCTTAGAAGCTTTCAAAGATTCTGGCAGTTGGGCAACCCAGTAATGTAGGAAATTTCATTTTTGCAAATCCACATGAGGGTATATTAGAAAGCACAGCTTAAAATTTCTCTACCTAATGGATACTAATTAAGTGTAGCCATTTAGATATTGTTATGATTGAGTCGATATGAATGTCTTGTGCATTCACAGCTATGCATTAAATAAGTGGGATGTGAGGTTCTAGTAAGATAATGAAAATGAATAACATTATTCTGAGCATTAAAGTAGAACACTGCAGCATCCTGTGGAGAAAAACAGTCAAGGTTCAAACAATCTATTTGAGCACAGCTTTCAGTTGTAGCTTCATAAACCCTCCAAGAAGCTGAGTAAATCTTCACGTGATTAGCATGCAGTGCATCCTATGCCACCAACAGCTGTGCTAGTAGCAGAACTGACATCACCTCTGGTCCTTTGCCACTGAAAAAAAAGGAAATTTAGAAATAGAAAGGGATAAATACTTACTTGAGAGGATTCACTAGAGTTTTAAGTCGGAAGAAAACTAAAACTGCTTGCTTTAGATGGAAAATTTAAGAAGGGAGAAAAGAGAATGGCAAGAGTATTCTATCTGAATAGAGGTATTCTTTTTTCACTATAAAGCAGACAGAATGTGGTAAATTAAAAGCAAATGTGGGGAAAAAAAAGCAGTACATACATACTTAAGCAGATGTTCTCCTGAAGAACGTGTAAATGGTTTCTGAAAGTAAGATACTGAGAAAAAAAAACTTTGAAGGATTTTTGATCTGTTAAGAAAAGATTGATTGGTTATACTGATTAGGGGAGGACAAACTTGGGCCTTTTGCGGGTATAAATTTGCAGATGTCTGCTTCTGGTGAGTAAAGATGTGATCTTTCCGGTCTGTAACCCAGACACTAAATGCCTGGGATTTGGTAGAATTTTCTTCAAGAGCTTTTTATTACATGGTTGTCAGTTCTGGGGCTTACCAGGAGAATCAGACCTCACTTGGCATCCAGAAGAGCATGTCAGTTTGGAGGGACCACTGCTCTGTATCTTGCTTTGGCAAACATTTGCTTGTGTATGTGCAGGAAGCAATAGCAATAAGGAAACTGTCCAAAATATCTTTTGGGGAGTTTCTCTTCCTCATTTCAGTCCACAGTTTTCCAGCTTCATTCTCTACGAGCCTCCAGCACAGTCTCTTCCCCAAGCTTCACTCCCATCTTGAGGCCCCTTCTTTGCTACAGTCAGTTCTAAACCTGCTTCTTGCACTGACTAGTCACTGCTGCCTGAGCTGGAACTAGCCTTTCTGTCACATCCATATTTCTCCAGGGTAAGGACAAAAGAATTTCCTTGCCCACAGAAATGGGGAAAAAATGCACATCTTCACTGACTTTAAGACATCTTGGTGATGGCTCTGATGGCTCCACCTGAATTCCAAGAGAAAAACTTTGGAGAAAAGTCCTTTTTGGTCCAAGGTATCTTCTCAGTAACTCCAAGAAGTAAGTAGCCATATGCCAAGTATTAATTTCACCCTTTGTACCCTGCAGTTTAAGAGCTTTGTCTCCACAGTGCCTAAAGAGCTAACTTGCAGGGAAAATTTGCAATTGAACAAAGCCCCAGTTGATGGTACACATTCAAAGGAATTACTGCAATATTTTTTCTTAGTGGGGAAGGAATTAGGCCTTAAAGGAAAAACAAAATTTAAAATAAAATTTTATAAAGCTCTTGAACTCTCCCCTCTGCATCAGAGTTTGGCTCGTTTTTTTTTTATTGCAGTATTACACTGAAAGAAGGAATTCTGCTGGCATCAGGGATTCTTTCAGTCTCTTCGCTAAGTTTCCATTAAATTTGCCTCCCACGCTTATGTTTATAAAGCCCAAAACTACTTTTAAAACTTTCATTTCCTACATAGTATTTAGATATCCTTTGTGATTTAAAACATTAAAACTACTAATCAGTGAATTAAATATGGCAGGCAAAAAAATAACTCAATGGGAGGCAAAGTCAATACAGAACAAACCTCTAAATTGGTGGTAAAAATTACAAAGTAGGTTGGAGAAACCTGAAACCAAAACATGAATTAAATATTGAGGTCGTGGAGGAATAACAGGCTGAGTTTACTACTAGTTCACTTTTGGAAGAAATATGAAATAACTGTTTAAAAACATGAATAAAGCAAGCTGTGATTTTAAAATACGCTTTCTTAAATAAAATGCAAAAATACAAAGCTATAGAACTTCTGGCACTGGGCAGTACTAAATTAGTCTATATAAGATGAATGATCGTTCTGCAACTCTCTCCATTAAGGGAAGCTCTCAGTTTGAATTCCTGATAGTTATCAGTTGCTGATCAGTCCTTGTTTTATATATTCTTGACTAATGACCACCGTGACTTTCACCTGCTTGTTCTTCCTGTCTCCCAGCTTTTCCCTGCGGTTACTCAAGATCAACACCCTGGTGAAAGGGTATATTTTCTCCCTGCTACTTGACTGAGGCTGAAACAGAGAGTAGGTCAGGTACAGACACTCTTCACTGTTCTGGTCAACAATTACTTGAACATTTGTCTTCTTTTGCAGGACCTTTAATACATTTTTCACAGTGACCTTGTCAGAAATTTAAGATCACAATGTAGAGATATCAAATTGAGAGTTAAGATGAACATGTCCAAAAGGAAGCTCAGGGCACAGACAAACTTTGCATTTTTTGAGAGCAGCAGACTGTTGGAAGCAGCAGAACAACCTTCGTAAGGAACATCAGGGTCAGTCTGCTTTTTTAGCCTTGGCATTTCTGCCTTTATCCACACTTCGCACTGCTGTGTTGACACCCTGTGAGGGGAAGCAGAACAAAAATCAAGGAAACGGTATGCCAGATAAAAGTAATTCTGCACTTGACATCAGTTAATCTGAGTAAGTCATCAACAGTTTAGTATCTTATAGACAAAACCACTACCTTGTATATTTGAATGCAGCATCCTCTTTCTAGCCTCCCTAAACCAGCATCTTCTTGCTAAGTATCACATCAGCCCCTCCTGGTCCAGGGCTATGCCACAGAACTAAATGCTGCTACTTTCTGTAGGAGACAAGCTGCTGGGGACTTGAAGACTTCTTAGAAGTGAGCACACTCAGCAGGTTTGGTGATGATATGAAGCCAGGAAGAGTGGCTGCCACACCAGAAGGCTGTGCTGCCATTCAGGAAGACCTGGAGAGACTAGAGAGTTGGGCGGAGAAGAACCTGATGAGGTTCATCAAGGGCAAGTGCAGAGTCCTATATCTGGGGAGGAATAACCACATGCATCAGAACAGGTTGGGGGCTGACTAGAAGGAGCTCTGCAGAGGAGGACTTGGGTGTGCTGGTGGGCAAAAGGTTGACCATGAGCCAGCAGTGTGCTCTTGTGACCAAGAAGGCCAATGGAATCATTAACAAGATTGTGGCCAACAGGTCAAGAGAAATGATCCTCCTCCTCTGCTCTGCCCTGCTGAGGGCACATCTGGAGTATTGTGTCCAGTTCTGGGCTCCTCAGTTCAAGAAAGACAGGGAACTGTTGGAGAGAGTCCAGCAGAGGGCTACAAAGGCTGAGAGACCTGGGGCTGTTCAGCCTGGGGAGAAGACGACAGAGGGAGGATCTTATCACTGCTTATAAATATCTAATGAGTGGGAGTCACAGAGATGGGGCCAGGCTATTTTCAGTGGTATCCAGCAACAGAACAAGGGGCAATGGGAATGAATTGGAGCACAGGAAATTCCATCTGAACATTTACTTTGTGGGTGACAGAGCACTGGAACAGACTGTCTATAGAGGTTGTGGAGTCTCCTTCTCTGGAGATATTCAAACCTTGCCTGGATGTTTTCCTGTGCAACCCACCACAGGGAACCTGCTTTAGCTGTGGGCTGGACTGGATGATGTCCAGTGGTCCCTTCGAACTCCTACGATTCTGTGATTTGCCATCTTTCAGACACGGAGTAGGCATGGTCTTCCCTACATACTACAGCCAGTTGTCAATAATACCACTAAGACATCTCATTAAATTGCTGCTTCAATGAATGTTTGGGGTGTTCTACGCAAAGAATATTCATAGCTACAAGCCACCTTCAGTCTTTTTTTTTTTTTTTTTTTTTTTCAGTTTGGTAACAAAATATGCTGTTATATATGCAATTCCATCCAATCTCACCAGCTGCCAGTACAGGCTACCTCATATTGATAGTATTCTACTATTTTCATTTACTTTAAACTCTTCAGGGGAATACTGTGATATTAGTTTCCAGTGTTAGATTTCATTCAGTCAATATTCTTGCTGCTACAGAGCAGCAAAAAGTCTGAGGTTTACAAACTTTAGATCTGAAATACCGACTGTTAATCAAACTGCAAAGGAATAAAGTATATTTTCCTTTCACTATTGTTAATATATATTCATTTTTCAACTCCAAGTGTACTGCATAACTGGAGCAAGCAGGTGAATATAATGCAGAATCTGAGTTAACATAAACAATGTGACATTGCTAGGCAAAGGTTCAGCAAAAGCACTTGGAGTGAGCCTGCTTTTTAAATCCAAATACTTTTGCTAGGTCTTTTCTAAGAACACAGAGTGAGCTGCGTCCTTCGTGGTGACTATCCATAAACAAAGCAAAACATCATGGAAAGAACAAGGATCTGCCTAGTGCTGGCCAGAAAGAAATAGCAAGTAGGGTCCCCATGCTCGCTGTGTGTGATGCATACATCCATCAGTGGAGTAGGAGAAGTTACAGAAGGACCTGGGTTGGGCTGGGCTCCAGCCTGGAAGACAATCAGTGAGAACTAACAGAGGATCAGCTTGGCTTCATTTGAGAAAAATGGCGTACACCAGGTACCTTTCATAGGCAGAAGAACCAGTGAAATATTAGTGTTATACTTAGGGAGAAAATCCTTTCTAAAGCAAGCAGTACTGAGTAATAGTCCCCCTGAAAAAGAAATCCAATTTTGTTGCCAGGGTCATCATTGTAGCATGGCTTTTAGCAGGCCAGCTGCCATCATCCCAAATACTGAAATCTGCACTCTGACTCTATCTTTACACTCACAGTAAAGCCTCTTTTTTATTGCACTGTTAGCAGTTAGAAGGGAGTCGGAAGGTTATTCATCAAGGGATGTCCAGTCATTTTGAAAATCTTGAGATTTTTCCTCTGCTGCAATTCCACTCTCCTCAGTTTAGTTACATCAGAGATGATCTTGGTCTGCTGCTTGTCTGTTGATTTTTTGGAAAGCGTTAAAACTTCTGTGTATCTGTGGTACCCATGAACAGAAAAAATGGCAAAATGAAGAAGGAGCACTTGGTGGTCTGCACTTCAAAGGTCTGGTTGTGGTTGCTCAAAATAGCAAAATATTCCTTAAATTTCCACTCCTAGTGAAAAACAATTCTTTACATAGCAATGACTTCTATGAAATACTTTGTGGCTGCAGATTATCTCACAGACAGAAAGAATTGGTTAGTATCTTCAACCCAGCACAGACCTAGAGAGTTAGGTTTCCTAAAGGCATGGGAAACACATTATTTCTCCTATCTGAATAGGGGACTGGCACAATGCCTCATGCAGCCTCTCCAAGGGTTCATGCAGATCTGTTCTGCTCCCAGTGTAACCTAAGGGCCAAATAGTCTGGTGATGAGAATAAAATTTCTGCCCATGGTTGCTGTTTGAATGCCAAACATGTTCAAGTAGATTTGCCATGGAAGCTGAAGACAGCTCCTCAGCCTTGCAAACATTTCCCTGATTGCTTCATCAAGTACAGACTTCTGTCACTAGAAGCCTCTCCAGGCTCTTTATTTGTTGCTTTTTCCATTTCCATGTCAACTCAATCAAAGCATCAAATTGTCTCAGTGACAAGAAAACAACTCAGACATTACCAAATAAAAAACACATCAAAGGAAGCCTTAAAGCTGCACTTGCTGACTGGCCACCATTTCAATCTTAACAAGTCAGAACAATTTTGAGAACATTTTGAGTGATCTGTGCTGTTATTAACACATTTAAATGTTGATTTCAAAAATGTTGATTTTGGAAGTGCTTAATAGATGCGTCTTCAAACTGTTATGTCAGATCAGAGCTTGCTAGCCAGGAGACTTTTTTTTAATGATTAAAAGGTTCAGGGGAAAAAAATAAAAGAAAAAAAAAAAAAGGCCTCTTCAAGGAGTAAGGGCTCAGTGGATCATGGTGAAATAAAGGGAAGGCTTCTCTCACATGTATGAGCTGTATGAGCTTTTAGCAACCAGTATACCACAAAGCACTGCGCTTGTAGCATGGACGTACTGTGAAAAGACAAGGACTTGGTTCATAAAGAAAACTTACAAAGAGGGATTTCTTTATTCATAAGGAAGTTTGCTTCTGAGTAAAGAAATGTGTGGGGACTGTTGGCAGAATGAAGAACTGGATGTGTGCTGGGTACCACCAGCAGATGGGAGTTCATCCTGCCGTTGTTTCACAGTACAACAGCTGAGTGTAGTGGCAAGCAAGGCAGTTTTAATGCTTTTTTCAAGTTTGATGCTAGTAGTGTTCATTTGGTTTGTTTTATAGTTTACTGAACTTCATAATTTGACTTTTTCTTCTTTCCATAACATGCTGTTTTCTTTTCCCTAGTTGTAGAAAAAATGAACAATGTGACAGGTGGCCTGGAAACATCCCATAGAAGATATACAGAAAAGCTCACAGAGGTGGAGAGTGATCTGAAGAAATTAGGTAAACTACATGCAACCAAAGCCCCTTTTTATCATGACTTTTCAGTGTTCTCCTGGAAGATAGAGGCCAGAAATTTGTCTGAAAACTGTCGGCTATGTCAAGATACAGCACTTCTGTTTCAGTTTCTCAAGTACTTGGGAAAACACTTGTTAAGGCTGTCTCCCTGGGACAGCATTTTAAGCATACTTTAATATTTACACTTCCTACTGAAGTCACTCTGAATGTATATGTACCTAAATAAGAACTTAAAAGTTGTCCTCAGGAGTCTTTCTCTGAGTTAGAGATGTAAAATATAGCAGAAGCTCTTCCACAAAGGTAGAGATTCTACATAAAGTAAATATCTGTCACCTAACCATCTTGATGCCATTGTAACACTTAAAGTTCAAAACCGATGGCCATTATAAAGGATGCAAAAATAATCAGCAGTTCAGGACTCTCATGTCTGAGGCAAATTGAGAACTTCCATAAAATGTGTCTTAATCATCTCAGAGAATACAAAACATAAAGTTATTATGAGTTCAGGTCTCCCAAGTGTTGTCACAGTTCTTAATTATCAAGAAAATGGAAAAAAAATCATAGGTAGGGATTCCCAACTCACTCAGTTTACATTTCTACCTTTCTTCTTTATCTGGAAAGGTAGTGAAGCTGTTTATTATCAGTTTATAGATACACAGATTTATAGCTTATGTAAATACTTCTTATTTAAGTATAAATCTGTGCATACATGCATGTGCTTCTTGAAATACATTTTGTTTCACTTCATAAACAATATATTGAGATTTGTGTTGCTTGGGAAAGTGGCTACCTTGCAGCTTGATGTTCACAGCTTTTTCTGCTAAAAACCAAGCTGTATTCTGAAGTATTTGCACACTGCATTTATTTCAACAACGTGGAATAATTCAGTGGCATGTATTTTTGCTGATACATATGTAGGCATAAATGCTACACCTGAAAGCACATGCAATCTTTCATGTTACTCTGCTGATTAAATTGATCACCGCTTGGAGTACCTTTGATTTAGTTCATGCCCACATATGTTTACATACTATTGGATGGCCAATGAGTGCTCGGACCATCAGTCCCCATTTAAGTGGATCTTCCATGGAGGAAATTAAAATGTTACAGGGCAGTGTGTGAGTTTATGTTCCATAAACACTTCTGGCTGAAGTTTTCTCTTGCAAGTCACCCTTGCTGTTCACCATTGCAACTCATTCAAACACATCAGAAGAAAGCTCCTTACAGAGCCATATTCACTGTAGCTTATGAAAACCATCCCACCCCCTCTTGGAGTCATCTGAAGTGGTGGACTTCAGGCTGCATTATTCACAAACATAGTTATACTTCGATGGGACAAAAATATATGGACTGTGTATAGCAGAAGGAAGTGATTGAGGTCAAGAAAGGGAATATTCCCTCAAAGTGGGTGTTGACTGCTTATTTCTTTAGTTTATTTGTCCTGGATGATGAACTGTGCAGCCTCAAAAGCTTAATTACACTCAAGCAAGGTCCAGGAGTATACTGTAGAGCAGTGCAAGCAAAAGCTGAGATGTTCCTTAATGGTTATGATTTTGCTTTCCTGAAAGTCAGAACATGAGGAAACAATAAAAGCAAAAAAAATGTCATTAGAAGCAACAGTGGTACATTCAAGAGAAAAAAGGAAATGTATCCTGTCATGTCTACAATAACCTGATGGCAAAGCTTTTGTCTTTACCTAAATCGTTTTAAAATTGGTATTATAACCATTTTAAAACTAAAACCAAGATTTAAAAATACAGAACCATTTGTACTAAGTCACAGTGAAGATATTCCACCTGCCAGAAGCAGGAGGGAGAAAATATGAACTGTTAGAATCTATTTCTGAACTTTCAGCAAAAGCCAGCTGTAGCTTCAAAGCATAAATTTTCTGTTACCTCTTCAGTATTTTGAATACTTTTTACCATCCAGTTTTCATTCAAAATAGAAGCATACTTGGCAGTGTGTATTCATCATAGTTTCTAATGGCAGGTTTTCATAGTTGTGACAACAGAAATACCATTTTTTCCCCTCAGCAAAATATAAAGTCTTCATCTTTTGTATTTCTACTCTGTCTAGAGACAAAATTTTGCTCAGTAATTTCTCTTGTCTGGAAAAGATTTTGAAGAAATCCTATTGACAAAACATTTTGACAGCCATACCGTACCTAAAATATACTGTAATTTTTTATAGTCTGTTTTAAAAAACCTCATGTTAAACTCTTTCATTAATATTTTTGTCTGTACAACAGATGACCAAACTGGACAGAAAGCCCTGAATACTAACACTGAACTGTCTAGCTTCAGATCTGACATTCTGGCTCTTCGTCAGCAGCTTCATGACATTACAGAGAAAACTACCAGAAACAAAGATACACTGGAGAAGCTCCAAGAATCTGGAAATGTACTAGATGATAGACAGAGCCAAATGAGAAGTGCCTTAGATAGTAACTCTTTCATGATCATCAGTGTCAATAAGACTCTTCAGGCATATACTGGCTATATAAACAATCTTCAACAAGACACAAGTAACATCCAATCAAATTTGCAAAACCAAGTGCATTCTCATAATGTGGTCATCATGAACCTTAACAACTTAAACTTGACACAAATACAGCAAAGAAATCTTATCAGTGTCCTGCAGAAGTCTATGGAAGATACAAGTTTGGCTATTCTAAGAATCAAGAATGACTTTCAAAACCTGCAGCAGGTTGTCCTTCAAGCCCGGAAGGACACTGACTGGCTTAAGGAAAAAGTACAAAATTTACAGACTTTGGCTGCCAATAACTCAGCATTAGCAAAAGCTAATAATGATACACTTGAAGACATGAACAATCAGCTCAGTTCCTTCAGTGGGCAAATGGAGAATATTACCACAATTGCCCAAGCCAATGAACAAAATCTGAAGGATCTCCAGGAACAGCATAAAGAATATGAAAACAGAACTTCTGCCAAATTCAGCCAATTAGAAGAGAGGTTCCAGGTCTTTGAGACTGATATAGTCAATATAATTAGCAACATCAGCTACACTGCTCATCATCTACGGACACTGACTAGCAATCTCAATGAGGTCAGGACAACTTGTACAGACACCTTAAGTAAACATTCAGATGAGCTGATTTTTATGAACAGCACACTAGCCAATATTCGTTTAGACTCTGCATCACTCAAGATGCAACAGGATTTGATGAGGTCAAGGTTAGACGTTGAAGTTGCCAATTTGTCAGTAATCATGGAAGAAATGAAGCTGGTAGATTCCAAACACGGTCAGCTCATCAAGAACTTCACTATCCTACAAGGTATGTAGGTTCTCCAGTGAAGCTCGTAATGGATTGTGATGAATTCCTATTTGCAATACTTTATTTCTCTTTAAGTTAATGCACATTGGTACACAGTTCTGGTGTTTTACATTATATAACCCTAAACTTTGGAAATGTAAATGTAGCTTGAATTTTCCTTACTAATTTTTCCTCTGCCTTTGTTACATACCTAGAATGGGGATGTTATGAAAGGAGGTTCTGACTTAGCATATTTTATTCTGAGTGACTGCCTGGATCTGCTTTTGATTTAGTTTCTAAAATAAGTTAGTGAAGGTGTGGAACCTCAAGAAACCAATCCCAGCGAAGGAGGAAATGGCTAAAAAATATATGTTGGACTATTCCCAAAAAGGTCCACCCTAACTGAAAAACAAGTTACTATTTTACTTTAAGCCAGTTGTTATTTCGCCAGAATACATCCTATTTGCTTATTTTTTAATCCTGGAGTATTTTATTTTCTCCAGGAATAAATAGCATCAAGTTTAGGAGGTTTTTCCCAGTCAAAGGAAAAGAACATGCATACTGCCAACCTGATGGAACCAGCCAGGCCTAAAACTCTAATCACAAGTAAAAATTAAATGTTCCAAATAGACTAAGTCTGAATTAGAGCCAAGATTACAAGTCAGTAACCTTAAGCTTTTTCATTTCACACAAGTCTAAATTACTCTAGCTGAGTAATTTATGTCTGAAGGAGTTTAAATGATGTTGAAAAAAATATATATAGGCAAAATATTTGATCACCCATGGTCAAATAATTTGAATCCAAAATTATTTTGCTGTTTATATATGGAAAACTGCCACAGCATTACCATTTCCTATCTTGTGTATTGTTCCGTTTCCTGTTATAACCTACCACCCATTGAATATAACTGGCCTTTCCCATTGTTGGACTATTGCACATTGTCCATCTTTTTTGTCTCTTTGACAACCCATTATTGACAGAGTAAGAAACAGCACTGCAGGAAAAGCAGTCCAGTAGTCTAAGAGAGGAGAGATGCTACTGGAAGGAAAAGGAAGTGTAACAGAATAGGAGAATGGGAATGCATGCATAACCAGCACAGAGCATGTTTTGCTGTGCACCTCAACTGGTCACCTGAGGCATCATAGTACTGTCGAGTTCAGAGGACAAGATGCATCAGATGATTTTCTTCTAAATTTTATATTTCGTGGAAGCTCAGAAAAGAGAAATGGTGTGTAGAGTCTGAGAAGCAGACTTACTTTTACAAGCACAGATGCAAGTAGCTGTTAGCCTGGTTTTCACAGTGCTGCATATCCAGCGTCACTGATCTGAGATATATTAAAGAAGGACCCCAGGTGGGCTTTTTGTTTGTTTTCTTCTGTATTCCCACTTTGAATGCTTACGTTGTTTCAGGCCCTCCTGGTCCAAGGGGACCTAAAGGTGACAGAGGCCCTCAAGGTCCTCTTGGCCCTGCTGGCCTTAAAGGACAAAAAGGAGAGAAAGGAGAGCCTGGACCACCAGGACCTGCAGGTGAAAAGGGCCCACCTGGGCCAATTGGGCCACCAGGAGAGAAAGGAGGGAAAGGCTCAAGAGGATCACCAGGCTCCAAAGGTCAGAGAGGTTCTCCTGGCAAAACGGGTCTTCCTGGACCAAGCGGAGACCCAGGGCCACCAGGGCCACAAGGCAAAGATGGTCCACAGGGGCCACAAGGCCCACCAGGATTTCAAGGCCTGCAAGGAACTGTGGGAGAGCCAGGAGTACCAGGACCTCGAGGACTACCTGGGCTACCTGGAGTCCCTGGGCTGCCTGGTCCAAAAGGCCCACCTGGCCCACCAGGACCACCAGGTCCAGGAATGCCAATGGCACTACAAAGCGAACCTACATCAGTGCCGGAGGCTAACGGTAAGCTACCGAAATGTGTGCATCTTTTACTGTGATACAGATATACCTAGTGGAGGCTGTTCACCAGAGTCACTGGTTCATTCAACCTCTGCTACACCTCAGTCTCTGAGATTAATCATAAAGATCCCTGTCAAGTGAAGCTATACTTGGTCTTCCTACTTAGGATCTGAAGCTGGTTCAATTTATTGTTTACAGCTACAGAAAAATCATAAGTTGTATGTGGAATAAATGTTCCCATTGGCCTCACAGTTTAACGTTGATTTCACAGTCAGGATTTTTGTAAATAAATTCTCAAAACATATCTAAATATGCTAGATGGCAGTGCACTGTAGATGGGTGTGGGATACTCCCCTAATTATTGGCCCTATGCAGAAAGTTACTGTTGGCTCATTGATTTATGAGTAATTGGTTTCATGCAAAAAAAATCACATCATAGGTTGTTCTCCTCGTTGGAAGAACTACACAGAAAAATGCTACTACTTTTCAATTGAAAGAGAAATTTTTGAAGAGGCAAAGTTATTCTGTGAAGAGAAGGCATCGCGCTTGGTTATCATAAACAACAAAGAAGAACAGGTAACTAGCTTTTCTTTCCGTTTTTCGAGGGAATCTCTGCTTATTTAACATTTGAAAGCCGTAAAGTAAGTGGAAAGCTGAGAGCATCATAAATTCATATAGTGAAAGTACACACAGTGGTTGATTTAGCATTTTGTCCACCTTCTTCTGCTCAGCAGTTATTCCTTGTGAGAAGCATATCACCCTGAAGGTGCTGGTCACAGAGCACAGAAAGAATGGTGAGAATTGGAAGAGTTTCAAACCTCTGAAGATGCAGTCCAGTATGCTGTGCATACAGTCCAAAATGTGGACTTTTTTTCAGTGTTGAAAATAATTTATTTTAGTATTCTTTACAACATATGCAACCTGACTACTGTGACCCACAGATGTTTTTAATATAACTATAAATCTAGCTGTACTTTTAGTACTATTAAACATAATTACTCTGTGGCTATGTGGCATAGGGAACATCAAGATACAAGTGCTTCCTGTCTGTTGGTGGTTTATTGGTTTGTTTTTGGTTTTTTTTTTCCATTTGTATCTGTAAGATGTTAGCTGTGACTTTACATCCACCTTATTTTGGTGACTAGCTCTCTGTACCTCAACTGCAGATAGTACGAATGGATATGGTATCGCAATGCAAATTCATGAAACCTGTCTTCAGCTTTAAAAAGTTTCTCCAGGCATTCCTATTCTGATAGCAAAGATGCTCTTGTAGGCAGAGTAGCTTAATATCTCCAAAGACTGTATTTGCTTGTTATGCACTAATATCTTTCTTCCACAGCAATGGATAAAGAGGCAGATTTCAGGGAAAGGCAGCTTCTGGATTGGACTTACAGATTCAGAGAAGGAAAATGAATGGAGGTGGCTGGATGGATCCTTACCACTTTACACGTATGTAAATAAAAACAAGAGTGTTTATTTTCTGCAGATTCTACCATTCTTGCCAACCCTTCTGTAAACAACATCTAGAAATTATCCCATTGATCCAGAGGTTTGTACATGCCAGTGAAATAATTCTTTACTGAGGGTGCTGTTGAAGTTTTTTTTCTCTCTCCCTTCTCTATGCACACAGCTTTATTTCCTCGCCAGAAGGAGGGCTGAACATTGAATGAAAGAATCACGTAACTACACAGCAAAGCATTCCTTGCCAAAACATTTCCTCCTGACTTTTATTACAAAGTTGAGATGGAAAGCACGGACAGTTTTCCTGTCTTGGTTTGAATTTTCCTTATTTGCATTACAAGTGGCTATAAATAGAGGGTTCTTTCTGATAAAAAATGGCCAGCCTTTAGATAAAGACCAAATCCATGTGGAAAGCATTGAACATAAGGAAAATGCTTGAAACAAGGGTGTCTAAGCTTTGGCCGGCCAAGAACTGAATTGGCAGCTCTCCAGAAATCCTAGGGTTACACCTAATTTGTCCTAAATTGAACATATTTCAACCACCCAAATTTTTAATACCAAAGAGTTTACAGAGCTGAACATGCTGTGCTCCAAAAAAACAGGCTCAGTCAGTCAATTGTTACAAAATAATTAGCTGTGATCTCATTGGTGCTCATTTTGATGAGAAACATGGAAAAAGTCAGATGCGTTTCAAATGAGCCATAATATTTTTCCCTTTTTCTCCTTCCCTGCTTTCATTTTTCATCCTCTTTATGGCAGCACTGTGCCTGAGTCCTGCTTCAGCCACTGCTTTCAATAGATTTCCACCACACCATGGGTTTAGGTGCCCTGTAATAACCTCAGAACTGCCAGTTGCTTATTTTCAAAGTACTTCATTACTCGGAAAGCCACATGTCCTCCCAGGTGCCTGCTCAGATGCTCTGTGTCAGGCAGGCATATTTTCTATCTGAGTGTGGCCCATATCAGCCAGCAATCACAAGCTCTGGTCAACAACCTGTTCCTTCAGGAAAACTGAGCTTTTAAATCCCAAGTTTGGAAGTGTTTCTCACTTGTTAAACAAAAACAGGATGAGGAAATACTTCCTGCAAGCTCTTTGCATACTGCGTTAACTTTCACCATGAAGACTAATGATCTTGAAATATACGTAGATACATACTTTGTACATTCTTTAAAAGCCCAACATTTCACCTTCTACTGAAACACTGACCTCTAAGTTAGATAACCCTTGCTGTGCCTCCCAAGAGGTCCATCTCGGTTCAGTCACTGGCCAAGTCACCACACTGCCATCGTTTGCTGCCAGCTTCTCACAGTACCATCTGCTGGCAGGAATGAAGTGTACACACTGTGCAGGTTCAGAATGATGCACATGGAGCACTCCCACTGCATGTGCATGTACATTCAGAAACTAAAATAAAGTCCATTGGTCTAATTTTAGGTCTTTGAGTCTTGGCAGCCTGAGGCCGAATAGATTCCCTTCTCTGTTATACATCTGTTTTCCATTTTCAGCAAGAGTCATGTATTGTTTGTCTCAACGTGTATTTCCCTTTCAGAACAGATCTCATGATGTTTTTGTTAATTTCTTGTGGTTGAAAAACTGTCATGTGTGCCGTGTTGTGCAATAATATCTATTGCTTTTTTGTTGAAAGAAACTGGAAAACCGGGCAACCTGATAACTGGAGTCATGGGCACGGGCCAGGAGAAGATTGTGCTGGGTTAATCTACGCTGGGCTCTGGAATGACTTCTACTGTGAAGACGTTAACAATTTCATTTGTGAAAAAGACATGGATAAAGGTAAGCGAGGCATTTGATTTGATTATTTCACTCTATATGTGGCAGATCAAATTCAAGTACACTTCGCACAGATAGAATCAGAATGATTTGAGTTGGAAGGGACCGTTAAAGATTATCTGGTCCAACTCCCCTGCAATGAACAGGGACACTTACAGCTACATCAGGTTGCTCAGAGCCCTGTCCATCCTGACTTTTAATGTCCCCAGGGATGGGGCATCCACCACCTCTCTGGGCAGCCTATTACAGTGCCTCACCACCCTTATGGTAAAAAACTTTTTCCTTATATCCAGTCTAAACCTAAGGTAAGTAGTGAGGAGATGAGCCAGGCATAAGGTTGGTTCCAGTGGCAGTGCTAATAATGTACATGATGTGGATGCTGGATTGATCACTCTCTGGAAAAGCAGTCTTCAGACTGACTGCAGGCATCATGTGTTCTGCATCTTGGCCACTTGTAACATGCCTAAAATTTCAGACATGATTTGGCACATGTGCTTCAGACCCTGGCCACACTGCAAGTTGTTTTTATAAACTCAACAGCCAAGCAGGTGTGAAAACTGGCCTTTAGGCTGGTTCCGGTACCAGCCTTCAAAAAACAAACACTGTTCTGAGAGTTTATGCAACAGGAAGCACTTGGTGACTGCTAAGAAGGCCTTAAAATTCTGACAAGAATGCTGCCAGGAGATGTCCCATTGGGCTGAGGAGCCAGGGCCCCATGCCGCAAGCAACTGCTTTGTTGCAAATAGTGGCCAGTGCAGTGGAGGGCTTGTAAATGGTCTCATGGCTTAGCAGTCACCCAGGCAGTTGCCATGGGAGCTCTCTTTCTAGATACACAGGCAGAGTGCAGAGTGGTTTGCATGGTTTCTTGGAATCCATCCCCGCCATTACACAGCGAGGCAGTAATGGTGTTCAGGGCTTTGTTCCACCTAATTGTTAACACCTACGTACAACCTGGTGTAACATTGCTTTGCTGAGAGTGCCTAGCTGCTCCACTTGCAAACATGTAGGCTGAATTTTAGCAAAGGCAGATGGAAATGCCAGCTAGTGCCAAAAGTACTTCCCATCCACAAAAACATCCCCATACAGCAAAACAAAACGTAGTGCTGAACAAGCTTTGTGTGTGTATAACACTGTTTGGGTGTCCAGAGTGAAAAACTATATGTAACAACACAATGTGTCCTCCTTTCCCTGCATATATTTGTTATTTTAAAAAAGCCTACTGGTTTACAAATATTTATCCTCCAGGACTTATGGAATCTGAGTCCAGTTAGAATTTTAACATACCTTGATCTCAGTAAGTTTTCTTTTCAGAAATGTGTTTAATCTTCACAAGCTTTTTATGTGATGTTTTTCTGTTTGATTTTTTTCTCTCATATTGTAGGGGAAATATTTGGAGTGTAACAGGCTGTGACTTTACAGATACCTACATGTTGTGAAAATTCACTGCAAGAAAAAGAAAATCCTAGGAGAGAGCAACACTGCCTACAACAACAACAACAAAAAAAGAAAGAAAAAAAAGATCAAAACCAAAAGCAAGCACTGAAAACTGGTTAAATTGCATAAAGGAATTCATCAGCAACTCTTCCTCAGCATCCAGTTGTTTGAAGCCTTTCACCCCACAGCATCAGGAAATACCATTGGACTAATTCTGCTATAGATTTTTCTTCCCAACCAGTAACCACAGATATCAGCAACCTGCGCCTTCCAAAAAAAGACATTCTCTCAATCTGAGTAAGACTGTTGGTCAGTCATATATAAAAAAACATATAAAGCAACCGTGTAAACAGGATGTTTCATTTGCTAAAATCCCAAATGTAGGAAAATTATACAGATACACAAATATATAGATTTTATATAAATATATATATATAGTCCAACTCTTATCAATAATATGGAATATACTTTTAAGAGCTTTTAAAACTTTGTATTTTTGTACAAAATATTTGCTTTTTACAATTGTTCTCTTTTTTAGTGACTTTTTTTTACAAATATAGTGCAGAGGGGCCAAAGAAAACAATAAAGGTACTAATAATTCACTAAGGTTTGCTACCAGGCCTAGCTCAGCTATAGAGAAATATTTTTCCAGTTAGAAATATTTGTACTTTCCCAGATGATTTGTTCTGGTTAAATAACCTTTAAAGCAAATTTTAGGTAGTGTTTTCCTTGTTTTACGCAATCTAGTCTGCGTGTGTAACAATGAAGTTGACTAAGGACTAGACACTCATTGTAGCTCTGATCTCAGCTGTGTTCCATCAGGGTACTCTGCAAAGACCGTGCTAATAAAAGTTTTTCCTTCCTTCCTTCTTCTGTGCCTTCCTGCCTGCCTTCCAACCTTCTTCCATTGTTGAGGAAATGCCACAGAACTTGAAATGTTTTCATTCCTTCTCTCTGTTTGTGAGGAATCCTGCCCTAATAGGTTCTACCCACATTGCCCAGAGGAGGGATTTTAAGAAAACCGAAACAAAAGAGCTGCATTTGCAGAAATACGTTTCTTTTCAAGATAGATTTCAAAATTTGGTAATGAAAACATGCCGTACTCAGAAAGTCTGATCAACTTGCATTTCTCCAAAGAACTCTGTAAATTGAGCTCTCTGTTTTCTTGGACTAGTACTTCTCTCCCAAACAAACTGGAAAATAAGCTACAAAACAGAAAGCAGTGTGGCTAAGTGAGATGATATCATCAACCAGACAGCTTCCTCCACATTCCCTTGAGCCATTGTCTAGGCAGCAGTGCTGCTTATCAGGAATTGAAACAATTAGCAACCTGTTGAAGCTTGTTAGCACAACCCCTGGTTTTGGTTCTCTGGTTTTTATACTCTTCATATGGCCACATGGCATATCACGAGGGAAGTTGTTTTGGCTTCTTCTGAAGAAGAGTTGTTTTTCCTTTGCTCCCTGACCTGCCATTTGCCTTGGCCGAATGTAGATAAGTTTGTTGAAATACTCCAGCTCTGCTGGAAGGAGACATGGTTTTGTACTTCAGATTTTCAAATATTGCTCCTAAGAACATCCAATTAAAGACTGCTGCTTTCCTACATCCCACACTCCCTCCGGTGTTCATTCTTTGTGGTGATGGTGGAGGGAAGAGATACTTCAAGTATAACTTACTTAAAGAAAGTACAGAAAATGTTTCATTTGGGAACCTGTCCTGTGGCACGTAGTAGATGTGAGACAGGAGCGAAGAAAAATGTGTGTATTTATTTAAAATGAAAGGTCTGTGTATTGCAGCCACGCAGACTGTGTGTCGCCATCTTGGAGGCTGTGCTTCTCTTGAGACACACTGCATTTCCAAGACTTTTCTTTTGGCTTTTTCATCAGGTTTCGAATACAATGTGGTTCTACTATACACCCTATCTTGTTGCACCTAGGAGTTGAGTGTAGATGCATGCTGTAGTCTTTACATATATCTTACACAATGTCTGTGGAGATGGTGTTAAGCTGCTATTTTTGGATAACAAGGTACAACACTACTATTTTGCAGAAACCATGGTGAATGAAGCCTTGCAGAGCCAGACTGAGTTAGAGAAGCACTGCTGTCTATCTGGTATATTTTGATATATTAAGCCTATTCTGAATGTCTAACCAGTTAAATGAAGCTCTTCAGATTTTTAGTGATGTGATGATCCTGTATCAGCACAAGAAGCTCACTACAAACTTCTGTAAGCCCCAGATACACTCTTTGGTCACCCTAATATCATTTTTCTCTTCCTTTAGCAATAGGAGTGATTCTACATTTCAGGTTCAGATAATCCAAGACTCATTCACTGCCCTCCATTCTCTCAACAGAGGTTTTCTGTGCAGTGAAGATTAACAGCTACAGCTACATTTATGCCTGCCTGTTACAGATAGAGCTGTTCATCGGCAAGAGCTGCTTAGTGTATTGAAATCTAGCATAGCAGCTATGCCAAATTAAGCATGGAAATAACCACTGAACAGTTTAAAGATGTAATATTTTTATAAATGGAATACTTATTTCAAGGTGATTTTCAATGCTGGATTGTAATTCATGTTCTAATTAACCACCTTTAACTGGGATGCAAAGTGCCTAGTCTGAACTCTCTGAAGCTGCCTGGAGATGGATGCTGCATTTGCATGCCTACTGTATTCAGTCATCCTTAAAATCTGGCCTCAGTAGCCAGGTGGGCTGGGACAGTCAATTATTCCAACCCATTATTTCTGCAAGAGGGAAATGGAGGTGTCAAATGGTCATAGAGGAGAAAATCACTGAGAGAACTGGGAAAGTACTGGGACAGCTCAAAGACCTGTCACATAAAGAAGAGACTGGCAAGGATGCAAACAGGACACTAGAATGGACCAAGAAATTGTCAAGAAAGCCAGAGCTGCCACATGGGGTCTGGAAAACATCCCTGTTATATCTGCTTTCTGTATGGTTTGAGTGACAGCACAGGTTGTACGGAAAATTCTAAGTGATAGGAAATTATTTTGTCCCAGCTAGAGTTTTGGTTTTCCTTCCTGTGCACAAGCAGTATACCTTGGCATACTGAGTTTACATTTCCGCCACTTTTTTTCTTGGTTTATATCAAATTGAAGGCAAGTTCGTATCCCCTGTAAAGCACTCAGGGAGGGGAGAGGAAGGCAGAGAGGGTGCAATCATTGTGATTTACATCAGTGCTGGATTTCTTAAATCCATGTCTGAGTCATGTAATTAATTTATTTTGAATCACCTTCAGCTGATTAGAGTTTATAAATCTCTAACTTTCATCCTCCATGATGTCTATAAATAATACTTGCAGTTGTTCCAATAAAGGAAGCACTAAGCAGAGATGTAGTTGTTTACTCGTGCATGTTTGTGTAATCAAGAGACATGTGAAGATCAGTGTCTACAAACAGCCAGAAACTTTTGGAGACATTGAGAATAAAATTGATGAAAATTATTTTTATAAAAGCCTTTTCACTTACACCACCCTAGTACCAAGCATGGCTGTGGCTATCTTATTCCTTAATTTCAGTTTTGCAATGAACTAAATGCTAGAAACTTTGTTTTAATGGCCAGAGCTGTGCAAGACAAAATAAATCCCCATCTTGATGGAAGAATACGAAGCACCTCAGACAAGCCTCTGCATGAATGTTGCCTTGACCTTGGTCCATAGCACCATGGAATGGCTTGGGTTGGAAGGAGCAGTTTGTGTGCTACCATGCAGGAGCAGCTCACCCCAAATGTGATGGTAAGGGACAAGCAGAAGGACACAGATGTCTTCACCTGGCACTGCCTCCAGCCGGGTCATTGAACAGCCCAGGTGGGAAGGGACCTCTGAAGATCTCCAGATCCAGCCTTTGGTGGGGAATGGAGGTTTAGGTGAGGTCATCTAGCTGCCTGTCCAACTGCATCTTGAATGCTTCCAGTGATGGGGACTCCACCACAACCTTGGGGAGGCTGTTCCAGTGACTGGTGGTTCTCACTGCAAGAAAGTTCCTTCTTGTATCAAGAACAAACTTCTGTTGCAACTCATACTCTCCTTGTAGCGCCTTTGAAAAAGAGAGCCACCATGCTCTTCATACTAAAAGTACATGATGGGATCAGCGCTGAGCCTTCACAGAATCCTGCTTCTCCCATGGCCTGAGATGAGGAGGTAGTTATACAGTTTGCAGTGCATACTCATGTTCACTCAAAGTAATTTGGATATCTATAGGCAGAAAAGCAATGCACTTGATGGAAAATACCTCTGTTCTCCAGAAACCAGGCCTTCCTCAACCCAGAGTCTATTTGTTCGTTCACCATTTCCATCTCACTTTTTCCATGCTGTTTAATAATAATAATTAAAAAAAAAAAAAAAAACTTGGCAAAAATATTTTTGAAAGTTCTCATGTGTTTCTTTTCTTAGGATGGAATACGTTTGTTTTTTTCTTTCCATCTGGCTCAGAGATGAAAAAAAACATTCTTTGATTTCTTTTTCAAAATAAACTTTGTGTAGTGCTCCAAAATTTGTGTAGAGTTTTTTTGATTTTTTGTTTTTTGTTTTTTTTCATACCAGAACAATAAGAATCACCAGGCAAATAATGCTCTTCTTAGAGACTATTTTACATGTGGTTAGGATTTGCTTAGCCAAAGGGCTTCCCAGAGGCATGGAAGTATTGCCACCCCCACTTTGTGACTGAGGGAAAGAGGAGATTTTCAAGCGTATGATTCATTTTGAAGTCTCGGTTTGGAGTGTCTGTTTTCATATGTTAGGGAGGTGATTTATAGAGGTGATTTCCTCCAATAATACTGGCATTGGCATAGAGCACATTCACACAACTCAGTTTGAGAGGAAGGGGTTCTTTTCAGTGCAAAATTAGAGGGAGAGGTGTCTCCCCCCCATCACCAGGCACATGGTGTGGATCTGGAAAGCAGACCTCAGTGTGATCACAGCAGAACAGCATCGGCCCAGCAGAGAGCCATGTCTAGCTAAGAGCTAACAAATGACCTTGAATTACCAGGAGACCCCTTGATCATGGGAAATCAGGTTAAAGGGCTGCTGAGACTTCTGCAGCCCTGTATGAATAAGTCATCCAGAAAATCTGACAAGCTCTATTTTAAAACTAATTAGGGTTTTTCTACCCCTTTAATATTTCTGGCTGCTCTTCAGAAACTCTATTAAGAACCTTCTTTTAATAACCAGTGTGAAAACAATTATGTCCAGTTCAGACACATTTGTTCCTGTAGCAGTGTTGTCCCTTAGCTTAAATCTTCTCTCCAGGGACTGCCATGCAATTGTAGTGGTCAGTCTGGAGCCATTCATCCTGGATGCAGTGAGGAGTGGCTGGGAACAAACATCCCTCTGACCAACTGAGGAGCCCCTGTGACACAGCCTGGCGCTGGCTCCAGCCCCACAAGGGACTCTCTGAGAACACGCCATGCCTCTCACTAAATGGTGAAAGCTTTCATGATCTCAGTACTGCTAGAGAGCAACAGAATTGGAATAGGGGATGGCTTTCTGCCAGAGTAGAGTAGGAGGTGCTTGGGCTTTTATGAGGCAGTGCCACATTTTATAAAGAAATTAATCTGCCAGTTTTGGCATATTTATTCTGGTTCAATCATAGAATCACCAAGGTGGGAAAAGACCTCTAAGATCATCTGGTCCAACTGTCCGCTTATCACCAGTATTTCCCACTTAACCATGTCCCTCAGTACAACATCTAAACTTTTCTTGAACACCAACAGGGACAATGACTCCACCACTTCCCTGGGCAGCCCATTCCAGAACTTGACCACTCTCTTGGAGAAGAAGCCTCCTAACGTCCAACCTGAATCCATCCAACCTGGCCTTGAACACCTCCAGGGATGGGGCATCCACAACCTCTCTGGGCAGCCCATTCCACCACCTTGCTAGTGAAGAAGTTAACTTGTGATTTCTGTTCTGTGGTTAGATTTTCTGGACTATCTGTCTTGCTGAGGCACAAATCCAAAGCTCAGACATCCACAAGCTTCCGGGCAGTGAGGATTGCTTCCAAACTCCCCCCAGTTGCAGCCGTGCTCTCGCCAGCCTTGCCAGAGGTCCTGCTGGTGGAAGCTGCACGTCTGAAATGTGACTTTGGAAGAAGTCTGTTTGGGAATCTCTCTCATTCAGAAGTCTGGGCATATTGCAAAAATGACATTTCCGTAATTCCAGCTCCATTATCCACATTCATATAAAACAGATGATGAATTATTTTTTTCTGAATGGTAGCAATGTATTTTTGTCCACTACTTTTCTAATGTCAGAATAAAAGTCTGGAGGTGGAAACTGGACAAAACATTGTTTGGCACCATAGTCATCCTACTGCAGCAAGCAAATAAAGTTCCTGGATTAATGCCTGTGAGAACAGCTTGAACTGACATTTCAACAGCAGATAGCTTACTGCTATCTTCTAATGGAAGCAAACTCAGTGCAGATACAGCTGTATTGCTGGTCAATCTTCTGAGGGGCGCGGGCAGCTCTGCAGTGTTCTAAGGCTAAAGAGAAGAGGGCTGAAGACAGAAAGGGGCCAGAGGAGAAAGCAAAAGGTACAGACAGAAAACAGAGGAGAAATAGGTAGAGAATGACTGAGGAGTAAAATGAACTCTAATGTTCTCATCGCGGTTTCTAGTAAGATCAACCACAGAAGAGCTCTCTTCTCAGAAATAATGTAAGAGGCCATTGTCATGGTTCTCATAATTCCCATTCTCGGCTGGGAAAAGAATACACGCTTGACTTGTGAGGGAAGCCTGCTGGAGCCTGAAGTCATGTCCGACTTTCCCAGCACAAACAAAAATTCCTGGTGGCTCCAAGTCTCCAGAGAGCCGAGTTGGGGGTTTTGGTTTGGTGGTTGGTTTTTTTTCCTGCACATCCTTTCCCTCCTACACAAGTTTGGAAACACAGAACGCTTTCTAGTCTTCCAGCTGTATTAGAAGCACAGAGCTAGACTTTGGAAGAAAGATTAAAGCAAGAATATACAGCAGTCTCCAAGCAACAAAATAATGTGTGCACTGGGAAATAGGTTCACAATAGAATTTGGACTCAGAACTCCTATTTTAGTACTAAATTCTCATTGGTGTTTGCATTTGAGCAGGTGCACTTTATGAAGAGTCAAATAGGCATCTTTAATAATAGCAATAAACAGCAGTAAAAATGTACAGATGTTGAAAAAGAGGAATTACTGAAACAAAAAGAAAATTGTTTGGTTTTGAAAAACAGATGATTGTTAAATTTGAAAATCAAGGACAGTTCAAGCAGAAATACGCAAGTGATTTTCATAGGTAGGAACTTTAAGGGTGGCATTTTTAAACGAGTGATCAGTCAGTGAGTGATCACCAGCTTTCCCCAATTTTTAATTTTAAGGGACAGAATATGGAGCCGTCAGGGGTCTTTCAATAGTCACCAGGTGGTGATTTCGAGCAAAAAGCTGATTTCAAAGGCTGATCTGACTTCTGTATCCCATTATTATCCAGCTTAGCTATATTAGGAGTGGAAAGGTGATCAAAAGTCCTGATTAGAAATTTACTAACTGAAACTGACTCTCTCTTTCTGTATGTTGTGCAATGTTAAATAAGGGAGAAAACATTTCAAACATAGTTTCACTCCAGTCTTTCTGGGATCACTTTATTTATTTAGCAGACATTACCACAAGGTATCCTTGTCTGCGTCCATCTCCTGGCATTTTACATACGAGAGAAGTCTAAAAATAAAATAAAGCAAGAAATGACACAAGCAGAACAGCTGTTGTTTTGTCCAGACAAAGCTCTGTATGAAAGCCATCACGACGGAGCAGACTCTGTAATTGAAAATCCATTTGCATTTTCAAGTCTGATTCCAACTGTAAATCTTTGGTTATATTTACAACAGATTAAAAGACTTTGGCCCCACTACACTTCTCCCTGGCAAGAAGAAAACCACCTGCACAGCATCAGTCATTGCTTCAACTCTGTAGGTACACATTTTTCAATGACAGGGTGGTATATATTTTCATTTCCCATCTCTTCATTTTCACATGCAGTAAAATCATGTACACTGCATTTTCCTCAGCCATGTGGTAGCTGGCACTCTCGCTAAGGAGACTGATGCGTGTTTTGATTTGCTCCTTTCCCTCAGCTCGAGGGACTACTGCACTATTTCCTTTGTAATCACACGAGCCAAGGTAAAAACCCTGAACAAACATGTGGCTGAGAAACTGCACAAAAAAGCCAGAAATACTGCTCACTTTTCAAGTACAGAGAGAGTGAAAAAGAGTGTACACTATGCAATAGGCTACATAAACCCTCCTGGAGCTGACCATGTCCTTTGGTGCCACATCTACACAGTTCTTGAACACTTCCAGTGACAGTGACTCCGTCACTTCCCTGGGCAGCCCATTCCAATCTCTCATCACTAGTATCCAACCCAAACCCCTGGTGCAACTTGAGGCCCTTCCATCTCTTCCTATTACTGTTACCTGAGAGAAGAGGCCTATTCCCAAGATCAAGCTTCCCGAAGCCCAAGTAATCCTTATTTTGACAGTAAAGTTTGCAAAATGCACAGCTCTCGCACCACAGCTGTTGGGAGGAGCTCCCCCAGTGCAGCTGACATTCACCAGATGTGTTTCCATGCTTGTGAGCACTGGGTCAATTGTTTCCCAATGCACGTACAAGGCTCACCTCTGATTTTTGATGATAAGAAGAGGAATGAACCAATGAAGAATCTGAACTTATGCAAGTAAATAAATAAATAAAATCACAAAACTAGCAATACGTTAATTCTCTGATCACTAACCAATATTATGTGACAAATATAACTTACAGCAAATACATCATTTGTTGTTATTCATCCTGTCAGTGCCATCAAGGCCATAGTGGCACTGGAATGGAGCAGACGCATTGCTTTTGTTCAAAATAGCTGCCTGAGAAAATAGAGAAAAAGGGATTTATTCAGACACTTACTCACAGGTGCTTCTGGCTCCTGCTGCCAGTTCCAGCATGCAAAATCTCATTCTGTGCCACATACGCCACTGTGGTTTAAACATCTCAGGTATGCCAGGAAGGCCCAGGCCTGTGGTAATGGAACTCCACAGAGTGCCTGGCAAACAATGCAAATGCCACAGAACACCACAGACAATCTTAGTCTGGCTTAGTTTGGTTCATATCATAATGAGAGCATAAGGGCACAAACAGTTTAACTTCCAGATCATGGGTGGTGTGCAGTTGGAAAAAAAAAAAATTGGTTTCTGATACAGCAATCAATACTGCAAGCCAAATTCCATTGTTTACATGCCGACCAAGCTTTGGAGAATAAACAAACAAACAAACAAACAAAGCATTTCAGATTAATGCTTCTCACCTTTCAGAAAATCAGGTTAAAATTTCACTGTTATTTTAAAAATTGTATAGCTAGACAATAGAGAATTTACCCAGAAGATGTCCATTTCCTTACTTCACAGAATGCTTTTAAACACAGCCTCTAGAGTTCCTATCTATGGGAATGAACTAGATTGAGCCTCATTCTTTCCATGTATAGCAATCTGCCATAGAAATAGTCCATTTTCATTCCTAATTTATCAGAATTTTTTACTAAATTAAACAGCAGTTTGTTAATACTTGAGCCTTGGCAGAGATACATGTCAATCAGTACAATACCAATTTTCTGAGAGCCTGATGTGGTAAATCATTTAAACTTGTGTTTGGCTTTAAACATATCTCTGGACCTGTCGATCAGTGTCTAAATGACTCTTCAGTCCAGTTTCACTTTCTATTCACTTCAGATGCTGATGTGTATGCAAGTATTCCCACAAGAACATCTGCAAGTGGCACTGAGAAAGTCATCTGAAAGAGACTAGAAATAAAAACACCCAGACAATTCCACTAGTTCACCAGATTATTTGTAATCAATTGACTCAAAAGATCTTTTGCTTCATTTACCAAATAGATAGTAGCTGACTAAAGAAATTAATTGCTTTTCCTTAAATAAGGCAATGAATGACAGTGAATGAAGAGCCTAAGTAGGTAAACCAAAGTTTGAGCTATATTTAGTCAATTCAGGGTCTAACAGATAGCTGGGAATCTTTGGGTGAGAGGTTTGATAAGTTATTACTGTTTCCCTGAGCACCACAGAAAAGTCACTTGCATGTGAAATTTAAGTAGATAAATTATATATAATGGGAAAATATGGGATTGATAGAAAGCTTGAGTCAGATTTTAGTATTTGTCGTGTGGATATTTTACCTTTGAGTTAGATACTACATTGTTATCTGAGCATCACTGTTGCTAAGACACGTTTTGTTACTAGTCCTACTTTAAAGAAATCAGAGAAACAAATTTTTCACTTTTTTTCAGGGGAGTTACATTTGTCAGTTCTTTCTTTAGATAACAATTTAGAAAACAGTGTGAGAATGCAAACACTGTGGGCCTGTGAGAAAGAGTAAGTAGCTTTAGGTTTGCTACCATTTTTGGTGTTGAAGGATGGTGGGTTTCCATGAGCTTTCTCCAATGCTGTGTGACGAGTAAGGCTGCCTGGAAAAAGACTTTGCAAGCACTTTAAGGTTACTGACAAAAATGTAAATGCTGTCCTGATTCTAAGTTTGTTCAGACACTCTTTGATCGAACAGGCAATACTCCCAAACGCTCTCCAGGCTTCTGTAGGTTAACTGTGCTTTAGTAGCTGGTAAGATAGTTGCATTCAGGCAATGCAACTGACATTTCATGTCAGGCATATTGATGTTGCAGGGATTTTTAAGTGATTGGATTCTCTAACGCAATGAGTGACTTTCAATGAAACCAGATATGCTCAGCTTTCATGTTTTGAAAGGCAGCCAAAGCGGCATTCCTTCAGGCTTTAAGTTGATACAAATAAAGTGTAACAGAGAGCCCCGACAGCAAAGTTTATCAACCATACATCCCGTATTAGAATTTACACATGGCTGGATTTTTCACTTTGTCTTCAACTGGCTCTTAAAGAATATCATCAGCTGCCATAAGCTGGTGGTTTCCAGCTATGAGCATGAAATAAGACCTCCCACACAGACATTCTAGAATGACATTTGGACAGCAGCAGGCTGAGGTGATGTGCTGCTCCACAGAGTGCAAGGTACTTTACAAACTTCAGTTTCAGCATGGAGACTTTACGGTCATTGTAATACAAAAGACAAAAATATGGTAGAAAGGGACATTGTAGTGTAGGGAGCCATTAGATGTAACACACACAGTTTGATCATTTCCTTTCTCGTCCTCCCTGTGGAGTTTTTTTTGTGTATATTAATAAAATTGTTTGCTATAGACCTTACTTATTTTAACATATTTATCCAAATCTCATTACAGGTTTTTAATATCATGGGTTTTTTTCCACGCGTTCTTCTCTTCATTCTTCACGGGGGTAAGTCATCACATGTGAGCAGTACACAGTGATGATGCAGAATTCAAGCAAGAGTATCCCTTCTCAGTGGTAGAGCGAAGAGATTGATTGTCCCTTTCTGCTCTGCACTGATGTGGTCTCACATCGAGTATTATGCGCAACTCTGGGCACAATACAATGAGGGCATAAAACTATTAGGGAGCATCCAAAGGAGGTGAAGAGGATGAAGGGTGTGAAGGGAAAGGTGTATGAGAAGTAGCTGAAGTCCTCAGGCTTGTTCGGCCTAGAGCAGAGGAGGCTCGGGGAAGGCCTCATGATGTCCTACAGCTTCTCAGGAGGGGCGTGGAAGAATAGCGCTGAACTCTGCTCTCTGTGACAGCGACAGGGCCTGAGGGATCAGCATGGAGTTGTGTCAGAGGAAGGGAAGCTGGGGGTTTGGGACAGGTGCTGCACCAGAGAGCGGTAGGCACAGCTCCAAGTGCTGGAGTTCAAGGAGTGTTTGGACACAGTTCTCAACCATAGGGTCTGGATATTTAGGTGGTCCTGTGTGGAGCCAGGAGTCGGACCTGATGATCCTTGTGGGTCCCCCCCAACTCGGGGTATTATGTTTCTATGATTCTTCTAGAATGTGTCCTTTGCTGAAGCACAAGAGAGAAGCAATAGCTTATGGGGAGCAACAGCTTCTTCTGATCTCAAGACTTTTCCCAGATAGTTTGTCTTGGTTTGGGGAGGTTTTGGGATGAATTCCTTGCCTAAGCCTGAGAAAATCTTTTTCACAGTGCATTTCTGTAGTTTGAACTACAGTAGCTGATTCCTTCTTTTTCTCTTGCTTATGCATGTGAGAGGTTATTTGGTCAGGATTCAACTCTGATTAAGGACTATTTCCTTAACAGGCTCCCAACAGACACAGTTATTGGGCTACCAAAGAACAAACATTTGCAGTGCAGCATGGTGGATTTCTTCTATTTCTGCTTTATAATAAGATCAGTTCTCACTGCCTTCATCTTCTCTTCTATTCCTCCAAGGGTTTCTTTCCCCTTTCCTTACCTGGGCCAAGCTCTTCTTCCAGACCTTCAAGACTCTGACTCTGCCTCCTTATGTCTTAACTCCCACTTTTCCTCAGTGACTGTCTGGGATTCTCACTTTCCCATCTTCTTCCATCTCCACTCAAAGCCTGTATTGCTGAGCTTTGTTATCCCTCTAAAAATTCATTCTCAAAGAAAAGTCCATTTGCAAAATCTTAAAGTCAGTGTTAGCTGCTTGTCTCTCCCACATTTTGTTTCATTTTTGATGTTTGTATTTGAACTAGACTTCGAGCTCTTTGGGGGCAGAGCTGGATTTTAACCAAATATTGACAAAGAAGCTAAAAAAGAAAATGACAAGGAGGAAGAAAAGAGTTTTAGTAGTGCAGTCTGCAGGAACTGAATCTGCAAAAATCATATCATTTTTCAGCTGCATAATCATAAAACAATGTGGTATTTCAAATTCATACCAACAACAAATGTACAAGAAGTAACCTTAGGCACTTGTGGTATAGAAACATAGGTAAATGGTCCAGGAAGGTGCCTTCCAGCATGCTTTCATAACAATGGCTGAAATTATGAGGCACTTGTGATGAAAATTAAAGAAGTCCATATCAGAATATGCTAAAAAATGGGAGGTATTTCACAAGGAAATCCTAGCTAAAACTGTCATGCTAATCCAAGTTTTCTGCTTAGCTCACAGTAGTTTTATTAGGTTATAATCCTAAAGATAATACTGACTGAGGGAAGGAGATGTTGATACCATGATTACTGTGAATAGCAGCCAGATGTGTGACACTGTGCTTCTGAAAAAGGCCAGATTTCTGCAGTAAAGGAGTAATACAGAAATGTAAAGCTTGGTAAATTATTTTGGCAATGAAAATGACATGTTCTCTGCATAGAGATATAACACACAATATACTATAACCACTTTCACAAAGTGAGACTTGAGACACATGATGATAAATGAACCAAATTCAAAGGATATTTTTAAAGATAGGAAATAATACTATTTGGAAACATTTCATGGACTTTTATTTCTTCAAAACAGTAGTATTTATGTAAAAGTATGTTAATAATTATGATAATGACAATAATAAGATAATAAAGTTTTAGAAACATGACCCCCACAAATTTTTTATTTTTTTTTTTTCTTGTTCCTACCTTACCAGGCAGAGCCAATGACAAAAAAGAGTCTTTCCATTCTGGTTTTTTTTTGCAAGTACCTAGCTACAGTGAGTTGTCTGGTCATCACCCTCAGATAGAATAGTACAGTTTAATTGGGTCAGTGTCGACGTAGATGATGGACTCTAGTTTGGACAGAATCCATCCACAAGCATCTTTAGCATGCTTCAAGAACACCTCACCATGCTCTCAGCTTCTATTGACCCTGGTCTTGATCATTAATAGGCTGGACTCATTTCCATTTGGGATCATATTCCATCTACCTCCAGCAACGGTATTCAAGGACAACTATTCTAGCAAGCCCCATGTCCCAGATGAAAGGCAAGTGTAGAAAATCAGCCATTTTCAGTAAAACAGGAGATGTGTCTGTGGACCAGACTTCTAGCTAAGTCCAAGTAAATTAAGCCTTTCTAGGTACACTAAAAAAATTATTTGAACAATGCCATGAAAATTTATTGGTGAAGCATTTCTGCTGCAACGAGCATGATAGAATGGGATCATATGGAACATATTCCCCAGCTACTTACCCAAGAAATTGAGTAGAAAAACAGAAAGTATTAAATGCAGCAGAATATTATAATAAGATTTAACAAATATAAAAGTTGTATGTATGCTCCGGATAAAACTGTTATATACTAATAAAAGGCAGAATTCACTGCTAAACTCTTTTTTAACATGTAACTTAAATTTTCCTGAGGGGCTCCTTTTTGTGTCAGTCTAGTCTGTCAGTCATCAGTCCATGTACTTTTAGTTGTATCTCACAGTCTGTAACAAACTAAAGTGGATGGACAGGACACCACAGAAAAATTAAGTACTCTGTCTTGTGCAACATCCCATGACTGGTTCAGAAATACTAAGTAAGCTACTTGACCTAAGCTAATAAGGCAATATACCCACTTTTCAGTCCAGTCCTTCTATACTGAATATTGTGCGCTATTGTCCAGGGAAGGAAAAGCATTTAATGGAAGAGCTCTTTGAGCACAAGGGGGGGCAATGAAGGAAGCAAAGCACCCAACACTAGTGTCATCAGAAACAGAGGCTTCAGGGGCTCTGTTCTACAGAAATGTTAGCAGAAGTTAAAATGAAAACTCAGCTTGGTCTTGGGAAGGATTTTATCCATAAAGATAGCATCTGGTTTAGGTGAAGCTTTTTGTAATTCAAACTACACACCCTACTGACATAAGGTAATATGATCTCTGTTGCATCAATTGCCCTCAGAGCACAGCAATGTTCCAATGTACTGGTTTTGTTAATTGCTTTCATCCATCTGGACTTTCAGCTGGCTATCGCTTTTAATTCTGAGCTGAAAACTGATCTAGTTTGCACTAGCTTTAAAGAAAGCATTATTAACTATTTTCGTTCCCTCTTACTTTCTTCCCTAGCATGTACTAGAAAACAGACTGATCAATGCTGTAGTTTTCTAACATATTGTTAGTCAATGTAGGACATTGGCTTCCCTTCACATTTTCATTTGTTACCACACTCCACTGAGTTTCTGATCTCTAAAGCAGAGAAATTTTGTCTGACAGTCCAGTTCATTGTTTGGCATCCCATGCCAACCTCATGAAGTCCAAGGACAAGTGCAAGGTCCTGCGCCTTGGCTGGGGCAACCGCAAGCATAAATACAGGCTAGGTGGAGAATGGCTTGAGGGAAGCCCTGCGAAGAAGGATTTGACAGTGTCAGTTGATGAAAGATTCAATGTGAGCTGGCAATGTGCACTTGCAGCCCAAAAGGCCAACTGTACCCTGGGTTGCATCAAGGGAAGTGTGACCAGCAGGTTGAGGGAGGTAATTCTACTCCTCTACTCTGCTCTCATGAAACCCCACATGGAGTACTGCATTCAACACAAGAAGGACATCAAGATGTTGGAGTGGATCCAGAGGAAGGCCACAAAGATAGTAAGAGAGCTGGAGAACCTCCCTAAGAGGACAGGCTGAGAGAGCCAGGGTTCTTCAGCCTAGAGAAGAGAAGGCTCTGGGGAGACCTTATAGTGGCCTTCCAGGAAAGCTGGAGAGGATTTTTTTTCTAAGGGCAGGTAGCAACAGGACAAGGATAAACGATTTTAAACTGGAAGAGGGTAGCTTTAGAGTAGATATTAGGAAGAAATTCTCTGCTGTGAGAGTGATGAGACACTGGAACAGGTTGCCCAGTGAGGTTGTGGATGCCCCCTCTCTGAAAGCACTCAAGGCCATGCTGGATGGGGACTTTGAGCAACCTGGTATAGAGGGAGGTGTCCCTGCCTCTAGCAGGGGGTTGGAACCAGATCATCTTAAAGGTCCCTCCCAACACAAACCATTCTATGATTCTATGATCCATGTGTAAATAACTGAAGATGGATTAAAGCCTGTTGTCCAGTTTACACTATGGCAAAGACAAGAGGCAAGCAGAAACATTATGTTGCTAGCTTTGCTGTGGGAGGAGTAGTTTCTGCTGGGGTGCTAACACCTTCAATCACTGCAACTAGCTTACTGGATACACTTGTGAATATACCAACACCGGTAGTAACAGCTCAGCACTGATGCCAAGATTAATAGGAAAGTGACAAACAGCACCCTAAACAGAGGAAAAGCAGAGGCTATTTAGTCATAACAGTAACATTTTCTCTTCCTGTTAATCTGTTCTATGCCAGGAAAACTAAAAAAATAAATAATAATAATAATAAAGTTTTCTTCTATGTTGCACTCACTAAGAAGGTGTATTGCATTGCTTTTCAGCATGCTAGCAGCCTGTTCTGTTCACATATAACAGCAATCCTGGCCTAAGGAATATTTGTATTCTGAAAAAGATTCAATTTACATTGCTGTATTTCCTTAGGATACTTCTAATTGGCTTTTTACTATTTTTGTAAAAGTGTAAACGCTTTGTTTAATCCTCTTTGGAGAGTTCTGCTCTGTTCTTCTTTCATACACTTTTGGAGGAGGATGACAACGCTAGAATAATTTCAGTTTCTTCACTGCAGTGCTTTATTCATCTGATAATATGCTTTATCAAAATAAGAGACGAGAAATAGTGAAAAGACCTCATAGAGAGCTGAACAAACTTTCTTCCACGCCTGAATGGGTGATTTTCAGTATGCCTCACGGTGTATGACTCGTTCAAAATGATAACTCACACCTCACAACATACGCCGCCTGGGTGAACACTTCCCTCTGCCGGCAGCAGCACACACCAGCACACAGAAAATCAGGCCTTCGCTGTTCCTCCAGCATTTGTACTCTGCACCAGTGAGTTCGTGCCTCGAGTACTGTGCACAGTTTTAGCCCCTCACTACAAGAAAGACATCGAGGGCCTGGAGCGTGTCCAGAGAAAGACACAAAGCTGTGAGGGGTCTGGAGCACAATTCTTGTGGGGAGCTGGAGTAGTTCAGTCTGGAGGAGAATCAGGGGAGACCTTATCATGACCTGAAAGGAGGTTGTGGAGAGATGGGGGTCAGCATCTTCAAAAAAGGTAGCAGCAATAGGACGAGAGGGAATGGCCTCAAGTTGCGTCAGGGGAGGTTCAGGTTGGATATTAGGAGAAATTTCTTTCAGAAAGAGCAGTGCTGCGGTGGCACAGGCTGCCCAGGGAGGTGGTGCAGTCACTGTCCCTGGAGGTGTACAAGAACCATGTGGATGTGGCACTGAGGGATGCGGACACTGGGCATGTTGGGGAAAGGCTGATGGATGGACTAGGTGATCTTAGAATTATTTTCCAACCTTAATGATGCTATGATCTTTAACATTCGCTTTTTATAATAATAGCAAATGTAATTAACTACAATAAATAAAATACTGTTAGTAAATATTAGCCTTTTCTGATAGCACTGGGATTATGGATGAATGTTTTTCTTCCCTACGCTACAGGAATTGGGCAGCACCAGGCAATACAGAACATAAAAACGGTACGTGTAGTAAAGAGGGAGAGCTGTGAGGAGGAAAAACGAAAAATTCAGCAAGTTCGGTATGAAAACTGGACAAAAACAAACAAAAAGGATGAATTCGCGTACCCCAGCCGGCACCAAAGCTCCCGCTCAGAACGCGGTCACGGGACACGTTCGTTCGCGCATAGCAACGGCGCCCCTAGCGCGACGGGACAGCGCGCAGCTCGCCATGGCCCGGCAGCGCTCAGCCCCGCGCTCAGCCCGCGGCTCCCGCCGGGCCTGCCTTTACAGAACCGCGCATGCGCGTAGCCGAGAGCGACGCGCCTGCCCCGCCCGGCGACGGCGGCCCTCGGAGCCGCGGCGACCGCGGCCCTCGCGCAGCCCCTCAGCCGCGTGGCGCTCTCGCGGCGCCCGGAGGGAGGCGCCCCCCTGCGGCGGCGCCCAGCACGCCGCCCGCCCGCGGAGGCGGGAAGGGAAAGGCGCGCCGCGCGGTCGGGACGGCGCTATGGCGTCATCAGCGCGCGTCGTGGAGCGCCGCTCGACCGGAGCGATGTCGCCGCCGCTGCTTTTCAGCCTGCCCGAGGCGCGGCACCGCTTCACGGTGAGCTCGGCGGGAGGGCGGCGGTTCTTCTCCGCGGCGGACGCACGGAGCCGGGCCGCGCCGCGCTGGTGTGGAGCTGGCCGTTCGCTGCCCCCGTCCGCGCCTGGGCCGGGCCCGGTTCTGGGCCGCCGTGAGAGGAGAGCTGTGTGAGAAGCGCTGTGCAGCCGCGCGTTCCTCACACGAAGGAAGGAGGCGATCCCTCAGAGCAGCATTGGCAGCCTCCTGGTTTTGCGTTGGGTTTGGTAACTTCTGTTTGTTTGCGTCTCGGTAGATCTCCACCAGAGAAGCTCTGCACCACAAAACCCTCAAACCGCTGTTGAACGCCTTTAATCAGATTCCCGGGAGGTGAGTGGCTGCCGCTCTGTGTTCGGGTCGGTGTTAGTGATCTTGTTCCCGTAGCTGTGCTGTTAACTGATGGGAGGTGTTTGTGTTTGCAGCGAAAATGAGAAGAAGTGTACCCTGGATCAAGCTTTCAGAGTTATTGTAGAAGAGGAAATAGTAAGTACTACAGCTTACCAGCTGATATAAAATAAACTTGCATCTCCAGGTTCACAGTCATAGAGTTTGGAAGGGACCCCTGGAAATCATCCAGTCCAGCCCCCAGCTAAAGCAGGTTCCCTATAGCAGGGTGCACAGGAAAGCATCCAGGTGGGGTTTGAATGCCTCCAGAGATGGAGGTTTCACAGCCTCTTTGGACAGTCTGTTCCACTGCTCTGTCACCTTCACAGTCAAGTTCTTCCTCATGTTCATATGTGACTTCCTGTGTTGTAGTTTGTGCCCATTGCCCCTTGCTCTGTGGCTTGGCACCGCCAAAAAGAGCCTGGCCCCATCTCCATGACCACCTATTAGAAATTTATAAACAGAGATAAGATCCTGCCTCAGCCTTCTTTGGGCTGCACAGCACCAGGTCTCTCAGCCTCTCCTCATAAGGGAGATGCTCCAGGCCCCCAGTCATCTTTGTTGCCCTCTGCTGGGCTCTCTGTAGAAGTTCCACATCTTTCATGAACTGAGGAGCCCAGAATTGTACATGGTATTCCAGATGTGTCCTCAGCAGGGCAGAGCAGAGGGGGAACATCGCCTCCCTTGACCTGCTGGCCATGCTTTTATCAAGTGTGGGCTAGGATCCCATTGGCCTTCTTGGCCACAGGGGCACGCTGCTGGCTCATGATCATAAAAAGTTAACACGTTAATTGAGCAGCTTCATATAGGATCAGGAAATACTGCTTATTAAAACCATGAATGATATGGAAGTTATATAATTAAGACTGAGCACAGATGATTAAAGGAGATGGTAGTTGGGGTACTGAGAGGTGCTGATGTGTCTTTTCTAGCAGTTCTTTGTAATGCTCATGGAATTCTGCCTAGAATTAAAACCACAGTTCATTGTTTTACATCAAGAGTGGGGTGGAGCAGACTACCTGTTTGTAGCACGTAACAAAGCTGCTATTACAGATGGTGAGAGGAGTCAAAGAATGTTTTTGTTGTTTCTGCTTGATTGTAGGTAGAATGTGGGATGCTTATATTCAGGAGTAAATGACTGAGAATAAGTGTTGTAGGGACGGAAGCGATCAAGTTGCTCATTCAGTACAAACTCTGTATACATAACTGATGTGTCTGACTTAATAGACCAAAATTTTTGGGAACTGGAATATCAGTATGCTGTATCTATGCCTGCTTTGAAACAAGAAGTCTGATTTCATTAAGTATATTGATGTCTGAATGGAGAAGTTTAACGCTACTCCTTTTGTTTAGATAAACAAAGCTCCCTGTGAAAACCTGCTGGCAATTATTTCTCTAGCTATTAATGGAGTCACTGAAGGTAAGCATATTTTTCTCTAATCTGTTGACAGCTTTAGGGGCAGCTGGGTTGCTTTTAATTTTAATTTCTTGATTTTTGGTAAGATATATTCAGCAGTTCACTTTGATAGTATGTGGTCCTTAGGTTAGTGGTTAAGTCTGTTTCCTGAAGGGGGTGAAATATAATGTAATGGAATTTGGTTATATGCGTGACATTTGTTGGAACCTTTTTTTCAGTTCTACTGAATATCTGAGCTTATCCTCTATGTACTGACCTGTCAGTACACCAAGATATATAGATATTTACAGATGTTTATTGAATCCGTTTTCATAACTTCTTGTTTGTGTCAGAAACTGCTGTGCTAATCTCTTCTGAAGAGTCTCTCGCACCCTTGCATTTGTTCATCTGTTCGCGTTGCCTATCAAATACTCGTTTGTTTTATGAAGTGTAGCTCAACTACATACACACCTTATCAACTGTAGAATGAAGTGGCCTCTGATTGTGATGAATGCAGACATTACCAAGGTCTAGGGAATGAACATACAGACTTGGAGCACTGCTTCAGTGGTGCTTAGCTTGAGAAAAAGATTCTTAGATGTCTTGGATGTGTGCGTGAGAACAGACCGTGGGTTTAGAAGTCTAAAAGAGTTCACCCACAGTCTGCAATGAGGTGTTCAAAACTTCTGAGGTTTTTAAAATAGGTACTGTTCATTATTTGTTATGCATTAGTGCAAAGCTGTCATCTGCGTATGTATACATAGACAAATGGCTTCCTTGCAAGCTCATACTTGAGCCCAAGCTTTTTGTTAGGCATTGTAGGAACTTTTCTTCTTTTTGAACATAACATGTGCCAAATGCCATACATTTTATAGCATTTCTGTTCAGATTTGCTGAACAAAATATTCCCTGTTGCTCATAGGTATCTGCACTGCATCGACACCCTTTGTGCTTTTGGGAGATGTTCTGGATTGCTTGCCTTTGGATCAGTGTGATAAAATTTTCACTTTTGTGGAGAAGAATGTTGCTACGTGGAAATCAGTAAGTATTTTTCCACACTAGGATGTTACACCAAAGTTTTTGCATACCTGAAATGTTTTTACAAGGAGACTAATCATCTTTGTGTCCATGTTAAAATAGTAGCATTAAGCATTTTCTGCTTTGAATGTCAGATAACAGAAGTCAGGAAAGTAACAATAAAAGACTATGATGTTGATGGTTCTGCTTCTGTCTCTTTTTCTCTCCTGTCTGTGGCATTTATCTCTTGTAGAAAGTGAAAAATTTACTTGAGATATGCAGTTTCTATGAATGCCTTCCCTTAATTTAGGCAGCTGCTTCCTCGCTGCTGCAGGAGATCCAGCCTCTTGAGCTTGCAGGGGAAGAAATCTCGGGCGCTGCTTAACGGTCTTTCCAATACAAGATTGTAGCAATTGTGAACGTGTTGCCCTGAAATACTTTTGCTCTTAAACAGGCTGAGTTTTGAGAGCTATGCGAGGGTTCTGCATTCTTGCTATGCAGTTGTGCTGTTGCAGGAGCAGAGCTGTAGTGACAGGCTGCTCACTTTCTTGTGCTGTGGGCACTGCTAATTGAAGAGGGAATTCGAGGTCTCAGGCAGAAGTCTGAGACCCTGCCTGGGTTTCTTGACCACTTCCACAGGCATTCAGGCTGTTATATTTCAGATAACATTGTCCTCTCCAGTGTATTCATAAACTGCTTCTTATTATTTAAAGTAACTCCTATTTTCTCCCACTGCCAAATTATTGCTTCCATGAATGCTCAAAATCTTTTACGCTGTGCTCTTCATAAATGAATAGAAATAACGTGAAAGAATAAAGGCAATGAGTGTAAAAAATTAGAGTGTTTGAGGGGGAAAAAGTGGATCCTATTCTTGCAACTCATTGTCGTGTGCAATTTTTGGTTTTTGGTTGTGGTTTTTGGTTTGTTTTATATGAAGACTGGATTTAAATGTTGCATTTCATGCTTTCTTGAGATTTGTGGGACTGTTTTTTTTTATGTTGTCTTTACAAACTCATGACTTATAACTGAATTAAAATCTGCTTCCAAAAGTTTTGCTATCTCCTGCTGATCTAAATACCTTTTCTCCATTTCAGAACATGTTTTATTCTGCAGGGAAAAACTACCTGTTACGAATGTGCAATGGTGAGTTTTAGTTTCTCATTGGTGCTGGTTGAGAATTAAAGAACTCCCTAAAAGTGAGTGAAAGCGAGTTCAGTAATTTAATGTACACATAAATTTGTTTATAATAAGCAATAAAAGTAAGAAGCAGATCACTCAGCAGATATTCATGAATATTGTTGATTAATCAACAAGTCATGAGAGGTATCCTCTTCATCAGTGGAGGCTGTTATGGAAGATCATCAGATACGTATTTATTTCTCAGCAAAGACAAGGCCCCTGTCAGAGGAAATACACGAGTAGGATTTGTTTGAGCTAATCTTTTGTCACCATTGCAGGAATTCAGAACATAGATAGAGTGCACTTGGGAAAACAGTGGCTAATTGGAGGAACTTGCTAATATTTAAATTTACAAATATCACTTCTTTTTGTTAGTTAAGTGGGACTTGTAATTAAAAAGTCTGAAGTTGTAATGTGTGAAAAATTGAAAGCAAGACTCATGCTAATACTCTTTGCTTTTTACAATATTTAGACCTTTTAAGGAGATTGTCTAAATCACAAAACACAGTCTTTTGTGGAAGAATTCAACTGTTCTTGGCTAGGTTGTTCCCGCTATCTGAAAAGTCAGGTAAGGTTTTTCCACTTCATCACACTTAAAAGGTTCAGTGTATTTACTCTTTGTCATATGATAAGCCTATGATAGCTGCAGACCAAATCCAGTTGGTGAAAATTGCTTTGCATTTGTATTTTATTTCTTCTATCCTTACTGTTGGAAGTGGCTTTCATTTGTTGTCATCTCAGACGTAGGTTTTAAATACTCTTTCTGAGATTTTAATGGAAGTATCTCATAAACAACCAACTGAAAGAACAAACTTAAAAATTCACAGCTCCGAAGATTGACCCTCTGTTTTCCACAGGACTGAACTTGCAAAGTCAGTTTAACCTGGAAAACGTGACTGTTTTCAATACTAATGAACATGAGAGCACTCTTGGGCAGAAGGTGAGAATTCCTACATCGATTTCCACTCACTCTGCAGAAAACTGTTCTGTGTGCATTTCTGTGCAAACAATCTTACTACTCTGCATGGTATTCAGAACTGTGTGTTTCTAATTTAATTGTTGTTCCTCCAGACCAAGCAGCTGATTCTCAACATGGTTTTCAGTACAGTAAACTGTGCAGACTTTGAGGGGCATCAATGTTGATTAGATTGTGAGAGACAGGAGCTGCTGCTTAAAATAAGTTTTCCCTACAGCCTACAGAAGAGAGTGATTTCCCTACAGCCTTTTTCTGAGGAAAATATGTACAAATTATAGTGGCACTTATATCAAGTTTTAATTGTCTCTTCCTGTTAGCACTCAGAGGAGAGAGATGAAGGAATGGACGTAGAAGAAGGTGAAATGGGAGATGATGAAGCACCAACAAGTTGGTGAGTTTATAGCAGTTCTAAAAGTTGAAATAGAATTTTATGAACTGAATGGAAAGGATTCTTATTTCTTGTCCTCTTTAGACAGAAACGAGCAGTGTTTCAATTTCTTCTAGTGGAAATTGCTTGGGGTTGGAAGGAAACCTACTGGCTGTTTGAAAATGTTATATACCCTAACTGGTGTTCTTTCACAGTGAGTTCAGATTCCTTGGCAAAGCTTGTTGTGGTAAAATGTGCTTAGAGATAACGAGTAAACTCTGTGCATGCTTCTAGAGAACAAGACTGTGCTCCTCTTCATTCCCCAGCAGTGTAAAACTAAGATTACTTTTGCTTCACTGTTTGTGGTTTTATTGTGAAAAAGTAACAGTAGACTGTATGGGAGATTCTCAAAGGGACAAATCTGGATTTATGGACTTCTCAACAGGATTCACTATTGACTTCATTATTTCACTTACAAAATGAATAATATTTTCTAGGATTATACGTTCCTGAGCGGACTTCAATTGAATATAATGTTTTCAGTATAGATTTTTGTTACTATTGAGGTTTTCTGTTGTGTTTTTTTTTTTCCAGTTCCATTCCAATAGATTATAACCTGTATAGAAAATTCTGGTCGCTTCAGGATTACTTTCGAAACCCTGTGCAGTGCTATGAGAAAGTCTCATGGAAAACTTTTCTTAAGGTAATCCATCTGCATGCTTTCAACTAGACATGCTAATAAAAATCACTGTTTATGTGATTGAAAGTGAGCGTAGTGACAGAAAGTATTGAAAATGATAGTGCATGAGGACTAAGTGCATATTGCTGTGTTTTAAAGTGAGTCTTTAGACAGCATATTAAGATGCAGAGTAAATCCTCTAATAAAATTGTAGAAGTCAATTACAGAAGCACTTGATATGCAGTAATGTCAGAAGTATCTTTTTTGTTATTAATCGGTTGCAAAAAGCAGAACTTCTTTTATCTCATGATAAGAAAAATAGCTCTACCTAGTCCTAAGTCTTAACTTTGGAATATTGATTATTTTTGAATATTAATCCCACTAGAATCCTAAAATCGACAAGATTCTAATGAAACAGATCTCTGTAGAAGCAATGACCTGAGGGTCCCCTTCAGCCAGCTGTTTCAGTTTTGCTTACGATGAAGACTGAGGATGATTTATTGCAAAGATAACATATTTCTTCACGCTTGGTCAGTCAGTTTCTATTTCATAGTAAGAAGCTCACCTTTTTTTTTTCTTTTTTTCCTAATCTTCATTCTCTGTATTCTGGAAATAAGAGGTAACATCTGCACAGGCATCCTGATATGAATCTGGCTAATAAGCCTACCTTCTCAGCTTTAACAAAAAAACAAAGTAACAAGAAAACCACGATTGAGAGAATGAAGATAAGGTTTAAGTCTTTCACATGACTTTTACTGACAGATTTTCTTCAGTTTTAAGGCTCTGAATTGGTTTTCAAGAGCAGGAGTGCAAACTGCACTCTAACTTATTTACCTTTGCTTGTATATATTCTGAGCATTTTTAACGGTGTTTGGATGTAAGCAGTATCATCATGTAAGCCTTTTGTTCTTTGTAACATCTCTCAAGAAAGCATCTGTGCATTGTTCGCACATACCATGTTTTCTTAGTACGTTTATAGGTGTTGCTCTGGCAGTCTTCTAGCAGGTTTGCAAATGATTCTATGTGCTTGGTATTAAGACTGTGAAAATATTCTAATGAAATTCTTTTTCCCGTGGTAAATAACTGTTTTATAGTACTCAGAAGAAGTTCTGGCTGTTTTCAAAAGTTACAAATTGGACGACACGCAGGCTTCCCGAAAAAAGCTGGAAGAGCTAAAAACAGGCGGAGAACACGTGTACTTTGCCAAGTTCCTAACCAGTGAAAAGGTACAGCATCTCCTGGCTCGCAGTCAGGGTGGGGGAGGTGGAAGGGAACCTGGAGAGAGCATCTAGTTCGACCTCCCTGCTCAGAGCTCTCAGCTGGAGCAGGCTTTGATCTGCGCTGTGTCCAGCTGGGTTACGAAGGTCTCCACAGTTTCTCACAGTATCTCCTTGCCACATTGTTAATTAAGAGAAATTTCTTCTATTATTTTAAATTAGTTTTATTTTCTCTGTGGTTTCCCTCTTTTAGTCTATGATTCAGGGACTGATGTTTCTGGAATAAGAGTATGCAGTAAAGCTCTTAACTATTTATTGTGTTTGATGTGTTTTGTTCCATTTTAAAAAATGATATTGAAAGAAGAGCTGATGTAAAGGCAATTAAAAACACCGCTGTAATATTTTCTAAAGATTCTGACTGGTGATGTTAACCCCATTTCCTGCCTCTTAAGAGTCTTCTTTAAAATTGCCTTGAAAAAGATATTGAGAATTTTGAACTCTGTGAGAGTTAACTGAAGAATACAGCTCTATCAGATTTAATCCTAAAATGTTTGTCTTTTAGTTTGGAATAATTTGTAGCTTCAACTTCTACAGATATATATTAGTGGATGACAGAAAGCCAGTCTCAGTGCAAAATGAGTTTTCTCTTTCTGGAATAGAAAAGAGGAGAAGAGGCTCACAAAACCTTTGGCTTGTGTATCAAGAATTTTGTCATAATGTGGTATAGAGCTGATTGCTAAATGAGCACGTGAGTCAAAGGTCTTTAAGGAAAAAGAATCTTCAGAGCTCTCTTTGTATGAGCTATCAAGCTGCAGCCTATGGGGCAGAAACCAAGCGGTGTCAGCGTGCAGATGTTGAGTGAGCCATTTTGTGGTAGCCAGGTCCTTGTGTTGTAGCCAGTAGTTGATAGGAAAAGGAAACAAGCTGTCCTTCAGCTACTAAAACCTCTGAATATTTGTTTTTCTGAATTCTTGTTCATTTCAAGCTGACTGACACGTTAGAATAGGCAGTATGAAACGATTTTAAAAAGAATTTAGGAATGTGCTGTCTGTTTTACAAGCAGTTCTTCAAGGTTCTAAGAAATTGATTAAAAGCTTTGATAACTGGCTTTCCTAAATTGTGGTAACTGACAGTTGCACTGATCTTAGTTCCTTGTGGTGTATAGTCCTAAAAGCACAGGTGAAACTGAATAGTTTTTGTTGTGAAAACATTCCCACCTGACTTAGCTGAAGACATTTGTTGGATTTTTATATGTTTTGTCAGTTATGCATGGTTTTAAAATACGTGTAATTCTTCTGTTTTTGTCTAGCTGATGGATTTACAGCTGAGTGACAGTAACTTCCGCCGTCACATCTTGTTGCAGTATCTAATACTGTTTCAGTATCTGAAGGGACAGGTCAAATTTAAAAGGTAATATGGAAGTATCTGTGTTTTGAGTTTGGGGAATAATCCAAAATATTTTAGAAGAGCTTACATCTGTTCACAGATACGAGTTTCTTGTATCTGTGAAACCTTGCATCAGTAGATGAAAACTGACTGTGGTTATTTTACAGCAGTATGGGGGTGGTCTCCTTCTTACCTTTCTGTGCTCCTTTTAGTGTGATTTCCTACTTTCCCTTCCAGCAGCTCTGATGTTTGTTAAACTGTGTAAAGTTTGTGCAGTTTACAAAGCTGGCAAAAAACCATCTGTCTTTGCAAAGTTAGTTGTCTGACAGGTTAGTGAGTTGAGTGGGGTCTCAGAAAAGAAGAGACCACCAGGGCTCGTTTAAGGTAACTGCTAACCAAGAGATTCTTTCTCTGGTACCAGTAAGCTATTAGGTAGTAGTGCAAGCTGCTCATAGACTCAGAATGGATGCCATATATGTAACCAGCTCTGTGATCTTCTTGTGACGTTGTTTGCTGATCTGTTTTTTCCTAATGCACTAAAGAATTCTGTCTGAAAGAGCAATAATAACTGTGGCCATTATTGCTTTTATTAACTTGCGAGTCAGCACAAAGACCTGTCTTTTTCTACTCCATACTCTAAGGGATGCTGAAGAAAAACGTACCTGTATGTTCATGTTGTGTTGGCCATATGTGTGCATAAGGATGAATGTTTAAGGAAGTTGTCTTTCAGCTGTGGTACGCTGACCTTTAGAAACAGATCTCAAATAACTTTTCAAACTAGATTAGTCTCATTATCTTCATTCTATAAATTATGTACAAATGCAAGCCAGTGGCAGGGAAGGAATAGATTCAGGTATCCTGAATTGCAGTTCAGTCCAGTAGAGGCAATAGTTGGTCATTTCAATGACTGCTTGTTAAACAGTACGTTAAAGAACTCACTTCTCAGCAATCAAGGATAATGCGAAACATAAATGGCATCATGTAACACTTGGTGCAGATGTTGTAAGGTAATACAAATTATTTCCTTCCTTCAAAAGATATTTTTTTAAAGAAATCCTATTAACAAAGAGAAACTAGTTCTAAAAGCCTTTTTCGTGTTACTGGATTAACCATCATCATGTCTGTATCTGCCATTTAAGGTACCTAGTGCTTTGTACAAATCTGGTTTGCTTTTAAAGCATGTAAATGGCGTGGAGTCTTCTTGAATCAAAACCACCTAATGTTCAGTTAGTTAAAAAAAATCCATCTAGGAAATGAAATAAGCAATATCCTACTGACAGCATAAGGGGGAATGGTTTTAAACTGAAAAAGTTTTTCACACAGAGGGTGGTGACACACTGGAACAGGTTGCCCAAGGAGGCTGTGGATGCCCCATCCCTGGAGGCATTCAAGGCCAGGCTGGATGTGGCTCTGGGCAGCCTGGTCTGGTGGCTGGCGACCCTGCACATAGCAGGGGGGTTGAAAACAGATGATCATTGTGGTCCTTTTCAACCCAGGCCATTCTGCGATTCTGTGATATCTAAGCTATTGTATTTATCTCTCTACATTGCTTTCACTTTCACTTACTGATTGCTATCATCAGTCACACAAATGGACTTCCTTTTGTATGAAATTAAACCTGACAGTACAAGCCCCTCTAATTAACTCCACAAACCAAAAGGTGGTCAGCTCCTGAGACTACATTAGAGCATATTCAAAGGACTTTCCTCAGCTCCTCTCCAACTCCTCTCAGGAAGCATTTGGTGTAAATGATTTTTTTTTTTTTTTTTTCCCAGTTCAAACTATGTTCTAACAGATGAGCAGTCTCTTTGGATTGAAGATACTACAAAAGCAGTTTATCAGGTTGGTACAGTAGGTACTTCTATAAAAATTTGCATGGACAAAGTAATTACTTGTGTAATATTGTGTCAGTGACCCTTAAAGCAAAAAACCCACCATTTTCTTTGTTGGGTTTTTTTTTTTTCCTAAGTATTCAGTATTCTGCTATAAGCAACAATGCAATAATTTTATTTTATTTTTTTCCTCTCCTCACTGTAGCTTCTTTCAGAAAATCCTCCAGATGGGGAAAGATTCTCAAAAATGGTAGAGGTCAGTACTTTGGTGCATGTCTGAATTTAACTGAGTGTAAGGAGTGAAAAATCTGTATTGGTTTAAACTGGCTTTTGGAACACAGATGTAATGTCTGGGAGACTTTTTATCTTACCCCACTGAAGAAGACCTCATAGCATCTTTTTATTTTGTAGCCACATTTTCCCCATGTTTTCATGAACGTCATTTCCTATTTCTCCTGGGGAGAAGTGGAGATGTGCATATATGTGCTTGTATCCATACATGAGATGCTGGTGGGATCTTTACAAGAAGGAACGCTATGTCCAAAGACATGGAAACAAGACACAAGTGGAATTATTATTATTTTTTTTAAACTGTGTGTTTTCCCTTATTTCTTCTACTTTGGTACCTCTATTTGTTCACAGAAGAAAGCCTTTTCCAAAGTCATTGAAGAGTGGAAGTGCTTTATTTTTGAATAAACAAAACTAGCTGCCTAAGATTATACTGTCGACCTTCAAAGTTGTGACTGAAATGCACCGAATCAGTTTTTCCTTTACGTATAATAGCTAAATTAAAACTCATGGGGCCAAATTTTAAGGTAATTATGATCCTAATAACGTGGAATATTCTGTTTCTCCAGCATATATTAAATACTGAAGAGAACTGGAACTCATGGAAAAACGAAGGCTGTCCAAGCTTTGTGAAAGAAAGGTACCTCTCTTACTAAGTAGAAACTTGCTGCTTACTTGAAATGGTGGCTCAGCTTTAGAATATTTATCCACAGTGTCTGTGAACTTAATGAATCAGAGAACCTTGACATTATTGTAGTTGGATGTCCCTTCTGTGTGCAGAACACTCTTAGATGTCTGTCAAAAGTCATAAGGCTTCATTTTGCTAATGAAGAGATGGTGATGCCTCTGTGGGTCTCAGGAAGGCATTCCTCATTCGTGGCAGCATTTTGTTCTCTCAATGCCAAGGGTCCCGAGACTGGGGAGGCTGGACAGTGTTGTCTCCCTTCCTGTCTTTGGAAGGTGGCAGGATGAATAAGTGAATGCCTTGTACAAATACCAGTATGGATTGCCTCTGTGGAGCCATGGGCACTATGGCTTTAATAGGGTAGCAAACCTGGAATTTTGTGTTACAGTTTCCTCTTATATACCTTTATTGATTAGGTTTTTTCACTTAGTTGTGATCACTTAGCTGAAAGGAAACTATGGTTAAGTGGCTGTAGCCATCAAAAGATTTCCTGTGTAGTTAGTTACTAACTAGTGCCAAACTTAAACTTAGTCTCCGTATGTCTACTTGACTATTTTGAGGTGGTGACCAAAACATTTCCCTTCCATCCCTATTCCTTCTGCCCACTGCCACAGCCCTGTTTTGGTGAGGAGCAGCCTGGTCACCACTTCTTTGCAAATTTCCATTTGTGGAGGGCTGAGGTAGAACCCTCTCTTCCTGACTTCAGCCATTTGCAAAAATGGGGTGGGGGGTGGTGAGAAAAGAGAAGTTACTGTTGGGGGGAGGAAGGGGAAAAGTAAAGTTTTGAAATTTGACTTATTTATAAATGTTCTGTCTCCTTCTTTAGATCTCAGCCAGAGTTTCAGCTTGGGTAGGTCTTACCCTAACCTCAGTGATTTGGGATCTCCATTCTCTGATCCCATGAAATCAGGTGCAGCTGGGGAAGGAGAACTTGCAATCATAGTGCAGATGATCCCAGCAGCAGAGTAGATCACACTTAGAATGTGCTGCTGGAGTAAATGTGATTTGCTTCTTTCTCTGTATCGGGACTGATAAGCCTTTTCTTTTGTGAGTTAACTGATTTTGGTGTATGGCAAATCTCTTTCCTTACCCCCCTACTTTATGTTCTCCATCCTTCTCTTTCCCCTTCTCTCTTTCCACTCTGATAATCCCCATCCTTTTGAATACTTTCATTGTGATTTAATTCAAAGCTACCTGAAATGAAATAATGTGATTTTCTTTTCCTTAGTATTACTGGTTTGATCTTAAAGAGCACCTTGTTTGTTTGTTTGTTTTCTGTAGGCCTCCTGATTCTAAGCCAATGAGGCCTGCAAGAAAGAGGCCAGCTCCAGAGGACTTCTTAGGAAAAGGACCAAACAAAAAAATTCTTATGGGGAAGTATGTTGGTTTTTTTTCCTCTTATTTTGTTTTGGTATTTTTTTCTTAGAGGGTTTCTTTGGTATCTCTTCTGTTAGTTCCTACTATGTTTGTAGTACAAACCTTCTATCACGTGCTTTAGTGTAAAGAGTGGGATGAGAATTTCTGTAGCACTGTTTTTGTGTGTCTGTTGACTAATGGAATGTGGAATGCTAGAATGATGAATGTGGAACTTAATGTGTGTCTGTGGTTCACTTTTTCAGTGAGGAACTGACCCGACTTTGGAACTTATGTCCTGATAACATGGAAGCTTGTAAATCTGAGAGCAGGTAGGTGAGAAATGGCGTGTCACTGTCTAAAGTCAACCTCCAGCACTTGGATATATACAGAATTAGTTATTACAGTGCTACATGAGGAAAGCATTTATCATACACGCTATGCCATGTCACTGTGCGTTGTGAGAGAAGGTGCTTGCATGCATCTCTGTCTTGAAATATTCTTACAGAACACTAGTTTTATTGACTAACGTTTATGAGAGTCAGTAATTTTCATTGCTTAGTAAAATCTGTGCTAAAAAACCAGATGGAAAGTCTCATTTTTATATCAGGTGATTGTATAATTAAGTACCTTACACGATAAAGAAGATTGCCAAGTCTGGCTCTAACGAAGTTAGCAGATTTTTAGGTAGGTATATCTTTTGAGCAATACCAGGTAAGATGAAATCAGCTAGCATGCATTGTTTCAACACACATCACATATACTAGTGGTGCAGATGCAACAAAATGCAGTTATTAGCTATCTGTTCTGCTTGTACAATTGTAGGAAATACTGAAAATATCCTTTTACTTAACTGTCTGCTTGTTGGAGAGCACTTAATTCCCTTTTGTGCTGATGTGGAAGTTTGGGAACCGTCCCATTCCTTTTCGGAAGAGGGCTTTGCTAGTAGCATCCAAAAAGGCTGTGGGTGCCTGTGGAGAGGTGCTAGGTGGCAGGCATCCCGAATGGAGGAACTGCTTCTCCAGAGGTTGAGAGCTCTGCTGAGAAAGCTTCTGCCCTTTTTGTGAAGCTAAGATATGCAGGAAGGCCCTTACGAACTCAGAGGCTGAAGGAGTTGAGCGTGGCACCTAAGCTTCCGATTCCTTGTGCGTGAAGAGGAGGGAGAAAAACAAAGCAAAATAACAACAAAGCCACATACACAAATGCATGTGGTTAGCAGGAAGGAAAAGGTCCCAGGGAGTCTAGATTCACTTCCAAGTTTTATTATGGGCCTGTGTCTGGACACTGTCAAGGCACTGTAGCTGTTTGCTCTCTTATCTTCATCAAAATGGCATAGTCCTGCTTTACCTGTCTTTCTTTTAGGTAGCTGTTCTTGGGACAAAATGTGTGTTTTAAGTTTTTGCATAGTGCCAAATACAGTAGGATTCAAATGAGACGGGTTTTTGAGATGCTAGCTTTAGTTCCAGTAGTCAGTAGTAGTACTCTTAAATATGCCAGTGCCCTTTTTTCTCCCTTTCATTTTTTTCCTCTTCCCTAACTGATCACTGGGTTCTGGTGTAGAAGCAGATGTATCTCTATCAAGTAGTAGACAGCAGAAATATGGATGGTGGGTCTGCTTTGCACCACTGATAATCTTGGCCCACAGTAACTTACAGCTCTAAGTAAACTTGTAGTTTTCAAAGCAGCAAACCGTCCTAATAATGTGAGTATCATTCCTCTTATTACATCTTTCTGATCATGGTTCCTTATATGCTAGTTTGAATATCTTACAGAAGCAACTGCTGGCTATTCCAAGAACAGAAATATCAGCCGCCCTTTTAGTACGTCCCCTAGGAACCACAGATACTGTATTTTAAATCATGTTATCACAGAAGAACTGAGGTTGAAAGGGACCTGTGGAGACTATCTAATCCAACCCCTTGCTCAGCTAGAGCAGGCTGCTCAGCACACTCTCAAGTCAGGCTTTGAATGTCACTCCATGACACAGCCTGTCAGCAGCGTGTTCCAGACCTTGATCACTGTCACAGAAAAGTTTCTTTGTGGATTGTGATGTGTTGGTTTTTTTTGTTGGTTTTTTTTTTGTTTGGTTGGTTGGTTGTTTTTTGTTAGGATTTCTTTTTTTTCAGCTCCTTATGCTTACATGGAATTTCCTGTTCCCTGAGCTTCCCCTTGCATGTCAGATGTTTCCATCCATGCACAGCTTTTTGCATAGGCCTGCATTTCTTGTACGAGTGAGTCCAGAACTGGACCCAGCTTTCCAGATGCGTAGTAGCAGTGCTGAGCAGAAGAGAAACATCATCTCCCCTGGCCTGTTGGCAGCCTGAGGTGCTGCCAGCCTTCTTGGCCAGAAGCTCACACGGCTGGCTCACATTTGCCTTCCTGCCCACCAAGACCTTTTCTGCAGAGCTACTTTGCAGCTGGGCGTCTCTCAGCATGCCCTGGTGCCTGGGGTTGTTCCCATTCAGAGGCGGGGCTTTACATTTCCCTTTATTGATCTTCACGAGGTTCTTGTCACCCAATCATGTCTGCCTGTCAAGGTCCTTCTGAGTACAGCACAGTGACCATAAATAATTGAAATTGAGTAGGGATAACACTCTAGCTTTCTGTGATTGCAAGTGAAACTGGAATGACTGCATGTATATAGAGAGGGAGACGGGGGAGACCGTGTTTGTTTACCCTCTCCTATCAGATCACACCAGGTGAAGCAGCCATTTTAGATTCCTGAGTGAGAGCTATGCATGTGAGAGCATGTCTCGAATGCAGCTAGCCAGCCAGATACTTTTACAAAACTCTGTTTGCCAGAAGTCATGTCTTGTCCTGTATTCTTTTGACACCAAACGTGCTTTGAGATATCAGTGTGAAGGAAGCCTACAAGCAGGAGGAGGACTGACATTTTAGATAGTGATAGGAGAAGGGGGAATGGCTTTAAACTAAAAGAGAGGAGATTTAGGTGAGCTGTCAGGAAGAAATGCTTCACTCAGAGGGCAGTGAGGCGCTGGCACAGCTGCCCATGTAAGCTGTGGTGCCTCCATCCCTGGAGGCACTCAAAGCCAGGCTGGATGGGGCCCTGGGCAGCTGAGCTGCTGGGTGGCAGCCCTGCCCATGGCACTGGGTGGGACTGGGTGGGCTTTGAGGTGCCTTTCAGCCCAAACCATGAAGTGATTTTATGATATGATACACCTTTCCATATGGCAAAAGGGCTAAGTGTGTATGATAGGCAGATGTTTATGAAGAGACTGAAGAACACTTATTTTAGAGTGATATGCAAGTAATATTAAGCTCTATATTTTATTTTTTAGGGAATATATGCCAACACTGGAAGAATTCTTTGAAGAAGCCATTGAACAAGCAGATCCTGAAAACATGGTTGAAAATAAGTACAAGTATGCAGGTCTTTGTTTTGTTTCACTTTATTTTCATGTCTTTCATGTTTGGATTGCTAAAGAAAACAAACCGTTCTCTCTGATACTTTATATCTGTGTCAGACTCTATTAATGCACGAGTCTTTATAAGTTTGGATAGAATAATTATAATTAGGAAACTACTCAGATCTTTTTGTCCTTTTATACATAACAGACTGCTACCAGCTGGATTTGTGTTCATTGCAGGGCTGTGAACAACTCTAACTATGGATGGAGAGCACTAAGACTACTGGCACGCAGAAGCCCCCATTTCTTCCAGCCAACAAATCAACAGTTCAAGAGCTTACCAGAATATCTAGAAAACATGGTAATCAAATTAGCCAAGGAGCTGCCTGTAAGTGGTATTATCCTATAATAATAATAATAATAATAATATAATAAATGAATTAATTTGACTTCTTGCTTGTCTCTTTCTGCAGTCCATTTGGTACGTGGGGAAAAACACAAAAAAGTTTGTACAGTAAAGGAAAAATTGCAAAGGAAATTGGTTTAATTTATGAAGATAATGTTATCTGAAATTTAACACTGTCTAACAGCTTAACTGCTGAGCCCTACCTTCTGTTCTGCGGACAGCTGTGGCAATCCAAGCATTTCTGCACCCATTGCAAAGTTGCTAGACAGGAATGTTTGTGCTGAGCTGCTTGGGCTCAGTGTTGTGGTGCAAACCACTGTAGTGGAGGATACAAGCTGTGCTACAGCTCCCGGTGTGAGTAGCTGTTGTCACTGGGGCAGCTGCCTGCAGTGAAGGGCAGAGGATGCAGCTGAGGATACCGTGGGAGATCATTGTAACAAAGCTTACCAGAGTTCTTCTGGCAACCCCCTGACTTTTAGTATCTGTGAAGAGAAGTAGAACTGGTGGAGCTGTAAATCCAAAGGCATTGTCTCTTTGCGCATTCAACAGTACAGATTTGAGGCAGGGGCCCTTAGGGGTCTTTCAGGTTTCTCCGTACGCAGTGGTAAGGAAGGCTGGGGAGGGGTTTGTTTCTAAGCCTTAGAGTTAGCGCAGCCCAGCTGTTCCTTATGGATACAAACCTGTGGTTGTGTACTTGAGAGCTTTCTTGTCTGCAAAGTAAAATGACTGAGGTGTAATGGTTGGTTTGTAATATGTAGCTTTCTTGTTCGTTCAGCCATCAAAGCTAACTGGATGCTAAAAGTGATTTTGGAAAAAGTACTGGGAAGGGAGAGCTGTTAAACAGGTGCTCAATGCAGCATGTCTCGTGCTCCTCCTGTCGTTTAGCAGGTGTTATTGCACGAAACAAACACCTGGATAAGGCCTGTGACTGAAATGTAGGATAAAGGAACCTTTTGTTCATCTTGTCTGATCTATAGCTTACTCAGAGGGTGAGAAATCTGCTGTTTGCTTACGTGTTTCCCACCTGTAATTGTCTACTGGGGAGTCTAACAGTACAGAGAACTTGAGGAATTCTTAAGAGAGGAAGGAAATAAGTTTCCCAGTGCTGTAGACTTAAAGAAGGTTCTGGGGTTTGAAGTTTTTGCTTGTTTGTTTTAAAGAAAGTAATAAAGCAATATATGTGATGCCTTTATTGTAGTTAGTGTGGAGAGAATAGAAGAGAATCCCATGAAGTCAGCGGGACCTTTCTTGAGTTTTTTAATTAATACAATGTTGTATTATCACTGCTGGATACAAAGGGCTGCGGGAGAGTTTTAGCCCTCATTGTGGGATCATGTTAGATTTTTCCATTCTAACACACATGCCAGGCACCATCATAGAGCTGTAAAATTTCTTTAAACACAAAATTCATCCAATGATGTTTAGTTCTCTCATTGTAGCCTCCTTCTGAAGAAATAAAAACAGGCGAAGATGAAGATGAGGAAGATAATGATGCTTTATTAAAGGAGAACAATGAAAGTAAGATTTGCATGTTCTTAGTATTCTCTTGATGCATAGAGTAGAAGCTGTGTTTAATGGTAGTTTCTTCTGAGGGTTACCGCTCTTGGTTGCCCTGGCACTCCTCACTTGTGCCCACATTCGTACCAAATGATGTGACCTCCCCAGCTTACACAGCTGCAGCACCCCTTGGTCTCATGCTCAGCAGTGCTGACGGTACCTGACTCGTCCAAGCTGGAGAGGTGTTTTTGTTAGGAGCCTCTTTGTGCTGCGAGGCGTATGTTTACAGAATTGCTGGGCAGTTGTAGCTGAAGGGTCTGTACCGCTGTGTACAAAGCTCTTGTGCATTCCTCTGCACCTTTCCTCTTCTTTCTGCCCTTTAGATGCCATGAGTGAGGGCCTCCCTAAAGTTGGGTATGTAGCTATAAGACTTTGAGAAACAGATCTATTCATCTCCTATCTTTACTTCATCTTCATTTAAAGGCAAAAGCTTCTCTGACGGAGGAGACAAGAGCCTTCCTGACAAATGCTCTCTCTCATTCCCCTCCATGAGCCAGCCCATTCCTTTTTGCCTCTTGCCCATAACCTTGGTTGTTGTGCTCTCACAATTCCTCCCATCTCCTGTGTCTGTGAACTACTTCCTCCATCCTCATTCATGCCTTCATCTCATAATGCCTTATCTCTTGTGCTCTGTACCCCTGTCCATGAGCTCTTGTCCCTGGCACAGGCAGGAGGGCTGTGCAGAGTGGGGAGCTCCCACCCCAGGACCTCAGGATTTGGTTGAGAGATTTTTGTTGCTGGAGAGCTGCCGGGGGCCTGTGTCCATGTCGCTTCTGTTGCCTCCTCCATCAGCCCCTGACCTCTTCATTTCCAGTCTCTGTGCTGATAGTGGAGTTCTCTTGAACCTACTGCTGCCTGAATCCACCAACTGAGTTTCACTGTGTACATCTTTCTTTAAATGTTGTCTTAAAGCAAAGACTGTGGTCTGCGTGGTGTGTTTAGAGCTAATGGAAGTGATCAAGGTGCTTTTTGTTCTTCTGTCATTCGTGATCCTTGGATCTTTCCCCTGGGTCTGGTGGGTTTAGCTCGGGTCAGTGAGGATCAGTGAGCTAAATCCATACTTAGCACTGTGAGGAGCTGGAGCTCAGTTTGTGCCCGCTCACTGTTCGAGTGGCACGAGGGTGAGCGGCTCATTAAAATCAGGAATATGCTGACTTCCTGTGCATAATTAATTCAGTCATTACATGGTTTTTCTTTGAAAGTGTGTAAAATAACCACCAGTGGCAAACCACAGGTTATAACCCATGATGAGCTGTAGATGGGTAATTTGCTTGTGTGGTCACTTGGCTTCTCAGCAAAGCACAGGAGTCAAGGTTGTTGCTGTGATGCTGGAATGCTTAGAGCACTGACTACATATTGAAACTGAGCCCTTGTTCATGCCCTGTCCCCACTCTGCTTTGTGGCTCCTTAGCTGCTCTTTGCAAATCAACACAGTGTTACCTGGGTTAAGTCTATGAAGTGAGCGTGAGAGACAATCAGTGTGCTGTGCCACTGCAGCTGACTCACGTACTGCAGGCTCCCTGTGCAGATCCCTGCTTTCACTTTGGCAGAGGCTTCAGCGGTTCTCTCTAAGTCAAGCAGGCTCTACTTCAATGCAGTGACTAACAGGGGGTGTTCTGCTTGAAACCCAAGTGATACAACCGTACAAAGCCTGTGCTGCTGAGCAGCTTTTAAAGGCTCACTGAGGGGGTTGCTGGTGATGAAATCAGAGGTTCAGAGCGGGGCAGCTCAGGAAGGGATTGCAGTATCTGCTTGAGACACTCCCTGAGTCTTGCTGTGATTCTTTTGTTTTCTTTTCCTCCAGGTCCAGAGGTACAACGGGACAAACCCATGACGGGGGAACAAATGGAAGCATTTGCCATCAGGCTGGGGGAGCACTGGAGGGCTTTGGCCCCCTACTTGGAAATGAAGGATTCCGACATTCGTCAGATCGAGGCGGATAGTGACGACGTGAAGATGAGAGCCAAGCAGCTGCTGGTTGCCTGGCAGGACCAGGAGGGTGCACACTCCACACCAGAGAACCTGATCACCGCGCTGAGCAAAGCGGGGCTGGGGGACCTTGCCGAGAGCCTGACCAATGACACCGACACTGGCAGCTAGCGTGCTGCCTCCCTTCTTCTTGGTGAGGTTATGGTGATACCCTTGGTACTAGGAGCAGGTCTTTGATAGGTATTTCATTTCAAAAAAAAAAAAAAACAATAAACCCTTTTTATAATATTCATAGATTTCCCTTGTTTTTTGAGAAAATAATTATTCATCCTTTGCATGATTCATCAGAGATGATGGAAAAGGAGACTGGGGACTGGAGTTGCTCATAGTAGGGCTCAAGAGGAATGACTCCTACATCCTCCTGTAGGTGTTGGCAGCTCTAGAGCACGCTACTGAACCTGCTGGCAAATGAGACACTGAGGAAATGGGGCTGGGTGGGAGACATGAGGCATTGTGTGCATCCTCAGTGCTGCAGGCTTTGTTCAGCCTGGAAGATTCTCCCTGCATAGGAACTCCTCCCTCTGGTGTGAACTGGGATGGAAAATTTCCTTGTTTATGAAGCAGCAGTGTGTTCTGGGACAGGGAGCAGCTTGCTGGATGAGTACAAGCTGTTCCTGTAGCTGGGTTTGTTCTTTGTTGAAAAAGATCAAGTGTTTTGTTATGTTGTAGCCCGCTAGAGCTTTGGCTGGGGCCTGTTGTGGTGGCATCACGACCATCAGGGAAGGATCTCCAATGGCCATTTGAATTGGAGCATCTTTTAACACCTGTTATTTCCCCTGGTGTTCTGTAGCTGAGGTACCATGGCCTCGACACTGGGAAAGCTGGGGCTAAGGAAGGCCCTAACAGATGGTGAATGAAGCAGCTGTGCTTGGTGAATTATTACCAATTCCTGCAGCATGAACTGTAATATCAGTGCTTGTGTTCAAGGCATGAGGCTGGCATTGAGCTGCCCTTAATCTGGATGCCATCCTTCTCTGATCTGTCTTGTGTCACTCTGTGCACAGTGAAGTGCGGATTTCTTTTACTCCTGCCAAACTTTGTCATCAATGCCATCAGCAGTGCTCTGTCCCTTGGGGGAAGATGCTAAACAGAAGCCTGAGCACTGACCCATGCCCCTCTACAGCTTAAAAATGAAGTGCCTTTCCTCAGTGCCTGCTGTAAGACAGTCATCAGTGATGGCCCAAGGAGTAAAAAGAGACACATACTAACTACGCTATCAAGCCACCAATTTCTTTTTTTAATGGAGACACAGTGTTGATCACAATTTATTGTAAAGTCATGAAATGCCAGCAACAGCGCAGACTGATCAGCAGGTCAGGCTGGGCAGAACCCTTGATTGTAGCCACGGCTGTTGGCTATGGGCAGCAGCACTGAGTTACGCAAGGAGAAGACAGTTTGTCTTCTACCTGCCCGACAGCAGCACTGCAGGAGGCAGAGGATGGACAGCCACTGCACTGTGGTACGAACCATGCAAGAGTAACAAATGTGAGAGTAGGTGTGTAATAAATACTTGATGACATTAGAGAGGAATGGGGGAAAAGAGGCTTGTTTAAAAAAAAAAAATTATCTTCTGCAAGACATTAAAGCTATTTTAAGTATTGTCACTACCACCGTGGGCAGCCCAGTCTCGTAGTGACTAATTGGTACATGGATCAGTTTTTAAACAACGTCCCTCTTCAAACGAAAAGGTCTGAACAAATTATGTATCCACCTGCTAAAGCTCTGGGGTTAAAGAAGTGATCAGTAATCAACATTTATTTCACACCTAGGCAGAACGATCAGAACCGGAGGCTACTGTTCAGCTTCGTCTTCAATTACTTCAATTCTGCGTGGCCCGTAGAGTAGAACGTAGGCTATATGCCAGTCTCCTCCCCCAGATAACCTCAGAATGTCTTCAGGTGTAACAATGCTGACTTTGTCATCATCAAACTTAATCCACTCATCTGTAAGAAAAACACAGAGATTGCTTGTAACAGAAGGGCAGCACCATGAAGAGAGCTGACAGTCCATCAGCTCCCTCCTTTCCCAGCACCATTTTACTTTCTTTTCACCTTGTTTCCTTTTAACCCAGGACACGTAATGCCCAGAGGAACTTGATCTGCCCTGATGCGTTAGTACTGCCTGCAGGTCGTAATAGCCACAGTTATTAGAACCAATATCTGAAAGGAAGAAAAAAAAAAATTGCTTAAGCTTTTCTTAAAGGACCAATCTTATTATTTTTAAGAACAAAGACAAGTTCACCACACTGAAGCACTGTAGCTGTGTAAAACCTTCGTTGCAGCACAGTTCTAAATGAGTAAAGCAGCAGCTTTCAGCCAGGCCACAGGCTATGTTGTGACCTCACTGTGCAGATGGATGAGGTGCGCACACACAGCAAAGCCTGCATCATCCAGCAGGTGGTAGGTGGTCAGCAAACACGGTACTGTCAGACAGGTTCAGCCAACACTTCCTTCAACATCAGCTGCTCTCTGCACTCAGGGTGGGTTTTGAAAGTCCTCTTCCCAGTTTTTGCTTCAGTTCCACCTTTCCCCCCCCACTGATAGGGGAACACACAAATGAGTGCACGTTCCATGCAAATGTATGCAAAATCTGCAAATGCAGATATTTTTCATATATTAATTTGTCAGACATATGACAATTAGGTTTTAACTTGCCTAAACTTTCAATTCCTTATATTTCCATCACTTTCTGAAGGTGAATATCCAAATGCACTGAAAGGAGGGTTCTCAAGTATTCCTTCTGTCTGATCCACTTAAGCATGAGTAAATAGAAAATAACTTCAAACCAGATACATTTCCCCACACTCACCATCAGGAAAAGAAAAGGGCTCATATTTAACTTCTTTCTGTGCACCATCACTTTTATTCAACTGGAAAACAGAACGAGCTGAATTAATGAGGACACATCTTGAAAAAGCTTTGGCACAATCTCACCAAAGACCAACTGTGCACTTGATTAAATGTGTGTCTACAACTAAAGTTTTTTTATTCCAATCTGAAACAGATTCTACTGCAATTACTTCTAGCTGGACCTCCAAAAACCTCATCTAGGTAGCACCAGTTTCCAAAGCAACCTGCTGCAGGGAACTGCTTTAGCAGAGGGTTAGACTTGAAGACTCCCAGAGGTCTCTTCCAACTGCTACAATTCTGTGGAACCATCGTAGCACACACTGCCCTGACCATGGCTACCAAAGGCACTCTGCAACTGAAGGTTCCATTCCTTGCCAGGGACTTGCTGGCAGAAGAAGTGGTTATGAGAAAATCCCAGGCAGACCAAGTGCCAACACACAGTGCTTTAGAACAGCTCTTTTCACTCCTGAATGTGTAAAAAGGGGTGCAAGCCTTATTCACATATTTACATGGAACTGCCAAGAATTAAAATGGGAAAAGACAAGCAGAACACACTACAGTTTTAGTTCACTTTTTTTTCCTTCATCAAAGGAAAACAAAAAAAGGAAGTCAGTTTTAGAATATGTAAGACAGGATAGGAAATGAAACTTTACTAAGCATTCAGAGCACAGCCTTTTAGCTCACTGCTAAGTATGTTCTAAACACGACTCACGAGACGAGCAGAACGTCCCGTACAGCTCTCTGCAGGCACTGGGCAGGGGGCAGGCAGCAGCTGTACAGCTCTGCGCCCTGCTTCTGATCTCCAAAAAAAGCACGTTAAAAGGAGAAGCAATTCAACTCACTGCTTCCAGCAGAACACTTGGAACACTGACTGCAAACAACTGATTCGTCGATTTGCTCAGTGAACATCAACAACAGTGACAAGGTGCTATGCTCAAGTATTTGAACACGTGAAAGTAAAGACCTTTCTATACCAGCAGTAACTTGGTGCAATTTACTAACATGCAACTCTGACGGGAACACAAAGGGCTTGTGGGGAGATCCTTCAGTGAATACGAGCAAAGAATCTCATTAGATTAGGAGACTCTAGAATAAGCATGTAATGCTGCAGCCCATAGTATCAATAATCAAGATTTGTTTGAAAGTATTTCAGGTGTATGCTGCATTAATCAAACTGTTCATGAAACTGCCACAAAACTCACATTCTTTGGCTGTTGATTTACTTTTTTGTCTTCAAGATCTTTGAATTTTGATCGGTAGGAAACCATTTTTTCCTGAAGATCTGGCGTACACAGCTCGTACACATCCAGCATAAGAGGAAATTTCACATCCTAGGAAGTAAACAGCATAAGGAAAACAGCATAAGGAAAATATGCACAATTTGGTACTCTACATGGAAGCATTCTCCCTAAGTCACCAAATCCAACTAAATGAGACTCGATGTATTATGACAACTTCATCTGCTGAAGTGCATACAGCAATGTATATAATATCATCCCTTACTTCCCCCCTCCAGCCTATTTTGGTAGCACAGTTTGCCATGCAGCACCATTAGGTCCTTCACTACAAGAAAGACATCGAGGGCCTGCAGTGTGTTCAGAGAAGGGCAGCAAAGCTGTGCAACAGACCCTCACAAGTCTTACAAGGAACAGCTGAGGGAGCTGGGATTGTTTAAGTCTGGGGAAGAGGTGGCTCAGGGGAGACCTTATTGCTCTCTACAACTCCCTGAAGGGAGGTTGTGGCGCGGTGCGGGCTTGGTCTCTTCTCCTAGGTAACACTGACAGGAGAAGAGGGAATGGCCTCCAGTTGTGCCAGGGGTGGTTCAGGCTGGATATCAGGAGAAATTTCTTCTCAGAAAGAGTGGTGATGCAGTGGCACAGGCTGCCCAGGGAGGTGGTGCAGTCACTGTCCCTGGAGGCATTCCAGAACTGTGTGGATGTGACACTGAGGGATGTGGTCAATGGGTATGGTGGGGATGGGCTGATATTTAGACTAGATGATCTTAATGGTCTTCCCAACTTTAATGATTCTGGTATTCTGTGGTAACAGGGAACAAAGCTGCTTCATACTCAAGCAATGAAATTCTACTATTAATATTTTTAAAAAGTAAATTTAAAGAAAACAATTTAGTAAATGACCTGCAAGCATTATTCATCTACCCATAATGAAAAGCATAAAGAAGAACTAAGCTTTAATATACAGAAAGCTTACCTTAAGAACTTTGGCATTCACAGACTCTTTCTCTTTGTAAAAAAATCTAACCATCTGAATGGTCAGGTACGCTGGCAAGCGACTAATTTTAGACTAAAAAAGAAGTTTAGAAGATGCTATTAATTCAGGTATATCCACAGATCATTTATACCTTAAACACCTTCATCCTAACTTACAGGGTATTGCAGGAACGTTTTTGTACATAGAGGAATAAAAGGCCTCCCCTCTTGCAGTTCTATATAGCACCGTACTCAAAGAAATAATCTACAACTGAACTTAAATTTCTCAGTAGTGGATATTGAGGTGCTTTATAAACATGAATCGCATGCAGCAATAAGTTTGTGTTTTAGGATAGAAAACTGGCAGCAGTTAAAGAAAAAAAAAAATCAGAGCAACAGAAACACCACTCACAGATTTGATATAGAGTGCATTTCTCTGCAAAGTCGGAGAGAGTTTGGTGATTTCCTCTTGAAGACGCTGTTCAAAAAAGCACAACAGACACATCCGTCATAAAGCACTGAGCTTCAAGCACAGCATGGATAAACAAACTGAACATTCTTCTTGATCCATTCCACTGCTGTTGGCCATTAAGTCATAAGGCATTTTGAAATCTCTTGGCACAACCACCACGGCCATCCATTTGTCCAGTTCCACATCCACCATTCATGAGACCTCACAAGGCTCTGTTTCTCTCTGCAGAATGTATTACTCTACAAGAAAACCGCAGTTTAGAACTGAAGAATCTGGGTTTGGTTACGAATGTGCTGTGCCGTGTCATGCCTGGAACACAAATTTCGAGTTTCCTGTGGCACAAATATTTGCACGTTTCTCAGCTGCTGGTCTGAAGTGGGCAGAGTTGTGTATAAGGAGATGGGCGGCAAAGATCCACTTCTGGGGACCTTTCCCAAGTCAGGGAAGAAGTGACCTGGCTGTTAGCACTGGGACTCTTTGCTGCCACAGGCAATCCAGCATCAGAATTTTAGCTGACCTTTTTTGGCCTGAAAGCGAGGTTTCTTTCTTTTTTTTTTTAATTTTCATACTCTGTGAGCATTAAACTATTTTATCTTATTTTTCCTTCCAAATTCTGCAAAAAGGTAAAGCAGATATAGAGACTGTTTGAGAACCATACAAGCTGATCTAATCCTGCACAAACCAAATCACTGCTTTCACTCCTAGTCTTACAGAAACGCTCTGTAAAAGCAGTGAGCACAATGTTTGCACATTCAAGGGATTAAGATTCATTTTTCCCTTACCTGCTGCTTTCCCTTCAAACACAGCAATCAAAATAGCAGCCTAACTAAGAACTGACTTTTGGAGAACTATTTACAGCTTGCTTTATTTTAAAATCATTTGGATGCAGTGCTCAGGGACATGATTTAGGGGCGGGCTGTTAAAATTAGGGTAGTATGGTTAGGTCGTGGTTGGACTCAATGACCTTTAAGGTTTTTCCAGCCTGAGCAACTCTATGATTCTATTCAGTCTGTAATGCAAGACAGATGAAAAATATCTCCTGTTAAAACTACGTGTTGGTTTGCATATGGATACCTGTTTGAGGAAGACCACAGCAGGGTTAAAAAAAAAAAAAACAAAAAAAACAAACAGCTCTGCTGAAGTCTGCTTCATATTAACACATAATTCATTTTCATTTCCATCTACAACACGCCCCAAAAAAAATCTTGGAACTTACTGAAGTTTGGACAGCAGAATTCCAAGTCAACGGTAAATTAAAAAAATAAATAAATAAAAACAAAACCACCACCACAAAACCCAAATCATTTGGAATTTCAATTAAAGAAAAATTGTAATGACTTACCAGTTTTAGTCCTGTAAACAGATATTTCACTTCTTGATTAATAAAGCAGCTGAGCTGAAGCTGATTCTCCTTTCCTTTAGTTACCTCTTCTTCTTCAGCTTCTGTACATTTCATGCTTCATAAAATTAAGGAAAACCATTGTGCACCAAGGAGCTGAACTAGCGAAGGAGCTGCACTAGGGAAAACTGCCCTCCTTGTTGAAATGAAGTTTATTTCTTCATTACTTTCCACACATTCTTCTAATCAATCCATCCAAGTTGTTGTGATATTATTATTTTTTTAATCCACTTTCTTCTAACAAGATACTTTTCTGACTGCTTGGAATGTACTCATTCTACAAATGCTGCCATAGTAACACTCAGGAGGCTTGCAACCCAACTTTCCAAACAGGTCTCCTTCTCCTATTGTTGGCCTATCCAGCATTCCTCTTAACTACTCATTCTGCTTCTCTCAAATAGTTGAGGAATAAAAGACATCACAGCGTAAGGAGAAAGATGTATGACTCAAAATATGAGGTCTACTCTTCAACTTCTTTACTCCTTCCAATACTTGAAGGGAGTGTATACACAGGAGGAGGAATGGTTGTTTACAAGAATGGATAGCAGTAAGACAAAGGGCAATGGTTTAAAACTGACACAAGGGAGGTTTAGGTTGGATATTAGGAGGAAGTTTTTCAACAGAGGGTGGTGACACACTGGAACAGGTTGCCCAAGGAGGCTGTGGATGCCCCATCCCTGGAGGCATTCAAGGCCAGGCTGGATGTGGCTCTGGGCAGCCTGGTCTGCTGGTTGGCGACCCTGCACATAGCAGGGGGTTGAAACGAGGTGATCATTGTGGTCCTTTTCAACCCACGCCATTCTATGATTCTTCATTACTACCAAGCTATGAGATACAACACCTCGGCTTACGGGATTCTTCCTCATTTCAAAAGAGCAAAGCCCACAATAGAAACCTTTCAGGCAAGGTCAGTTTGATGATTTTGTGATGGAAAAAAGGAAAGAGCAATTGCTTGGCAGGTCACATAACCCCCACCTGGTCATCTCCTTTTTGTTTTCACTGTAAAAAAGCTACTAGAAAGCTGGGAGCTGAATACATTTCTTACATATTGTTCGATAAGTATCTAATTTATTTCTTGAGAAATCCATCTCATCATTCGTCCACATTTAGTACACCAAGATTATCTGCAACGCTCAGGGGGAAAAAAAAGGCTATTTTAGGAAGGTAACTACTTTTACTTGGATAAAACATCTCAGAAGCCTCACAGCAGATAACTGGAAGTCTTTTCTGGAAAGGAAATCTGGTATTTAAATTCAGTGGGGTTTTTTTCCTGCAAATTTCCATTATTTTCCTTCATCTCCTTCTCACAGTATATGCAAACTTCACTTTAATTGCTGAGTACTCCTGCAATACATCATTCCCTTTATTCCCCAACAAGTCTCTATTTTCCATGCTTCTTTAGATGATGCTTTTCATCCTCCCTGCACTCAATTAAAGAAGCACAAAATCATTAACACCCCACATGCCTTGCCTTAGTCTATAGGATACGCAGTTTCAAATTCAATGCTGAAGAACTGATCAATTAAACTCTTCTTTTTAGAAGCTGTTGCTGTAGTTCCAGAGTCTGTCTGTAAAACAAATCCTCTCATGACATAACTTTAAATAGCATGTAAAAACAGTCTACTTAATAACCCCATTTATTTCAATTCCTTGAAGCCTGTTCCTTCACCTTTCTTCAGATGCATTTTTCCTAGCCCATCCCCGTATGCAGTGTAAAACTTTTTAGAAGAAATGCATTTATAGCACCACTGCTGTTAAGGCCACCTCAAGGCATATCAGCAAGCAAGATTTCAATCAAAATGTGCCACATCACAAGTTAAATCTGTCTTTAAATTTTAGAGTAGTCTATCATTTTTTTTTTACCGCCAAGGTTCTCCAGAAAACCATTTGCAGAGGAAGAAAAGAGTCACTTTCTTCCCAAGATTTTATCATATAAATTATTTCTTATCAGGTTGTTAGTTCTCTTCTGTTTAGAACAGCAATTGTTTACCTAAGAAGAATGTTGTTGGTTTGTTTTTTTTCAGACACAAAGATGTTCTTTCATCAGTTTTTGGTTCTTGTATGCTAGATTCATAGGCTACCGTGGCCAACTGCCAAATACTCACATCCACCCTGGTCCAAAACACTCCCTAAAAGATCCAAATGAAAAGTACTCCAAAAAATACACTACAGCACAGCTTGCAAAATAGACAGCACTACCCTGATCAGTCACCAGAAAGCAATTTCACTTACTGGACTACAGACACGTGTTAAAGAACTCAGTGAACAGATGATTTTAAAAATTATGTGAAGTTTAAGTACAATATTATAAATTCTAACTCCAGTCAGAGTGAGACCACAATTACCTCCATCACTGTATCACCTTCTATGCCTTCCAGCTTCTGCTGTAATACCCTCATCATCTGCACCCAGCACTCATTAGCATCCTAGGACAGGAACAGAACATGAAATAGGACTAACAGCAGAATGATTTAAAGAACAGCATTACAATCATCCATCCTCACATTGTAAAACCAAATGTAACAATTCTCTAACAATTTATCTCCGTATCCTTTCAATAGGAAATAGGACTTGAAATTACATTTCACTTTTCTACACAATGGAAAAGACAGAATGTACTGGGTTACATTATTTTCACAGAAGAAGGAAAACATTTATGCATTGTGTTAAGACTTTCAAGATAATACAGAACTTTCAAGGAGTGAGTTAATAATCACTCTTTACCTGTTGGAGGTATTGTCCTTGATCACCTTTCTCTGCAAACTGTGGGAAGGCCATATGTAAAAACTGCAGGAGAATGATAGGTGGGATACTGGAGGAAGTTTTATCCATGGAATCAAACAAGTCTCTAAGAGCTTGAAAAAAAAGTGAACGTTTTGAGAAGTGGAAAAACATTTATAACATATCAGGAGGTTTAAAAAGAATAGTAAAACGACAGCAATATTTAAAGACTGATCAGTTAACAGTGCCCAACTTGGCCTTTCCCAAACAGGGCCAAATTGTCCAGGTGGCACAACAGGTGCACCTAAAATCTCATTTGTCAACGTGACTTTGCAAAGGTACAGATGACAACTCAGAGTTTGACGCATCATGTTTTGACTCTCCTGGCTGCTAAAAGAAGAAAAGAAGAACACTCTTGAGTAGTTCGGATTGCATTTAAGACACATCTAAGGAACAATGTTTCCACAGTGAGACAACACCTAGAGAGACCAGAAGGCATTCACAATCTATGCTCCAAAGCAGCTCAAGTTCCACCAACTACTTGGAAAGAAAAAATAAATCTTTTTTTTCCAGCTAAAATATCTAGAAAGCACTCATGCTTGATTTAATACCCATGAAAAGAAGTACGTGGATACATGTGTGCAGACAGTCCAGCGACTATGTGCAATTCAGTGACTGATATGATTGCATGACAATATGTATGGCTTTCTTTTTGGCTCTGGACACGCTCTCATGAACGCCTTAATAAACCATGTTATAGCAGTTCACATTGACAAATCACTTCAGAGACATCTGTTAACCCTCACAACCATCCCATGAAGTAGGCAATGGTCTCACAGTCACTAACTCACAAGCGGAGACACTACTGAATAGAATTTTGAACTGGTGAATATAGGCAAGATTATATGGAACCAAGGTCAATTTTTGCCCCTCTTTAAAGAATGTGTTCACTGATGTTGGAGAGAGGATCAACTGAGATGACACAGTAATTTAAAAAATGCCCTACGTGTCATGCAGGAGTTCTTGACCAACTGAGCACCAGACAGTTAACTAAGAAATAACTCAGATCTTTAACCATTACGACTCCTAAAAAGCAGAGCTGTCACCTTAAAAAGAAAATAAGGGACACAAAGTAAAGGCAGCGGAAAGGGAGGGGCAGGCATGGTTGTATAGAGTAACCATTGAACTTACCACCCCACAATTCGATCAGCAGGCATACCCACAAACTTGACCTTTCCTTCCTTATATTGTTTTGTTTTTCCTTAAATGGACTGGTAGAAATCCCAGTGTCCTGGCCCAGCATCATAGTGGGGCAATGAAATAGAGTAAAAAAAGAAAGAGTGGACAAGTAGTACCCTTGTTCAAGTCTAAGGGGTCTAACTAGAATTCTAGTTAGAGCTTGGAGATAAGGGGCCACGGTGAGCTCCCAAACTGTGAGCACCCAGATCAACATGACAAAGATTAATTTCCTTTTTAAGACATTACTTTATGTCAGTAGGGTTCTTCAGAGTAAAGGCTAAGACCAGCAGCCACTAAGGCCATTAAGACCACTAAGCATCAGCTACCACCCAAACAGTAAAGCTCAGACAATAAAGCATTTAAAAAATAATAAATAAAATACATATGCTATGGGTGCTGCGTTAGCCTGCCATCAAGTGAATCCAAGAACTGCTCATGAAAATATTCCTATGCAAAATGATCCAAACAGCAGATGGATGGAGTCTGCCTTAGAGAGCTCCAATCTATTTGCCTACGTGCAACACAGTATGACATGAACACTTGTTATCTAAGCCTAGCTAACACTGAGTATATTTTTCCTAGTGTGCGGCTACGTAACATGCAGTGATGTATGCTTTGCAGCTTTTAAAGACATTAACCAAGCAAAATGAGTTCTCCAATGCTAGCAGATCGGAAATTCCTAAGGTGTATGCACTAAAGAAATACACGCTGAGCTCTAACTGCAATTTTCACCTCCATTTAACAGGAAATCACACTCTAGCCTAAAAGCCTGTGTTTTCTCTAAACACCAACCTGCAGTAATGTACTGAGCAGAGGCCATTTCTCCTGAAGCTCTTAAGGCACCACCATACCTAAAAGAGAAGAATTTGTATGGTTTACACTCAAATCATGAAGAGCACTCAAGTTGGCAACTAAATTTAAAGAAAGGTATCAAAAAAAGTCAATCATTAAAACCAAAGTAACTGAAGAAAAGACTCATATCAAAGTCTTGGTTATTCTGCGAGCACATGGAAGCACAGAAAAACTGGCAACCTTGAGAACACACAAATGCTGCCTCCCTAATTCATTTTCCTCAAAGATGCAATCCTGTTTTAAAGAAACCAAGAAAATATTTGAGTAGAAGCTACCCTATTTCTGAAACGTATGCCACAGCTGCTTTAGATGCATGGAAAAAAAACACATTCACGGACAGGAGATAAAATGACAGAGTCATTCCTACCTTCATAGCAGAAGAAAAACAGAGAGAGGTGATGCATTTTGGAGCAGACAGAAGCATTTCCCACACTGGAAATGTGGGGGAGCCCACCCACATTATGAGAACTTAGCACTCCCCTTTGAAAGATTTCTTAATTTTACCACCTGCATGGAGAACATAGGCCTTCCTCAAAGAACATAAACCTTCGAGCCAAAGGAAGGCCTCATGCATTCTTATGCAATCTCAGATCGGACTTCAAGTGATGAACAGGAGACCTGCCTCCTGTCACTCCTCAAAAATGGGAGGGAATACCCTTGCAGAGATCAACTGAACTGCTGAAACAAAGCCATACAGTAAAGTTTCCCCATTCAAGACCATCCACCTCTCTCCCACTGCCATATACCCTCCCACGCCATCACCAAGCAGAGGAGGCCAAGCAGAGGCCAGCTCTCCAGTGGAAAACCCCATGCTAACGGTTCTTTCACAGTAATTCATCTGGAGGACAAATTCAGGCTCATGTTGCCACACACTCTTCTATTCCTCTGATCTTTACAATATTCAAGAAGTTTCTACTAGATTCCTCACAAAAAGAAGTTTGGTCATTTCAATATTTTAATCCAGAATCACAGATATTCTACAATCAGAACTAATGAAACAGATTCTGATGGACATGGCTTCCATTCCCTACCCATCGCTGAAACTCCAATTCCTTTCTGTAACACCCATGGCTTTCCCAAAAAACCCTGCTGTTTTATCTCCAAGTACCAAAAGATGAATAATAACTTCACAATCTCACAGTTGAAAGCATATTATGCTATAAAGCCATCAAATTTAAAAAAAAAAGACATTCTTCAGAGGAAGAAGAGTCACATACAATTCTTTCATACAAATAACACAAAGAAGGTTCAGAGTTCAGCAGGCCTGCTGAAGCATTCTAAACAAGCCTTCCTTTTAGTTAAGCAAAACTCATTCTCTCCATTAAAAGCTATTTCCAACAAATACTTGGTTTAAATCTTTTTTAAAAGTTTAGACTAGCAAAGCCATAGTACAGACTTTAATTAATCATCCTATTAATCCTTACCAGATTTAAAGAGCGTTGCAGTAATCCATAGTATTAAAAGACTGTTCCACAAAATGCATGCTATTTCATAAGCTAAAGAAAACATTCTAGTCATGTATTTTTATACTGAGTCCTACCTTTTAAGGGCCTCTTTCACTTCTGGCACTGAGCGGATACACTGAACCGTAGCATTCATGTAGCAAGTGTTGCCAAGGTTTGTCAATCCACATGGTAACTCCATCTACCAAAAAATGCACAAGGGTGCTTGACTAGAGAGCCGTGGAAGCCTTTCTTTCAGAAAGGCTGCAATTGCACATAAGCTTGCAAGAAAAGGAACCATCAGAGAAGAGTAAAACCTAGAATGTTCCATCAGACTACTTGGTTGAGTTTTCCAGAGCCATTTTCTGACTGTACGAGTCTATTTCACAATTCATTGCTTTCAGAGGACATCCAAGAACACTTTGCGTCTTTTTTGCTCTGCACGTTTAATTTATCGAGCATATTCTTCAAGCAGGCAGTCAGTTAGAAAGTTCAATTATGATTCAATCCAAGTTTTGACCTTAAAATTCTATTTCCGTGAAATTTCCACATGAGTTCACTTGTAAGTAACACTGGGGTTTTAATTACAAACAGTTTTCAGCACAGTTCTGAACAGGATAAAGCTCACAGCCAGAGACAAAAGCATTACTTAAATTCTTCTCGGGAATTCTGTGACAGACTGTCCATCTGCTCTTTTTACACAACTGCTGGCAAATGTGAAGGCCAAGTAATAATTGCACTAACCAGTTTTAGTAACCACCATAAATCACAACAAAACAGCTCTTTTTTGGTTTCACTGTTTTGCAGATATCCTGCATATTTGAGTAGCTGTCAGGGGAAAGCATGCAGCTTAATGATTCCGTTATTCCCAGGAAAATATATAATCCAATCCCAATCCAATAATGTCAAACCTACTTTAATTTTAGAAAGACAAGCTTACGTAACATAATGCTTTTAACGAGAACAAACAAGAACACAAACCACCTCTGGTTTCCCTTCAGAAGTATGAAGGCATATCATGTCCCTTTGCTCAGGGCAGTGATTTAGCAGAGTGTTGTTAGTTAGGGTAGTATGGCTAGGTTGGACTCGACGATCTCTAAGGTCTTTTCCAACCTGAGCAATTCTATGATTCTATTCTATGAAGGCAGGAAAGACCTTTGCACATCTCTTACTCAGGTACAGCTCAGGACAGCAGTACAAGGGTAGTACAAAACATTTCTAAGAGCACCAGCAATGCTCTTTTTAGTACATTTACTCAACTGCCTGCTTAAAGACAGCATTAGAGATTGGACTTTTAAAGTACATCCCATACTTTAACTTGGTCATCCATATAAATTTCACGTTTGAGATGATATAAATGCTAAACAGAAGAACCACAGATTCAAAACACACCTTTAAGCAACTTAAAAACTAGTACTTGAGCTTTTAAGCACTTGCTGCTATTCAAAAGTTTACAAAGGAATTGAAGCTGGTAACATGCTTACAGCAGAAGCCAGCTGCTCCTCTGTCATGTCCTCCACAAAGACGGGCCGAGCAATGGGCTCTTCCGGGAGCGCATCTGCAGAGCCCATCATTAATAAGGTCATTCCCTTGGAACACAATAAAAACAGCAATGAATGTTTAAGCTCAGTTATTTCCTTAAAAGCAACAGAACGTGAAGCCCTTAACATACTAAAGGTATTTCCCCAGACATAAGATAGATCTTTCTCTTACAGAAAAGAGTTACAGAACTCACTTCTTGCCAGTAGCTGACAGCTTGAGATTCCAATCAAAACTGCATTTAACAATCACAGAGTAACCTAAGTGTGAAGTGTTCAAAAAAGCTCCCTTCCTGATAAACACTGGGGATTATGCATCTTGAAGACCCCAGTGAAAATATTCCCCTTCCCCTTAATTTTCAGAAAGAACCTTGGAACCAAGGATAACCGAGCAGCTGACTTCCAATAGGAGAACAGTTGCAACACTTGAGATTCTCAATCAAAAAAAGCCCAGGAGACCTCACAATCAGAATTCTCAAAACAAAAAATGATCCTCCCTTTCAGCCAAGAATCAGGGGAAACACGTCAGACAGATGCTGGCCAAAATTGGGACTACAGCACTGAGTACAGAAATTTTTCTCCACCTGAAAAGCAAGCAGGACAGGAAGTAACACCCTTTGGCCTGGCACGTTCCAAGGATGTTAAACTCATCAAAAAGTCAGCTTAGGCAGGAGGACAAATTCAGGGGATAAAAAAGAAATCATATTACCATGCCTCCGGGACTGCTACAAGGAAAAGGAATTTGTCAGTGTTCAACAGGAAAACATCTATACCGGGTAAGGTCTATTAAAAGGGAAAAAATGGCTATCTGAAGGCTACAAATAAGAACACCTTAAGGAAAAGGATGGGCTGAAGTGCAAGAAACTGCTCTGAAAGCATAAATAAATCATGACTAAATGATAAAGGCAGCTGTAAGCATGAGAGTACGCAGAAAAGGAGGAGACTGGTGATATACTGGACTTTTTGCTGAGCAATTCTGCTACTGTAGCTGCAACATATTGCTACAGGCTCTAACAGGTGCTCAGGAACTAATGACAAGGGTAAGAATCACACTAACTGACTCAACCTGCTCAACAGAGAGATGTTACAAGATACCTACAGAAATGAAAACGATTGAAAACACACACAAAAAAATGCCTGTTTCGGCATTATGCAGGTAAGAAATACAAAATGTTTACTTCTCATTTCCTCATTGAGCAAATTCAAAAGTGCCAATAAGCACAACCCAGGGCTTTGCTTTGACAACAGCCATCTAGTACAGGAGAACAAATTTCAGAATGCTGATGAGAAAGGCAGCAGGCAGAGTGGCTACTTCAGCATCCCCAGCACAAGGAGCAGCCAGGGAGGAGCCACTAAGAGCGCTCGGGTGCAACAAGTCTACAACTATTTTCCACCAAGGCCTGGTTTTAAAAAAGGAACTACCCACTCAGACAGAGCTCACAAAAGCTTTATGTTCTTCTTTAAAGGCCAAAATGGATAAATATATAAATCTCGAGGCAGTAAAACGTAGGTATTGCTTAGAACTTACATTTTTTATTTTTATGTTCCCCCAGTCATCATCCTGTATGTGAAGTGAAATAAAAGAGAGGTTATTTACTTTCCACCAAAAGACAAGCGAGCAGACTCATTAATATTTATCACATATTTCTAAATATACAACTGTATTTCATCCAAAATACCCAATTAAGATGGATTTACATATCATTAGCCTTGTCTAAGAAAAATAAAAAGCAACCAAGTCACCTTCTCAATAAGGTGTTCAGATGTAAACCAATTTGCTAGGAAAGCTGTCCACGTTGCACAACATGGAGGTAACCCTCCAGCAAAGCACCAGACAAACTTTTCTTCAGCTAAAAAGCAAAAAGTTGCATCCAGACTAGGAACATTCAAAAGGAACAACTGAACAAGCACAGCAGAGTTTTGTGAAAATCAGCGAAAAAGTGATTCAAAATTGCAGTACACCTCCCAGTCATTTAGCAACAAACTTTCAGCATAAATTTCCAGCAGCAGGCAACAAATCACACAGATTGTTTCTGAGAAGTAGAGAGAGTTTAATTCTAGAGAAGCACTCAAATATGGATGTTGTTAATTATGTCACAGCATAATTAAATCAGAAATAATGCAGGAAAAAAAGATATTTCTACCTTCAGGGTTCCTCCTTTAAGCATGACTTTCTGTCGAGCAGGCTGAACTCCGGTCAGGGCAAACAGCTGAGCCTTGAAGACCATTGGAGGCTCATCCGTGTTCAGCTCCACACCATCAAATTTCTCTTTACCCCATTTCACATTAACTGCAAACAAAAGTATTTTGAAACTACATTATTTCCTAAAACGAAAAAACATAATTACCAAGATGGAACCAATATTACAAGTTTTAGACTCAGAACAGTTTGACACCCTTGACATTAGAGGACACCCTTACAAAGCATAAAGGAGATCCTATTGTAGGCAACACGTGTACTGAGAACTTCTACGCACAGTAAGTGCACAGGAGAGAATCCGAAATTCTTTCGGTAAGTCTTCACAACGAAGCAGACATAAAGTGAACTCCTCCAATCTCATGGTGCTGTCCATTGCAAACAAATTTCTGTAGGAAATTGGGACATGCATTCAGGTAAGTTTTTCATTCTCCTTCAGCAGCAAACAAGTTTTAAAAGCCATAGTTTTGGCTCTAAACATTACTATCCACACTGGTGGACGCAAGGTGGTAAGCATGTGTTGACACAAGCCCCACAGAACAGCACACCTCCTGCTTCCTTTAGCACAACACTAACCTAACAGTGCCACGTTAGCAGGGGAGTTGGAGTTGATGATCCCCAAAGTCCTTTCCAACCCAACAACTCAATAATTTGGCAATCTGACCTACACTGCCGCCTTCCTTATTTTTGGCAGCACCTACCATACCTGCATGCAAACACAGCTCCTGGAGCTCTGTTCCCAGTACGGGTGCAGGCCTGGAACCAAGCAGTCACATGGTGTTTGGTCGTGCTAGTAGGAGCACGGTCACAGAATCGTAAGGGTTAGAAAGGACCTCTGGAGATAGTTCAGACCAACCCCCAGCTAAAGCAGGTTTCCCACAGCAGGGTGCATAGGAAAGCATCCAGGTGGGTCTTGAAAGCCTCCAGAGAAGGAGGCTCTGCTGCCCCTCTGGACAACCTGTTCCAGTGCTCTGCCACCATCACAGTGAAGAAGCGTGAGGGAGCTCCCTGTGCTGCAGTCTGTGCCCATTCCCTGGTTCTGTTGCTGCACACCAGTGAGTACAGCCTGTGTCACCAGCGAAACGTCCAGCACACAGACACAGGGGCATGCTACCTGCATCCTGCAAGGCTAACTTGCACAGGGCAGGGAGGCACACAACAGTGCGCTTTTAGGGAACACTTGTTTGATGGCTTCACATCAGTTGATCTCACATGTGCATAAAAGCTGAAATTGTGCTGAAAGCCTGCAAAACACAGCAAGTAACAACCCATGTGCGTGCTAACCAGTTAGCAGACCCTGAGTGGAGCAGCCCTCTCCTTATGTCCCACCTGCACTTCTGCTTGAAGTAAATCTACTCCAGCATTTCTGGGTTTGTTTCATCACAAAACACGGGAAGCCACAACTTAAAATCTTCCCGAAAGGGTAAGACTGCAGATTTCGGCAACGCGTGCGACGGGCAGTAAGGACGAACGAACGGAGCGCAGGATCGCACAACACGCCGATCTGGGAGAAGCCCACAAGGAGCCCAGCTGAACGACGCCCGGGAGCCCCACCAGGCACGGGCCTTCCCCACGTGCCTCAGGACGGCCGCCCGCCGCTGCCATCAGCCGGGCGGACCGCTCCATCGCGGTACCCGGCGGCTCGGAGAGGAGCGCAGAGCTTGCTAGCTTGCTTGCTTGCTTCCGCCCGCAGCTCCCAGCCCCCCTCAGTACCACCCGGCCCGCCTCACCTGAGAAGAGCGGCATGGCGGAGGACGCGGAACGGAGGCGGCAGCGGCGTTACTGGAGGGGAGCGGCGGGCGGGCGGGCGGCGGCGGCGACTCGGGCGCGGCCCCCTCCACTCGGGCTCTCATTCAAACCGGCCCCTCAGGATGACGCTGCAACGCGGCCGCTGCCGGAAGCGGGGCGGGGTGCGCGCGCAGCGCCGGAAGGGCAGGGACGGGCGGGAGGGAGGGAGCGGGAGCGCGCTTGGTGCTGCTGCCTCCCAGGCGGGCGGGAGCGCGCACGTCGCGCGCCTATAGTGTAGCTCTGCGGCCAATAAAATAATCAGTGCTTAAGCATGTAGAAAGGAGGAGAATGTCACAATGAAACGTCTCCAGACTTCCTGCTGGTTTCTTCACACCTCTCCGGGATGGTGCTTCTGGAAACCCCAACTCTGCTCCACTGTTCCATGACCTTTCTGGTCGTGGTATCACTAAACTAGCTAATACTAAGCAAAATACGCTCGGACTGATGTTAAACATGCTTAACTGAGTGATATTTGCATTCACAAAGCCAGCTAATGCTAAGCAAAGCACACCGGGGCTGATGATGAGGAAAACATCCTTTTTGTACTCCATGACCCCGTACATCACTGTTATCTCAGTCAGTGTGGGGCCCTCTCCTGTACAGCGCTCCGATACTGCCAACCTGGAAAGCAACAGGAGGAGGGCAATTTGCGGTCATGAAGAGGAAGGCCGCTTACTTCATCCCACAGGGACTTGAGATCCCCACTCAAAATCACTGAACATGTGCAAGGATGTGGGGCACTCTGTTAATGATTATGGGGGAATATTGAATATGCATGTACTGACCAGGGAATCTTCTCATACGTAACACAAGTGATGTACATAAGCTGAAGGTCTTTCGTTCAATGTGTGTGGTTAGGGTGGAAATAGCCCCTCGTGCATCTGATGTCATAAATAAAGAATGCCTACTCACTGACACCACACTGCAGTTAATGAGTTTTTTCCCAAATTTCGGATGACTGTTGTTCCTTTGTGAGCACTCTGCTCTCTAAATACAGTTCTCAATTCCAAACAGTTGACACGGTCACAAATCGGCCATAGAAATTATCCAGGGCTTGAAAACAAGCCTTTGGATTCAGCAAGGATGCTGAACCTTCTGCAGGCTGGGGCTGCTCAGAGGAGACGAGCTTGCCTCCTAGGGAAGCATTGTCCCAGTTCTCTGGTGAGAGCTTGCAGACCTGGCATTTGCAGGGGTTGGACCTGATGGTCCCCATTGGTCCCTTCCAACCCCTTCTGTTCTGTGATTCTGGAACCACCTGTTCAAGTCAGAGCAGATCCCAGCTGCCTGTTCACATGTAACTACAGGGTATTCCCAATCCAGCCATTCATTCTTAATACTAACGGAGACCTGTATAGAGACCATTTATTCATGCCTTCTAAATGAACGTAGAATGGTCTACAGTCAGGCTGAACTGAAGTCGTCCTCCCACGTATTGTAACCTTTGGCGTATCGGGTCTCATCCCAAGGAAATGTAAATCGCTTACAGAGTTTGGGAATGGCGCTAGAGGGTGCTGTGCTGAAAGAGAAGAAATGGAGTTTGTACCTGCAGGAAACTTTCACCACCATGACAGCTGCTACCTCCTTTTTCCTTTTCTTTCCTCCACTGTCCCTTAGGCCTCCCATGACAGCTTTGTGCTTCTTTCCTTAAGGTGAGGATCAGCTGACAGATGCTGCTGGTCTCTGAATCTTACACAAACTGGCGTAAGGAGTACAGCAGTAGAGTTCAATGCGGTGTGTGAATAGGAATGGAAGTACAGATTACCTTGACTATGTTACAGCACTCCACTTTCCTGTGCTGCAAAACCATAGGGTTTTGGGTGCTCTAGATTGCCATAGATAGTGTCCTAATTAGATTGTTCTCAAGCAGGGAAGCACGACAGTACTCAATATGAATGATCAAGCTTCCCTTTATTATTGCACACATAGGGTTTATATAGGTTTCCAATAAACATGTATTCTCTTACTATTGGTGCACAACATTGACTGCTTGGTGGGCTGCTCAGCCTTAACCAATGCTCAGTCAGCATTCACCCCTGTGCTGCTAAGCCAGTTTACTTGTCAGCCTCCCCCACATCCACAGAGCACAGCTGCAGATGTGGGCCCGCTGTTTACATGCTGCCCCAAGGACGTTGTGACTCCTATCTAACTCCTAGTATTTTCTCATGGCTACGCACTCTGTGCCGCTGCACCAGCTATGCTCGTACATATTCTCATGGCCGCCCTGCTCTTGCAGCCATTCCCCAACAATTCCCCCTTTTTCTTTTTGTACGAGCATAGCTTTCTGTGTGGCTTTGTCAATGCCCTTCATAATACAACCAGACACACTATGCAAAGCAGTAAAAGCATAATTATAATAAGCAATAGCCAACGCAAGCCTTGTTAATCTCTCTTATTCTAGCATCCTCTATCCTTTCTACCAGGCCTACAACGTATAAGGAGTCTGAAACTACCTTAATAGATTTTTGTGACCAGTTCATAAATGCCCATACTACGGCTGGGAGTTCCAAAGTTTGAAGGGAATCCCCGGGCTGCGCTTGTAGAATCTTATGCTTCCACTGACAGTTCTCATGCCATGTTGCAGCCGCTGTGCACGATTTCCGGCCGGCATCCGTGAACACTGTTACAGCATTTTGTAGAGGAGTTTTACTTCATTTAGGTATTCTTAACCAGTGTTGTTGTGACATCCATTTCAATATTGGGGAAGCGAGAGACCGTACTGTCAGGGCTGTTCCTGAGGTTAGCAAACTTGCTGCCAGCTCGTCCGAATTCTGTAGATACCAGTCCAAGTCCACACGTTTGACTGGTAAATATATGGTTCCTGGCTCTTCCCCAGAGATGCTGAGTACTCTGTAACGTCCTTCTCTTACTAATTCCGCAAGATTATCGATCCCTTGCTGGATAGTCGTTTTTGGTTGCAAGCTCGTAAACAGCCGTTCCAGCACCTTTCTGTCTGGTCTCTCCCTCTTTTTCTTTTTGCACTGCGTCAGTGCACCCAGCAGTTGCCTATGGCCACTTAAGATAGTGATATCTATGGGGAGAGACGGCTCACGACGGTCGACGGCCTGTGTCGCAATAAGATGCCCGAGAGTTTCAATGAGATGCTGCTGCTCTGTTGTCACCGAAACGCGGGCGGCAGGATCGGTGCCCTTTAGAAGGGGACGCAGTACATTGAGATCGTCGTTGGAGATACCGACAACTTCTACCATGCTATAAAACACTAATTATATTAATAATACAATCATTATAACTCAATCAAGGCCTCAATTGACAATACTGTAAGTGTGAGAAAGGAAACAAGGCAAACACAGTATCATGACAAGAAATACTGTTAACCTAAAAAGAACAAACACGTGTTTGGTCTGCAGCCCAGCTTTCTGCAACCTGGAAATAAATCCCGGAGAGCCCCGTTCTGTGTTAATCTCTCACTGCCTTGAAAGAGATCTTCAACTATAATGTATTCTGATATATTGATTTTGAAAGATCACTAAGATTTGTACAACAGATGCTTTTAGAGTGCTCATGGTTATACCTTTGGCTAATAGAGAATTAACAGTCGGGCAACTTTTGCATACCAGATAGAACTAGGGGCATTGTTACTTACTGACCCTCGAGAACCAACAATTTGCAGAAAAAGAGAGAGAAAAAACGTGGTGGTGGTGAATGCGATAGGCAGTGCCAGCAAGGCGTCCCCGGCTTCAAGGTGCACTTTTCCTCTCTCACCCACCCCAGATTCTCTCTTGCTATTATTCTTCTCAGGGTCTGAAGGATATTTGCCATTTGTACACTGCATCCGCATGGGCAGTGCGTGATACAGAGGCCAAATGGAACACCTGCTTGCAGAATAAACTATCAAGGTTAACTCTCTTAGCGTGCGCCTTTGTCTCAGATGCTGCATGATCATATTTTAAATTCCTGATTAGTGGGATGAAAGAGAGTTAATCATTCTATAATATAGGGTCATCCCTTTGCCTGGGATTTCTTTCCAGGTTTTGTCTTAGCGCTACTAATACATTAAAATAGCTATTTCCATAGATTCCAGCATTGGTAACATTAAATCCTATTACTATAACATTCAATCTATTACTAAAATAAAAATAAAAAAACAAAAAACACACAACAACCATTACTACTGTTGCTATTTGCAATACAACAAGTTACAAAGCAATACCAAACAATAAGAAACACACAATCTCAATCATTATGAGTTCATGGTCGTTTCAAACTTGGTTTCAGACTTTCTCATTGTTTCACATCTTTTTCTTTCCTTTTTTCTTTTTCTTTTTTTCCAAGTAAGTGTTTTACAATACCAATAACTATACTATACTAATAGTTATAATACCTATTCCCAGCAACAGCCCTGGTATAAGGACAACTAAAGCTACCTGTGCGTTTAGAGTGGATGTCACGCATCTCCTGTGGAGTAAGCAGAAAAGTCAGAATCATTGAGAAACAGCATCCCTTTAAAACAAGTTTGGAAGGGATCAGTGGCAGAAGCAAGCGCTAAGCAGAAGTTGGTCCGGCCTGTTGATTTAGCGCAGGTGACCCACATGTGTTGCCGCGGGTTGATTTGGTGTGGTTCAGGTAGTGCTCCTGCGCCAAGGGTGAACGCTGCGAGGAGGAATCCAAATAGGGCCATTATCTGAATGATGCAAGGTTATAGCAGGTACTGATGAAGCTCCTCGCCGGGGCGGAGCGGAGGGCGGGAGCGGGATGAGCGCCGGGGGCGGAGCCGAGGGCAGCAGCGAAGGGGGGGTTGGGATTTCTCTTCCCCACGGTCAGGGGCGGGGTCGGAGCCGCGGATCGAATCCGGACCGGGGCGGCTTGCTGCACGGAGGGGCAGCGGCGGGGGCGGGAGGGAGGGCGATGGGGAATAGTCGGAAGAAAGTCTTCCTTGTCGAATTTGTTTAAGCCATTCCATTATCTGGTGCCAGACAGATAAAAGTTTAGCAGTCGTTCTGTCTTTAGTAATAGAAGCCTCCCGGGTAGTTTTGCATCAATTTTGTCCCCAAAAATTCTCTTTTTATTTTCACCATAAAAAGAGAATGCAGTTTTCAGAAATTCAGGGACATTTTTGCTTAACCATTTGAGAAATGCTGAGGTAGATACAGGCTGATTCTGAAACGTTAAAATTAACTGTAAGGCTTCAAGATTTACTTGAGGCTCCTTCGTTAGTGAACTCCCCGGAGTTCCCGACCGCTCAGCCCCGTCCCGCAGAACGCTGCGGGCACCCGAAACGATCTCTCCGCAGTTCAGTCGGGCGGCGCTGCCGGATGAGTCGGTGGAGCAACAGGCTCTATCGGTAGGACAGGACCCGTAGAAGGCACTGGTTGAGAGCCTCGGTCAGGCCCCGTATCCCTTTTTTGCCGCATACAGATTTCCAGATTACGTAACTGCTCTGTTAATATTTTAACCTCACAATCCAGTTTTTCCAGCCCCTCACCCCCATTGTCGCTCTCTGATTCTGCAGGAGACTGCTCCTAGCAGCGTCCATCAGGGGTGATGTCAGGTATAGCCCCTTTTACCTGCTGCAGTACTGCAGATGACTCAGTAGCAGTGTCAGATCAGGAGCTGCTGCCTCTACAGATGCTTTTATCTGACCTGCCGAGGAACACACAGGGTGTGTGATACTCCAAACAGGCACGTCAAACTCTGAAGCCAAATTAGTTGTTGTACTGGCAAGTGCCTGCATAGCTGCAGCAGCTACCTGTCACTCGGCTTGCATAGCTTTCAAAGAGTTAATAATAGACCTCCACAAGGGGTCAAGGGTCCGCAATAATTTTTCTTCCTTTCCACCATTAATGACTGATTCCCACATGCGGTCCCCAATATCACGCCATTTGTCGATACTGAATATCAGCACCATTTCTGACAAATGTCCCTTCTTCCGAGCCCAACGCATCAGGGTCTCGGTCATGCCTTTAGGAGATGACTGCTCCCCTCTCTTAGAGAGAATATCTACCCCTCGCTTCTCTAAGAAGCATCGTAAAAAGTGTAGGGCTACCTCTTTTTCCATGGTGCACTGCAATCCACATCTCACCGCACGCAGCACCCACTGTTTGTCGGAGCTCTGCTTCATGCCTTCCAGATCCGAGCAGACCTCTTTTGGTCGCCCCCCGGCTCAGCCTCTGCGACGCCAGTGCTTTTGTCCGTCCGCTCCCAAATCAATCTGCCATCAGGTCCACTCCCTGTTCGGGCGCCATTTGCCATGGATAGTGTCCTAATTAGATTGTTCTCAAGTGGGGAAGTTTACATGCTGCCCCAAGGACGTTGTGACTCCTATCTAACTTCTAGTATTTTCTCATGGCTATGCACTCTGTGCCGCTGCACCAGCTATGCTCGTACATATTCTCATGGCCGCCCTGCTCTTGCAGCCATTCCCCAACGCTAGATGAGCACCCAGAAAACAAAGAACGAATTACCCAAAATACACCTTCAGCATGCAGGATGTTACCAGCACAGGGCTGAGCAAGGCCCAGAAGGGATTGCCGTGGCTGCTGTGTGCAGTGGCGTCTCCTGGGGCTTCCGGGGGCCTGGGGCATGGCACTCCCATCCTGAAATCCCGTTCTGTTTGCTTCCCATGTCACAGCAACAACAAAGATGCACTGCTAACGGTGTGACTTCCAACAGCGTGAGATGTAAAGCACGAAGGCAGGCTGAAGAGTGGCCATCTGGGAGGTGTTTAAAGTCGCATACATAGTATCTCTCATCTCAGTGCCATTCCTTGCCTTTTACAATCAGTATGTTCGCAAACGCTAATTTTCATTTTCAGTCAAAAAAGCCCCTCTCCTTGCCTACCTGCATTTGTTTGTACCACACATGAAAATGCACCACTGTCATCTCATGGAGATCACTGTCTCCTCATGGAGAAGCCCTTTCCCCCCTGCTCTGTAGCCTCAGCAGCTGTGCTGAAGCCCATCTGTGGGGGAGGCTGCACTCATTTCTTATTGCTCAGGCTTTTTTTTTTTTTTTTGCCGATTGCCTAACTCTTTCTTAACCTTATTTTCCTGGTTGCTTCAGCAGGAAAAAGGAGGCTTGAAGAGGGACTGAAAGCACACATTTTGGCTTCGGATCAACATTAATGAGCGTTCAAGGTAATACAGTAATGGAAAATTTAAAAAAAAAATAGTGTGAATGAATAAAAAAACAATCACAGAATAATCTAGACATCTAATTTTCTCACACTGTGTGTAAATCTACATACCTTCACCTGCATGAACAGAGCCACATTGATTTACGCGAGCTCTTCTTAGCTTGCACATTCTGTTGATGACTCTGGCACTGAATTCAGTTAGGGTGAGCAAAGCACTTCTGTGGGAGAGGAATCAGCAGTGGTACAGATAAAAGCAAAATAAAAGGTGGCAAGAGCCCAAAACAAAACAAAACAGAGCTGTATTGAAAGTTGCAGGGAACTGCTTTTTTCCTCTGGAGAGCAACACTGATAGTCATGTAGTAATTTTTTTTCCCCAAAAATATATCCTCACACAGCTGATATTAAAAGCATTGCTTTTCCTAACACCAGAAACCTGTGGTGGAATTTGTTATGCAAAATATTCCCACAGATGGGCCCCTTGCTTAGAGTAAGGGAGTGCTAACAGTGGTACAGCAGAGCACACAAACTGTGATTTGCATGTCTAGACTTCTTTATTACAGTACTTTAGTTGCAACGTATCCTAGACAGACAAGTCAACTTCATTTTACACTTCATTACATCTGGCTTCTTCTTTCCCAAGCAAAATCAGCATTTAGAAAGAACTGTGGAATTCAACCTTGGCACATACCATACCATTACCTGCAGAGCTTTTTAGTGACCTTAGAACAAACCCATTTTTTCTACAACCCCTCCCTCCTTCCTCTGGTCAGTATCTATTCATAGCAGCTTTTACGCAATCCTTTTCATATTCATAAAAGATGGAATTACAAGATAGGACAACATCTTTTAAGGAAGGTTAAGAAATCATTCAAAAAAGAGGTAGCAAGTTACAGAAGGTAGAAAAGCAATATAAAAACAAACCTGGGCTGCTGAATGACCTGGCTACCAGGCCTTCTCTACTGCTCTAGATATTGCTCTGTACAGGTATAGGAATGTCATAGCGTAAGATGCATATAATCACCCTTCCATATTTTTTTCTCTTCAGTACACAACAGGAGTTTAAAGCAGGTCAGAGTGGCCCCTTGTATTGCTCTGCAATCTAACAGTGCTGCAAGCGAATCGAGATCTGGAAGTTCATCTTTAGCGTGCTCACTCACAGCTCTGGAAATTGCTGATATTACCAATACAGCAAGCTCCATATAGAGGAACTTTCTGAAATTATGTCATCTGCTTCTGCTGATCTGTATTTCCCATCACTGAGACCTTTCAAGGGCATACAGTTGCACGCTGTGCCTACCAGCCCACTCTTCTGCAGACCTCAGTGGATTTCCCAGGGAGATTCCCAGACAGCTTCATGGAACGCAGGCGCTGTTTGATTGTTTTTTTTCTTTCTGAACATGGTTCCTTTCGCTGGGTTCCTTCCCCTCAAATGAGTGGGATTTCTGCACCGGAAAAGATGAAGCATCTTTACACCAGAACCTTCACAAGCACAAGGCATGCTGGAATCATAAATATAGGCTACTGCAGGCCAGGAGAAAAAGGAAACAAAAAATATGGAATGGTCTTTACTGTTTTACATCAAACAGAAACGAAATGTTCCCCAGTCTCCTAGGCATGTGATGCAAATGTACTTTGTGCTAGAGCTCATTGCAGCGTCTTGAACGCTCAGAACCACGTATAAGCTGCAGTCAGGAGAAAACACCATGCCAGTCGTTTTCAGAAGAGTCCTTCCATAAATTACTTTATTTCTCATTAAATGAGCACAGAGTCATTACCATATTAATAACAGATATGTTTATTATTACATATCCATCAGTGCGGCTTTCAATACCACTTGAAACATGCAAATCGTCCTAAGGACGAATCAGTTTTCCAGTGCTTCTTATTTAATACACAACTGCAAAGCCATTATAAATTACTGAGGAGGTATTCGGTTAAGAAATAATATAAAATAAAACCATACTGCCCATATAACCATGAATGCATTCCTGCTACAAAGCAAGAGGCTGACAGCATTTACTGACATTCCTGAATTACCTGAAGCTTTTATGTTATATGCTTTTTATTTTTATTTTTTTTTTTACCATTGCCTGCACATTTCTTGCCTTATAAACTAGAACCAGTCTTTCTTTGTAAGAGGAATTCCCATTCAAAGATGGTCTTTAATTTAGAAAATGCATCTAGCATCTACAATACTTCAACCAATCCAAGTTCAGTAAAAACCACTGATAACACAATAGGTTTTTTTTAGAGGTTTCCTTTGTTATTTTTTATATTTCTACATTTATTGACATGGCAATCATACAATTAACTCAAATTAAGGCACTAAAACGACAACGTAAAACCCAGTAAAAGTGTTCTAAGAATAATTTACATTTCAAACAGTGCATACATGTCTGTTAATTTAATGTATGTTATCTCTTGAATTTGTAAAGCAGTACAGTATTCAGTTATAGAAATGATGTACCCCAAAATATGCTTCCAAATTCGGTTCTTTTTCCTGTTAGTTTCTAATGCCTCTAATAGTAAAATAATTCAGTATGGCTTGGCAAAAATGCATAGATTAAAGGCAATTACTTGGCTTTCCCCCCCTTTACAAACCTGCTGAATCAGTATTTTGAAAAGCGTAAGGTATGATATTTAACACTTGGATCCATTCCAAAGTGGGTGATTAGCATTAAGGCTGTTAAGAACTCTGCAGTGAAGGCACTGAAGTTCAAGTGATAAGGCTTCATTTGTAAGCTAGTTCTGCAGTCTTCAAGAGCACAACTGTTGAGTCCTGAAAGCAATTGCAGTCCTTCTCATTGAGAAACCTTCCCCCTCTGCTCAGTTTCATATGCTCATCTTGACATAAATATCCCTTTCCGAGGGTAAACAGTCCTCTTCTTTCACTGATATGAAGAAAGTTGGCTGCATTTCGTCGTGATTTACAGGCTTTTTTTCTTTTTATATCCAAAAAAGGCAGCACCTTTTTTTATACACCTAGCTAAGCTTTATTTGCTTTAACTTGCATTACACAGTAATAATTAATCTAATCTACCTTTAGGCAAACCCGCAATTAAACACCCTCAGTGTGCTTTTGTGCCAAAGCAAGGAGGAGACAGTAATAGCAATCTTAACCCTGAAGCCTGTGATAGTATGTTGGAAGGAACAACAGCCCGTCTGCACTGCTCTGTGTGGTTAAAAAGCTGTTTTTCAGACCGCATCCCATGAGGTTCCATTAAGCACTGTACACGTGGTTAGCTGGAACAAAGAAAAAGAAGAAACAATTAATAAAAAATATTTAAAATTTGCTTCGTAACATTCCTGCAGGTTTGTTAAGAACTTCAGAGAAGAAAATCTGTTATTTTTTTCCAATTGACACGTATGATATTAAAAACATACCCACACAACCTTCCCAACTGTTCTTCACTTCTGACAACATTAGGTGAATACAGACATCAGACACAATAACGTTACTGCAGCTTTACCAGTAAACCATTCAGAGCAGACAAGCATATTTGTGGCAAACATAAGTGACCTTCGTCCCCTTACAGGACTAGAAAAGGCTCCTGTAGGGCTAAGAGCACGCGCATGCAGTTGCCAAAGCTCATCTGATGCATGGGAGGTCCATTTGAAACATGCATGCATTTCATTGGGTGCCCTAGTCTAAATACTTTAAAATAAAACACCTCAACTGTGCTGATACAATGTGTATAAATCAACCTGCTATAAACTAGAAAGTGTAGTTTCAGATCTAGAAGCAGCATTGCAATTGCTGGCAAGCTCATAATGAAGTTATAATCCATATTTCTTAGTGATTACGTTATTAAAAAATAAGACTAAGAAATAACTTATGTTCGAAGTTCCCTTTAAAGGTTCTGATGCAATTCTCCACGATATCACTGCCCATCAACCACAAGGAAAGCCAGATTAGACCTAAATGAAGTATCCTGAAATGTTTTAAAGGATGTATTAAAGTCTGTATCCATCAGTGAGACCAGACTGTGCTGTACCGTCTGCCAAGAGAACAATTGCCATGTATTTAGCAAAAGATACACATGGATCTCATAGAAATCACCACTGCTTCCCTTCTCTCTTCCTCTCACTCCCTAAGTAAAGAGCTCAGGGTCAGAACTACAGGGTGCAGTGCCTTGATCTAACTCGCTGCTACCTGAAAGGACTTCCAGTTTCCCACTTCCATCTTCCTGACTCAAGAGGAGCACCCCACCCCTCTTACCCACCTTCCCTCAGCTCAGGCAGTCACTGCACTTCTCAGGGGGCTGATTCCACTCACCAGCTCAGTGAACCAAGGCTATGGCTTTTTTTAACAGTCAGACCTGTAAATCTTTGTTCAAAGGACCAAAAAGGATCATTTCAAGCACCTACCCAGGAGCAACGGTAGGAGAACAGGGAAGGAAAAAGGAAAATTCTCCTCTTAGAAGAGTCATCCGTCACCAGCAGCAGCGGAAACAGGCTGCTGGGTTAGCTCAGCTACTGTCCAATCCCAGGTAAGTGCTTAGTATGCAACACCTTCTATATGTTTGTGTAATAACATAAACATCAGGAGCACCAGAAGCAGACTTTCCTTAAGCAGGGAATTCTCCCTTCCTAAACATACAGAATATAACGTGCAGTGCCATGCGGGCACAGGGTGGCCACGACGCATCACAGCAGTCGCTGACTGGTTCACAGTCAGCAGTAGCATCAAATCTGTCCGAGGGTTAGAAAACCATCCACAACAAAACAGCACAGAACAAGTTCCTATCTCATCTTTTTCTAATACTTACGTGATAAGTATCTTTTCCTCATCTGCTCACGCTGTCTGCAAGCACCACACAAGCCCCATTTTGTTGCAGTTAACCCAGTGTCAGCTGCCTCCCTCTGTGCTGGGGATGGAGCACGCTGCAAAGCCACCCAAGCAGCTCCTCAAGCACCAGTGAGCTGTGCGGGCTCCCCAGCTGCCTCCTGCATACATCTCACACGCAGCACAGCAGGCTGGCAGCACACACGTACCTAGCACTCTTGCTGGCCAACAGCTGTGCCTCTCTAAATTGCTTATGCTCAATATTCCTCTTCCTCCATACTTGATGCCTACAATACGCAGCAGTAAAACAGAACTTGCTGTAGATTAATTACATGTTCTGAGAAACTATTTCCATGTTAAACATAAGTAAAAAACAAAATTCCGAAGGTCAAACATCAATTACACCAACAAGTTTGCTGAGGGATTCAGGCCAACACAATTGTTATCTGTTTGATTCACATCACAGCCTGCGCTCCAAGACGCTGAAAAAAATCAGGATACCGTGCGAGTATTCATTTCTGAGTCGTGAGAATGTGAAATAAAGAAAGGGAACTTTACAAGGGCAAGGTTTGGCAGCACAGGGGAAGAACAAATATACTCAAATAACAGAGAATGATTTCCAAAATGTACAGTCAGGATCATTTCAGTGTTGTTTTTGATTAGCCCAATTAATACAGCTTAAAGATGCACATAAATGGCATATTACAAAAATTCTTACCAATCCCATTTCAACCTTTAAAGAGAAACCTATTATATGTTCCAGGAAAATAGGAAAATGCACTTTTCTTTTACTGACATCATTCTTTATATTAAAGGCTGAGAAATGTCCCTTACAGATGAAAACGAAGCATAACCTGCAAGCACATATTTCAAATAGAGTTATCCTGAAAATTTCACATCAGTGAAAATTTCACATTAGACATAAGAACCCCTTCGTAGGAAGTCTTTCATGGCAGCTGCAGGCCGGTGGCAGCAGAAGGAGGAGCTGAAGTTCTGCTCCAGAGCAGCTGCTCATCCCACAGTGCACAGGGACACAGGACAGCGACACACATTTCAGAATAGAAAAACTAACAGATACTAAATGAAAACATTTTCATTGCGTTCCTCCACTTTTCTGACAGTTCAAGGCCTAAAGAAATATTCCTGGTTAATGTTATCTTAAGGACCTTCTCTGAGCATATCTGTAGCTCAAACTATAATCACCTGTGTTTTAGTATTAATTACAGGAACAAGAAAACCAGCACTCTTTGTAGCTTTTCTTTTATACTACTCGCCTCTGAAGGTGGATGTTCCATAATATACTTAATGTCTCCCTGTGCACAGAAGTTTGCATTTAACACGCTTCATCCAAGGAATGTTTGGTAGTGCTTCCAAATTGATGTCCTTCAATCCAGAATGACTCTTTCCTTAATTTCCACTTCAAACTGTCCACCTACTCACTTATTTTTGGAGAAAGAAACATGCTATACTGTCTGAGGATGAGGGTTAAAAATAAATTTACCATGTCCTAGCATTAAAAAAAGGATATTTTAAACCTGGCTCTGATTAACGCATAGGGCCACAAACAGCTTTACTGTCCCATGAGTTGTTAGAAGACAGGAAATGAGAGAGCAAGGAGAAACGATGAATTCTGTCTATTCCTCTTTCAGGATTTGAGCACAGCTTTAGACAACCTGTTCTACAGTCTTCACTATGGCATTATTTCACAATTTCCTCTTAAATAAGATTTTACAAACAGATATCTATGTTTTTTAGTTAAAAAGCTTCACAGCCTTTGTAGTTTCTCACCTCGTTTTTCCAGAAGTATTTTTAACAGCTTTTCGGAATGACTGGTTTGCTGAGGATCTTGTAGACATGGTTCTAGGAGAAGCACGAACGAAAGTAGAAGGTGGGTTCTTAGGGATCTTCTTTACTAAATGAGTTACCCATTTCTTCTGTTCATCTTGACAGGATGCCAGCAACAACATATCTCTTGCTGAAGTTACGTCGTAACTCACTGCAAGTAAAAGGCAGAAGATGAATTCCTTATCAGAATGAGAAATATGACCTACCAGCTGTTCCACCAGACAGCATACCTGGTGGCACCAACATACACACCTGGAATGGTTCGTACTTTTAGAAGATGACAACCGGCAGGGGAAATTACAAATATTAAATATTTGTCTCTCTTCATTAATAGTCTTGACTTTAATACTCATGTAATGAGACAACTTGCACTGATTTCAGGCTTACGCTAAAAAGCTGTGTGGATACCTTATGACTGACTTCCAGAGCACGTATCCCAACTACTCCATTTCACAGGAGCACAGAGAGGAAATTTTGACCCCAGTCTGTGAAGTGGTTGAAGTACCACTCTTCAAAGGTCTTAGCACAACTTGGTGATGTGGTCACTGCATTGTCCCCAACACAGCCAAATATCAGCTGACCGAAATAATTGTTCAGGAACCAAGTAGTGGACCAGCACCTGGGCAAAAACTCTTGTGCTCTCACAGCTGAGCCACATTAGTTACACCAAAGGCCTCCCGGCAAAGCTGCCTCTTCATAAGCAGTACTGATACCTTTGCACGGTGCAATTAACTCCTCCTTTTTATCCAAGTGGTCTCTATGGCACTTCACATGGCATCTTCGACATTCCAGGGCAGCTGGGGGCTTGAAGACATGCCAAAGAGGTTTGGCACAGGCCTCGCAGTTGGCTGGAAAGTGGTATATTGTTGGAATAAATTCATGGCCTTTATGATTTAGGAAGTTTGTCTTCTCTGCAGGCTGGACTGACTCTACCTCCACATCCTTCCTGCATTCCCCCTCATTAGCATACAAAATCTGAAAAAGGAATATTGCATGTTACTGTTGAAGTACTAAATATTTCTATACAATTTCTAAAATTACCAAATGTTTTCTTGAAAAGAATTGGAACAGGAATGACAATTCACTTCCTTTTTACCTGGAATATTTTAGGAATTTCTTCAGTTTCTGCTCTATATACATCTCCTTGAGTTACAGGTCGGACATGGAACAGCTTACTAGATTAAAAGAAAAACCAATCAGAAAATGTGACTATAATCAAATTGCTTTCAAGTTCTTCCAAATCTTGTTTATACAAGCAAAATTACACACTTCAAGGCTGCAATAGTGAATTTAGGAATTCACTAATACCTTTTAGATCTTGCCTAGTAAATTTAGTTAGTCTTACCCAAGTAAAACCAAAACATTTCATAGCATAGAAAGAGGATGATGTTACAACAGGTTCAAGACACACCGTGGCAAACTGAGCTGTGAGAAAGGCTTTCCAATTCTTTCTTAGAACACTATGAAGTCTATACTATTACTAAAAAAAGCATACTGATAACCCTGGATGGAAGTACAGTTTGTTGTTTGTTTTTTTTTTTCCCCCCTTTGTCATGTTATCCATTGAGAAGCAAGCAATGCCAGAAGATCATAAAGATCAATCTGGGGCACAAAGTGTTGAAAATGCTGTTAAAACTGAAACAAAATGTCATCCCACAATGGGTGAAGATCTAAAGCCTATCCAGCCCAACATTCTCTTTTCAAGAGTAGCCATAACAGACATTTATAAAAAGAGAATAAGAAACAGCTCAAAGAGAAAATAATGCTTTGTCTGTCTACAAGCAAATGGCAGCTTAAGCACACCCTGATTTGGTGATTCCTTCCAGACCCTTATGTTCTTGGTCACTGGTAGACTGCTTCATGCATTTTAAAGCCTTTCTCCAATTACTACTCTATGAGGTTCCACAACATTCAGCTGTTCAAACATCACAGCCAATCATGTAACAGTGATGGGTTTCAGTGATGAACATCCTTCCTCACGTACAACCAACATACAGGGGAAACTATTTATTTATTTTTCCTCTTTAATAGAAATTGTCTGGAAAATTAAGAAATGCTTTGAGCTTGGTCAACACCAATCCCTTCTCAGACTGCAAGAACAAGTTATGAGGCAAGGGGAAGAGACCTAAAATCAGAGAGCCTGTACCTTACTTTGGTGTACCCCACAGATATCATGACCTGCATTAGAAAACAGCTATTTGAAGTAACAGGACAAACCAGTCATTAAAAAATTGGGGGGCTGTGCCACAACTTACCACCCATCCCATACTTTAACCAGCATAGATAAAAAGGTAACACCAAATCACAAAAAGAGAAAGAACAGTAGGTTCCACTGGTTTCTGTCCCTGTCATAATAAGCTTCATCTCTTCTTCAAAAACAGACCAGTGAATGCAGAAAGACCCACATTATCCTGTGATTCGGTTTTTAGCCGTAACAATACAAAACAACCCTAGAACATAGGATCTTCCATGAAAGATAACAGCATCCTGAAATACAGGTAAAAAGACATTTTCCAATTACTACAAGAAATTCAAAAGTATGTATGGAATTTTGATTCCAAGTTGACAGATCTCTTATCAGCTTGAACGCTCTTTTGTCAACACAAAGCTAACAGTAACTGTACTTACTCTATGTCTAGTACCATGGATGGATTAGACTGGTCCTTGTCCTTTTCATCATTATAGAACAGTATCTTTTTACTGCTCACCACAACGTACTGGGAAGAGAAAAGGTAAAAACAAGTTAAAATTGAATACTAAAAAGAAACATTTATCCAGTTGTATTTTCCTAAGAACATGAAAAATCTTTTCTTTTTTTTTACTCAGTCTTTTCAACTAGTATCAAGAGATATTTAAGTCCTCATCAGAGATACTTCTGACAGCTGTGCAACACTACAGCCACAGTGATTGTGTATTGCCATGGCAGAACTCTACAGTGTCCACAGTGACTTCGGGAGTCTATCCATACAGAACTCAAATTTCATTTGAGACTACAAAGTTGATATGAAAAATTACTCCAATCCTGAGCAGCTCCTAGAATGCAGAGTATCACAAACACCTCCAGTAGTCCAGAGATCTGCAGGATTAACTGGTGCTTTGCACCAATAACTGATAGCCTGAAGGAGTTAGCAACTGAGCTCAGAATCTACTTCCTATCTAATGGGCTAATACAACAAGGAGCAAAAGTAAAGCAGCAGTAAGAGTTTACAGGTGATAGTCTGGTATACATTCCAAATCTAGGAATAAACTGAAACAGTAAAGGAAAAGTTTGCAAAGGAAGAGAAATGAACATTCTTTTGCAGCATTCCTCTTTCCCAAATGTTCAGTATGCCTGCCATCCCCAAAAGCCTATTTATATTGTCCTCAATTTAAAGCACACAGACACCTTCCCAGTGCTGCTCCTAATCACACAGAATTATAAAAACTGGTTCAGATGACAGGAATTACAAAGCACGCTGCCTAGAGAAAACAAATTTTGTAACTCTACAAGCGAGTAAAGGTCAAATACCTCTAACCTAAGCACTTCCCAGTGAGCTCAGATCTGTAGCATTCACTGCTTGTTGCTCTTCACTAGGACCTGCCAATCCAATGTCTTTGCTACGACTGCCCATAAGCAAAAGCTCAACCATCACTGTGGCAGTCCCCTCTCCTGTTTCAAGCATTTTAGAAATAATATATTAAAGGTGTATGTATAAAAAAAAAAGATCTAAAAGACTGGTCCATCCATATTCATCTCCACATTCTGGTATAATACAACTCAAAAGTAAGGAAAATAAGAGAATACACAAACAATTCATCTTGAATTCCAGTTACTGGTAGGTAATTGAATGAGTTTCTGCATTACACCAGTACTGACTATTCTGTAAATGCTGATCACTCCTCCTTACAAGAGGAGTTTCCTCATTACACAAGAATGAGTCTGACTTCATAATCTGAATATGAAAGTGACCTTAACAAGTTCACAGGAAAGTGTTTGACACACATATTCCTCAAGCTGCACGCTTCAGCTGAGCACATCTCAACTACTGATCTCAGGTCCTCAGTCAGGATTCTTTAATACAAAGTCCGATCAAGGTCTAAGTCTTCATGGTGCAAGCCTCTTGCAATCTGCCCCACCGTAGAAAACATCTGTGCTTGTACTCTTTTGATCTACTTCAACAGAAAGCTGATGCCTTCTTTGCCTATGAAGTATACAACTCTGCCTTTCACAGTAAGAGAAAAGCCTTAAAATGACTACTGCTAACAAATGCAAATTCTGAATACAACAGAATTCAGTTGTCACGCTGCTGACACTGTTTCAGATGCAGTGTAGTTCAGCTAAGAAAATACACACTCTAGTCAATACGGCCCCTCATTTAGCAGCTTGAAACTCAGCTTAAGAATCTTGTCAGCATAATTTGTTTTACAGAGGCAACCACTTATAGCTCAAATGCCCTCAAAGTGCAGGACCTATTTTTTAAACTAGAAGAGCATGAATGGAGTAATTGACCGCAGTATCTTGCATGCCTGGAGAAGTTCGAGTCTTTTAGTGGAGAAGCTGAGTTTATCTGAAGTTTATAAATTTAATCATCCAAGGTGATGAATATTCTAGAAGACACGTAGAGATGTCTATGAGATGTATTCTGACAGAAAAAGGATGTCATATTTTAGATAATTAAGAGCAGAATAAAGTAATGTGTTTTGTGCCAAAGAAATGCCAGAAGTCTGACAGCAAGCTGGATAAATCAATTCTAGAACAATAAGTCAGACAGCCTTAGATATCAAAAAAAATTTCTGATACATGTTGCGTATCTATTCTTCTGTTACATCACTTTCTTTCTCTATAAAGCCGTATATACACGCTGGAATACTCTCATTACTTTTTTTTGCTTCTTAAGTATGAGCTGTAAAACCAATTCCACCCTTACTGCATGCCTAAAAACAAAACAAAATAATAACATTTTTCAAGGGAGTTAGGGAAGAAAAAAAGAATTCCATCTGTACCTGTTTCTTCCAGCCGTGTCGCTTTATGTTTCCCTTGTTTGGTATTGAAAGCCAACCTTCAAGCCTTGATTCTAGTTTTTAAAAAAAAAAAAACAAAAACCAGTAAGTAATTGTATGTATTTATGTTATTATTTATATTAATTATATATAGTAAAGCAAAATAACACAAAGCAAACTATTACTAGAAAGGAAAATGTACTACATGCAGTAATAGGCAATTACCAATTCAGCAAAGCAGAATAAAAAGCACAGCTGAATAAAAGGAAGATATAAGCATTTATTTCATGCTCCATCAAAAGCTAACACTTTATCACACAGTTACTGCAGAATAAAGTGAAGCTGCTTTCCTTGATGTCAACATTTAAACACAATGTACATTGTTTGCAAAGGGTCAGGCCACAGAAAAGACTTGGCTTTGGAAGTGTGTTACAGCTTAAATGGAGGATGATTCAGAAATTTTCAGTGTAAATACCATTTAACACTCATAGGGTCTACATGAAAATATTCAGCAGGAAAATGCAGCAAGTAAATCAGGTCCACATTTCCCAAGGGAAACAAAAAGAAGAGTGCACAAGAGCAAGCAAAGCTACACAGGTGTTCCATTACTCACAGAATATAAGCATAGGAGATAAATAAATAAGGAATGCAGGAAGAATCGACTAGATATCAGGAATAAAAGACAAGCATTTTATTCAGATTTTCAGTGGACAGTTTTTCAAAAATTACTTTAAAATCATATATTTTGCTATCATGAAATTAGCAATTTAACAATTCTACAGAGAAAGGTCACAAGAAAAACAAGTCTGCCTGACTAACAGCCGCACCTGGCATTAAAACTTGGTATGAAACAAACACAGCTTTCCAACATTATTCCTACAGCATGCAATTAAAAGTGGACTACAATAAAGAAATAAGAAGACAGAATCACATCTTTATCATTTCTCAGCAGACTACAGAAAAGTCTCAGAATACTGAGTGGGGACAGTGAACTGCTCAAATCCTATCTGGAGAAAAGCAGAACTCTTTCCAACCAGAAATTTGCCTCGAACAATTAAGGAATACCAGACTTCCCTGCCTCTTCTACTCGTGCAAGACTTGCAGAAAGGGCCTGAGAGGCCCTCTCTCCTTCTCCCCTCCTCCTAGCTCTTAATAATCCATGGCTTTAGAAATGGAAACATATTGTCCGTAGGCATCGCAGCTAATGCTCACCTTATGTTGAGTATTTGGTCCTTGACAATTTAATTTCTGTTTTTCTGCATTTTAGAAATATGCTAAAGATGAAGTCCCCTTTTGAAGAAAAAAAAAAGAAAACCCCAAACCAACCTGATTACCTGCTACTAATGACCATAACTACAGTGGTTCTAAAGGAGCACTGCACATTTTGGGTAATTGTGCCCTATGAAAATTTGGAAAGATCCAATAATGACAGATTTTAAAGAAGCATCAGGTACTACGTTGTTTTTACAGATAGCATGAGGAGGAATATTTTCCTAAGCTCACTTCTATTTCAGTACATCCTGGAAGAAATTTCACATGCAGTAGAAAATGGGTAAGTTATTACAAGTGAATTGGTTGACATTCTTTTCTGCCTACTATAAATCTATTCTAGTGAGCAAATACTATTTGAATGAGAGAGAATTTCTGAACTGTGAATATCATATTGCAGTCAAAAATATTTTCTGAATGTGCTCCTTTTCAGCAACAGCTAACATGAGACTGGAACTAAATGTACTCTGAAAGGGTAGATGAGCTATTTTTGTTCCAGCCTTGCCACAAATGCTCATCTTGAGTAATATTTACAGTGCTTTTTGATTTTCCTTGACAGAGTTAGCTAACAACTGCAAATGCCCATCTGGACATTTCTCAAATATCTGATCCAGACAAATAATATTTATGAGTGTTCTGATTAAGTAATTAAGAAAATATGAGCTACCCAGACTATGAAAAGGTTTTTCCAATTTTGTCTCTAAAAAGCAACAGGAAGGAGTTAGACCTTGAAAATACCTGATGGCCAGCTGGGCCCAAACAGAATATGAAGAAAAAACATCTGTGAAAACTGTAACTCTTACACTTCTCTCTCAATGCATATTAGAAGATGGATTTGCATTTTAAACATCTCCATGGCTAATATTCATATTGCCACAATAGTGACTCAGGATAATAAAGAGGAGTTCTAACACTAAGTTAGAATTAGAGAAGACAACAACTGCTGTACTGATTCATGAGCTTTTGCTGGTTTTGAGCTGAGCAATACAGGTGCCTTCAGGAGCAATATAGTATTTTTTCCCTGTTAAGGAATTCCTGCTCCTCAGACTCCACCCATAACAACAAAGTGAAAGATTACTCCCTCACTAACTCCTTCCAACCAGCTCTTCCCATTTGATTTCTTACTACATTTTCATTTAAACCTCACCAAGACAGCTGGATCAGACTTTGATAGCTACTTGTAGGAACATTTCAAGAAGTCATAGCTGTGTCCTGTATTTCAAACAATTGTTGTCCAAGGTGGTGCACGTTCATTGTTCTACTCTTTGTAAAATACCATGTAATAACATACATCAAAGTATTCCTTCAGTTAAAACTGCCAGACAACTCAGCTGTTTAAGTTATGTGAACCTCAGGTTGCCCAAAGATGTGGTAGATGTCCTGTCCTTGGGGACACTCAAGATGAGTCTCGACAGGAATCTGAGCAACCTGAGCGAGCTGTAGGTATCCCTATTCATTGCAGGGTAGTTGGGCTAGATGACCTTTACAGCTCCCTTCCAATTCAAACAATTCTATGATTCTATGATCTTGCAATTCAGATGAAAACAACCAATTCAGAACAGGTTAGGTGTCCTATAATGGTTAGGAAAAAACCCTTGAAGTTCATACTTAAATTTTGTCTCTACAAAGAGCAACTCTTTTTACAAGTATTGAGGCTTGGTAAGCCTAGCCAGGGGGAAGAGGCATTCTAAAGGCATAACTGAAATGCACATTATTCCAGCTGCTTCAGCAAGGATTCTAACACTGGAGACACCAACTGAAACGTGAGTCTAGTTGAAGGCCAGTAACAAGCAGAAGATCCCAGCTCCACTTCTTCTTGACATCTTTACCCCGCAATACAGATTGTTCATTGAGTGCATCTTAAGTAAATATGCTGAAAACACAAATCAGCATGGAGTGACTGACTCATCAGAGGGACACAACGCCATCCAGGGCTGACAAGAATCTCATGAAGTTAAAAAGGAGAAGAGTGGAGTCCTACACCTGGGCAGGAACAACCTCACACACTAGGACATAGAGAAGGACAGGACTTGGGGATCCAAGTGGATGCCAAGGCTGTGGAATTCCCTCCCTGGATATCTTCAGAAGTCACCTGGACATGGTGATGGATGGTGGGCAACTTGCTCTCAGTGTCCTCATTTGAGCAGGACCTTGACTACCTTCAGAGGTCTCTTCCAGCCTTAACCTATGATTCTGTTATTTCCTCTTTTACGGCATGGGGTACGTACACTTTAAAGACTGGCTTTCTTTTCCTGCTTACAATGCTAAGTTGAATGTTAGTTGAATGCTAGTGTAGTTCTTCTGTGCTCTCTACTTGACTAACAAAAGTGTGAAATATGATCATACTAACGTCACAATCTCCTTAAATTACCTCAATTGCTTCTTATTCAGATTCTGATCAATTCAGAGCCTCACTCAAACAAAAAAAACCCAACGCATTCTAAGGACAAAATCAAAACACATTTAAAAAACATACATGAGATGTCCTAATAACATATATTAGAGGTCCTACCTGTATGAAATACTAACATCAGAAGCACAACTGCAGTAAAAGTAAGAGGCATGTGGAAAGAAGAGGGCAAAAAATGAAGGGAAGTGAAAGGTTGGTAAAGTAGAAATAGAGGAGTAAAGAAGACAAAGGGAAAGACTGTAAGAAGTTCCAGTAATTAGGATATTTTAATTAACAGTGATAAAATTATAGCTGATTTGCTACAACTTAGTAAACTTCTGCCCCCAAATTCAAAGTGGCAGTTTGGACAGACACTTAAAAATGCGCAATCGCAAAGGGAAAACTGAAACAACATACCATATGAGGCAGACAAAGAAAGAGCACACTGCTACAAACTTCCCCAGATCTAGCAGACAGTGTCACATTGACTTAATATTAATTTTAAGGAAATAGGGAAGATGTTACCAGATGGAGGCAAGTGATGAGGATATATATTTTTTTTTTTTCAGTATATTACAAAACAGCCATTTTGCTGAAAATGGTGGAGAAAGTGCTGATTATTACTATCCTTATCTAGGGATATAGAAACGTGAACATACTCATTACACTCTGCAAATATTGAGGGGTGGGAAATCACTAACCAGTGTTAACAGTGGGCCGCCAAATACAATGTCTGCAACTGAAGCTATACAGGAATCACCAGCTTATATTTGATATTCTTCTAAACTTCTAACTGAATTAGAATACCATACTCTGGTATGCATTATAGGAATTTCTACAGTTTAGTGGGTTGTTTTTTTTCCTTTCACACAGACAACTGTTGCCACTTTTCATAAAAATGCTACGTTACTATGACTACCAAACAAGATCAAGGCAAGTTTGCACTCAAGATATAAAACGCACTATGGAAATATGCTGGCCCTCTACTGAATTCACTCTACACTGCAAATTGTAGTTACTATATTCAAACAGCAGTGACAGCTATATTCCTTCCACAAAGGTGGAAAGTTATGGTAATACCGTGCCATAAAGTAATTAGAAGACTAAGTGTGAGCAGCTGAGCCATGAAACTGAAAAATAAATTCAAAAAATACAAGTAGAAATGTAACACAGAAAGATAGTCACAAGGTATTTTCAAGAAGGTAGTGACCTATTTGAAAGACTGGAAGAACGGACCTTCCAAAATAGTGTATATGCACCGAAACAACTATTTCAAATACACTTTCCTCTTACCTGAAAGATTCCCATCAATTTCATCTGGCTGTAAACTAGAAACGCTGGTGGAATCCATTCCTTGCTGGAGATCCAAAATTTTCCTTCGTAGTTGTTCTATGTCACTCTCTTTACTATCCAGTTGCATCTGTAGCTCATTCCTGTATGTTGATTCTTCTGCTAGTTGCTGTATATGTATACACATACATCATCACCACGGTATCAAAAATATGGGAGCAAAGTATTTAAAAACAAACCCTTACTACTTCTTTTTGCCCCAAAATCTCTAGACACTTTTGATAGCGTTGACACAAATTATTATCATAAAAATGTTCCTAAAGTCTAGGAAAAAAGGCTAAATATCAAAGATAAAGCGATACATTGAAATAGAAAATGTTAATAGAACTTATAACAAAAAATTTAATCTTCCAGAGAAAAAACATATGAATAATGTACTATGAAATATTCAGTTTTCATAATGTACCAGTCACTCCCAGTTACCAGCTGAGAAAGGAGAAATGAATGAGAACAACACAGCTTCACTAACATTCTAGTCTAGTACATCAGAAACAGAACTCTTTTTCTCAAGTGCACTAGGAGCTGCACATTTTCCCTGGGCAGAGAATTTCATAATGTGACAAAAATGAAGATAATTTTACCGCTTGCATTTCATTAAGCTCCTTCTGGTATTTCACTACCATCTGATTGAATTTCTCTTTTTCTTGATTAAGCTCCAGTTGTAGCTTTCGGTTTTCCTTGTCTTTCTTCCTCAAATCTTGCATGCTTGCTTTCTTTCTATCTATTTTAAAATCTTTTCTATTCATGATCTCAGCCAGTTTGTTGACAGCCTGTTACAAGAAACAGAAGATAAGTCAGAAAAGTTATGTATGAAAGCAAGCGTCACATAAACCTTCCAAGTTTATCTAGTTGGAGGATTAGCAAAAACGTGCAAGTCTTCATGATCTAAGAACAGAATGGGAGAGGCGTAATTCAATAAATCATTGTAATTAATTCCAAAACTGAAAACATATCCGTGGGGGTACATTAAGATGTGTACCTCAGTTACTGTATTTCTCACACTGATACCCAATTCAAAGAGCAAAAATGGAGATAAGAGCTTGAAAAAGAAACTCTCGCCCCATTCCAACTTCTCCAATCATCTCCACCTGTCTTTAAAAAGTGTAGATTTCCCAAAACCACAGTAATGTAGTTGGTACAGAAAAAACTTCTCAAACCCCTGAAAAATACTTCACCAGTATTAATGGTCCTTACTATACTAGTAATAATTCATAATCAATTTTATTTAAACTCTAAATATCAGTACTATGCATCATGATTAGCATTAAATTAACAAATCCCAAGCACTAAGAGCCAACTGCACAAAAAAAAGTTGAAATATATCTGACATGCAACATCATTTTTACTTTATTCAGTTACATAAGAGTTATACCTGTGTCTTCAGAGTTCTCTCTGTGTTGATACTCTTCTCATATTGCATTCTAATATTGTTAATTTCTTCCTCTTTTTTCATCTTATATTCTGTTAAAGTAAGATTCAACTTTGAGATTTTAGGACAAGGTAAGTATTCCTAAGCTTAATCACATAAAACTGTACCATTCTATTTCCCCTTATTCCCTATTGCATCACCTAAATAATGATAAATGTTACTGATCTGATAAATGTTACTGGTCTTGTGCTACTATTCCTATTTACTGATGGCACCAAGATGAAATACTATAAACAACCTATCTATCACACCTGCAGTCTCCTGGTTTTTCTCAGGGCTTCTAACCATTTTACTGATAAGAATTCCTCCATCAAAACTACAAGCACTTAAAGAATAACTTTCAAATACTTAAAACTAACAAACATGATAAAATTAACATATATACATATAAACTGAAAACTTTCTTGCCCAGTCCCTGCAAAATCCCTGCTCTTACAAAATGCAGAACAAAAGCAAAATATTCCTGCTTACATAGTGTTTAAAACAACATTGGCATCTCAACTGATAAGGTCTTTCCTCTTATAGTTAACAGATACTAAAATACATGTTCTGATTACACGTTCCTTGCTCAAATGCAGAATCACAAGCAACTTCAACAATGCATTTTCCACTTATCCTGAATACAAGGAATTAGAATGTAAATCCACCAGTAAGAGCATAATTCTAAATTAAAGGATGTCTTAAGGAAGATGAAATATCAACGCTGTCTTACTATACATTCCAGAGACAGAAACAAACACTTCATTAAGTACACTGCATGCAATGTGAAATGACTGAAATACCACTTTTCCTTAACTTTTCATTCACTTGAGGTAGGGCTGGCAGAAAGAGGTTGGACAGACAGGGTAAGGAAGGCATTCCTGATAATGCCTGCAGGAATTTGCATTCTAATTTGCTTTAAAAACTGAGGGAAGCAGGGGCAGCAGCTCACTTATTTCTGCCTGATGAAAGTGAAGTTTTAATTGTTCTTAACAATAAAAAGGCAGCATATGGGAATGGAACAAATACGGTAGAGAGTAGCAATTCACACACAATTTCAAGATGACGCATTTTCCATCAAGTCACTTCACCGCTATGGAGGACATACAGAAATGCTTTTCCAATTTCCCATTTTCATTTTCATGCGTGCTTCAAATTCATTTGTGCTTCATTACAAGTAATTTAAGACTCCAAAGATGACATACCTTCCTCCTGTTTCTTCATTTTTTCACTGATCTCTGAATTTTCTTTTGTTATTAGATCAACATCTTTGGTTAATGTGCTGTTAGTTTCTTCCAGCTAAATGAAAACAAATACATTTTAAGACAGATCTTGCCATATTTATACGATCATTTTCTTAAATATCCTTAATCTGTAACAGCCTTTTACTTGCAATGTCTTCAAGTGTGCATTAAAAAAAATGCTTACCTTTCAAAATTGAACTATAAAAATGGTACATTTCTTCTAAGCTGCCTTGATATATCAGAAGGTTCTAGAATACAACTGGTCTCACAAAGCATCTTTTTAAAAATCCTCTTTACAAAACTGAAAATACTCTAGCATACAATTAAAAATTCAGTACCCAGAGGGCAGATCCAATGGATCTAGAAAGAAAAGCAGCAGACAGATGATAGAATCCCAGCATTCAAGTCTAGAGAAGATTCAATGAACCAGCTGCTAAATAACTGATGTTTATAATGAAAAACAGACAAAAATCAGTACAAAAACAAAACTAAATTTTGTCTGAGTCAAAGTATATAGAGGTAAATATTCAAACAGGTTTGCAAAAAAAAAAAAAACAAAAAACTGTAAAGGAAAACTATTATGCTTTGAATATGTTAACTGCCAGAAGGCACAATCAATATACTTTGCTAGCTACTTAACAAGTATACATTAAGAGCATTATCACAGTATTTGAAACCAGGAATACTGACAAGAAGGTACTCTTTCTATGCCCTGCTGACACAGTCTAAACATTTAAGAAATTGTTCCATTTTGGAAAGTCAGAGCTCTTAAGAGGGCACAGACTGTAGGTGCAATTAACATCACTTTTACTGCTTTCTTACAGAGATCTAACATGTAGCAACGCTAACAGAAAACTTTCAGTAACTGATTCAAGATGAATTATTACAGTCACTTTTCCAAACCCAGCATCTACATACTGCCAAAGGGGAAAATGGTGACAGAATAGCAATACTAGATAGATAGATAGATAAATAGATATCTGTGTGTGCGTGTGTATGCACACATACGGACTGCTATTTGAAAACTCAGTTACAGACATTTATAAGCATATTGATACTCAACAGCTATTCTATAAAGTATCTTCAAAAACTGCAAGGGGAATGATAAGGGGTTCTTTTAAATAAATGGTTTAGCAGAAGGAAAAATCTCAACATTTCCAGGTATATATACATATTTTTAAGATTAAGCAGTTTTACAGTAAGATTCTACAGTACACCAAAAAAATTTACACACATTGAGCAATGACAGGAATCGGCTGGAAAAAGCTTAATAACTGAATTATAGACATTGGCTTCATGTATAGTATGAGCTCATCTCAGATTCTCACCGTCTACATTTCTTTGTTAGTTCAGATGATGGGATTCAAATATTTTAATTGTCTGAGCTCAAAACACAGATACTTAAATAATCATTAGTTATGCCCAGAAGACATTACAAATTAAAATAAAAAGATTTTTCTTTCCAGTTGGATGATATATTTAGGTACTATTTACTCATGTAATTTACCCTTCTTATGATGCTGTCCTTATCTGTCATTTCTTGCCTATGTCGTGATGCTGCTTTTTTGCTCTCCTGACTCAATTCAAAATACTGCTCTTCAAGAAGTGCCCGTGCCAACTGTTCCGACTCAGCTTTGGTTTCAGCTAAATCCAGCTGCGTAGTGAGTGTTTCTCTGTAAAAAGGACATTCAGATTTTGCTTTTCTATGCATTTTGTATTTTCAGGAAAAACAAACAAATGCAAATTATACCGTTCAGTTAGTTATCATTATCTTAGTTACCTAAAAACAAAAATTTGATTTTAAAACAAAACTCTGTGTGCATGTTATATTTTGATGAACAAAAAGCTACAGCAGTCAGCTTACTACAGTTCAACTACAATTTCAGTCATCCACAAAAAAACAAGTCTTTGGAATTGAAGTTTCACGTTATCCTGTCTTGGAGGAATAAGAAATTTGAATTCATCTACTCAGTCCTACCAGTATTAGCTGATACTTCACACAGGATTACTGCTCATGTGCTCTCAACTGTTTGAGCAATAAAACCATATAACATTTCTGAAAATGTACAGTGGTTCTAAGGAGGTTTTGGCATGAAGAGCTGCAAAGTCTGTCTACCGCTTGACAGGCAGTTCAGCATGCAAACTAAACTGTCTTGCTCTCTCTTGGAGTATAGGCAGAGCACTCATATGCACTTGCAAGGAAACTTATGTCAAGCCAGTCTAGCACCCAGGAATCAAAGGTACCCAGCAACATGTGACATGGCTCACAATGTGGGAGGAAAATAAAGGCAGCAATACATTGCTGCAGTGTGGGCTTTAGTACGGAGGTCTTTCCTACAAAATAAAATGTCATTTAAGCTGTGAAGAAAGAATCTGTAGCAGACATTGGCCTCTACTGTAAAAAGGTAACTATCAAAATATATTTAGAGTTTGTATTTAATCCCATATATAAACACATAAAAAACATCTGTAACGAACACAAGATTGTGGTGTAGAGAGAGGGAATAAATCGAATTCATAAAAGCAGGTGATGGAAGGACTGAAGTCTCTTCTGTTTTTTTGTTTGCTTGTTTTTAAGTTGGATACTATTCTTGACAACTTTGTGAAAATATGTATTCTACTCTTATGTTGTGTTTATTACCACATCCTTGTTTTCTTCTTTTCTTATCTGATCAAAACACATCACTTACACTGCAAAAACATTCTCCCTTTAGATTGCTTAGAAGTGCTAAGGCACAAACGCAGTAGGATTTCATTATCTTTTCCTTAAATCATCCTCTTGCAGATGGAAATGCATTAAATACTAACGAGGATGGCATAGTAATCAAATCAAAACAGTTTCACAAACAAAAGGACAATAAGTAGAAACTGGAATATTTTTTCCAAAATTTTACATCCTCCAAAATTCTTAGAAGTCAGCACTCTTCTTCCAGCCGTTATGCTTCAAATCCATACAAATATGAATTGCCATATTTGTCTGCCAGCATAGGCAATATCGTGTGTATTTGCCATCTTGCAGAGTGTTACAGAACAGTTCTGAAGCCTGCCTGCTTTTGAAAGAACTAAATATTTCACATCTGATTAGTGAAAAACTCAGTATGGAATAACTTATGCCTATTGACAGAAAAAATGGGCATACTTCTCATTTTGCAATTCCTGCATTTTTCTTTGCGTTTCTTTATTCTTTTCATCAATTTCTTCCTTCAGTTCCTTAACCTGAGTTTTGTAAAGTGTCTGTAAAAGAAAGCATAAAAATAAAAGAATCATTATTCAAATTCCGTTACTGTAATTCTTCATGGTTGTGGTACCCAGTTGGTTTTAATTTGTCAAACCAACAAATGACAGTACTACCTTTAATAATAATCCTCTCCTCCACTCCTGCCCAGTATGCTCCCTTCCAGTTACTCTCGTGTTGGGAAATGATGTGATTGGGTTAGTTTTCAGTTTTCTAGTCTGGCTTTCTACATAATTGTACAACCACATCCACTGACAAACTGGAAGGCTGATGCTGGGGCAAGCAGCCTTCTTGGAGACAATGGCACCAAACTGCATCCTCTTTTAGCATCACTGCCCCAAACCATCAGTCAAATTGAAGCTTAATCCTGTCCTACACTTTCATCTGTTGTATTCTGTTTGTATCCATACTCTTAGACTGCAAATTTTATGTACAGATTGATTTTGTCTTAACTAATCCAACAGATGTCTTGTATATGTGAACAACTTTTGTTCTTAATCACTGTATTAACAACATCAGTAAATCAGTAAGTTAAAATTTGATCTCCTACAGCAAAGTACTTTGGCCAAGTTTTCAGACTGTATTAACAGTTTTTTGTTTAGACTGTAAGCTTGTGAAAAAAAAAAAAAACAATAAAACACTACACATTGGATTTCCCAATTGGCAGTACATTATGTAGAAATGCACAAAAACCTGGAATGTACAATAAAATCACAGTGGCATGCACTGTGGTAAACACCAACATTTTTTTACTGTTCCTCCAAGGAAGAACTGAATTTAAAGAGTTCTTCCGAAAGTAAAACGTATCAGTGTGTAATCACAAATTATTCAAAGTTCTGGCATTACATAAGTTCCCATCTTACTGTTTCTGTTCACAGAAATAGAACACACCAGACTCAATCCATGAAATACACATATTGGCTCCATGGGCTATACAATAAGGCTCTTCCATACTCTTTGGGGACTCAGGTGCAGAGATGCTATCTTTTTATAAAGATGAGGGAGAAGTGCCAGATACTACCAGATCTATGGTTTTTATACATATTTATAGTAGATCAATTACGCAGAATATATTCCAGTAAATATTAAGGTTTTGAGCTCTTTATGAAATTTGCATGTGTCAGAAAAATATCTCTATCAAGATAACAAAAGCAACTACTCCACTGAGTAATTAAGATAATTGAGTCATTCATTACAACGTAACAGAAAATTTGACAAGCGAGCAACTAAAAGGGAACATACAAAACAGACAAATAACATATCAATGTTCACTAATTTATTGTTCATTTTTGCAATTCAAGTAGATTTTGAGAATTGCTGATTTATGTCAGGTTATTGCTGTTTACATTTTAAAAACTTAAATATGCCTAACTATTCAACTAGTCAATTTCACACAAAAATGTAGCATTCAAAATTCTTTGCAAGGCTTACCGAAAAATATTGCTCTGCTTCAAGCTGATCCTGAAGCTCACGCATTTGACCTTCATTTCCTCTGTACTGTCTTTGAAGGAAAAAAAAAATGGAAATTGTGTAAGAAGCCAGCTAATAACCAATCACAAAGGCTAGTTCTAACCAGAACAGTAGCCTAAAATAATTTTATATTTGTGTATGCATTATTTCAAAGACGAAGAGTTTTCTTCATCCTAGACTTGTGATTTAATTACATTCTTTCTTCTAATTGAATGATGATGGCTTTAGCTATGTAAGCTAGAAGAAAAATAATATGCTAAACAGAAATATTGAGTGTTGAGTCTTACTTTCAGCTGAAGGAAGCTATGATAGAAGCGTGATTAATGAGAAGCATCTTCAGTCAGATTAAGTGTTGTAAAAAACAGGGTATCAGGTAGATAAAGAGGAAAGAGTTGTTGACCTCCACGTAACAAGATAAGTTCCATACAATTAAATAAGTACCATCACATTTGATCCTTAAAGAAGTCAAATCTCAAAAAAGAGCAGAACAACAAGCCAACATTTACTCTGCATCACAGCTCATAACAAAAATATTCCAACACTGAAGGCTACATATAGAAATGATAACATGCAGCTAAAAATACTCTTTGTTTAGGAAAAAATGCCAATGCATCACAGAACATTTTTTCATTAATAGGAATGAGTAAAACATGTTAATTAAACAATTTTTCCACTTTACTTCAGATTTTCACTTACTTAGCAAGTTGAGCCAACTCAACTTCCAGTAATCTTTTTGCTTCCAATAACGTATTGATTTCTTGTTTCAGTTGCTTCTCAGAACCCTTCAAGTTATCTGCTTCAAAAGCTTGCGCCTTTAATTCATTCTGTGCCATTATTCGCTTATTTGTCTCTTGCTCTAGCTGAAGTGACAGATTCTTTACCTAAACGAGAAATTATTTCAGTTTAGAAGTGCCTGCTGAATAGCCAGTTGTGTAAGGCTGAAAGCTTAATTTATGGATTACTTGTCAAACAGTACTGCCTAAATGCTATACATGATATAATATATGAAAATATCCCTAAATTTCCAAGTATTTCAGTCCAAACATCTTATTTCTCATTGCAACTATCCCTTCTAGTTTTCCTATTTATACGGAAAATTCTTAGCAACGAACATTCTACTTACTTCATCCTCCAGTCTTTCCTTTTGCTGAAGAAGGTGTTCCAATTTCTGCTGAGACTGCTTCAGGTCAAAGTCTAGCATGGAACACTGTTTTTCAGCCTGAACTATTCGATTCTCTGCCTTTTCTCTTGCTGCTCTTTCTTCCTTTACTTTTTTTTCCATTTCTAAACAACATTAAGGAAAGAAAAACAATGGAAATGAATATATAGCATCTGCAAGAATCTTTTTATAAACACAGTCTTAAATACCCTAATATTTTTCAGACCTATCTGTTCAGCTATTCAGGCTCTTCTGACATTAAATGAATTGGTTAGTGCATAAAGACTTCCTGGTTTTGTTGCAAGCAATATTTTTTTAAGAAATATTAATTTCAGTTTGCATTCAAAGCATCAGAATATTATCGTGACAACTAAAAGTAAATAATGAAAATGAAATCCAAAATGCAGGCTCTTGAAGTGATCACTATGAAATGTTATACACAAAGTTTAGTTTCCAAGAATGGATAGTACAGGGAAAGAAAGGATATGCTACCATTCAGATAAGCTTTATGAAAAGTTACAAACTACACGTGCAGATTCCAACAATCTTCACAAAGACCTTATAGTCAACTGTGATAACATGAAACCTCTTTCATTCATGGACATACACATATACAAAAAAACTCAAACACTTTAGACAACCCTAACAGAACATCAGTATTTATAATAAAGTTACATAGGAACAAATGCTCCAAGAGATCGGTCTTGATAATAAATTCTTTCAATTCCAGTTAACATTAGCCAACATTATAGGATTCAATGGCATTTTAGAAGCCAAAGAAGGTTCTAAACTGCAAAAGCATTAAGTTATTCAAAACATTAAAAAGCAATACACTTTCTTACCGTGCAGGTAATCATACTAAAGAAAATCTTTTAAAATTTGTCATTTTCATTTTGTTTAATAATTCTGAACTCTTTGTTTTCACATCAGGGATTAAACACTTGTGTAAGATTACCACATTATCAGACTGCGCATTTTAAGGTACTGTAATTAAAACACTATGAGTTATCCATCCAAAACAAGCAGACTAGACTTACCGCACATTGCAACTGATTTTGCCTCTTCTATTGACTGATGTTTGTCAGTTAATCGAGCTTTAGTCACTTTGTGTTCATTTACTTCCTGTTCTAAGCGGTCTTGTAAAGACTTGAGTTTGTAGTTCAAATCTATCTCCAAATTATTCTTTTCCTAAATATAAGAAAAAAGAAAAAAAAGAGCTATAGTAGTTCTATAGTATCTGAGGGAATACTTTCTCCATTTTCTTTTTTAGTGTTATCTTGTTATGAAGGAATTATCAGTATTCCAAGCTTATAAAGAGAGCCAACAGAAAAAACTGTACTCCATGCCCTGGAGAAAACTTCATTAGTTTTATTTATTACTGTGTAAGTTCATAACATAATGAAAACTCTCCATTTGTGTGATTAGAGTCACCCAAAATGGAAACATTTCTCAATCCCACTGACAACAGTAGAGCAGAAAGGAATTTTTATTACCCTCACCTGCATGCAATTATGTTATTTCATTATTAAGAGCCCCAGTGCCTAACCAGTAACTCACAAAACAAGCACAGCAGATGGGCACTGAGAGGCAGGACTTGCCTTCCGTCACTTCTTCATGTATTTCCAAGTGAGAAAGATCACTTCTTACAGCTTCCCACATAGCTAATTATCTCTCTGTTGTATTTGGATAGGCCACACAGTAATGCAAGTCTTTATCTGACATCAAAACAGAGAACTAACTACACAGCCTAACTGAAAACATGATGCAGGATTTACTGTTATTCTTCTTTACTAGTTTCTCTACCTTGGGGCAAGGACCAGAGATGCTAGGGGAATATGTTGCTGCCGTTCTCTGGGAAGGAAGGAAAAACTCTCAGCTCTAAGTTGACTAAAAAGACCCAGCACTGATCCTGCCAAATTAAAATCCAGTAAAAACCAGATATTTAAATCACAGGTTTTACAAAATTCCAATTTGTAGATTTTTAGAAGGCAAGTTTCTGCAGCAGTGGTTAGGCAAACAGAACAAAAATTACTTGCTATTGGCAGAAGCTCTGGATCTTTGACTGATTCGTGACAAACACGAATTATACTCCTAAAGCTACAAGTGAGAACCATTTAAGGACTTGCGACACTTACCACTCTGATGAGACTATAAAGTAGTTAGCACTAATTAGTCTACCTTTTTAACAGACTGATTTACAGCAAGGACATAACAGTAACATTGCTAATTTGAAAATATAATCAAAGCTGTCAAAGAACATTAGCCTCAACATCATTTTACCATACCTTTTCTGAATGATTAAGCCTATCTTGAGCTTGTTTTCTTTCTGCTTCCACTCTTTCAAGATTATTTTTAAGGTTTTTTAATTCTTCTTGTAAAGTTGTAATCCGAACTGTCAAAAAATAAATATTGTTCAGTATTTGTTACTAAACTTGAACTGATAATCTTTTCAACTTTCAGTGATTTCTGGGACCATTAACCACTTCCAACTCCTTCATATATATAAACACTACACATTGTAGAGGCAACTAACCTCATTAGTTACACTGTTAGAAACAATTCCAAGGGAAAAAAAAAAATCACAAGCAAAACTTAGTATCTGCCTTCCATCACTCCCAATAGCTATTTTGCAAAATTTCTTTCCATTAATGTTAATTCTGCTTGTGCTAAGCAACAAATACCTTTTCTGATGTTACCTCCAGTAATGTGTAAATAAGGCATATTAACAAAGACAACCTCACATGGATATACAGGTGTCAATGCCGTACGTAGTCACCTAACTGACTAGAGCAATCTTCCAAGAATAGATCAAATATTTCTTCTTAGCATCTACCACAAGACCCTATGTGGCATCAGAAGTTTATATACTGAATACCAATTAATAGTATGTATTTCTAGACTGCAGATTTTGCACTAGCTCCTTTAAAATAAACACATACATGACAAACTGATAGGTTGCCTAATACAGTAGGCAACCTATCAGTTCAATTCCATCTGGCTACAGTGCAGAACATTTCACTTAAAAATTAAGTACAGTAAGAAAAGCATGAGATGGAAGAAAAGAACGTCTTCCTGAATGTCATCTTTCTGCATTCATTTGAAATGTGCTTTTAAAACAGCCATGTCAGTGTTTGAAATACACAAAGTTATTCACATATATTACCAGCAAATATCTTACTGCATATACCTTATCCCTACACCTTTCAGAATAAAGATCCCTTCCCTGCAAACCCTCAAGTTAGATGAAGTCAAAGAACACATTTATAGGTGCACAGAAGTCTTCAGCCATTTCGTATTTCCTGCTTGCAATTAATAACAGGCTGCACCAGACTACACTCCATAATTTCAGAGGAAATGCACACTAATCAAACTGAAGTGGCTTTTTTATACTCAAAGCACAGTAACTAGGCAGCACGATTCTTGGTATTTCTTAACCTGTACCAGAGAAAGAAAAGGTTGACCTTAAAAAACTAAAAAAGCCCTCAACACCTCTCTCCAGTCTATACAAGTAAGCAGACGATTGTGCCTCATGGGAAATGATTCTCAATGCTGCCAGCAGATGAATTAAAATGGCAAGTTAGGAAGCAGGCTCTGCTAGTACAGTCATAATCATGAAACAACATTATCTGAATAGTCTAGTACTAAGAGTCACAAGTATAAATGGTAAAAAGTTCCAAGCATTCAGATGTGTATTCCTAACTATACTTTTCATCTTACTTATGAAGTGATGTAGAAACACAAGAAGAAAAACATAAATTTAACAACAAATTAAAAGGTGTGCCAACTTGGCTGTTGTGCCAAGATGGTAAAACGCAGTGTTGGGTCTTCTCTAGCACTACCAGCTTTTCATATTCTTTTACTGGTAATGTACTTTTTGCCTCATAATCAGTGGCTTCCCTCAGAATGTTCTTTTTGATATTCTCCCTCCCAAGAGCCACTCAGATACAATCAAATCTTCATGAATTAATCTATTAAATCACTCTGTTCACAGACTGGCTTTCCCCTTCTTCATGTAATTGCACTTCATAAGCAGGCTTACAACTCCTAATTATAGATAAGATTTACCCTGTAGTTCTCCAATCATTTCAGATCCATGACTTCTGTCCCTTCGTTCCGATTCCAAAGCTGCTTGCAGTTGATAATAGTCTTTCTCCACCTGCAGTTTTGCGCTTTCTAGAACTCTGCACCTTTCCTGCAGTTCTCTATTCAGTGATTCTACTTGACTCAATGACTTGCTCATTTCTGTGTTACCCTTTCTCAGTCTTACTGCTGTTTCTGATTCTGTCCGTAGCAAATCATTGGCTTCTTCTAGCTGTTAGAGGAAAAATAAAAGAAGATTCTCAAACATGGAAATTTATTTATTGAGAAAAATTTTGTTTTATATGAATGCATAATACTGCTCCTCAGATTTAAGAAATTATGAAAACAGCAAACAAACAACATACTTGTTTTTGTAACTGTGTTATCTTCTCGTTTGTAATTTGTGAATGCTGGCTGATTTTTTTCAAGTCTTCCATTTGATCTTTTAGCGTAGACACTAAAGAGAAATTACACCATTAATAAAGCAGATTAATAAAATTCTTTAGTTTTTATACAAACACATTTGAACATACAAGTCCACTGACATTTATGTCTTCTGCTAGCCTTTTTCTTATCACAGAATCATAGAATGGTCTGGGTTGAAAAGGACCACAATGATCACCTAATTTCAACCCCCCTGCTATGCGCAGGGTTGCCAGCCACCAGACCAGGCTGCCCAGAGCCACATCCAGCCTGATCTTGAATGCCTCCAGGGACGGGGCATCCACAACCTCCTTGGGCAACCTGTTCCAATGTGTCACCACCCTCTGTGTGAAAAACTTCCTCCTAATATCTAACCTAAACCTCCCACCTCAGTTTAAAACCATTCCTCCTTGTCCTATCACTGTCCACCCTGTAAACAGCTGTACATTTTTAGATCAAATTCCATGCCTGCAGAATAATAACATGCTGTAGAGAACAGAATTTGAAAATAAGACAAAAATAACATCCTGTTAAGACTCAAGAAAAAGCACTCAAAATTTGTGTTCCTTACTTTAAAGGATTCCTTTCAAAGTTCTGCAGCACTTAAGACATTAACATTGTAAATTATTAAACACACCATCTACTTCATCTGTTTCAATGTTTGGACAATGTGACATACCTTCATTTTCCACATTCCGTCTCTTTTCACTCTCTTGTTCAATTTTTCTTTGGTAGTCGTTTATCTTATGCTGCAGTGCCATCTTTTCCTTCTCAATCTGGGACACTGTTAGTTCCAGGTTCTTTCTTTGATTTCCCTAAATTTAAATCCATTGGAGTTTACATTTTAATGAATGATACCTAAAGCAGTATCTCTGCAAATAATTAGTCAAGGAAACTGACGCATCATTTTCAGTGGATTCATTTTGGGCTCCCTTGAAAAAGTTTTTACAAAAGGTAGCTATTTGTAACTCCTACATCACAAATTTACCAAATTACTAGATTTTTTTTTGTTAACATGCTTACATTTAAGTAACCATTAAACCAAATATTACGATACAACATAGGAACTCAAGAGAAAATCCACTGTATACTATTTTTTAGAATAATTGATAGTGACAAATGTCAAAAAACTGCAATGATCAAGTCTAAGTAAAACATCTAGCAGAAGAAACAATTCAAATCAGTGCATCAAGAAAAAAAAAGGTTTTGAAAGTGTGAACAAATAAATACGTAACTTCCAATGCTATGTAATGAAATGAGATAACTTGGCCTCAAATTTAAACTGAGAAAAAACTGGAATTGTCCAAGTACTATCCATACTCTTCATCCAGCTAAGAATGCTTCAGTGAGAAAATACCTTACCTCTTCATCCAGTTCTTTCATTATCTTGTCTAGCGTTATGTTTGAAGACCTAAAGATGAAATGATTAATGAGGATATATTATGTTTTTCCAGTTAAAAAGTTTCCAATCATCACTAAAGTGCTGCATTTTAATTAATTCTATTTTGTTGTAAGTATTTAAAAAGCAAAGAAAACATTTAATCACTGCAAATGGTTCATAAAATATCAAATATTTATCAACTTTGCTGCAGATTATATACAGAAAACTTTAGGTGTCATATTTTGTCCCTAGATCTGAAATGTAAAACAGTAAATACAGAGAGTATCATTAAAATTGGAATATTTTCGTGAACTGCTAAGACTACCTCTAGTTTTGAGCTTCCCAGATAACTAAAATGTTTATTTCAATAGTAATCATCTCACTATCACATATAAAACACTTAGGTAATATTATTCAAAAGTCTCAGTTGAAACAACTTATTTGAACACAGTCAGAGAGCAAAGTTAAGCACACTATAAAATTTTCAGTTAACAGGCAAAAATCTTAACAAATACATTTTGGCAACTACATATCCCTCTTTAGAGAGATAACAAGGAGGACTCAGACAAAGTCATCTGCCAGGTACAGTAACAGTAAGGAGCTATCACAGCATATCCAATCAACCAAATCTACAGAGAACAACAGGCTGTCTTAAAAAACACAATGCTGTGCCCTGAAAATTTCCGTAGTGCTGCAGGAACTACTGCAGTTACTGAATATATTTCAAGCAACACGTGTCCTACTTGTATAAAGCCATCAGAACAAGTGAACAGCGAAGTGGTGCTTAAGTAAGAGTCACACAGCATACATTCAGACAGGACCATTTTGGTTATCAGTTTCTATTTAAGTAGCTCATACAGCTACAGAGTTTGCTCCTAAATCTCAAGCATTAATTCTTCCTATATCCTATGCATAGTGTAGCCTTCTGGCTTTACTCAGGCCTTCAGGAAAGGACTTCAAAAGGAAAAGCTAACTGAAAGAAAGTAGGTGACTCTGAGTAAAAATCTGTAGTTATTACAAAAGAATATTCCCACTTGTTTGATCTTAAGTATACCTGCAAAAAGTGGGCAAATTTACACAGAGCTACTTTAACATAGCAGAAACAACACCTTTGAAAAGAAAATCCTTGGTCTTACCTATCAGTCCCGGGAACTAAAATAAATGGGATTCTGTAAAAATTACCATGTGTTTAGATAGCATAGACAATGTTAATAGTCCGATATATGGTATATTGAGTATTTTACTCTTCTCAAAAAATGTTCTTCATTCCATTAAAGCCTCTTAATTCAGAAGGACTAGATAAACTCAAATATACGAGTGCTCAGAAAATGTTTTAAATGAATGCCAATGAAAACAAAGGATTTCCTTCACACTATATTCAAGAAAACCATTCAAATGTTGCTTGGGAATGATTTAAACCTGCACCTGGAACTCCCTTGTAGGAATACAGCACAATAATTTTATTCTGGTAATCTCTGAAGTAGTAATACAGAATTGAAGTATTAGGTACATTAAAATTACATAAAGAAATCAAACTCAAAGTCTCACCTGCACTTTTGCTCCATTTCATCTTTCAGCTGCATTTCATTATGTAGCTGCTCTTCCAAATCATAGATCATCTTCTGCATATTTTCCATCTTTAAATATATATATTTGTACATGAAAGAACATGCATTAAATTCAAAAACTTCAAAAAGGAATTTCAGTATATTCATAGCTACTTAACGCTATCACAGCCTACTCACTTTGAATTAAACACTATGTTTTTAAGCTGATTTACTCTCCCCTTTCCTCCAAAAAATCAAAGTTAGTTACAAGAAAGAATATAAAATTATGCACATGAGTAAAATTTTTAGGCTGTGTATAGTTTCATCAAAATTCATAGGACAAAGTCAGGTCAAGTACGCCTCGTTTTCCTATTTTCAGAATCAGAAGTATTTTGTTAAACCTCAAATTCTTTTTCCAGTATAATCTACTAAACATATTTTGCAATGCATCTTCAGTTCTCAGTTCAGGAAGCAGAACCAGGCCCATCAGTTATTAGCAGTGAGGGAAAATGCTCTTAAATATTAAGTCGAGAGATTTTTTTACAGATAGCCTTGTACTAAGGTTTGAAAATAGTAACAAGCTTCATATGTTAATACAGAATATAATTTGCATTTACTGTTCGCCAGCAAAACAAATCCTTGAATTCATTCTTTCCATGCAGTCTCAAAATATCTGCCTTCTACTGTATGTCTGTGCAAAATAATCTCACTCCAACATCGGCAAGATCCTCAATTAACAAGATGGTATCAGCTTCGAGGAAGCTCATTAAGTCAAGTCTGTGCTGATTCACTCTAAACTTTTCCACTGATCTTGTAAGGATTTCAGCCTTATTTAGCTTTCCCACATTTCTCTCTGCCTTTCTGAATAGCACAGAGAAAAACTATGGTCCTAATCCAGACTCTCTTCAAAGCAACACATGAAAGCAGTTCTGACAATCGGCTGTCTTATTTCTTCTTCTAACTTCACGAACTCTGATAATTGCCCAACTCCTTTTTGCACAATCTTCCCAGAAGAAGGAGCAACAGAACAGCTCCTCTGATGTCCACCTCTTCCACTTTTTCCCCTCAAAACACACCTAAAAAACTAGAACTGCACAATAAGACCATAAAGAGAAGTTCTCCTTTCATTCTTGTTTCATATCAATAGTAAATGTCCTCAAACAGGACAGTCCTCTGTTCAGTCCTAAACTGAAAACACAGCATGCTTTAACCACATTAAACAAGAAAGCTACCATTGAGATAATTTTTGTCTACTTGCAGGCAAGTGTTCCTCTTATTCCTGTTTTCAAATCTTTACTCCTTTCTATTTCAGTAGGAAAAAAGCAAGGAGCCCACTTTGGTGCTCCTAAGAAACAGACACCCTTTCTCACTTCCTCATTTTTCTTCCATCCATGCTCTGAAGCTGAAGTTTTCAGAGGAACACAGATATGGCAATGAGGGACTAACCAAAAACCACATATTTTATATATTCACTACTCCACGTTCTATGTATTTACCTCTACTACCAGAAAGCCTTGAGAGAACAAAGAAACATTGGACGTTGTGTTGAGGGATATGATTTAGTGAGAACTATTGGTCATAGGTGGATGGTTGGACTGGATGATCTTGTAGGTCTTTTCTAACCTTGGTGATTCTGTGATACGCTGGAAGTAATAGACTTCTCAGCACCTACAGAGCAGCTATGGAGAACTGACTACTGGTGTTATATACAACATAGAACCATTTGGAAGAAAAAAATGGTTGTAGGCAAAAACCACTGTTAACTCAGAGGAATAGGGAAGGAGAACTGGTGCACAACACATTTATTCCTCTGGTACTAACCACTGAGAAACAAAGCCAGACTATGGGCAAGATCTCACTCAACTGAAAAGGATCCACAGACAATATACAAAAATAAAGGATCAAGAAACTTTAACATCATTGCTCATCTACTTCTTGGTTACTCATTTTACCACATAAAGAAATTACATATGATGGAGAAAGAACAGTTCTAAAGACTTCTGATAACTGAAGCATTTCTGTATTGACTCCTCATAGTTTGGACCTCTATTGCTTTCTCTTACTTCTTTCTATCTCTGGACACTTATATAGGAGCATATCTAATCTTACTGAGCAGTCACATTACATTAGTGCAAGACAACTGGCTTCAACAGCACTTTTGCACAGTCTGACATCAATAATCTAAATAATACCTTCAGAAAAGCCTGGGTTAATTGTAACTTAATATAAAAGCATTCCCTTGTGTCTTACTCTCTGTTTACGGCAGAGATGCCAAGAAAAATCCTTCTGAAGTTGCCATATTTTATTTATTTTTTAAACCACCAAAGCACTGTGCATCTGCTTTTGCCCCCTGAGCAATAAAGAAAATTAAAGATCCAGTGCAAAAATATTTGTTCATCTCCTTAATACCTGAACCACTGACAGGAGTTTAGGGTAGCACTAAATGAGAGTAAATAATCAGATCTTAAAGAGGTTTGAAATTCAACTAAAAGGATATTCAATTCCATTTTTCTCTGACTTCATGGTCTGATTTTATAAATTTTACACTCCTGATTTCTGGCATTCAGTTTGTCAGAGAAGATGCTAAGTACTATACCATAAATACAGATAGTTTACATTGTGTTATATTTCCAGAATTAATTATTGTGCTAACCATGTGTTAACATTACCGTTTTCATTGCAGCATGTAATGAAAGGAAAAACAGCTGAGAGAAAACCGTAGGATAAAAATACCCCATAGTAAAGATTTAACATTCATTTAAACCTCTCTACCACCCATATCCTTCCAGAGCTTCCCCTCCCAGAACTGTTAAAATCACAAGACATTCCAATAGCCCCGACAGCTCAGACAATGCTCTATGAATCTAGCTAAATGGGAGGTTCACACCACAGAGTTTGCAAAGTCCATTTAACAACTACCTTTAAGGTCATCCCAAGCTCAAAGTACATCTTTAAGCATCTACAAATATGTGAAACTCTAGCTCTGTCTTTAATTTTGCCACACTAACAGTCATACGCTGATGAGAAAAGCAAAATTTATGGAAGTGAAAAGCATATGTAAAAAAATCAAAACAGTTTAGTGCTTAATAAATTCACTTAGTCCAATAAAATAAACTACTAGTTCCCTTGCCTTTTACAAATTGTCATTGACTCTAAATGGAAATCATAATAGAACAAAGCACTAACAAAGTAAGTCAATCAAAGCCAATAAGAGTTATTTAGAGTCAATTATCATTTTTGTCAGCATTTTATATTGGAAAAAAAAACAACTTGAAAAATATGAAATAGAATAGCCTACTTTATACCAAAATTTATACAGAATCCATGCCTGCCTTGCTCCTAAAACATCAGCTTACCTTCCTGGTAACCTGACTGCCAAGATGCTTAGGGAGCAGTAACCAAAAGAGCTCCTGAACTTTCCTGCTCTTTTCTTCAGATAGGTCAGCTGCTATATAAACAAATGCAGCTTCTTGGTGCCCTGAATCTCAAAAGCTTGTGGGGTACCCTTGAGAAGGAGCAGAACACCCAAGCAACTTTATTCAAATTTTATTTGAAAAAGAGAAGAACTCCTGCATTGCTACCTCATCTGCCACCTCTCACTTATCCCACAGGAAGCTCCAGTGTTAAAACAGTGGCTGCTGGAAAGCTCAAACTTCCTATCACAAGCATGTCTAGATGATCCCCATAAAGCCAGTGTACAGCTGGGATAGATACTGCACTCTAAAAATACTGCACAAACACTTAAATATTTCAAAGGACAAACTCCGCAAATCTCACTTCACAAAAAGAGTATGCAGCTTCAACCATTTTATTCCCACTCATAAAAGTTAATGTTTTAGGAAGACCTGAAATTGAGTTTTTCCAACAGATTTAACATGCCATGTATTGCTCTCCTCTATCTCAAAGCACTAAAACAGAGACATTTAGAAATCAAGTTTATAAGCATACATGCAACAGGCTCTCTGGGATACAACAAAATTTAAAATCAATGAGACATACCACACTTTTATCCATACTGGAGCCTGTTCTGTTATCATTGGAATTTTCTGCAGAGACAGATAAATACCTGCAACAACATTTTAAAAGTTATTTTAAGAATTGTTTAAAAGGAAAACGGAAAAACGGAATATAATCACACTAAAAATAGAACCCTCTGATTCTTTTTTGTCCCAAAATCTGGACAACCAAATAGTAACATAATCAGATTATTTATCATACTTCAAGGTTTAAGCACATTTAATTGAGCAAAAAATAAACAAAAAAAACCCGCACACAATTAATTGCAAAAATTGGCTTCAAGTAGAAAGTTGCAGCAGAAGATCTCTTGAAAAAAGGATTTCTGCCAAGTATTAATACAACCACTTTTAAAAAAAAAAACATTAAAAAAAATCTTTGCTTTCCATGGTTACAATACTCTCTCTGGCTTGCATCCCATAAATATTTATTCCAGCACTTATGAGACAAGTAGTAATGAAGCAAACTGCAGAGATCATGTATGCATAACTTCCAACAAAGTCATTAGAAGTTCCACACACAAAGTTGTCCTGGAGTGCTATTTCACAGAACTCTTTTCTAAAAATACCACAAATGTCTATTTGTTGTGATGCTAAAAAGTCAGGTAAATAAATACAGGTGACTGTCTGATAATTACTTCTGCATTTGGTGTGATCTTCTTGGCCTGATAAATGCTATAGAGACACATGAAGGATTCCTTAACTATATCAGATTGTGTGAGGAAGAAATCTCCAGCACATGAACTGAGGAAGATGGAAACATCCTTTTTTTTTTGTTGTTCCACATGAATCAAAACCTTTTTAAAATATCAAGGAGGGTAACATCAAAGACATCTGCAAACCAGTCAAATTAAACATCAGGACTGCTTACAGATAACCAAACGACAAAGAGAAAACACAATAGTTCCCTTTAAAAAGGGATAAAGTGTCTCAAGTTCAAGAAGCTATCATAATTGCATACCAGAGCTACTGAGCAGGAAAAATATCATACTGAAGCAGTCACAGCACCACAGAAGAGTAGGAATAACCTCAACCCAGAAGGGAACACAAAAGCTACAAATTGCTATAAACTGTTCTCAACTAGTATTCCAAAACCTGTGCTATAGGTGAAGTTCAATAATAAAGAATCATGTTTTCTAGCTTGGAATCAATGAGATTACAGCTGTAGAAAATATCTTTTACTAAATACCTTATGACTTCCTTCAGTGACATAAGTCAGATCATCTTCTTATATCCCCATTTCTTTTAACTCTAAGTATATGTCAAATATAACAAAACCAAAGAAAGTGGAAGATGCATGCAATAAATAAACAGTTTTAATGTTTGAACTATTTTCAATATAAAAAGGGAATTAAAATTAGGATTACAGGTTTAGCAAGTACAAATGATCATTTCAGACTTTTCAAAACTGTCACAACATTGTATTACGGGATTCATATAATTCCAGAAACTATTTTAGTTCCAGTAGGTATACAACCTAACAATAGCACTTAGCGGAAGAGTTCTATCATGATAGTAAAACAATCTTTTAGTTCTCTGAATTCCTGGTACTGTCCCCACCCCAACAAGAAAAAGGGAAAATAAGAACTTCACTTATCAGCAGCCATCAGTATGCTATTTCACCTTCTTGATAACATATTCCAAAGTCTTCCCACAAGTCAAAAATTAAGACACCTTTTTTTTTTTCATTACAGACTGAAGTCAAAACATTAAGTAAAATTATATGACTGTTGAACTCACACAAACTGTCTGCAAAGTTTGTTTTTACTACACAGAAAAATCCAACTCGCTGCTGAGATGGAAAGAATTTCACCACGAGCTTGGAAAAGTGGTTCCTCTTCTATCCAAGGTTGAATAACAGATTTATTTTCCTTTAAAGCTTTCCTACCCTCAAATGTTAAATAACAGTCACATTTCTCTGGCATGTTCTACTAGAAGACTTAGTCCATTTTAAGTGTGACTGACACCCACAACAATAAAAAGCAGCATTCAAAGTAAGAAAAAGTTAAATATTTTTTGAATGTAGATAGCTATCTATAGAGCCTACAATAATAATGAATGTTTAAGTACAAATCAATGTTATTTCAACTGATGTCATTTAAAGTTTTTTAAGGAGCAGCAAAAACTGAAGCATAACTATCTCACACTGTAGTTGAATACTTTGAATAAGACAAACTATCACAGATAACAGGGAAAAGAAAAATATTTTCTTTCTAGTGACCCACAGAGAAGTTAACACGCTTTAATTTATCACAATACTACATAAGTGATATGAAGTGTGGAATCCTTGTATAAAACTTAGGAGCTTTTCAACAAAAGTGATGTTCATATCCCTAATTCATGACAACATGAATATTTCAGTGCCCTCTAGGCACCTTTATAGCAGCAACAGACGATGATTATTCTTGCTCAGTTTCTGCTGCACCACTATGCAATATTCTTAACAGAAAGTAAGACATTCACAAAATCAGTGCGATATTTTAAGATACTGATGACTAGAAATATTAGCTATCAAAATGTAATTTGTTAGGATTCTGACTCATTAGTAAGAAATCCGTTTGGCTTGTATTTATATACTGCTAAGAGTTAAACAGGAGTCTTGACTAGAGAATACATCACTAAATTGCTTTTTTGTACATACCGACGGTTGCTGTAATATGTAAATCCAACAAAAGGAAGCTGGTTGCCCACAAACGCTTTTGGAATGGGAAATGTTTCTTCCTCTCCTTTGTCTTCATCAATATCATCAAAATTACTAGTGTCTATGTCACTGCTTAAGTCGGGCACAACTGGTGCTACAGCTAGGAAAAAAGAGGAATAATTATACCATAATAACTATTTTATCATTCAAGTAACAGTTAAGAGTTTGGGAGGAATGTCTCTTTGTGTCTAACAAACCTCATTCCTTGCTACAAAGTATGGAAGACTAAATCCCATCGAAAAGAAATATGGCAGTTGTTTTGCTAACATGATACATTAGTAAGCCAGATCACAGTGTCTGAGAAAAGCATTATACTTACTATCTCTGAGAGTCTCCCAAGCCCATTGATCATCTTTGAAGAAAAGATGTCGTTTAATTTCTTCTACGCCATTTCGTCCCAGTCTCACTTCCCTGTAAAGAGGTGTTTTTTTTCACTATGGCACGTGCAACAGCATAAATCATTCCAAAAGAAAGAAGAGTCGCTCTACAGAATATCTCGCAACAAACTGAAAATAGTTACCTCTCAAACTAAGGCAAGAAACAGACATATCTCAAAGCTTTCAGATATGAAAATAACTACAGCAACACCACAGGTAACTTCAGAACAAAAATCTTTAAATCTTGTCTACAAGAACTCCTGCTGCTACTGTTTCCATCATCACAGACTGGCTAGGCAGCTCTCAAGGAGTTTATGCTGTTGCTTGAATCCCAGGTAGCTCAGCAAATGCAACAGTCTCCTTCCTTTGTAGCACCAGGTTTCAAGCAAAGGTTATACTTATATCATTAAGTAGTGTGGGTACAACTGGAGTGCATCTGCTAAATTAGAAAGCCTAACATCCACATTTCACCCAGGGGCTTCCTTTGGGATGTCTCTACCCTGATCCTGTGGACTGAATGCCCACTAGCAGCTGGGATTGTATTACTGATGCTCACAAAATGCACCTTTTCCTTCAGCTTCATCCCAAAGGACCCCATGACTCTTATGACACTCCACAACACAGCGGCTGTTACTAAGAAATAACACTTCATAGTCAACCAAGTTTAGAAGGTAGAAGTATTTACAATAGCAGCATTTCCCTTCCATCACTATACATGATAGCTACCACGAAGGACAGCAGCAAGCACTGGGGATTCCTCTCCTAAGCACAGAGACAAGGTAAAACTGATGACATCTGCTTGTCCAGTTTGCAGCAACATTGGTTAGTAACTGCTACTTCAGGTTAAGCAAAACATTATTTCAAGGTAGACAAAATGACTTAAAAGATTTACGTGACTGAGGTTCTAAAAGTTTATTGACTACACTTAAGACATCCTTTCTGTACTTTAAGTAAGAGGCCAACACTTTATGTTGTTAAGACACAAATAAAATCCAACTTCCACAAAGGAGAACATTCAATTAAAAGAACTGTATTCAGATTGCATACATGAAACTAAAGTAGCATCTAAATTGGATCAGTGTTACACTGCATTCATACCAAGACAATGAAAATTCCACCTCTGCTGAGCAGTTTAGAAACTCACACCAACACATTATAGAGATACACACACATACACTCCTTCAACATCATAGTTTTCCTTAATGAAAGCTTACTTTCATTTTGATTAAAGTTTAAATCTCACCTATCAGTTAAAAAGGCACAAATAAGGTTTTTTGCCTCTTTAGAGATCTCATTGTCATCAGGGAAGGTAAGGGAGTTCTTGTGGTTCATAATCTTACTGTATGTTCCAACCAAAGAATCTGCATAAAAAGGTGTGTCACCTGAAAAAGCAACAAGACAAAAATTAAAACACAGATAAATATTGCGGATTTGGCGTATAGCATTTGAATTATATGCTTAATAAATGTAAGCAATTAACTGAACAGCAGGCAAAGACAAATGTTTGAGAACTGTGTCAGAATATTTCCAAAATATGCTTTATGAACAATGAAGTCACAATCACAACTTATGGCAGGAAAGTAATACATTAAACAGTTAAAGCAACAGTGGTATTTTAACTGAGAGTACTTTTAAGTACTACAGTTCATTTTTATTATCCTACTACTCACCTACAAGCATCTCATACAAAAAAACTCCAACTGACCACCAGTCACATTCTCGTCCATAGTAACCGTCACCACCCTGGGACTTCAGTACTTCAGGAGAGATATAGTCTGGTGTTCCTACAGCTGTATCACATCGTACCATACCTTCCTACAAAGAGAAAGAAAATAGCCAGGCCCAAATGTAAGAGCCAAAATTGCAAGCCATTTTCAAGAGTTTACACAGCCTAAACAACCCTGATAAATCAACATCAACTTTCATTAACAAATGTTCTTCTTGGCATGGGTATTTAAACATTTTTAATCACTAAATTACCAAATCCAGAACAAAGCACTGGATTACTTGCTCAAGCAAGTATGAGTGTCTTACATACTGACAGGATTTAGGGTAAACAAGGAAAGCTCCTCTGCTAGTGTAAAAGAGTCAAATGCTCAGGATTTTGCTGTGAAGACCAGCTAAATTAACTTTTTCACTTCCAACCCAATATCCTTAATTCCAAGAACGTAGCAATGTAGATAAGGCCCTGAAACTTGAAGCAGAGACTTCAAATTGAGTAAGAAGTCAGAAGAATGTTTTACACTCCTCACCCTCCTGAGAAAGGACTGGCAGAAGAACAGGGTAATCACACTGGAGATGGCAACAAGAACACTGAAGCAGAAATCACACCACCCTTTCCAGTATTCAGAAACTTTCAGAATAAGTCTATACTGTTTCTAGAAATGGATCAGTAGAAAAACTTGTACAAAAATAGATAAATGAGAAATATAACAAAGCAAATGCTGCTTGCACAATAAATCCGGAATGCACCTGCATCAAGCTCCTGTCTACATGGAGCAGTTTCTCTTCCACAGAGCTACTTTACTCGCGCTCTTAAACACACAGCTAGCTTTGTTTAGTACAGAACAGAACGCAAAGCATGACTGACACAAGTTTACTTCTTTCAGACTAATATATGAAGTCCTATGCTTTTACTTCTTTTTGGCACTTAAAGCTTAAGCACTTGGATACTCTTCTGTATTTCAAAAGTTCCCAAAGAGCAAAATCAGTCCCCAAAAATCTGTATTAAGACAAAATTAAGACAAATTATGTGTCTGCTACTCCACTGAAGTGGACTGGTTGTAACTTAAGCCAGCTTTTTCAATTTGTGCACATAGCCTGCATTTGTTTTTTATTGGTGCCCTTTACTTATAGCAAAGCAGCTAAATGAATTATTTATTCAAACCTCCTAGAATAAACTGAAAATATGATGTGTATATTACACAGACTCTATTTGTAAAGTATCATCTCTTTCAGATCACTTTCCAGGTACACAGGTGCAGGTTGACAAATTAATCAACTCTGTGTAGGGAACAACAATGTTCCACAGTACTTGAAATACTTTTTATTTTGAAAAATAAATAATTTCATTATATTCTTCAACTTGTTTCCTTCAGATCCACCTTTTCACAAGGTCAGAATACGCTAGGAAGCATAGTAAGGATTCAACAACTTAGACATCAGCTTTGATTCTTTCATCACTGACAAGCTATCTTGGAATAATCTCATTCTTTCACACTACTTTGATAACAAAAACTTGAAGAAATAGACCAGAGGGATCTACAGACAATTAATGGTCTGTCTGAAAGGGTATAGAAGTTGATGCAGTCCCTATTTCCAGAACCATTTTCACATTTTATACTGTAATTTAATAGGATGCACAAAAAATAGTAACAGGAATAGAGGGGAATCTTGGATATCTCTCACCTAAAAAGTTTTCAGTTTATTTTATTTTCACTTTCAGATACACTTTCCTTTTACAAACAGAAAAGCAAAGTTAAAAACTTAAGCCTACCTTGTTCATTTTCATACAAGTACCAAAATCTGCTAGTTTTAAATGACCAGCTTTATCTAGCAGCATATTATCAGGCTTCACATCTCTGAAAAGAGAAAAATATTTGTATTAATTGGTCGATTTAACTGATGAAAACAGTAGAATTCATTCATTTTTAGACGTAACATAGCAACGAAAAACAACATGAAAGCATACTGTTTCCTCTATTTTCTCCCTCTTAAAGTATCATGCCCTACATGCAGATTGTGGAACTAAATGTTTTAAAAAGTGATAATAAATGTAGGAACACAGTCTCAAGTCAGTGAATTTAACAAATCTGGATGTTACTCTTGTTCCAAAATAAAATTAAAAAATAATTAAAAAAAAAAATACCAAAACACTCAGTGGTTTAAAGCCCATCTCCCTTAAGATCCAGTTCAGCTGCATAAAAAGAAATGCATCAAATTCCCAGATAATCATCTCAATCAGACCTTGAGAACACAGCTTTTTTCCCTCCTGCATCACTTCTATTTTCAGGGAACAAATGCATGTCACTTTTTGAAATATATAAGAGTGAACAACTACTTCTCTATGGCTTAAAAGGAGCACTGTTGTATGCACTTTTCCACATGGTAATTCTCTTAAAGAAAGGCAGTTTCCATAAGCTAACTGGTGAAGTTCAAAGTTAATGGTATTAAATATACTGGAGCAGAATAATAGTAAGAAGCTGCAATCAAAAATATAAAATGAGTGTCAGAAGAAAGTACATTCCTGGGACTTCAAAACAAAACTCAGGCCACTACTGTGAAATGAAGCTCTAGCACTACCTCACCTCAGGGCACACAGTGGAAATGTATCAGTATACACAGAATAATTTTAGTTGGGAGTTTTTGTAACATGCTTAGGCCAACTGCCTGATTAAAGCACAACTGAGGAAATGAGATTAAACTTCAAAGTCACATTCAGGTTCCCCAGGGTTGAATCCAGTCGAGTTTCGTATTTTTTCAAGGATGGGGATTTCACAAACTCTCATGAACTCTCTTCCATCATTTGGCCACACTCAAAATATCTCCTAACGAATAACTAAATATTCACAGACTGACTGAGGTTGGCAGGGCCCTCTGGCCACACCCTGGTTCCAACAGGGACACCCAGAGCAGGGTGTCCAGGCGGCTTTTGAAGATCTCCAAGGAGGAGATTCCACAGGCTCTGGAACCTGTGCCAGCACTCTGTTACCCTTCCTGCAACTTCTGCCATCGCTGCCTCTAACCCCTTCACTGTGCAATTTCAAGTCTGGCTTTACCTTCTATATGAAGTCTCACTGGGCCGCTGAAGACTGGTGCATTCTCTCTCATGAGAATATTACTTATGTTGCAAATAGAAACAGTGCTGACCTCATCAACTTTCTAAGGAATCCCTAGCAACCTGCTGGACTTCATTCAACTCAGCATAACCCTTTGAGGCCATATTTTAGTATACCTATTCCACTACCTCTCCATCCCAGCTACATCAAAAGCCTTTAGGTTAGAAGGCAAGTTTTACCCTTGGTAAATCCATGCAGGCTGTTCCCAGTCACCTTTTTGTCCATGTGCTTAGAAGCTGTTTCCTGATAATATACTCCATACTACTCCCAGAAACTGTCAATAGGCTGATCAACCTGTCGTCCTCTGATCCTCCTCTCCACTCCTCTCCAGTGAGAAACTCCAGACAGCAGTATCATGATACTGACCACCTCCTTCATAATCTTTGGTGCATCCTATTGACCTTAGATTTGTATGTGCCCAATTTGCCTAAATGGGACGCAGCTTGATCTTTCTCTGTCACAGAAATGCTTCAGTCTCCCAGATTATGCCACTAGGGACCTAGGAAGCCTGAGAGAAGACCTTACAAGTGAAGGTTGAGGTAAAGATAGCAGCCTCAGCCCTTCCCACGTCCTTTGTTGCTACATCAGCCCTCATTTTCATCAGTTTCCATTCACTCCTCAAATTAAAAAAGAAAAAAAACTGTCAGCCCCAAAATATTTTAAAATTTCAGGAAAAGCCAGCAGCACTGCAAATCAACTGCAATTGTCAGTTTTCTAAAGAAAGCAATACACATGCACAAATGGTTCTGCCAGACAATTCATTCATTAAATGTAGTAAGTAACATCATTAATGATGTATCACCTAGATCCTGTTCAAGCAATGGATTAATAGCTTCACGCTTTGTTTTTTTTTTGTACAAAAACTTAAGTGTTAAAGCTGATCTGACCAAATTACAAATTGAGAATATATACCATGCTCTTCTCAAACTGTTCCCACATTTTCTGTTGATAAATTTATTCTTCTACTTCTAGTTAACATAGTTAAAAGATAGACAAAAGTTCAAACATCAACAGAGAACATCTCAATTTATCTGATGAATGACGACACCTGAGGTTAAAAAGATAACACGAAATTCAGCTAAGTCCTTTTTCTCTCTGTCTGCTTTTCATTTGGCCTCTTATAAGAAAATAGGTGGTTGGGAGATTTTTCTAAACTTGTTCAGTTTCTTTTTGAATGGGTCACTGTTGCCAGGTGAGGCTCTAAATCACAGAATCACAGAATCACCAAGGTTGGAAAAGACCTACAAGATCATCCAGTCCAACCATCCACCTATCACCAATAGTTCTCACTAAACCATGTCCCTCACCACAAAATCCAAACGTTCCTTGAACACTTCCAGGGTCAGTGACTCCACCACCTCCCTGGGCAGCCCATTCCAGTGCCTAAATGCAGAGCTGAGAGTCAATAATTACTAGTAGTATATACTACCACTATCAAATTCTCCAAACAACTTTCTCTCATCAAGCTAATCATAGAATCATAGAATCACAGAATAGCCTGTGTTGAAAAGGACCACAATGATCATCTAGTTTCAATTCCCCTGCTATGTGCAGGGTCGCCAACCACTAGATGGGTTAAATGCTAATCTAACCACTAGATCAAGTGAAATGAATTAATTTAGAGTTAACTTATTCATGTCACATTAGGTCTGCATCTCTTGGTAAAGTGGGACAATTTTATTATTCTCTGAACAGAGGAACTGAAAAACTATTTTGATTGTATCACCTCAGATGTGTAATTTCTGATAGCAAGAATTTTTGAAGTCGTCATATGGAATAACATTGAAACAACAGTAAAGAAGGAACGTTAGCAATTTTAAAACTATCATAAACAATTAAATTCTGACAGAATTAAAACACTATATAAACAATTTTTTCACCTGTGTATAAAGCCCATTGAGTGAATCGCATCTAATGCAAGAACAACTTCAGCAGTATAAAATCTTGCCCATTTCTCAGGAACATCATAGTTACTCATTAAATTTACAAGGTCTCCACCAGGCATGTATTCCATGACCATGTAAAGATAACGATCATCTTGGAATGCGTAAAATAACTGTAAAAAGAAAATAAAAGAACAAGTCACTGAATGTTTCAGATATCTTTCATCTTTTGCTTGCTGGAAAACCCTGGAATTCCTGTGCCACTTGACTCACAGAGTAATGGAATTGCTAGAACTACTGCAGTAGCTTTTCACCATCCAGTAGACCTTCTGAAAAGATCTTAATCTCAAGTCAATTTCTGCCAGATTTTCCATTCTTTTATATTACTACATAAGTAGTAGAGTTCTACTTCCAGATCACAATTTGGTGCAATAAATATTGAGATAATTTCAAAGAGAGTTCATTGCATAATAGAACGTAATGTTTCCTTGCTCCCTGGAATGACAACTGACAAATATGTAAACATGAAACTACTGTACCGCAAACATCTTCCTGATTCTATTTGTGTTATCACTAAATATTTATTATTCTATTGTCAGTGTATCCATTGTTTAGAAAGTGAACCCAAATTTAAAACAACTAAAAAAGTAGTACTTCCCTTACAGTAGTCAATGCTCTGTTCAACACAATTAGTGAAAGTAAATTTAAGCATGATTCCTTAAACCTTTCAGAAAATCATAAAATACTCTGTTGGACAATCGCTCCTAGACAGACAGTGATGTAGTTACCTCTTTGACTGTGGTAAGACTTGTATGATTTTTAGGTTACTCTTGAATGATTTTGTTTAATTCTAACTTAACAAAAGAATTTACACGCTTAAGGGTAAGAACAGTTTAAATGAATGTGTTAACATGCACACACAAACGTATGATGATAGCTTCAGGCATCCTCCATATTAATTTCAAAGGCAGCAATGCTTCTCAAAACATTGTAATAACACTGAAATGAGGAAAACATAACTAGAGCAGGCAAATACATACAAAAAATGGAATATACAGTAGCTACATCTTACACATATTTCTGTTACATGGGCTGCTTCAAAGAAAACTATCTAGCAGGCTCACCAGTTTTAACTTCTATCTGGCAAAGAGTTCTAAGAATAAGCAGAATAGCTTATCTTGCAATTGTTAAAGCAAAGCAGTTCTCAACCAAGTACAATACATGCTGTTTGTTGCAAACAGCATTCCTGTTGTAAGTTATGTATTTCTCCAAGAGATCAGTGTAACAAAGAAGGGAATTTAAAAAGCTAAACCGTGAAAATACAAGTCATGCAGCTCTATAACAGAACTGTTCTACACCAATAATATTTTTAAAGGAATCTCACTATACCTGAACAACCCAGGGACTATTAGCAAAAGCCATAATATCCCTTTCTTCCCAGAAGAACGCAGAATCTGATCTTTTTATCATCTCGAATTTGCTCAGAAGTTTCATAGCATACACTCTTCTTGATGATTTATGCCTTACCTATGACAAGAGTTACATACAAAATACATTAGTTTCCCGCATTAATACAGGAAGAATATAACTGAATACATTTCCTGCTTCACTCTATTTAATAGATTTCATACGACCCATCATGCTTTTACAGAGAATTATATATTACACACCTACAAAATAATTAGATAGCACTTTCTGACACTGCTCTTTAAATACTTGCTAGAACTATCCAACAGCATCCATAGGCATAACAATCATTTTATGACTTGTAGGTGAATATCTATAAAAGGACGTGTGGAGGCACCTTTTAAAAACTAGTAAGACAATTAGCATTTGTAGAGATCATTATAAAATTGCTGCTTATGACTAGTTTCTACCACTAATTCTCAGTTTAATAAAGCAGCACAAACAAGTCTAGTTGCTGATGTAACATCAGCAGCACACATCTCCTCTCATCTGTGAGGAACTTCCACAAAACTCCAGTTATAAGCCCTGAACTGGCAGAAATTCTTTGAGTCCTAAAGAACTGTTTGAGCATCCATAAATACACCAGCAAAGTTTGCTTTTGTGGATTATGAGTAATATATATTCCACCTTTTAATAGAAGTATGACTTACAGTGCAAAACAGGTGCAGATTGAGAGTACAGAAATTCTCAAAAACATTTCCATGGGATAAAAAGAAATAGATTTCCATATATAATATATAATGTATAATATAATGCATATATAACATATAAGTAATATATAACATATATATGTAATATGTGATTTCCTCTTCTGAACTCTGTATTCAGAAATAGATGCATCAGCAAATGCTACAGAAGACTTTCAAATGTACAGACAGAACTTACCAACTGAACTTCCCCAAATGCCCCTCTGCCAATGACCTTCACCACTTCATAATCTTCAGCTTTCATCCGCAGATCCCTCATTTTATTTACTGTGTCTTTATCTACGTGAAAGAAAATTCACATTTCATATACATCAAATTGATTAAACTCATTCACCTCTTATTTTAATTTTTCAGCATTATTGAAAGATATTAAGGAGGGGATTTGGATTTTAACCTACTTCCCTATTGGAAACTTCCCTGCAGAATGCATGACCTCACTCTCATTACTGCAGTAACCAAACCTGACATAAACATAATACAAGAATGATTGTACAATCAAGTTACTGGACATTCCTCACTTGGCATTTTTTTTCTAAATAACTATATTACAAAAAAAAAAAGTAGCTATGCAAAAATCTCATACCCAGCATGATCTTGCTTGTAAGTAGATCCGTTTTAAAAGACTATTTCTGGATAACTATGCAATACATCTGAGAAAATGTTATTAAGTATACATAAGATACTCTTAAAGAAACTATTTTTAAAAACCTTTCAGTATTCTGCACTTTCATTATTCCTTTTACTGTAAAAAGTAGATTTTAATTTAAAACACGCAGTGGGAATCATGGTAATTATTTATATAAACCTGTCATTCTATAAACTACGATCATTTACCAACTCCCAGTAGGCAGATATTCTAATTCCAAATTTGGTCAAAGATTATAACGGTCTATTTTAATCCATGTGGGTCAACACTGGCATGAGATTACATGGAAAAGCTTCAAGTTTCAGTATTTCAAAAAAGAAGGAACAGATACTAAAATACTTCTAATAAAACAAGTTATACAACAGTATTTTACTTTCAAAAATAATATTCTAGGCGTAACAGCAAAGCTTGGAAAGAAATACAAGTGAAAAGAGAAATGTCAATTCTATAGTTCATGTAAAAAAAAAAAAGACCTGGCAGACAATAGAAAACTACTATTTGATTGCAGCATACACTACCATTATCTGAAGCAAAAGTGGCGTATGTGCAAATAAAATTCATTAAGATTTTATTATTCTACAGGAACAAATGCAATTTTATTTGAATAAATACTGTCAAACCACTAGTGTGGAGCCATCCCTTACAATGCAATGTGCCCCTTGCTGATTTCAACAAACTATGTTCAAACTGTAAATTCGGACAAAATATTTCAGGATCAAAATATTCTGTAATTTAAAATAAAATGCATTGCCTTATTTGCAAATTGCAAAAACTGACCTATGGCAGCAGATGGGTAGGACTGCAGAGAACTGAAGTGCAGCAATTCTTAGAAAATCAAAGAATCACTGAGGCTGGAAAAGACCTTCAAGATTATCCAGTCCATGACAATGATTTTCCAATGACTGTTAACTTACTGTCTAATCATCTCTTAACAGCACGTTCTCTAGAAAATAAAGCAAGCTCTGATTTTATTTGTAATGTAAATGACCACAATGAAGTTGTACAATAATGGTGTAAACTGTTTGGATAGCTAATACTGCAAAAAGATACTGTTTTTCTATTAATCAATAAAATGTTCCTGCATGTCTTAAGTTACATAAAGGAGTTTGTTTATTTATTTAACTCAGAATTTTGAGGCAAACTAGATTTCACCATTCCCTTTAAGGTCACTGCTCACAGACACACAGCTTGTTTTCATATTCCAGCAATGACAGCAAAATTACATCTCTAAACGCAGTCTGAAGCTGAAATAATTTGGTCTGTTCTCTACCCTTAAATTCCTTCAGGTTACATTTTACACAGAATAATTTAAACCTACAAGATACTCATTCTCAGAGTGTGAACAAACATTTTCCTTTCCTTCACTCATCCCCAAATGCAAAAGAGAAGATCTTCTGAAACTTTCTGACAACTTCACTATTCTTAAAAACTGCATTCAAATTGTGTTTTGAAATAAGAATTTCCTTTGCCTACTCCAACTTCTCCTTTCTCCAGCAGTTTCACCACACCTTCTCTGCAAATAACTGAGTATACAATATGTGTGCATAACAATGTGTACAAACTCAAACATAGCTTGAACTGTGAGAAGTTTAACATTAGAATGTAAGCTGGTTGCTGGAGTGCCTGACTTGCATGCTGAGCCACCAGCCACATCAAATGGGCTTACACTGGCACAGATAAGAAATAAAATGAAATCCACCAGTTCATAATTGTGACTTAAACCAATTTCAATGAAGCAAAGACAAAAATCAGGTTATTTTAATGAAATTACTTTGCATTTGTCACAAAAGTTGTTTATTACAACATTCAATTACAACGTTTAAGCTTCTAAAAATCTAATAAAACTTAATTTAATTCTAAGGTTTGCCCATTCTAACCACAGGCAGCAGTAAGACTAGAATCAGCAAAGACCTCTGCAGTCATTTCCAGAATTTATCTGTTTGGTAGACTGTAAAAGACTTTGTTCTTAAATGATGTGGGTTTTTTTGCTTTATTTTGCTTTTAGATATGAAAAGCAGGCAATAGTTCTATCAGTAGAATCAACATTATTCATTAAGAATATAGTTACTGAGAAGGATATTGTCTTGTTGTGGAAAAACAGAGAGCAATATGATAAATAATATGATTTCCTAAGGAGTGAAGGGTCTACAGCACAAGTAGAGAAGCAGCTGAGGGAGCTGGGATTGTTTAGTCTGGAGAAGAGGAGGTTTAGAGGAGACCTCATTGCACTCTACAACTTACTGAAGGGACGTTGTAGTGAAGAGGGGTTTGGCCTCTTCTCCAACAGACAACAAACAGGACCTGAGGAAATGGCTGCAAGTTGTGCCAGAGGAGGTTTAAGTTAGACATAAGGAAGAACTTTTTCTCTCAGAGAGTGGTCAGGCACTGGAATGGCCTGTCCAGGGAGGTGGTGGAGTTGCCGTCCCTGGCAGTGCTCAAGAGGCGTCTGGACGAGGAGCTGCGAGATATGGTTTAGTAGCATAGTGTGTAGTAATGGCAATAGGAGGGTGGTTGGACTAGATGATTTTATAGGTGCTTTCCAACCTTGTGATTCTATGATAAGAGTAAAATTAACCTGAAAGTATGCGAATTTTGAAATCTTTCCAAAAAAACCCAACAGGGAACAGAATTAACAAGAAAGTGAAATAGGGCACTGCTATCTTCCAGTTGTAAAATAAGAAAAAAAAAAAAAAGACAACAACAAAACGTTTATCACATTTTCTTCCCATATTCTTTTTTCTATCTAGATAATAAAAAGGATTATTTTGTACCTGCTAATTCCTTTAAAAATTAAGGAAGCTACGATGATGACCTAACAATTGTGTATATATAAAAAAAATAATAATTCTAAACTGATGAATATGTAAATACAGCAGCTATACAGTATTGGATAGAGAAGAGACCTTTTGTAATATAAAACAAATGCTACTGTCTGTCAGTAAACACTTCAGTATGATTTCTTGACACATTACGTCATTTTACTGCTAATTGCTTTAAGTACATTTGTACATGATATTACGCAGCAAGCTACAGGAATCCAAAAGGTTGCCAAGAACAAAGAAACAGGCCTTTCTCTTTAAAGTTTCTGTGAATACAACATCACTTATATTAGCAAACTTGAACATTCATTTGCTGGGGATTAGATTTCTACTAGTAACTGCATCAGTACTGACTGGTAAATAAACAAATGTGACTCTTAAAACACCTTGCACCCAAAATCTCTAAGGACCTTTCAAAATGCAACAACAAATTATTTTATTTCAGTTGATATTTCTAATCCCAGTTAGTTAGTAACCACAACATTAAATACTTACACCTGTTTAAGAAGTTATCAATGTTTTTGTTTTTTCGCAAGGCAGGAAAATCCAATTCATACACCAAAGCATCTAATCCATCCTGCAGAAAAACAATAAAAGCAAAATTAAATGTTTGGGAAAATACAATTCTGCTAGTCAGAGAGATGAAATTAAAATGGCTGTTCTTATCGATTTTCCATACAAACAAAATTATTCACATTTACTTAATGATTCAATTAGCTACTGCACATCTCTAAAGGACAAGCAAAATAGCTGTTACTCCTCTTCCATTGGACATTTTGAAACTTAATCTTTGTCCCTCTCAAAACAAATATACACTTGTACAAATTAGTTATCTTCATTAGCTCCACTTTTACATTAGTACTATTTTTTTCTAAACATGAAAACCTTAAATAACAGTTCTAATGAAATTCATCAACATTAAGAAGTCACAACATACCATGCAGCAAGCACCTAATCATTGAATGGCAATGGGAAAAAAGGTTAATTCCAAGAGTCAGGCCCCCCACCACCCCAACAACCCCCCATCTTTTTTAATCACAGCAATGAAGATAATATATTTACAAGGTACAAATTTAATTTTGTGAACAAATGCAATTTCACTGATTTTTCACCAAATACATTCCTTTGAACAAAAAAAAAAGAAAGAAAGAAAAAAATCCTACATTTTAAAGGTCTTGTTAAGTGACATAAACTTTGTCTTAAAGTTTATGGTCCTATTTTTACACTTTGGTGGTTTACATCTCCTCAGAGAAAAACTAAACAAAAATGTATTTGCTGAAAACCACAGATACAGCATCTAATGAAAAACAATCTAGTACTCTAGGAGGACCTTGTGAATTACACAAGTAACACCCGTCAGCCAGGTAACAAGAACGCAGATGGATAGGAAAGCTGTGGAATACAAACCACTGGGTGCAAGCAAAGCATGCCAGGAAAGTACTGCTACTTACACGTCCTACTGCCACCTACGTGCCCACACCACCTACTACTGACCTGCTGGAGTAAGCTTGTAGATCAGACATCTTTGAACTAATCAGATTGGATCTGATCAGACCTGGGTTTGGTTGTTGTTTACTTTTATGCAATTATGCGATAGACGACTGAAAGCTGATCCATCAGTCCTAACTGCTACATCCCTCAGATAACTCTGCTTGAAGAAATATTGCAGTGCAAGCTTTCTGAAAGCTTACTTTACAGGAATATTTATTAGAAGAATGTCTTTGATGTATATTAAAAAATTGCCTTTGATCCCTCACATCAAATTCCAACCTGTTTATTCCCATCAGTCAATAAGAGTTTATAAGCTATGCAAACCAAACACTACCAGTATCTAAACTATTTATAGGCTTGCAATTAAATTCAGTGAGAAAGAAATATCTCAGATGTAATGAAAACAAGCAGTAAAATCATAATAGTATTCAAAACCATGGGTAAGGAAGTAAAAATACAAGGCTAATCAGAGCTACATTAAAGGCTGGATGCTATTCATTTTGTTAATTTAATTGAAACACTGCTAGGTTAAGTTAGCTCTCCATAGAATGGCTTAGCTGGAACTCTAAGAAGCACTACAATGAAAACGATAGTCAAATTAATTATCAGAATATTTTCACAGCCCTTAAAGTATGCATCTTGAGTATATTAGAGGCCCATCATTTTGAACTTATACTGATGAGAAGAAAGGAAAGCAAACAACAACCACAAAGACATACTAATGGATCAGAAATATAAACAAGAGAGTAGGAGACTGGTAACAGCTCGGACTCCAACCAGATTGGGAAATAGTGCTAGATCAAATGCAACTTGGTCAGAAATATTTTGTATCCTTCTAAAAGATGCCTTTTCCAAAGATACACAGTAAACACCCAGAAAAACCACCAGAGAATTTCACCTTTTTGGTAGCTTCAGAAGAGAAACCATGTAAGTGTTCATGCACTTCATTTTTTTCCTTCTGGGGCATGAAAACTTTAAAAAGTCACCACAAGAAGCTAAGACTAATGGAAACATTTACACATTTTTAACATCAATCTTAATTTGCATCACGAGTTTTTTTCATTCTAAATTAACATATAATTTTACCCAGAAAAAAAAAATCACTAAGTATTCAAAGTGTCACAGCTTCATTGGTCTGTCAGTGTGTGTGCTTTTTAATAAAGTTCTGAAGTCAAGATGAGAGGGGGAAATTCACATTTAAAAAGCCACAGCAAACTTTCAGAATTGTTTAAATCAGAGTGAACCACAGAAATATTCCCTTTTACATCTTTGAGTGAACTCTCTCAAGTAAAACACTTTACAAAAAAAATAAACTTTGCAAGACAAATTCAAACTACTTGATGATCTCACGTTCACTTCAGATCACACTTCAAAATCACACAAGGGACACCTAAAGGTGTTGCACACAAGCAGCTTCTTACCACAGTCTCTTTAACAGTAACCCCCCCTTTGCTACAACACCCAGAGAAGAAACAACTATTTCAAGTGCTACTGCTGGAGAAGGAACAGGGAGAAGTAGGCAGGGAGAAGGCAAAGCCCAGCAGAAGAGGCACACAGAGACAGGAACAAAGGACAGAGTTACTGCGATAACTGGAGAAACAAGGTCAAGTGAAAGGAGACACAACCATTACTGTTGATAACTGCAAAGAGAACTTGGCTCTCCTGTTTCCATCTTGCTCAATGTGCCACCTGACCCCTGCCTGATACAGACAGAAAGGAATATCTTTCCTTCAAGACCCATGGGAGCCATATCTCCTCCTCTTTAATTACAGTAATCAGACGCTGTTTATTAAAATAAACAAGATGTTTTCATGATATTGAAACCATATCAATGGGAAAAACCTGGTTTTGATACATATCTTTAAACACAGCACAGCCAGGACATCTTACCAACATTTACAGCTTGGAGGTGTTTTCAACTAAACCTGAGCTGTAAGGGAGTGAAATGGAAGGCCGCTCTGGACTCAAATACTGTCTCCAAAGAGGAGGACAAGGATGACTAAGATAGAGGACATGAATAAGTACAGAATATGGCGATGCCTTTTTGGTATATGTCAGAAATTGCATTGCTGTATTTAATAGCACACTACAATTTTCTTCAGTAATTTTTTCTTCATTTGCTCTACCTGTTTAAGTGTTTTGCAGTTACAGCATCACATAAATAATTCCACACCCTAAAGGGTACATGAAAACATACTTCATTTTATGTATTTTGTCACCGTGCCTCAACCACAAAAGTAATGATGACTACCCAGCTCCTCCATCACAATTTTACACAGTTCCATCATTTCCCCTTCAGCCTTTTATTTTCCAATTATCCTTGTATGAAACGTATTTCAAGTCCCACCACCACCCCATGTTTTGTTTCTCATCCTCCTATGTACTTTTTGAACTAGAGGGAAAACCACAAATAGTACTATATATATATATATATATAGTTGTGTTCACTCCAAAAGCATAAACTACAGCACAGTATCTCCTGTTTCTGCTCTTCACTAAGTTAATAACTGAATCATTTGAGTACTTCGGACTGTCACTGTGCACTGCACTGATTCTTATACGCAACCAGCTACTATAAGCCAAATCTAGTTCAACACTCAACAAAGATCAGAGTTTATCCTCCCATGCTGAATTTCATCTACTGCTTTTAACCATCCAGGCACCAACAAATAATGATTTTTTCTTTGTTCTGCTTTAAATTTTCACTACCCTTTTGGCATAAATCCCCTCATTATTCACCACCTTAGATCACTTATTTCTGAGAAATACCACAAGCCTGTTATATACCGTTACTGATCTCTCTGTTGAGTGAGTCGATCGCCAACTCTTACTTTATTCACTCATCCACAAACAACCCCATCCGAGAGCAACTTATTTTTGATAAAAAGCTGAAATGAAGAGCTTTATCAAATGCTTTTTGTTTGCCTCATACTCACTAATTCCCTCAAGGACCATGGTAGGTTTGCAAAATATGACTTCCTTCCACAAACAGGATTTAAGGTGCTCCCCATCCTTATACACAGGGGCTCATCTGTTCTGTTGCTGGGGCTGGGTGCTCTTGCATTCCCCCCAAGAGGGGGGGATTGTTTTTTTTCTTCAAGGAAAGAAGAAAAAATGTTATACGTTCAACATCTTCCTTACTGCTGTCAAAACAGTTTTAAATAGCAATGCAGAAAAACAGAAAGGTTACACACAAAAATGTTCCATGTTTGAATGAGTCACCATCAAGAAAAAAAAAAAAAAAAAAAAGTGGATAAATATTAACCAGTCTCAGTAATTTTATTATTTTTTTTGTCAATTTGTACAAGAATCTTTTCTAGAACGCTCTAAGGAAGGACTCCAGTATCAGAAATCCTGCATGCATTTTCATTAAGAGGCATGCAGACAGATTTCTTTACTTTCCCTTCTGTTCTTCTATACATATAGAAAACAATAACATGTATCATTAGCATACATATTAATTACATATTTTAGTAGCTTTGAATTTCATAATTCATAATTGAATTTCAATACATTAATATGTATTATGAATGTCTTTTCATTAAGATTCCTTAACAATGTTAAGGAATGCAGTATGACTTAAGCAGTTCCACGTCAGCTGGTACTGCTGTACTCACAAAGTTTTGACCTCAGCCCAAAGCGTTCACAAATCAAGCTATCATTCCCACCATGACTGCAGGGAGCTGTCTCACTTTGTAAATACACTCCTTAACCTCAGAACTCATTACAATATATGTAATACTGTTTTTATTCAGACATAAGAAATAAACTTTAATGCAATTTTTACAGTGAAATTTAGTGTTAAAATAACTCAAACTCTATCAAGCAACTCCAATATGGCAAAACACATTATCACCATGTTTAAGTGATACAAAGCCAAACATACATGACCTACATTATCAGGATACAGCCACAGGATTATTTCTAATTTTTATTATTATTTAACTTCATATATATTTCATTACTATGTACCTAATGGAAGTGTGTGATTAAAAAAAAAAAAAAGAATAAACCCAGATGAAGCACAGCTTCTGAGACAACTGTCGATTTATCTATCATTCAGACAACTAAGAAACCTAGTGAGTGTTATCAGCATACAAAAGTTGCATTCCTTGGACTGACTGGCAGTTATCCAATTTTAGAGTCTTTGCTACTTTTCCTTTTTTGGAGAGAGCACAGTAAGTCTTCAGAGCAAACAACCCTCACCATCCATATTTGAGTTCCCCGCATTGTAACTATTTTCCTGTTTATTTCTATAGTACTAGAGCTTCCTCCCATACTTTAAATCAACAAATCTGACTGAACTTTATCCTCGGGGTCCATCATAATTTTTCATCAGTCCTACGTTACAAAATGTACATACATGATCTGTGCTGAAATGTCAATAGGGACAGTAGTGTGAGAAGTGAGTTTTTATATCCTACCTGCAAACTTGCACTAAAAATAGTAACTCGACTCCACAGGGAAAGAAAAAACATGTTTCTCTGAATTGCATCATCAGATCTTTGTATTGTTAAAGGGACCTGGAAAGGCTGGATAAATTGGCAGTCTTGTGAACTTCAGCACAGGCAGATGCCAAGTCCCACATCTGGGGAGGAAATGCTCCTGCCACCGATACGTGCTGAGCACTGACCAGCTACAAAGGCAGCCACTAGCACCCCTAAGCTGTGATACCTACAGCATCTCCACCAGGACAGGAGAGGTGATCCTTGCCCACCACTCAGCTCTGATGAAGTCATCCCCGCACTGCTGAACCAAGTCCTGGGGCCCTCCAGAAAGAGCAAATCCAGAAAAAGGCCATATAGGTGACTAATGGACTGTCATGAGAGGCTGAGAGAGAGAGCCAGAGAAATGAAGGCTCATGAAGACCTTATCCACGTGTATGAAACAGAAGGGGATGAAAAAAAGAAAGACCAACAGTGGTATCCACTGACAGGGCAGGAGGCAACTGAAATTAAAACACAAGATTTCATCTGAAGAAAAATTAGTGATTAAACACACCTGTAAGTGCGGTCAAACACTGGAACAGGTTGCCCAACATCCCCGCAGAGATCCTGAGAATCTAACTGAGCATGATCTCGGGCAGCCTGTTCCAGCTGACTCTGCTTGTGATGGGACGCTGGACTAGACAAGCTGCAGAGTTCATTCCAACCTTAATGACTCCATTCCATCTGTAACACAGAAATTTCCATTTTTTTTTTCCAAGGCTACAGCTACGCTTTTGCTTTGCATGAAGAAAGTATTAGGAGTGAGTTATCTTGTCCAAACATCCTTAACACCCCACAATTAGCAGGCAGACCCCGTTACAAGGCTTAGCTCTGCATACTTGATGTTTCTTCAGCCCTTGAGAAAGCCTTGGAGCCATCTTCGAGCTCCCTTACTGTTTTGTGAAACATCCTACTGCCAACTCTGTTGGTAAGGAAAGACACAAAGCTTTCCCTTCTTCTCATGCCCAGCATTATTTCCTCCCCACTTTTTTTTTTTAATGTATTTTTCATACAAACTTTTATAATCTACTAGTTTCAGGCAGTATTCTTCGAAAGCCAACTTTCAGGCCAATAGGACTACATTTATCCATCTCTAATTAAGATTATACAGTTTTAAATTAATCGTATTCGTTTACATTGCTGCCCAGAAAACACGGAACTGCAATTTAGTGCTTCATCTTTAAAGTAGACAAGTGAATGTACACAGAGTTAAGACACTTCACTTAAGAATTTTCATTACACTGTTAGACTAGGCAAAGTATACAAACTGACATGAGCTTGAGTACAAGGCACTTGATTCATGGCACCTTCTTGTTGCTGGCATCTACAACACTACAGAGCTCATTACTTCTTTGTATCTTGCAACATTCACAGAGCTTTCATAAATTTAAGTCTTTTACAAAGAAATTTTTTCCCAATCAGTAAGGAGTTTAATTCAATAAAGATTTAAAATCTCAGTAATAAGATCCTGAAACCTCAAGTCGAGGGCATTGAAAGCAGTAATAGCCATTGCCTTCATTACAGCATTGTGAAGATTTTTTTCCATAAATAGTTTCAAGTTTCACCTGTGACACAACTCTGCACAGTTAAATGCAAATATAAGTACTTAATTGGTAACAGTCTTTTTAGCACCCGTATTCATACAGAAGAAAATCTTGAGCAGAGGACGACAGACAGGCAGACAGAAACTGTACTGCTCTTTCAAAAGCATGCAGTACTTTGGGGTCTTTGCATTTCAGACATATTTTGGGTTCTACACATTTCAGAGGTTTTGTTGCCCCTGCCAACAAAAACCTCTAACATCATAACAACACTAATTTCACTATAGTAGGAAATTACAGTGTGGTTAATATTTATTAAATCCAAGCTTAAATTTAATACACTGGTACTTTACTACTTCAATATATCATCTTCATTAAGTCCATTTAATCTGATATCTTTAAGAACAGCTATAAAATGAGAGAACAGTGTTTTCAGAGAAGATGAAGAATATATATATATATACACACCAAAATATCACCAGGAACATATTTCAGTCAGATTTATGCAGCAATAGGTGCAACGTGGGTTTGGAAGCAGATGGAAGAGATGAATGAAAGCAGTAAAAACTAATTGCTATTAAGTCAAATTATATTATTTCATTTTGTAACAAGAGAGGTCTCTTGATAGCTGTAGCTGATTTCCCTTAAAGAAGTTCACTTGCATGAGTTGCTATGCTGTGGTACGCTCTTTTACAACCTACAAAGCTTCAGTACAGTGCATGATATGTGCTGCCATCCAAAAGATATCTTACATGCAGAAGAAAAGACCTGCATAACTATCTGGAAGGATATGTTGGTTTCCTGACATCTCAATGTGCAGAAAATAAAAACATACACTAGGTTTTATATGATTTAAGCAAGCTATATTTGAATTCACACTAGGATTAAATAATATGTAAGTACAACTTTTTAAAACTGCCCCTTCCAATAAAATTACATTGAATGTGCTGAACATAAATACACTTAAAGCATATTATAGTTAAAGGTCTGACTGGCATTCACACCACCACGGATCCAACACTGTGCAGCAGCTCCAGCACTAAGCAATGGAAGTGCCTCACAGATCTGGAGCTCCCTGCAACCACAGCAGCCACAGAAATACCTTGGGAGGGAAGTGACCTCACATCCTTTTGAGTTACGCAAGTTAGCCTGTTTGCTGAAAATATACCACAAGCCCTGTTCCCACATCTCAAATGTAAAGTAACCTGGGGGGGGGGGGAACTAAATCTCACCTGCAAATTACATCAGCAAAGGTGACATGTCTACAGTATTCTTAGTTATCTTCAGAGGACACTCAGCCACAGGCAGCACACAGATCAACTGCTTCTGCTTGTACAGTCCATCTGAACACACACACTCAGTTACCGATTCAGAATAACAGAGTCAACAGCCTAAGAAACACTCATTAGAAAGCAAAAGTAGGATGGATAAAAACACTGCAGATAGAAACACTGGTACACAACTGTCCTTCAATAAAACAGCAAACACAACTGATAAACCAAAGATATGGAAGAATAAACTGTGCCAGTATCAGTTCAGAAGTCCAAAGGTAACAAACAACTTCAGTCAAGGGAAAGCAACTGTACAACACTGCTATGAAACAGTGACATTTATAGCAAAGGAAAGATCCTCCTCTGCAACTGATGCTTGGGAAACCACAGTTTGCCTCTTCAAGCTTTTTCCAGGCAGGTATCCATGAAGTCAGCCTTCCGAAGCTAACTTCAGCCAGCTGGACAGGATGAGAGCTAGCAGGGTACCAACATGTCCATAAGAAGAAAGGTAACATGTGTAAGAGGTATTTAATATGCAAAACAACCTTAGATCTTTTAGCTCAACATACTACAAAAATTCTATCCTAAAACTCTACAATAAGTCAAAACAGTTTTCCTATTAAGAGGTGAGAAGTAGCCATGACAGAAGTCTGAAAATGAAGGTAATGAGAGAATTATGCCAAAAATACTTTCTGGAAACTGAAAGCGTGATCTGTAGAACTATATGGTGTCCTTTGCTGTCACACAACCCACGGACTGCAAAAAGGAGGAAAGTTGAGCACATCGTCCTGAGAGCATCAGCTTTGGGAAGCTTCTGTGGCTGTACGACCCCCGTCAGAGCTCTATCTCCATTTCTGCAGTAGGCATTCCATCACAAGCAATCACACGTCAAACAGATATTTGAAATATGCAACTCAACAAGGACTGAGGCTACTTAAGAATTTGTGCATCACTACACAGCTTTATAATGCAAATACTCGCAAAGCCCACGGGCTTTTTTTTCCACCTATCAATAGTAGAAAAACTCCAGCCGCAGTAAAAGTGAAAGATTTACATGTACATAAAACTAATGCTGTTCTATACTCATTTTTTTTTTCCATGATGAATATAGCTACAAGAATGATCTTAAAGTTGGCTTGTTTCGTTTTCAGGTAATAAAAGTTCAATGAGATTTATTTTAGATAGAGGCAAGATAATTCTACTGCCAAGCACTGAGATTCTTCAGAATGGACAGGATTTTGTTACTGACAGCAGCAAAGCAGCAAGCTTTTCACATTTTTAGGAGATTTGCATCCCTAATATTGAACAAAGCACTTCTGAGAACAAATTGCTTCTAGCTTCTGACATCCAGTGTGTTAAAAATTTAGAACCTACAAGTATGATCTTACCCACTGCCATTAAGAAGCTAAGAAAGAAGTGACAAAGACACCCACTTTATCAAAATCCCCCTGAACAAACAAATGGTAACATAAGCAATGCCACTAGTAATGCATCTTTGAAATACGTTGGATGCTTATGTGTATTTTTAAGTCACAAACAGCGACTGCTTTCATGGGTAAAGGCATTTGCATTCACCAGTAAAGCCAGAAATCTAGCAAGGTCTAAGTAGGACTTCACCAATATCTGAGACCAATCTCCTCCAGAACACTTTTCACTCTGACAACACATCAGTCATGAATAAAACCAAGTGCTTTGGACTGCACATTAAAAAGGGGTGTAACCAATAAGAATTTAAAACCTATATGAAAACATGGTTGCACATTCAAGTACTGTAATTACAGACCTGAACTAAAGCTGTCTACCATAGCTCAGGGCGGCTTTTGCAGATTGGAGTTTCTCACGTGATAATTAGTAGGGGTTTTATTACACATAGCACAGCAAGAATACATGTCACTTCTCCTGAGATTTTCAATTTCACTTTTTGAAAACTAGAGGAACAGATGCTGTATCAGGAATTCACTGGTTGTACCCAACGCTTATTTCTAATCTAGAAAGGGTCCTGATATATTAGGCTTGCAAGCTTGTTTAGGGATTTGTAAATAAGTTTTCTACATTCCTTTCAAACCTTGAGATTTATGCTTGGGAAAACTAAAGCCATTAGCTTCATATACCAAGAAAGAAAATGTGCCCTGAAATTTTCAGTACAGTTGCTCAAGCCAGAGAGACATTTCAGCATGGTTGCTCAACCAAGAGACAGACAGCAAAAGATTGTAAAATACTGGTATCCAGCTGTTACTATGTTGGGTATTTACACTGAGTTTAAGAATTGCTATTGGAGGGAAATAAAATACTAAAATTCTAAGAAACAGATGAAAAACAGCTCTTCTAACATGTTGCTCCAGACACACTGATATCATAGACCAGTGTACATCATCAACTCCTCTTTAGTACTACTCTCCCCACATATACAGAACACTTCAGAACTTGGGAAAAGCATTCGCCCTGCCAAGAGGATGCAATAGACTGATATATATCCTCCAAAGCCATGATTTTCTTTTAGGTTTAGAAAACAAATCTTAGTCCAAGAGGAGAGAGAGCCAGGGATGTCTGGACCACTGCCACTACCATGGAATCTTGTCAAAGTCTCTCCTGCCTGTCCTTACAAGGGAGCAAGGCTGAGCTTGGGCTGATTATGTTAATCTCAACAGGAGATGAGGACAAACCATCCTTTAGTCACACTAAATATGCCTGTCAAGAAACAAATCAGGGCACTCTAACGTTACTTCTTCTGCTCCTCCATCTCACAGACTGTTTGGAGTAGCTGTCATTTAGTTTCTCTTTAAGCAGAGAGCAAAACTGATGAAAGCATGTTTTCTAAACAAGCAAACAAACAAAACAAAAGCTAACTGAAAGGCTGTGTGTGAGATGTGTCAAACTGCTAGATGATTTCTTTCCTAGTCACTGTCTTACGAAAGCTCTTCTCCAGCAGTTCAAGAAAGGCAATGAAAAACATACTACTCACTTGACTATCCACATGAAAGGGGGCACTGCATTATCTACTGGCCACAACCAGTGGTGCAAAAGCCACATCCAGCCAGTTCAGTAACATCTGCTCCTTCCAATTCATGTAAAATCTGCTTTCATAGGACACCAAGCAAAATAGGCTCCCAATTCCCTAAATACTTGAAAATAAATACCAGCAAGTGATTATACCAGAACATCATTTACTGAGCACTATCCCCTTGAACTCAGAATTAACTTTCCCTCAGGCCTCCTCCACTTCTCTTGGCAGAAGTCCCTGCTGGACTGCAAAGCCAACTTCTGAACAGCTATATGAAAACAGGTACATGTACACAGTCATTTTAGAAGCAGATGCTTGCTGTCAGTCATGGCCACTTTATAATTGAATATAATTAGCTAACCTCAGAATCCATAGACTTAAGTGGAAATTAAGAAAACCGTTAAATCTTCTGTGGTATTTAAACAAAATGCACTGGCATGGAAATAACTGTCATTCAGAGTTAACTAGATTCTGAAATGCAGCTAAGCAATTCAGTTTAGAAGAGTTAAAAAGAAAAAAAAAAAAACAAGAATAATCACTCAAGCTTTAGGAAAGGTCTAGAAATGTGCACATTTATGTTCTGTATACATCAGACATCCCAAACAGCACTTAAAAATACCCCGAAAAACTGATGTATAATTTTCATTCACACTGCATTCAAATGTTTAGAGCTTTCTCCCTTGCTCCTTCCAATTTGGACATAATGTACACAAGGATGTGAACTGATCTTTTTCCTTATGACTTCATCTCTCTCTCAACCTACAAAACTGTAACAGGACAAACCTCAATTGCCAAAGTTTATCATGCTTTGCTGAAAAACCTCCTAATCTGGCCATATCCTAGAAGATAACAGTCCAGTATAAGAAACTGTTTTTAAATGAATCTTCAACAAAAATGCAGGTTCAAAAATGACCTTATCACTTACAGTACCCCAGACTGTAACTCATTTGAACATATTGCTGTTAAGAAAATAAGAAGAACGCCAGAAAATTAACATCAGGAGTCAAACCAAACCCATCTATGAATTAGGTAACTTCTGAAAACCAAAAGAAAAGTTCAATGTTGTCTAGAAGACAAGAGGAAGAGATTAGAAAAAGAGCTGAGTGGAACAGTTTCAAATTCTCACACGCTGTTTCTTTACATAAAGGTTAACCCTCACAACTGAGAACAGTCTTGTGAAGATCCCATAGTCTGACTCACTCTGGTTCAGGACATCATCCAATAATGTGAATGCGTTAGACAGATGTGATTTTTAATAGCCAAAATGCCCAAGATGCCAACAACACTGATAGCAGTCATTCCAGTACTAGCCGGAATTTGATATGCACTTTCCAATGAGCCTATTTTGTTGCTAATCATAATACTGCTCCCTGACAAATAAATATGTATATATAAACTACACATAAAATGTACATATAAACGTTCCTCCTGTGGAAGAAGGGACGGGCAACTCAGAAGGAGTACAGAGAAGTTGTTAAGATGTGTAGAGAGAAAATCAGAAAGGTAAAAGCCCAGCTTGAACTCAACCTGGCTGCGGGGATTAAAAGGAACAAGAAACCCTTTTACAAATACATCAGTGGTAAGAGGAGGACTCAGGAGAATCTTCATTCTTTATTGGATGAGGCTGGGAATGTGACCACTGAGGATAAGGTAAAGGCAGAGGTTCTGAATGCCTTCTTTCGTCTGTCTTTACAGGTCACACCAGTTATCCTCAGGGTACTCTGCTCTCTGACCTGGTAGTCTCAACTGGAGTGCAGACAGAACCCCCTGCGACTCGGGAGGACGCAGTCAGAGACCTACTGCTCCAGCCGGACTGTCACAAGTCCATGGGGCCGGATGGGATTCACCCGAGAGTGCTGAGGGAACTGGCGGAGGAGCGGGCTCAAAGAAGGGCAACAAAGCTGGTGAGGGGTCTGGAGCACAGGCCTTATGAGAAGTGACCAGTTTGCTAATTTCTCCATCTTGGGAGAGTTCTTAACCCAACCGCAAAATCTGAACTCGCTGGATGAAGTCTTAGGAATGTCCTCCCAGACAACCTTCATCTTCATTGAAACATATTGAATGCAACAAAGAAAACAGTCAATTCTACAGGACCTTTCCACTGCATTTTATTTGTGAATTCAGAGAATTTCAATTTAAAGCTGCCAGTTAGGTATTTCCTAAATGTTTTTCATAGTCATAGTTGCAGCAGTTCATCTTTTTGTTCATTTAGAAACTAGATTTGAAGTGTAAGCATTCTATGATTTATTTTCCTCCATCTGCTTATGCCACCAGATTTATTAACTGTTTCCTTCAGTTTTGGTGTTTTTTTTTTCTTGTTCAGTTTGGTTGGTTGGGGCAGGGAGCGGGGGTGGGGAAGATAGGGAGTTGTCTAGGGTTTGCTTTGATTGTTTTGGGGTTTTTCCCCATTGACCCAATCTGATATTGTAAAATGAATGATATGAAAATTGTGCTGACTAGCATATGACCCTGCACTCTGCTGTCCCCTCAAACAATTGTGCACACAGTAACCATACAGACCAACTAGTACTGTTGAAAACAGACTGTCACCCTGATATTCAGGGACTTTTTTTCTAGCTTTGATCACAAAGCATCAAGAGAAAGGGAAGAGCAAACAGTGAAACACTGCATGCATGTTTTCTCTGAAGCTTGAGATCACAGTGCGTTTGATGCCTCTTCAAAATTAAATCAACTACACATTGGCAGAAGGAATTATTTGCATCAAGTTTGCTATTTTGTGAATGGCGTCACAGTATATACAAGGAACTATGATGGGAATGTTCCTAACAACATCTCAAGTAGGAAATTCCAATTTCACAGCACTGGGAACTAAGATTCCTGCTAAGCCTTCTGAATATTCAATTGAATTTGCAGGATTTTTTATTATTATTATTTTAAAAGAAAATGCATGACCTTCTGTTAATATAAATATAGAAAAGCTAATCAAGAACATACCAAACGTTTTTCTTTTTAGTCAACTTGCATTTAAACATCTTCAGTGATTAATGAAGCTTTCACTAAAAAAGCTTTTCTGTGAGCTTTCTCACAGAAAACCTGTGAGATAGACTTTAAGAAGTAAAGAAGTCAAGCAGTGACCTCATTAAAGCAGAAAAACACTAAGCACTCAAAATATGATGCTAAGTATGCTTTTGGAAAAAGAATGAACTTAATTACCACCTTTATTACAACTCTCAACAACTATTCAGGTGAATAAAACATTTCACTGATCCCTACCCCTCTGGAAACCATACCAAACAGGAATGGCCTCCCATCATTCTACTGAGCAGTGGATGCTATGGTTTATCAGTTTAATTGCAGATGAAAATGCATACAACTTCATTTTAACAGTTTCATATACACCATCCAACTCAGACAGGTGTTACTGAACTTTTCTGTAAAAAGCATCACATCTCTTGAAGCTCGTGTTTAGTGTCTTCAATTTCCCTTCCCAGAAAATACAATGAATCCCTACCATAATCTACACAAAGTTTGAGACCAATGTCAGCCAGGTTATGAACAGGACAGTTTCCATGCTACCAAAAACCTTAAGGCATCATAAACATTTATTTCTATAATAACAGTGCAAAGCAATTTTAAGCTCGTGTATAGCATAAAATAGCACACAAAAATACTAGTTTTCTCTATTAAAGCAATGGCTGGCGGTGACAATCACATTCAAATACATTAGCTTTCCCAATTTACCTGGGCTAACTGAAGAGAACAGCTCTAACCCAAAATACTTCATCCAAAAGTAATGGCTTCAGGTTAGTTAACTACTGAAATGGTGAAGGGTAATACTGCATCTTCATTAGTATATTATAAACAGATTCACACCTTGCTTTGGATTTAAAAAGTCTCCAGATTTTATTTTGTCTTTGATATGGGTGCTTGAAACCTGATGTCTATTTTTCAAGTATACCACGGTACTACCAGTGTAATTTCCCTGCTTCTTCTATGAGTACAGCCAGTACTTGCCCCAGCACCATCAAACCTACAGCTGGGAAAAATTAGTACTTCCTTATTTTAGAAGCAGGACATAGAAACGAAAACAGTGTCTCAGTAAAAGCCTAAAAAATCGGAAAACCCTCACTTAAGTCACCAGAGGCCAATCAAATGACTCCAGTCCCAAAGTTATCTCTAATTATCTTCCTAATTTCTCTGCCTCATGTCCTAACCTTGTATTCATATTGGTATCTTACGGACAAGGCTTCCTTCTAAACAAAGGATATTTTTTTTGTTCTTACCCCTTACCATCACCTCTGTTAGTTAAAACCGATTACTCCCAGCTGCAGAACACAAGGTGAAAGCACAAAGGCAAAAGCAAAGTCAGATATAGCAATGATTCTCTCCATTGGTTGATACTTCATTTACTAAGTAGGAGGAGGAGAAAAAAAAAGGATCATATGGCACTCCAGCTTTGATTTCAACTTCTGTCTTATTAGGCTTGACATTTGATTGTTACTCAAAGTAGTGAAGTGAAATGACCGACTTTGCACAATCTCAAAGTCAAATGAACAGACAGCTATTTTTTCAAAACCAGTAAGAATGAGGAAATGTATGGTTGGCAGATACACCCACTGCGAGAGTAGAAGAGTTATGTTAACCTGAAAGCCTAAGAATTGTCACTAATGTCAATTCTGCCTAAATGATTTTGTCACCTATCCAAGTATTTTCCCCTCTCCTTATCAAAATATGATTTCTAGTTGAAGAATACTGTATCTTGATAACTCACCTCCCTTCTGCATTAAGAAATCCTGGAATTCTAGAAGCAGTGTTCCGTAGAGTAGAGCACACAGGCATCTTGCCCAACGTAATCAGAAGCTCTTTTGGCTTATACATATTATCAGTCTTTTTCTAGAGGAAGAAAGAAGGGCTAGCTAATAAAATAGCTGGTTTCTATAGCTCCAGGATGGAAAAACTGTACTTCGTTAAACCTGAAAGCCATTTATTTATCATGATGCAATTCCAAGGAGAGTAAGAACTACAGGAGATTGAGCTAAAGCTCACAATTCAGTTAGACAAAGTTGCAAGTTACTTATAAAAGAAGAGTGTCATTAACATGGTTATGAAAAAGGTTATGCTGATTTCAACTCCTCTGAGAAAACAGTTAAATATATAATGAAGACAACAGAGGACTTCTGAAAGGAATTCTTCAGAAACTGCCAGTCACATTTCACTTTCCCACCCCCACTCTTTCTAACTCATCACTTAATAAGATGAATTTTTAAATTATATGCAATGACTTAACTCTCCTTGCAGAAGTAGGCTTACCATTTTAACAGCTTGTTTCTAACATACACCTCTCTCAGATATGTTGCTTTCTTTCAAAATGTAAGCAGTGCAACACAACTGGCAGGCAAGTTTTCTTGTGTGATTTAACCGCAGCAAGACAAGATACTCTTTTGGTACAAGTAGCCAGTCTCTCGCAAGGCAGCCTGATCTGAAAGAAAAACCTTCACCTGCCTATTCTGGTCAAATTTTAAATTGAAAAATCAAGTTTTCCTTCCCGGGGGAACTGTGATCAGAAATTTAAGGGGAAAAAAAATACTTCCCAACTTCCAAATACAAAGTTCTAATTAATCTTTTCATTTATTCCTGTTACAGTTTTCAAACTGGAATGAAGAAGAGTATATTAAAAAAATTAAAATCTCTTTTTCCCTGGAATTCCTGGTTCTCTTATTTCCCACAAACTCAGCAAGAACTTTTATTTATATGAAGGTGAACTTAGTAGGTCTGACACCCCTCCTTGTGATTAAGGAAGAGGTTGCCATGCCCAAACAGGAAGGTGAAGTCAAGAACAACACAGCCATCCAGAGTCTTCCCTAACAGTAACAGTTCAACTGCACTGCATCAGAAGGCAGAAATTTACACAGGAGTAAATAGCAGTCACAGTCCCAGGACTGCAGCAGTACAATTCCAGCACTGTAACACTCCACACTTTTTTATTTATTCTTACATCTCAGTCTGTAATCTTTGATTACATCTCATTGCATTAAGTAAGATAAAAAGCTTTGTTTTGAAAACCTGAAGACATTTAAGACATTTTGGTTTTACAAGCAAAAAGCATGACCCTGAACTGTTTGGTGATGCTATGTTCAGAATTTGTATGAACAGTCTGTGGAGTATGAACAAGGCTGAAAATAGACAAGAGCCTTTCAGTCAAAGACAAAAAACTCTTCCAGGAAGCAAACTAATCCGCTGTCTTCAGAGAAAACCTTCTTAATGATATCTCCAGTTCCAAATTCAGTGTACTTCATGGGCAAGAGTGCAATAAAACAAAACACAACACACATACCTTGTATCAACAGCTAAGCTTTCACTCCACAGCCCTTAATGGGCATTTCACCATTTCTACTGCAATCTACTAGCGTTAGCAATGATAGTCCGAGTTTTCAAAAGTTGTTATGATTGTTGCCAATACTAGCAAAGCAAAAATTTCAGGCCTGAATAAGTTTCTAATTCGTCTGTCACCATTTTCAGGACTGTATGTCTACAAGTTGTCAACTCTACAAGTTGAGGACAGACTATTCTGGAAAAGAGGCTCAGAGGATACTTTGTTGCTCTTTACAATCACCTAAAAGGTAACAAAAGGGAATGGCCTTAAGCTGCTCCAGGGAAGGTGCATTTTTTTCCTCAGAAAAAATTTTCTGAGAAATTCCTTCTCAGAAAGAGCGAAAAGGCAGGGGCACAGACTGCCCAGGGAGGTGATGGAGTCACCGTCCCTGGAGGTGTTAAGAAACGTGTGGGTGTGGCACTGGAGGACGTGGTTACTGGGCACAGTGGAGATGAGTTCACTGTTGGACTAGATGATCTTAGAGGTCTTTTCCAACCTTAATGATTCTGTGAAAAGAGGATATAGAGTATACAGTACTAAGTTACACTCTTTACACTAGAACTTCTGTTATTCAGAATGTGAGTGGTCCCCAGGTCAGCGCAAACCACGTCATTAGATTGCTGACAACTGTTGGTTACTATTGTAACCAACTACTAAAATGAACTTAGTAGCGGAGCTATTAGTAAGCAGAGCGAAAGGAAGAAGACAACAGCTCACAGATGATGTATTAGAGAGCAACAAGGTAACAGCCAGGTAGATGGAAGAAGCAGAAAAACCTTTTCTCTTTGCAAAGTGAGGATAAATTCCCTCAGCTCAACCCTGAAAGGATCACTTGTGCATCTACAACTCAGCTGACATGATTTTCTAAAAATTGGTATAACAAAACATCAGTATAGTCAGGGATCATAGGCTAGGCTATAGTCAGGCTTGTGAAGAACTTTCATACATTTCCACTTCTAGCACCAATAGCAGCATCTAACATAAATAAGCAAGGCGCTAGTATTACTTTATTTTCAACATCTCCACATCCAGCCTCACGTGTTCTGTGCACCCTGGTATCTGTGATAAAGGCACGGGGCAAGTGTAACCAGCACAAACTCCCTGTGCTACTTTCCAGCCCTCTCCTACCTGAAGAATCTCCCCCATCTACTCTTACTCTAACATCCCCTGGCTGGAGAGGCTTCTGCCTCCTCATAAGATAAGAGTCAAATGTGTTCTAAATATTAAGAGTAGAATAAGCACACTGGTCTGTCACCTACACTGCAGAATATAGCACTTGTTGCACTGACAGCCCACAACAGTTACAACATCATAAAATGGCTTGGGTTAGAAGGGACCTCAAGGATCATCAAGCTCCAACCCCCCCGCCACATGCAGGGCCGCCAACCTCCATATCTAACACTAGACCAGGCTAACCAGTGCCCCATCCAATCCAGCCTTGAACACCTCCAGGGATGGGGCATCCACAACCTCACTGGTCAGCCTCTCTCATTGCCTACCCCCCAGAGGCAAGCTCCTGCCCTACCAGTACTGAAGTCCTTCCTAACCACCCTCACTGCTTCCCAGAAAGAGTGTGATTTACGTGCTGAGACACTGGAAGCACAGAACTCCATAGTACCAGAATCGTGAACAATCAGAGATGCATTGCTAAATTCTAAGTTTGTTATCAGCAGCCATATCCAACTTGCAGCCGACATGCGGTGTGGCCCAGCCCAACAGGCAGTGCAGCCACCTCCAACCCCACGCCATCATGGTGGCAGCTCTTCCCACCAAGCAACCCGGCCCTCAGCATCAACCAAACCTCAGCGTGTTGTGAATTAAACCAGGGCATGGGTTGCAGCACAATGCCAGCTCAAGTCATGGCCAGTAAGGTTATGGGCTTTGATACACTGGCTAAACAGTCCTGTGAACAGCAAAGAAAATGCCACCCTGCTTTCCATTTTAATTAAGGAATTTGAGAATAGGTTTTAAGACTGCCAAAAAAAAAATCAATTTTTTTATTTATGACCCCATATGTAGTCAACATAAATATATTACTTATGAAATTTCAAATTGATGTGTAGCATCACAACTAAACATGTGACCATGTCTCTCTACCAGATTTCTATGAGCCCTCTCTTACCTGAGAGATATACTCCTCATTTTACAGCCACGCCTCATTCATGTCACTGCTTTTTTGCAATATTTGTTAACAGCTGTTTTTAAAGATGAAGTATAGGAAGATCAAAAATTTATCAAAAATCTCTGACAAGCACCTTGAGAGTTCACTGTGAATGGCAGCCACTGCCATCAAACCAGAGTGATGTGTTAGTTTCACAAAAACAAGGATGCACATCCTGCTACTTTTATGGCTTTACTGCTGTTTTTATGCATTTTCATAAAAAACATTAAAAATTAAAAATGTTCTATTACTTTCTATACATTAACTATAATGTATATTTAATGAGGGCTGCTCCAAAAGTAATATTTTATCACATTTTATGATGGTTGTGGTATGGCAGTAAAGGTACTTTCCCACCCGTATCCTGTTGCATGTTGTTGCCGTGTGACAGATGGCAGCAGAGGGGTGGTCTGACAGAATGGCATGTGACATGGAAGCACATATGTAGCAAAGATGTGTCACTGAATTCCTCCACGCAGATAAAAACAGCACCCATTGACACTTGCTGAATGTCTGTAGAGACCAACCAATGTATGTGAGCACAGTGAGGCAGTGGGCGGTGCATTTCAGCAGCAGTAACCGTGATTCACCAACATTGGTGCAGACTGTTACAAGTGTGGCATGCAGGTTCTTGCTCATCTCTGGTGTAAACTCAGAGCTAATGGTGATGACTGTATTGAAAAAGAATGTTTTGTAGCAGAAAATGTGTTCTATCAAGCAGTGCTATTGTGCTCTTTGTACTGGTTGCTGTTTTCATGCAAATAATTAGGAGGCATTAGTTTTGGAGCAACCTTCATATATGCAGCCCAAGACAATTCCTCTTTACTCAGTGCAACTCAGGCTAGCCAAAAGGTTGGACACCATCTATCAGAGCAAGTCATCAATTTTCTTCTTCCTCTCCAACAGGAAAATTCTACATCTATCTCATCTGCCATCAGAAATTAAATTCAACAAGCTTACCAGCTGTCCTGGTTTCAGCCCAAACAGCACACCAGTGTCTGGTTGTTGCTGTGTGATGGAGGCACACCCAGGGCTGGGCCACTCCATAGGGTAGAGCCACCACCTTCACAGCATAACAGCAGGGGTGGAGCAGAGCCAGCACAGGTGCCAGAATAAGGGCAGCGTCATTCCATACCTGCAACACCATGCAGAACTCTAAAGGTGTGGGCGGGTGACCGGGCCAGCTGCTGCTTACCCAGTGGGCTGTGCAGCATCAGGCAGCAGGTGGCAAGTAATTGCATTGCAGCTATATATACAGGTATCGGTGCTTTTCTGTTTCCATTTTATCTTCTGTCTTAGTAAACAGTTTTTATCTCCAGCCACTAGCTCTTGTCTCCAATTCTCTCCCCTATCCCACCCAGCTGCAGCCAGTTTAACAGCAACTTCCCCATCAGGTAACTTAGTTGCCCTTATGCACAAAACCTCCAAATCTTCAACTGATTACACGGAGGAAGTTTCTTTGTGCAGATAACTTCTGAAAGGCAAAGATTCGGGCTGCAGGGGCTTACTGACCACGTTAACAAGGCTAAAGCACTCAGAGAACTACACATCAAAACCAATAAGAGACAACTTTGTCTCAGTGAATTTTATTCTCCATCACACAGCATCTATGAGTAATGATATTGCTGAGAAACAGCAAACTGCAGGTTGCCCAGAGATGTCAGTATCCCCATCCCTGCAGAGTCAAAAACCACCTGGTGGTTGTTGTGGGCAGGTGGCAGGCACTGGGGGTGGCACCAGACACCACCTCCCATCCCAAGCCTTCTGTGAAGTCATGTAACTGGTCCTCAGTGAAATAATACTCCCACTGTGTACACAGTACTAAAATACTGAAGAGACTGACTTGGAAATCACATTCCAAACTAATCAACTGGGAAAATGAAAACAGGCTAGTTCATTTTTAAGTTTCTTTAAAAGTTTCTAAAAACAGGAACATAGAAAATCACCTTGAGATCTTCCTTTTCTTTAAAACTTAAGCCTAGCATCTATCCCTCACCACCATGAAACAAATGTCCTGATGATCCTTCCTTCCCTCACACCATCCCATTTGAAACAGCTACTGTGGCTATCATACAAGTCCTGTTTAGCCATCTCCCAACACACAGCTTTCTCTAACACTTAAACAGGGAAATAGCGCCTATTTGAAATCTCCAGCTGAAAAGAGAAGCTTCTAACCTTTACTTCTTTGGATAGTACAAAGAAGATGTGAGAGACTTAGATTTGTGTCACTAGGCTTTTCTTTTGCCATTATTTATTTGCTAAAGAAGAAACCCAACCTCTGGAGAAACAGTATTTTCACAGCAGTCAGTGACTACACAGGAAAACAGCCCTTTGTTATTAATCCAGTGTATGCATGGATATCTAACATCAATAGACATTATCAGGAAGTATTTGTTTTCCTCTGAATATACTTTTACCTCGTCATTCAATTCATCTGAATACCATGTAGCACTATCTGAACAGTACACAGCTTTTAGGAGGAAAAAGAGAAAGACATCATCACTCAAAATTTGTCCAAGTACTAGACTTCAAGGACTTAACTACTTTTTTGTTAATGTTACAATTCATTAATTTGGGAGGGGGGGGGGGGAAACACCACCCATTCCACTTGTGCTTCCAGATCACTTATAAGTCCTGCAGATCAGACACAATCTAGAAAGACTTAACTTCCCCATTGTCTCCTACAGATGTTTCCAGGCATCATATCTTTATTTATGTTATCTCAGCTCACATAGATGAAAAAACAAAACTTCATGTTTGCTTCTTTTACACAGAGCTTCCCATTTCTCCAGTCTAAGAAATGTAAGAGGGAAAGTTGAAACACAGAAATCAACAGCTGCATTTAAGTTAGACCCTGTAACAAAGAGATTTTAAGTACTGTCCCCATGACACTGTATTGTATAAATATTTACAGGGAGTGGCAATCTTTCAGTAAGCTAAAAACAATGAGCTACAAGATTTTGAGTATTAGGATAGACTTTGACCTGTGCTTTAACGAGAACGGGGTACTGATCCTGCAGTTTCCCCCTCAGCAACATGGGAGGCAAACTGGTCTGAGCAATGCTCCTAGTCCAGATCATCTCTAGACACTCTCAACTAAAGACAGACCTCAACATGATGCCACAGCACAGTTGAGGCTGTTTGGATATCCATCCACACCAAAAACCTCATACACACACACACAAAAAAAACCTGACTAAAGACACACTATAGGAGAACAAACTGTCTCAGCACAGCAGCACACCAAGATCTCCACACTACTTCTCCTTTTCACAAAGATCTCGTTTCAGCTCTTGTTCAACCCCTGTTTATCAGGGTGTATGTTTCAGCAGACTACTAAGGAAGATAGTATTATTTGTACTTGTTTTATACCAGCTATAACTGGGTGTTGTCTGGATAGCGCTTACAGTTGTACCAATATTGTCTCATCAGCCTTCTGGCTTTATTTCTGCTTGAATGACTGAACAAATTAAGGTAAAGGCAGAATAGTTTTCAACCATTCTCTAATTTTATTCTCAAAAAAAAGGAAGTTCAGCTTTCTACTATCTCCACCGACAATTGCAATTTCTTGATGACAAAGGAGTTTTGATAAATAGCATCAAGTTCAGAAGAAACAGTTTTTAAAATACATGTTTTGGAACCTCTCAAATTCAGGAGAAGCATCCTGCATTGAGATAAAGCATCTCGGTATTCCTCAGTGAGAGACCTAAAAACAACCACTTTTTTTTTTTTCAGATAGTGTTGAAGTACATCCTAGGGAATGTGGTAACAGCCACTATGAGGCTACCAATATCACCTGGTTGTAGAGCTAAATATTTATTACATTCTAAGCGAGTGGCTCTCAAGCCTATCATCTTTCTCAAAGAAGTCAAAGACTTCCAGACCTGCTGGTTGATTTTCAGTTTGTCCAATGAACAAATTCCATGTGCTCCCATCCTCTTCCCCACCACCTCCAAGAAATGAAAATACTCCACAGCTGCCAGGGAAAGAATTTTATTTACAGATGTTATTGCTCCAGAAGAGCATTTACAGTCTATTAGAAGTTTAGGGGTGTTTTTTCTTTCCTATTCCTCTTGCTGAAACACATCTTAACGTCATCCTCCCATTATCATTCTTGATTAAAATTTTTAATAGGAAAAAAACTACATGTCTACAGTCTTTATATTATAGTTTTACAAGCAGAGAAACTGGCTAAGTTAATGATCCTTGTATAAAACGTACCATACACTGTGAACAAAATGCTAACATTTTGACAGTCCTGCTGTTTTTACTGTTACTCTCTGGAGGTTTGCATAACAGTAAGAAGACTGTTATTAGAAAGTGCAACCTGAAATGCAAATCCACCGAGTTACTGTTTTTCCAAAGCCAACTTTACAGTTGCACTCTACCTTAACAAAGCTACAATATATTAATCATTGATTTCACATCAACCTGTATGTCATAACTCACAGAGGTAAGAAGGCAGTATCAACCCACAATTATAGTTAGCTTTAGACAGAAAGCTTGGACATCTTGTAGACCCAGAATTCTAATGTCAGCCAGAAGTCTCATTTTAGATCCTACTGAACAATAAATCCACCAGATCAAAACAGCTGTAGAGACACACCCTAGGAGTTTTTGTCAGTGCTGACATTTCACCTTACCCTGATCTACCTGCAGACTACTTACAGCATTCTGGAGTTGATGATCTGAAAATATCCAAATCCTGCTTCTTCTGTGCAGGAGCTTTGTTAGCAACAGAGAAAGCTTCTCAGCAGTTTACCACTCAAATTCTAACATCACGGTTTCAGAAGTAATTTTCACGAGTTCTTTTTAAAAGCTAAGACCTCCTGAAGTAAAGGTACGTTGACTTGCATTCTTTTTTTCATATTTTTTTCTAACAGACCTCTGTACAACATCTCCAGAAGGGCTTTCAAACAATCTTTAAGCAATAGAGAAAAGGAAAGTCTAGTGACAACAGAGATTTAAAACTCCAAATCCCTACATAGGGCAGATGAATATGACTTCACCTGGCCAAGTGTTTGTTAGACATAGGAAAATGTCCACACTTCTGTATTTTTGGTATAACAAAAATGGAAAGCTCTTAAGAGTAAATAAACCAACTCTCTCATACAGTTTTCACCGTTATCAGTTAATCTGAATCCAACCTGCTGAACAGCTGATAGGCTCGATGTTTTTAAGACTGAGATCATCTAAAGTCTTAATCAACTACTCAAGTAGGTGACTGAATATTCAATACTCAAGCATTCACACAGGATGTAGAAAGACTCTTTGAGAGTTATCATCAGAGCAAAGACAGCCCCAAAGAGCATTTTCATGAACACTTACTTTTCAAATCAATCACAAGCACGGGCAGCTTCAGGTCAACAAGCCCTCCATCCATACACAAATTACAGCTCTCCCTCCCTGCTCTCCAAAAACTGGAAGCACGTGAACTCCAAGGATTTGATTGGGAACACAGAGATGAAAGAAACCTGGTTTTATTCCAAAGTTGTTGGAAATCATGCTCAGTGAATATTACATTTTACTGCTTAATAACATTAATGGAATAATGAGCTCAAGATAAAGAATAGTTACTTACAATGCCCTTAATCACAGCTGTGGTGCTCCCAGTACCTGGTTATCTCACACCCTTGTGTGACTACTTCGCAATCTTACTAGATCTTTTCAAGACTAAAAATCCTAGGGCCTGATTTTGAGAAAAGCCCTACATGATGCTGTAGAACATACTTGACAAAGAATGCAGGTTCCAGCCTCCTCATAGTTCACTGAAAAAGACCCTGCCTGTGCTTACCCAGCCCAGTACTAAATCAAGTACATGGGAACAGCGAAGATGCAAATTTAGTTATGAACAGTTGCAACTTGGAGCCAGTTTTGCTTTTTTTTTTTTAAACTCTGCTTTTATTACAATTGCTTATTTTCCCCCCCATTTTCTCTTCTCCTTCCTATTCCTCAGCTTTTCCTTCCTCTGTCATGTACATTGAAGTTGCATAGTCCCTAGTCTGCCTTTTCTGCCAGCTCTGTTGTCACAACTCTTCTCCCACACCTTCCTGAACCCATAGCACACCTTCCTTTGTACCAGGCCTTCCCTCACCTCTTCCTCCAGCCACATTATTGTTCTCTCACTAGTACACGTATAAATTTAGGATACTTCCAGCACACAGAAACTACCTTGGGACATTCACACAGACTCACAAAAAAAAGATCACAAAACTGCTGTTCAGGTTACTCCATATCTGTACAAGAATTACAGGCTGATCAGGGACTAAGAAGGGCAACATAAGTTTCTTCAAACTAAAGAACCTCCAGCATTTTTAAGCCCACACATCTCAAATACTCGAAGCTGAATTTAAAGCATATAGATGCAATAGATGATTAAGAGTTAGCTAAGTCCATTGATGAGAAAATGTGAAAACACTACATGACACCAATTTATGTCTTTTCTCAAAAGAAATAAAGGTTTTTAAGATATAACAGGTACCATAAAAATGGATAAAACTTTTTTTTGTATCAAGTCTGATCATAAAAAGCAATATTTTTATTTATATACCAGGTCTAGAGAGCTGGTACAAGTTTGTCTAACCTAAGGAAATGGGCTTATCTCACAAAAGTACCTCAGGTGCAGACCAAATACACCTAAGCTTTTCTCCTCTAAAAAATAACCATATAGATTATGAATTTAAATATAAGCCTAGAGCTAAGAACAATGCTTGCAGTGTGAATCACACTAAGAAGTGTAAAGCACTCTGGCTATTTAAGAAAGGGTTACACACTTCAATTCTGTGGAAAAAAGCCTTAGAGCTGAGGAAAGATTTAAAAAAAGAGCAATACAGTAACCAAACACAAAGTTAATCTACCAGATGATTTCTTCAGAAGCACTTTTTTAAATTGGCATTATTGTAAGACAACATTATCTGTAATGAGGGCTAAAAATAGCAATAATACTGATGATTATAACATATGAAGCTGCTTTTAAAAGAATACTCAAACATATGCCAAAAACTTCAGAAAAAATGATTAAAAAAAACTTTAAAGGTCATTCTTAAGACCAGAGAGGCAAACATAAGTTCCAAAACTTAACAGAAGCATGACAGGAAACATCCCAACAAGTTCATTCCCAACCTGACTACAGCTCAGCTCCAAATAGTGACTAATGTAACTAAAAAGGAAGTAAATCCTTGAACTGCTGAGATCAAGGAATACAGTTAAAAACTATATCACCTGCATGCTTGCTATCTGCAGCCTCTTTAGTGCTACTGTGGGAAAGCCTCCATAGCAGGACCAACACACACTAGCAGACTGAGTCACAGTTACTGTCCAACTCCAGACATTGTTGTGTACCCTTGACTTCTATCAGTAGATGCTGGGTGTAAAAACATAGGATTTGACAGTACTGGCTTAGGTCATCACAATGGAGTAAGCAATATCCTAAGCATCATCTCTGTTCTCATCAGCTGTGGTTCAGAGATTAAAGATATGTAAACTAGAACCAAAGCAGTAAGCTGCCTGGAAGATGCAGTGCTGTTTTCCTTTGTGGCAACAGCATCCACAAGGTCCTGCTTTGGTCCAGGGAGGCAGGTCTGACCTGTCAGCACCTCAGCATCACCAATCAGCTGAACAGTGAGCATGCTGCCATGAACCTGTGCACAGTCTTTCATGAGATTTTCATCTCTCCACTACTTTATGCTCAAGCGAGCTACATGGATGAAGAACAGCTACTAAGAACTATCCCCTCCCCCAGTCCTCTCCCTCAAATGTCAGAGTTCACGCTAGGAACAAACCCCATTGACTCGTTCTCTTTGAGACAGGAGAAGGGGGAGATGGGGGACCCACCTACACACTTCCGAACTTTTATCACTTCCTACAGAGAAATTCACTAGCTTGGTACGAAAGGGAAACCCACGCTACTTGAGGATATCTTTAGGCATATCCAAGAATCCATCCACATCCCAAACTGGTTGGATTTGGAGCATGTTTTGATACTTCTTATAGCCAAAACTGAAGCATCATCCACTTTCGTGCAAGCAACTGTCAAACAGCATTGAGTTTATGTCAGGATGTGTTACATTTGCTCGCTCATGATGCGGTTACAACACTAAAAGCACCAGAGTCATCAGGTGTGGGAAACAGAGAAACAACTAGCAGGCAGCTGTGTACCTCAGACCTAGCACAGCAAATAGTTCAGCATGCACTTAGCCCCTCTGCTTTGAGTACCTGCAAGGGCACCTTAATCCTTCAGCTGTGTTATTCACAGTACTTTTCACAGCAAAATGTCAAGAGGGAAAAGTCATGTTGTAGTAAAGTACTGCAGCACCTAAGAGAACCATAGAAACACAGAATAACTTTTTTGGAAGGGACCTCAAAGCACACCCCGTGCCATGGGCAGGGCTGCCCCCCCAGCAGCTCAGCTGCCCAGGGCCCCATCCAACCTGGCCTTGAGCGCCTCCAGGGATGGGGCACCACAGCTCACATGGGCAGCTGTGCCAGCACCTCACAGGAAGAGGACCTCGCACAGGATCAGTGGATCACACCAAAGCTGTCTGCCTGCACACGGGACGGGCACAGGGCCATGAATCAGGCAAGCAAGATGCGATGCCACCTGAAAGGGAAATAGGGGAGAAGGTCCCAGGGCCCTCGCCACCCCTCACTTACCAGCAAACAGTCCACGTTCACTTCGGATTTGGGATCCTTTAAAGTCCCGTCGATTTTTTCAAACCGAGACTCAAAACTTTCTCCCGTCGACATGTTTCCGACGATTAAAAAGCTTCCCTTATTCCAGATCAAACGTTAAAAAAAAAAAAAAACGAAAAAGGAAAACATATAAAAAAATTTAAAAACGAAAAAAAAACCAAAACAACGAAAACAGGAACCAGCACGCACAAGAGAAACCGCAGAGCCTACTCCGCGGGGCTGCGGAGCGCTTCCTGCGCAGTCCCTTCAATCACGGCAGTCTCCGGGCGAGTCCCCGCGCCGCGCCGAGGGAGCAGAGTGCCGCGGGCGCTCCCGCCGCTCACAGCCCCGCCGCGGCTCTCCGCGCCCTCCCGCCTCCGCGCGGGCCCCCGCGCCGCAGCGGCCTCATTCCTGCGGCCGGGCAGCCGCGCTGGCAGCAGCGTAGCGGTTCCTCCTTCTCGCCCAGCAGCAGCGGCCGGGTCCGGGCAGCCCGTAGAAGCGACGACGAGACGAGGAAAGGGGGATCAGAGAGGCGCAGCGCGAAGCAAAACGACCCGCAAGGCAGGACAGCCCTCCCGGCGCCGCGGCTCAGTGCCTCGGGCTCGCTCCGTCCATGGGCGCAGGTAGCGCGGGGCACGCCGCCCCTCTCCCGGGCCGTGCAGCAGCGCCCCGCGGGAGCGCTTCAGCGGCGGAGAGGCGATAACGGCATCTTCCTTCCTCTTCTTCGCCGCTCGCCGCCGCTCCTCAACCTGCCGCAGCCCGGGCCGCCCCGGAACCGAACGGCGCTAGAGGCAGGGAGGAAGGAGGTGGCTCAAGGGGAGAGCAGAGCGCGAGGTCCGGCTGCGAGGGAAGCCGCGAACGGCACCAACATGTCCGCCTTTCCTGTTTGAACGGGGAGGAGGGGGGGGGGCGCCCGCCACGGACGCGCAAGCACGCACGCGCGGGAGGAAGGAGGCGGAAGGTATGCGCGCGCGAGGCGGGGGCGGTGTTCCTTCTCCGCCGCCCCAACGGTCGGTGGGGGCGCGCGCGCGCCGTGCCCGCGGGGCCCGGGAAGGAGATGGGCGGGGCTTGGGGCGGCGGTGCGCGGAGGGCGGGGAGGGCAGGGAGGGTGCGTGTGGAGCGGCGGTTAGGGGCGGGCGGTTACGGGCGGGGCTCCGTCAGCGACCCGTCGTGCAGGTGGTCCTGCGCAGTGCTGCTGGCCACGGGAACGTTGCGCAGGGGGCTGGGGTAGCGAGGGTGCTTCAATCGCTAGCACTACGTGTTGTTTCCACAGCTGTGGCTAAGAAACAAGGGATCCATAGACAAGCACTTGGGCGTATCAGCTGTTCCACCATGGATATTCACTGCCTGCTTAAAGAAAGAAGTGCTCCTTGCAGCCTTGATATTAAACAGGGTAAAAATACCCTGTAATGATGCAGAACTTGCCATGGTGCATTTAGGCACCCAGCAGGGTGCAGGCTCAACTCTTCACTGCATGTCAGCAGTTAGAATCGTTAAGATTGGAAAAGACCTCTAAGATCATCTTGTTCGACTATCCACCTACCACCAATAGCACCCACAAAATCATTTCAGTGCCACATCTTGTACACCTCCAGGGACAGTAACTGCAACACCTCCCTGGGCAGCCTGTGCCACTGCCTCACCGCTCTTTCTGAGAAGACATTTCTCCTATTATCCAACCTGAACCCTCCCTGGCACAATTTGAGGCCATTCCTTCTCATCCTATCACAACCTGTGTGGGAGAAGATGCTGACCCCCACCTCACCACAACCTCCATTCGGAGAGTTGTAGGGAGCGATAAGGTCTCCCTTGAGCCTCCTCCAGACTGAATGATCCCTCAGCCACTCCCCATAATACTTGTGCTCCTGACCTCTCACAGTTTCACTGCCCTTCTCTGAACATGCTCCAGTGCCCTTGATGTCTTTCTTGTAGTGAGGGGCCTGAAAATGAACACAGTAGTTAAGGCAAGTAGTCACTTGCCCAACGCATCTTGCTTTGCTTTTTTCAGTGACCCAGCTCCAAACCAACACTCAGAGAGGAGCACCATCTCCTTGCCTTGACACCTTCTCAGATAGGAGAGTTGGGCACTGGGAAGGCCTGAGCTCACACACTGTGAATGATTTTGCCACAATAGCAGTATAGCCCAGTACCTCCTCCAGTGTTCCTCATGAGGGAAGCTGCCATGTGTGCACTCAGCTGCATGCAAACAGAGTATATTTTGAACACCTCCATCAGATCAGAACTTTTCTCATAAGTGTGGTAGACTAAAAATGTATGTCTGTCTCAAAATGCCACAGAATTTGCGTGGGAAGAGCTTCAACGAGCTGTCTAGAAAACTGTGAGCCCTGCTTTGAAAACATCAAGGGGAGCAAGAGAGAAAATAAATGCTAATTTTAAAAACAGTTATGGGTTAAACATGTCTGCTGTGATAAAATGCTCACATTGTAACTCATGAGTGTAATCATAGAATCATCACAGAATCATAGAATGGCCTGGGTTGAAAAGGACCACAACGATCATCTAATTTCAACCCCCCTGCTATGTGCAGGGTCGCCAACCAGCAGACCAGGCTGCCCAGAGTCACATCCAGCCTGGCCTTGAATGCCTCCAGGGATGGGACATCCCATGTAATGTAATAGATTCTAATCCAGTGAACACTCATTCACATGCTTGGCTCTTCAAACGTATTTTCACAAGCTGCATTCAGTGTATCTGTACGATAAGGAACTTATGTATTTCTAGCAGTGCCCCCTTAGAAACCATATGAAGTTCCATCCTAGATTAGCAGCTATAATGCAGTGAACACATCCTAGTTTGTTCTTGCTTTCTGATAACACACCAAATAATACTGGGCAATTTCTTCTTCCTGCATTTGCTGTATCCTGTATTTCTGAATGTAGCTATCTTTTGCTGAAATTACTCAACACGCTTATGACACAGTAACACTGAGCTGATGAAGTCTGCAAGCTTGAAAAATCTTTTTTTTCTCTCTCTCTTGAAAAGCATGAATTCTCTAATACTGGAGGATGTGATAAGACTGTGTAAATCACAACAGGTTTCAGTAGCCAAGTATTAGCTGGGCCCTCTCTGGGCAGGCACTGTTCTCCCCATCCTCACATGAAGAAGCTAAGAAAGACTAAACCTAGTGCCTTGTTGTAAAACCAAAGGCTGTCTCAATTTCTTAAGTCACCAAGTGTGTACCTTTAAGAATGCTCATAGAAGACTCATTAATTTCTGATGAACTCTTGACTTACAGGAGTTACACAAGGTAAAAATGAGTCTAAATCTTGTTCACCATATTCAGCCAAGTCAGTAATGTGGGATCTGCCTTCACATTCAACTTCCTACTTAGTCAACATGAAACCTAGAACAGTTAAATCGTGTTACATGAAGCCAGACTTTGGTCCACCACCCTTTTTCCTTGTTTGCCATATGGTACTGAGTCGGGTTCACCACAATTCAAGCCTTCAGGGCACTTAGCAGCACAGGCCAGTATTTCTTAAAGCTCTGAGATGAAAGCTGTGGTCAACAAACACCCTCCTTAGGCAAAATGTTTTGCCATAGCTAAAGCTCATCTGTGCACCAGAAAGGCCTTTTGCAGGAGCTCTCAGCATTTCAGGCAAGAACCAGTGGTACATCAGCATAACTGAATTGACTTTAGGTAATGAAGGAGTCACACCAACACTGGGCTTGCAGGTTAGTGTACCTGCAAAATGTGAAAAAGACCATGTTGAAGGTGGATGCTGGTAGCTACGGGTAGCTCCAAATGGCCTCGAGAGGCTTCCCTTGCAGGCTGCATGCTGGCAAAACTCCTGAAGGAATTACAGACTGTAGGTTTAAGTAGTGAACATGTTACAAAATTGTGGGAGAGAGAAAACAAAGAAAGATTACAGATATCATTCACACTGCCTAGTACAAGAAAAGTAAGGGATTTTGGTTCTTGCAGGATGAGGGAAAATGTAAGGACGAAAACAGAATAAAAACAGAAGAAAATAGAAATTGCCTAGAGAAAAAAAAATGATTAGCAAATGAAGACATTGGGATATGATCAGTAAAAAGGGGAATTTGGCATCGATATACTCAGTGGAAGTAGTGTCTTTCAAATGTCTATAGATGGTCAAACATTGCAAAATAGACGTGTATAAATGTGTATGTGTCACTGGCATTAATAGACATGGAGGGCTCCAGTTACATGACTGTGCAGCTTGTGTATGGTGAGTGATGAATGAGAAACAGATCTCTTGGATCTTTATTCTCTTGAATGAGCAAGAAATAGGCAAAAAAAAAAAAGGTCACCTTTGAGAAGTGTTGCAGTGGACAGGTTTGGTCAGGATTTGGGGAGGGAGAGGTTTGAGAAGAAACTGTTGCAAGCCAGGAACCAAACGAATGGGATGGTCTGCTCCAGTGCAAACACAGATGTGTCTGCTGCTAGCAGACAACGGCAGAGTTGCATAAACAGCTCAGCGCAAGCCCTCCCAAAGCAACTTTTGCTCTATCTGAAAAGGAGGAGAGCTGTGAATCCATAGATAGCAATCCACTGGGTAAATATCTGGTCACCAGATGGCTCAGGCCAATGTAGACCATGACTGCAGTTATGGCATGGGCTCCCTTTCTTCTTATGCTTTGAAGAAGTAGAAAAAGCCTGTGACCAATGTATGGCAAAAGCTCACAGAGCAATTTTAAATCAAATCAAAACAAAATTTCACTGGAATGCTGAAAGCTTCATACCTCAGAAGGACTGATTCTATGGCAAATCCTGATTTCCCACTGAAGCCACTTGAAGGGTACAGAAAATGTTAAGATGCCAGAAATTCTTCTCTACCTTGGGAAAAGGCTTTTTATTTTCACTGTCCTGAAGCTTAAAAGTACTTTTGGCTTGAAATCTTCAAAAACTCAAACAAATTCAACTCTCAGTCAAAAAAAAAAAAAAGAAAGGAAAAAAAAAGGGGGAGGGGGGGGAGAGAAAACCCTGAACACAAGCCATGGAAAACTTTAGCCTGAAAGAAAACAAAGATTTCAGGAAGTTAGGAGTATATTAAAGCAGGAGCTAAAAATCTCCTGATGGCATCACCTATCAGGATATAAACAACAGAGAATTGTTTCTTTTTTATTCCACTATAAGTAAAGCAATTACTGTCATTACAGACCTCTTTGTACATTAAGCTATCATGAGTCTGACCTGCTGTTAATTTGTTAGCCATGAATCATCTACAACATTAAAAATTGTTCTTCCCATTTCCTCAGTTCCTCTTCTCAGGCTCTCTCCCAGAACAATTTTCTCCCACCCCACCTTGCTCCTACTTGACCCACATATACATATCATTTCCTGTGGTTGGAGTTTGCCAGTCCTCACTCAAATAGTTGTTCTTCTGAAGACAAAAGTTGAAAAGTAAACTGGGCTGAGTTTAAAAGTAAACTAGCTTTGATTCTCCCTGTTTACCTTATGTATATTGTCCTAAATATCTGCACTGCCTGTAAATGCTTTGCTCTTTTGCTGAAGACTATGTCAAATCCATAAAAAGCTACGTTTTTATCTTGGGCCTGGAAAATATTTAACTGTTTCATACTTTGGTAGATAATTAACTTCTAAATTGCACATTTCATAACTTTGCTGGAATAACTGGAGCTGGCTTTGTGCGACCCTCCTGTAGGCAGAATGGCAGTTGATACTCATCACAGTATAAAGGTTTGCAAGACAAGTTACAGGCAACTTCTAATATCAAGAAGCTTCATGTGATTGCATATGTTTTTTTTCTTGCTTCTGGGCTTTAAACTGAAAGTACTCAAGTGAGGTACTAAAAAATAGTTTTTAAAAGCTTTGTCACCAACGAATAACATGAACTCACTGAAATCACATGAATTATAAATGAATCAGCAGTTTCTGGTGGTTTTTAATAACTAAATCACAGAAGCTGACTTACTCATTTTGCTCACACTCAGGACGTTTTCAAGTTCTTCGGTTCATTTTGTGCCACTATGGATAGTTGACTTACTATTATTTACATCAGCACTAGCACTCTGTTGTCATGTTTCTGGAGCTCTATTACTCTTAGAGCACATCTGTAAGATTCAAGGGAATGCAGTCTTAAAATACTGAGAGAATTTTCATTTGGTCTTTATCGCAATCCTGTTTTCATTTGGCCATAATTGTCCAAAGCTATAAATGGGAGCTCTGTAGGTGTGATCATAGGCAGAACACGAAGTGTTGCAAAGTACGAAAATGCTTCCTCAAGTCTAAAATCAAAGGGTTAATCTTGCTTTTTCTTCTCTCTCTCCCCTCTTCAAAGATAAAAGACAGTAAACTTCCTACTTCTTGTTGCAAAACACCATGTTGGGTAATTCAGCTTTGAATACTTGAAAGGCGGTAATTTTATATCAGTTTATCCCGTTGCTACACTGATAACTTCAGGTCAGAGGCACTGCCTTAAACTGATTCAGAACAAAGACAAAGGCTCATAGCTTCTTCATCTGATGAGAGCAAAACCTGACAAAGTGATGGACCCAAGGCTAGGAGCTCGCATCCTCTTCAGGTCCATCTCAGAAGTGGTGTATGCTCAAAGTCATCCCTCCCTAGCAGCAGTTTCTCGGGTAGAGTGAAAAACAAGCCTGCTCAGTCTGCTTCTTCCACAGGTCACCTACTGCCTGTCTGCTGGCCTGGGGAAGATCAGAAATGATCCAAAATATTTGTATGAGCTTCATTTTGTGTGCCCTACGTTTTGTCTGCAATCTCTTATTTCTGAAGTGACTGTGTCAGAGAGAAGCTTTTTTAAGGGCGGAATTACCTTAAAATCTTCTGTCCAAACCTTGTGCTGCAACCTCCTGAAAATTCATGTCCTCCCTTCAGAGCAGTTTTGTAATAACACTCATAGAATATCACTCATAGAATAGGATGATAGGATAGATTAGGCTGTCCTGTAGAGCACTCCATTAAAAAAATTACAAGCTGACTGACTCACTCGTGGTCTGTGGCCACAAAAATGCTTGCCAGATCACTCCCCCACAGTGCTGTAGCACCTTTACTAAACCACTGAAAGGTTGGGTGATGAGCAGAGCTTTCCTTTGAGTCTTATGGACCAAAGAGATTGCCATGAAATGCCTAGGCAAAAGTGGTGTTTTGTCAGTTCTGTTATTACACATCTGTAATCCTTATTCCTCTTCGTGTGGCCAACCTTCATGAAACATTCAAGGAGCGTTTGGACGTTGTGTTGATGGCCATGGTTTAGTGAGAACTATCGGTGATAGGTGAATGGTTGGACTGGATGATCTTGTAGGTCTTTTCCAACCTTAGTGTTTCTGTGATTCTGTGATTCTGTGAAACCATGGAGTAGTTCAGAACTGAAGTAAGTGTTTTTCAACAAATTACTGAAACCACAAATACTACATCCAAACCATTATGGAGTCCGGGTTTGTTTTAGTGAAAATGCTTTGTGTTTATCTAATTTTAAGTATTTCCCAGTGCTCCACTGCTGTGGCCATGCCATGACTTCGTACTCATTATGCTATCTATGCTGTAAAACGTCTACAGTAATTCTGACCATGTCAGTGCTGCACTTTGCAGATGTGATGGTGCAATACTGAAGTAGCAGCAGTTGCATTCTCCTACCTCAGACCTAAAAAAAAATATGTGGCAAGACTAGGAGTCTGTCCTTTTACCTACAAACACATTTGCTGAGGAGAGAATTACTGCACTGCACCTGCAGGCTCATGCAGGCTAGTTTCTAGCTAGCTATCTGGGTTACCAGTAGCGGAGAAATCGGTGTCTGAGAACACCTCGTTGCTTGTTAAGCCCCAAAGCCCTTTGCTGCAGCTTTGTGCAGCTGTTCCATCCAGCTGCATTGCACAATCACATCTGTGATGGCATGGGCTGAGTTCCTGCAGGCACTGTACGGTACAGATAAGACAACGTCACTGTCCTTACAGGAGGATAAAATGATGGCCACTGCAAAGGAGTGCCAGGAACTGAAAACCAAATACACAGAAGAATTTTTCACTTAAAAAAAAAACCAGGCTCCACAATAGCTTGGCTCCTTGTAACTTTGATACTTTGAGTGCAGCAATTAAAAATCTAAATCCAACTAATTATGAAAATTCATTCAGTTGTAGCCGTCAGTGGTCACTGATGTTATCTGTGTTGTGGGTAAGAATGGCAAGAATGCCTTGTGGCATCTATTTGATGACCATATGTTTATCTTTGGTTAGCTGTTCCCATTTCCTCCTTGAGTCATTCCTGAAAAGCACTGAAATGTTATAAGCTTATCGCTTGTCCAGCAGAAATTGCGTCTGTCTCTAAATCAGTTTTGCAAATAGCATCTCTCATGGAAGGTGTACATGTCCTGCATCTTGTCAACTGGAAATGCCCACTGTGTGTAGGACTTGAGTCGTGCAAGTTGACGACTTGCTTGGTCTTACTGAAATGTAAGAGGTGCAGTGGAGAGCCATGTCAATGGCCACGTCATGCCACGCGCCATGGTGGTAACACAACACAAGGAGGAAACAGGGAAGATGATAGAATGATGAATCATTTGAGTTGGAAGGGACCATTAAAGGCTATCTAGTCGAACTCCCTGCAATGAGCAGGGACATCTACAGCTACATCAGGTTGCTCAGAGCTGCATGTGCTAGAGGAGACAATCTGCTCTTTGCCAGGTTGGTTGTCTGTAAGTGCCTGAGGCCACTGCGTTGTTCTGAGCACACGCTCTACTGCTGGCTTTGTCACGTCCTGACCAGGCTGTTGCAAAACACTGTGTGCAGACTCCCCAAAATGAGTCATGTCTTCAGACTTGGATGTCTGCATAGTGGTGCAGAGCTGCGCAGAGAGCATGGCAGCCCACAATGTCAGTACCATGCAAGAACCCATTCATTAAAAACAGAGCATTGGATGAGCAAATCAGCCAGGAGCTAGGGGCTCTGCCATGTGAGAGATACATTACTATGTGAAATGTAGTGGTGTCACACAGGGTGTCTTCCTTGAATATATCCCTGCTTGTACTTGGAGAGGATTTCAGGTTGTGCTCTGAAGGGCCATTCCCCATCAGAACATGTAATGTTGGAGCGTGACCTGCTGTGTATGTCCAAGCCTTTAGCCTTTCCACATTTCTTGGAAAATCTCGTTGCAGTCTACAAGACAAAATCCTACACTGGGAGACATAGCTGCATTACTCATACAGCATTTCAAAACTGTGGGTAAACTGGATGGTTTCTTGCGCCTGTAGACATATGACTTCATCCTGTCTATCTTCACGAGTCTGTATGCCTGTGCTGCCAAATTTGCACAATGACTCCCCATGCTCCAGAGGTAGCTCCATGCTGCCTTATCACCAGCTGAATGCAAATTTCTGCTTTATCATCTGCTAAGCCAAGGGATCAGTGTGTGCTGAAGTGGAGTTATGGTGTGGGATCTCATGTTTTGTATCCATTAGGAATTAACTGTGTTCAGTTTCAATATTTTATTTTATTTCATGAAAACAACAACAAAAAGGGTAGTATGGCAAAACTGAAACCTTCTAAAGCTTAGTATCCTAATACTGTATCGAAATTGTATTTTGATATCATAGAACCACAGAATGGTTTGGGTTGGAAGGACCTTAAAGCCCACCAGTCCCACCCCGTGCTATGGGCAGGGCTGCAACCCAGCAGCTCAGCTGCCCAGGGCCCCATCCAACCTGGCCTTGAGCGCCTCCAGGGATGAGGCACCCAAAACCTCTCTGAGCAACCTGTTCTAGTGCCTTGCTGGCCTCTCAGTTAAAAATTTCCCCTGACAGCTAATCTAAACCTCTAGGCTACCCATCCAACCTATCTTGAAACATGGACCAAGGAATCCAGCATGTGCACAGGTTGGCAGTTTGTGCAAAAGCAGGCAGTGTGATAGCAAAAAGGGAAAAGTATTTTCCATTTGGTGATTTCTGAGCCTTTCACAATGCAGTTAGCTGGGCAGTTTACTGAGGTTATTCACGAGGACACTGTCATTAGAAGTGTGTTATTAATTACTGAAACTCTCAGGTTTGATTTTATTGTCACTAAAGTATAATCAAATCTTATACAGCCCAGTCCATTTCAAGCCCTACAATTTATATTCACTAAAGTGCTAGGACCAAAACTGCATTCCAAAATTGTCCCATCCTTCTCAGTGCGCTTATTCTCTGTTTCTGAGCAGCTGTTTCCAAGCTGTACAGAACAAATGCTTTTTTTGCAGAAAGTAGCATCTGCAAGACTCAGATGGATATTTAAATGTTTATTCTCCTGTCATTGCACCAAAATAAAATAAAACAGAATTACAAAGCAGCTACGGACAAACTGATTTGAAAAACACTAATACAAAATGAAGCATCTTTCCCAATGGTAGCGGTTTCCAGTACTCTGCCTCTGTCCTTCGGATTTAATTAAATCTCTCATAGAAAACAGAATGTGCTGGTACTTGACCTTTGTTTTCATCAGGCACAACACAAAAGGCATTAGAATCAGTGACAATGCACACAAAAACCCCAACACACTCCAGTTGTCATTCAATGCAACACAATACTCATCCTTTATAGCATCCTTTGTATGGAGAAACCATGAGTTAGGAACTGATTCAAATGAAGCCCTAATCTTCTTTCCTAGGCTGTCTCCTGAAGAACCACGACAGCTACTCCAAGCTGAGTGCACATCATGCAGTCCACCAGCACTGCAAAGCACTGCTGCTAAGGCCATCTCTTTCTCACTACATAAACTACATGACTCCGTGCTCCTTATTTGGCTTTCCTTCCTGCCCATTACCCCATCCCCTCCCTTGGGACCATCCATAATCTCCCCACTCCCACCCCTGCTCCCCTTTCCCTTCCTCCTAGCCTCCTTTTTCTCCACACTCTTGTTTTCCAGCTGCTTTTCCCTGCATCCCTGTCGCTTCTCTTTGCACCCAGGTGGCCCTTCGCAGAGCCACTTCACACTTTCTCTTCTCACAGTAACACTTTTTCTTTCTTCTCTCTTGCAGTGTTTTTGTTTTTGTTTTTGTTTTTTTTCTTCTCTGCTTTTGTATTAACGCGTAGGGACATGGAAATTAGGAGTAAGCAGAGCTATGTTAGTGGTGAAGAGTCACTAATGAAAAAGTGAGTTCCACTTTAATTCTTGCAAAACTCATTGAAACTGGCCCGAAAATTAATTCTCTCAGCTAAAATGAAAACTGATGTGAAGCTCATTAAGGAAAAGAATGATGGTAAATGGCTTGGAACCAGTAGAAAAAGGTTGTTGAGTGAGAAGCAGCAGAGAACAATGTGGCTTCTGGTTACGTTAACAAGGGACAATAAGGCTCACATTAGATGTGCTCTTTGTTCAGGAGCGTCTCAAGTACTTCCTAAGCCTGAAACCCTTCTTGGCCCTCGTGGGGAGGCCCAGCACTACAGAAGGATGCTCTCTTCCCACAGTGCCTGTGGGAATTTACTGTGGAAGAAGCAACAAATGCAAGCTAATACATCTGCGGGAAATAATTTAAATGCTATTGTAACTGCTATCCGAATTTGTACCCAACCCCAAAGTCCTCTGCATTCAGCACAAACCACGAAAAAGCTGTTTTGTCCAGTATTTTCATGGTGATCTATTTAGCTATTTCCAGATTTCCTGAACCAAGACCAGCCAGAGTTTGTCAAGTCCAGCAGAGCGTGGCTGTGCCCTTCGTTTCTCTGCAAGACAATTTCCCAGTGAGCACAGAAGCCCTGACAGCCACATCAGATGCTCAGATGGTGGCATGCCACGTTCAAGATGTAGGTCATTTCCCCAGCACCTCCAAGGAGGCGATGTGATGCCACTGACATCCCTGGCTTCTCTGCATTGCGAGTTCTCACCGCTGTTGTTCTCCTCGGTCTGTCTTCATCCGAGCTTTGACCTCTGAGTGACTTTGAAGTTTACATATGAGAAAAAACAGTCGGGCAGCTGCTAAAACAAGCAAGGAGAGATCAAAGGGTTCCGAAAGAATTAAAAACAAACGACTTTTATCTTTTTCTTTTGTGTTTATCAATATATTAACAGATACCGACAGATGGAGAGATACACAAACATATATTTAAATGGCAAAGTCCAAAAATTACAGTAAAAGAATATTGCTTAGATTAGCATGGCTGAACATTGAAGGATAAGGAAATTAAGAAAATTAGGAAATACCAGATTAAGATTGCTATGCTAATTTATTTCTGCCACTGGGTGTGATTATCCTGTTGTACAGCATGAGGCATGCATCCTGTGGGAAAGTCTGCAGTTTGGTGGTGTCATGGACGAGACTGTGAGAACACACGTGTGCCAGGCCAGGGACTGAAAAGAGAATGTTAAATTTGCTCCTTTCTGGTGTGTCAAGAACTGGCTCTGTGAGTTAACTGGTGCTGTGCTACCAAGTGGGGTACAGGAATCGGATGCTCTAGCTTTTTTCTTAAGGAGAAGGAAGCTGAAAGAGGGCAGTCCCTGCAGCAGATAAGGAATCCCATAAGATTGCCATTTATTTGGTTACACAAGCTGGGGTTTCAGGCATTTATTCCTTCAGTTTAGGGGTGGAGGTATGATAAGCAGGAGTCATTTGATTTACATCCTGGAACTGGAAGTCTGGTGAGGAGAAATCAGGTTTCATTTCCTCTACCCTACAAAACTTTCCTCTTAGCCCTCTTCTCTATTAAACCTGCTCCAGAAATGTGATCCCACTTTTGCAGCCTGCTTTCTCCCAACGCTCCGTCGCCCACTGCTGTCGCGATGTCAATGAGAACGCATGTCTGTAAAGCAGTGCAGTTGGAGAGCTGTCCTGGCAGCCTGCCCTGACCTTTGCTGGAGAAACCAACCAGAGAAAGGCCACGGACATTTCCGGCAGTTAACATTTCAATGAGTCTCACGCAGAAATTCACAGAGCACAGGAAAAATAATTGTCTCTGAGATGAATGGCTTTGCCATCCAAAAGCCGCTGAAAAAAATGAAACATGTTAAACTTCCCAAAAGATCTTAAGCTACTCAAGTATCTAAAAGACATTCTACAGATACCATACAAGTATGAATCACAATTGAAAACAATGCTTTTATTGAAAGTAAAGCTCTAATGCTTCCTCAGAGGTTTCTGTTTTTTGCCAAAATCCCTCTGCCCTGCACAGTCTGAGCTCTGCAATGCTCGGTGACCTGGGGCAGAGCAACCCAAATGTGGGCTGTCTCATCCCTTGGCATCACATATACGGTTACAGTCGTTTCCACAGCCAGCTAATTCAAATCTACTTTTCTATATGGTTAAACAGTGCAAAATTGTCTTTAAAGGAAAACAGTGATTCACTCTAATGTAAAAGAGGGCACGTCCTACTAAATGACAGCTCTTTGCATGTCATTTTGCCATTGATAATCCACAGTCTCTCATACAGGCCTGTGACCTTAATCAATTACAAAAAGGGCCCTTTTGGACACATGAAAATACATTTCCCTGTGTTCCTGTATTTTTGTTGCTGTTGTTTTTTTCTGTAATGCTGAATTTCACTGTTTGTTACATTGGACTTTGTAGAGCAGAGTATGGCCATAAACAGAAGTAGAATCATCCCTGAGGTATTAGCCTCACAGTTAGAAGCAGTTTGTATACAGCTATCTTCTCTATCTATCCCTTGGGCATAAAGGCAGTAAAAGAATTCCTAAAGAAGGAAAGGAAATTGCATTGGTCAGGATCAAATTGCAAGTATGTGCAATTGGACGTACTGATGACTGGCCACCAGATATCGCTGCAGGAGGCTTGCCAGCACATTAATTGTCCCAGGGACTGGAATTTGGTGTTTAACAAACATCTCCTCGTAGGTGTAGATGTGGGGTGGAAGTTATGACAGTTGCAAAGACTACTTGTCTTACTGAATGTGCAATAACGAGCAGTGCTGAGAGAAACCCAGATTTTAAATGAAGATCCCCCCTACTTGCTAGCATTGGTAGGGATGCTGTATGGATAAGGCAGTTCAGCTTCATAGCTTCATTATGCTGAGCCAGCACAGAGCTCCAGGGTTACCTTTGGGGCTTGAAATGAACTCAGCCTCTAGAGGAGCAAACAGTTGTGCATATCACAACAAAGCTGACCTTGTGTACAACAGCTCAGAGCTGTATTTTGCTGTCTTTGCATGGAAGCTAAAGCATAGCCTTTGCACCAGCAGTAAGTTCTGAGCATTTTTTGTGTGTTTGTTTTGGAACCAACAGCAGCAGAGCACATTTTGTGCATTCATTCATTTGAAACCTGTCCAATTCCCAAGGGAGGAACAAGAAAATGGATGGATTTGGGGAAGCCTGCAGTACTTGCAGTACATGACAGTCACCTGTCAACATTCAGAACGATAATCTCTGTGTACATAAGCAGTGTTGCTGGTGCTTTCTGTTGCTGTTTTTGAGCTGTCCTAGAGTACACAGGAAAGGATGGTAAGAGATGAAGGAGGCACACTGCCAGTTCTGCAAGCTGCCAGTCATCAGCTCACATCTTGAGACACAAGAACCAACTTCATTTACGGTCTTCTGAAGCAAACACATCCTTCAGCAGTCCACACTTCTGGTGAGCAAGATGTTTCTATGCACATCCTAATCTGACATTGGTTAGGCAGCTATTCATCACCTCAACACCGAGCACACATATCCCTCCAAAACAATTCTCACTTTGATTGCTAGTATTTTATTCCAGATATTAAGAAAACTCTGACTAATTGCAGACTGCATGCATCTGCTCTCATGGGAGGAGAAATAGCCTCACAGCAGCCAAATAATTATTTCCTGGAGGGTGAACGATTCTGCCTTTCTCTCTGATATTTCTTCTTTCCACTGGACTGAGAAGAATCCTTCTAAACATGTGCTGAAACATCTGCTTTGTTGTAGGTGATGATGTGGGAATGATACAAATGGGCTTAGCTTCTGCTTTTGGGTGGAAAAGGTTAAAAGACTGCATAGGGAATACTCACATTATCCAACAAATATCCCATATATACTGGATTACCGAAGCATGTAGGTGATCAGCATTTCCCATAGGCACTAGTGAGCATGTAAGCCCTTTTCCTGTGATATTTCTTTTTTCTATCAATATTCTATCTGAAATAAAATTCAGTAGCTATTCATCACTGTATCATTCTTCATAGTTACAGAAGTAATCCAGCATTAGATGCATGGATTTCTTTCTTTCCTGAAGACGTTGCTATATTTGTTACGGTATTCCTTGACAGAATTCTGGGGAAAAAAAAAACTAAGATCAAATAGTACTAAATATTATTGGTAAGACAGAAGAACTACTGGACTGCTTTAAAGCTGAGTTTTCACCATGGTTACATTCAGGCAGCTAGAAACAGTGTGGGCTCCAAGGCTCTGCATGTGAGGGTGATGAGCACTTCATGGCCCTTCCATAACTTGCTGCTGGTAAAAGGGGGACACTTTAGTCCCCATACATCTCCACAGAATTCTCCAGGGATCCCAGCGGATCTTTCAGCACCTTTTGCCAAAGCAAGGCCCTGGCAGCATGGAGCTCAGCCTGACGCAGGCTAGACAAGTCCAGCCTGGAACCCAGCAGCCCAGGGTAAAAGCTCTGTAGAAACTGGAAAACATTTTGTTTCTAACAACCAGGGAAACATATTGACATTTGTCTTTGGCGCTGGTGCCAAGGTACATTTTGGGCATCCCTCTGAAGGGTGAAGGGGGGTGATGGGTATAAAGGTCTTATGTTTTATCACCATAACTTACCCCATTCTAGATTGCACAGAACAAAGAGAGGAAAAAGTCATTGCTGTCAGGTCAGGTTTCTTATTCATCACAAATGACATTCCCTTAGGCTGAACTGAGGATGAATGAAGGAATCTGAGGTTGAGCAAGAAAATCTGAGGAACACAGCTGTATTGCTGCAGTAAGCAGAGGTGAGCAGAGAAAAAAGGCACTGATCTTAGTCACTTCCCATTCTTCATAGGGCAGAAGTACAAAGGAGGTGCCCTAAAGTCCTAGAATAGACTGAGGTCTGAGTTTGTAAACACAATTTAGATATGTGGCAATCTTCCAGCCTTAAAAGAGGTCAGTGTGCCCACTCTCCTGTTTGCTTTCCTTTAAAGAAGACGTTAGCTTGGGTCAGTCTTTGTGCAGATAAGTTTGGTGAGGGCTGCTTAGCCTGGGACACTGGCATGGTTGAGGATAGCTGCTGAGTGAAGGACATTTCATCTTTGAGCAAAATACTGCTTATCCCTTTCTCACAGCTTGCTTCTCTCATTGTCACGGTGGGATGTGGGTTAGTGGGCATGCTGGGGATGGGCTGGTGGTTAGACTAGATGAACTTAGTGATCTTTTCCAGCCTTCATGATTCTACGATTCTATTCTATGCTTCATCACTTGATTTCCCTCATCTTTTCTGCTTTCTTACATGTATTTCCAACACGTGCTGGACATTGGCCATAGTAGTTTCTTCTCTCACGTATGCCCTGTTTGCTTTTTTCATGGGCATCAAATCACTCCAGCGTTTCGGATGGAAATTGCTGCTGTTTGTACAGTCAAAATCCCTTTTCTTGGAACTATTTCAAATGAGGGACAGCAGTCAGTGAATTATATAGCTATTTAAAATGTAAAATACCCAGGTCCTTTACAAAGTTCTTTCTGCCAATCCTGCAGGAGATGGAGAACAATCAGAAGGGGAGCGGTCACCACCTCCACCAGGTTGTAGCAGCTGAGAAGCCCTACTCATGGGAGAGATTCCACTGTGGGAATCTCCGGCCCGCTGAAGTTATGCACACATACGCAGAGCAGACTTGGCAGTCTGAACAGCCCGTCCCTTAGGGATATTGATAGATGAATATAAAATTATTTACTTCACTTTTTCATTCCACGCAGTACACTAAGTACACCAGCATCTGGAGTCACTTTGAACAACAGAAGAAAGCATTTTCCAGTGCCAGAAGTAGAATTTGGTGCAATATTTATAACTCGTGAGATGTCAGGAGTTTGGCTACACTTTGTTTCCCACTGTCATGAAAAAAAACCCTAACAAACACAACAAACCAAAACCTATACAAAAGGATTCTTTTTTTTTTTTTTTTTTCCTTTTTTTCCATAGCTGAACAGCTCTGAACCATTTTGCCTAGGGGCCTTCAAAACTGAAAATGTAAAACCAGCTCCTGAATTTTCTATAACATTCTCCCTACTACCACCATCTTCAGTATCCATTAACCTGACTGACTCCTCACCGAAAGCTGAAAACACAAAAGAAGTAAACATCAGTTAATGAGGTTTGCACCTGGGGCTGGTAAACAAAGCTGCTCTCCTCTTGAAGGGAAACTGCTGTGGGTGAGCCAAGCCCAGCCCAGTGAGGGCAAGTCTGCCTGGGGTAGGCAGTGTGCGCAGAGAACAGGAAAGGCATTTTCATCATTAGGATTTCAGTATCAGCCAGGGAATGGTGAGGAGAAACATCTTTCCTAAATGTGCCCTTCCAGTTAGAAAGTGCATATTTGTCTGTCCCTTCTTTTTGTCATAGTTGGAAGCAGAATTTGATACTAATCCCCTTCTTTATTCCTCTGCAGTTTGAGACATTCCAGATCCGTACTTTTGTCACACATTTGTCCAGGGCTTTTGCCTTGAACTGAAAGAATCAAGACTTTGTCTCTGATTTAGAGAATTGAGACTTTGTCTGACAAGCAGTGACATGGCGCACGCTAAACAAAACAAGCCTTTGTGTACCATTGTTATCAAAACATTATAACACCAGGAAACAGCTACACAAGGACTTGACTTTGCTATTAACTGCTGCTGTAAGTCTGTAGAAGTTCAGCTCCTCTTTCTTTTCAATCCTACTGCAGTAGCCAAATGCTTTGGTGAAGAAAGAAATAGATTATAAGAGGATTTCTTTTTTTTTTACAGAATAATAATGCATGTATTAAAAGAGCACATTCTCACCTTATGTTCCTTTCACTTCCATGCACATGCCTGTACATTTGGTGCCCTGGAAGCCCCCACGACATGACCCCACAAGGTGACAATGCTGCATGAGCTGCTCGGTGCAAGGAGCATCCTGCAAGGTGTCCTTCCCGTTGCCAGGCCCACTCTGCACAGGGCTATGGTCTGAAATAAGAGCGAGCTGTGCAGAATTCAACTTCCCTGGGCTTGCACTGAAGGGTGGGTTTCCTTCTTCTGTTCTTGTGGTGCTCAAGTGGTGTGAGGATCGGTGCCACAGCAGGCAGTGGAGCTAAACCAACACCGCACAAAGGAGAGTCAGGCTGTAGGTCTGCAAAACATCCATCCCATCGCAGGCTTTTATTGCTGCAAAAATCTTTGTGTTAGGTGACTTCAAAAGTCATAAAGCCCTAATTGTGCATGCAGCCTACCAGCAATGCACTGCTGATGCATAAAATGTGCGAGGATAGTTCACAAATACACTCAGCCTGGGCTTAAATTTAGCATCAACCACACAAAAGATATCTTTATAACTAAGAATGGTGGGAAGAAAGATCTCATTCCAGAACAGATGAACAAGTCATTTTTTCACTGATCCTGGATTTGGCTGATCCGCCTTAAATGTGACCTAAGACATTTCTTAGTGCTTTGGAAATTGCATCTACGTACTTGGGCTGGAGATGCCACAGTCAGAAAAAAAACAGTAGCGATGCTATTTTAAAAATTCTGCTGTTCCTTTTTAAAATAGAACACTGAAACGTAAGTTTTCCTATAGCTGTAATCTTTCAGGCTAAGCAAACTCAAGTGATTTCAAAAGCAATGGGAACACGGAGTCACTTGGGGCCAGCCAGGAAAGAATTAACTACTTGTTCTTTCCCAGGAAAACACTGCTTCATGTTATTATGGCCAAAAAGATTCTGCTTGTAAACTAGAATATAAAATACAAGTGTAAATGATGTTAGAAGTAGAAATTAAAATAAAGCAAATAAGCTTTTTCTTAAAAGATATAGCTAAAGGAAAGAAAATACAGCAGCAGTGGTCTCGGTGGTGTGCAAGCAGCATGACAGATGTTCAGCTCTGCGTTTGCACAGGACCTTTCAGTAGAGTGGGACTTTGCCAATGACAACTGTCACTGGGAAGCCAGTGTCAAGGGGAGGCTGATAGGAGCTATGAATGCCTTTCAGCAGCAGGAGGCTGTGAGCCATGCATTCTGGAAGCTTGTCTGACACTCCCACCAGCACTACAGACTCTAAAGCCTTCTCGTCATAACATATGACCCCAATCTTCAGATTTAAAGGGAAAAAGTCACCTTCCAGCAGCAGGACTTGCTTGAATACTGAGCATGACTAGGATGGGTCCTTGTTTCATGCTTGTTTTGTACCGGACAACCAATCAATGTTTTATGAGATAGTGTGTTAGGTGATTTTAGGTCATACCTTTTATGCCTATACCAAATACCACCAAAAACATTGAAAAAAAACAGATACAGGTAGGGAGGATAGCGTGGCCTTTGGGATTTGTTTATCTGCAGGATGGGCTCAGAGCCAGAAGACTCACCTCGGAGCAACATTCATCCCACAGATAAAGTCTCTCAGAGGAGGACCCTGCCTTCATGCATCCTGTCAGCTGCAGCTCAGGGCTGCTGATTTTAACAGAGACTCAGCTCCCATTTGTCCAGAAGTTGGACATCTTTTGGCAAGTTAAATTAGATTAGATATGAGGAAGAAATGCTTTACTCAGAGGGCGGTGAGGTGCTGGCACAGCTGCCCAGAGAAGCTGTGGTGCCCCATCCCTGGAGGCACTCAAGGCCAGGTTGGATGGGGCCTGGACAGCTGAGCTGCTGGGGGGCAGCCCTGCCCATGGCACGGGGTGGGACTGGGTGGGCTTTAAATCCCTTCCAACCCAAATCATTCTATGAAGATTAATTTTTTCGAAACATTTTAAGTATGGGAATAGCACAGAAAAACAAACAAATCCTAAGTGGCTTCCAAGTTGGTGGAGTAATGATAGCTTGGAATGGGCAGGGCTTGGCCTATGCAGTCTGAGAACCATACTGGGAAGCTGAGATTGACACTTGGGCTTTGAAAGCACAAGCCATATTCCGTTTGTTTGTATCTACATCTATGTTGGGATAAACAGCTCTCAGCAGAAGAAAATGCAGTTTGTTTCAGCATTTCAGCCAAAGGACAGCAACTGCAACAACGAGGCACTCCTTTCCCTACCTTCAAAGCCAACACAAGATCAGTCCTGAGGTTGAAACATCTTCCAGCTATGCTAACTTGGCAGGTCAGAGCTGCTGTTGGGCCACTTGTTGTGCAATGTTGCGGACATTTTACAGCTAGAGCATTTTTTTGTCTCATTGATTACGGAATAGAAATAATTTGGGCACAGTGTGGTGATGTTGCAAAGCCCTTGTTGAGAAATGAGGCTCTCCATGGTGTAACTGCCATGTGTGGTCAGTGGGCAGAGCTGGCACTGGGAAACCTTTAGTCTCAGGCCATCTGAATAGCTCAGCGGTGCTTTCTGGAACATCTCCAGTTCCCGAGTGGTCAAAAAATGTGTCACATAAATATTTAATGGTATTTTAACTCACATATCCATGAGTGTGCATTGTTTCTAGGAAAAAAACACAAACAAAGATTTGAAGTAAAAAAGCTTTGGTGGTATGGAGATACTGCGAATGCAGTGAATATTCTGCAGATACAGCTTATAGCAGCTCTGCATGCTGGTGTTGACAAAACCAGAAGGAGATGTGTCCAGCATCCCCAAGATTTCCATGAGCTGATCAGGTCATGAGGAACCCTTGTCAGCAAAACTCTGTTCTTTGGCTTTAGAAATAGTGCCTGCAGTATATAAACTATTCGAAAGAGCAATTTTTCAAGGCTAAGCCAAGTATACATTTATTGCATGATTGAATAATAGTAAAGATAACTTAGGAAAGAACAATGTGTTTTATTTAGACAGTGCCACTTGATTAATGCAGGCATGGTTTTCTGATCCTCACAGGGGTCCAAAGCACGTGGTGAGTATTTTTTCACTTTTCACTATCTCAGCGTAGTTAATATAGCAGTGAAAGTCAGTGTAGTCCCTGATATGCAGACAACTGAGAGGCAAGGCACTTCTCAGCATTTAATTCTGCTGTTACATCTTTAGCAGAGCTGCACCAAGTAATCCTGCCATTTGAGTTCAGTTTTTTTCTGCCAGCGATACTTGACTTCTCTTGTAAAATACTTAAATTATGGAATCATAGAATCAACAAGGTTGGAAAAGACCTCAAAGATCATCCAGTCCAACCATTCATCTATCACCAATATTTCCCATTGAACAATGTCCCTTAGTACAACATCTAAACATTTCCTGTACACCTCCATGGATGGTGACTGCACCACCTCCCTGGGCAGCCTGTGCCACTGCCCTACCACTCTTTCAAAGGAGAAACATCCAACCGGAATACTTTAAAATCTGGGTTTGAAAAGTGCAACAGAAAGGCTAATCATTTGATTTGTACCTTTTACTGGAAAATCTCTCCTGCTAGAAGGGTAAAAAAGTAGTGTCTTCATCCTTGCTTCTTTTAGCTTTTCAAGTATTTCTAAATTTTCATTTGGGGGGTGTGGTTCTAAAAACCAACTTAAATATTATGCCACAATTATGTTTGTGAATGATCCCCAGCCAACTCTTCTCCTAAAATGTGGGCAATGGCTATTTGGCATGGTACAATGCAAAAGGCACGGGGCCAGTGGTCAGATGAGAAACACATTGAGAAAAAAAACTGAATACATTTTAAATACCTACAATCTTGGAACACAGCAGATTTAGCTTCAGGATTTGTAGTATCAGACCAACAGCTTGCAGACACGTCCTCTAAAATGTTTTGGTGAGAAGTGGTGGTTGGACTAGATAATCTTAGAGGTCTTTTCCAATCTTAATGACTCTGTGATTTTAGCTGAAATATGCTTGAAGCGATGTTAACTCTGTGCAGGTGGGCTTGTGGCTTGTTCTGATACTGTCAGTGCTCGAGCTTTAATGGATCTCCCCATGAAGCATCCACGGTCTTTGCCATAGGCCGGGCCTCATCACCAGAGTCCTTCGGTGGGATATTCAAGTAAGAGCCCCTTCGGTCTCCGTGCAGCCACTCCTTGCTGCCCCTTACTTTGCCTCCGAGTCCCACCGCGCAGCATGTTTTACTTTCATCTTCTATCGCCGTATCAACCCCGTGCTTTCTTTGAGAGCGGACCGGCTATGCGCCAAGCACGAAGCCCCGATCAGGCGGCGGAGCGGCGTGGGCGCGGCGTGGGCAGGCACCGCTGGGCGGCAGTGCGGGGCCGGGCCGGGAGTGGAGCAGCGCTCACCCGAGCTGAGCGCATCGGAGCGCTGCGTGCCTTTCTTTAGGAGACACCGACTTTGTTAGGAAGCCGTGAGCATCTGTTTGAAAGCCATTACATTTTCGAGATGAAAATCATCATAATGTGTTTAGGTGATTTCCTTCTACGGTAAGGTTACGTGATTGGTGGATGAAAAGAAGGCAAAAAGACCGCTAAGAACATTTAGTCCAACCATTAGCCCACCCCACTGACCACCCACTGACCACCATGCCCACTGACCACGTCCCTCAGTGCCACATCCACATAACTCTTTAACTCCTCCAGGAATGGTGACTCCCTCACCTCCCTGGGCAGCCTGTGCCACAGCCTCACCGCTCTGATAAGAAATTTCTCCTAATATCCAACCTGAACCTCCCCTAGAGCAACTTACTGCCATTCCCTCTCGTTCTATCACTGTTACCTGGCAGAAAAGGCTGGTCTCCACCTCACCACGATCTCCTTTCAGGAGTTGTTGCTGGTGATCTGGAGGCAAGAATGGAGTGCATCCTCCACTCCATCAAGTTTGGTGACACATGAAGCTGGGAAGTGCTGTTGACTTCCTGGAGGGTTGAGAGGCCTTTCAGAGGCATCAAGATACATTGAAGCATTGGACAATCGTCAGTGGCACAAAGTTCAGCAAAGGAAAATGCCACGTGCTGAGCCTGGGATGGAGCAGCGCTGGATTGGGGACAGACTGAGGAGCAGCTCAGCAGGAGGGGACCTGGGGCTGCTGGTGCCAGCAGCTCAGTGTGAGCAGCAGTGTGCCCGGCAGCCAAGAGCGCAAAATGCATTGTGGGGTGCATTAAGCGCAGCACAGGCAGCTGGGTCAAAAGAGGTGATTCTCCTGCTATACTTGCTGTGGACTCACTTGGAATATTATGTGCAGTTTAAAAAGGATGACAAAGTCATTGAAAGCATCCAGAAAAGGGCAACAAAGCAGGGCTGGGAGGCATCTCCTGTGAGAGAAGGCCAAAGATATCAGGCTGTCCAGTCTGGAAAAGAGGCTGAGAGGCAAACTTGCTGCTCTCTACAGCTCCTAGAGGAGGGGAAGCAGAGGGAGGTGCTGGGCTCTGCTCCTGGAAACCAATGGCAGGAGGGGAAAGGCAGAGAACTCCAGGGGAGGCTACTGGGGAACTGGGGCAGTGGGGAACATTTCTTTATCCTGAGGGGGTTCAAAACCTGGAACAAGCTTTCTAAAGAGGTGGTTGGTGCCCCATGCCTGTCAGTGTTCAAGGCATTTTGTCAGTGCCCTCACTGTGCTTTAGCTTTTTGAACTGCTCAGGTGGTTCGATGTGATGATCTTCGAAGACTACACTACACTACACTACACTACACTAAACTACACTACTCTATTCCATTCCATTCCATTCCATTCCATTCCATTCCATTCCATTCCAAAGCCATTATATGTTTTTTTAAAAATCATGCACTTATGTGAACTGGAAATCTTTTGTGGGATTAGGACATCCTCAGTGCTGCTTGCTTATGAGTTCATCCAATCACTCTCACTTTAGCATCTCCCATATGGAGCTGGCCAAGAAGGGCAGCCAGTGGCAATCCAACCTCCTGACTGCCAAAGATCTCACTGCTAGCATTGGCTGACAATGTCCCACTTCAAGGGCTGTGGATGAAGAGAGGTGGGAAAAGATGAATGGCAGCCCTGCTGTACTGAATGTAGTGCTGGCACTTAGTGCCAACTACAATGACTCATGCTTGGTCGAAACAAACAGAGATCCAGTTTTGTTGTTTAAAAATCTCTTCAACTGGAATCTCTCTCAGGTGAGCTACGGAGGCAGTGAGGCCTCAGGAAGACTTGCTTCATACACACATGTATGGGCTGAGCAATAGCAGTGTGCTGCATGCATCTTAATCCACTGAGATGGTTGAAAAAAGCAAGCTATGTCTGGCCATGTGGCTGGTGAGAAAGCAGATGCCTCAAAAGGCTCTAAACAACAGGTGCTGCTATCAGGCATCCTAAAATTGGAAAACTTGTACCATTAGTGTATCCTTGAAGTTTCAAAGAGCTTTCTGAAGAACACCGTGAGCCACTAGATGTGGCCTTCAGAAGAACTGGAAGTCCAAGGGATCTCCAGGGGCTGGGAAAGAAGGGCACCCTGGAACAGTGTTTTGAAAGGTGTGCAGCAGAGCCCAGGCCATTTCAGACTATGGACTATTCACCATCATGCTGGCTATGAACCTAATGGATGTTCATAGTCTAACAAGAATGCTGGCCAAAAAATGCCTGTGTTATTAAATCACAAAATAAAAAGAAGTAGAGGCGATTTATGCCAACTGGCGTGGATTTACAGAAAGTAGATTATGCTGAGCTAACGTGTTATGAGGAGTAAGAGCTTACTTCATAAAAACAGTTCTATTCATAAAGTAAACGCCTATAAAGCATGAGGTTTTTGTTATGCACAATTATTTGACCAAGAAGTTGTAGCAAATTAATTGACTGCCTGGTTCAGAAACTGGCTAACCCAATTTTTAATCTGAATGTGAAACAATGAGCCATTGAACAGAGGGGTGTTAACTAGGGAGCACCATGGGAGTTGTTTCCTGGCCATTGCACATTTTAATTTGTGATACAGAAGAAAACAAAGCCATCATATTGCCACAGACATGAATACTAGAGGAACTGAAATGAAAATAGGTCACTGATGTAATCAGCACTAAACAGAAAGCAAGCATGTGATGTATTAGTTTATTACAGGTAAACATGAAGCTCTGTATCTACAAACAGAGAATGAATGCCACTGCAGTAAGATGGAAACTAGACTCTGAAGCTCTGGAAATGACTCAGAAAAGAAGGACATAGGAGCTGAACAGAAACTCCCACTGCAAGAGGGACCTAAAGGATGATGAAATCTTCAGATATGCAGGCAGAGGAGACAGGAGCTGAGCTAACAGGGAATTTCAGGATTTGGTACATACCTCACCATGATGCTGAAATGCCAGCTCTAGTTCTCCTGGGCTCAGGATGTTGTTGAATGACCAGGGGAAAAGTTGGTTTCATCCTGCTGCACAAAACCCAGACAGAGCACATGAGAAGGTACTTCTGATGCTCCAAGGGACTTCACTTATGGGCAAGAAAGTGGTGTAAATTAGGGACCAGCATGATAAAATTTGAGAAAGCAGAGGGTTTTTATTTTATCTGAAAGATTGTTTTCTGAGAAGTATCAGAGATTTTTTTCCTGGAACCATACAATGTACCTGAATTTTGTTCATAGATGGAACTAAGTACACGTGAAGTCAGGGTCTGCAAGTCTTTTCCGTGGGATGGAAATCATGTCCTTTACAATAGTCATCCTAAATATGTAAACCTTTATATATTTCTGAGGTCCAGAATTAATGTTTGATGATGTCTTTTATTGGAATTCTGAAAATAGCACAGTAAAAGACATTACAAAATTTGCCCCCCAAGATAATTTATTTAGTCTCTCTGGTACTCCCAGGAAAGGAGATCCAGGGAGAAAGGGGTGAGCACGTAACTGAGTTGTGCAACCAGCACTCAGTGCCTGTTACATTGCCTTCCATTCATTCAGACTTCTTGCTTTGCTGCAGTGGCTCCCTACAAGCATCTTGGAAAGAAAATCTGTTAAGAATAAGCATTTGTACTTTTTCCAAGGGTTTCTTCAACCTCAAGCACCCCTCCCTCCACCCTCACATTTTGTTGTTGGACTGCTTTCCCACAGAGCAGGTAAAGCCTGTGCTTCTGTGTGTCTGTGTGTTTACATCTATGCAAGCCATCCACATCTTCACACTTCACTGTCATGTTGTTAGTTTTTTCATGTTAGCTACAACAGCAGAGGAAGCTGTTGTAGCTGGGAAGCTGAATGCGCCTAAAACTGTCCCATTTTCTTTACTGAGGCAGTACACAGTTGCTTACTGAAAGAAGAAAGGGAGAGCACCTGCTCGAGCCCCTCTGCTCAGACCAGGGCCAAGCTCTAAATGTGCCCCAGGATGGGGAATCATTGGTCTCTCTGGGCAGCCAGAGGCATTGAAGTCTTTCTTCTCTGGCTTCCTGGTGGAATTTCCCTTCTTGTTCCCCAACAGGTGAGCGCTTGCAGTAGGAAGGGGAGTGCTCAATCATGATGTGATGAAGGACAAGCTTCTTTGCGGGGAGGTGGCCTGAACATTCTTGAGCTTGCTTTTGGTCCAACTTGTTGCTCAGCAACCCCACTCCAGTGAAACCAGATAAGGTGTGAGTGGAAACACTGCTCCCAGTCAGCCGGCAGTGAAAGAACAGGTAGTAGACCAAAGCATTTATGAAACCAGAGAAGACTGTTTCAACCAGTAACAAGTGCTGTGTTTACCCGTCTCCATTTCTTGTCCATCCACACATGGCAAAAACAATTCCATTAATTTCTGGTTCCCTCCCTGGTAGTATCTCTTGAAGGATTTTATAAGCCACTTCTAGCATCCACTTTCAGCTCTCATTGTCAATAGGATTTCCTTCCTGAAACCTTCCACTCACAGTGTGCTTTTCTCCTCACCTCTCCTCACTCATTTATTTGGAAATCAATACCTTAAAGTCTTGTGATTTTCAAGTTTCCTTCCGCATAACATTGAAGTCCCTGGTGCTGACAATCAGAGCAGATGTAGAGAGGACCCAGACACCAGGAGCAGAGATATCTGGCAACACTAAAAGCAAAGGAAGAAGGAAATACAGACGATTGGGATTACCAATCTGAAAGCAGCCCTTCTGTAAAAGCAGAAATCTTCTTTATGTGGTTTAATATTTTATTTCAAGTTTAGAGATTGATAAATGGCACAAGTAGACATAGTAAGAGACATAGCTGGCATTTTGTTACTTTAGATGAACAAAAACTCTTGTAAGCAAACTAGAAAACCTAAAGGAATTTGTTTTGCATAACCTGAACCTACCCTTTCTCTGGAGCTGCTGGATTAATCGGCTACTCTACACACACACATAATAATTAAATTAATGGAGATTAACTGGTAATGTAATTCTTAATTAGAGTTTTATGTTGGAAATAATCAACAGCATTAATGACTACAGTTTTTGTAGCCATAGGGATTTTGTCCTTACAACTGCTTTTAGCAGTTTCTACTTTCTACTGAGCAGTGCAAATAGCCAGATTTCCTTCCCTCCAGATGGCAATAGCAATCTGCTCTCTGTCTAATCAGCAGGAGGTACCAAGAAACCTGTAAAAGAAACCCTACAGCCCAATATGTAAATAAGAAAGGATCTGAAACTTCAAGTTGTAGTCATGAGGATCCCACACTGCCAGAGCCAGGACTGAGGGTTATTGTAGCTGCTGCAGGTACTCAGATAAACAGATAGAGCAAGTTAGCACAGCAGCCTTCCCTGCTGACAAACCTGAATCTGAATCCCATCTTGGATTGCTGGCAAATTGCACGTGGGGACCCTCCACTGGATGTGCTACACTGATGCCCACAGAAGACAGATGGGAATTAAAAATCTGTACAGTGCATGGCTAGCAAATTTACCTCACTGACTGCATGTTTGGTAGCACCATATATACTGAAATACAGTGAAAGATGGTGAATGATTACAGAATACAGAACATACAGAACAAGAAATTTCCTTGATCTCTAAGTAAAATGTAACTCAGAATTTAAACCAAAAATTTTCTTGTGCATTAAACAAAATTCACATCTCAGGAGAATTATTCATAGGAGAAGAACATGGATAGTAGGAAGATAAAAGTATATGTAATCAACATGAAATCAATACATGATAACTCATATACAGATTTATTTCTGGAAGTAGGACTGTAGTCAATAGATACTGCAGCATTTAACATTATGGCTTTTTCTCATTGAAAAATGAGAGCCAGCTGGGAGACAAGCAGCTAAAACCCTCTGTGCCTGCACACCTGCACAGTGCAGGTTAAGGCAGCTCAATGTGAGGACTCCAGGAGCTCCCCACAGAGGCGTGGTGGCTGCTAGACATGTTTCTGGAGCTCTGGAGGAAGCTATGGCTATGGGAAAGGCATGTCATGCCCTGCGGCACATGCCTACCTGGCTTTCTGTGCTTGGAGACAACCCAGCCAAGGTGTGTCTGCATTCACACACATGTAAAACCTCTTAAAGTCAGGGAATTTGTAAATACGGGAGTAAGCAGGCTCAGAGATCTGCCTCCGGAAGACTGTGAGAGAGGTCTGCTCCCAAGAGCACCTATGCCTGTTATGATGTTGTGAACGCTGCACTACCTCCGCTCAGCAACTCAGCTTTTCATTAGGATAAAGCCTACTGTGAGGTGCAAGGACCCAGTAGGAAAACTGGGAGGGGAGAGACTGTTAGTTCTGGCAGCTACACAGGCCTGGGGAGTTTGCCGTAAGCTGCTTTAAGCAGGAATTTTGTCTGTGTAAAGACAGCAGTGACAAAACCAAGCATGGTCAGGCTTGTCCAGGCTTCACCGCCTCATCTTAAAAATATTTTCCATCTCAGAAAACCCAAAAAGCTCAAGCGCACCTCTGACCTTCTGGCAACAAAACAAAATGAAGTCACAAACCAAGAGGAAAATGTGATGTCCTGGATAGATAAACTTCCACAGATTATAGGCTGCAAAAAAAAAAAAAAAAAAGTCAATCCATTTTTAAAATGCTAACAATGCTTTGCAGTATGAACGTTAACACCAGGAATACTGTAATTTGGGATTTTAGGTTTTTGCCTGTAAAATGCCCAGTTTTCATGTCTTGGCTCCACATTCAGGGCCATTTTCTACACTTAGTGTTACGCTCTTAATAGTTCATGCTCCTACAAAGAGCAAATAACTAATTACAGGCAGCAAAAATAAAACAGCAAGTAAGCTCACTGCTATTCTGCATGTAGCTGCAGAGCAAATATCCCAACAAGCATAAACCAGCACCAATGCATTTACTTTGATGAGATTCACTGCTTTTACCAATAAAAACTGTTGCAAATGCTGCAAGCAACAAAGCAAGCTTTTGTGAGGTCAGAATTTAACAGCTAATATGAAAGTCCTTTTCTCACCTCTGATGAGAGAGCCAGGGGACAGATCTTCAGAGAAAGCCTGAGAGTGCTTCTATTGTGCGCATCAGAGAACGACAGTGGGAATGTTTTATATACCTGCACCACGCCATCAGTGGTATTACAGGGAGAGGGGCTGCACTCACCTAATAGTGGCGCTGTGGAGGTGTGCAGGCTCAGTGTGGATTTCAAGCTCCTTAAAAGTCAAAGAGGAGAACCGGGGGAGAGGGGCTGCATTCCAAAGGTGTTCAATTCAGAACGGGATGAAACCAGAGTTGACAAGTTACTTTCATTGTGTAAGTAAAGACAGATGAGAGCTAAACTCTCAAGTGGCTTCAAGTTAGACATGACTACCTCTTACCTAAGTAAGCCTTATTTAAAAGGATTATTTCACTCTAGATTGTAAAATAGAGTTTGATTAGATTATGTGTTTAGCAGTTGAGGAGTACCGGTGTCCTACCTGTGTTTTCAAAGACATGTGAAAATTACTTAAATTTCAATCAGCCACATTCTAGAATATCTTTTTTACTACACAGCTTAATTACTAAAAAAAAAAAAAAAAAAAAAAAAAATTAATCAGATATACTAATGAATTTTGAAAATGAACGATAAAAGCAAAATGTACACCAAAAAAAAAAAAACAACCCTCAAACCATAACTCTGTAAAGGCTCAGCTATGACAAATGCTAGCTTACATAGTTTTAACACAAAACCTAATTTTTCACAGTACCTCTCTCAGTATAAGAAATGGGAAGTCCTTTTCCATTGCCTTGTCTGAAACAAAAAGTTGAATTTTATAAACAATATAGAGAAGCACAGTTACTGAGTCTCTTGTACAGTACAGGTGCAAAATGTTCTTCCTTTTCAAAGAATAACTTAAATTTAGGCAGGATAATGCCTTTTACTTTTTGCTGGCACAGGCTGCTGTTAGGGGTATGCTTCTGAGAAAAGGAAAAAGCATCCTACTGTGTCTAGAAGAGTACTGTTGTAAGCCTGTAAACAAAAGTTGATATTGCAGTACCAAGTATTTTATAGAAAGTTCTGAAAAAAAATGAGAAGTTGGCTGTAATTCCCACTGAGACTGACATTCTAGTGATTAGCTTCAGGGCTTTTATGTAACCACTTTTTTCTTTTTGTGAAATGATTATCTCTGAAAGTGCTCATTCTGCAAAATCCTCTCAAAATCAGGAAGGAATAGAAAGTCTTTGTGTGCCACTGGTGATGTGCTACTGTGAAACTACCAGGAGAGTTCCACTCTTGGAAATTTTCAAGGCCAGGATGAATGGGGCTTTGGGCACCCTGATCTAGTGGAAGGTGCCCCTGATCATGGCAGGGGGCTGGAACTAGATGTTCCTTAAAGCCCTTTTCAATCCTAGATATGATGACATTGGAATTAAAGCAGTGGCTGATCAAGAGACTTGAATTCTGCTCCTAGCTCTGCCCTAAATGGTAGGGGTTTTTTTGCAGTAAACCCATTTAATTTTATACACTCTAGCTCCCCATCTTCAGCATTGCTTCTGTTTCATCCTAAACATCTGTTTTGTCCATTTAGAAGAAGCATTCTTCAGGGAATAACTAATCTGGATTGTGCCCATTTCATCACTGCCTCGACTTTAAACATATCCAACAGAACTTCACAGTGTCACGACCAGAGAAGGAATAATTCATGACAATAATAAAAGAAAAACGTATACCAAATCATAAAAGACCATTGTGATTCACGCAGAAAAATGAAAGTTACTTAGAAGGCTCAATCAGAATTATCCATCAGGATAGTGGGACTTGCTATGGCCCCAAAGGTAATCAAAGCAAAGTTTGCTATCAGCTTTTAACAACTGCAAGACCAGGTCTGTGGAATTCAGATACCTTTCTCAGATAAAGCTTAATATCAACAGTTCGGAAGGTTGGATCAAATAAAACCTTCATACTAATTTTTCTAGGAAAAAAAATATTGCTTCCAGTATGTATGACATTCATAGCTCATGAATATCAAGAAAATAAAGCAGAGCTCCCTTTTGCTGCTATTTGTATTTGTTTCATTTCTTGAAACCTGACTTCTGAAGTTGGAAATGTTGAGTCATCAGCAAATGTAACAGGCAAGACAAGTATAAAATACAAGCTCTGGTTCAGAGGATGATCTAAGGTGAACAGACTGCTTTTATTTTATTAAAAATAAAATACATTGAAAAGTTTGAAAGCTGTTGAAAATTGTTGAGAAGTTTGCACTCATAGCTAGGAAGGGGAGAACTGGCAATTCCTACTAGCCACAGTATTAAACATACTACATCTAAAGGGATCTTATTCCTATTGCTCTTTAAACCAGAAATCACAAGGAAAGTGAAGAGATACTTAAAGGTAGGGGAAAATGAAATCTGTTGTGAGGGCTCAAGACTGAAGTATACCTATCAACATCTGGAGTTCCATTGGGCCCTATCAATCCTTGAGCAAACTGTAATGTCATAGTTAGCTCCTAGGCAGTTCTTTGTAACAGAAGTTAGTACAGGTAATGGTGTCCTACTTTGTGACTGTGAACATGTGTAAAACCCAACAATAAATGACAAAATTGCCTAGTCAGGGATCAGAAAACACTAAGCCAGGTGCCTTTTTGATACCGACTCTTTACATCAGTATTAATTGACATTGCATCCAAAGTGAGACTCTAATCTCTGTGCGGGCGCATGGCTCCTTGTCAATAATTCCCAGTGACTGACTCCAGTTTCTCACTGCCTGAAGTTGCACTTTCTTGTTCCCTCAAACGTTCTTTTGTCCTCGCTGCTTGTATGCTTCCCCAACTGTGTGGTCTCTTTTTCACTCAGCAGCTGCTTTGGCATTCTGCATCTTCTATTTCAGTTATATGAGTGGCTCCACACATTTGTGCTGTGAATATCATTACTTCAAATCCTGAAAGACTTTAATGTCCCAAAATGTTCTTGTTACAGATTTTATCCCGCCATCTGATGTGCAATATGGCATGCAGATGGCACAGATGAAACCACCCTACAAGCTGTAAATTTTAACATGCAAAATGGAATGTCAGAAGAAAACATATAATGAATGTTTCTTCCTTTAAAAAAAGAAGTCCAAATAAAAAAGAATAAAAATAAAAAAGACCTACTGCATTAAAGCAACCAAAATAATTCTCAGTCATGCAGTAGTAAAGTAAAATCAAAGTAAAATTAAAGTAAAATTAAGCAGGGATTGATTTAGGCATAACTAAGTCATCTAGGTTAGAATGATAGTATGCTACAGTAGGTATTTTACAAGCACCTTGACATGCCTTCAAATCTCTCATGTGCTTTTTAAAGTAATGATTATATTACTGTCTAAATCTGTCCAGGGTAACGTGGCAACATTAGGTTGGAGGGCTAACACTGATATTGCTCAATTCCTTCTTATTTTGAAGCATATTGACAGCACAGTTGACATCTACAACATACAAGTGAACATGCTAGAACAGTAGCCTAAACTCTTTAGCAACAATCAACTTCTAAGTTTCCAGGAAAATAAGCGTACCATTTAGAACAGGCAAAGTTGCAAAGCTTTAGGACTTGACCTAAAAGCCTGATCTGACGTAGCAAATTCTCTTGAACTCCACCTTGGCCAAAGTTTTAGCCATCTATTGCAATATTTTAACAACTTTGCAAATACACAGAAACCAAATCGGGCTAATAGAGTTATGTCTTCAGTAACCCACAGCTGAAGCATAGCTCTAAGCAATTCCAGTATGTGAACAGTCCATTACTTAACAGCTACCCTGTTCCTGAGAACTGTAGCATGAGAGCATATGGAAGAACACCGTGGGGCTTATGGCTGTAGCCAAAGAAGCTGGCAGAAAAAAAAACACGTATACAGAAGTACATACTCACACGGGTGCATACAAAGCAGTGAGGTACATCTGCGTATATTTGTTGCGTGTGAAGACTTTTCCCTGGCACGTTTGTTTCAAAGATTGCCTACCAACCTTTGGTCTCCAACATACCTACACAGATGTGCGCATGCATTACTACAGTCCCAGCTGTTCCTCATCAGTTAAAGGAACCACAAATTAGCACAGCGTAAAAAAGCAGTGCTCTAATCAAGGTAAAACAAAACAGAACTAATAGTGAAAAAAGCCTCCTTAATGTCTACTAGAGAAAGTGTGATTAATAAATAAAAAGATTAACCTTGTTGAATAATCACAGACATCTACATAATCTGTTAGACAGAAACCCGTTGCTTGTTGCTGGAATGTGCAGAAGTAGTGCAGTGCCATGCCATTTCTGAGCAATCTCTAATTTCTCCAAGAGGTAGGGACAGTTTTTTCTGTACTCCCTTTTGATGTAAAATTATCATTATTTGTGGTAATGAGAGCACTAGCTATAATGCTGGAACTTAACATTTTAACCAGCAAAGACAAAAGAAAAGTACTGAACACCTTATGCCTCTCAATGTCACACAGCAACAAGCTGCTGTCAAATAAAAACAAAACTACCAGTTTCTTTTGTTACTGTGACGTTCATTTTTTTTCAGCTGTTGAGCCATAAAGGTGGGATGCCGTACAAGCTCTTAATGCTTATGGTCCTGAGGGAAAAAAAAGGTTCAGGAATACACTTTGAAAAGGGGAAAATGAAAAAGAGAGGAGGTGGTGACTTGCATGGTAGTTTACTCAAAGGTAAAAGGAGGAAAAGGTGAAATCATTTTTCTGCCGTTTTCAATGGCTGTTTACCCTCCAAGTGCCCTGCTGCATTTCCAGCCCCCTGCCCACGCTCCAACTAAATCTGACCTTCATCTTTATGCACACTGGGAGTTCAAACCCACTGTTTTCCACAAAGACTGTAACCTCTTACAGCCTGAAATGTTCCAGAACGTTCTCCGTCCATTGCCTTCAATACACTCAGGTCCTCTCAGTTGTCTGCCTTGCCCTGGCCTATTCAGTTTAATCTCCTCACAAGTACGCTCACAGTGCTCTTTTCTGTTCTGTTTCCAGCATCCTCCCAACTCACTCGGCTCTTCCAGTTCCTACCTTAACACTTGTGAACTAGCTCAATCTCTAACCAACCCCAAAACAAGATGTGAGCTGACCCATCTGATGATAAGCTGTGCTCATACTCCTGCCTGGTAGTCACCGCCTCTCGTGAAGGAAATTGCACATTGCCCAGTGCCATCTTCTGCTTTCTCCATCAATTCCAACTTCTGGCTCCACATAGGGCCACCCAAAACCCAACCCTATGTCTGAGAGCATGGTCCAGACATTCCTTGAACTCCAGCACTCGGGGCTGTGCCCACAGCCCTGTGCAGCCCGATCCATGCCCACCGCCCTGTGGTGCAGCACCTGTCCCCAACCCCGAGCTGCCCCTCCCCTGACACAGCTCCATGCCGTTCCCTCGGGCCCTGTCGCTGTCACACAGAGCAGAGCTCAGCGCTGCCCCTCCGCTCCCTGTGAGGAGCTGCAGCCGCCATCAGGCCTTCCCTCAGCTCCTCTGCTCTGCGCTGAGCACACCCAGGAACCTCAGTCTCCGCCGACCCCCGGTCCCCGCTGTCAGAGCAGCGCAGGAGGGGCGGCACCTGCGGGACCGCCCCCTTCTCCTCCCTCCCTTGCCCTCCTCTCTTCTCGGTGGAGAGCGAGAGAGACCGAGACCCGCAGGGAGACGGCAGCAGTGGGGCTGCCGAGTGGCGCTGCTTGCAGCGAGGGGGCGGCTTTAGGGAGGGGGAAAAAAAAAAAAAAAAAAAAAAAAAGTGAGGGAGGGGTGGAAGGAAAGCGTTCAACTCCTGCTCTCCTTGCCTGGCGAGGTAAGGCAGCGGTTCGGGGCTCTCTTCGCGTTCTCGGCGCGAGGAGGAGGGCACAAAGGTAGCGGTGCGGAACTCGGCGCCGCTCGCCTCGCGGTCGCTGTCACCGGCGGCTGCCAATGCGCTGCCCCGGGTGGGCTCCAGGCCGGGGACAGCGAGCGGCGTCCGTGGGAGAGCCGCGTTGGGAGCGCCGTGCGGCACAGCCGGCGGAGGTGGGCGGGGTGCGCGGGGGGTGCAGGTGGCTCCGGCGGAGGGCGGCGGGCGCGGAGCTCGGCTTGCGGCGTTGCCGCGCGGGCTGCAGCCGGCAGGGGGCTCCCCCCGCTGCGGGAGGCGCAGCTGTGGGCGCGGAGTGCTGCGGAGGGGAGGGCCGGGCCGGCGCGTCTCGGCGCGGGGCTGAGGAGCGGTCCTGAGGGCACGGTACCGCTCGGAGTTGCGGTGGCAGTCCCGAGTTGTGAGGGCCTGAGTGCAGGAGGGGAGGAAAAAAAAAAAAAAAAAAACCAAAACGGCTTAAGTAGATATCGTTGCTCGAAAGCAGCTGACAGATTTATTAGCTGCGCCTCCCGCTCTCGGAAGCGTCTGGAAAGCAGTGAGACTTTGGCCTTCCAAACGCTCCCTGGCTCCTTTCTAAAGCGTCGGAAAGGTGAAAACTTTCTTTAAGCCGTCAAGTTCTGTCCGCTGGTTGCCGTTTGGCTAGGCCACAGGTCTGCCCGCATTCTGCCGTGTAAGAGGCATCGATGGGCAAATGCGTTTAAAGTGCAGAATGCTTCTGACCTACCGAGCCAAAAAAATGCTCCCTGCTCCTTTTTCTGGATAGGATTTCTCCTTTAATCACCCTGAAGATGTGACATTGTAAGTATGACTGTATTTGGCTTCCTTTGACGCTTGCGACTTTGCCACTGAGTGACGTTTTGGTCCTGAAGTGATACTTCAGATTCTCCGTGTGTCGTCAATGCTTTGTTATAAAGAGCTTTTTTTAAAGATTGCAATAAAAGGCCCTTGGAGAATAAAGCGGACTTTATTTCTTGACGTCTTAGGAATAAACGAAGCATACATTTTCCTTTGTGTGGATGAGAGGGAAGCCAGTAGGTGCCTGTTTCAGTTCAGGATGTAGCTCTGTGTGTGACAAGGGGAGGACGGCTCAGAGCTCTCCGTGCTGTTAAACACTGGATGCTTCACTGGGTTTGGCTTTTTCTCTCTGGTTGGCCATACCAAAGAAAAAGAAGGCTGTTTGTGTGAAACAAATCTTGCCCGAGATCTTTAACAAAAGAAGTTTAGTTATAAAAGCCCTGTGTGTACATACTGGTACTTTTTGTTAGTTGCTTTTGGCTGGAGGGACGTAGCAACAACAACAAGTAGCAATGATGTTTTGGAAAGGCAGGTTGTAAGCCCAGGATGTGAGATTAAAGGGAATAGGAAACCCGAATACAGAGCTTTTAGTAGATTGGTTCAATACGTGACGCTTTGTAAGATCTCACGAGGGCATCACAGTGTGAAAAGTTGGTTTAGAATTCAATAAAGCAGGTTGGTTCAAGGTCTTCTCCAAAGCATCCCTATTGGCATTGATATTTGATGGTTCAATGACTCATATGTCAAGTATTTCATAGTTACAAGGAAGAAGAAAGTTTGGAAAGTAATTAATTGCTATAGGAAATAGGGAATGAAATGGTTTTGAGGAGAAATCTGAAAAAGTCTCTGTACTGTGAAGCCTACTACATTACAAATGCTGGGCTGTTTGTTCAGTGAAAAGCTTGACTTGGCATAATGTCAAAAATATATACTGAAAAACCTTATTAGTGACAGCTTAAACATGATTTGAAGAATTTCTCTATAATTTTCTGTGTTTTTAGGAAAATTTAAGGGTGTGTAAGGATTTTACTTTGAGAGGTGTATCCTGCTGTTTCTTTCATATTTGAGTGGTTTTTAAAAGTGCTTTTATGTCCTGTATGGTTCTGTACCATATGTTTTGTATTTAATTCTTTGAATGACCACTAAAGTGCAGCCAACATTGGGTGAATGTGGCATCTGTTAACTAGTGCTTAGCGATGGGGCACGATGATCAAGAGGGGAAGTGAAGAAGAGTAGCATGTCTAATTGAAACTACAGGGGGCTGTTAGGAAGGTAGGATGTAATTAACAAAACCTGGAGTTTGGACATGATATTAAGGCATCGCGTCTACTCTTGTAAAAAGAGTGATGAAATAGTGTAGAAAACACCTCAGCTTTTTGGTTTTAGAACTCAGTCATATAGCCTCTTGGATTTGTTTGCATTTTGCCAGTACTTGCATGATCATTTCTTGTGCATGGCACAGAAGATGTGTCTTCCTTTGCTTTGAAAACAGAATTGTGAAGGCCGTTGAGAAGGCTGACAAATGAAAGCATAATAAGCCTTGACATTTTGACAATGATGTCTTCTAGAGAATTAGTCTTGTGAACTAGACTTCATTGGAAACAGTAACTGATTAAGATATCTTGGATATTCTGAAACATAAAACAGTGGCAATCATAAAACAACACTAAATTTTTACCACTAATTGGCATGGTGGTTGTTATGTTTTTTTAGTAAGCATCAATGACTTTCTTCAACTTATGTCTTGTCATGATGTCCCTTAAAAATGTTTTTGCCCAATATAGTCAGCTTTGCTTCTTTTTTTTTTTTTTTTTTTTTAATCCCCAAACTAACCTCATCTGGTTTCATGCTTTACTCTGTGTACGCTAACGTGCACATTAATGTGCTGATTTTGTCTTGTATATTGCAAACACATCCTCTTACTGAGATCTCTGAAAATACCAATTCTCTCCTTATTATGTGAAGGAAAATGAATTTTCATTTAGTCATCACAGGCTCGTTTGCAATTTTGAGCATGGTTTATGTAGCTCATGGTAATGAATTTTAACTAGCAAATAGGTAGTGAAATCTACTCAAAAATAAGGAGTTATGTTGTGAAGGTGCTTATAGTGGTGAATTATCCAGTAATGTTAGGCTCCTACTATTTTAATAACATAAATGCTCAAACAAACCAAAAAAACAACCAACCAAGGAAGACAACAACAAAACCTCTGCAGAATGTCTGCTGGAGAACCCTGCAGATGACAGAGATTTCGAACAGTGTTTATTCGTGGCAGTAGCAGCCACGTTTTCTACTCTGCTATGGTTGGCTTGGGAGTCTCAAGTAGAAGTATGGAGTTCTTCATATAAATGACTCTAAAATATAATTATTTTTGCTTTGAGTGACTCCTGGAACTGTGTCAGCTGGTTTGTGCTGTCTTACGTGGGTACGCTGTGATGTCCAGCTTCTGTGGAATTCTTCTGGGACCTGAGACCATTGAGAATTGTGTAGATGAGTATTTTAATTGAAATATATTTCATGTAATTCCCACTGAGCTGGCATTTTAACTTCCATAGCACTTCAGAGGTTTAATTAAAAAAACAACAAACACGCACTGTCTGAAGACTTTACAGCAGGTTTTTTGAGTGCTTTGGTTAATTTGCATTTAATCAATGTATATATATATTTAATTGCAAATATGGTACCAAATAAAATGTTGATAAAACAGAACAGACTTTAAGAACTGTATGCTGTGACATAAAATCACCAGAACAGTGGGATATGTAGGGAACTGCTTAAGTCAGTATGACAAGATCTATAATAGAAACCTTCATGTAATATTCCCCAGGTAAGATTTCAGAGATGTTATTCTGAAGTAGTTTTTCAAACTGATGGTGCTATGAACAGCAAAACTGTGTGGGCAGGCTCATGATACTGTTACTTAAGAGATTATCAGACATCTGTCATAGTGGTTCCATGAACAACATTGGAGTGACTGGTTTCATAAAATGCTGTATGAAGGTGTCCCAGTTCTTCCCTATCTCCATCACAGTCTCCAGTAGCTCTATTCAGGGTGGTTGATGTGATCTGAGCAGAGCCCTCAGAGGCAAGTGAAGGTAGTTCCTGAATGTAACTAGCTTTAAAATGAAAGCTCAACCGTGCATCTTGCCAAAAGTAAGACTTTCTTGGAACATACAGTGTGAAGTTGTTAAGGTTAGTAAGATAAGTGAGAGCTCTTCTCAATAGCTTAGTGCAGCTGGTTTCTATGCCGTGAGGAATCTGAGCACCTACCTCTTCTACACTGGAGTCACTGGTGAAATAGAGGTATTCAGATTGTGAGAAGCATTATTGTTTCCTCTAAATGTAACTGATGTCTCAGGATGAGGATCAAATGCAGCAAAACCTTGTCTTGCTGGCTGTCGGTGATCTGACGGATCTCCATAACCAGTCCTGAGTGCAGTGGCTTTCTGCTGTTGCTGTATACCTTGCTACTTCTAGTTCTGTGCTTACTGTTTCTTTGGTGTGGAGCTGCATCTCAGTCTTGCTATTCAGGAGATCGTGCCATCTGCTTTTACTGCATCTGTTTCTGCTTCACTTAATCTCCCCGTGGTTTGTCAGCAAGCCCTCCAAATTCTGTCTTCCTTTAGAACCTTACATGGCATAAGTCTTCTCACACTTTCAGTCTACTTTGAGAATAGCTGTTTTGTAAAGGAAGCTTCATCTTGTAGTTTCTTTAAACCACTTCCATAGAATCGAGTTTTAAGTGCAACTGAGAGATGTCTTTGAACGCCAGGAGTTGAATCCTGACTTTTCTACTCCTACCATGCCCTTCACTGCATTGAGAAAAGGTTAACAGCTTCCTGCCAAGGCCAACTATGATGGATGTGACATTTAAGAATGTGGGGGTTTCCTAGTGTTGTCAAAAATGCTTTCAAAAATTTATTTGTAGGGGTAAGCTGTTCAAAAGTTGCCATTACTCTTCCTATCTTAATCTCTTTGAGGGGAAATTCTGGTCTTGAGAACAGTAAGAAATTAGGTGTAATAGGTCGCCGATGGGTACCAGCTCACAGAGGTGCAATTTTAAAGACGACCTAAAGGGAGAGGGCACGCACATCCAAGAGGACTTCAGTGCCCAGGACAGAGGTATGCAGAAGCACTGCTGAAGTATTTAGAAGCAGAATAACAAGCAAAACGTGAATAATACACGCATTCTCGTAGTCCTAGCTGTAGCAGTTTCAGCAAATCGTGAAGCGTAGCTTTCTGCCAGACTTTCCAAGTCTCTTAAGGAGAGGGAAGACAGCTTTGCTGCCAGATTGTTGTTTTTTCCTTCTCCCTCTAGGTCTGCAGTCATGATTTTAGCAGATGTGGGAGGTAACCTGGATTTCAAAGGCATCAAGATGAAAACATGTTGCTGTTGGAAGCTTTTGTGTTGAGTTGCGGGATCTTTCAAAGTGAAACAGCAGGACATCTAAATGCACAGATTTTTTGTTGTTGTTGTTTTGCAGCATTAATGTATTAATACCCTTATTACTTAGGGACCCAGTGTCATAAGGGCTTGATGTCTTAATGGGTCATAGTGTTCATTTTCTTTGTTCAGTGGTTGCTTTGTTAAGATGGCTTATGCTGGTGTGAATGCAGAGAGTATGTTCATGGTTGTGTTTGTTGTGGACTAGGCCAGGAGTTCTTCGTGTGTAGTAGAAATAGAAATATTTGAAGTTGTATGCCTCAGAAATTCTTAAATAAAAACCATCACTAAAAAAGCTTCAATTTTCAAAAGCAGATGTGACCTTGAGCCAGAAAAGCCTGGGAGGGAGCATTCTTCTGGCTGCTCTCAGCTCTCATAATGACCAATGTTTGCTTGCTAACTGTCTGACGTGGTTGTTTCCTTGCAGTCCCTTGTGCCTATATGGCTGTGCAGACAGATGCTCGGTTCTCCTATATGGCTCAGCTGGCTGGCTTTCTGTCACGCCTGATTTTTGGGGTGATTCTTGTGGATTTGATGTAGGAAGATGGTTATGTTTGTGATAAGGGTAAAGCGCCCTCCCCCATGACATGGCGAAGGTTTGCATCTCCATTTGCTGTAGTAAATCCATTTGTGATTATGTGCTAAGACTGGACAGCTTAACTGCTGAATTGAACTTGTGAAGTTCTGTGTGCTGCCAGAGTTTCTCTTGATGGAAAAAAAGCAAATCTGCATCATCTGTGTGTGCTGGACAGCTGGAAACTCCTCCTAATGTTGTTGCTTTGATGTCTGTTTGAAGGGAAAAATAAGGTTTGCTTTCTATCACAGCGTATAAAGGATGCTGTCCCAGCAGTGTAATAAATGAGAGCTGGATCTGGGACTTGCATTCAGTGGAAGGCAGTGTTCTTCCAGATGTGTTTTAATTGAATTGTCCTGTGAAAATGGGCTCACCTTGGAATTCAGTAATATGCAGTTCAGGGGCTTACAGTTGAAAAAGAGAGGAATGCAGCAGATGCTGCATAGTTCTGATACTTGTGATGGCTGATGATACTGATATCTTGAGGCTTGTGTTCTCTACTCTGAATCACTGCATAAACAAGTACAGGATGAACCTCCATGTGTAACCTTGACACATGACTGGATCTTTGCTTTGTAGTTCATTAGTCGTTTATCCAAATTGCAGTAACTGTGTATTGGGAAACAGATTAAACATAAATAATGAAACATCACCTCTTTTTTTTTTTTTCTTTTTAACCTGAGGGAAAGATGTATTTTTGTGCCTCTGAAATTTTATTTTTAAGAAATAGAATTTCAATTCTAGTCCCCCTGAGAATAACTGAGAGCCTTTACATCTAAATTTGTCAGGTTAAGAAGTCAAAACTGTTGATGCATGTCAGCCACAAACCAAAAGACATCAAAGCAGTGTTTTGTTTTCACAGTATTTCCAGTGTGGCCAAGCTTTCTGTGTGATGTTGGGCTGCATGATCTTCAGAGGTCCCTTCCAGCCTGAATTATTCTGTTTCTTGGAAAGTAGGGAGGTACAAAAAAAAATTCACAGAACTGACCAGTGTTACCAGTTGGTTAGATGCAACTTCTGAAACAATTTATCTGGTCTCACAACTTTCTAAAGGTACCTGAGGAGCAGGCTATCAGCAGCATGGACTATTCTGGTAACCTTCTTTCTGCTTGCTGTCTTTCTGAGTGTTATTCAGCCCTGGGCTAGATGTGCTTTCTGATGTGATTAGAAATGCATACCGATTTCATATCCAGTTGTATACATAAATGGAGAGATGCTTTGAGTTATTTCTGCAGGTGGGTTGTGCTGCTTCACGAGAACCTAGAAACGTGCTGGTGATTGTGGCGCTGCTGCTCATACATCAGTGGGAAGGCTGTGGTGTGTAAGTTTCAGTACTCCATAAGAGGCTGTTCAGCTTGGTCTGGGTGGAAGGTCAAGCACCGGAGGATAACAACGATACCCACTGGACTGACTTTAATGCATTGTCTAAAATCAGTCTTTCTAGGTTAATGTTCATAATCCAACATTTTACTTCAGGGAAACTACAAATAAACCCAGTAACATATTTTTAATCCTTTTCTGGACTAAAATCATGCGTAAGGAAGAGAGATTTGCTTATTTAATTTCAGCTGGTCACTTCTACAGTTTTAGTAATCGGTGAGGTTTGAGAAATGCTGTTCTGTATTATTTCCCCTTGTGCGTATTTCTAGTAACTGAGTTGTATGCGTGCCCATACGTTTCATTTTTCAGGATGTATTGATGTTTATGTGATGATTCAGAATATGGGTTGGAGTTTCAGTCTAGCTGAACATATTCCAGTAGCCAAGTGTGGGAAGAAGGGATTTGCACTTCTTAGTTCCAATTGTGAAAAGAGGAGTGGCTGTTGCTCCTGCTCCAAATGGTTAACTGAATAAACTGTGGGAAGTTGAGTTTTTATTAAAAACCAAGATAGCAACAAAGCAAAGAAACAAAAGCAACAACAACAAAAAACCACCAGCAAGGGAAAAAGGGGAGAAGAAGATCTGGAAATTGGCAATTAGAGATGGGATGTTTTTCAAGATACGCAGTTTTAGAAAGAAATTGACCTGCAAGTTACAAGGGCCAGAGCAGAGCTGTTAAGATTCCTAACCAATCCTTTTTCCTAAAGGAGGGAGTATGAGCGTATTCTAGGCTAATGCTTGCAAGGAGGCTGGCCTCAGGATGTGTTCATTAAAACAATTCTGTCCTCCATGTTCCAAAGTGCAGTTCGTGCTGAGGGGAACTGATAAATCTTCATTTAAAAAATGCATGTTGAAAATCAAATGTATTCTCTGTGTTGTCAAAGTGCCTTTTTCATCTGGAATAAATCCCATAAATTGTTTCTTTCAGCCAGTGTGCGGAGGTAAGAGAATACACTGGTGAGTCTTCCTGTATCCAGGCTGTCACTATGTGTGCTGGGAAAAATAGAAGGCACTGCAAACATAACGGGACAAAATAATGTAAGAGAACTGTCTTCTGCAATGTGTTGGTGTCAAGTTGATGAGTAAACAGTTCAAGGCACTATCAAGAGTGTTATTATTCAGATGGTGATTTTCTATATTTTGAAAATGAGGCTTGCAGTGATTATTGGTTTCCCTTCACTTGATGTTCTGTAATTCCTTCTAACTTTCTACAGCTATACTGATCTTTATTTAACAGAGCTTTTGGTCATTGTTCTTTACTCTTCTGTTTTCATTTCCTTGTTTCACTGGAGAAAAGCACTTATGATTTCAATAAATAAGAATTTGTATTCAACTGATCATAGAATCATAGAATGGCCTGGGTTGAAAAGGACCACAATGACCATCTAGCTTCAACCCCCCTGCTATGTGCAGGGTCACCAACCACCAGACCAGGCTGCCCAGAGCCACATCCAGCCTGGCCCTGAATGCCTCCATGGATGGGGCATCCACAGCCTCCTTGGGCAACCTGTTCCAGTGCCTCACCACCCTCTGTGTGAAAAACTTCCTCCTAAAATCTAACCTAAACCTCCCCTGTCTCAGTTCAAGACCATTTCCCCTTATCCTGTCACTGTCCACCCTCTTAAACAGCCGCTCCCTTTCCTGCTCATATTTGGGTTCTACTTGTACTACTAGTATATTACTTTCTTTGGAGAAGATAATTGTTTTGTAAGTTTAGCTTGAGGTTAGCACGTCAGACTAGAGGAGTGAAGAATGGTTTAGTTCAAGATAAAGAGTCAAGTAGAACTATGTTTTTTATATCGTGATAGTGCCATGTTAAGGATATCAGTTTGTGAGTATAAGAGGAAAACTTATGAAACGGATAAATATTTATGTGAAGCTATGGAATAGGGTTTGTTAATGTGATAGACTGTGTAGTAGTGCAGAAAGGGGCTTCTGTTGCAAGGGCATTTTTCAAAGCACACTGATGCTTAGAAGAAACAAAGCCATTGCAGCCCATAATTCATTTAATGTGCTACAGACAAATTGCTAACGCACGTTAGAGAAAAATTGTAGGTTTTTTGTCTTCTTTAGCGAAATTCTTGATGTGTTAGAAGAATTCTTACATCCATTTCTGAGTAACACTAGGTAACTTCATCACCTGTTCGATGAGGGAGAATAGCTTCATAAAAAAGTGATTTCCGCTACAAGACTCTTAGTAATCAGTTAAGAGGCAAGGGAAATCAGCTGAAAAAATGTTGATTCTGGTCATGAATTTAAGTGAATGACATTTTGCTTTCACTTCAACGCTCTGGGTTATTGTATGATATGGACTGTGGTCCTCAGAAGAGTTTTGCTTCCAGATTCTGCAGAAAATGTACAGCTCCTCTATGCCTCTGTTGCTGCCTCAATAAAATGAGGATGATGTGGTGATACTAGGAGGCTTTTAAAGTGCTGTACAACAGTAACGATAAGGTGTTACGATTTTCTGTGACCAAGCCTAAGGGTCCTTAATTCAACAGTCCTGTCGTGACCTTGGGTCACTGTGCATCATGCTGCTGTCATGAAGCTGTGGACATATTAGACCACAAATTCTGTTCCTGGCATATGCCTGAACAGTTATTAATTTGCCTTTTGTGTTCAAATCTTCTGTTTAATTTGAATTAGCTTAGCTGTAATTTGAGTTAAAATGCCTTGGTCTCTGGTTTCTCTGTGAGGTCAGGGTGCTGCGTGTGGACAGCCTGCCGGCTGTCCCCACTGAGGCTGTTTTGCAGCAAAATGGACTCTAAAGTCCAAGGCCCTTTGTCAGTGAAGCAGACTGTGTTTACCCATGGCAGTGTTGCTGCTCATTATCTACTTTGTTGTCAAATGGTTATATAAAATACAGAGGGATAGGGGGCCAGGCTGTGTCTGGGAGGAGGGCTCTGGTTCGCTGAGGAGCAAATGCAGCCCTTGCAGGCTGCAGGCTGGCACAGCCTTTCCCCTCGCCCAGAGAAAGGCTCGTTTTATTCTTAGTGGTTTTTTCTTGTTTTTTGGTTGTTTTTTTTTTTTTTGGCCATGTGTTTTAGTAGTCTAATAATCCAGGCTCCAGCTTATATAGAATGGTTAGTTACCCCACCTTGCTGCTGAAGCGAGGCATTTTCTTTCGTGTTTAATTTCTGCAAGAGCTGTAATTGTAAACCTTGTTTGTTTTTTTTTTTTGTTTTTTTTTTTAATTGCAGATTATTCTTAGTAGGATTACATTTAACTACATCTCCTTTGAGGCCTGCCTGTCTGTCACCCATTTGTATAACACGAGGTCACACACACCAGTTTGTTCTTTCAGACAATTCAGAGCCACTGCTTCTTACTCTGTTCCGCTCTTCGTGCTCTGTACTCCCTACAGAAAGACACTGTGGCTTTCTGCCCCTGGGAAGGAGATTCTGCAGATGTTTTCCAGTACCCCAGTCGCTCATTCTGACCGAGGCTGGTTGGTGCACTGTGAGTGCTCAGAGCAATCGGATTGTTTGCAGGCGTGCCCTTCTGTACGCTGCCCTTTCTCAGGTGTCCGGTGAGGCCCAGCCCAGCCTGGGCCCTAATCCTCCCCCGGAGCCTGCAGGCTGCCCTCCTGCTTACACCCAGGCCCGCTGCCCTCGTGCGTTGCCCCTGAGTGGAATAAGCCCTCCTGCACTGCATCTCTCATTCGAAAAATAACTCGAGGCACAAACGTAGCGCCCGAGCGGGCTGAAATGTGTGTACATCGGGGAGGAGGGGAATAACGAGTAGGGGAAGATTTATGCCTTCCTTTGCGCTGTTGCTTGGTAACAGAAAATGCCTCTTAAGCCTATTTTTGGTGAGGGGAGGGGTGAAACTTGATTCAGTGACCATCTGTCCCAAGCCAGTTGATTTCCTGTTGAGCTGTCCTTTGTTTCTGTCAAACAATTGATTGTTACCCTTTGCAGATAAGGATACTGTTGGTGACATTGCCCTGAATCAGCAGGTTGGCTTGTGGAGACCGCAAATCAGACCTACCACTTTTTTTTTTTCTTAAACGTTTTGGGTTTTTGGTTTTTCTGAGGCCACTAATTGTGGTTTTTCTGGTTTTTATTCGTCTGTATTGCTCCCTCTTTCTTCTTATTGATTTGTTTTCCTTTTTGGAGAACGTCCATCGGTACAGTATTAGAGTGGCACAAATTTAATTGAAATATTTTTTTTTCAAGAAATAATAATGCTCTTTCTGTAGTGTGAAGTCATTGGGAAAAAGCCATAGTTTTGGCTGCATAACCTTTTTGGCGGTGACGGGAGCAGAAGTTAACTGAAGTCACTATTGAAGAAATCCCTGCTGTTTCTTTGAAACAAAACCAAAGGTTTCTGTGTGGTTTTTCTTTTTTCTTTTTTTTTTTTTTTTCTTTTTTTACTTACAAATAAAATATTTGCTATTGTTCTTGCTTAATTGTTAGAAAATCATTCTCTATTTGAGTATCTCCTGATGTTTGCTTAGGTTAGTAATAGATAGATTTAAACTCTGATTAGGTTATTTTTGTCATCTTTATTTATATTGCAAAAGCCCATATTTTTCCTTTAGGTTTATGCACGCAGGGTACAAGGCACGTGCTCTGTAGCTACCTTTATTGGTTAAGCATTCGCATTCTGTTTTTCTTCCTGCCTTGAATTACAAGCTTCAGAGAAGAGGGTGATGCTTTGGTTATCAGCTGAAAAAAGAGTAAGGAATGTGTATCCAGAGAGACAAGTAATATCTGCAAAAACAGAAGATATGTAGTCTGAAGCTTTTCAACATTGTCTTGGATATACTGGATTAGGATCTTTTTGAGCTGGTAGCAAGGTACCTACTAAACACTGATTTTAGTGGATGTTGGGTCAGGCATACTTGTGGGTTTTTATTACTTCCTTTTTGAAGTTGCATGAGATGATTAAAATCTGTGACTTTACTTAATAAGAGTTTCATATCAAACCACGTCAGTGAGCCTGTGGTTAGACATGTGATAGCACTGTGGCTTACTTGCTGATTAGCCACCTTTGTATCTTCCTTTTTGGTTGGCTGTTTATATACCTGAACCTCAGCCTTTTCCCCCTGTTGTGTTGCTGTTCGTTTGCCATGTGCTGTGATCTGGCATAGAAGTGATCCACTTGAAAAGAACTTTTTCTAGGTTAGTTTTTCAGGTGTGTAAGTTCCTTGATCCAACACACCAAACTCAGGTGTGCAATATGTGTGACTGGATATAATCTTTTTTTCGTTAGTTAATGGCAAATGTATTGAGCTGTTTAAACATATGAAATTTCTGCTAAGTAGAGAAATACTACATTAGGATTAGTTTGGGAATTTTGTTAACTGGATAGATGTACAGCCAGTTTTTGTAAAAACTAATTGGACAAGCATATTTGCTGTTTTCTGCCTTTCTTGTGCTAGAGATTAATAGACAACATCAAGATATCTTTTAGCCATTTTGTACCATCTTGAAAATCCAAAAACATCTGTGTAACTGTGTAAATTAGGTTGTTGTTCGGGGCTAGGGAGTTTAAACTTTGCAGGGAGGGAGCTGTTCTGAATTGTCTTGAACTGATTCTTTTTCCTCCTACCTGCAGAAATGAATTTCTTTGAAGGGGGAAAAAATAAAAGAGCTTGAGAATTTTCTTTCAAGTTGAAAATTCTGTTCCATGTAATTTTCTGGCATAGAGTAGCTATTTTTCTGGCAAAGAGTAGTTATTTTTATGTTGCTAAGCTGTATAGCTCAAGCTGCAGGGAAGAGACTGAAGGTCCAGTTCCCTCAAGCAGGTGAGTCAGTGGTGCACGCAAATGACAGAGCAGTTAGGATTCTGGTTTGCACCTATCTCCATGCTTTCCTGAGTTGTGTTGTACTGCATTTCTTCCATTAAAACAGATCTCGCGTGTCCTTTGTTCACAGATAAAAGCAGCTGCAGATCTGCTGTTCAGAGGGCACCGCACCTGTGGCTTACCTTACATGCAGGAGAGCAGTAATTTGAGAAGCAGGTAGGAGACTGGCATCTGCTTGCATTCACCTTCTCGTGTTGCTGTTGCAAGGATGCAATTATTTATGTATGTCTCTTGCCTTTTGAATGCAGTCAACCAGAGTCTGAGTAGTGGGTTTCAGTGCTGGAGCATTCTGCTGTGCTTTCCTTTGAGGAAGGGACACAGGTGGGCTAGGATCTTGAGTGGTAGGGTCGTGATCAAGTTGCTTTTTCATACTAGGTGAACTAATGTTAGCTCCTTGCATATGTCATTGTTACAATGATCCTATTGCAACTCAGCCACCATATACAGAACAAGTAGTGGTGCTATTCTTGATACAAATTGGAGAAATTTTTCTTTCCTGTGGTGTAAAGGCCTAGTTGTGGTATGCAGGAGAGAGTGTTTGGTCACTGTATCAGTGAATTCTTGCTGTGAGAAGGATGGTGCTTTCCTGTCTTTTCCAGCCAATACTGCTATTTCTAAAACCATGTGCATCAAAGGTGAAAGTGCCAAGCTTCTCTTCTGGGAAGGTGTGGCTGCCTGTACCAGTGGTAGGCTTTTCCAGAGGGGAAGTAACTAAAGAAAGATTTTTATGGAATGTTTCTTTTTCCAGCAAATGGTTTTCTGCTGAAGCTTATCTTTGGAAAGAAAAAGAAGAACTGTGAGCTTAACAGAGAAGTGGTCAGCTACTTAATCATCTGTCACAGCCTTCTTCTGCCTTAGAGGCTATTCCATAGGTGAATGCTTGACTTCAGAATAGATCTGGCCCTTGGGCGTGCTGACTGTGCTTATCCTCCAGTCTTTGCTTTGTATTGGCTTGATTGCTGGCTGAGCTGCTCCTCTTGGACCACCTCTACTAGCTTAATTCACATTCCATTTTAGGGAACTCAGTTTTCTGAAAGCACGAAATAGTCCATATGATCAGTCCTGCCCTGCATTCTGGTTCATCTCACGTGCCTCTTGATGGATGGTGAGAATGCTTAGTATTGGGCAGCAGTCTTTGGGAGATTTTCTGGAACTGCTTGGAACAGCTGCCTTTTTATCGTTTGTCGCAAGAGAGAAAAATCCATAGAGAAGCTTTGTAGGGTTTAGATGAAATCAACTGATTTAAGTTCACTTCCATTTCTGCTTCTTCAGAGAAGAATCATTTCGGTATTTATAGAGCTGGAAGAGAATCTGCTGTTTTTGCTGGGGGGAGCCTTTCATGGCCTTGCTAGGCAGAGGAGGGTGCTCTTACCCTGTTTGGCAGGCAGGCAGGGCTGTGCCAAGCAGTGCATGTAAAACCAGTCTGAAGGTATGAATTGATATAATAGGGAAAATTGGAGAGCGATAGAGTTTCTGATAATTTATGCAAATTTGTACCTGGTTTCAATATACGTTTTGTATGCTAAATAAATTAATTTATTCAAATATTTTAGGAAGCCTTTAAAATTATTTTTTAGAACTTGTGGTTTCCCTAAGATCCTTTTCTCCTTAAAAGTGATTACATTTATTTTGCCTCATTTACAGTCAGAGAACAGAGTGATTGAAAAAGGAAGGGACTAATTGACCTGAAAATTGGACTTCTGAGGCCTAAGCTAATGTCTCAAACCTGAGGTGACCTTCTTTGTGTTTGTGGCAGGAGAAAATGTGCTCTTTTATAATCTGCTGCCTCACTGCTCTTATGAATGCACTAACCATTGTGGAGCTCAGCTTGTTTCTGGACACCTGATGGCATTCAAGAGGAGGGAGATAGCAAGCCTTTTTTTTGTATCTGCAAAAGATGTGAATGGATAATGAAATATTCTTCCATACATAATGACTAGTGGGCTTTCATATAGGTATTCTTTTTGATTTAACTTAGAAGTTGAAGTTGCCTGGAGAAATACGGCTGTTTTGCTGTGTGATTAGGAGAACTAGTCTGTTCAGGCAGCCATCGAGGGTCTAAACTCGGCCTTTCTGAATACTTTATGTGATTCTAAAATTAGGTGTTGCCACAGTGTGGTACTCATCCTATATGTTTGTAAGTGACTGCAGAAGACTGCAAATAAATGGAGGCATTCGTTTTGTGTTTATCAATGGTGTCTTGAAATGGCAATTTCTTTGAATGAAAGCAGATAAAATGGAATGTATCAGTTTGAAAGGAGGTGATCAAATGCATGGGGAGATTAGACCAATCTCTCTGATTGAACTGCTGTTACCTTCCAGTTTTATCTCATGTAAAGATTTGTCATCACATGATGACCATGTAGGTCTTGTTTACTTCTGTTTTTCCCCTCACTGAGGAAAAAATGTTCTTTCCTTTTCTCTATTTTTCTCACTGCAGCACCGCTACACTTTATCATCATATCAAGGAAGCTGATCAAGCTTCTAGAGAAAACTTAGTTTTGATTAACAGGATGTTTTTGTTGGCTGTATTGTTGCGTGTTTGTGATTTGTAGTTGATTCCACAGTTCTCTTTTGAGGAGAATTAGCTGACTTTCTTGGGTTTTCTGAAAGTGTTGGTGTTGTACTTGCAGAGGAAGAAACTGCACGAAGCTGTGGGTGTAAAGCTGGAGGAGCTTTTGGTGTGCTAGGGGCTGGCTCTAACATAATCCAGATGGTTAAGTTTCTGCTTATTTTTTCTGACATCTTTGCCTGGAGCTTTTTCAGATTGTTTTCCCAAGTGACCAGATACCAGCAAGGGGATGGTCTTGGAGTTAAGCCGGCTCAAAGCAGTGGCTGGAGGATCTTTGTTCTGATCCGTCTTGACCACAAAGTTCCTAGCAGACCCTGAGGGTCGGGCGTTTGGAACTCAGTTGTTGTTGTGATCTATTTTTTTTTTTTTTTTTCCCCTTTTCTTTCTTCCATGAGTAAAAGGAGCAGCTAAATTCTCCTTAGTGTTTGTGTTGAATTAACACCCCCGTTAAAGCCTGTAAATAAACTGTTCGTGAGGTTACCAAAATGTCCTGAGCAGATATCTTGGCTTATTTTTCTTGCAGTACATTTGTTTAAAGTAAATTCTCTATTAAGTCACAGAAAAGTGGCTCTTTGTTTTACGCCTTGTTTTGGAATGCTATTTATTAGTGATATCCATGGGGGTCAGAAACATAAATAATGTTTGTTTCAAGGTTTGTTGGGTGCAAATGGTGGGGGGTTCACACTGAAGAGAGCTGTTTTGTTTGGTGTGGCTAATCAGGAGTGAGGCTGGAATTGCTCATAGCTGTCATTCAGGTTTTGTTTCAAAGTCCAAGGGCCTACTGGGAAAAACAAAAAGCTAATGAAAGCTGACTGTATTTCAGCCCAAACCCTCTGGAATCCAAAATGATGTCCTGACACTCAGTGTATTCTTATTCTATTGCATTCCCATGGTTACTAAGGTAACAGGTTTTTAGAGGCTTTACATCTTCATTGTCAAGTATTTGCTACACTTATTGTTGCTGTTTGCAGATTAGGGCAATTTAAACAATGCCTTTTGAAATGGGGACCGAAAAATACAAAAAGAAATATAGTAGAAATAGATGTAATGAATCAATTACCTTCTCTCATTTAAATTTTCAGTGCTACTTCTCAGAGGCTTCATACAGAATGTAACATCGGTTTAGCGATTGGATTTTAGGCATGGAGGAATTTTTTTTTTTTTTTTTTTCTCCCCCCCCTCTTTTGAGGCGTATTCATTATAGGACTCCTTGAATATAGATGTTAGAGTATCACTTTGTAACTGTGCCTTTTCCTGACAACACAGTTGTCCTGAAGAAACTGAAGTTTGGATTTGCATCAGGGTGTTGTTTCTCTGATTAAAATACATCTGTGACAGTCACCTGAATTTCACAAGCTGTATTACTGCTACTTCACTGCATCAGTGAAATCATACTTAAAAAATGAAGCATCCAGGGATAAATAGGAGAAGAATTTTGTGTGTGTTTAACAGCATACCAGAACTCTAGCCCAGGGTGCTCTGTTGGTGCTCCTCTGCATCTGTTTAGCTAGAGCAGAAACATGCTTGTTCACATCTTCCCTGGAAAACTGGATTGTGGTGGATGTGATCGGACTTATTTTAAATGCATCTTCTAGAAAATTACTTTTTTTATTGTCTTATTTTTTACTGGCTTTTAGAAAGTTTGCAGCAACGAACATCTTCTCTCCGTATCTGTGAGATCTATTTAAAAAAAAATAATTGGTGCAGTGTTAACTCTTGAAACTACTGAGGACTTTACAGTAAGCTAATTTGTGCATTGGCTGTTAGATGCGTAATTTTAAGCTCTGTGTCATAGAATCTTCCTTCTGTAAAATACAGATAATGCCCACATATGAGTTAGGAGGAAAAACTGTAGGTCTTAGCCGATGTGTATAAAGTACTTTGGAGGACTGTGATGCTGTGTGTGTAAGATTATGTGTCCAGATCATGATGTACAAAAGGTAAGGTTGGAGCTCTCCCTGTTAGCGATTTTCAGATGTTTTGATAAAGTTTTAATCATATCACTAGATAATTATCATCATACATATAAGCTTTAATTAAAAAAAAAAGAAACTTCTTGCGTTTATATGAAGCAAGCTAGTGCTCTGATTGTGTTTTTATAACATAGTTTAAATAATTGCCATTTTGTAAGAATGATGGAGTTTAAATATTGTTTCACTGATGGTTTTTGGTGTGGTTTCTTTTATTCCCTCCACTCTCCTTTCTTCCTAAACAGCTTTTGCTCTTTGCCTGTTGCAATTTAAATGCTTTTAAAACAGCATACTGCCTCACTATACAGCTGCTTACAGCTTGTGTTGCAGGAAATATGGTGTAAATGAGTTTGAAGAGTCAGGGAAGACTTTCTAGCTGTTGTTAGAGCTCCTGTTGATTAACAGAATATTGCTTTGTGCATCTCAAATCAATCACATTTGTGATTTCCTCTTTGCTAGTAACTGAGTTTGAATATTTTCATTTAACTAACTGAACAGCTTATGTCTCATTCACATATGCAGTCTGGGCTCATCTTTAATTCTGCACTAGTGTTTCTACCTCTGCATAAAAACCCTTGCTTAAGCAATGTGTTTTTTGTTTTTTTTGTTGTTGTTGTTGTTTGTTTGTTTAATAAAATCTCATTTTAAACGGTGTTATCTACAAGCCAGATTCTGTTTCAGAATAAGTAATCTTACCAGATAATTTCTAGGAATAGGCAACACTTTTCCAGTGATGAAAGCAGTCTTTTTCATCTCTCTTTAAAATGATTACTCTGATGTAGCTGTAGTATAAAAATTGGGATTTCTGTGAGACTGAATGTATGAAGTGGGCTTTAGATGGAGTTTGGGATGCAGCGTTTTGTATCTCTCCGTGCTGCAGTCTCAGGCATTGTACCTCACTGTTGTGCACAACCCAAACCAGACCAAATGCAGTATGGTGTATGCTAAATCCTTCTTGCTTGTTAGAGAGACAGTGTTTTTAGCTGAGAACAGTCTTACCATACTGGGGAAGATGCAGGTTTTGTCTGTCCTTGAAGTGAGGCCATAGCCTTACACTCCAGAGCCTTTTGCCCACGCATAGGCAGTAGCTGTGGGCAAGATCCCCTTACTGCTGAAATGATTCGCTAACTCACTGAGACTGTGCCCTTGGACTGCATTTTTTTATAAAGGTTGGCTATATAAAGACAACGTTTTTGCTGCTTGTTTGCTGCTGAATATAGTTTCTTTGGGAACATAAGCTAGAGGCCCTGTTGGACGCCATTTTGTGAATGGCACCGGTCTTGGCTTGGGCTTAGTGAGATAAGTAGCTGTGTGTGCTGGGCTACAGCTGTCCCTACTGCTGTTACAGCAGGAGGTAGCTGTCCTAAAGGAGACAGGGCTTAGGGGCTGATGTGTGGATTCTCCTAACGCAGAGCAGATTACCCCATAAAAAGGAGGTGGCAGACCTGAAGGGGTGAAGCTGAAGGCAGGCTGAAGTACTCCCTGAGATGAAGGGCAGAAGGGTTTTGGCAAGCATCTAACACAAATCATCGTTTTAAAGTGTTTGTAGGGAAGTCTTTAATTTGATTAGGTTGTTTCCTTAATAGTTCTGCATGTGTGATTGGTGCTTTGCCCTGGACAAAGGTGTGATTCAGTATAAGAACAGCTGTGAACAAATGAAGATGACTTCCTCTCTTTATAATAAGCTACTTATAAATAAGACTTACCTGTTTAAAAAGCTAATTAAGGGAATGATAAGAAATAAGGCATGCAAAGAAAAAGTATACTTCTTTGCCATAAGACTTTAAGTTTTAATAAACAGTTTCATGTTCATGATTGTTTTTACTGTTGCTGTTGCAGGGCTGCTTGTATTTAAATTTTCCCTCCCTTTACCTTGTAAAGCTTTTGAGATTTGAAGGTAGTAGTATTCAGCATGTGGCTGTTGTAAGCTTACTGGGACAGCTTGTAAATTCCTTAGTTTGGAGGGGAAAAAAAAAGAAGTGACCAAATTGTTAAGGCTATAAGCACTGGCTTGGATGCAAGAGTCTACAAGAATTTGTTTGTTTTAAATAGAAACTTCTTATTGCTGTTTTTACAAACTTGGAACAATCATTGCCAGTCAGTGTGGCAGGAGGCTGTTATACCTCCTAGCAGATTTTTTTTTTTCTATTTTGTAATAGTTGTTTTCCTTCTCTGCCGGAAGAGCGACGAATGTTAACCCATCACCAGTGTACAGAGGCTCCCAGAAGAGACTGGATGGACTTCACTGTAGGAAATGGGGAGTGTTTCTTGGTGCTTTGTGTGCGCTCTGTCATTTTGAATGTAACCGTGCAGCTCAACAGAGCCCTGCCTTTTGTCAATGGAAACAAACCTTCCTTCCCTCTTCGGCTCCCCATCCAATAAGCAGGAATAAGTCTTGTGCAAAAATAGATTTCATACTATTTTTTTTTTTTTTTCAATTCTAACTTTTTTTTTTTTAAAGCAATTTTTTTTATTTCTAACAAAAGTCTTCATTGCTTTTTTTTTTTTTTTTTTTTTAGATCTGGTGTTTGTTTTGTTTTCTTTGAAAACAATTTTTTTTTTTTATCAGACTGCATCATAATCTCTAGTGAGGAAATAAAGGGAGGAAATACAAGTGTCTCTGGCAATTTGTGATAGCTACCAAAAAAAAAGCAGAGAAACTGTCACAGTGAGATTCGTAAATAGATAAGCATAGAGAACCTGTGTTTAGGGAAATAAAGAAAGGAGAATGGTCAGTGCAAGTGAGGCTGACCAAAATACTGCTTTTGTTTCTGGGAAAAACAGAGTAGAAAAAAGGAAACAAAAGCAAATTTATCAATAATATTCTGTGCAGTTAAGACTCATACTCCTTACTCTGCTATCCTACGTTTTTGTTTTTGTATGTATTACCTGATTTTGAGCAGTTCTAGGGAGAAAGTCAGTAGGCAAAAGGTAGGTGATATTGCATGGCTGTGGCTGAACTGTGAGTTGAAGTAGTCTTCCTGGCAGCACACTGATCCTCTGGTGCTGTCCCCAGTGCAAGGGCACTCAGATACTTGCTGCTGTCTGACATTGCTGGCTTTTCAGAAAAATGCCCAATTTTGCCTTTGAAGAAAATGTGAGTGCCTGGATCTGGAACCTACACATTTGCTTAGGCCTGGTTATGCAAACACGCTTCAAATACAGCATGAGAGAACATCCTCTTAATCTGTGGAAGTTACAGTCTGAATTAAAACAAATGAACAGGAAAAAAGCCCAACCAGTAATAGAAACCCCGTTTGGCTTAGGGTGAATTCACAGTAAACGTAGTATACAGTTCAATGGAAGGGCTTTACGTTATATAGAAATCTGTGGTCTGTGTTTAAAACAAATGTAACCTTCTTGTCCTAAAGGCAGTATTTCATTTCAACAAGGAGCAAGGAGAATCAGTATGTCACCAAAAGGCAAACGTTACCTAATGGTGAGCACATAATATATTGCGATGCAGAGTTGCAGAACAAGACATACAATATTTTGGACAGGGAAAGCCTGAGGACAGAATTCTTCACTCTTGCTCCATGCTGGCCTGTTTAGCTCCTGGACTACCTCTCTCTCAAGTTTGAATCAAGTGCCAATCCATTCAATTAAGAATCTCATTGCCTAGTTTCTGAATGATTACACAAATTAACTGACACTTCAGCCAGTTGCCTTTGGTACAAGAATGAGAAAGGATAATTATTCTGAAAATTGATTTTACAATAATAATTATTAAAAAGCAAGAAAACCAAAAGCACTACTCGTTTCTCTTGTTTTCTTTGCTGAATTTCAGCTTTTGATTTCATTCCTTAATGAATTGATGGGTCAGATAGTACCTATGGATATTACAAGAGCTGCTCTTATAAAAATGGAAGTTGTCTTCTGCATGAAAGTTGCTATAAACCATATACCAGCATATATGGTACAGTATCTGTGGTGTACTAGCTGAAGAGCTTGATCTTTTCCTCTTTTCATTTTACCCATACTGACTTTACAGTTTTCTATTGACTTGAAAGTTTAGAAAGTGAAACAAAGCTTTTCTAAATATTTTATCCTTATAGATTAGTGTATATGCACAGTTTATCTCAACATCATTCAACCAAAAGTACGTGTTCTTTGATTTTTTTAGGTTTTTTTTTTTTTTTGTAACGTACGTTAAAATGGCTTAGTTTAGAAAACTGAAAGCAAGTTGGTTTTTGTTAGCACAGTTGTAGGCCATATTTGAAGGAAAAATTGTTCTCGTTTGTGTGAGAAACGTGACCAATGTGAAATGCTGCTTTTCTGCCAATGTTCTAGGTTCTATTTTAAATTCCTTCTGACAGCTCCTCTATCATGGTAGCTTGAAAGAAATGTATCCGACGGAAACCTTTCTCTATAACACAAAAATTTTTGATAAACTGTGATGTTAGTGCAGTCATAAGCTTTTACTTTCAATTCAAGGCATGAATTGTAGGTTCTCATCAGGATGATAATCAGTGTTAATATTGGAGGAGATTGCAGTAGGTGCTGCGTGTGTATTTTTAGAAATGTGTGTCGTGTTTCTGTGTAAATCTGTCTAGAGCAACTAACAGTGCCAACTCTTATAGTAAATTTGAGAACAGAATTTTGCGACTTCTGTTTTTATTTATTTAGCTATTTTGATGGAAGATACTCAAATGCTGTTATTTTTAAATAGCAGTCAGAATGATTTACATGCCTTTGGATCTTTCAGCCATACAGCGTTAGCCATCAGTTGATTAGATCGTATTTACCTCAGTAATATCCAGGTGTGGTAGAGCGCCAGAGAAAAGAGCTGTAGTTTGAATGCCAACTCTCTGAAACTGTTGACTTTTTTCACAGTCTAGAAAGTTAGGGTTTCTTCAAAATAATAATTCCTATGGGAAGAGCTTGTTTGGCTGAACAATTAGGCAGCCTAGTGATGTATCCCCATTGACGAAGATGACAGTGATGAAGAAGCACAGACATTGTAGAATCAAACTTTATTCCTGGCATGCTAGCAGCTGTTTAAAATGGCTTATATTACCAAACAAGAAAAGTCTTAACCATATAAATAGGTGTTGTGTATCACAGTCCACATTGAGGAAAAATGGAATGAAATGTAAGAATATTCATTGTCTTTGAAGTGGTTTTCTCTTATGGGAGAATGGATCATAGAAATGGTTTCAGAACATTTGCAGGCTACAAAATTTTATCCATTTATATATATATATCATGAATTGACTTAGTTCATCAAGCATGATGATTCTGAAGAGGATTGGAGAGGTGGAACAACCTACCCTATTATCTGTGGAGAGCAGTGTTTCTGTGAATCGTTAACGTCATTTCTAAATTAAGTAAATTCTTAAAGAATGTCTCACTGTCAGCATGGCAGCTCTAAAAATCTGGAGAGGATGTGAAGGCCATGCAATAAATCTAAATTTAGTCATATATTGAGTAATATCGTCTTTGTTATTTAATGCTTTAATAGAAAAGTGATTAAACATTCTAGTGTGTTCAGACAATTCAAATGAAATGCATCTAATGTTAATTACACAATGTTTTTCAAATTTGATTTAACCCTTGAGTCTTAAATATGTGGAGTGTTATGCAAAAGACTAGTTGCAGCTGACTTCGGTTTGCAAAGAGGGATACAGTGGAAACCAGGAGGCCAAAGGGGTTGTCTTCCATCTGTGCTGAAGATGCAAAGTCATGCTATCTAAAGGAGAAGAAAGATGACATTGCCCTTTAGCCTTGGTTTAATGTAGGTCACTTGGGTCACCAGATGACATGACTTTAATGGCCAAACTGCTTTTAACAATTGCCTTGGGCAGTGTTTAATTTTAGTGATCTTTTGGCAGCCTTCAGGAGAAGGGAGAGGAAAATTCCACCTTATCTTCTGGTTTTCACACAGTGCACACTCAGCTGTTTCTGTGATCTTTTATGACTGGTCAGTATAGAACAACATGTGTTGATGTGATTATCCACATATGAGAAGTGTCATTTACTTCCAAGCTGCTGGAAAGCTGTCAGAACGGTTATTAATTTTTTTTTGTTTGTTTTCTCACCTCATTTTCTTGCTGATAAAAGCCTAAGGGACTGAGCAGGCAGAAAAAATGTCTTCGTATCATCTTTGTAATTGCTTGTCAGGTTCTCTTCCTAAAAGTGAGTTAGCACTCAATTTTTTTTTTTTTTTAAAGATATCTATAGAGAAAATATATTTGTATCTGGTAACTTCATATACTCTTTAGTGCTGAAATTTTTCTACTGAAACGTAATACTTTGTGAACATTTTTTTACTATGGATTGAAGGTACTACATAGCTAAATACAACATTGGTTTATAATAAATTTTGGGCTGGGTCCACTAAAAAGTTTGTCAGCGTTCCTGGGCTCTTTATATGCAGAATTTCTGGTCAGCTTGGGTTGACCTGCAATTTACTATCCTGCTTTCATGTGTAATATTTCTGTTAGTGTTATGAAGCACTATAACAATTAATTACATACCATAAAAACAGATAAGGAACGATAGAGCTGAATTCCTATTGTCCTACTTCTTTTTTGTCCTAGGGATGGACTAGGATAATGGTACAGGGCATATACAATATTCCTTTTCAGAAATGCCTCATATTTCTTGGAAGGTGAGTGCGTGTATTTCCGTTCTGTATAGATGCTTTTCTTGAGTTATTGCTCAAAAACAATGTCTAAATGTTGTAATGGAGAGTGTGATTAACATGCTAGCTTAATGGACTGTAGTGGTGGGGAAAAAAAAAGACAAAAGCAAATGTTACTAAAGAAAAAAAGAGAATAAAGCAGAGAACATGATTCTGCCACATTCATATTTAGTGTATCAAATTACTGAATGTCATATGCAGTTTGTCTCCCTTTCCTTTTATGCAATAACAGGTATTAACACTGGGGAAAAAAAACCAGAAGGTTGGTAAGAGACCAAAGATGTAGAACTACTGTATCAGGAACAATTAACTAAACTTAGCCTGGGAGAAAGACTGCTGAAATCCACAAAATAATGTGGGGCAGATGGTGGACCTGGTCATGTCTTCTGTGGAAAAAGAACTGAGGAGCATCAAATGGAATCAGTGAGTGCCATACTGAGCATGAGTAAAAGGTGGTAACTGCAGGTGTAAGGTGAGCTGTGATGCCCTGCTTTCAGGACACTGGCATGCTGGAGGCTTAAGTGTTTTTTTAAGGAAGCTGGACAAGTTCATAGCTGCTGTTAAGTGAGCCTTGAGCTATGGGTCAGTGGAGGCTGGGATGGTACTTTGGATAGTTACTCCTAAAGTAATGTCATGGTTTCTGTATTCTTCTAAGCATCAGCTATTGGTCACTGTGAATGAAGTTAGGAAGCCTGTGGGCTGACATGCCATGTCTAGTTTTAGGTTGTTGAGACCATTTCATAATTCTTTGTTTGAGTGGGTCACTGGATTGAATGGGATGGGCTGTACCAGTTCTGGTATTTGCTCACAGTGCTTTTTCTGCTGGCAGTGAGCCAGAAGAAAGCAGTATACAGTTTTCTGGACTGTGTTGGTTTTGTAGGTTATAAAACTAAGTATTCAAAGGAATTGAAGGAGCACTGAAACAACATAAATTTTCTAATATTTCCTAAATATTTAGGTTTTTTAGTTGCTGGGTAGGGTCGATTCCTTCAGTGGGTTCTTCTTATGTTACCTTCCCCAGCAGCTGGGACAGTCAGATGTGCTGCCTAACTGGCTAGGTTCCCTCATGAATATTGAGGGGACTAAACATCTATTGTACCCCTGTCTAATCTTTATGAAATTTATTCGTGAGTTTAAATGTAGTTGACAGAAAATGTAATTATTTGAGCCACATTTCCATCAGAAGTGGATAAAGCAAATGGTGCAAAATAAATAAAATCATTAGGAAAAAAGTCCTTGTCTTGCCCCAAATAGTAATAATATAGTCCCCTAAAAGATTTAAATCTTTTTAAAGCTTTAAGTGTAGCACGTCATTGCTTCGATGTGCACAGGAACAGAGGGGCATGAGGGTGACATCCAATTTTTCTTACATTATTTATTAACTGACACAACATGCTGTGTTCTTGCTGGTTGTTAACAGCACGTGAATTATGAGGCCAAAGAGGTCTTCCTCATGACAATAGCCAATGTTTGTAAAAATGCAAAGGTCATGATTGTGGCTTTTTTTTTTTAAATGCCAGCTGGATAGTGTTGACAATTACTGACCTAGACAGATTTTTGAAGGGTTTATTGACTTATCTCCGATACTATATGAGCACTGATGATTTCGGTGCTGTTCTGACATCTGTGCTATGCCACATGAAGTGAGTTTGACCTCACGATGAAATACAGTTCTTTCATATTTCCATGAAAAGCAAGAACATTTTGTTCGCTGGCTTTGTTTCAGCACTGTAAAACTGCAATAGCATTATTTACCATCTTTAAGAGAAAAGTCACCTATTAAAAACACGTTTTTGCTTTCAGGATAGTTTTGTTTTGCTTCTAAACTTTTTTTTTTGAGGGGAAAAAAACCACCAAGAGTATGGGGGAGTAGGGGCGAGCGTTCATTTACTTCCACACCATATGGGTTAACATGAATAGTACTGTATTTTCAAACAGACAGAGAAAATGTTATCAAATTTGAATTAAGACTTCATAAGTTAGTGCCTAGGCCTTTCAAACAAAGCTTTTTAATGACCTTTTGGTGACAGTACATGAATGTATGTTTTTGAATTTGTTTATGGATTTTGTTCATGAATGATGAATGTTTGGAGGAATTTGTGGTTGTCGGCAATGTGGCCACGTGTTTTAGTTCCTCTCTCCTAGCTCAGGTGTTCAGTGAATTTTGAATGGATTCAGAACCAATTCTTCTGTACATACGGTGATCTTACGTATGTGTAGAAGTGTATTTCCTGAGCAGAGTGGGATTTTCAAAGTCTGAACTCCACCATGCTTTAACCACCTCTTATAAAGATTAAAAATTAGAAATGGAAAAAAAGAAGAGAGGGCTCTTTGGAAACCATGATTTTCAGTAACTGCATTGGATGGCTTTTGGAGTAGTAAAAGACAGGACTAGTATTTGGGAGAGGGAGTGCAGGTGGCACCTGGCCACAGAGAGTCACAGCACTAGGGAATGTGTTTCTTTGTAGCCTGAGAAGACAAGAGGCATTAGATGACTTAATCTTTTTCATTTCGAATTTTTCTCTTGTGACTTTTTTTTCTCATTGCCAAGGCTAAATGTGGAGCCTTGCTTTTTATTTCCTTTTACATAGTAAAGTTTCAGCAGTGTAGAGCTGGTTGGTTTGAGCCTGTCTGAATCTATACCTTCGAGCATAGTTTGATTTTTATCAGTTTACCAAGCCATTGGTTTATTACTAAAAAGATGGGAATTCTTGTCTTGAAAGAGGCTGGAAATTATGCAGTAAATGACTTTGGCAGTGAATAGTAATAGCAAATTCATGTGATCTTTGTCATAAGCTAAAATAGTTGATCTGAAGCCAGTCATGTCTATGAACTAATTGAGTGTAAACCTAAAGTTCTTGGCTGAACTCTTCTAGGATTTTGGAGGGGTTGAGGGAAAATGAAGGCTAACAGTCTTAACAAGGTTAAAGTGGGCAATGAAAGAAGGGTGACTTTCAGAAACAAATAAAAGGAACCAGTGAGCACTTCTGGTTTCGACAAAGATTTATTAATTGATTTAATAATTATAGATGAAACTAGTAATGTAATCTGTTAAGCTTTGTAAGTAGTTTCTGTTGTACAGTTCAGTGTTCCGGTGGTTTCCCAGACCGTGGTTATTTGTGTGAAACTTGTGCTTGCTGAACAGCTGTTAGACTACTCTGTCCCCATATTTCAGTCGCAGTATTTGGCAGTATTTGGCAGTTCTTGGCATCAAGCGTACAGATGAAACAATTGCTTTGTTTGCAGAAGGGGAAACATTTTAAGATCACTGCTCTTTCTTGCTTTTTTTTTTTTTTCTAACAGCCTTGCACTATAATTACTTTGTGCTTGGCAGGAATCAATTTAGTCTTTAATGTGCATCTTAACTGTCCCTTCAGAACTCAGCCAAAGCTATCCAAGTTAAAAGCCAACACTTCTAGCTAATTCATGCTCAGAATGAGCATGTTGAGCTGCTGAAATCCTATCTCCCTCATGATTCTGTTCTAGCCCACAGCTATGAGAAATGGAGCAGGACTTCTGCATGCAGTTGCACCTCCGGCCGTGACAAGCCCTCTTGAGCTCAGGCACTGAAACTGAGGAGACTTCTAGGGTTTAGTTTGTGTTTGAGTTCACTGGTTGGATTTAGGCAACGTGCAGATGTGGGGGTATGGAAATACTCAGAGAGAGAGTAAAAAAGGTAAAGGCGATGAAGCTGGCCATGCAAGAATTTGAGTATTTGGAAACAAAGAAGGAAGTGCGTGCTAGAAGATATTGAGATTGGCTTGATGAGGAAGAAGGATATGGGAATCAGGAAGAGAAGCAGAAGCGATGGAGCCATTGGAGGCAAAACTGGGTAATGACACTGAGAACGTTGTGCCATGGAGCCTGAGAACTGACTAAGTTAGGGGAAAAAAGGTTTGATGAAATAAAGTACTTCTGACTAGTTCAGTTACAAATGTGGATTGGTAAGGAGCCTTTGGATGGGACATAACTAGAATTGGAATGAGGATTATATGAGACAACTGAGACTGTCTAGTGAAATAGGCTGGACTACAGCTGGGCAAAACAGGTGGGAGGGAAAACAGGGAATGTTAGATCAGAATAATGCATTTCCATGTCACTTTATCCTTTGTAATGCCCAAAACTGAATAGGAGGTCTCTTTTTCTTTCTTTTTTTTTTTTTTTTTCCTTAACCTGGTCATTCTTTTGCTGTCAGTAAATCTCTGAAGTCTGACTGACAAAGCCTTGCCTCACTGATAGTGGTGTGTGTGGAGCACCATGACCTGAAGGGGAGAGCTCCAAAGCCCTTTGCCACTTCTATTTGTAAAGCAAATGTGGGAGAACCAAACGCACTGTGAGCTGTGGGAATACTGGCAGTGCTGCTTGCCTTCTGTTTGTCTTCATAATGACAAACCATCAGCCCCTCCATCTGGGGCTTCAGTTTGCCAGCAGGCGCTCTGTGATCACTGCTGTGGTGAGGGCATGGCAAAGTTGGCTGAAGGCCTGGGTCAGGCTGGCACTGGGATAGAAACAGGGTCACAAGGAGGGGTGGGAATAACTGAGGTCAGGGAACCAGAGAAGCACAATGAATTAATTTCAAAAGCAAGGCAAAGGTGAAGGAGCTAGGCTGCAATGTGGAGAAGAAAAGTTTTTGTGTAACAGAGTAAACATCAAAGCCTCCGTGCTGAGGAGAGACACAAACGTGGACCAGGATGCAGGATAGGAAGCCAAAGAAACGGGCTGCTAGAAACTGAGGTGTGGCATACAGTTTTAGGAAAACTGGCAAGCTCCCAGAATGCCTTCTGTAGAGACATGCCTGCCACTTTGTGGCTGTATGTCTGAGTATGGGGCTTCTGCCTTGTCTGCTGGCCAAGTGGGGAACTCATTTCATCACGTGGGAAAAATCAAACTGTGACATAGTCCTGTAATTGAAGATAAGCTATGCTATTTGACTTATTGCTGGTGCCTGGGTTTCTGTAAGAGAGTGTTGTACAAATGGGTCGGTAGTCTGTAGTGTCACCTTTGTTTTGTCAAAACAGGGACACAGGGAAGAAAAATTTAGTTAAGGTGAATTATGTTCTGGGCTCCTACTCTTACGCATTTCAATGAAAAATGTTTTGATAATGCTGTTAGGAGACTAAAGTTAGTTGTCTGGTAATCAATTAAGTCCCTAAGTTATCAGAATTTCTTCCTTTCTTTTTCTCTACCTTCACTCAACCCCATTCCCAGCACTCTAGGAGAAGCCTTTTCATACGTAAAGATACGTAAAGCTTCATTCTTCTTTCAAGACTAATATTTAGTGATATCCTTATATACTATGTTTGTAGGCTGTGAAAGAGGAACATCAAAACTTAGAAGTTCTGCCTTTTTTTTTTTTTTTTTTTTTTTCCAATGTGCTTGCCTGTTTTTGGTGGAGGAGGCACGAAGTGCAGTGAAGGGGAACAGTGTTAAGGAAGAATGTAATGCTTGATTTAATACATCTATTTTTCATTTTGAAGACTATTTTTATTTGATGTTCTGTCTCATACAGTATTTGGATTTGGATTCTCCTTTAATTTTTTTTGGTGTCCTTCTAGTCTCTAGATTTTAGGAAAGTACTGTTCAGCAGGAAGCAGTTATGAGCAATGACAACAAACCTTCTGGGCCTCTACCCATGCTGCAAAATACTTTTTAGAATCTGGAGGAAAAAAAAAAAAGTACTAAAATATTCAATGTTACCTAAGAGAACTGCCAATCTAAAAATCTCTTAATTGTGACATGAAATTGGTAGGACTGCTCCATGTTGTTTCTTTCCCTTCCTTCCCTCCCAGTTCCCTTTTTGCTTACCAATAACTCTGATTCTCTTAAAATAAATAAATAAATAATCTCATCACAGAATATTTTGAGTTGGGAAAGACCTTTAAAGGTCATGCGGTCCAGCTTCCCTGCAATGAACGTTGCTTAGAACCTCATCCAGTTTGACCTCGAGTGTCTCCAGGGATGGGGCTTCTTCCACCTTGCTGGGCAGCCTTTTCCAGTGCCCCATCACTCTTGTAAAAAAGAAAAAAAAAAAAAAAAAAAAAAAAAAAAAAACCCCAACCCAGAAACAAAAAAGAAAAAGCAACAAAAAACCCCACTTTTTCCTTATATCCAATCAAAATCTCCTCTCTTTTAGTTAGAAACCATTTCCCCTTGTTCTATCACAATAGACGCGGGTAAAGAATGAAAGAATGTTCTCTTCTTTTGTATAGCTCCCTTTTAGATGCTGAAAGGCTGCTGTCAGGACTTCCTAGAGCTTCTCTCCTCCAGGCTGAACAGCCCCAGCTCTCTCAGCCTGTCTTCATAGGAGAAGTGTTCCATCCCTTGCATTGCTTTCTTGGCCATCCTCTGGACGTGCTCCAGCAGATCTGTGTCTCTCCTGCACAGAGGACTCCAAATCTGGATGCAGTGCTCCAGATGAGGTCTCACCAGTGCAGAGTAGAAGGGCAGGATCACCACCCTGCTGGTCAAGTTTCTTTTGATGGAGCCCAGGATACAGTTGGTTTTCTGGGGTGTGAGGGCACATTGCTGGCTCACGTCCAGCTTCTCATCCACCAGTCCCCTGGGTCTTTTTTGGCAGGGCTGCACTCAATCCTTTCATCCCCCAGCTTGTATTGATAGTGAGGGTTGTGTTGACCCAGGTGCAAGACCTTGCATTTGCATCTGTTGAACCTCATGAGGTTCATGTGAGCCCACTGTTCAAGCCTGTCTAGGTCTCTCTGGATGGTATCCCATCCCTCCGGTGTGTCAACAGCACCCCACAGCTTGGTGTCATCCACAGACTTCCTGAAGGTGCACTCAATCCAACTGTTGATGTCATTGATGAAAGTGTTAAAGATCACCGGTCCCAGTACTCACCCCTGAGGGACACCACTTGTCACCAATTCTTCCTTCCCCACCCAACAAATGCTTTATAGCTGACAAACATAAGCCATTTCCTAACCTTATCCTCTTTCTACAGAGGTCATAAAAATTGCTAATGCAAATGATGTTACCTTCTGTTGTGCGCTTCTAGAAGGAAGCGGATCACTGCAGTTTATGGGGTACTTACCCTTTTCGGTACATGATGAATGGCTCACTTCAAATGATGTTTCCTCATTGATTTCCCACTGTTTATCACCAGAAAAGACAGAGCAGGAAGAAGAGCATTTAAACATGAAGTTGATTTTGAAGATGACATAAATTTCACTGCAGTGTGAAGTCATGGCAATACAGCATTTGCTGGAGTAGAGGAGCAAAATACATGAAGTCACTTCTTTAAACTTAGAACTATGTTACAATTTTACTGCTTGTAAGGCTCGCGAAGGTTTAATTGAGGTTACAGTCTTTGAATACTTCAGTTACAGTTTCAAAAGATGTAAAATTGTTTAATCTTCTTGAAATGTTAGTCCTTAAACTTGTTTGCATCATTCATTTTCACAGAATCCAGTGTTGGCTAACTTGCTAGTAAAAATAGGCTAGAAAAGAATAGGGTGTTTCAAAAGTCACTTTGGTAGCTACTTTTGTAAACGAGTTTACATTATAAATTTATATAAACTGAATTTTGAAGAAAATGACTAACTGAAACTGTTGAGGTGAGGTGTACCTATTTCAGGAGTTGTAAGTTGTAGTAAGTTGTAATAATTTTCATTTTCACTGTGTAATAGCATAGCTATCAGTTATTTTCTTGCATTATTTATTTATGTAGAGATGCGGTATTAGTTTCTGCCCAGTAAAGTAAAAAAGTCTCTTTGCCTTCTTTGGACTTGTGCTTGTAGATTTTTAGGTTTAAAGCATAATACAAACAGTCTGCAGACTTCCCAGTCTGATCAGTTTTGATCTTTCTCATTTACTGAAAACTGTTTTGAGCAAATCTGTGAATAATCTACAAACCTGTTTAGAGATGACTGGGAAAAAATATGCTGTCCACTTCCTTTATAAGAATTATGGAACTGCTCTTCAAATACCTCTGCTGTAGACACGGAACAATGTGGTGTGCAAAAAAGCAGATAATATCATAGCTCTTCACTTATTTGCATGCATTCTTTCTAAACTGTAGAGCACTTTTTTGTAAAACCATCGACTTCCAGAATTAATATTACCAAGTGTGCCATACTTAGCTTGACTCGTTTCTCCCTGTTCAACTGCAGTTACTTTCAAGAGAAGGACTCTGAGACTTGTGGGAGGACGCTTCAATACAACAGCAACAATAAAAATAGTTACCAGCCTTGCAGAATGCCAGATTCTGTTTAAATAATTTAGTGGGGTAAATGTTGCCCTCTAAGGGGTCATTTCCCACAGCATCCAAGTGGAGCCACCACAGTTAGTGACTGATCTACAGTCTCTTTGGATGGAGATGTTAATTGGATGGACGCTGAGTGGTGTGTAATTTTATGAAGAATAACTGCAGCTTTGCATCTGTATAATATTTTAACTGAACAGGTAATTGGAAATAGACCTTCAAGAGTAATTATTAGAAGGCAAGGAACAAACTGTGTATTGTTACTTTGAGGATGTATAAGGATGATGGTAGAAAAAGAAAAGGAAAAATACAGGTTTTCTCTGATGTGCTTCATCTTCATGAAAACAACTATAATTCATTTCAATGTATCTGCTTTTTTTTTTTTTTGTAACTTAGTGTTTAGTGTGCATGCTTGAGTGGCAGAGAACAAAATGTACTTTTTGAAGATAAGAAATGTTTTAAATGTTCGTGATGAGAGCAGCATGCACTGAACAAGCACAAATCATTCAGACACCTCTTTAAATTTCAAATGCTGAATTTAAGTGGCTTAAAATGAAGCTGAAGTAATACTATAAAAATACGTAGTTTTTTTCCTAAATCCAGTGTTTATAATTGATATTGTTATTGTACATCTAGCAGCTGCTTATGGCAAGCCTTGAAGTAACTGACCCCAAATCTGAATCTAATAGTGTTCTGAGATGAACTGTTCCCAGTCCTTGCTCTTCTAAAGCAGCCTCATTTCTGACAAGAGCAGAAACATCTGTACTTGGTCTCTGTTTTTGCTGTTGCTGGGGACATGGCATGCACTGAAACTACCAAGTTTAGAGATCGTGACAGGTAGACGAGCATCTGAATCCTGATCGTCACAGGGAGGTGATGGACACACTGGTAAGGTCAGAACTGTGTTGCTGTTTCATGGTGATGAGTAATTTCAAACAGAGCGTAACAGCAATAAAATGGTGACAGAATTTTTATGAAGTTACAATTGCTATGCGAGAGTTCAAACCTATTCCATGTGTATCTACATCTCCTTTTTGTCTGCCTTATGTTGTTAGTACTTAGACAATATAGACAATATATGAGAGAAAACTTGTGAGAGTCATCCTTTCGTTGCCAATAATTTTCCTATATTTGTGTGAGGAGGAATTAAATGAAGGATTTAACAGTCTAAATTATACTTATTATACTTAATACAAGTATAATGGTTATATAATTTCTGATCCTGGTTCAAAGTCTTATGTTACTGTAGTCAAAATAACATTGTTTTTTCTCATTGGAGCTGAAAGGTTGAACAGAGATTCTTGTTGTAAATGAGAATTGCTCATTGCTTTGTCTTCTAAAACAATGTCATGTAATACATGCTATCTGTGTACCACTGAGTTCTACTCTTCCTTCTGTGAGTGCCAAGTTATGCGTTTCCAGAAGGTTCAACTCTATCTGGAAGCAAAAAGTTAGGGGAGCTGCAATAGACAGTACTTTTCTCCAGTCAGTTCCTTACCACTTAGTGCAATTAAATAATCATAATAAATAAAGCTTTTATAATTAGTCTATTTTTTTTTAATTTATCTTTTCCATGTCTTCTCCTTTTTCCTTGTAATTTCCTGCTGCATCTGAAGCAACTTGCTTTTTTTTTTTTTTGTTACTGATTTGTTGTTGTTTTGTTTTTCCTTTGATAACTTCTAGTTTCTCACTGTTTTTCTTTTTGGTGAAGAGCCAAAACTTTATGCTTCTAAATGAATTGGATGAATTGCCAAAGAAGAAAAGTTGCATAACCCATCATTAGATTTCTTAATCACTGCCACTCACCTTCAGGACAGAAATGCACGCTGCTTCCAAAACCACAAACTAACAAGTACATTTGTGTTTATCACTCAGACACATGATTTTTTATTTCTGGACATTAGAACTGTAATCCATCCAAGAAGATAATCTTATAAAGTGAATAACTTTAAAACAGCTGTGTTTTTTCTTAATTGTCTCTTCTGCAATGCACTATAAAGACATCCAAGCTGGACTCCAGGAAAAGGCTGGTCTTTGAAAGGCACCTACCAGAACAGCAAGAAGCTGCTCCAGTCCCTTTTTCAGAAGGAAGTACCAGAGGAGCTGTGTGTGCTGTATCCCAGTTCTCAAGTTGCCTCCTGGCCCAGATATCTTTGCTCTGCATGTGTGGGAAAGATACAGCCTAGTACAGACTGTAGGTCAATTGTATGCTGTGTTAACAAAAAAAAAAAAAATAGTTTCAAAGGCATGTCTTATCTTTGCCCAAACTGCTGCTGGTCCCAGTGCTTTCCCATTCTGTCACTGGCAGAGAACAACTCCATTGCTTTCATGCATGTAATGCAAAGTTCAAGAGGCGTCTGGATAAGGACCTGCGAGGTATGGTTTAGTAGCTTAGTGGGTAGTAATGGTGATAGGAGGATGGACTAGATGATCTTGTAGGTTGTTTCCAACCTTGCGATTCTGTGATTCAGCAGACAATGCAATTGTATTGTTTGTTGTTGAACTATGCCTCCAGCTTGAGAGACTTCTAGCTTGCTTTTAGTCTTCCCATTTAAGAAAGATAATGCGGAACTGACAGTTGAAGAGTGCTAGGAGTTATTGCATAGTTGAAGCTTAATTAAAAATACTTTTCAGTCCTCCAGTGTTCCTGAATGCACTTGTCCAATTCCTGTGGTAACACAGGTAACACTCCATCTGGTGCTGTGGCCATAAACGTGTGTGGAGTTCTTGCCACTCACTTGACAACACAGAATGCTCAGCCAAGAGGCAGACAGCCTCTTCCCTACTGCGGGGAACTTGCTATTGGCTGGCCTGGGCATTTGTAGGGTTACAGTTTACAATCTTTATTTATTTCCAGCCCCCTAATTTTGACTCTGCATTCCCAGCCTGGAACAAGTCTTATGCCAATAGTGTGGGAATGCGATCCAGAAACAAAAGCATTGCTATTTCTGGCAGCAAATAAGGTGGCTTGGGCATGAGGAAAAGCAGCTTCTTTTGATAGCCCATACTGAGGGAGAGGGGAAGAAAGAGGAAAGCAGTCTTACCCTTATCTTTATATCCCTTAAAGCAAGATATACAGTATGGGTGCTTCGCATTTCTTCTGTGTGAGATAGCTGTGGAAGGATCCTAGAGATAAATATTTGGGGAGCAGGACAGCTGCAATAGATAGATTGCTCAAGTGGACACACCAAGCAAATCTGCTAGCAGAGTTAGAGGTTTTTCTCTCTGCTTATGGGGTGTATGGTCTCTAGCTTATTGTCTTGAGTAAAATATGTATCTAATAATTTATAATTACTTTGAGAGTTACTTTCTATCAATTATGATTTCGTTTGCTCCTACTTCATGGCTGTACCCAAGAGTACAGAACTTCAAAATCTTGTCTGTTCTTCTCAGTTCTGCATGCTTTCAGTTTTGTTATGCTTTGACTGGAAATTAGTAGATAATAAAACAAGTTTAGGGCTTTTTCTTTTTTCATTTCTGACCTTACACATAACAGAAGCATCAACAGCTGTGGCCATGATTCTTCTGGGACCCAGAAGTGCAGGCAGGTGTGAGGTAACATAGATGATGATTCTGCCCTCTTGGACATTTTCTGCTGTTGTGACATATGGCTGTGTGGTCAATTACATTTCTTCAGTTAAATTATACTTAATGCTTACATTTGCATAAAATACCAGTAAAGTGATGGCAAGGTCTTTCTCCAGGTTGTGGCCTGCAGTATTCTCTGCAGTAACGGAACATAGTTTCTTAGTCTGACATAAGCAGTGTTTGAACTTAGAGACAGTTCCAGGCTGCTTGGTGTCCCCTAAAATATCACACAGTTTGTGGAAAGAACACTGCATTCATTCTTTGAACAGCTAACTTTACTGAATTGATTTTATACATCGTAGAAATGGTGACCAGACCCTCTGGTGTAACTGAGCAGAGAGAACTGTTCAGGGCCAGACAGCATGAGCAATTATTTTTAAGGGGGAGTTGGGTAAGTCTCCATCTAAACACTCAAGAATGAAATCGGACAGATAAACCCAGGGTTACTCAGTTCCCATGTCTTGAATGAAGCTGTCTTTCTTGGCAGCCTCAGAGAACACAGACTGCTGTAGGCTTTTCTTTGGTGGTTACATTTGTGAGACAGAGGACTGTACAGGCTATGGCTCAATTACATTTGAAATAGGTCACCAGGAATTGAATCAGACATCCCTGACTGCAGTAGTTGCCAGAGTGCCATTCCCTGATCCTCTCTGATCCAGACCAAGAGTTGTCAAGGAATTAGGGCGTTAAAAGAAGTGTATAACACCATTTTCCCCCTCTCTGTGAGTGCATAAATGGGCATATAGTTATAGCTAAGTCTTTGCTTTATGTTTTTCTTGGGAAAGGTGAGGGAGATGAGTGGAAGGGAAATAAAAGATAAGTACAATTATATGAAACGTGCATATAATAAGAATGTATGCATATATATGAGTAAAATAGCATTTTGCCTAGTAAATACATGTTTTTGAGAAGTATTCAGAATTTCTTTCTTTCTTTCTACACATGAGGATATCTGTGGTGGATTACAACAAATCACCTCCCTCAAAGATGCATTACTAGAGTGGAGCTCAGTTGGGTATGTAGTATATAGTATCCTCCTTTAAAAAGGCATTTTTAATTGTTTTCCCTTTAAAAGAGGAAATGCCTCTCAATTTTCACAAGTAAATATGTTACAACTTGGGAAAAGTAGGAAAAGAGGAGGCAATTGAACTGTGTAATAAGAAAAACATTAGTTAGGAATCTCTAGCAGGCCTGTGAATGGGAGAGAAGGAAAGGAGACCTGGGTGTGCAATCCTGCTCACAAAGGAGAGTGAGAGTGGAAGCAACCATCATTTAGAAAGCACAATATGCTTACAACTTTTATTTCAAATTTCTCTGCTTTCAATGCACTGTAATGCTGACTGTCTCTACCACTTTTCTGGATTTTAAATCAGACCTGTGTAATTAGCTAACTTTACTTATTAGCCTGAGCTGACTCTAGCCACACAATGGTTGAATCGGTTGCCATTATATTTGTTTAACTGCTCTAAAGTAAGTTTCCAACAATAGGTTCCTGCACTTAAATAGCACTGTGAGCACTGGTGCCCTATCAATCATTCAGGCCTTTCCCTCCTGCTGTCGGCTCTGATAGACAGATCTGCTGATGTGGGTACTCTGGAAGAAGAGATCAGGAAGAAGGGATGATGGATAAAGACCATCTCCTGTCTTGAGAGGAAATCAGAAAAATCCTTTCTTTCGCTGTCAATAAGCTGCTTTGTCAAGGTGTCACAAGATTAATTATGCTCATGCAAGCAGTGAGAACTTTTCCCCCTCTCATTTTGGTGTAATAGGGTGGCATTCTTCTGAACTGTGACAGAATTGCAAAGAAAGAGGCTTAAGAGATTTCAGTGCTGTAACATCACTGTCCTGTAAGCATTTGTAAAGCTCTTAGGCATACAACCCTGGTACTGTGAGGTTCTGCCAGTAATTGATTGATCAAAGTATTTGTTTCAGGTGCAGTATGGACTTGATCCCACGAAACACGTGGTGCTAATCGAACTGCAGGCTGTCAGACTGTGGGTTTGTTTAGGTTTTTAAAGATCAAACTTTCAAAAGCCTTTCTATGACTTAACCATGAATGCAAAAGCGTGCAACTGTGTGTTAGTTTCTGAAATTATACATTTTCACTAAAAGGGGAAATCTCTCATAAATGATTGTGGAATATTTTCTTATTGGATCTGTAGAATTATGTTTGGTATTTTATTTTACCATTGCCCTTCTGCATGTTTTGAATAAACAAAGCGTAGAATACAATAAAAATGGAATGATCTGACATTTTAAATTAGTCTTTTAGCAGATCAATACAATGAGTTAACTTGAATTCTGAATAGAATAGATTGAAGTTAATTAAAAAAAAAAAAAAAAAAAAGTCTTAAAAATCAGGGACCTGGGGAAAAAACGCCTCCCTAAAATGTGAGGCCATTTTGACTTTGTTACTTGAGATAGTAAGCAAGCTCTTGAAATGTTGCAGAAATTAGATCAGTGAAAGGACTCCTTTCTGTGACTTAGTCCTGTGGTCAGATGGAAAGCATTTTTTGTAATTTGTTGGTTTATATGTACTTACGTATTACTTAGGAGGTAAGTTTTAAATTAGTAAAAGAGAATTGGAGACTTACACAGCTGCATCAGTTCTTTCAGCTGAGTGTCTCTGGAATAGGTTTTCTGTTTTTAATGTTTGCGGCGCTATTCTATGAAACGGAGTGTATTTTTTGTATTGAGTTTTCAATTTTTAATGTTTAATGTTGATGCTCCTGTGCACCTTCCCTTCAAATTAATGTCACTTTAAAACTGTTGAACTCTAATATATGATAACTAAAATCGTAACTAAACCAGCATTTTCAACATGGATGTGCCTGACCTTGAAATGCTGCTGTTAAAAGCTAATGCTGTTAAATTGCATGCCAAATTAACCCTCATTTCCAAATGCTTTGTGCGTGTGTTTCCTGTAGGATATATTGGCTTTGATCCTACAAAGCAACGCTTCTTTTACAATCGGTTATTTTTTAATGAAGGAAAATCAATGAACAAGTTTCAGTGTCTGATTTCAATGGCAGCAAAATGAAATGGGTATTTTTGCATCCCCCTACCACATTTATTGTATTGAATTCCTGATGTGAATCGTTGCATTGGTGGGGAGGTAACACTTACTTACAGCTTGAAACTTTATTTTTACGTATGTAAACCTCTATAAGGATCACAAGTTCACATGAGAAAAGCACAGGAAAATGAATAATGGAATGGACAAGGAATAGCTTCCTTGCAGCTTATTTATATATTTATTAAGTCTTTTTTTTTTTTTTTTTTTTTAGTCTGACTTGAGATGAACATTACTTGTCTCACAAATAGCGTTTTCCTGAAACATTCAAACTTGTCCATCTTGGAGTACACTTTTATTTTATTCAGAAGTTACATTGCAGAATTTATTGTGAATTCAGAAGTTAGATTGCAGGACCATACACAATCTCTTTTTTCACTTGCATGTTTTGAGGAATATGGCCTTGGTGTGGCCTATGAATTTGACAGGAGATAGGGATCTCCCTTCCTGGCCTGGTGGCCCTGCGTGCATAGCCCAGTGGTGCGAATTGCCACTGAAATGGAACAAGCAGCTGTAGAAATAATTCACATAGCAATAACTGGCTTCTGCTAGTTTTTGTCTGCTGACGACATGACGGCATGTTTTCGTTTTGAATTGAAAGGGCATCTTTCAGACGAACCATCGTCTGCATGAATTCATTTGAAGGGGATATTATCATCCTGTGTGAACTTTGGAGGGAAGCACTCACAGGTCATAAAGTGAATCACCCACCTCCCTGTGCTCTAGCAGAAGCCCTGACCTGTCTCTGCTGTGAGGACATTCAGCTGTCAGCTCAGCATGTTGAGAGCAGACGGTATCCTCCCTCTCACATCCCTTCTCCCCCTGAGCCTGCCCTGCCAGCAGTGGCAAAGCCTACCTCTCTGATGGCCCTTTGGGACAGTTGTGGTCTTTCACTGGGGAGGAATCACAGATTTTCACCTCCCACCTTCTCTGTGTTGAGCCCTTGTTCGCTGACTTGAGCAAACAGAACCTAGTGCCTGCCCTGTGTTTTCTGTGCCTTGATTGTGTTACCTTTCTTTTTTTTTTGCATTCCTCTGCTTGTGTTGTCTTGTCTTTATAGCATCGAATTTAAGCTCTTTATCTTCTCTTTCAAGGCCCTCAAATCCCTGAGGTTTTTTCTTTCCCATTATCTGCCCCCTGTCTTTCCTTGTTATTGAGATGTCAGCCCCGGACCCATTCAGCCTGCAGTGCCTAATGGGGCAGACACAGCTGACCTTGATCTAGGGCCATGCTGGCTCTGGACTTGGATTTTTGTGTTAGCCGGTACAGTTCTCTGCCCGTTCCTCTGGGCTTGGGGGTGCTTGCATTCCAGTGAAAGTGCTGAGTAGGATGAAGAGCCCAATGTTTTCTCCAGAGAAGTCTAGAGGCTGGGTTTAGAGCTGGTATGGACCATGGGGTTTTACAGCACTGTGGGTGGAAGCGCAGAGAGGCCTTCGCTCTGGGGGAGTGGTGCTCCTGAGGGAGCTGGTGGCGGTGGCAGCGCCAGAGGGGGTGGCCGGAGAAGGGATCTGGAGGTCTCAGCCAGCTAACTCTGCTCTCACTATCTCTAGCTTTTGTCTTAAAATTCCTCTCTGAGGAGCAAAAATAGGATGCTGGGGTATACCCAAGGATACTGTTGTATTGTATCTGAAGGAACCTTAGGAGGCTGCTGGCAGGGAGAAGTAGAGGCGAAAGCTTTGTTACCGTTTCAGCAGCATCTCTGAGAATTTAAGAGAAAATGAGTTCTGCTGAAGTGACCTCTTTTTCACCTCTCTCTGGCTTTTGAAAAGCCTGTGTTCCCTGAGTCATCCACACAAACACTTACCCAAATAATGAAAAATCCAAGTGCACGTGCTCCAAGGGACAGTTCAGCATTGCTGCTGTTATGTTAGATGGCTGTAGTTCGTATGGAAAATTGATATATTTTTTTTTTCCCATTTCAGTAACTTTAAAACACTCACAATCTACCTGAAGGAAAATACAGCAACTCCTAAATAACAAATGAACAGCTTTTTGAAGCTGAGAACTTTAGTGTTACCCTCCTTTTGCATGTTTTCTTGTAACTAAGGGTTTTGTTGAAACCTAAAAAATATCTTAAAAGGGACAAAGTATCTGATCTTGCAAAGACCTGTACATTTCTGTAGGAGTACCAGGAAATGGCAGATGATGATTTTTCTTTTTCAAAATTAGATCTCCAACAGACTAAATATGAGCTTGAAAATAGAGTGTTCTGGGAAGGCAGTGAACTTGAGAAAAAGAGGCAATTTAATAGGAATGTTTTAACCTTGCTTTTAGCACAAAGTATTTTTGTTACGCTTGCTGACCTGATTGCTTCAGTGTCATTGCAGAGTATATTTTCTTTGATTTTTGTTGTTGTTGTTGTTCACATATTTATGGAGGAGTAATCTGTATGCTACTTTTGCTTGATATCTAATGTCAGATAAAACAGTTGAGTCTCTGCTTTCCTACAGAGAGTATTTCCATATGTTATTTCTTGCAGTTTTAGAAAGATAAGAACTACTGTTTTTCTGCTTTAGTAGATGAATAGCTGTGAACGGCACCTTGCAATAAAGTCAGTGTTTCAGTGCTGTTCCCATTAGATCTTTTGTATTTATCAGGAAGGAATCCCTGAGCACAGGTTTGTTTTCTGTGCAAACACTGGGAGAATGTGGGGACCAACAAGGTTGAGCTGACCCTACGTGCTGGTCTGTTCTGTGCAGCTGACTGACATGTTTCAAAGGTTAAGCTAACTGGGGATGAAATGTAATCAGTAGCGTGCTGGATCCTTTCCAGATCACAGTGGAGGGGTGCAATAACCAGCACTGTTAGCTTTGGGAGAGCAAGAGAGACAGAGGTCATTACCTGTGAGCATAAGGAACCAACTGTCTTCTCTGTTGCCTCCCACGTTCGTTTATTTAAATCTTATCAGGAATTGTTATCCTGCTGGACTCTGGTTTTCCAAAAAGAAAAACGGCTGTTTATCCTTCGTACACTGTAATTTTCATCTTTCTGCTGTTTCTTGGAGTTTCCCCAAGATCTCAAACCCTGTCATTAGTTGGGATTTAAAACAATGCTCAGGAAAGTGGGAAAAGCTGCAAGTAAAACAGTTGCTGCTTTTCACATGGAAGCCAAAGATAGGCCAGGGTAAACCAGACAGTACTCTAATTAGAGAATTGTAGTGCACCAGTAGAGGGAGATGCTCTTGGTAAAGTTCCGTTCTTTCAATAGCTAGTAGCTAGGAAGGAGTTGATATGATTGGAAGCTGGTGAGGGATGGAGAGCAAGAATCATGGAATCCTTAGAGTTAGAAGAGATTTTTAAAGGTCATCTGGTCCAACTCCCCTGAAATGAACAGGGACACCACAGCTATATCAGGTTGCCCAGGGTCTGTTCCAGCCTCACCTTCAAAGTCTCCAGGGATGGCACATCAACCACATCTCTGGGCAGCTTGTTCCAGTGCCTCAGCACTCTCACTATAAAATACTTCTTTCTTACATCCAATCAAAATCTCCTCTCTTTTAGTTTGAAATCATTTCCCCTTGTTCTATCACAATAGACCTGGGTAAAGAATGTTCCCTTCTTTCTTATAGCTCCCTTTTAGATACTGAAAGGCTACTATCAGGACTTCCTAGAGCCTTCTCTCCTCCAGGCTGAACAGCCCCAGCTCTCTCAGCCTGCCTTCATAGGAGAGGTGTTCCATCCCTTGCATTGCTTTCTTGGCCATCCTCTGGACGTGCTCCAGCAGGTCCATGTGTCTCCTGGACAGAGGACTGGATCTGGATCTGCATCTGGATGCAGTGCTCAGGTGAGGCCTTTTGTGCAGAGATTACCTCCCTCATCCTGCTGGCCTTACTGCTTTTGATGCATGGGATATGATTGGTTTTCTGGGCTGTGAGGGCACATTGCTGGCTCATGTCCAGCTTCTCATCCACCAGTCCCCTGGGTCTTTTTTGGCAGGGCTGCGCTCAATCCTTTCTTCCCCCAGCTTGTATTGGTAGTGAGGGTTGTGTTGACCCAGGTACAAGACTTTGCATTTGAATTTGTTGAACCTCATGAGGTTCAACCTCACGTGGGCCCACTGCTCAAGTCTATCTATGTCCTTCTGGATGATATCCAATCCCTTTGCTGACACCCCCACAGTTTGGTGTCATCAGCAAACTTGCTGAGGGTGCAGTTTACCCTACTGTCAGTGTCACTGATGAAGATATTAAAGAGATCAGTCCCAGCACTGATCTCTGGGAGACACCGCTCATCACTGATCTCCATCCAGACATGACCATTCACCTCCACTCTGTGGACTTGGTCCTACAATCCACTGAACAATCCCCCCATCAAATCCATATCTTTTTAATTTGAAGAGAAGGATGCTGTGGGGTACCGTGTCAAAGTCCTTTCTGAAGTCCAGATAGGTGACATCAATGGCTCTTCCCTTGTCCACTGTTGCAGTGACCCATCATAAAAGGCTGCTAGTTTGGTCAAGCAGGATTTGCCCTTGGTGAAGCCATAACGGTTCTCCCATATCACCTCCCTGTCTTCCATGTGCCTTAGCATCAGTTCCAGGAGGATCTGCTCCATGAACTTTCCCAGCAGAGAGGTGAGACTGACAGGTTTGTATTTCCTGCAGTCATCCTTTCTACCCTTTTTAAAAATGGATGTAATGTTGCCTTTTCCAGTCACCAGAGACTTCACCTGATCGCAATTTTCGGATATCATTGAGAGTGACTTGGTGATTACATCAGCTAATTCTGTCAGGACTCTTGGATTCATCTCATTGGGATCCCTAGGCGTATCAATGTTCAGGTTCTGCAGGTGATCACAAACCTGATTTTCACTTCTAGGGACGTTGCTTCCTCAACCCTCTCCTACCAAACTGAATATTTCAGGGCTGTGCAACGAGTAGTTATCAGAGAAGACTAAGGCAAAAAAATTTTTAAGTACCTCAGCCTTTTCCATTGTTACCAGTTTGCCTGTGTCACTCAGTAGGGGGGATTCTCACTCCTGGACTTTCCTTTTCTAGTTGAGGTACCTGTAGAAGCCTTTCTTGTTCTTGGCATCCCCTGCAAGATTTAGTTCAAGCTGGGTGTTGGCTTTCCCAGCCCCACCCCTACACAACCTAGCAGCTTCTGTATACTCTTCCCACAGTACCTGTCCCTGTTTTCACTGCCTGTGCATTTTCTTCTCACTCTTCAGTTTGAACAGCAGGTCCCAGCCATGCCAGACTCTTGCCTTCTGACTTTCCTGACTTGGTACACCTGGGGTTGGAGAGTTCTTCTGTGCTGAGGAAAGCTTCCTTAAAGATTTGCCTGCTCTGCTCTACACCCTGACCCATGAGGACAGATTCCCGGGGTGTTTTGTTGACTAACTCTCTGAAGAGCTGGAATTTAGCTTTCCTAAAATTTGGCATCATGATTTTACTCTTTGCCTGTTTCATATTCCTCTAGAGCATGAACTCAACCATAGCATGGTCACTACAGCCCAGGCAGTGGGCTGTGGAATGGGGGGAGGTGGAACAGAAGCAATAAAGCAAAGATAGCATCTCTGAGAAATCATTTCCTCTTTCTTCGTATCCTCAACCACCCTTTTTTTTCAGCTCCATCTCAGTATTTTCGATCTTCTGCATTCTGATCTGTGGTAAGAGTCTGTTCTGAGTATCAGATAAAGAGGCTTCCTAGAAGGCACCAGAAGTGTGCAGCATATGGTGGGGAAGTACTGCTTATTGTCACATTAGGGATTTCAGGGTTGACAGGCAGTGAAGCTAGGATTTTTCCCTACTTAGCTTGTACACAACCTGTTCTCAGAAACTGTCTGTACAATAAGAATCTACTAAGCAGAGAACAAAAAATTGCCTTCTTTTTGAATTCGTTGAAAAGGTTCCCACTCTGCAAAGCATGTTGTTTTCTTTATAGAGCAGTGTATGAATATGGCCTTGAAAGCCAATACATGTAGCAGCAATGAAGCTTTTTCTCTGAAAGAAAAAGGAGGCAGATGGAGGATGTACGTTTCACAGCAAATGAGACCTATTAGGCCTGCAGAAAGGATTAGATTAATAAGTGTCTTTGTATATAGTCCTGATTTTTATGTTATAATTAACAGCTGGAAATATGAAAGCCTTTTCCAGGATCTCTCTGAGTGTTTCAGTTCATGCATTTTGCAGTGCTCACTAAAGAAGCGCTGACTAAAACAGAGGTCTGTACTAGTTAATAGGAAGATAGGCTCTATCCTAAGGAGTTCTGATGGTTGGTTATGATGCCAGAAGAAGAAAATGTTATTATTTCCACCTTTATTAGACTGTGGAGAACATAATCACAGGTAGAAAGAACCTCCTTATCAGTATTGCCATCCCTTGCTACTCTCCTATACTTCAAGCACAGAACAAACTCTTCCTTATTTCTGAATCTTCCAGACAGAGGGATCTCTCTATTTCAGTGTGTGAGAGAAAGAACAGGGTGTTTTCTTCCTATTTGCTTTTCTTATAAAATTCTTCTTGAAAGGCCTTTTATTTCCCAAACTGTTTTTTTTTCCTCTATGCTAGAGCACTGGAGATGTGGCAGGACTGAGCAAAATCACTGTCTTGTGAAACCTGAGTATTTGTCCTTCCCAGTCCTGTGCCTTTCACTTAGGCCTTTGTCTATGCTAGATTTCTTGAGTGCTCAAAGAGCAATGTGTTTGGTTTCACAACAAGCTTAAAATAAGTTTCAACATCCATTTTCAGAAATACTCCTTTTACCAAGCAGTGTCTAAATTAGACATAATATCTGTTTAGATACAGTTTCTTCTCTACTAAGATAGCTCTTCTAGTGTATGTTATTTGTAACCCAAGTTTACTGTCACTTCCGGTAGCTTTCTAGGCTTTACAGAGGTCCTTGTTTGGAGGGCTTTTGAACAAAACCAGTTTAATATGAAAGAGGTTTTAGACTCCAACTGCGCTCTTAGAGGATTTGATCAACACAAATAGTGAAGATGCCATGACCTTCTTGCAGTTATCCCACGTCTGAGAGGAACACATCAGTTTGCCAGTGGGAGTCTTCCTTCTGGAGGCTTCTTGCCAGCTCTGCTGAGGAACTTCAGGAACAAGAAACCTAATCTCTTCCACCTCCAAGATGTTCAGTCAGCTGTCCAAAGTGGGGTGAGGGAAGACTGGTGAGTCAGGTGCTCACCCCTATGGAAAAATATCTAGAATTCCTCACAGACACAAGGACTTTCAACATTAGAATTTTTAGGAAGATGTGGCTATGTATGTCTTTCTGCACAAGCAACGGCAGTTAAGCAGCAAGTCCAAGAGTTTCTCTTTTGCTGGATTACCACCGTGCTGAAAGAACCCAAAGGTTCTTGCTTAGAAAATAATGTTGCTTAGAAAAGCCCTTTGTAAATGAAACGGGATCTGCTTGAATTAAGAATCTAAAGATTACTTCTAATATTCTGGGCTAATTAGCTTGCCTTTTTGTTTAGGGTGCTCTGACACTTTTATAAGAAAGGTACTTTGAAAAGATCGCTTTAGTGTCCATGGTTGCCAGCAGAGACTGTGTTGTCCTTCAGCAGAGTAAAGGCTACCTGGATTGAAGTGGATCGTTCTATATGATTACTGGCAGCATCCACCTTTAGGTTCAGACTGATGGCTGTAAATATAAACATTTTGGTTTGACTCGGCAGAAAGTGTTTTTCTGAATGATGAGAGGTGGAATCTCTGAGTTTCAGTTTGATTTTCCTTCTCCTTAGCATAGGGATTCAAGATGAGCCTGGTGCATGACAGCATCTGGTGCTTTCCCTGCACATAGATTTACACAGCATGTACGTTTGCACGTTACTTTTTTTTTTTTTTTTTTTAAATCTGCTTCCTTCATGACACTCCTTACATCTTCCCCTGCATTTTTATTTCTGTGAATTCATAAAGGCACATTTAAGCCTATTTTGGATAAGAAGTTAACTTTGAATGCACAGTAATAGAGTAGGTCTTCTGCTCTGTCAATATTCTGTCTCCCCGGTTGTACCTGCAGTATTTTTGCTGCAGTGCAGAGCCATGGTGATGTCCCACAGCAGAGCAGTTTGGGACCATGGAAAATCACTCTTGCACAGTATCCATTCTATGCCATTGGACTGTTTTTCTTGTGTTTTTGTTCTTGTCTTGATATCAGTATGCTGGTACCAGTGTCATCAGAGGATGTCCTTACTGTGAAATGAGATGTCTGTATCATCTTCCTCTTTTCAGATATGTTTCGTGTGTTATTGCAAAGCCATCAGGTAACAGGGTCTTTGCAGAGTCTTTATGGGATGCCTCGATAGCAGGCTCTCCTTGTCAATATATACTGTAATTTGTACCTGGACAGAGTCTCTGTTAGGGCTTTATGCTATCTCTGACTTCTCCAGGCTATTTTTTCAGAGTACATTCACCATGCTTCCCCCTGAGAAGAAGCTGTGGATGCATATGCTTATGAAATCCTGAATCTGAATCTGGCAGGTTAGTTGTTGTGTCTCGGCAAAAGAAGGATAGGAAATTTCTCTGTGTGAAACGAAGGATGATTCTTCTCTGTGTGCCAGATTTCTGCATGTCCTGCTGCCCACAGGAGATGCACAGCACACAGCTGGCAAGCCAGAATGTTCTCTGTGCTCCTTATAGATAGTTCATAGCACGGCAGTTCACTCTCTAGGAAAGAAAGCAAAATACCTGCATTTCTTTTCAGCATATTTAATTCTTCATTGTGTTCTGGGTAAGACACAAAATTGTGGCAATTTTTCTGAGTTTAGCCTGAAAACTTTACTTTCTCTAATATCTGTATATCTGTACAGACCTCTGTGCTTTGATTTTACAGTTTTTTTTGTAGAGATAGAAGTATGCCCAGACCTGTTTCAGGATAAAAGTCCTTCGAATGGTCCCCTTCTGATAAGGCATGTAATACAACTCTTTTTTTTTCCTGCGATGAGAGTGAGCAAGTGAGACACGTATGTGTGCAACACAGGAACCTTCTCATGGGGTGACATGAGGATATTTGTGGTATACGCCTTCTCTGCACGTGGCTCTTACATACAGGTAGAACTAATAAATCTTCTGTTCGCTTTGCCTAATAAACGTAGCAATCTTTCAACGGAAATCTGTACAGCAGATTTAAAAAGCATTATTAAATCTCTAAAAAGTCACAAGGATTCAAAGGCAGAGAGGCTCGTTTACCTCTTTATGTTGCATCGAGGAATGCGTTGTTTCAGGAGCTTGGCTGTGCTGCTGCACTGCCTCGGCTTCATTGCTTCAGATGTCACTTGAAGCAGGAGCGGTTTTTATAACTACACAGTAAACTCAAGATGGCTTAATGGAAATGATTTCTTCATGTGTCAAAATGACCCCTTTGTTTCTCATTTTACTCTTTTGTTGCCTGCAGCTAATCTGCTTCTGGGTTATCAGATCCAAGCATCTTACAATGCTGACTCTAGCAGTGGTATTCAGCTGGAATGCCGCCTTTTGTTTACTGGTTTTACCAGGCCTCCAGTGCTTTCTTTGGTCATCTGGTGTCTCCACTAATGTGATTTGCACTCCCAGGCTCTGCAGGTAGTCATGGGCTTTTATAAGGGAATTAGAGGAAGGCCTGCCACCCTGGTTGCTAATGAATCCACAGGGTATTTCTTGTTTATGTTTTGTTTTTTCGGCTTTTTTTTGGGGGGGAGGGAACAGCCTGTGAACTGTTTGTGTTCTTATGCATTTTTTTCCCCTCTGCTCAAACTTCTGCTCTTTAAGTTGCTTTACTTGGCTCTGGTGGCATTCATGTTTTAAATGAAATTCCAAATTTTGTTGATCAGAATGTGCTTTTTATTTTATTTTACTTTACTTTATTTTCAGAACTTATAAATAAATAAAAATAAGCAGCTACACAAAATACTCAAAGCTTCCTTATAACAAAAAGAAACAGAAGTTGTTCCTTGTGCTACTGAATGTAGAATTGAGAAAGACAACTGCCTTCCTTCAAGAAAATTGTGTCAATTAAAATAGCAAATGTGATAAACAAGAAAGTTGAAGTGTTTTATTAATTGTGCTGCAGCTGGAATTGTAACTCTTGCAAGCACACCAGAGTTAGACCTAAGTTGAGAAACACTATCAGTGCAGTCTGTTTGTTCTGAGCAAGTGAAGGGCATAGTTGACATAGTCAAATAAATATTCTATTAGACTTTGCAAAAGCATGTAGATCTGAGATTTTTTTTAAGTATGAAAAATATATATGCACATATTTATATATATGAAATATATATATATATATGCACACACACACACACACATATATATACACACAGTGAGAATATATGCTTCAACATTTTGTACTTATTTTCTAAAGTAGAGGTGAGTTTCAGGCTCTGAGGAGTTAAGCTGGCAGGAATGTCAAATCTGAGTAAGTTGCCATTCAGTCTATATCCACAACCTCCTACTTAACTATCCTTGTTGATCTGAGTGGGGACTAATAGAGTGATTAGGGTTTTTTTTTTATTAGGCCTACTATTTTGTTACGGCCAGCATTTGGCTTGCACAAAAACAAGCACAATGTCAATGTTTTTCAGGCTTCCTGCTAGTCTAATTAAGACAGGACCTACAGTGACAGGATCTGCGTATTTTTTTTATCTCTTTGTAAAATATTTTTATTTGTTTTTGTTGCTTTAGAATGGAAGATACCGAATCTGTGATAAAAGCAAAAGGATTTTGGAAATAAATGGGCCCTTTTCGGAAGATAATAGTGAATCTATTTATCCGAGTCTGAAGAATTTAGAGTGATAAGAGTTGTCTCACTGATATGTGACTTGAAGGGTTGAATCTTTAGAAGACAGCTTTATAAATACTAAAACACACAGGCATGTTTCAGTGCCCTTCCTTCGTGCTATTCTGTGATGCTGACGCTTCAGAATTTATTGTGATGTTGGAGGAGGTTATGTTTCATTATTTCATGAATGTATATTTATATTTTTAACGCATAACCTGAATATTGGAGCATTAATTTCTGTTCAAAGAATTGCAGTAATGTCGAGTTGATGTTTGTACTTCAGAAAATGTGTAGAAATTCAGGTGCAGGTTTTTCAATAATGGCCATGTTAAGCGAGAGTCTGTCGGTTGAGTTTTACCAAGCTGACAGCAGTGCTGAAAGTCCTTGTGACCCAGAAGTTTGTGACCCATGAAATCTCCGTTTTCCTTCTATTGGTAATGTATCCTGAAGTATAGAGGACTGAAAAATGCATACTGTGTGACCCAATGCACTGATTATGTACAAGTGGGAAAATTATTTTGAGCATTTTGCCGAAAATGTCTTTGATACAAACAGATGGAAGGGGTAGGATTAACTTACATTCTTAAGCAAATGTGCTCTCAGCACAAATTCAGTAAGGCAGAAACTGATATTTGCAGGCATTAATGAGGTCTGCTGTATTTTTATTTAAAACGATGATTTCAAATGCTTGGCCATTTTGTTGACTCAGCTTCACGTGCTGCGTATCAGGGAGCAGAAATAAAAAAAAAAGAAATCCTTTATCAATGTACTTGTGTCTGATTGAAGGAGATAAGTGACAGTAAGGAAATGGACAGCATTATTTCTAAAAATGGTAAATATTCCAAGGCTCCTGAAAACGAGCCTTTGGCATGCAGGCAGGCAGATTTTACAGCTCTGTCTAGAGCACAGAAGGAAGATAAATCATGGCCATCCCCCTCTCATTTTTGAAATGGTTCAACCCTGGGGTTTAGCTGAAGGACTTAAGGAGTTTTTGAAGTGCAAATAGACTGGTGAAGGGTAAACCTTTTCAGAGTTTCATTTAGATGGATTTTTTTTTTCTATGTGAATTTCTGGCACCAGCTGAGATCTGGAAGGCCACAGGATTTTTTTGTTTTTGATCAATCAAGCAAGCAGGACTTGCTATGGGGGTGTACATTCTCTGCATACATATTGATCCTATTGTGTTTAGAAGTAGTTAATTTAATCGGGGCTTTTTGAAACCTTCCTCCGTAAGACTTGCATTAATGGAGCTGTCATTTCAAGGTCATGTTTCAGTGTCAATAACTTAATACTAATGGCAGTAGTAGCAATATTTCAGTTATTCTGTGTTAATATTAAATTGTATTAGAACTATTTTTATAAAAAAACTTTAAAAAATAGTTTCAATTGAAGAATGTTATACTCATCAAACGAGACATTTTCAAAGCAGCCTGGTGTAAATATGTCAACGCAAGTAGTTGTGTTACTCTTCACAACTGCTTAGGTCAGGCCGGTGTCCTTTGCCTGATCTGTTGCATAGAAAGTTGGACTCCAAGAACATGTTTTACACCTTGTCCTTTCTTGCAAGAGATTTATAAAGTCAGAGGAATTACTCAGAGCTCCATATTGTAGTTTTGACCTTTTACCTTTCTCTTGGTCTCGTTTACCTAAAAAGATGGACTGCATATTAACTATAAACACTTCTCTCTACTGTGATAAATATTTGGAGTTACAACATGTAAAGATTATCTCTATGATAAGATGGCTATCTGAGTAGGGTAGCATATATTTTGCTGCTTTTGGTCTATACTTGATGCCAAGACCTCAAAGTATTCAGAATACAATTTCAGAGCGATGTGGACTGATCAGGCTGGGCAGTGAGATAGAAAGTAGAGTCTTTTGTGCAGCTGTTTAAGTCATGTCCCAGTATGACAGAGGTTCCTACATTTAAGTTTTTCCCAACCGAGTGGGACGTTATCAAACCTTTTGGTGCAGGGATAATTCAGTGGCTCAGAGTGGGAGAGCAACTGTGAGTTAGAATGCGCCCCTGTTGTTGGGATGCTTCCACAGTTTCTGTTCAAAAAGGACCAAATGTAGCTGATGTTATTTATTTATTTTTTGCAGTTGATATGCAGAGAGACTAACTCAAGTCCTGTCAAAAAATATGGCTGCAGAAGTGCGTATTGCAGTTTTCCCCAGACCTTACATTACACAGAAAACTTTTGGTTAATAGACCTCCTATGCTTTGTGTTACAGCTCTAGCTTTTATGTCCATTAACCTCATGTGCTGTCAATCTCATGTACTGTAATGACGGTTATTTCCTGTAGTGTTTGAAAACCGATCATGAGATGCTGTTTAAAGCTTTCCTGAGAGAGAAGTAGGTTTCTCTGCATGCCACTATAGATGAAGGGATTCTCAGAATTTGTGTCATCACTTTTACTAGGGATGACTAGATACTAGATGCTAATATGCCCTCCTCTTTGTTGAGAAAGAGATTTACAGAACCACCCAGAACTGCTTCTCTCCCACTCAGAAGTCTGTTTGCACCAACTGGATAAAAGACTTCGGGTGCATTTTGAAGCAGAAATTTTTGCTTCAATCTGATTAGATGTGTGAGTTTTAGTTGCAAAATATATCACTCTAATTTTAAAAATTAGTAATAATTTAAATAATATGTGCTCAAATGTCAAAACAGACTTTGCAAATTACAGATTCATCAAGCAGCTGCGATGTTGAAGTAACGTAACTCCCATTAGACTATTTGTTCATCAAGTACACTGGCTTGTACTGTGATTATGAATTCTTGTAGAACTTAACTGAGCAACAGCTGGTCTGTTTACTTCTGTGCCATGTTCCTGAAACTGTTTCCAAACGCCTTCTAAATTTTGTAGGAATTTTTCAACAGTTTTTATACCAAATATCTCTATTCTTTCATTTTGATCACAGGTAAATTTCACAAAATCCTTCCATAGGTTGCTAGGATAAAGAAAGTAAAAAGGCCATCAATGCCACTAACTACAGCTGCAACAAAACACATACTCTTTTTGGCCTTTGATTGTGTCAGATTCCTTTTCTTTGCAATTGTTTTTTTTTTTTTTTTTTTTTTTTTCCACTTGAGAGAGGTTTATGGTGCCATGTCCTTCAGGACAGCCCTGTCTTAGGGTTGAAGTTGTATTTCTCTCTGAGTTCCTAGAGATGATGTTATCTTTTGTTCCCTTAGCAGCGTGGTCATTCCTAAGAGCATCTGTCACTTGGGGCATTGTAAGATGGATGAGTCTCAAGTGAACTGCTGGTTGAAGCAAATGGTGAAAATAAGAGAAGCTGAGGGGGCTGGGGTCTTCAGAAGGGACAGACAACAAGGAAGCTCTGTTAGAAATCAAAAGTAAGCCAGGCGGTAGTGGAAGGAAGAGCCAAGATGGATCACACCCCATGAGTCTTGGAAACTAAGACTGAAGACTGATGTGTGCTGAAAAGACCTGTCTTGGTGAAAATGCCATAGGTTTTCTTCCTATTTGCAAATAAAGGTGGATCTGAAGGGTACGATCTGAACATCATGTGAAGAAATTCTATTTTTGCATCATGCTCTAAGGCTAAGAAAAATCAATGCTGCTGTTAACCAGCAGAAGGGTTGCCAATTTTTTTTGCATTTCTTAAATAGTATGTGAAATCTTTCAATACCAAGTGTGTCTGTAACAACAGAAAATCAAAGCTGAGCTTATTAGTAGATTTGCTTCTGGAAAAACAGGAAACTTGAAATTCTTGGCACTTTGGCTTTCAAAGGGTGCTTAATGTTTTAAACAGTTTCAGTACAGTATCTCTGATGCAGCCTAACTAACTAGTTCAGTTAGACATTGTAATGGAAAGAAAGTGGTGTAAAAAAACAAAACAAAACAACAACAGCATATCCCAAGTCCCCCCAAAACTGCCCCCAACATGCTAACAAGTGAAGCCAGAGCTCCAAATGGAGCAGAGGTCTGTGTCTGCAAAAGCAGCTGGCTGCAAACAAAAGGCACAGCCCAGTGCGTGTCAAGGTTTGGGAAGGGTCTGGGAGGATCTCGACTTGAAAAATTATTTTGTCACACTATTGGCATTGGTCCATAAGGGGAAGCACTGGTTGAAAGGCGAAGAAATTAAGATGATTAGAAGCTTTAAAGCTTCACAAATGGTAGAGTATCTCTCTTCTCAATGGATGTAAATAATAGATGAAAGACTAAGGGTGACAACAAAGGATCAGGGCGTTTAAGAGAATGTGTGCAGCCTGAATAGCGGTCTGTGGCCTAGGGCCAAAGGTCTTAGCTTTGAGTGTAATTAGAAGAAAATACAAAAATGTCATTACTAGCAGGTGAAATGTTCAGCACGTGTCCGAAAAATAGCAATTTCAGACCCAGGAGCTGCTGGAATTGGATTACTGCCGTTCTGCCATCATTAAAGTCATCGCAGAGTACTCTGGTTTGGTCAGGAGCTGAGCATGTTAACCTCGTTGGCCATCTGTGGTAGATCTGCTGCTGGCCTAGCAGGGATGTAGGGCACGAGTAGAGCTGTGTACATGTCTTCGCCCAGAACACAATTCCAAACAAAAACATTTCCTTGGTAAGAGGTAAAGGCTAGAATTGCTTTCCTCAATAGTCTGATTTCTAAAAACAGGAGAAGGAAGAAGTTAAAGCTTTTTCACTTTGCATTTTAAACCCTGGGTTCCGAACTACAGGCATACATCTTGAAGAGTTGTATTCATTCTGTTCTTGACAGCAGGTCTAAAGGTGTAGTAGCAGCTTTAAGCCCAAAATCCTGTTTGTGAGCAAGAAGACAGATTCCTTGAAATCTTTTTACAAAATATTAAGAAGTCAAACCAGCTTGTATGCCTAAAAGTCTTGTCAGAATCCCACTGATGATAACTTAATGCTTTTCCTGATGTTAATTACTGTTCTGTACAGCCCTAAGTATTTTAGGTACTGTTCTGCTCACTACTTGCTCTACCATTGTTTTCATTCTTTTGGGTATTTCAGGTGTATTCTCTTTTATGAATTGTAATTTCTATTATAAATCCTTTCACTTAAATGCCTTTGTGGGATGTCAAGTAGGAGAGAAATCAACAAATTCTGACTTCATTTTGAAAACTGATCTCTACTTCAGAATAGATAATCAACCTCCCATTTAGTTGGCTTTTTTTTTAAATGAGGAGTCAAATAATTATATCTACGTTATCATTTCTTTTTGATGTTTTTGTAACAGTTAAATGTTTCATATTGATGAGGTAGGTTCCTAATGTTGCATATGGTGACTTCAGCACCAAAAATATACAATATAGCGACAGACTTGGACGACTTCTCTGGTAGAATGCACAGAAAAAAGCAGTGCAGATTTAACCGAGTATGCCCTGTTCCAGGTGTGAATAGGCAGGTTTTGTTGGGTTGTTATAAAATACATGCTGGCATAAATCATTCTAATGTGTTTGTTTTTTTTTTTTTCTCCCTTTTTATTTTTCAGGCGGTTAGGAGTTTTAAACAGTTTCGCAGCAAGACTTCACAAACTCTTAGCTGCATCCTTTAATCATGACTGCATTTCAGATAGGCTAAAAGGAATCTGAGAAGGTACTGTACTCCTCTTTCCTAATAGAGAATATGTGGGATGTTTGTGTTTAATGTTTGAGGTTTCAAATACACTGACTACATTTTAAGAATGCTGTAGACAGTAGATTTCTATTTTGTTTTGCTTTGATCATGTATATATCTTAAGTTCTCCGGAGAGGTCTAATATACGCTTCCATTTTTTTCTTACATATTCACTGTGAGGTCAACTTTGTTATTTAATGGCAGTTCTTTTGAAGCTGTAACAATTTTCTTCTGATATTGTACTTAGAAGTGCTGCAAATACCTAAGCTACTAGCTAAATATGAGTTTTATGCACTTGGAGAGTGGGTGTTTGTTTGTTTGTCCTCTCAAAGGGCTTAAAACAAATGGGAAGAAGAATGCTGATCTTTGTCATGATCAGGATAGATTTGTGCTTCCAACTGAGATTCTCACAAGTGTTTTTTCTGACTTCTTAAAGGGGGAGGCTTGACTCAGTACACAGTATTGGGCTTGCATAGTTTCTTGTTGCATTTAAATAGCCAGTGTACCCAGAAGGCTGAAGATGCTTTATGACCTCTTGCATCCCTGGGGCAAGGGCAGTGTGGAGGCCTAGCAGAGCGAGGGGGTCATTGCCACCACCTACGTCCCGAGTGGCTCCCGCAGGGTCCCAAAACCTGCCTGCAGGAAGGCTTTACTTGGCAACATCTGGATCGTGGTAGAAGTCAGTAAGGGGGGAACCTCCAGCGTTTTGCTTCCCTGGGTGCCTGGAAGATGCAACACTCGCCTCCTTGATGGGGGGGAGGCAGATTCTGTGGCCCTGAAGTTAGGCCTAAACAATTGCGGAGGTCAAAGGACAGCTGAGTGCGGTCAATGAGACACCCTGGGGTGTATTTTGTTACTTAGTAAAAGGAGCAGCATCCTAAAACCCTAAAGGATTCTCTTGAAAATCTGTGTTGTGAAAAGGTTTTATGAGTCTGATGGCAAAAAGTGCTGATTTAGCTAAGGAATGCTTTCTTTTGTCTAAATGAAAGGCTAATCCTTACCAAATGTTGGCAGCTATTATAGTGCGGTCAGTGCGGGTCTGAAAGGACAGTTCGAGTAGAAGTGTACTTTGGTATCCCAAATGTTTATCATTTTATTGGTTCTATAACTGAAAAGGTTCCTGAACTTTCACCTTTTGATCCTAAAATTTATATGTCATAATCGAAAAGTACGAAGTAAAACCCATCAGTTAGAAATTAAAAGACTGCTTCTTAAGGAGCTGTCCTGTCCCAGTCACTCTGTGTCTCCTCAAAGATTTGCTTTAGATTATCAGGATACAGCCTCGTTTAAATTATAACTTTTTAATCTCTTAACACTTACTAATTGGTTGAAAATATGAGGGTTTTTTTTGCTGCTCTTGAGCAATTTTAGTTGCTCATGTTGTAATGATTGCAGTGAGTTTTAAAGGATCCTTTTTGAGTAATTAATTCCAATAATTTATTTAGCATTATCTTTCTTCAAATTGACAGATTATTAACGTTTAACATTTGTCACAGAAACAGATAAGAAATCAATGTCAAGAACCAAGACCTCGTAAGTAACAAGAAAGGAAATGCAATAGCAGCTGTCTTTGCAAGAAAGGTGGTGGGGGAAGGAGCATGTATGTGGCTGAAAAGGTTTAGTGCTTTTTGTTTCCCTTTGGAAAGGGGGGTGGCCGTGGGCCACAACCCAAGATCTCAGACTCCTTGGCCCTACTGTCTTACATAAACAGTCATTGTCAAATTAGGAAGAAAAAGATACTTGGGAGCCAGTGCTAGCGTTTTTAAAGTAACTAACATGGTGGTTTGTCATGATCTTTAAAAGAATACCATAAGAAGAGTAAAGAAGAATAAACTGCATAATTTTCAAGGGAAAAAAAAAAAAACGAGCAAAGATGTTGACAATTTTGTATTTGATTTTTTTTTCCTTTTTTTGGGGGGAAGTAACTTGATTGCAAATTATGGCTCTCGGAAGAGCTTAATTTTTAAACTCTTCAAAAATGCTATTTACAGATGCTTAGCATTTGTTTATGTCAAGGTTAAGGCACCTTTAAACAAATAAAGTTGTGAATGAATAAAGCTACTAAAATACAAATCACCAATTAAACACAGAAGATATTTGTATAGCATTCAAGTTGCTACAAAACTGACACATATTCTGAATTTCTTTTGATAACCCCATCAAATCATCAGGAAATGATAGCATGTGTGTTTGAATGGTACACAGGGGAGTGGATAGATTGGGTAGGGATGGAAGGTAAAGCCTTAACTTTGACTTTCTAGGCCTTAGCTTAATTATTTTGCAATAAGGCAATGACAGATGAAGAAAGAATTAATGATTTATTTATCCATGAGACTTGACTGGCTTTTGCCATAGGAACTTGGTGGGATGTCTGTTCACAGCTTTATAAATACGAATATCTCATTTTTTATATGTGTCTATATGAAATGAAGAGATATTTAATATCAGCGTTAATAATAAAACACTTTGGGGAGTATATATGTGAGCTGGAAAACTTAGTTTTAAGATCCTATACTTTCGTTAGTTAAGATATATAACATGGAAGTACATGCATTATTAAGATTTTTTTCATCTGCTGTTCTGTAGAGAATTGCTCTTTATCTTACTAAAATGTTTATCTTTTTTTTTTTTTTTTTTAAACCCAAAAAAGATTTTAGCCCACAGTAAGTATTTTGCATATAGTACTTTTGCAGCAGTCAGAGAAAAGTAGAATATAAATACTGGGAGGGCTATTTTCTTCATACTGAATGTCAATATTCACTGGAAATTTTATATAAGTGCCTTCAAGAGTGCATAGAACCAGTAAATTTTTTGTATTACCAACTCACTAAACAATAATAGCAACTTTGGGAATCAAAATTGCCTCTGATAGCGTGTTTATGTTGCAGGTAAATTAAGCCCAGCTTGTAAACATTCTTAAGACTTTTCTTTTTGGGAGAAAAACAAGTAGGAAGCACATCTGATGCCTCCAGTAAATAATAATTTTAGTATCATTTTTTCTCCTTCTAGGACATAAAGACCCCATACACAATGTGTCAGAACAAGTAACGAATTGCATTACAGAACAAATATGAGCAGCAGAATTATGAAACTCTTCTTTTGCTATTGGATGCTAATATGTAATTATTGATTTTTGCATCTTTTAGGTAAAGATTAAGGTTTTTCTTTGTCAGATCTAAATGATGTTATATAAATGCCCAGAAATAGGTACATCCCTCAAACACCTATTGGGATTCCGAAGAGAAGCCTCAATGGCAATTTTCTGTTTAGATATATCCCTTCAAATGACAAAACTGTTCTTTTTAGATACATCCCTTGGATATGATGATGTTAATGTTTTGTTCCATTGATTACCTGTTTGTGGAAATTTTCATTTTACTGAAAGGCTGGATGTTGCAGAAGGCCTAGCAGTGATGTGCATCTTTGATCTCAAACAGGGACTGCCTCTGGTAATTTCAGAGATGCTTGACAGAGCTTTGTTTATTTTACAGAAGAATTCATGGTATTCTGGGAAGGGGAGAAAGTAGTCAACTTTGACACATGATAAACACATGTTTCGGGGAAGGAAAAAGAATTCTACAAAACACTCCACAATTTGAAGTTCATTTCCAACAAGATTCTGTGTGAGGCGTTTGTCTTTTTAATAGAAATTCTATCAGTGATATAAGCAGTCTCAGCAGGCTGCAAAAAATGTCCATACAATATTTAACTTAAGATTGTGTGTTTAAAGTGATCACTGTGGTTTTGACCTATGCAAGGTTTGTGTCTGTTCAGTGTTTGCTTTTTTAAGAGAAATGGCTGTGAAAGCAGCTTGCTTTATTATTTGTTTGCCTCTGCATTACTAGTTAAAAGAGGCTGCAAAAAAAAGATACTACATACGTCTCTCAACCTGTAGACAGCATGGGAGCTTCAGATTAGAAAATAATTGCTTGTTCCTTTTTAAAAACATATTCTGAGTTATCACGAGGAGAAATGAAACCACTTTGACCTATTCAAAAACCCAATAGTTCCCAATAGTTTTGGGAAGATTTGCACAGGAATGTGCTCTGAGAACTTCTGAGAAACATCCTGACACAGCCTCCCCACAACAGAAGAGAGGCTCCTTTCCACCTTTGCTGGTTCAGCAAGGATAACGCTTTTTTGGACTAGCCTTGTTTTCAATCTGGGCATTAGGGAAAAAAAGAGACTTTTTTTTTTTTTTTAAAGAGGATTGTAACCTATAACCCATGTATGCATTTTTATATAAATGCTTTAGTGAAGGCAGTTTGATTTCTCAAGACGTTATTTATTAGTCCTTGATTTATTTGAACTTTTTAATCTAGAAATCTGTGTTCTGGATTTGTTTAATAATCTGAAAGAGAGAAAGAAGCAAAACTTAGTGCTCTTGGCAGGATTATACATTTTATGGATGAAGGAGATGTGGGAAACAGAGCTCATGAGGTTCTCGGCTGCTAAGTATCCTGGTTTGTGCCACATCACAGCCATGCTCTAGCTGTGGAGCCCATCTGGTTTTCAAGGTGCTAACCCCAGTAAAAGAACAATCCTGAGGTGGCTTTCTGGTTGCGTACTTGAGAAACTGCCACACGATGACTGCAGTTCTGCTGGCTTCAAGGGGTAAAAATGAGCTGCTTGCAGCAAAAGAAGGGATGAAGCTTACAAAAGTCCTCCTGCAGAGCTTCAGTTTTAGTCTTTTACAGCTGTCACAAATCAGAACAGGCATGATGTTCCTGAAGAATCAAATTGTCTCTGTTTGGAAATTTCCAATAGCCAATGAAACCTGTATTACCATTATGCTTCGTACTGGAATTTTCTTATTTTTATTTTTGGTGTCAGTTAGTACATATTGTTGGAATTAAGACTGTCTCTGCAAGATGCATAGAAATTATTTTCTATTGCTTGGCAGTAAACAGTGTTCCTGGTTTCTTTATTTAGCAGTTAACATGTGAGTGGGGAAAAGCCTATATGAATTTTTAGTAGGCATTTTAATGCCTATACCCTAGAATTCAATGTTGAGATGTTTCAAAACAGATTATGTTTTATGGTACAGAGTACTAACGATCTAATTTATGTATATGTTTTGCTAATCCACAGTGCGAAGTCCTACTTCATAGTCATACTGAAAACAGTAATACAACACTAAGCAGATTAATATGTACTTACAGGACCAAGGACTTAAGACAGACCAAGAAAACTGGTATAGAGCATATGTGCCAAAAAAAAAAAAAAAAAAAAAAAAAAGAATATGAGTTAAGAAAAAACTGAGTAAATGTAAAGGTTCAAAACAAGCTGGATATTAGCAGTTTCACATGGTGATTTTTGTTAGTCCAGTAGTGTTGAAGAGTTGATCACAAACTTTACTGATAAGGCCTTCAAATGATGTTTGGGGCTATAGGTGAAGCACTCAGCTTCTCACAGTCAGGCCAACTTAGCCTAATAGACAGCCATGAAGTCCATTTTTACTAGCAATGCAAGTTGAAATGCCACCATTAATGCTTCATTTTCTGTCATTGCACATCTCCTTTGAAACACTGGTAGCTTTCCCTTCCACTTTCTCAGAAGCAACGTCTCAGGAAAAAAAACCCAAAAATGAATTCCTGAAACTAAACAATTTAGAAATCGCTATTAATGCTAAAATTCTTGACAAATATGGATTTGTCTTTCCTTTTTACTTTTTTACTTGGAAATATATATCAAGACTCTTCACTGAGTTTTCAAGTCATGGAAATTTAAAAAATATATGTTAAAGTATATATGTATATCTAAATGGGGTATTATTAGACAGTGTTCCATTGTAATAACCATTAAATCTACATTAAAACTTAAGGTTTAAGTTAGCTAACTGATGTGACTGAGAAGATTTAAGTTTACATAGATTAATGTAAACTATGTTAAAACGTCACGTCTGCAGTAGTTCTAATTAGTTTGTTTTACTTAGCAATCACTAAATGTATTTTAGCTAGTAGCTTACTATCAGAATATGTTTTGTCACTGAATGCCTGCATATCTGTATGCATGAAAACTATGTATATATTTAAAAAACAAACAAACAAACAAAACACCGCAATGAAAATCTCTAGGCCTGGAAATAGACACCAGTTTTGATTATATGATTTTGGGAACTTATTTGAGATCAGTGAAACAACTCAGTTTTGCTACATCACTCTATAGTTATTTAAATCCTTTTTATGTTAATTACGTTCTTTAGTTTCATCTGCTGAGGTGTTAGTAGTGGTACCTCAAAGTTTTCAAACATATAATGTTCCTGATTGTGCTAAGACGCAAAGTTTTTGGGAGCCTCAATTCATGTCTGCAACTAATTGCTAAATCAGAATTACACAGCCAAATATGCCTTGATCTTAGAGCTGAGATTAAGCACCATTACTGATTTAGTTGTATTGCACTGGCATTAATAATGTGGTTAATAGCCCTACTGATTTAGGGGAAAGGCCATAAATGGTGAAAACTGAGTAGGAGTAGGCTTGTTTTAAGGAGGCAAGATGAGATTTTCGGAAGTGCTCCTTGGTGATTTCCTTGTGCTGCCTCTGCAATCAGTGTGAGCACATCCTTTGCTTTAAATTGAAGAAGTATTTCAACATTACCAAAAACTAAAAATGAAAAGCTAGATTTTTATGATGATTTTTTTTTTTCCTGAAGGCTTTTCCATTTAAATAAGAGGAAAATGTACTCTTTCTGTTGAAGGTACATAGAAATGTTCTGTTCCCTGTGTACATGGTGGAAGATCCCAGTAGCATAAAAGGATTTGCTCCAGCTTTCACAACTTAATTTTAAAAACCTCGGAAAATCTTCACAGTAACTTCAGTGCTGATTTCATAGAATCATTTAATGGACTCAAAGAAGATTTGCAGTCAGAATGGGTTAAATCAACATAATCAACTTCTGGAAGCTTCTGTTTCATGAAGAACATAAGTCTATTTGTGTAAAGCTCAGGTTCCACTGTATAATCTTCTCATTCTTATATGGTTATATATTACTAAAGTTTTATATTACTGGCAAGTTAGTTTTTTATTAATTCTTCTACTCTTTTTTTGCCCTTATGTTCAAATTTTTTGTCTTCTTTTTGCACTCTTCCACAAACCTATATTGAAGAACTTTCTGTGAAACACCAAAGAAAAAACATGAATCAATGAGAAAAGAATTAAAATCATTTAAATTATTTATTATTTACTTAATTTAAATTATTATAAACACAAACCACAGTTTGTTTATGGTTTCTAAGTAGGTTTGTTTTTCCTCAGTAGTCCATCAGAGGAAAATGTTTGGGGAGTTTGCTTTTGGGTGTATATGTGAACAACTTGGGGGGCTGAGGGTGTAAAAGAGGCAGTAAAAGTTTGTGTATGCATGCAAGTGGTGACAGGACACACAGTGTTTATTTGTAGATGAGGATTTACATGCATAGGAGGTTCTTTGCACATGAGGCTGCATGCGTATGGCAGCCATCAAAAGATGTTCCTTGTTTCAGAGCAGCTTGCTAGATGTTGCGGTTTTGCTCCATTGGTGTTCTAGCCTTTTTATAATACTTTCAGTAATTTTTATGTGTGCAGGTAGGCATCCACTGCCTTAAATGCTTATGGCATAGTGTCACTTGTTCACAGATACTAGCCTCTCATGATTATTGTGTATTGTGCAATCACTGTGGGTGAACTTCCATAAATTAAGTAGTCAAATGTTTTCTTTCATCTGTTGCATCTGTTTACTGAGGAAATGGCGTCAAAGGTAGTTTGGTACTTGCTCAATCCTTAAATCATCTCAAATCTCACAAGAGGAACGTGATCAGCATCCCCAGCTTTCCTCTGTTTGTGCCATGTGAGCTCAGACTACCTGGGATTCGGCGTCTGGTTTCTGAGTTGGAGCCATGGCCTGGAGGAAAGTAAATCCAGCCCAAGCTCTGTGTAGTTCAACTCACAAAGCCTCGTGTGGGAATCTGGCCAAATGGTTTTCAGCTCCAGATGGGACTAAGGAGGACCCACTGCTGTCAGTTTGACACAGATTGACTCTAACCACACACTGAACTTTGAAATAGTACTTGAAAACTTCAGACTTGCCAAAGATTACATCTAAAGATTCTGGGAAGGCTTTTGCAGGGCATTTGAAAAATGAAGGAAAATGCAGGATGTTGAGCAATAAACTGCCGAGCTCATAACTTAAAACTACTGAATGATGATTTTGTAAAACTTGAGCTTAACTTTGAGAGACTTCTGTAGCACAGCACCTCACAATGTATTCTGAGTTTGATTGCAGCTGTAAACTCCTCTTGATGTGCGCTAATAATGTTAAAAAGAATTAGAGACATTCAGAGTTTTAAATAGGTGATCGAGTTTCAGATTTTGTTTCTTGGTTATTTTCCTTTTTTGGCCTCAGTGCTGCATCACTGAGTTTTCTGAGCTGGGTGCGAATTTTACCTTTAGCATGTTTATTATTTTGTGAGCTGTGCCTGAAGAGTATGAGGACGTCTGATGCAGTGAGGCTATAGCAGCCATTTGGGATTTGCTTTCTGTTCTTGTGGAATAGCTTTCTTATCTGCATCTGGTGAAGGAATTTTCCAAATCCCATGTAATCTGGTTCAGTACTCCAACTACAGAGAGTACTCCGTACTCTAACGGAGTAAGAAGAAGGAAAATCTTGTCAGGAAAAGTAAGTGTTCTTCGTCTTTCACATTCTTCATTTGGAGGTGGTAGTGGATATAGGATGTTATCAATATTTTCTTCAAAGTAAATGAAAAATTGTAAAAGAGCCCCACTATAGACAGTCAGTATTATCAAATCGTTCATTTTTTTTTTCTGGAAGGCTTTGTGAATTGTCTTGTCACTCACCAGATAAAACTGTAAACTCTTTTGCAGTTGAGCTTGAATAACCCCAACACAGACAAAAGCAGGGTGAGAATCTCAGGATCTTGAAAGGACTGTGGGGGTAAAAGGGATCTTACAAAGGCTGTGAGATAAGGTACCTGTTAATGAGAACACTGTCTTGCATTCTTGTATTGGCTCCCATATTCAGTCTTCCCTACTTGTTGCTATGGTTGATGCTGGTATATACTTCTGTCAACGTAATCTACACTTTTAATTAACAAATATATTTGTTACTGGTTTTATTAGCTGTCATCCTTTCTGCTTGTATGCATGTTTGTGATAGATCCTAATGATGCCTTAGTGGAAAAACTGTGACTCCCAGAACATCAGTAAGGCTGATGCAAATAACAGAAAATGCTCAATGTACCTGAAGCACCCAGCTCCCAAATGATTTTACAGTATAAATAAATCTTTGCCTAAGATGACCCTTCAAGATACAGAAGCTTTGTGGGGCCTGACAGTACCTTTGTCAAGGAGCTTGTTTTCCTTTCCTTTGAAGAGAAACTTTTCTGTGGGGTTAGGCCAGATCAAAAGTCAGATTATGTGTTTTGGAGAATACAATTACATCATTAGGTTAAACACAAAGTAAGGACTTGATAGAGCTGACTTAATGGAGGGTGTTTGCATCAGATTCATCATTCGCTATCAGGTAATTGTGAAATTGCTTTAAGCCATAACAACAACAGTCACCCCCCTCCCTCATCCTCCAGTTCAGTTCCTCTCCTTTAAAGTCTCTGGGGTCATGACCCACCTGGAGGCCAGATATGTGCTATCTGGTGTACTGAATGATCTGATTATATTTTTACTCGTAAAGCCTTCAGCTCAATATGTAAATCTGCACCAGAGAATTGCTGGGTAATGGTCTACTTTCCAAAAAAGTTCTACTTTTTTTTTTTTTTCTTAGTGTGTGGGAGGGGTATGTGCAGGACCAGAGTGATGTATTTTTCTGATTGGAATAAGTTTGTAATGTTTGCAGTGCTCAGATATTGCCAGTCTGCTGGAGCTGTAAAGAAGCTAGGCCCTGCTGCTTTTGGAACATGCAGTGTCCTATTTGTGTGCAGATCTTTTGACTGTACAGAACTGAATTATTTGCTTGAATTGATACGACTTTATTGCAAATTCAGCCTCTGTGGTTGAAAGAAGCATTCAGATTTGTCTGTGTCCTTTACTGCAGTGCTAAAATCATCTTTGTAATCTTTAGTTACTTCCGTCTGCCTTTACGGAGTCACCTGTCAGTCCTAGTATTGTTTTCTACAGTAAACATCTATAGTTCAATTCCAACCAAAACTTGCAGCATTAGTACCCCAATTCAGACTGCAGAGCTCTCTAACTCCAGCAAATGCCCCTTAATCCTCCAGCTCAGTGTTGGCTACTGCAAAGAAGGCGTGAAATAGTCTCAGTAAATCAGCTTTGAAGCAGCACAGCAGTAGTGGAGATACTTAGGATGTATAGGGTAGGAGTCATGATGACTTAGTGTCAGGATCTTTACAGAGAAGCACCCTGAGAGTGATAGAGGTGGGAGGTACAGGTCGTTTGAATGTCAGGAAGTTCTCTTCTTAGGTTTTGCTGCAAATTTCATTTTGAAGTTGTTCCATTTTAATTGTCTTGTGTCTCTTAATAAGTGTTTTAGGGACATGCCTGCGTAGAATGGCAAAGTTGGTGAAATAGAAGGGATGTCTGAACCTTCTTCCTTGGCGGAGTAATGAGAAAGTGTAGAGAAAAATCTTACTACACATACATACTCAGCATAATACACATAACAACGCTCTGTTACTATATACAGTTTGAAACAGCTAAGGATCGACTGGGCAACAGACTTCTGCAGAGATTTTAAAACAAAAGGCAATTTCTAAATCACGGTATCCAGTGGTGTGAATTAATAAGGCTGAAATCTAGGAATTTAACCAGGTCTGTGCTAAACTAGCTGCAGTTAGTGTGCATGGAAAGAAGTAAGTGCCCCCAGATTAAACCTCTTGTACATTAGAGACCCCTGAGTGTTTTTTTAAACCAATGTGGAAATATAGGGTAAACATTTTTTGGAAAACTTTTTAAATAATGATCATTAATTTGTGTTAAATCACTCGTTTTGGTCAATTTTTGATGCAGACACAGCAGGTACATGTTCTAATGACATAAATATTTTTTGCTCCTTTTTCTCTCCCTTCCAATTCCACCTTTTTATTTTTCCTCCAGGCTGCCGCATCCTCGGAGCCCCTTCACAGACACTTAAAGCAGACAATGCTATGCTGCAGCTCTGCCACTGCTACCATTGACAAAGTCAGGAGGAAAATGAAATGCTTTCTAATTGCACCAAGCACTCAGGGTAGATTCGAAAACAGAAACACAAAGGCAGTAATGGTCTGAATCAGTGCCCTTGGCTTTTGGTCAGCTGGATCAGAAGATTGGATGGGTGAGCTGTGTGCTGTGGGAAGGCCTCTCCAGCCCTCTCCCTTGCAGAGGGGAAGCCTCCTTCTCCTCCTGCCCCTCCTCTCCCCGGCTCCCTTGAACTCCCTGTGAGGCCCAGCTGCCCTAATGGCCTGGGGCAGTGTTAGGACATCAGCTGCCCAGCTCTGGCTTGCTGGCACTGGGCTCCCTGGGGCCTAGCCTGCCCTGCTGCAGCCAGGCCTGTGACTTGGTGCTGCTCCCTCCACCCCCTTCCTTCCCCCCCCCAGTTCTTCATCCTTCTCCCTCCAAGTCTTGAGAGGAGCCTTCCTTTTGCTCCATTGCTCCATTTTGTGCCTTGAGGAGACCAATTCCTAAGCCTCCCTCTACTGGATGTTTCCAAGGTCCTTGGAATCTTGCTTTGTTTTCTCACATCAAGCTGGAATGGTCCTCCAGTAATGTTAACCCACCATTTTCAAATTAATCCATGACAGTTGTCCTCCACAAGCAGGTCTTTTCTGCATAGATCCCATGAAGAAAAATTAAATTAAAAATACACTTTTACCTTCAAGCATATGGCATTTTATTAATATTTTTCTCTCAAAAAAAGGCATAAACAATATACATCACATAGATTATGGAGAAAACAGAGTATGAAGTGACTTCAGATAGTGCCCTCTGGGAAGTGGAAATTTTTTTTATTATTAAATGTTGATTCGCTTTTATTATGGTAGTGTATGTTTATACACACTCCCTGATGTTTTTTAATTTAATGAAAGCTTAGGAAAAAAAAATTATCTTTGCATTGTCTTCGTTTTGGGTAAAGAAATGCTGTTGTCCCCAGATTTGTTAGAAGATTCAGTTTGAATATTGAGAGAAATTTATTCTCAGAAAGAGTGGTGATGCAGTGGCACAGGTTGCCCAGGGAGGTGGTACAGTCACTGTTTCTAAAGCTGTTCGAGAACAGTGTGATGTGGCAGCGAGGGATGTGGGGATGGGCTGATGGATGAACTAGGTGATCTTAGTGGTCTTTCCAGCCTTAATGACTCTATGTGGAATTGTTTACCCAGAGTTGTACAAAGTTTGAACAGCTGACTATGCCTCTCATCCATCTGAGGTGAATAATTAGATAAACTTCATCCCTGAGTCTTATGGTAGGACAGAAATATTTTTCAATGCTGGGAGCTCTGAAACACTACTATAAGCAGCTATCGTCATTGTTGCCCTTCTACAGATGGTGCTGAAAACCTTAAGCAACCCAATAATCAACTAGTTGTAGATTTTCTAAATGCCTACTTATCTTAATGGCTGAGATCTTATTCTGGTCATGGGACTAGGTGACATCTAGTGAAGGAAATTACAAAGATAATATAAGTGTTTGTACTTTTTACTATTGATTTAACAGAGGAAAAGTAACCTTTGTTGAAACAAAATTTTCTGAAAATGCAGTCTCCTATTTTGAATAGTAGAAAATGTTACATCTTAATTTTTTTGGAGTAAATGTTACATAGCGTGATGACCCAGCAAAGTGGAAGATTTCATATTTCATTGAGTCTGTCCTAGCTAGTTGCAAACCTTTCCATGGCCATCCTGTTAGTAGATGTTTACTGATTCCTAATGCTGAGGGAACAAATACAAGTGGCTGTGGGGTGAATAATGTTGCCCAAGGAGAAGTGATGATCTAAAGGTCTATTTGTGCTTAATATTTCATAAAGTTCATAAATTAATCATCGTTATAAACGTGAATGTTAACTGTCAAAATAGACAATTTAGAAGATTGTTAACACTATAGCAGTGTAAAGCATAATTTAAAATCACTTCACAGCATTTGCAAAAGGCTCCTAAAAGAGAGCTGACTTCCACACAATTTCAGTTAGTATTAGCAAAAGCAAAATTTCAAGTTACTGGATGTCTATATACGATTTTTTTGTTTGTTTCTTTTGTTTTGTTTTTTGCAAATGATGGCATACTCCCAAGTTAAATAATGTTAAAGTAGTTCAGTAACTAGTGATGAAAGCCAGACTTGACGTTTTTCAATTTCCTTTGTTGTGTTCATTTCTATAGTCTATTTTGAAAATCCTAAAAATGACAATAGTAATGATTTTCTCTTCTTCCTCTCCCCCCCCAACAAAACTCTACACCAGAGGGGTTCTTGAGTTTTTTGAGAAGGAAACCTATGCGCAAAACACAAAGCAGTTGTGCTAAAACTGTAACTGAAACAAGAGTATGCATGGAGTACCAAATACTTAGAAATGTAATGCTACTCAGAGCACAGTATTATTACTAACTTGATGTCTCTGCCAATGTCAGGCATGGTGGATATTAAGAAGACCTCACGTGATATTTGTAAAAGATCTGTGTATGCACCTTCCCTTGTGCTTATCAACCATTTTCTTTGCATTTTTAGATCATGGGGAATTCATACGCAGGACAACTAAAATCTGCTCGTTTTGAAGAAGCTCTTCATAACTCCATAGAAGCTTCTCTGAGATGTAGTAGCGTTGTCCCACGGCCAATCTTCTCACAGCTGTACCTGGATCCTGACCAGCCACCTTTCTTGCCGGAAGGTAACCATGAAAGTATGGCACATTTCAATTGTTGTTTTTCTGAAAAAAGGGTGGGATGCATTTCATTAAATAACAAAAAGCGGTACTGCTGTTCATTGTGTGACACAAAATCTGAATTTCAAGCCTTATTGAGGAGGGAGAATAGTATACTGTTTTTTTTAAAGGGGATAGTCACAAATGAAATTTTTGTTTTGTATTTTATTCTTGCTCAGATGTGAAGCCAAAGGTGGAAGAGTTGGATAAAGAATTAGTACATCGCTTTTCGCAAAATGGAAATTCGGACTTTTCTACTAACCAAACTGTTAATGAAATGGAAGATGAAGAGGAGGATGAAGACATGTCAGATTCAAGCAGTCCACCAATTCCATATTCACAAAAACCTGCCCCAGAAGGGTCTTGCACTACTGATGGTTGGTGTACTTTCTTTTACCTGTGAGATCTTTAAAAGCAGTTCTCAGTAAAATGCATTATCTCTGAACGTAGAAACACTTGAGCAAGGAGATCTCGAATTAACTGTTCATAGTCAAAGTCTTAGATCTAAGATAGCATAGAGTAAGAGGACTTTTTTTTTTTTTTTTTTTTTTTCTCCTTAGGACATAAAATGAAATGTGTTACTTGAAAACAGTTCCTAAGATTCACTGTAGCACTTTGTTAGTTTCTGGAAGTCCCTTATTTTCTTTACTAATCGCTGATTTACTGTCCTCAAAGAAATTTTTTGAGTTAACATTGATATGGCTGGTTCCCAGTCTATCCCTAAAACCTTGGCGGAGTGCTTAGACATTGAGGTGTATCAGAAACTTTGGCAACACTGGATTTTGTTGCTTCCATGGGCAGAAGGAAGAGTTGGAAGGAGAATGTGGGGAAGAGACTTATTGTTTGTTCTGCGACAAGGAGGATAAGAGGGACATTAGTGCAACCTTGTCTGTTCTCTCTTCCCAACCTGCGCACTTGTTATTGGTTGCTTACCTTGAGCAATCCTGATTGTTGTTCAAGGTGATCGAAATTGCTGACACTACTATTCTTGTTTTCTTTTAAATGTGTGAATGAAACAGACGGATCATTATGAATATACCTGTTGGACTTTTATTTTTTTCTTTCTGAATGTAGTTCATTTAAGCATTTACTCTCCATGACAATGTACCTCCAGTTCCCTTTAATACAAATAATAGAAAGACTGGCACTATGGGAAGTTCTTTGCTTACCAGAACAAGAACTGATATGGCATCTAAATATATTAAAGATTAAACACTAAGAAGGAAGAAGAGAAGGTCATGCCAGCAGGACGCTGTAGCTAAAAGTGGGATGAGAGAGGCAATTGAATTGAGCAACGAGGCTGGTGAGGTATCTGGCGCACAGGCCTTATGAGGAATGGTTGAGGGAATAGGGATTGTTCACTCTGAAGAAGAGGAGGCTCATGGGAGACCTCATCACTCTGTACAGCTGCCTGAAAGGAGGTTGTGACCAGGTGGGGATTGGCCTCTTCACCTGTGTGACTTGCAATAGAATTAGAGGGAGTGGCCTCAAGTTGCACCAAGGGAAGTTCAGGTTGAATATTAGGAAAAAAAATTTCCTGGCTGCTCAGAGAGGTGATTGAGTTGCTGTCTCTGGCAGTGTTCAAGAAATGTTTAGATGTTTTGTTAAGGGACATGCCTTAGTGGAGAAATACTAGTGGTAGGTGGATGGTTGGACTGATGACCTTAGAGGTTTTCTCCAACCTTGGTGATTCTATGATCTACGCAAAATGCAAATTTTTCCGTGTTCATCAATGCTGCCTCTACTCAGGACTGCTTCATTGCTGCCTGATGTGTGCACTGCAAGGAGATGCTCGCTGACAAGTGCTCGACGACATAGTGTGTGTAGCTATATGCTCATGTATTCATGTAATATTGTACATTCTGGAAGACCTTACATAGGCAGCTCTGTGTTTTGAGTTTTATCTAAAAGTCGTCTATGGTCAGCGTACATTAGAAGAAAGTTTCCTGTCTTACATTCTCCCAAATTTTAGGGTTGTTCATTACCCTTTGTTAACTTAGCTGTTTTGAATTTACAAAATCTTCTCTCTTCAGTGTTTTCAGTATTTAAGAGTATATTCTGTTTGTGTCTGGAAAATGAAAGGAAAATATATATATTTAAGATTACCGATGATCTGTAAGAACAGTTTTATTTGTCTTTAAAATCCCTGGTTTTGTTTAAAACATTCACTCTGCTAGTTGTATTTCAGTGAGCTATTAATCAGATAGCTCATCTTTCTTTTCATGAATATGCCCTTCCAGGGACTTAAGATACCACCGCTGTCATTGTTTACATTCCTTATCTTAGTTATTTAATTACAAAGATAAATAATATTAGGTAAATGTTAAAGAATACTGGTAGACTAATTGAAGTCACTGTGGCTGTTTGGATGCTTTAAACTGAGCATATGCTTCACTGCATATCCAAGAGCAATATCTTGGTACCAGAACCCACAGTTCATAGTTCCTCTTGCTGTAAAACCCATCTCCCACGTTTTAGCACAGATGGGGTGAAATCTTTCTCCCTTTTAAGGTATTTGTACTGTTTGCTTTTCCTGAATTCAGGATCTATGCTGTTGTCATTAGATTATTTTCTGTCATGACCTGTTCTTTTACTCAGATGGCTGAGTTGTCAGTCGCATGCACGCAGAAAGCACTCATTGTCTTTTTTCATCGGTAAAAATAAGTGCTTTGCGAGTGACAGCTTGTTGGATGCTCCTTCGCAGCTGGCCGTAATGTTACATCCCTTAACTTTCCTGTTAGCCTTTGGAAAGAGCAACAGCATTTGTTATCGATGCTCACTACTAGCAATAAAAGTAAGGGCTTTGCAATCAAGAATAATAGAGTTTGGAGGATTAACTTATTTAACTTCCACGAAAATAAGATTTTAAGAAAAAATACTTCTCTGTATGCAACAACAGGAAACTGCTCTTAACGATTTGTTTGCTGTTGCTTTAAAACGGACCGTTTCTAAGTTGTAGAATAGCATTTTATGCAAAATGTGGGAAGCACAATAGTAGCACCTTTCTTTTGTTAGAAAATCCTCAGTTTACACGACGCTTAAAGAAGGGCCGAAGCAGTTTCTGAGGCAATTAGGTAAGCAGGTACTTAACACCTGATCAGTTACTGTGAAGTTACAATAGCAAGTGACAGTGACTGGTAATTCATATGTAATTCTTGGAAGCTAATTTCTTATGCAAATACCTCATTTATTGCAGTTCAACTAGGGGCTGGTAGCCTACACTGAAACTGCTTCTTCCTATCGGCGGGGAAAGGGAAGATGTATAAAAACTTCAATCTGAAGAAGATTCCAGGGCTTCTGGGTGTCAGCAGTCGAGAAGATACATTTTCATTTTCAAAATGATGGCGCTGAATTAACCTGAACAAAATGATGTTGAGAATGCAAATATACTGCTCAGAAACAAAAACTAATGAATTTTCTTTCAAAGAAATGCAGATAATGTCTGTATGTAAAAGCTATTCACTATTCTTTCTGTGACTGCTCTTGATATTTGCAAATCCCCAATCAGAATACAAATGCCTGTTCTGTGTTTAAACAAAGCTGAGATCCTGTGGGAAGATATATATTTTTTTTTAACGGAGCAGCTCAGCTGTGTGCTCTTGCTTTTTATGATTGCACGGTGATAAACAATTTCATAAAGAGAAGCTGAATTATTTCAGAGGCTCATAGGTTTTCTCCTCATCTTAGTCGTGTGTGTTAGGGCTGCTCAGCATAAAAAATTAGGTGTTAACTCAGTTATAAATGAGTTATAAATCTCAGCCATGAGATGGAAATAGATTTTGTATTGTCAAAATCTTATACATGGGCAGCACAATTTATATTTGTGCAGAGATCCTGTATTGTCTTTCTTAATATGGAAACTCTTATCTCTAGTAGGCAATTAAATATCAATTCATAATCTTGCAAAACAGAGGGGAAAAAAGATTGGGGTCTCTGTGTTGCTTGCTTGCTAGAAAAATGTACCTTCATAGTTCAAACGTAGCAGAGAAAGTGGTTAATCCCTCCTTCGTCTGCCTGTAATCAATTACCTGTTTCCAAATAACTATTTCTTGCGTGGAATTTCTTCATTTAGTTTAAAAAAGCAGCTGAAACTAGAAGAGTGATTTACAGTCCCAAAAACCAAGGGGAAGGATGGTAACGACGGGTTCTTGAGTAAGTACCATCCCCATTTCTTTGAAGGAAAATTCAAGACTTCGCTGCACAGCAGCAGCTTTACCTTCTCTGAGTATCTCCTGCTTTAAGCGAACACCAGCTGTACTGTATCTGGCCAAACTGCCAGCCTCCCCTCGCTGGTGTTGTGGCAGCTGGGTGAACAGGAGCCCCTGGAGGTGTGAGGCTCCCTGTGCTGCCCCCTATCGCTGCCTGTCTCTCAGGACGGCTTGTCCCTGCGGCAAGGGGAGCCGGGGGAACTGCGTTCGGTATCGGTGCTGTTAATCTGTCTGCTTCCCAGGAAAACGCGGTTGATGCAATTGCCTGGATGTCCTGCTGCCCTCCTGTCAGGGGGATGGTAGCTGCTTTCGGCCACTTTGGGCTGAAATGTAGAGAGCTTAGTATCAGCAAGATCTGTAAAGTTCAGGAGCTTGTCAGGTGACATTGGAGCCCCCAAACTAGTGTTCCCTAGGGCAGAAAAGTAATTATACCTCTCCTTTCACACAGCCCAAACATTACGGAGGCATGTGCTGGCCAGCTGATCTACACATGCATACCTCTGATGCAGAGATGTCGCTAGCTGAGACAGAAAAAGATGCAGGAGGAGATTGCACAGGGAGGAAGAAGGAGATCGTAGAAGGGATCTCAGAGAACTTTGGATGGAGCAGGAGATGATACAGAGAGAAATGTTACATATTATTTGCAAGTTGTGCAGAGTTTAGGAGTTTATGTAGTGTACTGGTGCAACGCTTCAACTCACTGGGACATCCAAACCTTCAAGCATCCAGAAAAGCTCAGAGTTTCATGTATGATGTGGAATTATCAAATGGCTTGGGTTGGAAGGGACCTCAAAGTCCACCCCGTGCCATGGGCAGGGCTGCCACCCAGCAGCTCAGCTGCCCAGGATCCCATCTAACCTGGCCTGGAGTGCCTCCAGGGATGGGGTACCACAGCTTACATGGGCAGCTTACTCTTCCAATTTAAAACTGTTACCTTTTGTACTATCGCTGTATTCAGCCATCTGAATGTTGCGTGGAAAGCAAGTCCATAGTGAAATGTTTTAAGTATTGACAATCAGAATCCTGCTTTCTCTGGTGTCCCAGTATTGCCATTGCCAACAGTTCATTCAATAGCCTCTTTCTAGACATTGCTTGTGCCTCTGGGCATTTCTTGAGAAAATTGTTCTTTGAAGAGACAGGTTTAAATCTGTTTTGAAATCTTATCACATTTGCTGTTTCGTAATCCTTATCTACAGATTTCCTGTTTGCCAACATTGTCAACAGTGGGTAATTTTTCTGTTTTAAATCTAGATGTACAGTGGCATTTTCTAAGTATGTCAGATACTCAAATTTCACCGAATGCACAAAATACTTCAGATCTATTTTGAAAATTCTGGGCATAATATCCAAACAGCATAAACATTTGAGTAAGAAGAATCTGCTCTGAATGTAAGAGAGTTTTCATTCACATATTTATCTGCTTCTTCACAAATTACGCTAAAAAGTCTAGATAATTCTTACCTGGGCACCTAGCCTTCCATTTGATTAGGATTAATCCTAATGTTTTTAAGGAATACACCTTTAAAAGAGCTTTACATATGGTAATCCAACTTCATCTAATCATAAAATAAGTTGTTTTTCTTTAAATAGGGAATTTCAGTGTTTTTCCCCTAAAATGTAGGCTCCTTCTCATTGGTAAGCAATCATTAAAATTCACTGATTTGTAAACAAATAAAAACCTTAAGGTATTTAATTTTAATTAATTGATTGGAAGAAGGAATGTAAGAGGGCGAATCTGGACTAGCTCTCAGCTTGAATGAGCTGTTGCTTCAGCTGAGCTAACTGAATTACTGAAGAAAATATTCAGCCAATAAGTGGCTTAGCAGACTGTGGGTGTAGGTGCAGGACTGAACGTGTATTGTACCACGTTTTCAGCAAGTTGTTGCTTGCCAGGGAGTTCAACAGCTGACTGCAGGCATTCCAGTTCGCATGATCCTTACCAGGTAAAGGTTTGAGATAAAAACAAACAAAAAGTAGGTTTCACTATCCTTGCTGAAGTTTTAAGCTGTGTGTGAGCATATTACATGAGAGTACAGCCAAGTTAATAATAGTCAAGGTGGCTGCGGGTTAAACTTCAAATTGTTTCTTGATGTTTAGAATCTTCCTCTAGTGGTTTGGTTTTTCTTTCTCATTTCTCTACTAGCTATGGAGTAATTGAAAAATATTTTAAATCTAATTAATACCGACTAGTAGGTTAAGTGTTAGTAGGTATTTCAGATTAGTAGGTAATTCCAAATTAAGTTTGATGTGTTTTTAATGATAATGTGAAAACAGAACACGTTATAGTGATACTTTATGTAGAAATATTGGTTCATACAGATACATGCATATGTTGTTTATGCTACCATATTTCTATGGGTGTAGCAAAAGAGAGATGGTCAGTGGGTGACTACGTAATGTCTTTGGACATGAGAGTCTTGATCTTAATAAAAGTTGGTCTACTGATTTCTGCCTAGGGGAAGTCAGGAAGTCCTGTGTGATGGTATCCTTGCCCGCAGAGGAAACCACATAACTGTTGCTTTCTCTCACACCTGTCACTACTGCATTTGATAGTGGAAATCACTAAAGAAAAAAGTTTTGTGTGATTGTGATCCTTCAGGTTCAGTACTGAACTTAATGGGAGTCTTTGAAAGTTGTTGGGAGCATAATTAGATTACAAAAATCTAACTTTGCAGTTGGCTTTCTTTTGAATAAAATATTGGTCCAGGTGGACCTTCAGAGGTCCCTAAATTGTTCTGCAATGTTGAAAACTCCAAAGCTATCTCATCCAGCCTTTTAAAAAATCCTGAGGGTGGCTGCCAAGCCCATCATGAGTCCTAAGCTTCCATGGATGCTGCTGGGATGCTCAGCCACAGATCTGGGCTACTTTTTGGTGTGTTCCATCCTACCATTTACACCCTGCTCACTCCAGTTTCCCTTGCCCACATTACTGGCTTTACCCTTGTATTAAGTAGCTGTACCAGAACCAGTGTTATGTTCACACTGCGTTTGCATATCTGTGTGCAGGAAAAACAAACTGGAGACTTGAAGTCACACAGCACTCAGCTGGAGATTTACAGAAAGCATTTGTACAGTTCTAAAAATATGTCCAGCTAAGAGATGTCTGAGTGAACTTCTTTAAAAAAGTACTGAGGCAGAATGCTAAAAGCTTTCTGAAAAAACTCAGAGCTGACATGTTCAGTATGGAGTTGCAGAGTAGACAGGTTGATGAGAGCAAGCTTTTACTGAAACAGTGAATTACCTCATTTTTTCCTTGCTGGAATTATTAATATAGAGACAAGTTAGAATTTAATTTGAAAATATTATTCCTTTAATAGTCAGTATTAAACTTCAGTCATCATTTTTTATCATACCTTCGTACTGCTTAGTGGTAATTTTGTACCAGTGCCAGCCTGAGACAAGCAACAAAATCAAAACTGATTCCTCTGAACTTAGACTGTAAGCTAAGATTTTGTAAAGAAAAGAATAATTCTTTGGGGTGTTTTAGGAGCTACTTTCTGCTATAAAATTACAAGTTTTCCGTGTTGTTTTGAAAGCTTGTGGAAAAAACAGCAGTTTCTGAGCCATTTGATATCTTGTCTTTACAGTCTTCTCTTCCTGAATGTTCAGGATTTCTTTTAAATAGTGTATTTATCTACTGTCTTTGAACCCCTGAGCTAGTGGATCTGAGTAGATGCTGCATCATTTTTCCCTTGAACAATATATATTAAAAAAAAAAAAGGCATCAGGTTGTGAAACTCCATTTGTTAATGGAACTAATAAAATGAAATAATACTAATAAAAATCTTTTAAAGATGTATCACTTGTTTTGGTTTTATTTTATTTTTAGGTTTTTGTCAAGCAGGCAAGGATTTACGATTAGTTTCACTGTGCACGGAGCAAATTGATATTCCAGCAGGCTTCCTGTTAGTAGGAGCCAAGTCTCCAAACCTTCCTGAGCACATTCTAGTCTGCGCAGTCGACAAGCGGTTTTTGCCAGATGATCATGGAAAAAATGCACTTTTAGGTAAGAGGTTTTTTTTTTTCTTCGTACCATAACAATTCAGAGAAAAAGGTTGGTTCAGAATTATCTGAAGTCATTTCAGCTGATGACCTTCTATTAAAAATATGTTGACAAGAGGCTTGTTTTTATTAAATGACATCTATAGCTGAACCTGCCGTGAAAGCTCATTTTGAAATAAGTCCCTGATTCCACAGCTGAAGCTGGATGATTTCTGTGTGGGCTGAAAATAATTGTTTGCCTGGCAATGTGAACTATCCAAGTACTCTTTATTTCTGTTGATGCTTGCAGCATTTTCATTAAAGAAGAAATATGCTCATGCAGCTGTAGATGATGAGCTTTTTTTCTGTAGATTAATGGACAAATTCTGTTCTTCTCTCCGTCAGGGACATAGTTTTCAATAGGAGCTCTGATGTCAATTTGGCTCTCAGAAACTAATACACAGGATTTGATAATACATTTACATCACTGGTTACATTTATGAGCTTCTGTATTTTAATACAGGAATATTTCTTGGTCACTGGGGAAAGGCACTTGGATTTTCCTGCCTGGCTCACAATTGGTGCGCGTTTTAACAGAATAGTAAAAGTGATGTAATTTATTTTGGCACCTATATCCTGTTTTGAATTTACATTCTCATTTCTCAGTCACTGTGCTGCCTAGCATACATTCAGAAAGACCTCCAGAGAAGAAATTACAGTGAAGCATAAATACCCCTTCTTAACCACATGACTCAAATTCTGGTCCATTCTAGCAATATTTTAATAACTATTGAAAGCATCTCCTCCTCATACTTTTGAGCTTTAATATCTTTTTTCCCTTAAGCCTATTTAATATTCTGTAAACCTTTGACCTGGGGCAGAGATTCCAGCGGGAAAAATTAGATGCTATGTGATGTGCCTTTGCTGGGTACAGTTGGGGAGGTGAGGTCATGGGGAGTATACTGGTGTTTATTGCTATCCTCATAGGAACTGCTCCCCAGTGAGCAGGGGGAATGTCGGGAGTTGATCAGTACAAGCTATCTGATATGCAGAGTGCTAATGTTCAGTCTGATCAGACGTGGTAGTACTAATCATTGTGGGTAAGCTCCCCATCTCACATCCAGAGCTTTGTATCAATTAATTGTCTCTGATGTCATTTGATAATGAGCCTACTGACTCACAACTGTGTTCTGGCATTGGTGATGTTACATATTTAAATAACTCCGTGCCTGTGTAAGTGGTACATAGGAATTGACTGAGTAACCCTGTGAGATCCTGATGACTATTTCTGAAAACTGTAGCCAATAGTTCCTATGGGTTGCAAAGGAGAAGGGAAGAACCAATTAATGCCCAGGATAAACAAAATGAAGAAGTCTACTTCATGGCATCTCTAGCAACGTGATGGTAAAATGTGATAATGAGGCACAATTAGGCTAAAGACAATTGCCAAATTAATTAGACTTCTATGGAAAATGCATTTTGTCGGACTGATAGACCAAATATGTTCTTTTATAAAACTGTGAGTTTAATGGGGAAAGTGTGGGAAACTATTATGTGAGGTGCCTAGCATTGTAGTAATTATAATAATGGAGGTGAAAGATTGCTTCTGTTAAAAATACTGATCTGAGAAATAAAAACAAAACAAAACACAAAAATAAAAGTAAAGGATTTCTACAAGGTATTTATGAGCTCTATTTTAAATCATTATTGAAGTTCTAGAAAGAATATTAAGTATTTTTTCATTAAAGATTGAAAGCAATTTGAAGATTAGTGGAGTGGCAAATAAGCCAAAGGATTCTAATTGTTCAGCTCTGGGTAATAAAGGAAGTGGACTTACTCAAGCAACAAGGATTTTAAGGCAGGCTTATTTTAGAATATAATCTGTGCTTTGTTCTAGAAGATTCCAGACTGCTGCAGTCTGTGTACAGTACTATCGTTGATTTCCAGTGCCATTCACAGCTGTGTCAAGGGTGTATGTATATGGTCCTCAGTATAGACCGAGGCCCCCACACTCAACTCAAAATTTCATCCAATTTTATGAAACCATGTGAGAAACATTGCAGAAAAGTAGCCTTCTGCCTACCTTGCTTCTAAATATGTTTGGTTCAGCTTTAAATGAGTGGTGTTAAGTCTTCAATATTAAAGATGCAAGGTCCACCTTTCTTGGAGAGTGCCTTGTATGAGGGACCTCAGAGAAAGTCACTGGATATTAGGTTAATTTTAGCCCCACCAAGTGTCTGTGCATATCATGGATTAGGCACTATTTTGAGAGAGGGAAGGAAGTAGTTGGCTTGGAACCTGTGGTTTTTGAGGTAGAAATGTAGAACGAAAATGGGAGACCTTATGGAAATTTCCTTTCTTGGCATCATAGCTTCTCCCAACCTCACAAACAGTTCTTTGCTCTGCATAGAGTGGAACAGCGGTGGTAGAATTTTGGCTTAAGTTAGCATGACCTGAAAATATGGAAGAGTTTCAGAAGGGTAAAGACTAAAATCTGCCTGTGTTTGGCTGCTGCTTGACACGTGTGCTGAGCAGCGCATCTATGGTAACTATCTGGCTGACGGCATCTAGGCACTCTGAACTGGATGTGCAGGTAGGGTAAAGTGGCTTTGTTCCTAGAAGCTGTTACATGCTGTTCAATCTGTTTGTACCTTCTGCTTCATTCATGCAGGATTTTCTGGGAATTGTATAGGCTGTGGAGAAAGAGGATTTCGGTACTTCACAGAGTTCTCTAATCATATCAACCTGAAATTAACCACTCAGCCAAAGAAGCAGAAGCACTTAAAGTACTACCTAGTAAGAAGTTCCCAAGGCGTACTGTCAAAGGGACCTCTTATTTGCTGGAAAGGTAATGAAGGTGCCCATTCACTTGGGGTTTTAATATTATATTAACATGATGTTGAGTGAAAAAAATGAAAGTTACTGCTGTAATGTATACGTTAAAAACAAACTATTGAAAGTGAATTTATTTTCTGATTGAAAGTAAAATTCTCTACAATTTCTTTGAAGTCTGGATTGTGCCAAAGAGATTTTTTGTATCTTAGTAGTAATCGCACAAATAGAAATTGTCTTCTTCCATCTCGCAGTGCTTCCACTGGGAGTGCTAAATCTATCCTTAAGATGTGCAGTCACCTAGGTAGAAGAAACAAGATTCCTCCATCTGGTAATTCTTTTCCGTACCTAAAACAAGGTGACTCACAGCCAGGGCTCTGGCACTGGCTTTACTCTGATATTCATCTTAGCAGGTACAATTCAATCTGGCTAATGCCTGAGGATAGCCAGCACATCATTGTATTAAGAAAGCTCAGCTCACTGATTGCAGGGAAAGGAGATTATGCGTACTCGTGCCATTCACTGGGTGTTTTATACGTGGGCTTACCCTCTGCCTCTGCAGTATAGTTAACAAATCTGCTAAAGAGATGACATTTGCAACCCAAAGGCAAGGCAAGGGGGTCTGGTAATTATGGACGCAGGATTTTTGAGCTAGAGCCATACAAAGTCTTGAGGAGAGAACAGCTTACCTATTCACTGTCTGCTAAGCTGGTATATAAGCTGGCTGCCTATTTTCCTCAGCTGTGTTGTCTCTCAGTAATGACAGAGTTCGATCTGGTGCCTGTTGTTCCAAAGTGGATGAGGAGAGGAGAAACTCCTCAGGAGGACTGACACATATCTGAAGAGTCACATCCTCATGTGAATGGCAACAGGACTCTAGAGAGATGATTATCATCAAACTGTATGAGTAATTATAGTAATGTCTCAGTTTGTGGTTCAAAGGGGTCCTATCTTTGTCTGTTTTTCTTGATTACAAGTATAATTATCTACTACTTCAGAGTGGATATGTTTTTCATCCTCATTTTTCACAAGAACCTCTGAAATTTAATTTGGTAGTCTCTTAAGTTCTGAATACTGAGAAAGAAACCCTTGTTGTACATTATTTTCCATGAATTATGAAGGGATTTGTCCATACAATACAGTACAGTCTGATGCAGTACTTAGCAGATTGTTTTGTTGGAACATTTTGTGCAGCCTGCTGATGTTCATATGCAAGACTATTGACAACAATCACTTAACCTTTGCTTGGTTAGAAAGTGTAATCTGCAGTCACGCATTTTGTTTTGTTGTATGTAGATTTTTTTCATTGAAGGCAATAATTAGGCTACTAGTATTCGGAGATGCAAGGGGTGGGTGTGTGTCTTGGTACATACTGTCAGGGCTAGCATGCGTGGAAACCCATTTTAAACCTTTTAATCACAGATGTGATGGTGTGGAAGAAGTAGATACAAGGCTAGCTTTTGGTTATGTGATGACTGTGTGTGTTTTGAGAACCTACAGAAGTTTAGAAAAATTGATCAAAAATGGACTTCCTGGGCATTATTTTGATGGGCTCTACCCCTGTATTGATACCATCCGTTTAGGAACACTTCACCGTTTATTTACAGTAAAGCTCTAATCGGAAAAGAACTGTTGAACATCCCAATCTCTTCAAACAAAGCCTGATTAGATTTCAGTTTAAAAAAAGAAAAAAAGATCAATATGAGATTTTAAAAGTCATTTTCTCCTCTCTCAACTAAGTTTTCATCCAGACAGACGTTTCCAGGGATGGGATTTCCCTGAAGATTTTCTGGATGCATACTAACAATCTGAGTGTCGGCACAATTTTCCTTCTAAAGGGCAACATATGATATGATGGTTTGTATAAAGGTTGTGCCTCATAGCATTTCTTGGGATATGTCCAAAACCTTCAAATCTCTTGCAGGCTGAGAGTTGAGGGCTCTTGCCATTTTTGCAGCATCTGGTCTCTGTTTGTCTGGCACTCTCAGTGGCCCCTGGGGAGGTTTTCTTAATTAGAAGACAAAGTTGACTAAACTGCTTGAGCTATATTTTCATTGAATGCTGCCATTTGCCGCTGTTTGTTGTATGTGCTGTGTGTATGCTTTTAACATTTTGTCACCTTTCACCGCTGTGTTGCTGAACTTTCCGGCTGGAAGGCAGACCTTGTTAATATGTACTGTAGCTGCTTCGTTTGCAGAATGTAGAAGCAGGCAATCATCTGCTGCTAGCCTCTCTGCTAAACCAAATTCTGCGGTGTCACCGTCCACGACCCCAGAGGGTGGATCAGCTAATGGATACAAATCAGGGTTCACTCAGACAGGTAGGAGCTGAAAGTGCTATAAAGATAACCATTGGGGTGGTAAGTTACCTCAGATATTGTTGGTTTAGAGATGCCATAAACAAGTGAGTATTTACTTTGAGCCATGTATAGATTACAGCTGGGAGGATACCTTTTGGAATTTGCTGTGGGAGAGATTAAAAGCCAGATGAGGTTGAAGACGGACTTGTTCTTCATAAGAGCAGTCAATTAAAAAGCATTAAATGATCTTTTGTTTAATTTATTTGATTCTGTTTCCCTGTATTTGCTTCATTTTGTGAATCTCAAAATATTTGAATTATATATTTACAGTATTTATAGCAAGATCTTTAGTGTATATAGACCAGGGTATTTGCCTATAAATGGAAAAAAAAAATTCTCTTTTGGGGCTGAGCAGGACAGTTCTTATTTACTTGTTTGTTTATTTATTTATTTCCACGTGGGTAGAAGTAAAAATTAAAGCATTTCCTCTTAAAATACAGGCTTTTTTAATGTTATGTGAGCTCTAGTATGAGTCTCATGTGCTTTCCAGTTCTAAAATGCTATTAATGACATACTTGACTGAGGAGAAACAGTAAAAATCAAATGGACGTTGGCTGACAAAGAAGCAGCATCATAAATTAATTTATTTTTCACAAATAGCTGAAGAGCTTCTCTTTGACCTTTGTTTTCTCATTGTTTCATTGCAGCTTTATCTGTGTTGTTGTATGCTTTTATGTCTATTTCTGCTATTACTTGAAAAATTAAAAGCAGAAAAAAGCTTTCTGTTTGGTGGTTATAAGTGGCTGATATGTATGTGCCAAACAGAAATCCGTTTAGCAGAGGATGAAATGCAGATGAAAAAACAAGCTTGTTAAATAGAAAGAAAAGTAAAAAAATAATAATAATAATTTGAAAAAAACTGTAAGTGCATAACAAACAAAAACTGAACATAGGCCTTTTAATGGAACTGCAGTCACTAATCAATATGCTCAGAAAAATCCTTTCTCCAAGTGGTCAACCCTCCTTCTGTTTAGCAGGCTGTATGCTTGAAGCTTTTGTTAGAATGAATTGAGAGTGTCATTCAAACACATCTGCATTTCACTGCATGATCCATTGGCTTCTAGAGACTGATGTGAGAACTGTGCAGATGCATGAGAACCTATTTATTAGAAATAACAAACGACACAATATTTAATGCAGCTTTGTCTTCTATTGTACCTGCCAAGTTAATAGATACACTTTTATATACTGCTTTCTGCTTATCACTCATTGTGATTTTCAGTCTGCTTGGTTTTTATGTGTCATTGTTTGTACACTTAGGTCAGTTGCCTCAGACCTTTTCATCTTGTTCTGGGTTATCTTCTAGTGAAGATAATGCCACATCCATACATTTGAATTCCCAGTGACCAGGAGAAGGGGGAAGGGCACCTTTTTTCCTCCGGTGTGAACTCTGACATATGTTGCCCATAAAGGTCTGGCTGTTACTCTCCTTGGATTGCATAGCTACTTGCACTTCAGGATGGATGGCATGTTGTTCTAAAATGGGAGTACACATTAGCAGGTTGCTTTTTAAAATTGTTTGCAGTTTCTTGTCAACTCACCCATTTTTCCCTTTTAACTTGTGTATTTCTGTCTTCTGCCTTTGTAAGGCATTAGTTAAGACTCCATGTCCTAGAAGACATCTGTAAGCAGGCAGTCACGTCAGAAATTGTAATTTCATGACAGAGATTAGAACGCAGGAGAATTTTGAAATATCCTAGTTAAACTTGACAGTGTGCTATGGCTGTGACACTGTCCCTTTTTCAGAACAGCATGGGAAGATGCAGTTCCGTGTCAAATGAGCTGTATTTTAATTGGCATTACAAAAGTGGCTGAAACTTTGAACAGCATCAAGAACTCCTTTTAGGCAGACATGCAAGAGATAAAAACTTCAATTAAGGTGTTTAAAGGATGGTAAACAACTAGATACAAGGTTTTATGATAGAAAGATAAACTACTTTAATAAAAGGCAGTACTACAAGTCCTGCTTAGGTGTCAATGTGATGTTTATACATATACCAGCCATCTGATTTCACACATAAAATGTCAAGAAATGTATTAGAATTCAGAGAGTGGGAGAAAACAAACAAATAAAAAAAATGAGAGACCAGTGTTATCTTGCAAAGCCTGTGAGCTAGCAGTCTGGTGGCCTTACAGCATTTGTCCTGTGAACGTGGACAAGGCTTTCTGCTGGAGTAACCCTACTGGTTCCTGTTTTCTCCCCATCTCAGTTGCTTGTCTGGCAAAACAGACTCTCCTCCTCCCATCCTTCCTCACCAAATGGTGTGTCGCCTGAGGGGGAATGTATTTGGCAGATCAAGTTGGTCTTTGCCTTCTGTTTTGTTTTTTTTTCCCCCCTGGCTGTTTTACTAGGACATCTGTAGGTGAACTTAGCCTATTTCTTGCAAACAATTTTCTGCACAGATGTTGAGATAATGTTCCTTCACCCTGGAAAGAAAAAATTGGATTTGCCAGTGTATCAGCTTCCCAATGTTTAATTCTTCTTTGAAATAAATTGCAGGCACGAAATGCCTAATGTTAGCATGTAGAGAGTTTCCGAACCTGTTACGATTTATATTTTTATACAGGACAAACTTTAAATTTTTTTTCCTATGCAGATTTTTTTTTTCTTTTAGACTTTTTTCTTAAGCATTTCTTATGCAGGGTTACACTTTTCATAGCCTTATAGATTAGGGGTGTAAGGTGATCTCCAGAGGTTATGTATTTAATTTTTTTATGCCCAAAGTCAGGCTCATCTTAGTCTGACAGAAGTGTGTAGCATGTTCTTGAAAGTCTCCTGTGACAGAGATTCCAAAGCCTTTTAGGCAGCTTTTTCCAAGTGCCCATTCGCTGTGCTTGCTGGGGACAAGTCACACCATCTCTTTGCCTCAGCTTTCTCATCTGTAACACAGGATAAATGTGTTTATTTGCCTATCTCACAGGTGTGTTTTAAGGAGCAGTTTTGAGAGCAGACTCCTTATACACTTAAATTATTTTTCAGCTGGTATGTGAAGACTGAGTATTCTGAAAGATATCTATCATGGGTTTAGTATATTATTAGATTCTACAGAAATGCCTGGTAAATGTTTGTTACAACTCCTGTAAGATATCTTTAAATGATTTTTTTAAAGTGTAAAATAGTTTGCATTATTTGCAAAGGTGTATAGATAAACGTATATGCATGGTTGTGCTTATATAGTACAAAGCATAAATACTGATATAAGTAGTTTTCAATTATTACTTAGTTAAACATCTTCTTTTCTCAGATTCTTCAGTGTTCAGTCCAGCAAAATCATCTTCTGCTATTAACTTAAGTGGAACTCAAGACCCATCTCGGAACAAGAACGTTGTGAAACCTTTGGCTTTGTCAGTGCAGCTCGTAGGAAAGACATTTGCTTCAGGTAGCACTTTGCTTTCCAGGACAAATGAAAGCCAAGGGAATTATCTGCTTAGTGGCAAAGAAATAAGAAAATGATCCTAGAGATCCTAGGGAAGGAGAACGTTCACTAGTATTTTCTAGAGTCCTGACATTCTTTCAGTCCTCTGGACTGAGATTATCCATGGTCATTACTATCTCCAGACAGAGCCACACTTTGGCTTTCAGATTTGACATTCTGATAGAAGTGCTTACCATATCACTCTTGAACTTGTTAAGACATCTAAGAGAGTGGAAAAGTCACCTGTGATTCTTGCCACAATAACCAAGACCTGTGTGCCTTTTGTAATGGGTATAGTTACTCCAGATGGATTTTGTGGAATACAGTCTCACTTAAAAGAGGTTTACTATATGTGCTGTTTTAATCGATCATTTCTGTACTGTACATTTAATAAGTATCAACTGTGGCACCTCGACCCCTCATTTAGGTACTCTGTTGTGGTATTCTGATCATTTATTAATTTATCTAGTTAGCTCTTTGAACGATCAAAATTATCAGAAATAATATAGGGAAATATATTTTTTTCCTTATTCAAGCATATGTTTACTTGGTTTATGTGTGAGCATTATGTTTTGCACATAATGCTTTATTTTTGCTATTTTATGTACATATTATTATACGTATTGCTCCTAAGGGATATACTGCATTGAAGAAATCATTAACACAGTTTTGTATAAAATACCAGCAAATTCTGCATTTAAGTATTCTAGTATATTATATCTTCAGTATACTAGTACTTTTCCTCTCTTTACTTGAGTAAGAGAATTCATCATGCAGGGGGAATTACTCCTCACCCTTTTCAACTTACTTCTGTAATTAAGCCACATCCACCAGAACTGTCCATACTGGATCATTGACATGGGAGTACAAATGGGCAAGTGCTATTACTCAGATTTTGAGAGGCATGGTTTGCCTCAGTAATGCTTAGGGCATGCTGTACAGCAAACTGTCACATCTCCCATGCTAAGGCTTCAGTGAGAGTCCTGTACTGACTTAATGAGTATGGCATGTGGATAATTGGGAGAAAAATAAGTAGATGTACTAGTGAGACATAGAAACCTTTATGAACTGAATTTACGATGGGCACTTTTTAAAATTCTTGGTGTCTGAAAAACATTTCACAAGATTACCAGTGATTTTTTTTTTCTGTGTATAATCTTTTTATTCTGGTGAGGTTATTTTGGACTTTTTCTTCATCCAATTTTTTCTGCCTAGAAATGCAGATATCTTGTTTCAATGTTAAGATTTTGAAGCCTGTGTACAAATTATCCTCCGCTAAGTACTCTCCATGCTTTCAGTCAGGCATCTTGCCATATTCTTTTGTGTGTGCATGCTGCCGTATTATTTTGTTTGTTTGTTTTCAAGATTGTCTCAAGCCACACACTCTGTATTTTATTATACTCAGCTCCTCTTTCACTGCATGCCACTGATGGTACTAATGGAAACACTAATGGAGGAAGAAATAATGTATTGAGTTCTACGGTCTCTCGGCCAATGCCTCACTCAACCTCTCCTAGCCCTGCCTGTGCAGCTGGAGACCAAGGTAAAGAAAACTCTGCTCTATGTTTTTTTTCTTTTTTAAGCTGCAATGGCTATTGGACCTGAAATTCAGGATTTGGGTTTTCTTCCCATCATACTGTTTCTGCAGTTCAGTCTTTAGATCCATTTGTTTTCTGGTGATGAAAGCACTGTAGTTTTTAACAGAGACGATAGGGTTTGTCACATCGTAGTCTGGCTTCGTGTAAGTCTAGGTGTAAACCTGAGAAGCTCTGTAGTGTGAAACAGCTCAACACTATTGTGAAATGGAAATGTAGGCTGGAGTCAGGTCATTCAAAAATGGAGTTTAAAATTAGTTTTTGCTTTTCTTCACAGCGTCAATGTCCAATTCTGGACCACCAAAGAAACGTCATCGGGGATGGTCTCCTGGATCCCCAGTACCTCCTCCTGGTTTAGTGGTACCTGTTCCTACAATTCGACCCTCAACTAGAACAGGTAAAACTTGAATGACAGAGATTTCATTTGCAAAAAGCTGTACTCAGGCAGACCAGCAGCCCTTTACTGCTTCACTTAAGGATTGCACAGAAAATATCACTGAGCTTGCTGTTAGTAATTAAAGACGACGTGGAGAGTTTTTCAGATGTCCCAGAAAAGCACACAGTTATTTTGTCTTTGTTTCCATAATCAAAGATGGGACAGTGGGAAAGCAAAACTCTTGATCCTTCAAGAGGGAGAAAAAAGGAAGATGAGAGTTACAAGGATCTAATGTTACCTAACTTCCCCAAATGTAAATCAGTTCTTCTGAAATTGTGCAGGTGTATGAATACCTGAATATATTTGAAGGCTTTCCATTAGCCTTCTGCTTGAATATGATGTCTCCATCTAGTGTGTCATTCTGCTGAAACAGCACACTCGGTTCCTGTACAGGAAAGATGTATTTATGGAATTTTGGCCTGACGCAGGATGCTGATATCCCCATTTTGGGTTAGAAGAAGTCTGTGAGACCAAAAGGCCTATGTGTGAAAAAACTCTAGGAGAAACATATAATATCACAGTATGAAATAGGATTAAGCATATTCATGTGTGAGTCATCATCAATACACATCAGTTCTACTTCGCACATGACTACTAATAAAATTGTTTACTGTTTAAGGACTTCACAGTTGCGGGAGTCAGAATAGTTTGTAAAGGGGAATATGCAATTACTGATCTCTCTGTAGAGTGGGAGAATAAACACATAAGGAAAGGAAAAAAGCCTGAAACATTTGTTGTCATGTACAACCTATTTTTAATTCTGCTATGGAAGATTCGGTTGAGAGACATTTTGGAATTTATTTTCAGAGGTATTTATCATGGGAAGAAGGTTACATAGTAGAAAGGGCCATTTGAGCAGTTCTGCCTACTTGAGGACCTCCAGTCAGTCACAGCTATTTTCACAGCTAAAGCATATGCACGCATACATTCATTCATGCTGCCTGTGGTGTTTTTCTGCAGATAGCATTGTTTGAAAAATCTGTTACAAACAACCAAAAGAAGCCTGAGAAACTTCTGAAGCAGGCCTCACACCGAAAGCTGATAACACATGACAGAATTTTGCACTTTGTTTCTTTTTACATGTGAAAGCTACTTTTGCACCTTCATGCATGAAGCCTAATTCTTATCCTTCTAACAGCTGCTTAAGGACATCTTGGAGATTTTGGCTTCTATTTTCTTGTTTATATATGTTCTAGGTCCTAAGTCAGACCAGTTGCTTCCCTTTTACTGAAAGATATTATTGAGATGGCCGCTGCCTTAGAGATGGCCTCTTGGCTTAGTACTTGGCTTTGTTTGAAGATGCATATTCAAACCTGTGTTTTCCTCCCTCATTCCCACCAACAATACAGTGGCCAGAAAAGTTTTATTTTAGGGGTGGGGCTACAGAAGGATATAGCTTCTTAATTTAAATTACTTAAAGCTGTAGCAGGAAATGCAGAGGCCTTTTGAATTTTATTACAGTTTGTGATCTGCAGTTATTTTTTTTTATTTGTTCATATGGCCAAATCACAGTATGAGCCTTTTAGTAATGGAAGCTTCTCTTTTCTTTATTTTATAGAGCCTCTTTTGTCAGTCCCAGTTCCTCAATCCATGTTAACTGGAATTTTACAGCCTCAACCCATCCCAGCGGGGGAGACTGTAATTGTTCCTGAAAACCTGCTGAATAACTCGGGAGTCAGACCAGTGATTCTGATAGGTACGTTTTACACTGTGGAGTCAAATGCTGCATTTTGAACGAATACATGTTTCCCTAGGAGAAAAGTGTTGCTTTCTTTTTTAGTTTCTTTTTGTTGCTTCTTGCATTCAGTACAGTATGTAGTCTTTCTATCATGGATAGTTTGATTTAGTTGCTCAACACTTCAAATTTGAAGTTAGATTTCTGAGAGAACCTTATTTGCAAGCAGGTCATGACCTCTGGCCAAGCTGAAATTTTGTACAAATGACATTTTTGTAAAATCCAAGAATAGAAATATTTCCGTATAATGGAAATAGCTTTCCAGTGTAAACAACTTATAAAACAAGAAAGTATTTCCTGCAACTTTTATAGTCTAGATCTCAAAACCCAAGAATTCCACACGAAAACCAGAAAGTTGATGTGATCTTATGATCCAAAGTGAACTGTACTTTTTGTCTTCTATAGTCTATGATTACGGTAGGCAATTGAGATAACAGATCAGACTTTTAAAATTGTTTAGCTATATGAGTACAGTGCTATGCCTTAGAAAGATACTGCTTTTACTGCAAAATGTGACTCATAATGTGAATATTCTTCTCAAGCTGAACAATATAGACATAAAATATAACAGAGAGAAGTTGGCCAGGTCTGTGAAAATTTTGAGGATAGATTTTATTTTTAATTCTCCAAATCTCTTTCCAGTCCAGCACAGTACAGATCCTTATATAAAGTAGCTTCAGTGTTAAAAGAAAATGCCTGTCTGTGTAATCCATGGGATAGTTTATCATTCATGAAGAAATGGAGAAGTTCTCAGAGTCCTCACCTGCACAGATAATCTTAATATGCATAATTTCAAAAGCACTAACAGGTCTATCTACACCACTAAAACCATCAAGGTTAGGGTTACACTTCTTTTGGTTTGTCTTGTTTTCTAGAAGCATATTCTAAAGCTCTAGTGTGGTGTTTTAATGTTTTCAGAGAAACATTTCATTATTAAAGATGAGGTTGTCTACAGTTATCAGATTAAGTGCAAATTGAATGCAGCCCTTAGGCTCTTGGAGAGTTGCCAATGGAGTCCTCAGCGAGGCTAAATGTTAGTGTCCCTGAGAAACAGGGTCCTATTAATAGAACAGAACCAGATGTACCCAAATGGATGGGTTTGGCAATATCTGTGCAGAAATTTTTTTGAAAGGAAAACATTCTCAAGGAAAAGAATAGAGCCTGTTCTCCTCCTCTGCTTTACCTGACAGAACACCATGTTTATTTGTTGATACTTTTTTAACTGTTTATGAAAACAGAAAGAAAACATGGAAGAAAAGTGAAATTAATCAAGACAATATGGCAACAGCTGAATCAATTCTACTGATACTGATGCTGCTTTTGTAACATTAAGATCAATATTCTTCTGTGTCCATTGATTTTTGGGTTTTCTGCACTCTGTATTATGGAGAATGTGTAAAAGGTCAGGGTAAGACCCAAGCAGATAATGTTCTCATTTGTATTTGAATAAAAATAATTATCCTAATATGGCGTTGTCCATAGTTTTTGCAAATCTGTGTGATCCTTCATTGTTTAAAAAAAAAAAAAAAAAAGTTAAAGGAACAGTGGCCTATCTCATTTGTTTTGTTAGTAATTATAATGTCAATAACAGTCACTGATGCACTATATGTGGCAAGGTAACATGTAGGAGAAATTTGGAAATGTATACATTGTACATGATTTCATGTAGTGACATATTTTGCGAATTTCCGGTTTTTGTTTTGTTTCTTTTATGAAAGGTTATGGCACTTTACCTTATTTCTATGGCAATGTGGGTGATATTGTTGTAAGTCCCTTGCTGGTGAATTGCTATAAGATTCCACAGCTGGAAAACAAGGATTTGGAGCTCCTGAGTTTGACCAGCAGTCAGCTGCTAAGCGTGGAGAACATGATACTTTTAACTATTCAATATCTTGTCCAACTAGGTAAGCAGTATGTCCTAAGTACTTCAGTTTTTATTTTTTACTGCCCTTTTTCTCGTCACCCTCTTTATTATATCTGCTTCAATTTTCTGACTATTTTTCTGTGCCTGGAAGAAGTAGGTGGCTCCATCTAGTGTGTGTGTGTGTATTCACTACTTCGAATATCAGATTGAATAAGAGAATTTTAGGGCTGATACTGCTTCTGCACTCCATATGGGGATTGACCAGGTCACCTTTGTGAAAACTGATCCTCCTTTGCAATGCAGATAACTCATTTGCTTAGGGTATCAAACCATCAGTTACCACAGCTCTTTCTAAGGACACTTGGTCTGTTTTATTTAGTTTTGTAACAAATGCTAGCAGATGTGTGATGGTCATCATTGTTTTGGTGACAGCACCGTTTACATGAAAACCACATTTGTTATTCAGATGAAGGCAAGTTGTTAAAAGAATATCTCATTCATGTAAATGTATTTGAAATGGATCCTTTGCAAATTTGAAAGCAAAGCAGGTTTTCTTTCTCTTATTACAGGTCCAGACATTTTTCCCTGCCTTAGATAAAAATATAGTAGTGTCAACAGTAAGGTTTTAGAAGTCAAAGAAATGATGCAGGACATCTTTAAGAAGCTTCTCACAGCAGTTTCTGTCTTAACTTCTGTGTTTGAAGATGCTATTTATCATAGAGGAGTGTGAAGTGACTTTTGTGAAGCTCACACTCCTTTTCCTGTACTAGATTCCTGTTAAAGCATCTGTAATACATAATGGTGTGAAATGTGCAGACATTTCAAAAGGAGTGCAACTGGTGATAACCCTGTAATTTGGGAAATAAATGTGCTCTGTGTCAGTTTAACCCGTGTATTCTTATGCTCTGCTGTTCTCTGTTGATGCAGTACTGTTACAGACAGGAAGAAGGCCATCTTCTGTGTTGTAATGCCCTAAGTGACCTGTTTGCTTTATTTATCATTCTCTGCTGAGAAATACTCTTAATAGCCCATTGTATGCCAGGCTGGAACAGACAAAGTGTTTCTTTACAGGGTGAATGTATTTTTCTTGCTTTCTTTGACTGGACTTACATTTATTACTTGAGGTTTTTTAACCTCACCAGAAAGTTTGTAGAATTTTCATTTTAAAACCAGCTGCTTCACACAGTTTTGGATTGATAGAGGCAGCTTGCAAACTTCCTTCAGAGAGACATGTAGCCTGCTGATACAGCACTTCTGGTTAGAAATATTTTTTTATTGAAACCTATGGAATCAGTGAACTTCATTCCATAAGTAAATCCTGCCTTAGGAGATGTTTTGTCTGTCCTTGCTACAGTCTGGAGCTGAGCTGAGCTATGTCTAGTAAGCACTATGCCTTCATAATAAAGAAATTCCTTTGTTAGCAGGTGTTGAGTTGGCTAGGTGCGCAAAGCTGAGCAGTTTTCTACTGGGCCTTATGTGGAGATGGGCATTGGCACTGTGAGATGAAAGAACCTAATGAGGGAAAAGTTAGAAACGTTCTGAAGAGCGTGGGGATCAAAACATGGCACTGGTTTTGATCCTGCTGCAAACTAAAAACTGTTGGAGTCCTAACAGTTGCACTGAACTGTAGGCTTCATCCAATTTGTAAAATCAAAGCAGATTAAAGATGATTGGAGGGCAACCATGTCCCAAGTTTTTGATGGGGACAAAAGACAAATTGCACACACGAATAGTTCCTTCATGTGAGCCTCTTTCTTGAGAAAGTTCTAAAAAGCTATTATTTCTTCTAGAGTGTATTACAAGAGCGTATGATAAGGGCAAAGATGAAAAGACAGAAGAATAACATATCCTGAGCCTTGCCTAATTTTTTCATATCTCGTTGATCGTGTAAATTATTTGTGCATAAAGCTGTATAGGAGTGCAGATCATACGTACATTATTTATGAAAGTTCTCCTTTTTGGTAATATATATATATTGCCAAAACTATATACATATGCTGTGTGTGTGTGTGAGAATTTGTTTCAGACTCCCTGTGAAACCATGGCAGCATTATTAATAGTAATAAAATGCTGTTAAATTTTCTGCAACCAAGGGAATGATCTCACAGCAGTGTTACAAATTAGTGTAAAGTAAGCACATCTCTAATTCTGTAGTTTTGAATCTACTATGAAGGCAATTCACAGTTAAAGCTATGATTGCAAGCCATAATGTTGCTGTAAATAAATTCTGCTGACTGATGAATGAATGACATAAAAATGATGAGGAAATGTATTTGATTTCAGTGACGTTTATTGTCTGTTTACTTTACTTCATCATATGCGACTCTAAGGTCTCTATTTTGAATTTTCAACTGGAGATTTCTGGACTATCTGACCAGTCTAGATTTATAAAATCCTTCCTTCTCAGTTGAATCGCTTTGACTGTGCTCTTGCTCAGTGCAAGAACAAGCCTCTGTATTCTGTGAAAGGGTATGCAGACATCCACACCTCACGAGGTTATCCTGGCAATGCCCCCAGCCTTACATGGCTGGAGGACTATCTGGGGTACACAGTGAAGTATGTGTTCCCAGAACTGGATGGCACGGAACTTAAAGAAGATGCTTTTGAAAGCGTAACTACTTTAATAAGGTCTTTCTCAGATGTGAATTGTATATGGTATTATTCCTTAGTAGTTTCAATTTCAAAAGTCAAGATGATCCTTTGAGAACTCGCTTCTGTAGAGAGGCTTTCAATTTTTCCTTTTAGTTTAGAACATCTTTTTTGTTATGGCCGAGATGTAGATGGAGTTTTTTCTGCGGAAAGCTGTTTATTTGTCTATCAACTAATATTTCCTTTGCTACTTTGAGATTTTCAAAGATGCTTCCTTAAGAAGGAAAATACTTTTTTCCAAAAAAATGAGAATTATAATGAGAGAGTTATGTCCGTCTGTACTCTGTAGACCATAGTGTCCATGTGTTAAATGAGGGTCATCAGAACTTTTCAGTGTGCAGAAAAAAATGAAGACAGGTTTGAATTCAGAAGTCTGTAGTTACTTTAGCATGCTATGGTAGGTAATTGGTTGGTGACATTCTCCATATTTACTTCTCAAAAAGGCAAAGTGACAACAGGCAGCAATATTTACATACCATGTACTTGTGTTATTCACCCATTCCCTGCCCTGCCTCTGTCACAACCTTTGTTTTCTTTTTTTCACTACTCAATTTGTTTCTTGTATTTGGCCCTGAGAGAAAACATACAAACAAAAAAACAGCATTTCACATGTTGCTGGTATTTATGCCCCCCTTTTTGTCACAGAAAAGCAAGCTGCTGAGGTGTAAAGCTCTGTCTGCTTTTGCACTGACATGGGACCTAGGCGATTTAAAGTATGGTTACTTTTTGCTCTGCTTTCATGAATATTTGTAATCTGTTCCTGGGTATTTCTGGCTGTAAGATAATTAGTGAGCAAAATGTTATTGAAAGCTGAGTGACTGATACTGAGATAGGATGACTTCTGTTTTCCAGTAGAAGTTTACAATATAATTTACAAGCTCTGAGAAATGTAGATGTAAAGTTGTATGTACATATGCTGCTTAAATTTATGAGCTTGAAAATTTGCTATATTAAATTATAAAAGAAGAGGTTATGTAAATTCATTTGCGTCCAAGTTTAGTTTACTGGTATGAAAAGTGAGGAAAACCGACATGAAGACCAGTGACAGGTTTTGTCATACTGCATGGCTGTGATTAGACTGCAAGGATTTGCATTTTCTGCTGTAAAGACATACAGAGGGCAGTGTGATTAATCCTTCTGTTTCAGGCACTTGCTTCCCCTTCCCCTTGTTTGGGCCACCATTTTCTGAGGGTAGAAAAGCTAGGAATAAAATGGAATACCTTGTTGACAGAATAAAATAAAGGGACGGTAGGAGAGAAAGTACAGAGGGAGAAGGGGGATTCTGATGTGAGAAAGCAAGAATATGTCATGCAGGTAGATATCCACTGTGTAGAGAGAAGGTTTTTACATTTAAAAATACTGTGAAGGAACTTCTCATATTGAGACAGACGAGAGTTTATTTCTGGTTCCTTAACATTTTGACATGAGGTGCTGTTCTTCTATTTGTTTGTTTTTGATGTAGGTCCTGACCAGATACCCCTGAGGGAAGAATTTGAGCAGATCATGCTGAAAGCTATGCAGGAGTTCACTCTGAGGGAGCGATCCTTGCAGATGAGTGCACAGTGCATCTCTGTGTCACCAGCTCAACTCCCCTGGCTCGCTAGGTTAATTGCCAGCGTGTCTCGGGACCTCGTGCACGTGGTAGTTACCCAGAACTCTCTGGCAGAGGGCATCTCAGAGACATTGAGGACTCTCAATGAAATGAAACATCAGCAAAAGCTACCAGATTATGTAGTTGCCATTTGTGCATCAAAGATAAGAGGAAATGAATTCTGTGTAGTAGTCCTGGGTAAGTACAGTTGCAGTACACTGAATGCATTTTCCCAAGACATTGTTCCAGCTTTCAAAAACGTTCTTTTTATTCACCTTTGTGTAGTTATACTGCGATGTGACAGTTCACTGTTCCTCCATCAAGACTTGGTGCACTGGTATCCATAGGAACCTAGAAAAACTACTGTACGATAGTGGTTACTACTCCTTGAGAGGCCTGAAACTTTATTATATTTGAGGCAACCTTACAAAATATCTTGGAGTGACCCAGTGGCAAATTAGTGTCTTTCTCTCTTTCATGTAACAGCTGTGCCATCTTACATGGCAGTATCGGATTGACCACAGTTTTCTGCAGATCACTGTAAAACATGATATTATTTTACCCTTATTTTACCCTCTTTACCATGTTGATTTTTAGATTCCTCATTCATGATTGGCTCTAACATCTGTGTGCGCATGTGTGTGTCTGGCTCGGAGTGAATTTTGACTTGTCTTCTCTCCTTAGTAAGCTGATAAATTAATAATGGTTTTTTTTTTTTTGTTTTGTTTTTTTTAATTTCCCACACTAAGGATAATTACTTTTTCATTTTTAGCCAAAATCCTACATTCCATCCAAGGTACAAACATTTATTTTGCATATTATTTATTACCCAAGGTACGAACTTATGGGCAACAGCTGGCAAAGGATATACTATACGTATATCCAATAGTTCTGTCACTGTCGCAATTGTTTTGAGACTTGTCTCCCAGTCAGTGGAGGTCCATCACTGAAGATCTACATGCCTCTTAACTCTAGAACAAAAATATCGTGTGGATGGTGCACTGTATTATAGATGAATCTTACTTTTTTTCCAGGTCAGTATCAATCTAGAGCACTTGCAGAAAGCATGCTGACCAGCAGTGAGTTTTTGAAAGAGATCAGTTATGAACTCATCACGGGGAAAGTTAGTTTCCTGGCATCACACTTCAAAAATACCTCTCTGGGTGAGTGATCATAAGAAACAGAAGTTCCAGTGAAGGCAGTGATCGTGTAATTTCTTTAGGGTTGATGTTCAGCAGCTAATGCATGCATGCACGAAGATAGCTCTCCCTTCTCCATTGAGAGGCATTACTTTTTTCTCTTCACTGAATGAGTCTAAAGAAGTGCTCATCTTATCCTTCATCTGTGTACTGAGAATTACTCATCCTTTGACAAAATGTTTTTAACACTGTTGGTACTGCTAAATGTGATAGGTATGAGTGCTCTTGTGTTTTTAGAATTGGCTTGAAGCTGTTTTATAGTTTGTGTTTCTTTGTAATCATCAGATGTCACCATTAGCATAAAGGCACGGAACTGGGATTAGTCAGCTGTGACTTCTTTTTCTTGGAATTGATTTAACTAGCAAAATCTCCTTTCCTCTCTTCCCTTTATTTCCAGCTTCTCTTCACAGATTTTACATCAGCTGTGTGCGAACATGTGTATGTCATTTTCTACATCATTTGTCTTAAAGTGCTTCCAGATAATTTAGTGTTGTTAATTCTTAACTAGGTGATGATTTGGATAAGCTGCTAGAGAAGATGCTACAGCAGAGAGGGGAAAGTGTCATTATTCCTTTTAATGGAGATGTGAGTGAGTGTGTGTCATCTCAGGAGGCAATTGCCATGGTATCTACACAAGAACCAGGTAATGTTTTTACATGCAAGATGTGAAATAAGTGAGTAGGTTTTAAATGTCAAAATGCTTATGCCTTAGAAGAGTCTGAAGGCTGCAGTCACTGTGCCAACCTTCAAATACTAATACTGCCAGCTGGATGTAGAAATAAAGCAGTCTCTTGGACAGAAAATCTTAGTCATAACCTTCAGTAGTGTTTACCACCCTGTGTTTGATAATTCCAAAGTCAAAATATATGATCTTCTGATCATATTCTGATGTGGTGAATACTATTTACTATTAGTAATCTGCAAGTTGCAAAATTTCAAGGCTATTGAAACTTGGATTGTTAGGCATAGAAAATACCGAAATATAGGAACATGCTTTTTCTTTTAGGCATATATCTGAGCTTTCATATTTCCTATAGAAAAGTCCATTCCCCCAGTTCTATGCAGCTAGTACTATATTGACCTTTATGAAGTTCAAATTAATTTGACTAACATCCTGTTAAAAATGAAAAAACTCTAAACAAATTCAAAAAAATAAAAAGCTCCCCACTTCAGTAATCTACTCCTTAATTGTTTTGCTTGCCTTCCATTTGCAGTATATGTTAATATCAGACAGTGTACAGACGTATACAAACGTATGGCTATCTCAGTGCTACTTTAGAGTGAGTGAGGCTCGAGCAATCAGAGTAGAGCTGATATATGAATGAACTCCCCAGCTGCCCTGCTAGAATGTTTTTGGCAGAATTATCAACTTGGGCTCAATTTCCTCAGATTAAGAGGTGTGGTGGTTCTCTTGCCACAGTGCCCTGAGTACAGCAACCTCAGCACCCGTGGATGGTTCTCTTGGCAGGAGGGAGTAAGGGAAGCTTCTGAAAGAGAACTGCAAGCTTCAGGAAAAAGATGAGGGATATATAGATATCTCTAATATATGCATACTATGTATGTGTTGGTTCATTTACCAGACTGCGTGTTACTTTGTTGGCAATGAGGTTTCCTAGGGCTTACCCTTAAAAACCCTCAAAAGGCATTTTAAGAGTGGGAGTGCTGTACTCAAGGTCATTTGACAGATAATCAAGTTTTGATCAAAAAAGAGAAAGTTGATGTTTGTGATCTGTGTTAGAGTTTATTCTGGTGAGTTATTCTTTTTTCTTGATGATAGAGAATACATTATTTGGTTGGTCATGTTTACTGGGGGGGGTGGGAAAGTAAACATGTTTCTTGTGTTCTGATTTCTTTTTCCAAACAAACACACTCTAGATTTGGATGTTGATACCTTCCAAATTTACCAGCCACAGCTTACAGTTGCCAGAAAGCTCTTGTCCCAGGTTTGTGCTATAGCAGACAGTGGCAATCAGACCCTGGACCTAGGCCACTTCAGCAAAGTAGACTTCATTGTTATAGTTCCTCGTTCGGAAGTCCTGGTGCAGCAGACCCTGCAGCGGATCCGACAGTCAGGTAAAGGGGAGGGGAGGGAAAAGAAACTGTTAATTCAGAGCGAAGTATGTGCGTGCTATTAGGTCATATTTGATATAAATGCAAAAATAAGCTACACTAGCATGTATTTTGCACACCCTGTATTAGCTCCTTTAGTTGGTATTATTGATGAATTCAAAATATATTCCTTTCTCAGACTAGACTCAAACTGTATCACGTAAGCAAAAAAAGAAATTCTTTCAGAAATGAGGAATGTATGACTTAAAGTAATATTCAGCTGTCAAGAGAAAAAGGAGATGGATGACTGCAGTTGTTCAGATCTTTTATCACCTATAATTGGTAATGCAGTTCATTCTAGGTACACATTTGTTCATATACTCTTGTGTACTGAACACAGGGATAGGTGCAGGAAACTCTTAGATAAGTAAATGAGTGGGCAGTGCACTCACATTAGTGGACAATAATTACTAGTTCAAACGGTGAGTTATGTCAGGCTCTTTATCTGCACATACCTGATACCAAATGCTTAAAGAACAAGAAGTCTTTAGGAGGCATATGATAGAGTACATCTCTCTTGAGAATGGCCCTTTTGATTCGCTCTGTTAGTGACTGATGTGTGCCCAGGAAAGCGTAGGAGTTTCTTTGTTGTACTCAATTTTATAGTCCCTCTCTGCATGTATTTTTTCTCAGCCCAATACTATTTTACTGCTAAAATGAAAAGAATGATATAGATTACTTAACGTAAGCATTACTTTTCCTTTTCTAAAATGACTGCTTGTTGTTTCATTTCTTGTTTCTCCAGACATTTTATTCACTTAATCACGTGTGTCATAATAGTGCTCCACATTAAACCAGAGCTGGTCTGATATCTGCTAAGTGTTTTACATTTATTTTATTTTATTTTTTTGAGTGAGTGGTTTCTACTTTATTTTACACAGTTTTTAAAATGATTAGAGCAGTGGATGGTAAGTGTATAGTTGAGCTGTATCACCACTGTTTGTTGCTACTTCTTTAATTCAGAAGGTGTTAAAAGCTACGTTACAACTTACCTTTTTTATGAATATGACAGTTGATCATTGCAAAGACTACTACAGAGTAGCTGTATTTTACTGACATTTGAACATTAACCTTGAGGTAGAGCATGAAAAGAGCATGAAAAAAATCATATTCTTGAAAGCTACTTTTACTAAAGTTTATTATTATTGTAAAGCTAAGATCGGAGCAACAGTTTCTGACTCTAGCAAGATTTACGGCCTAGCATGGGGAAATTCGAGCTAATATCATGTAGCACTGTCAACTGAGTGCTGCTCTGGAATTTTTTTTGTGGATATATTTTTTTTTGTTGCTTTTAACGTGAGAAGTCTTGCAAGATCTTCAGGCATATTTTGAAGGAAACCCCAAAGTCAAAAAGCAAATGGCAGTCTCCATTGTGTGAGAAAGTGCATTCTGATCACCGTCATTTTACCAGTGCCTATCAGTGAAAAGTTCTGATATTGGCAGATAGTATTGCAGGTGACGCTTGATTTTTGGATGCACTCAAAGGAAAAGGTTTTTGTTGCATTCTCCTTTCTGGCAGGTGTCCTTGTGGACTTGGGCCTAGAAGACAATGGAACAGCATATCAGAGAGCTGAGAAATATGTGGTTCGGCTAGACAATGAAATTCAAACAAAATTTGAAGTTTTCATGAAACGAGTGAAGCAGAATCCATACACGCTGTTTGTGCTGGTTCATGACAACGCCCATGTGGATCTAACAAGGTAGCTGATTCAACGTACTGAAGGAAAACAATCCTCTTCTGATATCTTTCTGTTACATATTTCAAAAGATTTATCTTTGACACCCAGAGGTTTCCCTAGTTCTAAGGCACTTTATTCCATGGAATCAAATATCGACCTTTTGTTTGGGTCTGATGTTTGTTAACTGATTCCATTGAAGTAGGATGAGTCTAGCTTTGGATTTTTAAGTCTTTAATAAAACTGTTAATAGGGATAAGTTCTACAGTACAGAAATTTGGCAAGAAGAGTGGAATTCTACAACTTTGTTTACTTTGTCTTTTTCCTATACCCCGTTTATGTGGTTTTTATTTCTGTGCATAACCTAAAAACTCTCCCATGTTCACAAACTAGTCATGTTTTAATTTATGTTTTTATCTTTAGTGATAGTGTTGTTTTTGAAATGAAAACGGTTACAGACGATTAACTTTTCAGTAACATCTTCTGAAAAATATCCTAGGTCCTATGAGAAAAGGACTTAAAAAACATTAGTTCTGTGGAAGTTGGCCAGTGTTAGATCATAAACAAATGCTAAGAAAAATTTCTTCACACTGAATCATAATTTTGCAATGGGAAAAAAAAAAAAAAAGCTAATTGTTCTAATCTCGTTCTTCGAGTAAACTGAGGAAAAAATGTTAATGTGATTTAGATGTGGTGTATAAGGTTGTGGGATTCACTTGACAGCTGAGTCAATAATGAAAATACTATCCTTGATGAAGAGATAAAAGTATCTAAAGGCAATATTCTTCCTGCTTTATGTTCCTCATCAAATTTTTGTTACTGTGTTTGGTGTACACTGATTTTTGGAATTCCCGTTTAACCTGGAGGCCAACTTGATTCCAGGAGCTGGAAATCATGACAACAGGAGACTATCAAATTCTCTAATCTCTTAAAAAACATGTTGTATTTGCCTGGAAAATCAAATGGATTTTGTGAACGTGTTACTCTATCCTAACCCCATAACTCATGCAACAGTGTTTGTGAGAGAGACTTCATCAACTTCGGCTCATTTTTAGTTGCTTCTGTCTTAAGATGGATTAAATTAGCTCAGTAATTCAGTGTTTTACTTACAACAGATTTAGTCCTTTATTTAGGTGTTTTTTTTTTTACCTCTTGCCTGACTACCTATAGAGAGCGCTCAAATGTTTTTGACATCCTTCACCTTTTCAAAGAGTTTTTTGAGCTGTGATTCTCAGTGCTGTTGGAGATTTTTCTGGAGAAAGAGAGTAATCCATTGAATCTCAGGATGTCAGTAAGGCAATTCTTTGCATTCTTATTTCTGCAGTGCCATTTCAAGTTCCCTGTCACATGGTGAGCCTAGTCATGGTCTGGCTGATAGAGTTATTAATTGCAGGGAGGTTCTTGAAGCATTCAACCTCCTTGTTCTTCAGGTCAGCTCTTTTCCTTACGCCTTGCAAACGCAGCAGTCCAGGATCAGCTCTAGCAATGAGGTACACTGGATACAATTTGATGCTGTGGTAAGTGTTTAATATATAATTATAACTGTGAATTTTAACAGAATTGTTTACTGAATCTAGCAGATACATATTAAAGAAAAACTTTAGAAGAGAGCTCTTTCTCTGCTGGTGTTTGTTTGCTCGGGTTCTAGCTACACAATCCTGGGATGGTGACAGTAGAGGTACGATTGACCTTTAGGCCCAGGAATCATGTTTTCCTTTATCCAGGTCATGTAAGATGAGTGCTGACTCTTTATGTTGTGGTCAGACAGAGTTCTGCAGGTGTGCTGGAAACCTCTGGAGCTGACTTTCCATTTTCAAGTAGTCTAGCTTTTGTTAGCAGCAGATGGAATAGTGGAATGAAGGAGTGAATGAATATATTTTGCTTTACAATTGAAAGTATATCTAGCTTTTTGTATGTTCTTGCTTTTTCTGTATGAAACAGGATGACACAGCAAGTGAAGACAAGCTGTACTTTGGCTTGAATGAATACAGCAAATCTCTCCAATGGGGAGTCACAAGTCCACTTTTGAGATGTGATGAAACCTTTGAAAAAATGGTCACCACGCTTTTAGAAAGGTAAATAGTAACGTGGGATGCTGCTGAAGTGGGATCTTAAGTGTACAGATGATTATCAGCCCCATCATGGGAGGATGAAGACATGATAACATTTGATATTGATCTTGAGTCTGTTGCACGTGCAATTTTTATTTTTGTAACAAAAATTCTTGTATTTTTCAACAAGAAGAAGGAGGGGATATTTTTCATTCCCTTATAGAATTATTAGGCCCATTCAGTGACAATCCATGCTCACAGGTGCTCTTGCCTTTTGGCTCAGCCCTCATTAAGCTAGGTGAAGTTTCATACCCCTTCACTTCTGGTGGCTGTCTGCTGAGACTGCCAACAGATTGGCTAGCAGAGTCCCAGATAAGTGGTATAATTTCTAAACCTTCCATTTTATTTCATTAGCTGGCTGTGGTTTTCATTCCTGCATCTCAGAGCTTGAAAGTGTCTTGTTAGTAACCTGCAGCTGCCTGAACAAGTTAGTTTCATAGCGCATCTCTAATATATATCTAAATGTGCACATTACAGAAACAAAAGCAATAGTATGATTTTGTGGAGCTGATCTATTCTGCATATCAGCAGGATAGATGTGTTGTAACTGTTCAAGCTATAGCTCTTGTATTTTCATTTTTAATAGAACAGGATTGTTCTGTCTTCAGTATTTTTTTTTTTCTTTCCAATTTTATATATATCAGTATAGCAACATAGAGTGGTTTGGGTTGGAAGGGACCTTTGAGATCCTCCTAGTTCCAACCCCCCTGCTATAGGCAGGAACACCTCCCTCCAAATGAAGTTGCTCAAAGCCCCATCCAGCCTGGCCTTGAGCACCTCCTGGACGGGGGAATCCACAACTCTCCGGGCAACCTGTTTCAGAGTCTCACCACCCTCACAGTAAATAATTTCTTCCTAATGTGGAGTCTAAATCTGCCTTCTTCCAGTTTAAAGCCATTTCCCTTTGTCCTGTGACAACATGCCCTTGTAAAAAGTCCCTCTCTAGGTTTCCAGTAAGGCCCCCTTCAGGAACCAGAAGGCTGTGATAAGGTCTGCTCTTCTCCAGGCTGAAGAGCCTGAGCTCTTGTCCCCACTGGGCAGGTGCTTCAGCCCTCTGATCATCTTTGTGGCCCTCCTCTGAACCTACTCCAATAGCTTGGTGTCCTTCTTGTGCTGGGGGCCCCAGAACTGGATGCAGTACCCCAGGTGGGATCTATGAGAACAGAGTAGAGGGGCAGAATAACCTCCCTTGACCTGCTGGTGATATTTCTCCATTTCTCTTGATGCAACCCAGGATATGGTTGATCTTCTGGGCTGCAAGCACATACTTGCCAGCTCATCAACTGACACCTTCAAGTCCTTCTCCTCAGGGCTGCTCTCAAGCTATTCTTCGCCCAGCCTGTATTTGTGCTTGGGATTGCTGCTTTCTGCAACTTGGGTGATATCACTAGAGCCCTTACGCTGAAGGCTGAGGCAAAGAACTCAGTTTTCTCTCTACCCCTCATGACCAGTTTTCTTCTGGAGAGGGCCCACATCTTCCCTAGCCTTGCTTTTATCACTGATGTACCTATAGAATTTCTTCTTGATCCTGTTACAATTAATAATTAAAAATGTATCTATATTTATTAAGTAAAATACAATATCAAATATGCTAAGATAGCAGTGTGAATCATTAAGCTCATTCATGTTTATTATCTACAAATATGTAAGTAATAAATGTGATGAATAATAGTAAGGTCAATTAATCTCATTGCATCAGTTATTTCAGCTTTTCATAGTAATTCTGACCAAGTCCAGTGGAAGAGATGATGGCCATTGTTGCTGTCTTTCTGTTCTCAAGATGTGGATGGGGAAAACAGAGAAGGAAGATTAGAGCATATGCAAATATTATCTTGATGTTGAGGATAAGATCAGCCTAGAAATAGAGAGAAAGTGAACATGTTTCTTGGAGCCATTATATGTTTTTCATCACACTTTACTCTTTAAGCTTCTGTTTCCAAGAGATTGGACTATACCTTTTGTGTAGGTAAGCCATGCAACCTTACAAGTCTGAAAACATGTCAGACATTTTGTCATTATCAGAAAGACTCCAAATTGCAGTGGGTGCTTGAACAGGAGGAGGGTTAAGAGGTGTTTAAGAATTTACTGATTATGGTATATAGAGATACTGTAACAGACAGGCTCAAAACTTTATTCAAGTGGGTTTCATACTTTCTATTAAATTACTCAAGAAAGGGAACAGTGAAATTTGGAGCTTTTAGTTGTTTGGTCTTCTGTAGCACAGGGCTACTACTAAAAGTGTATTAGTGCTGGATTTTTTTATATGTTATGGCAATGAGTGAACTTGTGGGGAATGTGCAGAAATGAAGTGCTTTTTAGCTTGAGTAGCATTTTACATTTTGAGTTTTTATCTGTTATCATTGACTGTAGCTGTAATGAGAGAGAAAGAACTGTTGACTACATAGTTAAAAGGCAAAGTGCAAGTTTTGGCTCAGAGCCAGGAGTCCCTACTGGTAAGTCTCGCTTTCTACTGAGAGAGTGGGAAATGGGAAATCATGAAGAACTTCTTACAGAAACCACTTGAAGCAGCAGTGGTCTTCTGAGTTCGTAGAAGAAAAAAACCTTCTGAACAGCAAAGCAATTATTATCCTGCGGTCTTGGAGTGAACCAGATCTGACGTGATCAGTATCTTCATGAAACCAAAGAACTTTAGCTGAAATTATTTCCCTAAGGAAGATAATAGAAGCTTATCATTCTTTTAGATGAGAGCAGGACTTTGCACTTTATTCTCCGCATTCGAGGAATGTTTGCTTTAAAACATAGATTTGGTGCAAAGTCATTGTCTGTGAAAATTAAAGACTTCATTCTTTAAGCACTAAAGACAGATGGGCACTTCTTTACCCCATATTCCTGGTGTTTGGTTAATTTTCAGACGTTGTTTTGATTTTTGCATGTGCTGACACAGAGCTGTTATCTCCCCAAAGGTATCCACGGCTACACAGCATGGTGGTTCGCTGCTACCTTCTCATTCAGCAGTATTCCCAAGCTCTGATGTCTCTCACGACCATGGCCTCGCTAAGAGATCACAGCACACCTGAAACGCTCAGCATAATGGATGACCTTATCACTTCTCCAGGAAAGGATAAGAACGGCTGTGGCCACATGCTCGTCATTAGGGTGCCATCAGTGCAGCTAGCCATGCTGGCCAAGGAGAGGTTGCAGGAAGTAAGAGACAAGTTAGGTCTGCAGTATCGTTTTGAGATCCTGCTTGGGAATCCTGCCTCAGAGCTTACTGTGGCGAAACACTTTGTGACACGTCTGAAGGTGAGCAGAAACTATTTCTTTGTATGACCATTGTAGTCATCTGACTGTTGGACATGTTTTTTATGTTTTCCCAAGTTGATTATTTTATAGGAGAAGGATGAATGTTCTGTATCTTTCTCCAAGGAAGTATACTGTACTTCTGGTGAGTGTAATGATTTAGAAACTCAGAAAACAGATCGGGTTGTTTCTGAACCCTGATTTCTGAATTCCTGAAGTCAGTCACCAGATATTATCTCACTTTTTAAAACTGAATATCAGCGTGAGTCAGATAGGTTTCCTCTTTGAATCTCTGAGCAGAGCTCAGATCTCTCTAGACAGGCTAATTATTACCACCAGCTTATCTGTCTAGGGCATCTAACTGCACGCTCAGTCTTTGCACCTTTTACTCTTCTGGTAACCAGTAAATCTCTCGTAGATTTCTTGTCTCAAACTACTACATGCTGAAAGCCTCTTCTGCATAGCATATATACACCAAGCTAAACTTGTGCGTGGACTTGTAGAAATCTGGTACAAACAGCCACATCCACTTCCTGTATTAACCTTACCATATTAAACCAAGTTTGATTGCCTTTCTTAGGTACTAGCCTGAGAGTAGTTCAGGTTATCTGTCCTGATTCCTGTTTTAAGTCTCACACAAAGATTCATTCAGTGTGTTCAGAAACAAAAAATGAAGAAAATGAAGAAAATGTATGAGCCTTTTTGCAAAGCTTCCAAAGAGCTTCTCTACAACCAAAACCAGGTAAAATGTCCTTTGAGAAGCCACCCCTTCTGCTTCCTAAATCTCGCCTCTAGCAGAGGAGGGAAGAAAAAAAATGAAAGAGAAAATAAGTTGTGAGGTAACAGCTCTGTGCTCTGCTGGTGGAAGTTGTGTGGTTTTTTTGTTTTGTTTTGTTTTGTTTTTTTAATTTGGCTAGACTTCAAATAATTCTGGGCTGTGAGTATGGTGAGGGTTTCTTTACAGCCCTTTGTCTTATGGTTGCAGCCCCACGCACACTTCTAGAACTGCCTGTTAGGTTTTTTAGTAAAGACCAGGACGAGTGTGAGAGTCTGATGCAAGCAAATATCCACATAGCCCTTGATCTGAATACAGGACATGATCAGATAGAGGGGGGAAAAAAAACAACAAAAAAAATCCCTCCTGAATAATTCTTATCCCACAACATGAGATGTTTTTCTGGAGTACACAAAGGCTTCTGAACTTGTTTCTTTCCTTCTAAACAACTAGAAAAAAAAACCTACTAAATTCAGAAAGATGTATGTGAGTGAGGAGAAGAACTTAGTTGCCCAAATGTAAGTCTTTTCAAGTGGGTTATCTCAGCTGGGGGCTCCAGAAAGATGAAGATCAACTGTGAGGCTTGTGCTTGGCTGCCGTACCTGCTAGTCTGGCATCTTGCTTTTCTCATTATGTTAAGTGGAATACTAAAGCTGGAGAGCAAGGGTGGGGAATGGATCACTGTCTGCTTTCCTTGTGAGTACAGAGAAGAGGAGAGTAGGCTGCTGGTGAGTCTGAGGCATGAAATGCTGGTCCTGCTAACAGCTGCTGTGGGTTGCAGGGAGAATGAGATTTCATTCCAGTCTTTTGGAAGAGCGGAGAGGAAATGTTTGATTTGATTTAGCCTCTTCCTAAAAGCAAGTAACTAGTGTGCATGATTCCCCAGCAGGGCTATGGTCTCTGGTGCTGGTAGCTGAGCAATATTCTCCATCAGACAAGCCCCGTGGCAGCCTGGGAGACCGAGAGCTGAGCTCCAAGAGGGAAGGATCTTCTGGAGGTGCAGAATGAAAGAAGAGATGGGAAATAATTGAAATAACTGTTGAGCAGGCCTATTTTCACGGCTATAGACATCACCTTTTAAGTGTAACAAGAATCAGTTTTGAAGCCATTCAGAAGTGAGGAGACCAAAGGGCTGCATCTGTCTACCTCTCCTAAGTACTGCGGACAAGAAATACATTTGTATGCCAGTTCACAGCTGAAAGCTTCAGGCACTCAAGCTTCTTTTTAAACCTTTAGGCTAGAAGAAATAAGATCATCTTTGTACCTGTTTTCCCCTATTTCATTTTCTAGCCTTGCTTTTTCTGAGAAGCTTCCAATATTGGAGAGGCAGGCTGACACACAGCCAGACTAACCCTGCTGAGCCTAAAAATCTCAGTGTCTGAGGCTGCTAACTGAACCATAGAGTTTGTTAGGTAGTTGGAGAATTTTTTTTTTTTTTTTTTTCTATGAACATGATACATAGAGGATGCAGAATTCAGCAGGGGAAGGAAATCAGGGCTGAGAGAAGAGAATTAAAGCCATAACAGTGAAGAGAAATACTATTTCAATTCACGTTTTTCCTAAGCTAAGAAAGAAAGAATCATGGGTTATTTCAGTGAAAATTTTCTAAAGATAAAATGGCATGCTGAGTCACTGATCTGCTGTTGATTCCTCCTTTTCAATCCCCTTTGTCTGTCTGAGATGATTCATAAAACATGGCCTTTCTGTGGTGGAGGAAAGGTGAGGAAAGAACAGGTTAAGCATTTAGGTTGAGAACAGAAGAATGGACAGGGAATTCAGGACAGGATTCTCTCTTCAGGTCATGTTTTTCATACAGTTTGCATAAGTCTAATTGCTTTATCAAGACAACTTTGTCTTGTTGTCTTGCCCATCTGTGCTGAAAAGAGTAATTTTTATATTTATGTTTAGTTTTAATGGGCAGATGAGTGGTTGGGTTTGCCATCTGTGTGACTCAACAAAGTAGACTCTGTGCCTCAGCTAGGTTTTAGTTTTCTTCTCAACTCATTTTGTACGTTACTGAAAAATGGACAGAAAAACAACTTCCAGAGGACTAATATGATGTAATTCAAACACGTGGTGATTCTGGAACCAGTATGGCTTATTTTCTTGGTCTGGAGAGCCCTTAATGTCTCTAGTCAATGTGGAAGTGTGAAATCTCCGCGTTATATGCAAAGAGACTGCTAGTCTCTGCTGATCTTCTGCCTGGACTGGTCACTGATCGAAGAGGCAGTTTTATCATGCAGTACCCACAAAGTATGGACAAGGATGGCTAGATGTGAACCTGCATTTTCTCATTTCATCTTTATACTTTCGATGTTTGTAAAGGCAGAATGGCTACTTGCTTTTTTAAGTGTCTCTGAGTCATTCACCTTTGCTTCCTGTTAACAGTTGCTGTAGTGTGTTTGTGCCTCTTGATCAAATACTGCCTGTAACATCTGGAAGTGTGGGCACTGTGCAACAGTGCAAGAAAGTTAGTGTTCAGGACAGAGGAGTATTTTAGGAGGCTGCACCCAAAACAGAGAACACAAATGGGCTCAGCCATGTTCACCAAGCTCTGCTGAAACAAGAGTCTGCTAATCTCGTAAAAGAAAAAGTGGGAACTGGAAACAAAAAGAAGTGACAGTTTAAAAGGTATCATTTAGATGTGACTTGAATATTCTCCATTCACAGGCTTGGAGGGGAAATGAGCAGGACGACTGGATTCCTCGCACCTATCAGGATCTGGAAGGTCTACCTTGCATTGTTATTTTAACTGGCAAGGATCCTCTGGGAGAAACCTTCCCCAGGTGCTGTTACTGCTCTTGTGTTACAGTTGTTTTGTAAAACGCTTAGATAAATGTTTCTGAAAAGATAAGTGGTTTGATACCAAGTGGTTATTTTTTTTCACAGAGAAGTGCATGTTAGGAGGCTTTCTTTGGGAGCACTTTAAAATTTTGGGAAGGATGGTTTGTGAAAAATAAGGCTTCTACACTGTGTGGGTCAGTGAACATCTGTGCCAAGTACCGAGGAGCATGACTTATGTGCTGAATATTTTAAAACTATGTGATATTTCATGGGTACTAAAATTGTTCATGAATATTTAATAAGCAGTTAAAAATACAGAATATTCTCCAGAGTTGCAGAAGACAAACCTTCCTTTTTCCTTTGGTTGGGTTTTGTAGGTCACTGAAGTACTGTGACCTTCGGCTAATTGACTCAAGCTACTTAACTCGGACTGCATTAGAGCAAGAAGTGGGCCTGGCATGCTGCTATGTCTCGAAGGAGGTGATTCGAGGGCCTATTGTAGCTCTTGACCTTAGTGAGAAAGAGCATGAGAAGGCAAACGGTAGCGAGAATGATGCTGACGAGCTGTTGATAGACTTGGACAGACCACAGAGTAACAGCAGTGCTGTCACTGGAACCTCAGGTCAGTTAACTGCTGCTGCTCTGAAGAGTAAGTCTTCATTTATACATCTTTGAAATTTGAGTGCAAATATTGAGATGTTTCCACAAATGTGGACTGCTTGGAAGTATGCTACTGCAGGCTAACCAGTGAAATGCTAGTAGCAGATTCTTGCCACAGTGAGCAATTTTCCTGACTGCAGCTAAAAGGAGAAAGTGGTGCATTGGGAGAATGGGATGCCATACCTAATTGTCCTTATGATTTTGTTTAAACTTAAATTTCACAGTTGCGATAGTTTCATCTGTTGGATCCTGAAAAGATCTTAAAAACGAGGATGGAAATAGATAGGATATAATTTTAGGAATAGCAGAATGCTGTGTAACTGTGGGTAGCTGTGGGTGAAGTTGGATGTTTGCCTTCTGGCCAAGACCAGCAGAATGGTCGGGTCTTGCCCTTCCTCTTCAGGCATCAGTAGAGAATCATCCCCCGTGAAGCTTTTCCTTTCTTGCGTTCATCTGGCACTTCTAAGTCCTTCCCTTTGCTTCTGTGTGAATTTGAGGTATTAAGTCAGCTTAATTGTGTGCCAGATCTTGCCATACACTAACATGAAAGTGGCTGATAAGGAGGAGAGAGCATTGCCCAACTCGCATTAAGATTGCTGTGAAATAAAAGCTCTGTTCTCCATAGAAGGGAGAGTGAAATTGATCTGTGTATACAATTATGTTTTATACTTGAATTTCAGAAGATAACCATAGAATCACCAGGTTGGAAAAGACTCACAAGATCATCCCGTCCAACCATCCACCAGTCACCAACAGTTCTCACTAAACCATGTCCCTCAACACAAAATCCAAACGTTCCTCGAACACCTCCAGGGCCAGTGACTCCACCACCTCCCTGGGCAGCCTATTCCAGTGCCTGATCACTCTTTCAGAGAAGTAGTATTTCCTAATGTCCAGCCTGAATCTCCCGTGCAAATTCTAAATCCCTGATGGAAAATGATAGTTAACATACTGGGATTACTGTTCGTTTGGAATTGGGGTTGGACTGCATTTGGATTCTGAACTTGAAAAGAGAGGCTGTTGCCCCTCCAACAAAAGAGGAAGATAGATTATTATTTCTTTTTTTAATGGTGAAGGACCAATCTGCAGCCTATGGTGAGCTCTCCCAGCTGTACTTGTGGAGCAGAAGAATTTGTAGGGTAGGATTGTCCCCAGATGAGGTCAGGATTTATTTGCATTGCCTCTTGTCAGCCCTGTCTGTCTACTACCCGCTCTTTGTTTTCACCAGGTTCCCTGGCTGACAATGGTGTGAGCTCTTCAAGTGCTGCAGACAAGTCTCAGAAGCAAGCACCATCACTTAACTTTCAAATGGTTGCACACAGCTCAGTAGATGAGGGAACTTACCCTGGGTTCACAGCTGGAGACACTCTGAAACAAGAATGTGACTCCTTGGGTAACCAGATGGCAAGCAGCACCACTTCAAAACTATCGTCACTGTCATCAGTCTCTCAGACATTTCGGTGGCCTGGTCATTCAACCAAAGACAGCAAGGCCATCCGTGCTGCACTGCCACGCATCGTCATTCTGTCAAAAGCTGCTTACTGCCTCCTGAGCTCACAGAAAAGTGGGAATTTGCCTTCCTCCTCTTCCCTGCTGCCTCATGCTGATGTGTCCTGGCTGAGCTCTCTGAGGCCTCTGCTTCACAAGGACATGAGCAGTGAGGAGCAGTCGCTCTACTACAGGCAGTGGACAACGGCCCGGCAGCACCATGCAGACTTCAGCAATCAGGGGGAGGCATCCAGCTCAAGAAGTTTTCACCCCAGGCGGCTGCTTTTGACAGGGCCACCACAAGTAAGAGCACAGTTCCTTCCTCCTGCCCTACTAGCAGGATGAGTGGACGAGTGGTGAGGACTGCTATAGCTGCAGGTGGAGATGTCCATGAAAGGCTTGTGCAAAGTTGTACCCAACTATGTATTTAGAGGTGAACAATCAGGCAAATTTGAAGGTTAAGTTCATGATAAAAGTGGTAAAAAGAATGGTTCTTTAAGTTTCGTGTTTTAAGCTTGTAGGACATACTTGTGAATGGCACCAGACATTAAATTGCCGTGAATGTATCAGTAGAGAAGTGGTCAACCACTGCACATCTCCCTTCATGTGATACAGGTTCTAGGCCAGATATTCCTCACAGATCAACTTTGTAATGCCATTCAGCATAATGGACAATATTAAGTTGTGTTATCAGGAAGAACTAGAGTGGCAGAATAACAGGCATTAGGTCAAATGCAGTTATCTGAAGTGTGTCCTTCTTTCATATTAATCTGAGTTGTGTTTCAGACTTTTTTCATCTCTGGTTCAGGTGGGAAAGACTGGCTCATACCTGCAGTTCCTAAGGATTCTCTTCCGCATGCTGATCAGGTTGCTGGAAGTAGATGTGTATGATGAAGAAGAAATTAATGCCAGTGAGTATTTAGAAGTCACTGTTAATACACATTATTCAGTGACTTTGTTATATATTGGTAAGCAGTGACAAATATTTTAGATTTACAAAAAGTCTTCATAAATTACACCTGCCACTTGTCCTGTCCAGTAATGGGCAGCTAGATTTGTAGATACCTGCATATGCTTAAAAATAGATTCATAAAAATGTAAATTTTACAGTGGACTTAACTAAGAACTCTTAAGTGCATTTTTGACTGATATGTTTATTTGGCACTAAAGTGAAAGTGAATATAAAACTCTATACAGGAAACATCTGCTTGCTATTTGCAGTATCTCTGCTAGCTGATTTTTAAGCTGTGGCTGCTTCTAAGCAGAAAAGACAGATTGAAGAACACTACTTTTCTGCCTGAGACATTAATATTACTTAATTAAAAATTAGAAACCAATCTTAAAAATAAATGTATTTCCTTTTGATTTGGAACTTTGAAGACTGTTATTTTCTCATTATTTGAACTAAAATAGCCCCAGAAGCTTAGGATGAAGTCAGAATGTAAGACCAGGAAGTCTGGTCTGTTGTGATCGCAGCAAATGTGTCACACCTCTTTCAGGAATGTGTGACAGTGCGTCAGAAGAGCAGTTTGGGTTTTACTTGGGGTTTTTGGTTGTGGGTTTTTTTCTCCCACAGCTTCTAATGGAATGCTTTTCTAGATCCTTCGTGTTCTGGTGGTTGAAAATATTCGGGGGTTGGACTATGTGATCTCTAGAGGTTCCTTCCAGCCCTTACAATTCTGTGATTTTTTATTTTTTTTTAATTCCCCAGTCAAAAGATGATCCCCTGCCCCAATTAGAAACGTTTTAGGGAAGACTGGAAAAAGTACTGCTTTAAAATGCTTTTACTTTTCTTTGATGTTTGCTTATGTGATGTAGTCATGCAGAAATCTTACTCCCTCCCAGCTTTCATCTAGGTAGCCTGAACCAGCTTGCAGGATCCTCACAAATGACAAGGCCATTATTCTTCTCATCAGTTTAGTACCTTGTCTGTACGTCTATTTTCAGTTTATCCTTCCAGCACATGTCTGACTAGAAATGTGTGTGATGTTGTGCAGGATGTTTAACCAATACAATGTACAGCAGCTTGTGCATTTCCCTGCCTCCACTGAAAGCCCCATGATTGATGAAACCTATGATTGCACTTTTCCATTTTCCTGTCTCACTGACAGCTCTACTTAGCTTGTGCTCATGGGTTCCTCTGCAACTCAGTGGTTTCAGCTGAGAAATTCCCAGCCTACAGCAGAAATGCTTGTTATTAGACCTTGACTGCACGTACAACTTACATTTTTTTCTGCTGAATGTCACCCAGTTTCTGGTGCTGTAGTTTTTGAGCTCATTGAATTCTTTCTGGTTTATCCTCTGTGCCTTTTCTATATTGATGGTAGCTCTTAAGTTTGCTGGTGACACAAATTTATTGTTTGTTTTTTTTTTGAGGCAGTGGTGCTAGTGAAAATATTAAACAATATGCCTCTCTGCTGATCTCTATTAACTTCATTGGTACTCTCCAGCAACATTAATGCTTATAATGTTACATGCTGCCATCTTCTGTTTAATCAACTTGTTCAGTTTACAGACCATTTCTTGTCTGTTTTCTTTAACTGATGTGATTTGTCATATAGCATCATATCAAATACTTAAGTCCAGAAAGATAAGGTGTGTTGCATTTCTTTATTTAAAGAAATAGGTATTTCACATCTGTGTAATGAAAGTCATGCAGGATTTCTTTGGTCAACCAAGGAGTGTGACTGCATTTCATTGCATTTTTCATTTACCCCAACTTAATGTCAAAGTAACGGACCCAGAGTTTCATAGATCTCCTTTGAAATGGTGACAATATATGCATTATGCTTGCACTGCAGTCAGGTTTACACCTGATTTCAGATACCTTTTATTTAAGAAAAGTGTCATGAAGTTTATTCGTTCTCATTCATTTAGGTGTGTATCAAAATTTAAAACAAAGCACATGTATTTGCCTACTTAGCTGAAGTGGTAGAGCCAAGAAAATTGCTATTCGTTTTCATGTGCTTTGCTGAGATCTGCCTTGGCATGATACTTGGCAAAGCTTTTTTTTATCTTGCACTTGCTGGTGTTTGAGGCAAAGCTTTATATGCTGATGAGCTTTTTCCATTTCTCTTGGACTTTGTACATTCTTAGTGTCCTTTGTGCCTCTGTAGCCCCTTCCTCTTGGTGATCTTGCATTGCTTGGTTTGCTGATTACTGATTTTTTGGTGACAGTGACTCCAAGGAATCCAGCTCTCAGTTGTAGAGAAGTGCCTGGTGTTTTCAGCCCAGTGGGCCAACTCTCTTAGGATTTGTCTGCGTGTACACACTCGTGGGCTTCAGAGGTTAACAACCTCTGACCAGCAGCTTCCTACCAGTCAGTCTGGTAGGGTGAGCGCATGCTTGTTTGGAGACACTGCTTTTGTTTCATCTGAGTTTGTCTTTCTGAAATCAGTAACCTCATTTGCCTACTCTTATGTATTCTTCTCTCTGATTTTAAACTGGATCAGTTCCTGTACAAGCTTCACGCAAAGTTTGTCATCTTTGGACAGTGCTTTCTGATGTTGTTGATCACACTTGATTGTCTACCTTGGACATACCTGTACTGGATGAAGTAAAAAAAGTTCTAGTTAATCTTTGCTGTTACATCCCATTCTCTAACAGAAGTGTGTCTTTTACTGCCTTTATCATCTACTCAACTGCTAGTTTATACATGTTTATACACTCTTTCTTCTCGCTTTCATCCTCTTGCCTTTGGATGAATTTACTTCTTGTTTACCCATTGCTCTTCTTTCCATGTACTAAAAAGGGAACCACAGAGGGGCTGGAGGCTGTTTGTATCTTCTGCAGAGACAGTTCATCTGAGCAGTTTGTGTATAAACCAGAGCGAATTATACCTCAGCAACTTGACAAAGAGCAGAGCAGAAAGTAACCCGTGAGGGTGCTTCACCTACACACATTTTCCAAGGAACTGCTGTTTTTTTGAAGTGACTTCATGCTGACCGTATTTTCAATTTTGGTAACATTGATGATGTTCAGAGATGTCTGTGGTGTGTTTGTGTGTGTGTGTGTGTACACTTGTGTGAGTTCCTGTGCAATTGTAGATCAGCCAACATCACATAAGCACCATTTAGTGGGTATCTGATACTGCTTACCTAAAATGTGTTGTTGCAGATCATACAGAAAGCAGTGAAATTGCTCAGTCTAGCAATGACCACTGGCCAGATATTGAGATCTTCAGTAAAATGTCTTTTGACCTGAGTGTACATGACCCCAAGTACAGAAATATAAGTCCAGTGTACACAGAACAACTGTCAAGAATCAAACAAGGTAAGTAAAAAAATAATTTTCTCAGAATACTTTTCCATTAAAAAAAAAAATTAGGTTTTTATTATCTTAATTGGACACTTGAACTTAAGAAAAGCCTTTATTCTTCTAAATGATACAGAGCAAAACAAAACATTTGTTCTTTACAGTTGTGTAGGATCACAATCTCTAGATTTGAACACTCATAAAATTTCTTTTTCTTCTTTCATTTGCGTAAAGAAACAAGCAAAGAAATGAAATCAGAGGAGCCTAAGAAAAGAGAGACTGTGTCCATGATGTTGACAAAATATGCAGCTTACAATACGTTCCATCACTGTGAGCAGTGCCATCAGTACATGGACATTAATCCTGCTGCACAGGTTGGTGCCAAGGCCCAAGGGTAAACTGCATCCTTGATTTTTCTGTGGTCTCTGCAGGCATACCACTTTGGTCTGAAGACTCATGCTTTCACCTTCCCTGAGGTGGAATTGTTTAATTTCTTCCATTCTCAGGGGAGATACTGAGCTATAGACCCTGGAGCATCAACTGTGTCTGCTGCGTTATGCATGAGCAGTTCTATTCCCCAGCTGCCTCTGACAAAGGGTGAATATTGTGACTAGTTATCTCAAGCCAGAGCATTATTCAGCCTACCCAAAGGGTTCCTAGTGTGTCATGGGAGAAGACTGAAGGACTGAGAGGGATGTTTGTTTGCCTAAGTGCCAGCCAGCCTCTGGCATGAGTCTGGGCCTATTTTTTCCTCCCTTTGTTGGTAACCTACCTGCTTCTCAGCAGTGGCTTACGAGTCATTGGACAAAAAGGATCATTTTTAATTGTTTCATAATCCTTTTGATCTTTTGTTCTCCAAAATGAAGATTTTTGCTCACAGGAGGCTGGCAGGTAAGAATTTTTCCTGCTTAGTAGCTCAGAATTACTTATTAACCACCATCAATAGTTTACTTTGAGGTTTCTTATCTCAATTCATTCTTTTCTTGCTTACTAATCTTTGCCAGCAGCTTGCTATTAACCTAACACAGCATAGACACACTGACCTGGAAATGTACAATGTCAGTTATTACAGAGCTGCACCAGCAAATCTCTTTTAAACCTCATGCTTCATTACCTACGTTGACCCAAGCAAATCCTCCCAAAGGACATCTGTTGTTCTCTTTATACATCTTTGTGCATCTGGTCAAACCTAATGACTAGTAATAAATGAAAGTATCTACTTGTTCTTGTAACTATAAGTTGTGTATATAGTTATGAGAGATAACTCAGAGAAATTACATATCCAAAGGAGAGTCATTGGATTGAAAGCATTATGAAGGGAGAGAGATTCTTAAATGCTTTAACAGAATCTAAATAAAATGCTTTTCATGCTTCATCTTTACTTAGGCTAATTACATCAGCTCTTTAGAAAAGATTATAGAGGGGTGACTGCCAAGAGTAAAGGATTTGATCTTGAGGTACAACACCTCCTCTCTAAGAAGAAGTCTTACTAAATATGTCAGCACTTTGTATGCGTTTGCATGGTTCAGTAAAGCACTGTGCAAACTCAGGCTCACCCATATGCTTCATGGCCTTGTTAGTGGAGGGGTCTGTCTTGGTTACTTCTTGCTTAGAAGAAGATTGGAGGATTGTCACTGGAAAAATGCCATACTCATGTGACCATGCTGCTGCGGCTGCCTCTGAATGGCTGAGCATTCTGCTGTGGAGAAACACCTATATAATGCAGTGGTCTTTGAATCTTTGGGGAAAATCTGTTTGCATGTTTTTTACCCTAGTGTGTGTGTGTGTGTGTGTACACACGTATGTTCCATTTCTCCTTGTAAATACTAATAAATAATTTCCAGCTCAAACAGACTTCAGAAAAGTCCAGATGGGCCAAAGATCACTAGTGGCATAGAAAGGTGATTGTTTCAGTAGCAGGGGAAGTTACATGCCTACATAATGTAGCTTGTGGTAGAGGAAAATGAGAGTTTAATAAAGTTAGCTTCAGTTACTGAAAGAAAATGTGGTTGTTTTTCTCTGGTGGTTGCTAGTATTGTAACTGCCAGAGCAGGTTGACATATTATAGAATCATAGAATGACCTGGGTTGAAAAGGACCACAATGATCATCCAGCTTCAACCCCCCTGCTATGTGCAGGGTCGCCAACCACCAGACCAGGCTGCCCAGAGCCACATCCAGCCTGGTCATATGTCCCTTGTCCATTACCTACTTTCAAATCCTTCTGCTTTTTCTCTTTTTCTTTTTTTTTTTTTTTTTTAATTTTTAATACAGGTGTCTGACTCCACTCTGCATGCGTTCACGTTTTCATCTTCAATGCTAGGAGAAGAGGTCCAACTGCATTTTATAATCCCAAAATCCAAAGAAAGCCATTTTGTCTTTAGCAAGCAAGGGAAGCATTTAGAAAGCATGCGTCTCCCTCTCGTTTCTGACAAGGTGCGTGTATGGCTCCCTTCAATTTGTGGTCTACATGTGCTGAGTGCAGTCAGCTTGACAAGCATTTGCAAACTAATGATGGTTGGCTGGTTTATCTTTTTGTTGTTTTTGCTGTTTTGTTTTAGTCCTTTACATAATTCTAGCCATTAACTTCCTTAGAACTGGAGTTTTTTGAAGAGATTAATTCCTGTTTGCATTCCTGGTATCCATCCCAGATGTGTTGCAATGATCAATAATGTCCAAGACTAGTATGAATAATAAATAAAAATCCCTATCAGGAATAACTTGCTTTTTACAAAATGTTGGCTAAATATCTCCTATTCTAGCAGAATCTGAATGCAGTCAAGAGTCCTATCTTCACTCCATCGAGTGGACGTCATGAGCATGGCCTCTTGAACCTCTACCATGCCATGGAAGGCATCAGTCACCTTCACCTCCTCGTAGTCAAGGAGTACGAAATGCCACTGTACCGCAAGTACTGGCCCAACCACATCATGCTCGTCCTGCCAGGCATGTTCAACAATGCTGGCGTGGGTAAGAAACACCAACAGTGCTGTGAAAATGTCAGCATCCACATTGGGCAGTATGGGTCATGTTGTTTGAGAAACTTTCCAGTGCTGTGAATAACAGCAATCTGTGTGCAAGATATGATGATTTGTAAGAAACGCTGTTGGAGATGTAGTTTGTCTATTTGTGTATAGTTTTGCAGTTAAAAACATGGTGTTTTATAGACTGCATTCATTCATTTTACTCGGCCCTGATGTGTGAATATTCATTCTAGGTATTTTACCCAAATTTTCTTTTTTTGTTAAGCTGAGGCTAAATATTAACTGCAGCTGAATGCCGTGGATTTGAACTTTGGACTTCATTTTCATGGAGTTCCCGAGTTTCACCTGCATAAAGTTTTAAGTAGCTTCAATTTTAGGATCTCAGCCACTTCTTGGTTTTTGTTATTCTTCTAATGCCCACCAAATCATTTTCTGTAATCTCTTAAAAGATCCACTTTTCTTTGCGTCTGCCTTTTAGGTTGCACTCATACTGAAAAATGGACATTTTGATTTCTTCTTAAACTAAGATGTGGTGAACTCTAAGTTCATAAAGGGTTTGCAGATCTTTGCATAGCCTTTCTTTGGCAGGAGAGAGTGATAAAATCTAAGATGTTTCCTCAGGTGCTGCCAGATTTCTTATTAAGGAGCTTTCGTACCACAATCTGGAGCTGGAGCGAAACCGCTTGGAGGAACTGGGAGTCAAGCGCCAGTGCGTGTGGCCTTTCATTGTGGTCATGGATGACTCCTGTGTGCTGTGGAACATGCACAGTGCCCACGAGCAGTCCAGGTAAGTCTCCTTCCAGGAATGATGCATAGGGTTGGTTCCTTTTCCCTTTCTAAATTGCTGCATAAGACCTGATTGTGCTGAAGGGCCATTCTTCTTATGATAGCTGAATAGATGGGATAGGATTGCTTGGCTGTTGTTTAAAAAGCCTGTGTTTGTTTATTTACAGCGTGTAGAATAGCATGTCTTGATAATGGAATTTCTTGCACCTGTATCTACAGGTATGCTATTAACTGTGCACGTGCATATAGGTATGCACACACACAAGCGCATACATATAGAGTCTGTTACATAGACAAAATAAGCCACATCTGCGTGTTGTGTGCACTTCCTTCCATTCTGCAGCCAGTCCTTGGAGCCTGGGGGCACCAGTAAGAACGTGTCTTTGAAGAATGTTCTGCAGCACATTGAAGCCACCCCCAAAATTGTTCATTATGCAATATTGGGTGTTCAGAAGTGGAACAGTAAGCTGAATGCTAAGAAGACAAAGGCTCCATTCTCCCGGTGTCATGTGCGTGACTTTATTCTGCTCAACATAGACCTGACCCAGAATGTGCAATATGATCTGAACAGGTAGGTAGTGTGTGTTGAATGTCAAAAGCTCATCACCATGTTTCTAAATGTCTCTGAGATGAATGGGAAGATCCTGTCTGAGGTACGTAATCACAGAAAAAAAGAGAATGGTGTATGCTGCGTCAGAGTGAATAAGGCATTAAAGCATGCTTACCAGTAGCCAGAAGACTGGGGAGAGAAGCTGTGAGGCAAGAGAGAGCTACAGAGAGCTGAAAATGCAGGGATGGGAAAGGGAAGCTTCAGGAGAAAAAAATAACTGGGAGGTCACATCTGGGGAACAGAGAACAAAATGAGTCAGTGACAGGAAGTGTGAGGCTCCTGGAGTGTGGGAGCCTCTTACATGACTAAGAACTAAAGCGTGGGCAATGGCTGGGCCATTGCTACGTTAAGAGCATTGACGAGGGATTTCTTCTGTTTCCTTCAGTCACCTCTCCCTCTCTGTTGCCACCTGGCTTGAAATTACAACAGATGAACAGTTCGCTCTCTGCTGTATATTTCCTCCTTTTTTTTCCCCCCTCCTTCTAACAACTCCATCCTAAAGCATTTGCAATGAGGCACAGCTATCGTAGGCCTTTACTTCTAATTCTTATCAGAGTGAAGCAAAATCCTATTCCCTCCCCTAGCTTCTGCCAGCTGGGTTCGGAGTAAACCCACTGGGGCATCTCCACCTGCATCCTGCTGAAAAGCAAAAGTTTGTCTTAAGATTACCAGAAATTGTTTTTCTACACCAGGAACACATTGAAGAAAAGAAATCTTAGGAGCTATTGTATTGTAAATAAATTGTACAAGAAGCATATCACACTGTCTCCAGAGTTCACTGCTAAGCCCACCTGGATCTGTTTTAGCAGCTGGTGTGTGTATTGCTGACTTACAGCAGCAGTGCTCAGATACATGATTTAGTGGTGGGTTGTTAGAGTTAGAGTAGTATCGTTAGGTTGTGGTTGGACTTGATAGTTTTTAAGGTCTTTTCCAACCTGAGCAGTTCTGTGATTCTATGAATGTAGCTGACTCAATCACTTTGTGTTTTATGCCCAGGTATTTCTGTGAAGATATAGATTTCAATCTGAGAACAAACAGTAGTGGCCTGCTCATCTGTCGTTTCAACAACTTCAGTGTCATGAAGAAACATATTCAGGTTGGAGGACAGAAGGACTTTGTTGTTAAGCCAAAAATTGTGGTGAGTGTCAGTGCTCAGTCATGTAAAAAGTGAAATCCAGACCCATTTACCTGAAAAAGAATGAATTTTCTAGCCTGTTAGTTCCTGTTAGTTTTATTTAGTGCTCACTTGAAATTTGAAGTTTATGGCCTATTCTGTGGCAGAGCTGCCACATCATAAAAAGAAAATAAGTATTGCTAAGGATAGATGACCAACAGTAACACTCCTAAACAATTAGAAGATAGACTGGGATTGGAAAGAGCGTGGTCTAGCTCTTCAGCTTTTGAAGGTGAAAAATTTCTTCACCAAAAGAGTGATGAGGCAGTGGCACAGGCTGCCTGGGGAGGTAGTGTTGCTGTCCCTGGAGGTATTGAAGAACCGTGTGAATGTGGCACTGGGGTTAGGCTTAGTGGGCATGGTGGGGATGGGTTGATGGTTGAACTAGATGATCTTAGAGGTTTTTTCTAACCTTAATGATTAATGCATTCACGTGTCAAAATCAAGTGGGGGTTTTGATTGAGCTTTCTCTCCTCCTTCTGCAGTGGTGATCCCCTCCCCTGCTGAATGAATCTCCGTAGGGAAGATGTACTCAGGAGGGTTTAAAGGGGCTCCTCTTGTTTTCATTGCAGGTTTCAGACAGCCCGGCACCAATCATGCCTCTTCAGTACGTCTGTGCCCCAGACAGTGAGCACACGCTTTTGGCAGCCCCATCTCAGTTCCTCCTGGAGAAATTCCTTCAGCATGCGACGTACAAACTCTTCCCTAAAGCCATTCATAACTTCAAGAACCCAGTATTGGCCATTGACTGCTATCTGAACATTGGTCTTGAGGTACAAAATATTTGCAGGGATAATGGGGAGCAGGAAATGCAAACCTGTACTTCAGCATCTTTAGTATTGGAAAACTCTTCTTCTGTGAACAGGCTCTTGTGATTGAAAAGAGCTTGGTCTAGCTCTGCATCTCTGAGGGTGAAAACTTTATGCTCAGGAAGAGTAGTGAGCCATTGGCACCGGCTGCGCAGGGAAGTGGTGCAGTCACCATCCCTGGAGGTGTTCAAGGACCATGTGGATGTGGCACTGAGACGTGGTCAGTGGGGATGGGTTGATGGTTGGACTAGGTGATCTTATAAGTCTTTTCCAATCTTAATGGTTCTGTGATTAATTCAGGGGCTTGAAATAAGGCATTTCACGGTTTGTGGCCAAATCTAAAGTTAGTCTGGTCTATCTGGTGAGTTATTTCCCAGTGAAATCAGCTCGTCACTGCTGTTGTTGGTCTGTATGGCCAGCACCAGTTCACCTACCAGTCAGCATCACTCTGTGCTCTCTTCCACTTAAGGCCCTCACTAGGCCGTGTCTAACACAAGGGCATGCTTCCCCCTTCATGCAGGTGGCCATTTGCTATGTCAGCTCCCGCCCACACTCCGTCAATGTCAACTGTGAAGGGGTGTTCTTCAGTGGGCTCCTGCTGTACCTCTGTGACTCCTTTGTCGGCGCTGACCTCCTCAAGCGGTTCCGGTTTCTGAAAGGTAAAACCTTGCCCTGCTGCATGCTCTGTGACTGCTTTGCCGGGATGAGTTGCACATGGGGAAATGGGAAGGCAGAGCCATGAACAGATGCACAAGGGGGAATGATCTTAAACTGAGACAGGATAGGTTTAGGTTAGATATTAGGAGGAAGTTTTTCACACAGAGGGTGGTGACACACTGGAACAGGTTGCCCAAGGAGGTTGTGGATGCCCCATCTCTGGAAGCATTTGAGGCCAGGCTGGATGTGGCTCTGGGCAGCCTGGTCTGGTGGCTGGAAACCCTGCACATAGCAGGGGGGTTGAAACTAGGTGATCATTGTGGTCCTTTTCAACTCAGTCCATTCTATGATTCTATGATACTGCTGCTATCGCTTTCACAAGAAATAGATGGCCTGTCAATTTTTGGAGTGTATAATACTGCTGCTTTGGTAGTACCTTAGCTCAGCTTTGGTAAATTGCATTTGTTACATTATTTTTAAAGTCACATCGCATGGAGACAGGTGCAGAAAAATGAGGATATATGGAGATCAATCTGTGAGCTGTACGTGCAGCAGCTTGAGAGCTGAGAGCACTGTCAATGCTGACACAGATGAAACATTTTACAGCAGTGTTCTGTACCATGGCACAAAATGCTCAGTGTTGTGGGATGGGACAGCTCTTAGCTGGAGGATGGAGGGGGTCCGCTCTCACCGGGACATTATAGACCTCGTCCAAGTCTCTCTCTTGTCTTTATAGTGACATGTAGCCAATTGCCAATTTAGCCAATTTAGTGGTTAATGGAGTTAAGTCCAGCTGACGACCCATTATAAGTGGTGTCCCCCAGGTACTGGGTACTGGTACTGGGGCCCATCTTGTTTAATATATTTATTGACAACCTAGATGAGGGGATTGAGTGCACCCTCAGTAAGTTTGCAGGTGACACCAAGTCGGGAGGTGGTGTGGATCTGCCTGAGGATAGGGAGGCCCTACAGAGGGATCTAGATAAGCTGTATGGCTGGACTGAGATGAATGGGATGAGGTTCAACAAGGCCAAGTGTTGGGTCCTGCACTTTGGCCACAATAACCCCATGCAGCGCTACAGGCGTGGGGATGAGGGCTGGATGATTGTGAAGAGGAAAGGGACCTGAGAGTGCTGGTTGATGCTTGGCTGAACGTGAGCCGACGGTGTGCCCAGGTGGCCAAGAGGGTCAACGGCATCCTGGCCTGCATTGTGTGTGGCCAGCAGGTGCAGGGAGGTAATCATCCCCCTGTACTCAGCATTGATGAGCCCATACCTGGAGTACTGTATTCAGTTTTGGGCTCCTCACTGCAGGAAAGACATTGAGGCCCTGGAGCATGTCCAGAGAAGGGCAACAAAACTGGTGAGGGGTCTGGAGCACAAGTCTTATGAGGAACGGCTGAGGGAGTTGGGATTGTTTAGTTTGGGGAAGAGGAGGCTCAGGGGAGACCTCATTGCACTCTACAACTTACTGAAGGGAGGTTGTGGTGAGGAGGGGTTTGGCCTCTTCTCCCAGGCAACGAACAGGACCCAGGGAAATGGCTGCAAGTTGTACCAAAGGAGGTTTAGGTTGAACATGAGGAAAAACTTTTTCTCTCAGAGAGTGGTCAGGCACTGGAATGGCCTGCCCAGGGAGGTGGTGGAGTCGCAGTCCTGGCAGTGTTCAGGAGGCGTCCTCCTGGATGAGGAGCTGTGAGATATGGTTTAGTAGCTTGTGGTAGCAGTGGTAGTGAGAAGACGGTTGGACTAGATGATCTTATAGGTCTTTTCCAACCTTGAGATTCTATGATTCTATGATAAGCCATGGGATAAAATGGGTGAGTTTGTGGTAACGTCTGAGCACATCAGCTTCCTGTGCTGAGGATGGCAGAACTACTTCAGTAATGATTTAAGGATCGTGGATTGAGATTAATGCTCTCCCTGCTGTGGCTGATACCAGCGCCTGGTACTTACGATACTGTCAGGCAGTGAATGAAACGGAGAGTCGTTACAGTTCCTTAAGGCTCTCTTGCATTTTCACTCAAAGGTGCCACGCTGTGTGTCATATGCCAGGACCGGAGCTCGCTGCGACAGACCATCGTTCGCCTGGAGCTGGAGGACGAGTGGCAGTTCCGTCTGCGGGATGAGTTCCAAACTGCCAACAGCAGTGATGACAGACCGCTCTATTTTCTTACTGGCCGCCATATATAAGCTTTGAGAAGACACCCATCATGAAAAAAACACTGTTTGTTTGTTTGTTTGTTTTAAAAAGTACAATCACTGTGGAGCAAAGTGCAACCAATATTTATCAAGACTACTCTAAGGGATTCCCCAGCGTTCTAAAGCAGGCTTTATTCCTAGGTATCAAATTATCACAGCAGTTATAATTTTGAGGATCACAGATTCCAGTTATTGTCACATCGGTCCCAACCGCTGACCCCAATCATGCAGCCACCACGCCGTAGGGTTTGGGAAGAGGACAGAATTTGGCTGATGGGGAATTCTCTCTGTTTCCAACTGAGTTAGTTCTGGAAGAAGCTGCCTTCAGCAGCCTCTCACTTGAATGTGTTACAAAAGCTCAATGCAGCATATGGGATTTATTGAAGATACACAGAGGAGAGCCCACTGTTCCTCTACAGACTGTACTGCGGTACAGTAATACTCAGGGGTTTGAAACTACAATGTATCGTAGATATTTGTATTAAAAGGAATAGTCTCGTTCTCTGTGCAGTGTTAGTTTAAAATTTGTAGTTGTGTTTGTACTGAAACTGTCTTTGGCAAAATTTCCACAGGTGTTCAAAGTTTACTACTTGAACCTGAACAAATCAGCAACTGCATGGCAGGCACGGGGCAGTGCTCACGGGTCCTCCTTGCGATGCTACTGCGTCCCACTGTGGAGTTCCTCACCTCCAGGGACAAAGCTGCTGGCTCACGTGGTGAGGAGGCTCCTGCAGAGGCTCGCTTCAGTTGGAGTCCAGCACAACCTGCCAGCAGGAGACCTTCAGGTTCCCACTTCTCCAAGTTTTGGAAAGCTGTGGCCCATTTTCCTCGGTGTGTCCTGCTGTGTGGATGGTGATGGATGATCATGAAGACTGGATGGTCTCAGTGATCTTTTCTTAATGACTGTACGGTGCCTGGAGGGTGGCCAAGCACTATCAGATCCTTCTCAGTCAGCTGCGGTTGGCTGCAGAGCTGAGGTCCATCAATTCCCATCTGTATGTAAATCAGAATGTATCAGACAAAGGTGCTGGGAGGGCATCGGTGCCTGAGCTGGATTGAGAAGAGATCTTACAGCATCTGAAAGGGAGAAGTCCCAGGGAGCTGGGACTGCTCAGGGGGGCTTCTGCCCAGAAGCAGTGCCCATTGGATGCACCCCCTGAGGTTGTCAGCCCTTTGTTTTCCATTGATCTATCGGCTCTAGTGATGGTCACACTGTGGTCTTCTGCTGGACAAGAATCAGGAATCTGTACGTTGTTTTAGAGGAACCTGGCGCAGTAGAATTTGGTTGTGAGGGTTAAATCCCACTGGGACACAGTCTCACTCCTGCTCTTAGCATTGGTAACCCAGCTGATGTCTCTACATTATTAAAAATCTCCTGGCACATTGCGATGCCTTTATTTGAAAGAAAAATGCGGTGTGTTTTTAAGAGAAGTCCAGGTGTGTTAATTTAATCTCTGAAAAATAATGAAATTAATACACGGATACTTAGCTGCGACTTGCTGGAGCTGCGAAAGCTGCATTCTTATTTTTCACATCCTGTGGTAACTGAGCAACTTTTTTATCTCATGAGATGTTTACGGATGAAAGACACCGGTAGTATATTAGGCTGAGGCAGAAAGGAAAACTAGCTGCCTGTCTTCATGTAGATTAACTCTGGTGCGGCAGATTTAGCAGATTTCAACTGAATGCCACTCTTCTGTAGATGGATTTTTTATTTTCCTGCAGCCGCAGCCTGCCTTATATTTGAACACTTGTAGGGACTTAAAGGTGGTTGCTGAAGCTCTTGCTTTGTCCCTGACCGCAGCCCCAGAGTCATGGTTTGCCCAGGAGGGGCGAAGGGTGGCTCTGGCTCTCAGTGCGATATCAAAGGTTCACATACTCAGTGTTCAGGAATCACGTTGTTTCTGTTTGCATTATTGTTTGCACTAAGAAGTTCTTAAAATCGTGGATGCTGAGACTGCTGTGAGGATGCAGCCCTTTAGTGAAACAGTGCAAAATTGTCTCAGAGATTGAGATTGGCTGCAGAATGTCAGTATGTTGGCCTTCCTGTACCGAGAAATAGCAAACCTAGCTAATAGATTTTCTTAAGTCCTACCTGCGCAGTCAGGAGGAGGTCTGGAACTGCTGGGAAAGAGGACACAAATGGGCTCACAGCACGTAGGCCCGTCCAGTGCATTTCTGGAAAGGAGCCCCTTGGTTGACACCTGGATTAGTGCTATTCCATGTTGCGTTCAAGCCTCGCCCTCACAGCCATGCCTATGAATGTATTACACTGGCCAGCGTGATATTTTACTTGTAGATGTTATTGCCTATTCACAGGTTAAATTTGAATGTAAACTAAGATTTAAAGAATCATATTCGGATGCTTTTTGCTTAACTTATGTAATTGCTTTTTGTGACTTTTTGGAAGAGAGATAAAGTGTCGCTTTCCTAGTGTAAAGTTTTCTTAACCAAAAAAAACTTGGTGAATTTAGCTTCACTAGTCAGTCTACCTCATGTTATTGTTTATGAACTGAAACTGTCTGAAGTTGTGGCGATGGTATGTTTATAATGTGCTTTCATTAAATTCGAGTATATTAAGATACCAGTTAAGACCGCTTCTGTTGTGACATTGGCAGTGGCTGCTCTCCAGGCCCACCAGCAACGCTCACCTCCTGGCTTTCTGTGCATCTGCCCCAGCTGTGTGATGAAGCCCGTTGCAGCACAGCTCACACCGCCCTTGCACACCTGCTGGTCGCAGCCTCTGTGGACTGGCACTCCATGCAGGTACTTCAGATTTCAGCACACTGAGTGAAGAACGTTCTAGAGGCAGTGTTAGTTCATTGCTTCAGCCTTAGACCAAGGTTAAGGAGATCGATGGCAGCACCCAGCACACACAAAAAAGTGTTCCTTAATTGCCCTGTCAATTCCCAAATCAAAGCGAACAAAAAGCACAAATTTCAGTTCCTTCCCACCCCCCAGGAAGGCTTTAGGCCATCAGTCAAGGATGATGTTATCACCTCTCATCAGCCTGTGAGCCTCCTAGCAGGATGGTGCTGAGCCAGAGCTCCTGGGAATGGACCAGCAGCACCCACTGTCCCCACACCGATTGCCAAAGAGGCAGTTCTGACCCCAAGAGCACAGGGATTGTTTTTCACAGCCTGCGTCCAACCCACAGTGCTACGGTCATATTTCACATACAGAATTATAAATACAGGAAGGATTCATTCACACTTGGTATCAATGTAGAGTAACTTTAGAAAAAGCTATCAAGAATTTTATTTTTCATCTATCTACATTATGTACAGATCAAGAAAGGCCACAGCAGTTTTTCAACATACAAACCCTTTAAAAGAGGAGAGCTTTATGAAGGAGTGACAAGTACCAAAGTGAAGTCCACTAACAAAGGCATATACTCAGTACAGTACTTGAGGGAACACGAATTGCACACCACTCCCTGCCATTAGCACTCCCCCTTTTACTCTACGACTGACCTGGGCCAAGAAGCTTGGTGCCAGGCCAGCCCACTGGCAGCAGAAAGGTGCACCCAACACTCACCAGCAGCCACAGGGGTCTCTGCCCAGCACAGCTGTGCAGGTGCTGCTGGTACAGGGCAGGGCTGGGGACTCTGCCAAGCAGGCAGCCTTCAGCTGCCTCACCTGGCAGGGGGAGGTGGGCTCCCAGCTCCGCCCAGCACTGGTATATCACCACATTAAGAACTTCAGCACGTACTCATCAGTGAGACTATAGTCTTTGCATTAGTTTACAGTCCACTATGAACAATTTTCTGCTGCATGTAAACATGACTAACTAGATAAAATACAATCAAACTTTTGTAAAAGTTAATAAAATATCTTTCTTTTAAAAAAACAAAAGTTAGCCTATTACTGCATTGTTTACAATTTTAATAAAATAGTACAACCTTTTGGTTGTTACCAGTCCTGAGTTCACGGTAAGAAAAATGGCCCTGGCTTCTGCGTAAGGTCTGCACCCATTCCGTCTGTTTTGGCAGAAGTCTCCCAGTACAAATGGAGTTCTTCAGGGGCAGCTAAGCCTGCTGCTGCCCGTTGAGGAAGTTGTACACCAGGAACTGGCCGGTGCCGCAGTACTGCGTCGCAAAGAGTTTGCCATCGGGAGTGGGGTCTGAGAATGCAATTTCTTCTTTACTTAAATATGAGCCATATATGAAGTTGCTCCTGTTTAAAAGAGAGGGAAAAAAAAAAAAAGGGGGGGGATTACCCTCAGGGGATAATGTAAGATTATTTACACTGTCAGGCCACAAATCATTGATTAAGAAGTGGGATGTTCCAAAGGAGGAAGCCTCATTCTCTATGACCCATCATCTGTCTGCTCTTATCAAATGGCAAAAAGAAGCCCTCGTTCTGGGAAGGTTTTCTTCTTTTAGAAGAAGTGTTTCTATGGGGCCATTTCTTCAGAGTTGCATCAAGTTCAGTGTCAGAGTTTGCTCTGAATTCTTTCCAACTATATAAAGGACAAGCACCAGGAAGGGAAACAACAGCTACCAGCAAGTCAGGGTCCTCACGGAGGGGTTTGATGGAATTTCAAGTGCCAGTCTGAAATAAGTCACGTTTGTCATTTCGGATAATAGCACAGCTTGGTTTGATTTGGAACATCTAAGAACATGGCCTTAATACAATTCCTAAGCAATACGCATTCAGTAATAATTATATGAAAAGGAATATTCAATTTGTTTACTTTTTTATGAAAATATTTCATATAAGTTCTATTCTTGCTTGAGTAAATAAGGAAATAGTCAAGGATACTGTTGTACTTTCCTAGATGGCTACATCGGCAAATTTAGGAAAACAAGCTAGTGGAAGGCCAGACAAGCACCAGAACACAGTGTAAGGTGAGATGCAACATTTTTTAACATCTGTTTAAACAGTGGTGCAAACATTTGAGTCCTTTTACATGTCTAGCACTTAGTATTCAGTTGAAGCTACTCATCAGTAGCTACTGAAGCCCCATGGAAATCGAAAGTTTCTCAGAATATTTGGTGAACCTGAGCAAAGCTTTAAAAAAAAAAAAAAAAAAAAAGCAACACATGACTGAAGTGCAGCTGTAAGCCACTGACTGGGCTCCATCAAATAGTGGTACGTACTTCTTTCCACTCATTTCCCCCTTCCTACCTCTAAGGAATGGGTCTTTGGCCAGTGACAGCATCACAGTCCTTAACACTTGGATCTCAAACACTCAGCCCAAGCACAGTTTGATTTCCTTCACTCATCATTACCTGAGAGGAATTTACCCAAGCCCACCTGCAGGCTGGCTCTTAAATAAAGACCCTCTTTTAAACACAAGATACTGCAGAATGCTGACGTTACTTACTGACCCCACACTGTACTGGAACTGTCAACCACACTCACCTCTATATTCCCAGGTATCACAGGAAACTTAAAAACCCAAGCTTGAAGCACAAAGTAACGCAAGGGCGTCTTGGATTAAGTTCTAAAATAGCCATATAACCAAGGCAACATCTTTAATATTACCTAAGACACTCTATCATCCGAGAAGCAATCTTCTTGCGACGCATCATGCTGAACACCCATATTCGACTGATGCCACAGATAGCAGGCTCTGGGGAGGTTGAGCAGCACCACGCTTTCTGTCTTTCAAATATGACTTTTTCATTTTCTGAACTAATTTCTGGAACCTTCTCCTCTATCACTCGGTAGCCCTACAGGTGACATCAGAACATTCGTTACTTTATAACAGCATCTTTATCAAATAAAGTAATTCTTGTCTGTCTCAGCTCAGCGCCAACCATATTAAAACGAACGGCTGCATTTCAGAGTGATTTAACACCAAAAACCTTCCCCACGCCTCCCCCCATATCAGCTCAATGGCCAGTCCTGGATTCAAAGGTATTTCTGTAGTTGCAGAATGTGAGGAGCTCTTACAGACAGTCCTTCTCCAACTCATCACTTACCCACTGGATATGTTCTGCAATTAAACAGCCAATTACTTTTTTGTCATTAGAAATAAAAAGAAGAGTTTTCGTTCTCGAGTAACACATGAGCGGAGCTTGCTGAAATCCCAAGTCATTGTCTACCATTTCTCTAATTTCTTCAACCTGTCAAAATAAGTGTAAATGATATATAAGAAATATATATATCAATATACATTCTTACAAATATTCATAAAAATGACAGGTTTACGGAAACACGTTAAAGCATGTAGAACACTGAAAGCTATTCCAGAAGTAAGGATTGTCCTAAGGAATGTACAAGTCCACTTAGCTGTTTCTTGAACAATACTAGGCTGAAATAGAAAGAGTAGACACCTCTACATCAGCTTTCATTAAGCCCCACTTACTAAGAGCTAACAGAATGTAGGCTCTCAAAGTGTGACTCTGATACTTCACCCAGCAGATGAGATCTATGCCAAAGCACAGAAATGAGGTGGCCTCCCTAAGTGGTGCATTAAAAGGAACAAGCTGCTTTAATGCACACTGCAGTTACACACAATACTGGAAGTAATGGTGCTGTGAATATATGAAGTTAGTGGCATTCTAATGAAAATCACGTACAAGTTGTTTGCTTTGGAAGAACAACGTGCACTCATGAGCTTAAACTGCAGTATGGAGATCCTCTTGGACACAGAGGGAAATATTCCCACATCATGGACAGTGAAGTACTGCAACATAGTCTCAGGGAGTTACATAAAAAGGCCCACACAAACAAAAAGCCCGCAGTTTTAGAAGTATTAGAAAGTTACTGGATGCAGCATAACCAGAGCAAATCCTGCTTTGGACGCAGGAATGGAAGAGAAGACTTTGAAGCCACTGAATCTGTTTTTAGCCAAGAATCAGCTAGAAAACGGTGAAGACACTCATGCTGTGAAATACCATCGGCATGTTTCTATTTGTTTAAGCGTAGCAGAAAATTTTTTGTTACACAAAATATCTGGCAGGCATTCAGCAAACATATTACAAACAGTGAGAGCACCAGTTGGCTGGAGCTGCTCCTGCCCTGCCTCCCTTTCAGCCCAGGCCCACCTCCCTGTGGGAGGCACGTTGTAGGAGCGAGATCTCAGACGTCTTTGTGGAGAAGGCTGCAGAGCCACGGCAGCTTTGAGTCCAACCACAACTGCTTCCACCTAAATTTACTAACTCTACAGCCCCATCACTGATATTAAAATTTCAAACAAAGTAAGATATACAAGCCTAGTTCTTCTTGCCATACCTTTTTAAGTGCATACTTTGGGTCATCAGGAAGAACCATTATTATCCTCCCATCAGGATATTCAGCCAAAATTCTCTCCTTTTTCCATCCCTAAATAAAACAAACATTTATCTAAACCAGATACAAGATGTACTTTTACAAACAGAAATTGCATATCATTGCTCTAGACGCTGAACTTAGGCAGAGACTTCCAACTATTTAGCAGCTGTTGTGCTAGCGAAGGAAACTTCAGCCAGCTACTTCAGTCTTAAAATGAGCACAAGAGATACAATGGGATCTTATTTATGGTAGAATACAACAGCCTAACTACAACTAGGAATGATTTATGAAAGCGTCTCATTTCCCAGCTAGACTTTTTCCCCCAAGGACTGCAGTGCACACTGAATTTTTAAATGGAAGCAGCACATTCGGCTCACACAACTGATCTCCACACCTATGTCATATTTATTTTTGAGTCCAGCCAATGGAAAAAACCCTACTGGTTATTGAAAGATTTCTTTTTAACATAGTTACCTCCACAAATACACACTCAGTTTTAAAGTTTTGGCATGCGAAAGACCTCCAGGAGGTTCTAAGTGAACTGATTGGCATGCAGTTGCCCAAAATGTAAGGAATAGTTTATTTTGTTACTGATCATAACTAATAAAGCCACAAGAAGGATACTATAAAAAAATTTTTATAACTACCTTCTAAGAATCTAATGGGGAAGGAGGCTACGTTGTGTGTATCTGAAGTATAAACATACTCAAAAAAATAGAGGTAATTAACTCTTCTTCAGATCCACACTCGTGGTGAATAATGAGCAGTACCTGCATGGAAAAAAACAAAACAAAAAAGCCACTTAAATCTAGTAAGATGGGACTGGTAGATATCAGAAATCAAGTTGCTTTGACGGGACCTAAAACACTGAATGCAGAAGTAACTTCAGCCACTAGAAAGGCCGATCAACAAGTCTTACGCAAAGCAACTGCAAATGGAAAAGCCTTTGAAGAAACAATATTGATGGAGTAATTCTCATTGCAATCCGTAACTTTCCGCAAAATAACATTCAGCTAAAGACCAAGCAATGCAGTTTGGCACCAAATGAATGCCGTGTACACTACCACCAAAAGAAGTGACCAACTTCAGCGTTATAACACTTGATCTGCACCTCGGATGCACCGTGCTGGTTTCAGTCCCTCACCCCAAACATGACGTGAAGAGAATAACTTTAGGAGCTCCCCTGCTTGCCAGCAGTCCTGCAGCTATTGAGGTCCAAGTCCCGCCCCCAGCAGGGCGACAGCAGCAACACAGCTACCATTTAGATCCTGCCTACCTCCCTGCTCTGTACTGCTTGCACTAGGTATCAGCACAACCATTTGGACTCGTATTTATTGCGGTCTAAGTATGATTCGGGTAAGCAAACAAGTGTCATTTGTAGGACTTGATGTGTGCTTTGAGACTGTTGGAAGAGGTGGACAAAAAAATTGGGCAAGGCTTATTATTCTCCAACCTCGGACAAGAAAAGCTTCTGGTAACCTACATTAAACCACCTCTGAGCATCACTCAACAGCTAAATAGCCCTGGAGAGCACCCAGAATGTTGCAGGCCTCATGCAGAAAAATGCTCTCTACGTTTAAAGCTCTGTTACCCTAATAGCCAGGTATTTCCAGCAAAGTGAAATCTGTTCAGAAACATTTTATAAGCAACAGCTTATAAAGCAGAAGTCTAAACCTTATTCAGTCAAAATATAGTAACTGTAAAGATAAAATTGCTCTCTAATACTCCGAACTCATTACTGTTTACCTATTTATTTTCTTAAGTGATGGGTACCATATAGGAACTAATCAGGGAAGTTCTACATTCAAGCATTTTGGAACTGATGCTGAAACATATCTTTTAAATAGAGTTCTTCAAAACCTTCCTGCAAACGCTGAGCTCATCTAACATTTTTAGTTCATTTGATTTACATTAGAGAAGACACATTTAAACCCCTTGTTACTAAAGCTCCATGCGTTTCACACAAACTAACATTCTATGTACCTGCTTCCCCAGCATCCTTAGTTTTCAGCCTTAGGAAGGAACTGTGCTCCCTATAAAAATGACTAACAGAAATCATGCACAAGATGTGTCATTAAAACTGGACTGTAATGCAGGCAGAGGGCAGCAATGTATTACCACAGTAAGAAACAAAAGAGTAGTGTCTGCAGTGTATTTTACAATATTCTACTACAGTGTCAGAAAATGCTTTTCCCTTCCCTTTTAATTGACATTGCTTCAGGGCAATAAGACTTACTGCAGAGCAAGATGCCCTGGCACTCCTGTACATCGCTTGTGATGAACTGAATGAAAAGGGAAGCTCTTGTTCTCACCAGGATACATGTTCTGCAAAGGCCTGGGGTAGAAGAAGGTGATTATACCACTCCTCTCTGACACTGAAGTCTTTCAAAAACAGCAGACGACCTATATGAGTAGCTGTAGTGTGGCACATACAACCTCATCACCACAGATGGGCAGATGAGCGCTGTACGGAGCCCCACTGGTGCATACTAACAGTTGCAATGCCCTCTTCCCTTCCATGCCATGGCTATTTACCCCACAGGGACTCACAATGCTTTGAAAAAGCATCCTGAAAAGCCACCTGATATTTCATAATGTTTCAAGCTGTTTGATAGCTTTCCCATCCAATTCAAACAAGACTGAAGATTGCTTGTGCTTGCTTATTCAAGTACGGCAGTAATAGAAGTACAAAAGAGAGACCAGAAAAAGGACAACGCAGCTGCCAGTCCATCAGGATAAAGTGATACAGACAGTAAATACAGCTGCAGTGCAGCACTCTGCCCTCACTGGATACGTGTACGACAAGGCAGCACACAGGTGGAAAGGCAGCTCCCACGGCCCTGTAACTCAAGTGTTCTGAGCTCAGTTCTACATGCAGTATGTTGTGCTCAGTGATGCTATCTGACACGGATTTGCTTTTAAAGACATACACTGGAAAACACAGTAAGAGTGCCTCCTGTGCATTTCCTCAAGTTTTAGATGTTCTTAGGGAAGAGTACTAAGTATGACAGCAAACCTGGTATTTTTCTACGTCTGTCAGTGCTGGCTTGACTATATGTCCTATTTCCCAAGTGAACACATACAGATCAAAAGTGGTGGTGTACTTTTGTTACGCAATTTCTTTCCCCAGAACAATTGAGTTAGAGAGTGAGACGTGGTTAATACTGAATAATTCTAGCTATCTTCACATAGAAAAGCACTGGTGGAATTTTCCCTTTAGTACGAAACGTTACAATAATTTGCAGCAGAGAAATAGGCCCAGTGCATTCTTCTTCCTGCCTCTTTCATCAGGTCACAGATACTCAGCCTCCCCTTCAAGTAACATGGAGAAGGGGGTTCTGACTACAGAATGCATTAAGATCAGTGGATGCAGCTGTTCTAACACAGTTCACAAACAATGAGTATTACAGAAGATAGCAAATGGTAAGAACTTAATTTGTGACACTGCATTTCATTTTGCACAGATGGATCAATTTTGGAATTTATGCAAATCAAGAGAAGATGACATGAAGCTGATCATCATCTTCAAGCCTGATTATCTTATTAATCTTATCTGATCTTATCTGATTGTATTATTTGTGGTAGCAATGGTAATGAGAAGACGGTTGGACTAGATGATCTTATAGGTCTTTTCCAACCTTGAGATTCTATGATTCTATCTGTTAACCTCAGGTTCCAGGAAGCTGGTCGTTATGATCTGAAAATCCTAAGAATCTCAGAGACAAACCCAGGTGCTGTTCAGTAGAATACCTGTTTAAAACTTAGGCAGATTTGACATCAGCCCAAACAACAGCTCCTTCTGCTTTCTTGAACTCTTAACTGAGAGAGTGAGCTAGAAATATGAACACTGCATTAACTTCATTCACAGCACGCAACCAAATCCACAGACATTTCCTAACTTAAATATTTATCTTCACAAGATAAAAACCTCATTAAAAATAACGTCTCTTTCTAAAAAAGTCTGTGCTGAAATACTGAATTGATAATACGTGGTGTCACAGAGACAGCTAGATGTCTGCTTTTTTAAAACTGAAACTGAATCACATATCCATCCTACAAGTTAGCACTGAAGTTACCAACTGATGTGTGTGTAATCACACAAGGCCAGCACATGCTGGAATGGCGTATTTTTCTGGAGATTTTCAGATGTCTGAAACCAGAAGGGTAGTGAGACAGATTCCTGCGTTGGTCTACAGCAGCACATCTCTTAAACTGCTCCTGTTCAGTGCTGTCCCTGACCACCTTACCATCTTGCTTTCTCAGTTTGCACGCTTCTCTTTAACAGCAAATACCACCCTTCAGGAAACCCATACCGTTCCTTGCCAATCTGCTGTTCCCTAATCTAGAAAATATTATTACACTTTCTAATTTTCCCCTCTTTCCACATAAGGCCCTGCATCTTCCTTGTTGTCTCTATTAGCCATCAGTGACAAAATGAGTTTCTCCGCCATCTCCTTACCAGGCTGTCCTACCTCTGAGGACATCATGAAACTTACAGAGATATCTAAAAAAGATTATTTACTAAAGGTAAGAAAATAATTAAAACATATAATATATAATATTAAAAACATATTTAAAAATATGTTCTGTTGAAGACAGTAAATAACTTATCATTTTATATAGACTATCTTCTGGTTACTTGGTACTTAAATAAAAAAGGCAAAAATAACCCACAAAGCAGCTGCATGAAGATGGGCAAGCCACTAACAACAACAAAGCCAGTTTTCACAGTTCACAGTAACAGCAGCTCTGCCATCATATACATACAGTCTTCTTTTTGTGATTCTGTGAGATGAATCATCAACAGAAATACCAAGCACATAACAAGAGACACTCAATAGGGAGAAAGGCTGAGAATCATAGAATGGTTTGGGTTGGAAGGGACCTTTAAAATCATCTCTTTCCAACCCCCTGCTATAGGCAGGGACACCTCCCTCTAGACCAGGTTGCTCACAGCCCCATCCAGTCTGGCCTTGAGTGCTTCCAGGGAGGGGGGCATCCACAGCCTCCTTGGGCAACCTGTTCCAGTGTCTCATCACCCTAACACCCATTTCTTCCTAACATCTACTCTAAATCTACCCTCTTCCAGTTTAAAGCCATTTCCTCTCATCCTGTTGCTACTGCCCTTATAGAAAGTCCCTCCCCAGCTTTCCTATAGGCCCCCTTCAGGTACTGGAAAAATTATCTCAAGTCAGATTGGGACTGCATCATATGTGATGAAGAATGTTAATAACAGGAAATAAATATGCTCCTAAAATATTTCAAAACAGTCTCCAAATCAACAATAGCACCACGTGTGTTAATGACATAAAGCCAACATTTGGAGAGCTAATACAGTAACACCCAAGGTCACCTGGGTTGAACTAAGATCTTCTCTAAAACATTCTAATTGCCTGATGGCACCATCTCTTCTGTCAGGGAAAGGAATGTAGTTACAGGTTCAATACAATAACTACATATAAATCTTTAGAAACCAAGCACGCCTCCTCCAAATCATCCTTTCAGAAATCCCCACTAGAAACCTCCTAACAAAAGTAGGATAACAAGCAAGCATTCTTCTGGTATCTGGGCAACAAAGCATTAGTAAGAAGATACTTAGTGTACTAATTCACTGGCAAGAAGGCTTATCTACAATTCTAATTATTTTCTAAGAGAAGGTGAAGGCGTTTCTGTCATGAACATTACGACTCTACAATCAACAAAGCACCAACCACTGGTTAGTTCTAGAGATGTACCTACTTAGCAAGGCAGAAAACTGAGTCAGTCAAGTTTTTACGAGGAAAAAAGCCAGAGAGGAACTTACAGACTCAGATACTCCTTCCTTTGCACCTTACCCTACAGTTTCTGTTACAGAATACCCAGCTATATCACCACTCTGTAGTCAGCTGTCACGAAATGTAACTGAAGCCCTAACATTTCAGAAATACGGATGTTCACTTACTGAACTGACAATGCAAACCATTTGCTTAAATACAAATTGTGTGCAGTTTTAACAAGATGCCTAGCAGCGGAAAGAACAGTAGGTATGCTTTTAATTTGAGGTAAATCTTCCCTAACTTCAGTTATTTACAGCTGCTTTAAGGCAGTCCACTCTCTCGCTTTTTATACACAAGTAAGAAATTTCAGCTCTTTCAATCTCTGAAATATTTGATTCCAAACTTCAGTGCAGCTTCCTATCACCATGTGAACCTAGCAGCTTTAAATATCTACTGAACTCATATGCCAGCTTCTGCTCAAAAGAACTAACGCTTTCTAGTGACTTATCTTTACATCTCTGGTAACACATAAGATCTTAAAATACTTGGGAATATGGGGAGAAGGCAAATAGGAGTAAAATGGGAAAACATTTCTCACCCTACAAGGTAGCTGCTGCATAGCAGAAGAGATCTTTCAAGATGTCTGCATTATTCAGCAAAAACTAGCCAAGAGCAGAACAAGTACCAGAACCATTTACCAGGCAGTTTCAAAAGCTAGCTGTGAAGGTATATTTTTGTATTTATGAATCATGGAATAAACTGAGCTTGAGATTTAAAAGCAGCCCATACTGCCATTTGGTACGTACATGAAATGAATTGGTGGCCTCAGTTCAGTTATCCTGGAGGTCTTATCTACTCGAGTGTAGAGTACTGAAGGTAACATGTGTGATAAAGAAAACAGACTTTGGGGATTCTGTTCTGGATTTCAGACATGTGAACAGATATTTCCTATAGATCTTGTAATATCAGCTACTGAGAAATAGCTGATTTTACAGTGGCAGAAAAATTTTATACAATTTTTCTATCTCAGTTTGAATAGGAGAGATACTTAACTAGAGCAAACAGAACAAACCTACTGAATAATAGTTGAAATTTATACTTAAAAATTACGATTGCACTATAAATTTGGTAAAGTTTCAAAAAAACTGTGATGTTCTATCAACTGGACTGCGAGACAGTCTTCTTGAATTACATGTAATTAAGAAAAAGCAATTTAGAAGTCATCTAACGTTACACAATTACAAAAACAGTCAGATCTGTTCCTGACAATTAGTCCAACCACTGCAAGCAGAAACCTGTATTAAGCTCTTTCAAAACAGTGACATTACTTTGTCTTCCTACCACCACCGTGTCCCCACCTCCCACAACTAAGGAACTGTAAAAAAGGAATATAATGGCAATGCAACATCACTATCCTAATGAATGCTTTTATAAGTGACATAGAGCCTGTCTACTATGGCTTTCGAAACCATTTATTTCCAACAGTGGATTCGTGGCCTCTTGTGATATTAATCTATTCAAACGTGACAGTGTAGCATTAATTTTAAATAGTACACAGCAAGTAGAAGATAATATTTTCTTACCACATATTTTACAGCACTTATGAACTGGTTATGAAAGAGCAGGTGTTGGGTTTCATCCTCTGGATTTGATGCAGTATAAAGCATTCCACAAATATTACAAGAAATAGCACCAAATCTCTTCTGTCCTGCGTCCTATCAAAGAAAAAGGAAGAAAAAAAAAGCCATGTCAATTCCAAGCACAGAAAATATAACAGAGCTTCCATCTCATTGGAAATGCCCTTTGTAACAGTGAAACTGATCTTCTAACACACTCAATACAAAGGCTAAATTTGAGTGAAACACAAGAAATAGTAAGTAGACAAATTAGAATTCCACCTTTTGAAAACCCACACAGCCTTAAAAGAGACATACACCACCTATCATTAAAACACTACCATTATTTTAATTACCATTTTAATTAGATTTCATCCTTCCTATGTTATGGACAATGGACTTTTCTCTCTATTAAAAAAAAACAAACACCAACTTCCTTTGTTACACTACTTGCAGTAAATACAACCATTTCTTCACACACACTAAACCACATCCAGACCCACAGTATTTAGTGTGCACTACAGTTCTGCAGCTACAATACAAATGGAAGATCATACAACTTTACTTGCAACCCTTTGTCCAACCAAGCATTTTCCAATTAAGGGCACCGCTCAGTGCATATTGCTTTGGGATTTGTTCATCCAGGTGGCATCATTAATTTGGAAATGTGCTCAGACTGAGCAGTCAGTGCCTAATAAGGAATGCAGCATCAGGTGAGGAGAGTGCTCTTTCACAAAGAGTGAAACAATTTAGTTTAGATTGAAGTCTCCAGCCAGAAGAAGCGTGTCTTCAATTTCGGCCTAATGCTCAAATGCAATTTTCTGTAACTATACCTGAAAATTGTGTTTATGAAAGCAGCAGTAAGTGTCACTTTTAATCTATTTTAACATGCATAACACGTTACAAAGTAATTATATGCTCTGATACATATGATACTCTATAAGCAAAAGATGAGGCTTTGTGCATGTTTTTTTTAAAGTAACAGATATTTGTGCACAAATTGAAAATACACAATTTGCTAGAAAATCTAACACCCAAATTAGTTTTCTAATAGCTGATACATTCACAGGTCTACTTCACAGATAAATGCATGTTGTTACAGTGCAGAAGTGTTGATTAGCTACTTCTTACTCCTTCCACCTTAAGCAAGTCTAAGAGCTGCATGCCAGCTCAGTTCTCCACATGACAGCAACTTATTTCAAGCAGCCATTAGAGAATTCCAACATGTAGGTATCAGTTTCTTTCCAAGAAGAGACTACAGGTACAACTGCTTTGGTCACGCAGATCCAGAATTGAACTCCTCTCTAAGAGCACATGAGTGGAAGTCAGCCAGAAGAAAGAAGGTGAATCTGACATGGTGTGCCAGTTCACACATTCATATCATATACAGAAAGACAAACAGAAGACCACTACATTGATGAAGGAAAAGGAGAGAAGCATCCTGAGGTTAGATTCACAAAGTCAGGACAAGATGAAGTTCCTAAGGTGTAAAAATTGAATTCAATACATTTCACTCTACCTGCAGACTTCCCTTAAGGAAGCAACATAATACTAAAGAAGGTCCCCATCTGGTCACCAAATTATGCTCAAGGGCTTATCTACGAGACAAGAGAAAAGGCAATTCAGCAGGAAGGATACATGGCGATTATCTTAAAATGAAGCAACTGAACCAAACTTAATTTCTAGATGAGGGTGGAGAACATATGCCCCATGTCTAGGGTACAGTAAGTGAAGAGGGAATCTACTCTGGTGCTTGGAGCACACTTAAAAAAAAAAAAAGAAGTAGATTAGAAAATCTGTTACCTAAAGTAACTCCTAAAATATCAGTACTGCAATGAAACAATTTCTGTTCAACTCGCTAAGAAATTAAAGGTATTTAAGCCAAAACACCTATCTCAAGCCAATACCAAACAAAAAATAAAACAGCTACGTAGATGCCATCAACAAGGAGAGGCTAGAAAATCCCCACGGCTGCCAAGCTCCTTAGCTTGCCCTATCTCATATTGTAAATACACATGCTGCTTTGGCAGCATTGCCATATTTGATAGTTTGTTTTTTAGATGTTGCTGGTATCATTTTGAGACGCACTCAGTTGCACCAATGTGTGACACACAAACAGGTTAGTGCCATAAACCTGCTATGTGAACATCAGAAAAACACATTATAGCATCTACAGCAATCTTCTGAACTCTGTAGAGCCAACATTTGTCGAGCCTATTTTCCTTTTTTTTTTTTTTTTGTTAAGCAAATACTTAGCAGTGTCCTGAGGGTAATAGTGGTGATAGCACTTTTCTTTGTAACTGAAAGAGAGTTTCAGACGCACACTGCAGGACACAACGCTTCAAGGGAGGAAGAGAAAAAAGCTTTGTAAATCCATATAATACAGGACTAGAACATGGAAAATAAAGTTAGGAGTTATGAAGAATGCATTTTGCACTTTAAGAAAACATCTAGGGAATCTGGCTATTTTTAACCTTGCACCATTGCAAAAGTAAAAGGGGAAAGGGCATGCATCAAGAGATAAGAAGTGTTCCCAAACAACACTGCATTCAAGGTCACCAGTTCTACCTAACGGGAAGACAAACGAACAAACCAACATTATGCACCACACTTGAGAGTAAATGAAACCCTTAAAAACTCAGATGTGGGGAATTAAAAACAAACAAGCCAACAAACAAAACCCAACATGCTCTCACAGTCTAATTGCAGTATTTATTTAAGTTTATCTTGCTTTAACTTCAAATTGATGGGCTTCAATCTTGTCAGCCAACACTGGATTAGAAACTGGACAATAAATATACTGATGACTTCTAGGGAACCTGCTTTAGAAGGGGGGTTGGACTCGATCTCTTGAGATCCCTTCCAACCTCTGCAATTCTGATTCTGTGACTTGCCAGAACTAGAAAATTGTGTCAGATTTGGCTCTCAGAACTCAAAGAGGCTTTATCAGAGCAGCATTTAAGAAAACGTGTGGTTGTAGGAAGAAAAATGAGTTATTCTCTGTAAATCTCAGTTTTCTAAACAGAAACAATAAGGAGCAGGAATACTTCTACTTCCAAATGAAATTCTGCAAGCGTAGATGGCAGTTAAGCATTCTCGATATATCAGGCAATCCTCATTCATAAAGATAAAGGATAGGTGAGAAGCACTGGTTTTCTAGGCTAACTGTAATGGAACACTGCAACAATATTGTCTCAGTCTCCAGAAGGATTTCTTAAATCTGCGTTAGACAGAAAGAAAAGTCTTACCAATATCTTCTTTGAGAAGATGCATGTCTGCTGATCCTCCATGTGTGGAATAGGGAGCCCTGCAAGCAAAAAAGGCATTTGGTGCCTCTGTAGGAGATGAAAAGGGGCCTTTTTTATTCTTCTCTCTCTCTTCAGGCACAGATTAGGTCACCTCTTTCTTTATTATCTAGTGTGTGTTACAGCAAGATCATTTTTTCCTCTCATCTTCTCATATAGAGCAAGAATATAACCCAGCCATAAAACAGGCAGGCTGGAAAGGAAATACAATGGAGAAGAACAGGAAGGAACAACACAAAGATTTTCGGGCTCCCCACAGCAAATGAAAACATCAAAGAATGCCATTTAAACAAAAGATGCATTCAAGACAGAAGTTGATGGGTGGATCTCCTTGAATGAGAGGATCGGAAGACACGACCCAACTCAGAAACAAGTTTCACTTGGAAATGAACTGCTGTGCACGGCATTTACAACAGCAACAAGAAAATAAATCACCAGCAATACTCCTCTTTCTGAAAAGAAATTTTAGCCAACTTAGAACTTTCAGAACTGTGATGTATCAGTTGTTTTTTTGTTTGTTTGTTTTTAATATATATTAGAGAAAATGCAAAATGAGATGTCCTCACTGGTCATCAGTTAGAGCAACATGAAAAAAATACAAACTTAAAAACCAAACCTGCACAATCCATTCTCAACCCACGTGAAAACACAACTCAAGTATATCACAGAGTGCCCTGATGCTAGTAACCTTTGTGCTTGAATTCCCCGTATCAGGTCACAGCTAACCGTAGTGAACAGTCTTCAAAACTTTCAGGACAAAGAATGCTGAACACACGCCACCTGGATTTGCCTGAGAAAGCTGGGCTTTCCTGGAGGAGCAGGAATGAGAAGGAATGACAATGAGAGACGGTGACCATTAGAGTCCCACGAGGGGCAGAGCTGTCCCAAAGGGTAAGATTTACACGAGAATTAAGGGAGAGTCATTGCTCTCATCTCTACTCAATCCCTTCCCAGACGTTCATACATTAACCGCTGCGTTGTTCTCACTGGGACTGCAGGAGATGACACGTAACTACTGAGAACACCACAATATTGACCCCAAATCAGTCTCCACTTCTTCAGAGAAATTGCCAACTGGACTGTTCCAGTTTAAGGAAGAAATCTGCAATTTTAAATAACGCTTATTACACAAGTTTCTTCAAGTTCATGAGAAATCACTTCTACACTTACTTTATTATTTCCATCAAGGATTGTGGTTTCAACTTAAATGAAAACATCTATTTCAGTCAAATTGAAAATTATGTCCAAGTTTAAACAAGATATATGGAATATTTCAAGTATGACATCCAAATGTATAAACTGAATTAAGCTACACACCACTTCCATACACAGCACCAGAATCAAAGCACCTTTCATCAAGCAATCCTGATCCATGCATTTACTGACATTCATAAAATCACCTACGCTTCTTCAGGCTTGTTTCCATCCAGGTATTAGCTCAGAACATTAGAAAGGCAGAAGAATCTCTGCAATGCTATATTGTTATCACTTTGATTATGTGTTTTCACTGTTCAATCGCTGTACACGTCCTTCCCTAAAACTGGTGAGCACCATTTTCAACAGACTAGCTTTATTTGCAGAGAAACATGTGTCCTTAGTGGCATAAAACGGAAGAAAACCTGTGAGGTACAGAGATACTACTCAGAACGTTCTTTTGTAGCGTTATCATTTCATACTTTCACGGTCAAAATTTTGTTCTAGATGTGGCAGGAAACCAGAATTTCACAAGAAGACAACAGATGACTTCTCTCATCTTGGATGTAAAGCAAGATCTCATGCAAGCTGACAATACTTGCTTTGCACATTTACACTTCCTTTAACTTCTGAAACTGAAAGAACAGATGATTTCATATTCAAATATAAGGAAAAAAAGTACATAATCCTGTAAAAGTTCCAGTTTGGAACTTCACTTTACCTGTACAGTACAATTCACAGATATTCAGAACAGATTACTTCTCTAAACACTAAAGTGGGGAGTTGGAACATGAGATATTTTGGAGCTCAATCTGACCTTCCTGCAGATGAACAGATATACCCAGCTTATACTGTCAAGATAGTTAAAAGGCACCTCTCAGGCATTTACTTACTTCAAGGTATAACAAAGTGTGAGTTAAATGTTCCCCGCTCTGAATAAAAGCGGGACTTCTCATAGTTGCTCAAATTACAGAAGAATGAGACTGCTTCACTATTCTTAGAGGAGCATTACAGAAGTACATAAGCACCTTTGAAACTATCTCCAAAAAAACAAATAAAGCAAAAAAAACAAAAAACAAACAAAAAAAAAAACCCACACCAAAAAACCACCCCCATAAGAACAACAAAAACCAATTCATAGAACCAGTTCCCCCCAGACTTCTCATAGCTGTTCAGCTATTCAGAATGAACACTTAAGAAATTCACCATGGGTTTGCAAAACAGAACTATTGCCTTCAAAAATTACCATAGTTTGTTACATGTCTTTAATTCCATTCTTTTGAGTATTAGTATGAACTATGTCTGTACTTCAGAGGCCCACTTGGCAATTCTTTCACCCCCAGATGCCAGCACAAACTATTGCTGACACAACTTTGTCTTGTCTCTGCAGTAACTAACATCAATTTTACAGGGTGGCATAACAAATATTTGAGATCCTCAGTATTTTTGGTAATGCTAACAGAATCTGAGTACTACATTCCCCAGTGCTCTGCAGGTAAAGCAAACTATGGGCATTATCAAAACGCTCTTTCAAGAGAGTAACAAAGCCAACTCCAAACACAGTGAAATTGAAGTGAATAAGGTTTGCATGAAGTGATAAAAACTAAAACATACTAGATGGTACGAAGCTGCTGCTTGCAAGTAGACAGAATATTTTGTTTTTAAATTTGCACTTTCCAGAAATACTTACAGAAAACAAGAACTAGGTCTCTCTCATTTCTCCTACTATTCTTCAGAGGTGACCATTCTTTATAATCTAAAATGTTGCTGGGTAAAACAACTTACAACTTTTACTTGAATATCTGGTGAAAAAATTACTCTCCTCAGTAGCTAAGCAGTAAGTTATTTCTTCTTGTCACAGGTCCTAAGCAACTCATCAGTCACACGCTATTAACTAAAAAAATATGTAAAATTCACTGCACTGATGAGGAATACTCTACAGCTCTTTCTATGTAGCTATTTAATCACTCACATTAACTTTGTTGGTAAAATGACTTTTAAAGAGGCAACAGCCAAACGACTTAAGTAAATGTTAGCTATTGTTCATAATATACTCTTTTATACTGTTTACCATTCTGTGACTAGGCATTCAAGCATCTAAACGGGTTTCATTTAGGCAAATCAAGGATATACTTATCAAATCACTTCTTAGAAGTTCTGCTTTTGAAATATTAAAGCATTCAGAGTTCAGCTGGTTCTACTTTGGTTAATACTTTCCTATGTATAATCCATGCCTTGCACAAAAAATACTGCATTTTAGCCAGAACATTAATGCAACATGAGAGTGGTAATCTCATTGAGAAGCATCCCACGGGCTCCTTCTTCCTAACACTCTGGCTTCCCCTCCCTCAGCAGCTTCCCAGATTTCAATTTCCCAAGGCTTCTGTGACATACTATGGTGAAAATCAGTGTGTACATAGAAAAATAAACATACATTTGTTCCAAGACAAAAAGTTTCTCTCAGAATCTTGCAGACTTGAACGATGCAGGAATAAAACCATTCATACCAATTTCACACACATCTACCAGATGCAAATCCCCCCATGCATCTGGAATATTAAGAAACTGAGTTTTTGCACGTAAGCAAATGCACGTTCATTATCCCTAAAGCAAATGAATTTCTACTGAGCAGTCAATTTTTTCAAAGCAGCAGCATTTTTCTAACAAGAATCACTCTTAAATGTAAGTCACTCTGCTACCACTTCCTCTAAAAAACTAAATGACGATTTAGCAAGGGTTTCATTTTCATGAATCAGTTACAATGGCAATAGTAGTACTTACAAGTGAGGACTTTTACTCTTGCTCTTAGAAATACAGCACTGCTAATTCAGAAGTAATCTGTTGAGAAACTATAAACCTTACTAAAAGGACGTTACTTACTATGATCAGCTGCTTTTCACCATCTTTTCCTGCTTCTTTTAGCTTTTGAATGTGCTCCTCGGATGGCAGCAAGTTACTGCACTTTGATGTTAATGCAGGATTTGTCGATGGAACCCTAGAATACAAATATATTTCATGTTAAAAAGGGACTGCTCATACCTGTCATTCCAGACATACTAATCACAATAGTTTTAAGTAACTAAACTTCAAAAGGATGCAAATGTAAGTTTCAAGCTCCAAAACATAGCCCTATATATTTTAGCTTGCAAACCAGATGGAATAATAGGGAAATAAGAGGACTAAAAACAAAGTTTGTGTCTAAACCAATTACAAGATTTTTTTGGTAATAAAAAAAAAAAAAGGTGGAATTTATTATCAAGTAGGATAGAGGTTATTCACACCTATTAAGAGAATAAAAACCTGAGGCGTTTTCAGAGCATGAAGGATGGTGCCTAATGCTGTTCATTTCCCACACAAGGTTTAGATTACTAGTTACAGGTATCACGTGTCAGGCTGCTGAAGCAAACCCTGTAATTGTTGCCACAAATTCCAGAAAGCTCTATAAAACAGATAACATAAATCTCTCAAACTCAATTCAGACTTACTGCTGTCAGTGAGGGAAGATGGGAAGGAGGGAGGGAAGGGGAGAGGGAGGAAGAAGAGGACGTAAGGAATAAATAATTTAAATTCCTACAATATTCTCAGTCAGTTTAAGTCTGTCATAGTCACACCCCAAAATTTGCATTAACTGGCTACTTTAAGGGTTGCCTTTTTCTATCTGTAACCTTTTCTTACAAAGCACCTAAAAAGAGAGCTACGCTGTAGCTAATACGCATTACTCTTGCATTATAGCAGGGTACCACAAGCAGAATGACGGTTTAAGCCTAGGACAAATCAGGGAAATCAGGCTAAAAAAGCTCTCAGAATACATGCATCTCTATAATAGTAAGGCAATATGGATATTATGGCTAAAAACGTAGTAAACTTGAGTAAATGCAGAAAGCTATTGAACAGTTAAGAATGAACACGTTCCTTTAACTACACTTATATCTACATTAACACTCACTGCCTGTGAAATTCCACAGCAGTATGGTTTAGCACATACAAAAGTGTTGGATAGTCTGAACTGTTAATCTGACCTCAGAGGAAGAACTGAAAATGAATCATTTTTTGTCTTTGTTATGAATACAGAAAGAAGAAGCAATTTACTAACCGCTGTGCCAACTACATTGCTGTTCAAGATTTTAGGGATGAAGAAATTATTTTCTTTAGTAGGTCATAAAACTACAGTAAAAAGCTACAAGTCTACACAATCTGAACATTACTTACACAGTGTCAGTTTGAACTTAATAGTAGCAACATCCCTTTTCTATAAGGCAGCTGACCAAAAGAGCACTGAATTTTAGTTCTAGAGCAACCATATGAAAGTCTCAAATTAAGCACTCTTTTCTTTACCTGAAAAAACCACATATACAAAGAACATCCTACTTTAAGGATTAGGAAATCCTCCCAAAAGTAGACCAAAAAAAAAATCCACTAAGCAAAAATCACATAGTAATTCCTCCTTACATACTTTCTCTTAGTCTCCTCCTCAAATCAGATGATTAGAAATGTTTGCCTGACCTTGCTAAACCCTACTTTAAAATAGTACAGTTATTTAAAAGTACTTCCTTGACTTTCTTAACAGAACAAAAATATCTTTTAGTAACTAGATAAAATTGAAGTCTATTTTTATTTAATAAAAATAAGAAACTACTCATTTGAAATTGGAAGTTGAGGTTAGGAAAACAGTCTTATAATAAAAATGGTCGTAACTCTAAGAAAGGTTACAGCCATTCCATCACGTATGAAATACTATACCTGTTCTCAGTTTCAGAAGTTTGATTTGTAGATGAGGTGTGTGTCAGCTGCTTGGGAGCCAAACCTACAACTAACCAAAGATTGTCATTTCATTAGAAAGGTGTTAGCTACAAAGAAAATTTGAACTACACAGTGTGTTCTTTTAAACACTGAAACTAATTTACTTAAGTTCAAGATAATGCTGCAATTTGCTCATAACCAATAAGGAGATGCAACTTTTGAGGCAGTATTCAAGTGTTTCACCACCTATACTTAAACAACATGCAATTTTCTTTAACATTTTCTGGGCAGCTCTGTGTAACAGCTTGCCAACCACTAAGCACGGGCAGTAGTGAAACTACACCAGAGTTTATAGTATTAGAATCATAAATCCATCACCTGAAGCATGCTCCATGAACTGAAGAAGCAACTCAGAATAGATTTAAAAAAAAAAACAACCCACATTTTCACATTCTCTTACAGCACAGAGTATTTAGCTCTACAACAATATCCTAAAATAGTAGTAAAACTGTAACTGGTTAGTAGAGCAAAATAATTAAGCAGTGCTCTCTAGATCAGATTTTCAAACAAAACAAAACCCTATCAAATCAAGAATTCAAGAACACAAAAGAATGAACAACTTCAAGGGGAAAGATACGTTGTGATCCACTGACAGTATTTCTTAATCAAACGTACTTGAGCTAAAATATTTACATCTCACTAATCACAAGGTCTAACAAACAGAATTCACAGGCTGAAAAAAACAAAAATACATAATAAAACGAGAGAGCAATTACACAATTCATAATTTGGTCAAGATTAAGCACAACAAATTAGAAGAAAGAAATGCTGATATCTATGCAAAAGAAGTGGGAACCAGTAGGGGATCCTTAACAAAAAGAGACGCAAAAGAAGAAAGCAATTGAAAAATTGAAGGTTTTTTTATTAATTTATTACATGGAAAAGGTTGTTTTTTGTGCTTGCTTATGAATAAGTTGTCACTTCACTTATGCTGAAATAGAGCACATAGAAGCATTAAAATATTCATGCATAAAGCACAAAGAATTACCAGAAGTAGAGCTGGGAAGAAAAACATACTACTTCTCACTTCAGAACCCTCAGATAGAATCACATTTGCTGTTATTAACGTGGTTATAGTGTTAGGTGTAAAGATAGATTAAAACCTTTAGTGAACAGTTCCAGTTCTGGAAGTTTGGCTCTGTGAAATATCTCTCTGGAAGAAATACTATTACTTCCAATGCAGCTGATCAGCAAAAGAAGAAAAAATATTAGTAAGCAATTACCTTGTAGGTCGCATTCTCCAGGCTCTTTTTTAAATTGTTTTGATGGTTTAGGAGCTGTAAGATGCTTTACTGGAGAGCTTTCTGGACTTGATTCCAAACGTAATTCAAAGTTCTAAGTAAAACACAGAAGATTAGATTTAAATTTAAAAAAGCAAACAACTATTTAATGTCTCTAATATATTATCAAAACCACTCAATTAACGCAGTATTAACACCTTGAATACAGCACCAGTTTTTCTATTTCAATCATAGATTGAAATTCAATTTTAAGTAGACAAAATGCATTAGCTTAGGTAGTCCATACTGAAGTAGAGAACAGTCCCCCCGCTCCATTTCTTTTAATACATCTTTTCAGAAAAGCTTAAGTCATCACAAAACACCCAGATGAACCTGTACAACCTTTGGCTGCAGCAGGAAATTTTTAACCATCAACATTTAAGTGGCTAAGGAACTTGGGAGAATGAACAGATCGATTTTCCAGTTTACTGTCATTTCATCTATGATAACACATCAGCGACAGGACTTTCAACACATCTGAAAGCATAAGTTACTGTAAAATAAAGTCATTGTTAAAACAAACCTTCTAAGCAGGGCATTCTCAGAAAACAACAGACTCAGAACACCCTCCCCATCACACGCTGTAACTAAGATGACTTACCTCATCAGGTCGTGGCTCAGAGAAATGTTTTGTCAAATTATGCAACAAACCATTTTCCGCACCTCTTTTCGTGGGTTGTTTCATTTCTAATGCCACTTCTTTACTTCCAGCTCTTTCAGATGAAGGGTCTGACTTGTCCTGCACACAAGCTGCACTTTCATTCTCAGGCAGTCTTGTCACTGGCAGCTGGCCTTCTGCCTTAGAATGCTGTGCTTCTGTAGCTATTGGACTTGCCTCTGAAACTTCAGGGAAATTTTTTAACAAAGAAAGCTTGGGGGCATTAGCAGAATTTAAGTTAGTCTGCTTCACGTTATTGGCTTTCAGTAATTTAATTTTGGTCCATTTAGAGTTTTTGTTTGAGGAGTTACTTCTACCATTCAAAGTACACTTGACAGGCATTCCTTTTTTGCTGGGGAAAAAACGTTTGCACTGAGTACTTTGAGCAAGTTCTTTCTGAGTAAGTGTTTCACTTTGTTGCAGCTGTACTTCAGCATGCTTTTCTTCTTCTGTTTTATTACACTCAGCATTAGGGGAATCTTTTTTCACCTCTACTGTATCTGACTCAATTTCACCCGCAATTTCTTCACAAAGTTCAAGGATGCTCACCCTTTTGGATTTCACATCATTCTCGGGTTGATCAGCTACTTTTGTTTCACTTACAGACAGCTGTGAAACCTTGTTTGGTTTGATATTGCCTTTTACTGTCTTAGAATTTGGCTTCGGAGAATCTACTTTCACTTTCTTTGTGCTGCTAGGAATTGGAGATACGGGGTCTTTTTGGTCTTTCTTAACTCCTTCAAGGCCGTCATCAGGACATAACGATGAGTCTTCAACGCTGTGTTGAAGGCTTTTTGAATTATCATTTTTCTTGTCTGCCTTACACTTCTTCTCTTTCGGAGAGCTGGTCACTTCTACATGTGTTTCTTTATCTTCTTTTGCATTGTTTGACTTTATTTTGGTATTTTTCTGTTCTGCTTTCTCTCCAGCAGGCTTAAGCACTTTTGGTGCAACATTGTGAGCAGGTCTTTTCGCCTGGCTACTCTGTTTCACATCCAAAGCTTTTTCTTCTTTAACTTCTCTGCTGCGAAGGGATCTTGCAGGCTCTTCTGTGTGTGTTAGCTGCTGCAGCCTCTGTGATCTCCTCGCACCAGGCTCACTTGGAGCAGTTACGCATTTTGACCTAGGAATTTCTTGCACAGGTTTTTTCTGGCACACCTCTTTACTTTTTGTAGATTTAGGCTGTTGTTGGACCTTTTTGTCAGGTACTGTTTTACTACTTAAGTTGAATCCCGATGACCTTGTAGTCATGCGTGTTCCTAGTTCAGATTCATTTGCGTTGACACTGAAATATTCAAATAATTATTTTTCAGCACCCAGAAAAATCTTATTTGTCATTAAAAAAATGTCACATTCCTACTAACTCTGCTTGTGGTTTGTTGTTTTTTTCCTCCCCCTCTTTATAAGAAATTGTATATTCGTAATACTTCTAGAATCGCTTTCTCTAGAATCTGTCTAAAGAGACATCACTTCCACCTGGTTCCTCTTAAGTGCAGTGCTCAACGCCTTTTTGTATTGCAAGACTGAACCATGAACTCCACACGAATGCCTTCCAACATTTCTAGCAGATGTTAATTGTTGATACACGTAGCCTTTAAATGAAGTATCAGCTTTATTTTCCCTCTAGAACCCTTTCTGAAGGGCTCCTGGATTTCAAGACACTAAAACGGTTCCGGAGAAAGATCATGTAGAAGATATTAAAATGATTTAAAGCTGATTGTCCCACTAGTAATATTTAACTATTTAATACTTAACTATTTTAACTACCTTTAACTCCAATTCACTCTCTTTATACCGTTTCTGCACTAATTCAGTTTAGAAAGAAAAGGTAGAATAATTACTTACTGTTTTATCACTGACCTGTTTGATTTGACAGAGGTTCTGAGTACAGTTTTCTCCTGCACTGCACACTGATTAGAGTTTGATTTATTTGAGACATGTTTTGCATCTGACACCTCTTTCTCCTTCTTTGCTGACGATGGTCTGCTGTTCTTGTCTAGCCTGGGACGTTTAGCAGATGGCTCTACTAACGCAGACTTCCTTTTCTGAGCTGCCATTTCTATAAAACGCAACAATTGATTCAGCTTTCAAAGTCTTTGACAGCTCTTACAATAGAATCAAAGACCTGCCTCTTTTACAGAATAAAGTAACTGATATTCACTTTTCCTTTTAGAGGCAGGCCATGCTAACTTTGTTCAGAGAGCAAATCATCGAAGCAACCAAATTACATTTATTTTACTTACAGGTTTTTACAAGAGGCAATCGATGTTTAGGCCAAAGTAACTGATCACGGTGTGCCAAGAGCATTCCTTACGTATATGCTTACCAACAAGACGTTTCATGACACCTAGAAAAAGCACAACATGTTCACACAGCACTTAGATCAAGTCAGCACTTTGAGTTTCTTCTCAGACTCTGAACTCAATATTCCCACCCTTTCCCAGCCCCTTAAACAATGCTTAAAATTTCTTCGATATTCAATTTAACAACAAACAGACAAAAAATTCTGCTTTTATTTATACATCTCAAAATGCTGGGCATTTTGCTGTCCTACCTTTTGAACTGTGGCAGATACAGTATATATATTTGAAGTTTCTTGGCCTTTTCCATTTTTCCAAAAAACAGTAAGGTGCCCTTTTTCCATAGTGGGCCTCCTCACAACTCCGTGCATCCCAGCAACAGCAAATCAATTCATTACATTCTAAGTTTTGAGTCTGCTTCTATAGAACTTTAAGGACATCAGCAACTGTCTACAACTTCTCCATCTAATACCAATTATGCTATGGTTCAGAGACAGAAAGTCTAGGAAGAAGCATTTTTGAGACATTTGCCCCGGGCATTAAGGAAGATGATGTCTCTAGAAACAATATTGAAGAAGCAGCAGTTAATAAGCACTAGAGTTTAAAAACTGACAGATTCTTGGTGAAGCCATCCCAGGCTCTTTTACACCTGTGGCTTCTGCAGCTTTTAAGTTCTCTTATCCAAAGGTACCATTTTCAGCAATAATTGTTCAGTAAAGGTATAATCATCTCTCTAAAAAAATTGAGGTTGCTGGAAGACACAGTGCTCAGAACTTCCCTACCACCTTTTTAGGTCAAGATTTATCTATTAATTTTTGCCAAGGACAGCCAGACAAATTTCTAAAAGAGAACTCTAATAGTTTTCAAGTGTTAACTCATCTGATGTAAAGTGACAGATTTTATGGTCAAGCAGGAACTTCACAATTACCAGCTATACAACACTGCTTAGATATTTCATTTCAGCACAACTTCAGTCAGCCTTCCAGCACTCACAAACACATGCCTTTTTCCCAGCAATTTGGCAGATACTCACATTAAGCAACTTTTAATAACCATTCATTATCCAAAAAGAAAAGAGCTATGCATTCTTTCCAACATTTCACACTTACAATTGTCCTTAACCCCATTATCATTTACCCACTCTCTCGTGAGGCCATCTCTAAACACACAATATGAACCATGCTCAAATTCAGACACCAATGCTGTTTTCTGACTTTCTCATTTAAAGAAGCCATGTGACCAGCAACATACATTTGAAGTGGCATTAAAGAACGTATATAGGGAAAAAAAATCTCTAATAGCACTTCTCGTATTGTAGTATTCTCATACTGATTCTTATCCAGGTTGTATGGGTCGCTCAGCAGTCTGATCTAGTGGTTGGCAACTATGTCCATGGCAGAGCCCGGAGCTTGATGGTCCCTTCCAACCTAAGCCATTCTTTGATTCTATTTCCATGTCTCTACCCAAGAAGCAGAAAACAGAGCCTTACTAATAGTGAATGCGCTCTGTGGCATATAGAAAAACCAGTTTTCCACTCCTCAAAGTCAAGAGATGCGGTATGGTCAGTTTACAGCTGCACTCAGGACAAAAACACCAGGCACAAAGACCAAACGAGGCTGCAGGCTTACAGTCTCTTAGTTCAGAGAACACCAGTGACTCCCAGCATTTGAGATCACGGTGACACACACACACCATGCAGCCACACAAACCTTCCTGGTGCTTTCCAGCCACTCCGGGCCACATGACAGGGCACGTTCAAGGAAGACTTTCAAGAGGAAAGCAAAAACTGCGATCCTTCCCTCGCCGGTACTGCTTTTCCGGGCACTGACAAAACATCCTCTTTCTACAAACAGCTCCAGCTTCTTAGCAGCCAATCCCTCTCTCCTAACGCCGTCGGCAGCTGGGCAAGGACCTGCCAGCTCTTCAGCTCCTGCCCCAAAGAAGTCCCTCTGGTACAAAGCCAGGTTAGGAGGAGAAGGGAAGGCGCTGAAGAAACGCGAGAACAAACTATGCAACGACCAAAGCTTTCGCTACACGAAGTGGAGGAGAGCCCAGCAACGCCGCAGCACCCACAGCGCCGAGCCCCCGAGGCAGGAACAAGGCTTCGGGTTCTGACGGGCTGGGAAGGAGGAGGGGGAGGCGGTTAGGGACACCTGCCTGACAGGGACGGGCTGGCACACGGACCTCAGAACTCCAGAGAAAGGCCAAGAGAAGGCCTCGGTGCGGGCCCGGTGCCGCCCCACGGCCACAGCGCTGTCGGAGCGGGACCCGCCGGAACCCCACAGCCAGACGGGCCCTCCTCAGCGCGGGGCGGCCGTCCCCGCGGGGCGGGCGGGGGCGCTGAGGGAAACGGCCGCGTGCCGCCGGGCACGACAGCAGTCGGCACCGCCCGCTCGCCCCCGCCACGGTCGCGGGGCTTGGCGGCCGGCGGCAGGCCCGAGCCGGCAGGCCCGAGGCGGGGAGAAGGCACGGTTCGGCGAAGCGCTACCGGCGCGGAGCCGACGAGAGCTACCGTCAGGCGGCGGTCCGTACCCGCGGGTGGGAGACGACCCCCGGTCCAACCGCCCGCCCGGCCCGCTTACCTCGCGCCAGGGCAGGGACGTGCGGCGGCGCCGAGCCGCCCTCCGCACCGGGCTGCCAGCTGCGGGATCGGGGCGGGGGGAGGAGGGGCGGGGCGGAACGGGTGGGCGGAGCGCGGAGCGGCTCACATCCGGGCATTGCCGTGGGGAAGGGCTGCGCGGGCGCAGTAGAGCGCTGCCACGGCTGGTGGCGGCGTGCGGTTGCCTGGCGGGCTGTTCCTTCAGGCTGTCTTCTGGGCTGAGGCGCCTGCACCAACAAGGGGGGATTCGTAGACTTATTAAAGTTGGAAAAGACCATTAGCGTCATCTATTTCGGCAATCAGCCCATCCCCGCCGTGCTCACTGACCACGTCTCTAAGTGCCAGATCCACACGGTTCTTGAACACCTCCAGGGACGGTGACTGCAGCACCTCCCTGGGCAGCCTGTGCCGCTGCCTCACCGCTCCTAATGAGAAAAAAATTTCTCCTAATATCCAACCTGAACCTCCCCTGGTGCAACGTGATGCCACCACCTCTCGTCCCATCGCTGCTGTCTGACCACGTTTGGCAGTAAGATGCCGGCAGCTGGACAAGTTCTGCACCGTGTTTCACAAATCATTCTATAGCATAACCATGCATCTGTGCTTTTCCCCCCCCCCCATTCTATGATCTGTTTCAGTCTTATTAATTCAGTGAAGAGACAGTCTTAAAGATTCATATTTTTCCAATTGCAGATCTGTAGCTTAGGCGACTTGTCCCTTCCTTTTGGCAATTAGTCAATATTCCTACAGCAATTACATCAATTAAACATATAGGAGAAGCATTTTTGGAAAAGAATTTACTGTATGACTATCTTACTAGAAACTCGCATCAGCAGCTAGATTCTGTTTTAAGAGTTAGATTCATTATTATAATTTAGGAGCAGTTTGGCTGCATAATATAGAAAGTTTAGTTTTTTTAGCATGCTGCTACCTCCAACGACTTTAGTGAACATTGACAGGAAATCAAGATAGGGCACAGTAGCTCTGCCAATATTTGAGATTTGTACTTCAATATACATAGATAAATACATGCATAAGTACATAAATGTGTCCTTCATATGCATAAACATGTACATAACATGCACACAGCATACATGTATATACGTATGTCTTACAATGCGCAAGTATTGGAACAGGCTGCCCAGGGAAACAGTGGAGTCCTCATCCCTGGAGGTGCTCAAGAAAAGGGTAGATGTGGCACTGAGGGACATGGTTAGTGAGTATTGTGACGTTAGATTGATGGTTGGATTGGATGTTCTTAGAGGTCTTAGAATCTTAATGATTCTATGATTCTATGATTCTTGTTACGCTGGATGATGGTTTTGTACTCCATCTAACTTTACCCTGTGGATTCATTCTTTCAGGATATTTCAAGCTCGGAGCTAATGTCTGCATTAGCAAGTAACAGGAGAAGTTCTGAGTGAAATCAGCAGGGCTGAGGTTCACAGATACACCAACCCAGGGCAACTTCAGCTCAGCCCTGTAAATGCTGCCACCACTAGGGCTGGAACGTGTTATGTATGTTCTGGGAATATGTCTGCTGGTTTGATGTCACTCAAAAGAAATCTGGCTGGCACACTCCAAGAGTGAGCCTGACAAGTAGGAGCAATGGAGGGGGGTTGCTTCAAAAGCGCACTCCTCATCCTCATTCAGCCTGAAGAAGCAAAGGCTTTGGGGGGATCTGATAGCAGCCTTTCAGCACTTAAGGGGAGCTTGTAAGCAGAAGGGAAATCAACTATTTACACAGGTAGATAGTGATATGGCTAGAAGGAGAGGGTTTAAACTAAAAGAGTGGAAATTTAGATGTCAGGAGGAAGTTTTTCACTCAGAGGTTGGTGAGGCGCTGGCACAGCTGCCCAGAGAAGCTGTGGTGTCCCATCCCTGGAGGCACTCAAGGCCAGGTTGGATGGGGCCCTGGGCAGCTGAGCTGTTGGGTGGCAGCTCTGTCCAATGCACAGGGTGGGACTGGGTGGGCTCAGAGGTCCCTTCCAACCCAAGCCATTCCATGAGCACTAATGCTGAGGAAGCTAGTATCATACAGCATACATAGTATTCTCCTTCTGAACTTCCAGGCCAGGAGAAAACTAAAGTAAGTCTTATCTGAAATGCATGTAGTATACTTGTTGGTTTTGGCACTGGTATGTTCTGCTTGCTAACACAGCCATCTCTCAGTTGATTTGACTATACATATTCATGCTGGTGAGAATATATCACTCCATCAGAATGACTGGAGACAAGTGTGGTGAACCTCAGCATTAACCAACCAGTGACTTTGAAAGTTGTTTGAATTTTTTATTTTATTTTATTTTGTGCGCGGTCATGTGTGTCAGGTGTTCTCCAGTTTCTTGTGCAGATTTCAAACTAACAGAGAGCACAAAAGTAGTACTTGAGAACTACACAGCATAAACTTTCTCTAAATATTCCTTTGTTAATATTTGAAGTATTTTAAAGATATTTTCATTTTGATACTAAAATTTTTAGTCCTTTTTTTATAATCTCAAACATTTTGTTGTTTCTATAGCTGTTAGATATACTAGATTAATTGTTGGGAAACATACACAAGTTGCTGAATAATTTTTTATATATATATAAATCAAACTCTGTAGAGGCATTTTGCTTTACCTGTAATTCCCCTCCTCCCCCGGCTTTGTTAACTAAAACAAGGAACCGCCCTTGATAAGTCTTCTTTCTTGACAAACCTCTCTGAAGCACAGTTTCTCCTAGGCAAATGGAGATTTTCAGCAGCTGCAGCATTTGAAAAAGCTGATAGCAAGGAAATGTTATTTATAACTTCCTGTTACAGCTCCTTTTCAATGCATGATAATCTGCTGAGACTTTACAGTGAGTGCAGCAACACGTGGTCTCTTATAGGTTACTGCAGGAGAGCAGAATTCTTTCCAGATGAAAGATACTTTAATCACTGGTTTGCCTGTAAACTTTCTGGAGGATGATAAAAGCATTTTTTAATGTGACGGCTAGCTTTGTAAACTTAGCATGATGTTTTTACATCCTTCTTTCTTGGGACCACAAAGCAAGTAAAGCTAGGTTTTTCTCGCATCCTTCCATGGAATAGTAATTTGCTGAACAGCAAATTTTTTTTGTAAAGAAGCAAGCATTCTTGTAAAGCATTACATTCCAAAACTTGAGAAAACTCAGGACATGGAATAGAAGAATATGAGTAAACTTCCAACTTTTCACAGAAGGTGGCAGCATTGGAAGCACTAATTTCAGTTTGAGTGTTCGAGCTAATGTTTCCTTTGCTGAAAGAACACGAACTTCTCAGAAATGCATTCTCCTCAGAGGATGTGGTGACTGCGAACAACAGTGCTTAGGAGCAGTCTTACTCTGGGTCAAGAGGACTTGCGGAGGAAGGAGGAACTGCATTCACACAGGTGCAGCATGTTGATTGAACAGGTGTAAAACCAGAAGGATTTTATGTTAATTTAGCTTTATTTACTAATTTTAAGTGTAATACTGCTGGAGTGCCTGTTGACAGCAGCTGACTCAAGAAGGAATTGCTGCATACTTGCAGTCTGAGTTCTTGATCCTGTGTCCTACCATGGCAGTCCTGCTAGCACAGAGACCTTGCAGCCCCTTTGACATGTTAACACATACTGAACCTGCCTGGCTGGTTATCAGGTACCTCATCTGGGCAAGGAAGTGGTGACTGACAGATGCAGAAGTAGTTGTTGCTTAAACCTCTCAGCTGTGTTTAACCCTGCGCACACTGCCAATGCATCTGAAGAATTCCTCAGACAGGTTAGCCAAAGCCACATGTGAAGCTGGTTTAGACTAGTGGTTTTCTAATCACTGTATGTATAGTTCCTTTAATGGACTGGAAGGGAAGCTGAGACAGCATGGGGATCTTATTCCCACCCTTTCTGTAGATTCATGAAGTCCCCATACCCTCATCCAAGAGGAGGGAAGAGGCTGGGTTCTTGCATATCTAGTAGGAAAAAAAAAAAGGGCAGGAAAATTGGATCCCACAGAGGAAGAGGTTTTTGCCAATGAAGAACTGCTGACCATTGTGGGTTCTTGTGTGTTTGGCAGATTTTTGCTTTCTCTCTCTTGGAATGGAAACAAATAATAATATGTATATACATATATACATATATATGGTTGGGATATTCTACAGCAGTTATCTGCAGTTGTTGTTTTCCAGGCTGGCAAGAAACATTGCTAACCTGTCTTGACGAAGGGATCAAGTGTGTATGTTTGAGGTATAGCTCTGTCTGGTTTGCAGTGATTTGGGGCCAGGCCAGTGACTGTAAATGTGCATCAGTTGTGCATGAGAGGTCAGAAAAAGGGAAGAGGCCCAAAGTCTGAAACATTTGGGAACTGCTAAGATAAGCAAGCTGCTTTGTTTTGTTGGTTTGAAGGGCTCAAGCAATTGCCTACTGGATCTCAGTTGGAAGAGGCAACTTGCAGCTGAGAGGAGGTAAGGAGCTTCCAGAAACACGTATTGTATGTAACTTTTGAAAGGAGAGGCCTTTTCCAATCCCTGTAGTGGTCAGTCTAGTTCTCAGAGTGACTGTGCTCCATGACAGTCAGCATGTGGATGTCTGAATGTTGATACTCAGTGCATTACCAACACAACCATGAAGACCTGCTTCATGTCAACAGCATTTATTGCCATTTCATCAACAGTAGCTCTCATGGAGTTGTTTACTGCTCTCCATAGCCCATTCTGGTAAGTCTTGTAAGCCATACTGGTGTGTGTCCTGGTTTCCTAAAAAAAAAAGCATTAATCCTTCTGTTCTTTGTGAAATGTATGCAATGGGTTAGTTTCTTTGCATCCTTAGAAAAATATTTTCATTTCTATTCTAAATTTTCATTTTGTCTAGGTCTATTTGACAAGACTTAATACACTGTACTCTAAAACCTTAGTCTTTGCTTAGATCCAGCATGGTTTCTGGGTGACTGAAGGCCTCACAGATATAAACAGTATATTGCACAAGCTCCAAGAGCAAGCTGAGGTTATGTTTTGGAGCATATCTTTAACAGGCACCTTTATGAGCAGGAGGATTGCACAAGACAGTTTCTAGATTTTCCTTTCAACTTCGGCTATTACACAGTTCGGAAGCAAGAGGAAAGTTATCATTACAAAGTGTCTGTACCTTTGTGACTTGGAATTTTGTTCTCATTATCCATCTTTCCACTAACATGTGTTTTGCTAACAACATTGTTCTCCCCAACACCTGTTTCCCCGTTGCTGTTTGGTTTCTCAAATCTCACGAAAAGCCAAAAAGCCTATGAATTCATGCTTCTGAACAGAGTGCACATCCTGGACTTAGTGTTTTAGCTTGCTAGTGAAGCTTTGTGTACAACATATAAAAATACTACATAGGAAAATTTCTTATAGTGTTTCTTATTATCTCTTGTGTCTCTGAAAATAACCAAGTTAAGTGTCTGTATCTTATATTTCAGAAAATCTGACCAGAAAAGTTTGAAGGTAACCACAGTAAAATTTGGTTGTTGTCTCTCAGCATGCAGTGCTTTGGACAGTTCATTTTCCCCAACAGGATGTGAGCAAAAGCACTCTACATCGAGGGGATGACAAACACCTTAATAGATACTTATAAGGAGAAATGTATCATGTGGATCTGTGTGTGGGATTGGACCTAAATGAAATAAGTGCAAAGAGACGAAAATTCTGCCATCAACCATGTTACTTTTATTTAATAAGTAAGGTGTGTTTTTAATATAAGTGGTTTTATTTTTTTTATTAATATTTGCTGCTGAGTTTTCAACAGTACCGTACCCAAATGATTTTACAAATGTAATGCTCAATACACAGTTTATTGCTCATTGTTTTTGTAGGAACATAACTTCTATAATGGGAATGAATTTAAGAATGAGTAAGGCACCCTACTAATGTGCTGATTTCATCTGTTGTAGCAACATGCATAAAATTTCATTCTGCTTTTTCCACTGTCCTTATTAGGTAAGAAGTAAGTTAGACTTTATTATCTGTACAAAGCCCAATGCCTTACCTAAAAAGTCAAAACTTGAAAACGCTTTCTAATTTTTAATGTAACCTCCCACCTTAAAAAATTAGCTTTCATGCAGTGTATCTTGATTTCTGCTTTATCTGAAGACAAAAGTTATTTCTGTTCTTCCCTTGCCTTTGCTTTTACTAGGATACTTGCCTTGCAAGAGGACTGTTCACATACTACTTAAGACAGATGACCTGACTTGCTTTTTATCCACGTTTTCTTCTTGCACTGACCCTGTTCAAAACATAATAAAATTGTAAAGGCATCTTCACTGCCTGATTTTGTGATGCTGGGCCCAAAACAATCATGATCATGGGAGAGGACCTCCACAGAAGCTGCTCACAAGATTTCATTTCACTCTGCCCTAAATCAGACCTTCCCAGCAGTTTTGAAAGTTGTCCATTTTCCTCAAGGATCCACTGTAGCTCTCCCTCTTTCAGGGCTGCAAATAGCACTGTCTCAGGCAGCCTCACAACCTCATAAGCCACCAGGGCAGCAATCAGTTGGTGGAGGCTTCAATGACTGACAACCTGTTGCTGAAGCACAGACGTGATCAAATAAGCAAACCAATGACACCACTGTGTCCCTGCTCTCATCTTTCTTGAAACACTTTGTTACGCTCTTATTGGAAATTATTGGAAACAATAGCAGAGATAATGAATTCAGAATGATACAGTTTTTAATTTTAAACAGACTATATCATAATTTCCTAGTGCTCTATGGTTTCTTATTTAAAACTGTAACGTTCTTGCAAGGTAATATAAACATAACAGACAGTAATTGAATTTACCAGTTATATGGAGTATCTATTACAGATATGACAATGCCCAGCTATACACAAACACTGAAATGCAAAATGTCTCTTAATTACATAAGTTATTACAGTACTCTTTTAAAGGAATCTTTTGGTTATATGTAAACACTATACGTAAGCCGCTTAAAAAAATACACACGTAAAATGAATATGGCATTGGCATAGTTTAAAACACAATAACTAGCCCTAAATCTGGATATTGTCAAGGTAAAACAGCAAAAGCTGACCAGCCTAATGCTACGGAATAGCATGCCGCAATTTAGACTTGTTTGAAGAACCAGTGCTTCTTTGTGTTCCTTCCTTATATTTTCTTAAGATCTTCAGCTAAGGAATGGGCCAACTTGTACTATGTTTGGCAGGACAATAAATGTTATTTTGAATGCTGCCATTCTAATATTAAAAGCCATCTAAATTAACTCTTCTAAATATGTACTGGTTTAAATTAAAATCTTGAGGAATTACAATCTATTTACTCGATGATTTTGGTTAAGTGCAATCTGATGTATGCAGAATGCTGTTTCATTTAAGGTCATTCTTAGTAAGGCATATTAAAAATAAATACAAAAGTGACAACATATTATTTAGTTTCTTGCTACAAAATCTTAGGCAAAAAATATTTTTGCGTGTAGTAATGGACTTTCTCCATTTGCTGGCTTATGGTAGTTAAAATTTGTGCATTAAGCTTAACTGCCCTTGTTGGAATGTGCCACTGTGCTATAGCCAAAGCTACATGCTAAAGATTTTGTTTCCATGCTCGAACACAGCTTGCACAAACTGCTTGAAGACTCTGTCCATGTAAGTGCACTTCCTTGGCCATATTCCTTCCAGAAAACCAATGTGGCCTCCACAAGAAGTCAGAACCAAAGCTACATTTGCATTTTGTTTGGCAGTTTCCACTGGTATAGCTAAAAGGGAGGAAAAAGAACTTTAGGTATTTATCATACTATATATGAATAAATATGCACTATAAGCTTAAATGTATGGCAGGAGTTAGAAACTGAGCTGTGTTGAAAGCCATTTCTACCTCTTCATCATTAACTCAGGTTTTCTGCGTGATTCTTCTGGCTGCTGTAAAACTTTCAGAAATCATGTTCATGTTTTTCATTGAGAGGGTGACGAGGGGATGGAACAGGCTGCCCAGACAGGTTCTGGATGCTCTGTCCCAGGAGGTGTTCAAGGCCAGGTTGGATGGGGCCTTGAGCAACTTAATCCTGAGTTATTATCATTATTGTATCCGTTTTTCTGTATGATTACATCTGTATGTTTAGACCACACCATGAAAATATAGTGAGAGATAGTGCTTGCCCTGAGGAACTCATCATCTAAACACGCAAGGTAAGCAAATGAGGAGGAAATGGGATAACATTGTCACCATATAGACTGGTCAATGCAATGGCAGAGTTTTATGGAACTATGGTGTTTGTGCTCTTGATTCAAGAAATTGTTATTTTGAGCTTCCTCTGAAGTTTTACTTATGCTAAATATGCTATTCTCCTGAACAAGCAGAAATCTCTATGTATTCCAGAGAACAATGCTGTTTAAAGTTCCAGTTTACAAATAATAAACTTTGTGGTATAAAAACAAAATAACGAAAAAAAAAAACAAAACACCAAAATTCATACAGATTTTTTAAATTATTCAGGACTGACAGAGCAGCAGCAAAAGAATACCCATTTTGTCCAGAGAGAAGGAAATAATAGGAATTTCACTGTATTTGTCTAAAAAAGGTTATGATTACACAAGAAAATAAATCCGATTTCAGGTCATACACTAAGTTAAAATTGCCTTGGCACCACAACAGAAAGCAGTGACTCGTTCACAGGACTTTCAATGCTGCCCTATGCATTAAAAAGCATTTTTAAAAAGAGACATTTACTCAGGTTCACTTTAGGGTGAGTCAGTTGCCCATATCCTTTCTGACTGAATTTTGTCCCCCCTGCTTTCTGGAGGTCTGTGTTTCTTCACTACTTATGCACTTTCTACAATAAAGGTGAATAGTCATTATCCCTGCACATCTTTACCTTTTCTATGCACCCATTCCCTCCTTTCATTTGGATGCTAGCAGGCTCACTGCTGCATGCTTCAGATGCCAATTTGCTCTCATTTTCATCAACTAAAGGAACAGCATGTCGCCCGTTCCTTAGCTAAAGAAGGACTGTCAGCCGGAGAAGCTGCATGGGATCTTGAATGCAGTGACTGTAGCAAACAGATCCCACCTTAAAATAGCTGGGGGCAGAAGCACTGGATCTGCACATTCATGAGAGCAGCCTGTGCCTCAGAAGTCCATCCCAGCAGTGCGTGGCACGACTCTGGCTCTGTTCCACTCCAGGCCTCAACATGGATGCTAAAATGCACATGCAGCACAGTTAGTGTCTTTTTTGAATGTTGTGTTATCTGGCTCCTGCCCATAATATCGGAACTTGATTGCATACTGAGTAGCGCACAGCCTTTGCGCTCCAGAGAGCACTGGGAATTCTCTTGCAAAGTTGAGATTCTTCATTAGTCACTGCTGTCGTTTTTTTTCATTCTTTTAAAGTTGCATGCATTTAAGTAGATTGATTCCAGCATTTAGTGATTTCAATCCTTTACTAAGTGGAAGGAAGTGTGTTTCTCACTGTACAAAAATTGCTTCACTTTTCCTTTGTTCAGCTGGAAAATTGGAAATGCCACATGCAGGACCTGGGCCTTTTATAGCAATGCTGAGGCAAAGCTAAAAAGAAAAGTCAATGAGGCTGGCCAGACAGAAATAAGTAACAGCAATCTTCTGTGCTGGGTAAAGTGTGAGCCATATGCAGGTCTCTGTGAACATCATCTTCCCCATCCTGAATGTTCCCTATTCTATCTTACATTCATTTACAGCAGAATTCTGCCACAGATCATTGCTCTTATCAAAAGCTGCAGCACTGTGCTGAATATGTAGCCATTTATTTCCATTTGCAGTGAGGATGTTCAGTAGCTGCCAAGTTTGACCTGCTGTTACATTTCTGCTCTAACCTCCCCTACAGTGCACAGAAAAGCCTGTCCATGGCACATTCTCGACACAGTTAGGTCACCATTTGTATGATTTTTCCCCAGCAGAGTTTCTTGCTCTGCAGCTTCTCAGGAGAGAACTGAAAAATGTGCCAAAATGCAAATGATGCTTGGCAACCACATGGTGCTTCTCTCAAAGCTGTTTCCAGGGACTGTTAGCTATCCACTAATAAGCCCACAGTGCAACAGAGCAAATTCTGCAATGTAAAGTGCAAACAAATGGAGCACTGGATGTGATGCTCTCTGGGTTACAGGGTGGCATGCCAAAAGACATTACTATTCATCTTTGTCCAAATCTAAACTTATACATATGCTTCCACTGACCAAAATTTGTACTGCTGCTTGATCCAGCAGTGTGCAGATCTGTAATTTGTGATCACAGAGCCACAGTGTAAATACCCGTGCAGAATTACCTTGTTCAGAATTAATTTGTTATGGTTTCTTTGCAGGACAACAGAAAAAAACAAACCATCATATTTACAGAAAAGGGTGCAAAATAACACCCAAGAGAAATTATATCAGGTTTGGATTCAGATGTTCAGTCAAAAGCACAGTACCTAACTTCAAGGGTAGGGTTTCAGCTTGGAGACAACACACACCAGCAGCAATTAGCTAAGCATTAGTATGATGAAACTTAAGTTGGATGCCTAATATGTTGCTGAAAGTTTCTGAAAGGAGAAAAATTCACTTCAGATGAAAAGTTAAATGTGACACTGATACTGAATGCTATCATTCCATCTTCTTAATTTATTTTTGACATTTACAAAATAAAAGGGCTTGACTTGATTGTATTACATATTTCCTCAAGCAGTGGCTTGTTTCAATTAGTTTTGGTGAGAGATGCAAAGAAAGCATTTGCTTTCATTAGTTAGTAATACGTGACATGAGAACTGCATTCCAGGATTAAACTACAGATATATCAACTGCCAAAGTCTGTGAACATTTAGGCATCAACATTAAGGATGTGCAAATGAATTGTGTCTTTCTAACTGGGTTAATATCAAAGGACATATTTTCACAATATATTAAAAAATAATTGCTGGGAAGTACAAAGCATAGAAGCCATGCAAGAAGTCTTCAGATAATAAGAAGCAACAGAGCCAGCACTTGCACTTTATAAATGACGTCTCTCTTGAAGTCCAAATTGTGTATTGATAAAGCAGACTTGGGTTTGCATTCCTCAAACTCTGGAGGAGGAAGACAGGTGTGGCTGGCTTTATAAAAGATATTTAATCACAAAAGAGCTCTGGCAGAGCTTTCTCTCCAATGAGTTTTCTAGGCCTGTTTCACAGAATTACAGAATTACAGAATCACAGAACTGTAGGGGTTGGAAGGGACCTCTAGAGATCATGGAGACCAACCCCCCTGCCAAAGCAGGTTCCCTACACCAGGTCGCACAGGTAGGCGTCCAGGCGAGACTTGAATATCTCCAGAGAAGGAGACTCCACAACCTCCCTGGGCAGCCTGTTCCAGTGCTCCGTCACCCTCACCGTGAAGAAGTTCTTACGCACATTCGTGCGAAACTTCCTATGCTGCAGCTTATGTTTCCTAGATAGAGGGCTATATACAAAAGGAATTGAAGGTATCTTAAAAGGTGGCATGCATTACTGGGAGAGATGAACCACAATCAGGCACAAAATGATCAGTTCCCAAAGTCAGCAGAAGACTGGAGTCTGGTTGAAAAGGAAGTTTGTACCTTTGAATCCCCTATGTAACTGTCACTGGAAAATCCCTGTGGTTGCCATAGGCTTACATGTGTTCACACACTTTAAAGTTCAAGCAAAACAAAGCAAAATAAAAAACAAAAACAAAACAAAAAAAACTAAAGCCACTCTCCAGAATAACACCAGCCCTTTAGGTTTGCTATCACAGGACAGCTGAAGTGTCAAGATGAGTGACCTCCAGTAACTGATGGTAGTGGCTGCAAATTCTAGGCTGTTAATTGGGGTGCCCTGTGTTTCCTACCAGCACTCAACGTGAAAAGTTGTTACATATGGCACCAACTAAAAAGGAGCCGAGGATACACATACAGTCATACTATTATCTGTGAATCAGTATTTTTTCTGGTGACCTGTCCTAGAGTAAACTAATCACCATCACGACAACACTGCAATTCTGTGAACAAGGAATAAACGAATGCCTGCTCCCATGGACATTTTCATTGAGAAAGGCAAGCTAGAGTCAGAGTTCAAGAGAGGATGGACAGTCTCTAACAGATGATAACATTTATTGTTTCAGATTCTTCATGATGCTCTCCCTCACCTCTCTCTACGCTGCAAGACACCTAATGCATTTTTTATTGTTTAGTTCTAAGAATGTGCTTGATCCTTAATCTTCAACAAGAGACCTTCCTTATAATCCACTGTTCACCAAGAGCCGTGTTTCATTTAAAGACCAGTTTCAAGAGAGGAGAAATGCAGTACAGCCATACTCCAGGGGACTCAGTCCAATGGTTTGTCAAGCTACAGAATCCCAGATCCAATGAATGTGGAAGGGACCTCCTGAGATCATCTAGCTCGCTCCCTCTCAGACAGGACCAGATAGAGCAGGCTGCCCAGAACTGTTCAAAGCCTGACAGACACACCTCCATGGGTGGATGTGTTCGAACAACTTATTCAGACAACCTGCTCCAGTGTGTGGCCAACCACAAAGGAAAAAAAAAAAAAAAAAAAAAAAAAAAGAAGTGTTTACCTGTGTTCAGACTGAATTTCATAATATCAGATTTGGGGGATAGAGCATCCGTGCACTAGCTGTAGTCTATCTATCAAAGGTCCCGCTCCCACTGGGAATAAGGTTAACATATTCAGCACTGCAGCTACTTGTGCTAACTAGCCAGCTTACTCCTGTCACAGTATTTCATTTTTTGAATAGAAACCACAAACTGAGCTAAAGCTAAACAGAGGTGAATCAGAGAGGCAGAAATATGGCACACTAGAACACCTAGTGGTACTATGGGGGAAGTCATCCATGGGTAAAAAATTATCTTCAGAATGACTAGCCAGATTTTACATTTGGATACAGAGTTTAAGGTCATAGCCATATCCATTATCATTTCCAAGCCAGTGTATGCTTGCAGCAGGAAAGTAACTCAAGGAAAAGAAAAAAAAAAATCCTACAGAGGCTAGTAAATAAAACGCTGTCTTATTACATTTCTGAACTATTAATTGTCAAAGGTCAATGAAGTATTCTGGAAGAGTATTACTATGTTTGCCTCAATCTTACTTTTTTTTTTTTTTTTTTTTTTTTTTTAGGTCTCTGTTTTGGCCAGTGTAAGGGATAGGTGGCTGCCAGCTCTTTATATTGTTCCTGAGTAGCACAGAAAATTTTTGTTCAAGAGGAGGGGAAAAAAAAAAAAGACTTTTTTTCTAGTGCACTCCACTGGAATGGCCCTTTTCTCTTCATATCACATTTGTCTCTAACAGGTCTTCAAAATTCTAACATAAAATATGTGCATTTTTCAGTGTATGCTTTACATGTGGGCATACATAAATAGAACATACATGTGTATGCAGTATCTTTCAGTTCCTTCATTCTTCTGTTTGTTGTTCTAATCTGTTTACCAACTTCAATTTTGTGATTCATTCTACAATAATCTCACTTGACTTGTAGTAACAGAAGAAAACTTCCCTGAGATAAATCAACCGAATGAACTTTGTATTTAAAGATATCAGGTGTTCACTGCATTGGTGTTCTCAACCAGCTGTTCATTACAGTGATTTTCTTCTACATTAAGTTTTCTTTTCTTTTCCTTCTCAGACACTGTAACCAATACACAGACTGCAGAAATAAGCAGATCTTTTTTGAGACAGTTAGCAACAGGGTCAAAGATCAAAATCACAGCATTCATAATGATTGCATGGCTGGCTGAAAATAGGAAGAGAAAGGAAAGCAAGGTATTAGCCAATCAGTTACTACTTAATATTGCTGCTTCATCTAGCTGGGTTTTTATTGATTTTGGTCCACATGCTAACTTTCTTCCTTTTTAATTTTCACAAACTGGATTTCATGTCACTGGAATCACGAGCAACAACAAGGGGACTTTGAGTCATCTGAAACATAAGCAAACCCTACACATTCTTTGTAGGGACTAGGGAAAAAATGGTACCAAAGAATATTTGCTTTAAATTCTGTTGAACTCTGGATGCCTACTGTCCAGACATCTATAACTAAGCTCCTTGTTACAGGCTGTCTCCATACTTGGTTAATAGAAACAGGTGCTTTTGGGAGAGCAATACATCTGGTATCTTTCTTACAGTGAAAAAAAAAAAATAAATCACACCCTAAACGCACGTCTTTCTTTGCTTTTATATAGAGACTAAAAGCTAATATCTGCCACTCCATGTGCTTCTTCTATGTTCTATTCTAATCAGGCCCCTCTGTACCCAACTATTTTGTATGTGTTTTATACTAAGTAAACTGCAAGACTGTCCAACTCCTGGAGGTTGTGATCCTATGTGTAATATTTACATAGAACTTCACACACAGTTAATTCTCAGGCCTTTATAGTTTGTCTTAAGGACTGCACAAATAGAGAAATACATTTTAAAAAAAGCTAAACTTACCATGACCTGGTGAGAAAACATCATCCACAGAGTTTAGGCATAACACTGGAATGCCTACAGACTTCAGCTTGCGACATGGGCTGGCATCTTCGTAGTAATCATCAATTGTACGGTAGCCAAACATGACTGAAGTGAACTGTCTATCGAATTCTCTAACAGTTCTAGCCTAAAGTACAGAATTATGGGACAGGGAATTATGTCAGCATTTGGAAAACACCATCAAAATAAAGTGAAAGTTTTTTGCATTTTTGCATACCTTCATCACGAGATCCATATCAAATAATTTCTCCAGCATTTGTCGATGCCTAGAGAGAAAGGAATAAAAATTGTAGGGTTATATGAACAGATGTAGAAGCCCTGTGGTCCATAGGTACATTTGTATAGACAACAACTCCCTATCAAGAACGTGCCTGTTTTTAATTTTATCATATGAAAAATCTGCTTGTGGAAATCAAGAACATAAGAATCATTCATTTCAATGCAGACACATCCAGAACAAGGTCAAAATCTACATTAGTCATAAGAAGCTGAAGTTCAGAGAATTAAATATTTGAAATATAAAATACAACCTAATTTTACAAAACAAAGGATGAACTAATTCTCTCCACATTTCTGCAATCAAAGCTGACTTAAAAGAATTAGTATATATAATACATGTATGTAAGTATACAACTCAAACTCTATATGTGCAGGTGTCTAAAAAATTAAATTGATTAATTCCATAAATCCAGAAGTATGTTAGTCTTCTGCTGACAGAGAAATGTAGTCACATTGATGACAATTTTTCTTGCAAAGATCCCTTTGATTTCAAAGCCCATAGAAAAGTGCATACAGGACAACTTTGTGAAATGTTGTTACAGCATTAATTTTGCCAGTGTTATTGTACCTGCTTTAGACCTTACGCTAACATCCTTCCATCTTGACAAATAGTTTAGAAGACAACTCACCTGCTGATAGAGGATTGTAGACAAGTAGTCAAGTAATAGTTGAAAAGAAGCCAGTTTAGCGGCTTCTCCAGAGATTCTACAGATTCAAAAACATTCCAACCCGCAGAGAAAATTGCAGCTGCCATTAAAGGGGTGTCTCTGCCAGTTTTGCCCAGGTAATTTAAAAGAAGCATGCTACAAACAGAAATGAAAAACAGAAACACATATACTATCAAGTTGTTTGCTTCAATCTAAAGCAAATATAACAATCAGGCACCTTTTTGTCTGCTTTTCCTTTCATTATGAGCCTTACAGTTGTGCCTAATACTTCTAAAAAGTAGTCAATGTTATCAATATATGACTCATGAAATTTGCTTTCTCTCTCTACATTCAGAAAGGAACCGAGTGCATCGTGTGGGATATAGGTAGAAGTGCTTTTAAAAATAAAGATATCTGTACCAGTCTTATTTATATCACTGAAGGGGAGGAAAACGTCAAGCAAATATACCTTACTCATGGAACAGGTATTCTTGACTGTTAGTAGGTTTTACAATTTTACAACTCTTAGACTTTCTGAACCAGTAAATCTAATCAGTCTGCATGATAAATGCACCCCTGGCACACTTGCATCATTATGAAACTGTCTTTGGAATTGAATGTAATGCCTTTACCCCACTTCAGACACATGAGAGAACATGTTTTCTTTAACAGAAAGCACATAAAGAATGAAGTGATAGATAATTAGTAAAACTAACAAATCATGACCCAAACAAATAGTATAAATCTTGCCTTTCTGACCAATTGCAACTTACAGTCTGTACTGCTGATGTTTAATTGAGTGGGAAAAAGGGGAGACTTCATGAGTACCTGACTCTTCAGATGCTGAAAAATTAAATCAGCAAGAAGATAGTAAAAGAAAAATAACAACTGTTTTACTTGACTGCCTCTTGATACCCCAAGGTTTCCAAGCAGCATTTTAACATCAAGTCTTGAAGTCAGAACATTAGAAGCTCCACAAATTCACGTAGCTTCCTGGATCACCAACAGTCTATACCTTGGCTTCATCTGTTGTACTGTAGGAGACAGCAGCCTATAGCAATGACAGTGCGAATCAGCCTGCCATCACAGAGAATTTATCCCTGCACACTACCACCAAATCGCAGGATAGCAGTACAGAAGGGAGATGTAGGTTCCTGCCTACTCACCAGTTGGTAGGAACAAGCAGGAAAAGAATAACTAACAGTGCTTGGGAATGTGTGCCTGCAAACTACTCAAGTTAAACCCAACGAGGAAAGCTGTCTGTGACACATATAGGATCTAGGTAGTGTGTGCTCCCCCTTACTCACAGAAAAGGAGGAACTTATGATCCATGGGTCTATATACTCCAAGAAGAAAAATGAGCCATAAACCAATTAAAAATGTTGCAGTGGCAGAAGAAACCACTTCTAACAGAATTTACAGAACATGTGTAGGGGAGAGAAGGTTTAGGAATATTTATGTTAGAAAACAAAATCCCTTTCCAAAGTAATATGTACCAAAGATCAGATGATCATTTACATTTATACCTTTGTGAAGTGAATGTCTATTTTTCTTTTCAAATGGGCAAATATGTCCTATGAAACTTAACTGGAAATTCAGAAAAAATTGAAAAAAAGATAAATAATTAAAAATATTGTAAGATTTGGAAAAGTGGATGATATTCACAATATGCTCCTGATGAAATCTCTGCTCCTGCTTAATTTTAAACATGTGAGTGCTCCAATTAATTTTGAAGTATGGAGATAGTCCCCATGTGGACTTCTGATCGAGTTTAAAAAAATATTCTGAAGGTGGAAGGCGGGGCGGGTGGGGAGTTGGCTGCCAAGGAGATACAGTCATTGCACAAGCATGCAGGAGATGCTGTATGGAATACCTGGCATTCAGCTGGAATTGGAACTGGGAAGGAACATGCAGAACAGGAAGGGCTTCCCTAAGTACACTGGTAACAAAAGAAATGCTCAGAACAGCATCCACTCCTTACCCCTCAACAGTGAAACCAGGTTGAAACTATGGAGAATGGCAGGTGCAAAAAGACAAAGCTGCCATCCTGAGTGCCCTCAACAGAAGGCAAGCAGATCATTCAAGCACACTGTGACCTTGATAAATCCAGTCTCATTGTTATCCTCTGTGTGACTGGAAATGGCTTTCAGAGGATCTCCTCAAAGAATGAAGCTGACCAACCTGTATTCTGCCCTGGACCAACTACTCAACAGAACAGGGGATCTTATGACAAAACATTTGTAAAACGTCAAGAGTACCTTTTATTTTCTGTCTCTACTGCTGAAGTTAAGTCTGTTCTCAGACCTACTAGGTCCCTTTGCCTAGTGACAGAATATGGGAGACTGTAGTGTTACTTATGGAAGAGGAAGACTGGGTGAGGACTCAGTTATGCAAACCAGACATATATGGGATGAAGCATGGTGCACCAAAGCTCCAGAAGGAGAGAGCCAAGATCTCTGTGAAATTGCTATCACTTTTGAAATGTTGCAGCAACTATAAGATATTCCTGATGCCTGGAAAAAAGTACATGTCACAAACTCTGCAAAAACAGGAGGAGGAAATACAGGCTGGTCAGCCCAAATTTGGCACTCTCATTTGGATGCCACTTCCAAGCATGTGAAAATCAGAAAGTGATTGCTAACAGCCAAACAGCCAAGGACAAAGCATGCCTGACTGTCTGCTCTAATAAGCTGACCACTTTTGAAGATTATAGGAAAGGAAAGAACGTTGCTTACTTTGACTTTAACAGGGCTTTTGACAGTGTTCCATGGTCTCCATACAGCCAGTGGAGAGACAGAGTATTTGTAGGTGACCTGCAGTGTGGTGGAAAACTGGCTTATACTACTAGGTTCAGATGGCTGTGATCACGAAGGTAAAATCCGCAACTGAAGGAGTTGGATCTGTTAGTTATGTTCCTCTGGGATCAATACTGGGGCTGATACCGCATAACACCTGCATTAACAACTGCATAATGAGATGAACTACAACCTTGGTGGGCTTGCAGGCAAAACTATGCAGAGTGGCAGGTGCAAAAAGACAAAGCTGCCGTCCTGAGTGCCCTCAACAGGCTGTAGAAATGGACTGGCAGACACTTTGTGAAGTTCAGCAAAGGCAAATACAAAGTCTTACACCTAAGACAGATTCATGACTGGAGGAAGAGTGGCACTGCTGAAAAAGACTGGGCAAGCCAAACACAGATCAGCAATGCACCCTGGCAGCAATGAAGATTAACAATATGCTGTTCTACGTTAGTACAAGCAAAACAAGCAGGTCTAGGCAAGTGATTATTTCCCTGTACTTGGCACTTGGGTGGTAGTACCTGGAGTAGTGGGCCCAATTCTGGACTTTCCAGAAAGACTGATACTGACAAACTGAAGAGGTCCATATTTCTTTATCCTGAATACACTGACCAAATTTCAACAGGAACAATGGAAAAACATTGGTCCAACTGATTTAAAAGGCTTCCAAGTTCCTGATTTTATTAATAACTACAATGCCCATATTTATCCCAAAAACCCATATTTATCCCAAAGCTCTTACAAGTCATTGGTAAATTAATGTCAATGTACAGGTCTGTTATCTGCCCACTGTCCATAAAACTCATGACAAAGAAGTCTCAGTTTCCACTGTGCCTGCCATATTTCTAAGGGAAGCTCTCTTCTCCTCCAGTTTTTGTTCAAGAGGCTGTCTGAACATTTTTCCTACTTTCTAGCAGTGATTTTTCTAGCAACTGTTCTATCACTATCTGTTCTAACTATGCTTTTTGGACACAAACCAGAACACAGCAAGTCTTAACACCACATGCTAAAATCAACTCATGCTGGCTTCAGTAACAATGCTACTACTTGCTTTTGAGCGAGACAGAGCAGATACCCACATCTCTTCCAGCACAACCTACCCACACTGCAGAGCCCAGGCAGATTGAAAATCTTTTTAAAACCAGTAAATTCCAGAGACTGTTAAGAAAGATGTTTTAGACAGGTACATTAGTTCTAGTTTCTATTTTGTATTCCTTTGTTCCAAAGGTGGTTTTCATAGCTTCCACAAATTGTATAGCCCACCTGTTTCTCTGTCAATCTGTCAGTGTTCCCTGTTTGTCCCTCTGTTCTCCTCCCCACCATCTTTTGAACACTGGCCACTTTCTGCCTTACCTGACACAGAGCTAAAAGCCTCAAGGAAGTTAAGCTTCTAAGAGTCTTCTGAATATTCACAAGTACAGACAGACCAAAATTAGTTGCAGTAAGTATTGCAGAATAATTACAATTTACAATCGTGCTGTAACAGTCTTATTAAGATCACAGATAAGCTGAGACTTCTGTTACATAATACCTTACCCTCCCATAGAAACACCTGCTGCCATGAAGGGAGCTGAGGGGTGCAAGTTGTGTATGTGATGAATAACTGCCTCCAAATCCTCCGTGTTAGCTGCGCAGTAAGTCCTTGGAGTCTGTAAGGAGTCATAGGGAAAAATGCCACCATAAGCTTTTATATCAACCTTTAAGGACAAAGCAAACTGTACAGTGGGGCATTTATATAACAAGATAAATTTAACACTTATCCTGAAAGTGCACTAAATAGCAAACAGAAACCCAAGCATTTCAGGAGGAGGCGGAGGAAGAAGACACTTGCTATCATTACAAAATAAAATAAGTAATAAGGATGTTCACTACCTGCAACTATCAAATCATTAGGTGAAATCTGACCACAGAGTCACTAGCTAAACTAGATAAAACTAGACAAGCACCAGTATTTTTAAGATATCCTAAGGAAGTGAAAACACATCATAAAGGCTATAATTTACTAATAAAAAATAGCCATAATGACAATTTGACCATCACCATCCACATTCAAATGCCAAAGAAAATACTAAATTTCAAGTTCTGTCAGCTCAAACTTGTAAGGTAGACTATATTTAGATTCTATACACAATATGAGCAGATAAATAAAAATTCAGTACTGCAGTTTACCCACTTTGCTACCATACTCCATTAACAAAAGCAATGGAACACATATATTATATTCCTTCTCTATCTACTAGCTGCAGCTCTTCAGATCTTGAACTGGAATGTGGAATGCCTCCCATTGCCATCACTGGTATTTGGATACTCCCCTCCCTGCTTACCTGAAGGTAGGATAAGCCTGGCTTTTGAGCCTCGCCTGCATAGACAACTACCACAGGTCACAACCTGAAGACTTTGTGGAGCAGAGTAAGAGAGATAAATACTTATGGGAATAGTAGGAGTCACAGTGGTGGTTTTTTTTTGGTTTGGTTGGTTTTTGTTGTTGTTTTTCTAATGGTGCTCTCTAGATTTCTTCAACAGCAAGAGAGATTTTAACTCTGCAGTTGTTACTAAACGTGTTAGTGACCTTGACTTAACTTAAGGTAGTGGCTAGTCTGCCAGAATTCAGTACAAACATTAAAACTAACTGTAAAAGTATTCTATTTTAAATTAACTGATTTTATTTTTGTTGCTTGAAGCAACATTGTATTTTAAGGTGTTTTTTTTTTTTCCCTGTTTTGTTGCTGTTATAAACTGTTTTCGGTTAAACAGCTTGGATATTTGTGGACAAATTTATTAAGTTTAATTAGAAGAAGCTAATTACTTAAAGTACATTTAACATGAATATTAAAATATTGAAGTAAGAGATTAAAAAAAAAAGGAGAGAAAACTAAATCTGGATAATTAAAGCTGAAGATGTTTTCTATTTATGTTGCATTTCCAATTCTCATCCACATGAATCACGGTGCCCTTTATTACATCCTATTAATTATAAATGGTGTGAATGTATCTTATTTTAATTAAGTTGTCAAGTTTACAAGGAAAAATAAATTACGTTTGGTAACTAAGGTCTAATGTCTTCTAAGTGAAAGTGTATCAGATTAAAAGTTTATAAAACTATAACTAACTAAAGTTATAAAACTATAGTTTATAAAACTACTGAATTTCAGTTAATTCCTGATATTCTTAGCAGGATACCTATTTATTGTACTAAGGTCTTAACTCACATTGGCTGTGATCATTTAGTATTTGATTATTCCATAACAATAATTCACAGTAACTTCTAATTAAAAAAAAAAAACAGCTAATTTGTTTAGCTGATTCCCTGTATATCTGTCACATACTGTAAATTTACATCCATCTTTGAAGAGACGAGAAAAATAATTACTTGCATGACTAATTTCCACTGTGCTGCTCAACCATGCTTCAAACTCATTAACTAGGGATTTCATATTGAAGTGAAGAAACTCCCTTGTAGAAAACGTTAGAATTTCAGCTGTTTCGCTTCACAGTAAGAACTTATAATGCTTAAATATGTAAATCCGATTACACTAAATTACACACAATGCACCCAAACAAGAGATCTTTTCTGTTAGTGCTTCAGAAATTCATCAATAAGGACTTTGTGTGTCACAAAACTGCTTTGTACATCCATCTCCAGAAGTATGCAGAAAACTACCCTAACGTGGCAATATTTGCATTGAAATATTTTATCTGATTATGGGAAAACATTCAGAGCTTTTTAAGTTTGAAACCAGGGGATTAAAAAATGCAAAACAATACTGAGTATTATGCATACTCATACCAGCTGCAAAACTCTCAGCAAAACACATATGAAGAAACAAAGCTTATTCAGCAGTATTTCATCACGCCTTGTGCCCAGCTGCAGGAAATGTTTAGCTTCACAATCTTATCATCTGTGGGACTGCCAGTTATTTCTAGGCAAACGTGACATGTATGTCTCAGACACACAGCAAAGCTATTTTGTAGCTTTGAGTTTGTGTCATAATTGCAGAGAAATACAGAAGACTGCATTTCACTTTTAGACATGGCTATCCATACAAATCTGCTTCATTAATTCAGTAACACATAATGCAGATAAATTTTAACAGCACAACCTTTTAACCACATCAGAATTTAGCTTAAATTGATATTGGCAATTGTAAAAGTAATTACCACTGCTCCTACTCAAAAACAATGTTGTGTCGAACGGTTGGTCTCTGAGATTTAAAATAAAAGTTATATCTGCTCCTGATTGATCTACCAGATGAGATGTTCTTCTCTGCATTTTCAACATACGCTATGAGCTTCTCTGATCTAAATAGGGCCTTACAAATAGACACCGATGGTTACATATATACTGATTACACATGAGAGATGTTTATCTTAACATTCATCCTTACCAGAAGTTCCTCACCAGCAATCCCTCGATTGTTAAAAACCACACATCTGAAAATTGAGAAAGCAAATTCAATTGTATAAATTCTTTGTTCATCTTAAAAAGATAATGTGTACACACAAATGAAAATACATAAAGAATTACAAGCCTATTCTATGCATAAGTTCTGCACATAAACATCCACTGCTCTACAAATGTTGAAATCTGACAAGTGCAGAATGACCTTTATACCAGAACAGGATTTCACTGAAGTCAGTGTGAATGTAAGTGAACACTGTGATTTGTCAGTCTAGGTCAGACTGCAGGATGAGAACTGCATGGCTTACCTGACAACAGTGCATGGATCTTGCTCTGCCTGCACTCAGAGCTGGCCAATTACAGGCTGTAAGTTATGCCAGTGCAGTGCTGAGCCTAAAGCAGTGCTCTGCAAAAGATGCAGATATTCTCCATATCACATCATTTTATGAAATAGCAATAAATGACCCAAATCAAAACTACAACAGCTGCATCTGCATTTTGTGCAAGTTCTTGGGGACTTTTTTTTTTTTTTTTTTTTGTCCTGCACAGCAATATTTCTGCTTTCTCTATGTTAGAGTTGCTGAATTTTCTAACAGTTACATATTACGCTAGAAATATATGCTTTCTTAATAAATCTTATTTTTCTATTGCTTTTCTACCATGTCACTGGGATAACTTAGTAAAATAAAAAATACACATTTAGACAGGTTAAAGGCATGTGAAGAAATGAAGAATGAAAAAAACGACTTTGCTATTTTTCAAATGTTGCTGTTTAAAAACAAAATCTAAAGTTCTTCTTTTTAATGCTATATTTTCCTTTGTTAGGTGATCAAATGCAGATTTTTCTTTTGGGACTATTTTAAAAACAATTCTAAGTTGTTGAACTGGGGTCTTTCTTCCTCTAGTGCTGTTTATAAATAAGTTTTGAAGCAATAGTGATTTTAAAAGCAGTTTGAACAGCTAAGAGTGCTGCTGTATTTTTACAATTTATAAAGCAGTCACCCAGATGTCCAAACAGAGACCAAATAGCCAGAAATGAGCACAAACACTCATATATACTTGAAGAACTTCATATTGTCAATACCAGAAGCCAGTCTGCAATTATAAAATGCTACATTTCAAGCAGCGATCTTGGAACAATGACAACGTATTTTAAAGCACAGGTTGCAGGAATATGATTACATAAAGGAATTTACTCATTGACTAATCCATTTATTATACCCAATTCTGACCAGAACCTTAATAACAAAACTAAATTTCACAGTGGCAGTCAAGAGGTGACAAACCTCTTCCTGCAGCATTACCAGTACGAGTGGGTTGGCTTCCCTTTCTGCACTCACAAATTGAAGGCTACTGAATCGGGCAGTTCTGGCATTCAGCAGCTGACCTCCTCCAATGTCTGCTGCCAGCAATCCATCCACACAAGGCTTTGTGAAGCTGAATACAAACCCCTTCTCAAGGAAGTATGAAGGTACACAAGTGCTGATGTGTTTAGGACACGGCAGTAAAGACCTATGCAGACATAGCTTGTGTTCACTGCAATTTCTGGAGCACATCTGTAGATACTAACACAGATTTTTAGAATTTACTGCCCATTACATAATTTGGTGATTATTATTATTATTACCTCTAATACTTTCTTACATAAACTAATTTCCCTAAATCTCATTTACTTCAGAAAGACGCCTCCTGCATACACATATTTGATCTTGCACACAAAATACAAGTAATGAAATACAACAGTACCTATATCCCAGTGTTTCACTTTGATGGATCATATGAAGAATGTAGGATTCCTTGCTTGTTCCCGTCAGACCAGGCAATAATAGGACTGTAGGTCTTGTGCTGGCATCCGGATAATATAAGCTGTCATTATTATCAAACCAATCCAACGAAATCTGTCCTCCATCTGCTGTTCTAATGAGCTCACTGAAAGGCACATTTAAAGACAACCATGATTAGATTTAAAAATATATGTGTTCTAGTAAGAGTCCTCAAACTGTAAAAATTACCAGGTATGAAATCTACTTTGTTTATTGTGTTTTAACACTAAAAGTACCACCTCAGTATGTTTACAGGTACAACATTCCTAAAGAATCGGACCTCCAGGTGACATGAGTTAGTGCAGTCATGGCACAACTCCAGCGTACAGTCAATGAAGAGCTGACCTTTCATCATTTGCTGTTGATGTAGTGGAAGTTTGGAACTAACTTGGCTTTTGGCACTGCCTCCTATTTTATGTGGGCTTGCCTACTACAGTTTTCTTTTCCTTTGTGTGTCTGCGAACCTTTTGATAGCACTTTGAGCAGCATGCTAAATATCTATCACATGTTTTTTTCCCTCTACTCAAAGAAGCTGTGAGTACAACGGATGACACTTTGCTATGTTTTTAACACATGGAACACAGACAGACACTACTCCGTTTTTACAGTATCAGCGAAGCCAGAATTTCACCCTGTATCTCTACCAACTTTGCTAGCATGAACTCTTAAAACATGTATCTTAAAATGTAATAAATATGATACTATCCCAAGAAGCTAAGCATGCATTAAACAATACAATGATGGTTTCAGTATATATATATATATATATATATATATATATATAATTTTTTTTTAATAGAAACATACAGAATCTTTTGGTAATGAATACATTGTGTGAGGGAGTTAATGTAGAAATTTTTTATTTAATTTAAGCCTTCTTTGCATTTGATTTTTCATTTGAAAATACAGTTTTCAAAGATAGAACTTTCTACAGATTTTAAAGCTAATCAGCCTTCTTGAACTCACAATGTCAGCTTTGCCCTTTTTCAGTAATAGGCCGTAGATGCAACTCTAGCATGTAATGCCAACACAATCTCAAATGGTGAAATTAAGCTTTGCCCCATGGAACTACATTTCTTTCCTTGCAACAGAGAGTATACAAGCAAGGCTACAAAAAGTGGACATGGCCATGCTACTGAAATGTTTCCTAGTTACTAAAACTAAGGGAAGCTGCTAAATGCTAAATCTATTCTACCATGCAAACAGAGCTGAAACAACTTGTGCTGTGTCCAGGTTCCGGAGCATAAAAGTATTTCTCCTTAGCTCTTGTGCCAAATGCCTCACTTGCCAGACTTAGTCTCACTTCTGTGTGAGAGAGATCAGCTAAGGACAAACAATACATCTAATTTCTTTCCTCTTAGAATTTAGGCATCAAAGAACAAAAGATTAACCTGAGAGGTAAAAGTAACTCTGAAAACTCCAGATGTCTGGAATTTTTGTACTCAGAACTGGGCTGAGAGCAGCCGTGCTATGATTACGGTTGAACATATTGGTTAAATGGACGGAGAGAGTGACAGTATTACCTTTCAAAAATGAAAGCATTCAATTACCAGAATATTTGATGCACCAGATGACTCTGCTGCCATCCAGAGGGATCTCAACAGGATGGAGAAATGGGTTCACAGGAACTGCTTGCAGTTCTACAAAGGGATGTACCAAGTCCTGTACCTGGGGAGAAACAACCCCAGGCACCAGAACATGATGTGAGCCACTCAGCTGGAAGGCAGCTCTGCAAAAAAGGACCCGGGGTCCTGGTGAACACCGAGTGAAGGTGAGTCAGCAGTATGCTCTTGCCACAGAGAAGGCTGATGGTATCTTGGGCTGCACTGGGCAAAGTCTCACCATCAGGTCAAGAGAGGTGATTCTATTCAGCCCTAGTGAGGCCACACCTGGGGTGCTGAGTCCAGTTCTGCGTCCTCCAGCACAAGAGAGACATGGACACACAGCAGAGAGTCCAACAAAGGGCCATGAAGATGCTGGAGAGCCCGAAGCATCTCTCCTGTGAAGACAGGCTAAGAGAGCTGGGCCTGTTCAGTTCAAGGGGGTAGCTTTCAACATGTACAAATACTTGAAGGGAGAGAGCAAAGAGGACAGAGCCAGGCTCTTTTCAGTGGTGCCCTGTGTCAGGACAAGAGGCAATAGGCACAACTGGAACACAGAAGGTTCCCTCTGAACATCAGGAAGCACTTCTGTGCCACGCATGCGATGGAGCACTGGCATAGATTGCAGAATCTCCTCCTTGGAGATCTTCAAAAGCTGCTGGGACAAAGGCCTGGGCAACCTCTAAGTGGGTTAGACCAGATGACCTTCAGAGGTCCCTTTCAACCTCAACCAGTCTGTGAACATATAACCATATCAGTTCCTATACTGACACCAGTATTTCAGTGCTCCAAAACTCTCTGAGCTAGAATAGGGATCCTGACTTTCTAAACTTACTGCGTATTGAGACCAGGACAGAAACAGTATGAAGCTTAGGAGAGAGTTTTAGAGATGAGCATAAAGCAAATGTATGGGCATGAGCTTGAGCAACAATGGTAGCTGTGATTACCCTGAGTAAGGTAACCACTGGCTACACAAACAGTCACTTTCTAGAAGAAAGGCACTTACTTTCTGTACTGTACTTGGGGTCTAGAGGTGATAAAGGGACGCAGGAGTGTCTGCACCCGACCTTCCCAGCACCAAATCGTGGGATAGTAAGTTTCTGTCAGAACAGGACAGTACTCTTCCAGAAAGCGGCAGAAACGTTCATTGCTTGCCACCAGCTGGGGTTTCTAGGAAGAGAGACTACAGTCAGGAATGGGCAGTCAGAGGAAAAATAAATAAATAAGTAGTAAATCAACAAAAGTCTGTTTAAATCCTCTCCCAGAAGATTGATTTCTTTAATATATTTACTTACAATACTTTTTCCTTTTGTAGTGCAGATATAAGTAAACAAAAAAACAAATGGAATGTCAAAATTGTACAACTGAAAAAAAAAAATAAATCACTAAGCATTAAGGATTCCTTACCTATTTCTGACAATACATTATTCCAGCTCTATTTCTACCAGCATCATACCTTTCCCTGAGGAACCAAAAACATAGCATAACACTGCAAGTGAGAAAGACTGTGTAGCATCGATTTTCCTGTATGACGCAGAAATGAAGCTTAACCAGGGATGTGGACTGTGCTCTTGCAGTTCCTATTTTAACCTGGTAGGACACTCCCTCTCCCACCTCACGCTACAGCACGCACTGCATTGGTACTCACCTCTAAAACGCTCTGCATGCAGATATATTTCTCACTGTGAGAATACTTCAATTCCAGTTAATGTGGAAATCGTCACACCAAGTGACTCATACTTTAGCAACCATATTTCTTAAGCTTCCCTTTTACATTGACTCTCCAGCAAGCAGCCAGTAACAGGACAATAACAGAAGATTTGAAAAAAACCACTGCACGCAGAGCAGCAGCAGCAGCGTGTCCTCCTGACCCTTTATTTGCCTCCTCTGACAAAAATAAAGCGTCCTTTTTCTGACGGAGAGGAAGGCAATGTTCTCAGCAATTCTATGGGAGCTCGTGGTGGCGTGCAAGTCTTTACCAGCCTTAAATCTTTGCATATGTGTATTTTCAGTTGGTTAAGCACTCAATGAGGCACTCACTATTACTCCGCAGGGCCGCTTTAGATGGGATCAGACTCATTACACCCAAAGGATGTGTGAAACCACTCAGTGTATCACACAGACATACAAGGGTGGCAGAGCCCCAAAATGCAGCACCAGCAAGTCCAACAGTATTTAAACCGGCACTGAGGGCAGACACAAGGGCAGGGAACTCCTTCATTACCCGTGCTGCTCCTAAACCCCACATCGGAGCGGGGATTCCTCAGTCCCTTCCCGAGCCACCACTCCCCGCCTAACTGCACTGCAAGACAACATCAGGCAAAGCCCGTCACCCCACGTCAGACAAAGTCCGGGCCCCCCTTCCAGCCCCAGGGCTGCGTTTCGGGCTGCGGGAGGCCGCGCACCCCCTCGCTCCGGGAGGGCCGCGCAGCCAAGCTCGGGGCTCCTCCACGGCCCGGCCCGGCCCTGCGGAAGGGCCCTCTGCAGGCTGACCCCGCCGCAAGGACGCCGGGCACTCCCGGCACGGGCAAGAAGGGGATGCTGCGCCCCGCCCGCCGCCGAGGGGCCGAGGTGACCTTCGCGGGGCCGCGGGACGCTGTCAGTGGGACACCTGCGGAGCCCGGCCCGCCGCCCTCCCGCTCACCTTGGCGATGCTGCTGAGGTAGTAGCAGGCGTAGGCGACGCCGAAGCCCAGCACCAGGGACAAGCCCACGCCGGAGCCGAAGAACCCCACGCGGACCTGGTTCTCCAGGTAGAGGGACAGCTCCCGGGTCAGCACCTGCCAGTCCATCCCGCCGCACCGCCGCCCACGGCCGGAGCGAAGAGGAGGAGGAGCCGCCGCCCGGCTCCCGCTGCCCGCCGGCTGCGCACGGCGCCGGGCACCGCTCCGCGTTACAGCGCCGCCGGCGCCGTGCCCGGCCCGCCCCCGGCCCGCCCCGGTGTGCGGGGAGCGGGCGGCCGCCAGGCCCGGGGCGCCCGGGGGCGGCGTGAGGCGGCGGAGGAGGTGGCGGGGCCGGGCGAAGCGGCGGGGCCGGGCCGGGCCGTGGGGCGCCTCAGCCCGCGGCTGGTGCTTTCCTGGAGTGCCTCAGCCCCGCGCTTTCCCCTCACGTGAGACGTGCTGGGGCCGGGGGAGAGGGAGCGGCTGGTGCCGACCTATGTAAACCCGGTGACTGCAGTACTGCCCCTGCCCGCACGCTATTAATTGCACAGGACAAGAATCCTGAAGTATACGGGAGGGATAGGGGACGCTGGGGATTTCCAGCTTGGCTAATCCGCACCAGCCGTGGAAACGTTGTACTTGAGACTGAAGTGCGTGGCGGCTTTGCCACCTCTCCCTTGCGTTACAAGGCGTTAGTGTAAAGCAGAGCGGAGCAGGTGCATTCTGGAGCTCCCCAGGGTATCTCTGCATGCTCCCTTCCAGCAGCACGGATTGTTGCATCGAGACCCGCACGTGTTTACCTGCTCTGATGATTATGTCTCCAGCTGAAGTAGCAGTGTGACTGCATTTTTCCTTGGTAAAATCGTAGGATCACAGTCGATAATACATTGAAATCCAACTTTTTGGCTTGCCTACGCCACATTGAGTGAAGTGTAACGATTTTGGGGCCGTAAATATACATAAATTACTCTGAATGTTACTCTCCTATTTATTTCCATGGAAACTATGACAGATAAAAAGAGCACAATAATGCTATTTGATAGAGCAAATTCTCAGCTACAAAACATTGTTTTTTAACATGGTCACCTCCATTAGCTCTGCATTTTTGCCAGCAATGAACAAGAATCTGCATGCTACACTCATAAAAATCTGTACCAGCAGAGATGACCCACTGTCGCTGTCACCACTGCTGAAACACCAACATCACACACGGCTTCATTGCCTCACTGTGCTTGCAGCCACAAGCGTCAGTGAATGTCAGTGGGTGCCATTTTTTCCTCTTAGAAGAATTCAGTGACACTGTTGCTTCACACACACTTCTATGTCAGACGCCATTCTGTCAGACCTCTGCTGCCATCTGTCACACGATAACAACAGGTAACAGAACATTGGTGGGAAGGTTCAGCCTCTACTGCCATACCACCAACATCCACCTCTGATGTCATGGGCCAACATTATATAATAGGAAACATTACTTTCAGAGCAGCCCTTGTAAAATATAGAGTATTATTAATATATAAGTAACAAAACATTTTAATTTTTAATGTTTTTTTTCTTAAAAATTATAAGAAACAAGAAGAAAAAAAACATAAAACTAGTGGGATATCTCTCCTTGTTTTTGTGAAACTAGCACATCACCCTGGTTTAGTGACAGTGGCTGCAGTTCTCAGTGGGCTCTCAAGGTATTCCCCAGAGATTTTTGACTAAATTTTACTTTTTTTGTGCTTCATCCTTGAAAATATTTGCTCACACATGTATGTATTGCTGAAAAGCAGTGAGATGAATGAGGCATGGCTGTGAAGTGAGGGGTATTTCTCTCTGGTAAGAGAGGGCTCATAGAAATCTGATAGAGAGACATGGTCACATTTTGGAGTTGAATATCTGATTGCAACTCTATATATTTCATTTGAAATTTTCAGGTAGTGTATTTCCATTAACTGAAATTGATATTGTGAACATAAATTGATTTATTTAGCAATCTTGAAACTGATGCTAAAATTCCTTTATCAAAACGGAATGCATGGCTGCATATTCTTTGCTGTTCAGAGTACTGTGTTTAGCCAATTTAACAAAATGTATAACATTATTTTCCATCACTTGAATCAGCACTGCCCACGCTGCCTTCCCTGTGCTCTGGTTTCAGTCGTGTGAATAGCACACTGATGGTTTGGGTTGTTGCTGAGCAATGGTACATGCCCTGAACCACCCTGCAGTGAAGAAATATCACTTTCATAGCTCAGGGTGAATGGTGAGTGCATTGCAAGCTGAGCCAACCCTCAGGCTGCACATGCCTGGGATAATGCAAATGTCCAGCAGCTGAGCATCTGCTGTTGGGGGTACTCTCACACATCACAGGACTCAGCAGTACCTTCCTGCTTATTTTATGCCTCAGCTCCATGATCTGTTGAGGAACGACATATTTATTGAGACTCTTCCTTGCAAGACAGATTTAGTTTTTCTATTGCTTACCTTAGCAGTGTTGTCTTGCTATACCTTGGAGAATCATCACAAAAACACAAACAGGAAAAGGCATGCTAAAGCTGAAGATGAGGCGTGGCCAACCTCATTGCTTCTCCTTGCTCAGATCTTATCGGAGAGGCACTGCTCTGACAGAATTTGAAAACATTTCTGGTCCTGACTTGTTCTTCACGAAATGGCGGGGGCAAAACTCGTTGCTGTCTTGGATATTGAGGCAAAGAGCTTAGGGAAGTACTACAAGAGGCTTCAGCTTTCCTTGCTTTTAAGTGCTACCTTGTTCCTACCAATTGGTCAAACCTGTGGATTCCAGTCCTAATTCGACAACAACATAAAGCCGATTGTAACATCTGAAGATTTTGGAAATGTCTGTTTCTGACTGCAGTGCTAATTGGGATGTGGTATTTGGAAAAGTCCAACATGTTTTACAGTTCAGTCAGACAAGCTGAAATCTGTTACTTTTCTTCATTTTCTGCAAAAACAGTTCGTACAGTTTAAGAATTTTCCACAGAAGAATTTGAATGATACAAAAATGACTCAAGTATTCAATACAATTGGAATAATATAAGATACGAAATAATTTATATTTTATTAATAAGGGTAAACTAGTAAGAGTATGTTACTCTCTCTGAAGAGAAGCAGAGATACAGGGGTACATCAACATTTGAAGGGAGTATGGGAATCAGTAAGCTGAAGGTAGGAAGGATCTGGACTTTGCTTGTTTACCCTGTTACAGAAAAAGGAAACTGAATGGATGGAAAACCATTTGTTACAAACCTTGCAATTTCTCTGCTCTGTGTGTAGAGAAAGCTATAGGGATGTCCTGACTGACTTGGAGTATCATGCTGTATACCCCGGATAGAACACTTATGAAGGAAGTGGTGTGAGCAGCTGCACTAGAGAGCTTCACTCTGAAAATGTGTTGACTTCAGCAAGGTGAGTTTAGGAACCTTTGGAGACAGTCATTTGACTGAGGTGAGGACTCAGCATTAGGATGCATAGGGATCTCCAGTGCTTACTAATATTCTTGAATCAACCCAGCTTGCAATGAATTATAAAGATTAGTCAGAAGGGAAAGGGCATGGAGTTGTTCTTTCACACTGTGTCCCAATTTATTTTGTTTAAGCAATAGATAATAATTTACAGAAGAAATTGGTGAGTCATAGCTTGATTTGTGTTTATTTATTTATTATCAGCACGGGAATGAAAGAAAAACATGTTTGAAAAGTTCAAGTCAGCATTTCTGAAGGCTTCATGTGTATGACAAGTTTTTCTGTCCTTAAAATGTGACTCAAGTAGTGAAATGGTAAAGCCCACATATGTCAGATTTTGAAGGAAAGAGCCAGCTGCGTATATGTTTGTATCCTTGGTGTTCATGAAAAATAACTAAAGAAGTCGATGACTGTGGCATTAGGAATAGCTGTTTCAATTTGCCCCTTTCCTGAACTTTGCTGCTTAGGCCATTATCTTCACTTCCTCACACTGCCAGATCTTTTTCTGTCACGCTGCTTTTCTTCGCTCCTGCAGGGAATATTCCTCAGCCCTTTCTATTCATTAAAGCTAGAAGAAACATAAGATTCAAAGGGAATGCTATGCTTTGTATCATTCAATTCAGCTTTCCATTAACTGTTGTCCCTTCAATTAAAGGGTGAGAATTCCAGTTCAGCATGGTAGAGCTGGTATCCTGAGCACAAATGTAACTACATAACAGCCCTGTTTCACTCTCTATTTAGGTGGTTGAAGATACCGTCAACAGCTGTTGCAACATGAAGGCTGCCTGGTACTCTTCTCCCTTGGACAACCTCATGTGGGATTTACTCTACATGAAATCAATTCCCTACATTTGAATACAGTTGATGAACTGCTAAACGCAGGTTTGTAGTTAGAAGATTGGGCAAATTTGACTCATCGCTACTTAAATAATGGTGATAAAACTTGTTTTGTGTAATTTAAAACATCCAAGGAGTAATTAAAAATCTGTGAGATGTAGCTGTCAGAAATGTGATTTAACTTCAAACTGACTGTTCAGAAGTCAATGATGATAATTCATGGCATGCTGAAAATTGAGAATATGAAACTGTAAAATAAACTGAACTCAGTATAAAGCAAGTAAATACTTTGAGCACATTTTTCTTAACATTTTTAATGAAAAAATGAATTTAATTATCAAAAGCTGCTACAAAACTTGAGAATTTTTCTAAGAGTGCAGTAGAGTTCAATTTTGAATCTAGGTTAAATTTTCTCCTGGCCCCAAGGCATCATTTTGGTAGCTGAAGATGAAATGTTTTCAATTTTGTTTATTTATTTTAATTCCTTTATATACACTTTAAAACTGATAAAATTTTGCATTTTTAAATTTCAAACACAAAATCAAAGCATTTTAGGGTGTTCTATACTAATGTAAAAGGACTACCATACATACTTGGTAAACTCTTGTTCTGTTCACAAATGTAGTATGGATCCATCTGAACTCAGTAGACTGACAGATATGTCCAATGGCTCTTTTTCCTTTAGACAATTCCTGAGATTTTTCTTTAGCATGATAAATTAAAGTTATTTATTAGCAGTAGACACAATCTTAAATGAGGTGTGTTTTAAAAATACTTTATATATGTATGTTTAGCAACAGCTTTTTTTTCTTTGTATTTTTGAAAGTTTCTAGCAGTATTTGTATTAAATAGAGAATTCAACAGATCTGATGGAGTGTGCTGGACATCTTACTGGAATTTAAGATTACGTTATGTTGTAACTAGGACTTAGGATAAAACATACAATGTTTAGATTCTCCTTTAGTTCTCTATGTTTGATACTGCTTTAGCAGATTGTTAAAATTGAACATATATATTACTCAGTACTTAAATAATCTTTCAGGCATTGCACTGTGCATATTGAAATCCTTCATAATAAGAAAAGGCCCTACATTATATGTTTGACTAAGGACATGATTAATTGATCTTAACAAAAATTACCCATGACGACAGTTTATTTTCCTGTCAGTTTAAAAATAGGACAGAATCACAAAATGGTTAAGATTGGAAGAGACCTCTGGGTCCATCTGGCCCAACCCCTGCTCAAACAGGGACACACAGAGGAGGTTGCTTAGGACCACCATGTCCAGGAGGCTTCTGAAGATTTTCAAGGAAATCCCACAGCCTCTCTGGGCAACCTGTGCTAGTGCTAGACTGCTGTGTGCCAGTTTGTGCCAATTGCCTCTTGTCCTTCATCCTCTCACACTCACCCTTCAGGTGTTTATGGACACTAATGAGATCCCCTGAGCTTTCTCTTTTCCAGACTGAACTGTCTGGCTCTCCCAGCCTCTCCTCGCAGGAGAGGTGTTCCAGCCATTTTATCATTTTTTGTGCCACTCTGATGGACTCTCTCCGATGTGTCCATGTCTCTCGTACTGGGAAGCCCAGAACTGGATCCAGTATTTCAGGCCTGGTCTCACCATCATTGAGAAGAGTGGAAGGATTTCATCAATTACAGGAGCTGCTGATGGTACTTTGACAAATACAACCCAGGACACCATCAGCCTTCTTTGTTGCAAGGACACGTGGCTGGCTTGTGTTCAGCTTGGTGTTTACCAGGACTCCTAGGTGTCCTTTTCTACCAGACTGCCTTCCAGTTGGTGGCCTACTACTGCAGGCTAAACATTTGGAAGTGTCATGTAGGAATGTGCTCTTTAATCTGCTGTACTGATGTAGGAGGATTTGTAACAAACACAAGTACATACTTTTACACTATGTATTCTTTCTCAGGTATGTTGTTTTTTGTCAGAATAGTTCAGCCTTAAAAAGTTATTCAAGGGAGAAGATTCTGGGATAATTATTTCAGAGAAAAATACCCTTCTTCATCCTAAAATGTTGTGTTTTTTAAAAGTTTGTTTTGCTTTCCAGAATGGCGAGGTCTTAGATACTGGGACATTTCATTCTTTTTAGCAGGTTCTCCAAGGAATTAGTTTATTTTCACAGTATGAAAATGAAGTAATTTATTTATAATCTCTGCTCAGTTGTTTTTTTCCTAGAAGAGAACAGCAGATAGAACTTGTTATGGAAAGAAACAGTGGCATTGACATTGGCAGTTAATATATATGCTGTAATTAACACATTCATAGGGGTAGCATAATAAGCATCCATAGCATAGCATAAGGCAAATACCAAACCCACCAAAACTGCTAGTTCTGTTGTATGACAGCTTGCTCACTATCTGCCAGTAAAAATAATTTAATCCGCAGAAACTTGGAAAAAAAACAACGTCAGTTACTTATGTCATTTCTGAAAATTGGGGAAGAAAATGCATGAAAATACAATGCAACAGTAAACAGGATAGGTGCATTAATGGGGGACAATACGCAGCCATGTGATGGCAGCAGAGGCTGAGGAATTAGTGTTTTTTTCCCTACAAAACCTAGACAAACAAGATGTGGCCTAATGTTAATGACTCATTCTTCAGAGTCTAGAATATATACATTAGAGGACACAGATGGACAACTTCTTTTTTTTTCTATTCACTTCAAAAAATGTGTGGTAAGTTCATCAGACCAGAGGTTTCTGTGGAAGTTGTTTACATACTTTCTTAAATGACATTTTGGAGCAAAACTTCTCAGTAAAGCAGCTTTTCACTTAGTTTGCAAATATTTCAGTCTATTTTCCTGGGTTTGTCAAGTGAGTTTCACGTGGAAGAGTATGCATATTTCAAGAAAATCAAGGCAATTGCTTACTTATTCTTAATGACTTTTCATAATGCTTCTTTTTTTCCTTCCACCAGAAAAAAAGCTGGATTGAAAAATAACCTTTTGGGGAAAGTAGAGAATTAAAATCAGCTGTAGTCAAGCAGAACAGTCCAGAAAAGCTTGTATCAAAGTCTGTCTTCAATACATGGAAACACTTATATTAAGATTCTCTGATGTAGCATGACATTTTGCAGATTCACAAGACAATGGGACAGAGTTCAGACAAGCAGCCCTCCAGAATGTCTTTGAACAGGCTCATGGGCTGGATGACCACCAAGGCCCTGTTTCCTGTGGCTCCGTGAGGTTTGTCGTGCTCTGTGTGAGGGTAACAGCTGCACTTACAAAAGGGCCATATGCTCTCCAAGAATAACAAGGAATTTAAAGGGATGTCATTAGGTTATGCATAATGCTGAATTCTGAATAAACCAGAGGTCTTCTTGCATGGCGCCTTGTTGGATTGCTCTAAAATGGCAGGAAGCAGTGGGAAAGACCATAATCATCAGCTGGAGGATGGTGTGACTCAGCAATATGTGTAATTTTTGGTAGCCAGAAGAGAACTAGTTCTGTGGCTCTTTCTGTTCATCAAGATTCCTGCACTGAATGCATATTAGGAAGTCTTTGTAATTACAGTCAAATATGCCTAGAGCAGTGTGGATTTCCTTCTGCCAGCCTGTGGTCCAGCTGCTCTGTCATGACTATTGGAGGTGTTCAAACTGAGCTCTACCTCACCACACAGGCAGCAGTGATTAATCATAGTACCACTGTTCTGGTAAGTAAGGCCTTTAGCTGGTGAGCTTTGGGACCAAAAATTTGTTAGAGGCAACTTAAAATGCCACATGCATTTATCTGTAAAACAAACCAACCAACCAATGAATCCTCTCTGCCCGAGAAATGCCCTGAGCTAACAAGAGGGTTTTTTTCTTTCTTTCTTTCTTTTTTTCTTTTTTTCTCTCTTTTTTTTTTCCTATTGGAAAGTAAAATAGTTCTTCTTGTATTACTTTCCTTGAGTCATTTATTTCTAGCTTTGCTTTGGCTTCTTTTCAGACTCCCTTTCTGTTTTTGCTGCTCACATTCTGGTTCTTGTATCTTTTTCTTTCCGTGATTCTCAAAAAGCCTTTAGGTGCTTACTCAGAGGTAGCTTATTTTGCATATCACTGCAGTACTAATTTCCATGCTGATATATGTTTCAGTGGCTGATATTAGAAAAATACTAGGTAGGAAAACTAACATCCAACCAACATTGCTTGAAAAATAAATCTTTCACCAAAGCTATGTCCTTCTCCATTCTCTGCTGTCTCTTTTTAAACCTCCATTCAAAACTGGTTTCTACTGCTTATTTTGAAATCTGTTTTGGAGAGAAGATCCAGGAACTAAAAACTCTTACTGTTTGGTTACACATCAAGCAGATGTACAGGTAGGTAATACCATGTATGATTCTAAAATATTTTGACAACACCAACAAAATGACACAGCCTCTGTATTTTGAACATACAGAGAACTCCCTCTTAGCTGTCAGGGGAGCACCCACCTTCAGCCCATAGAGGCCAGTATCTGTGTTCATGTGTCTAAACCTCCTCCATGGTACGTCAGGTACCTTTACAGATTCTGTTGTTTTGTTTTGTTTTTTAACAAGTAAATCCTACAACTGAAAAAAAGCAGGTGAGTAGAAGGAGAGGCAGGGACTACCGGTATAGAGGTGCAAATGTGACCAGAGAAGGATCATTAGAAGAAGTTCCAGGATAACACCTGCACACATGCATTGCTGCTGAACTGCAGCAGTATCCTGCTTAAGGCCTATGCTGTAGAAGATGCCATTCTTGGAAAAATAAATGTGACAGGTCTCTGCAGGCGACTTGTCACTACTTCTCGTCTCGGACTCTGCTGGTTTTCCTGGCACACATACACTGGTTGCAGAAAGCCTTTTTTATTCAGCCCTATCAAAGAGTGATAAAAATGTGCTCCTACTTATGCTTAGGCACGCATGAATTTTATACTTGCCAATAACTGCCTGGAAAAGCAGAATGTGGTAGATTTGTCCTAGATAGATCCCACATAGAACCTTTGTTAGATCAAGAAATATCCAGAATTCCTTGGAGATTCTGCCATGTGTACGTGTTTAATTCTAATTCCACATACCAAATGTAAAAGCTACTATGAGCTGTGGGCTGCTTCTGTATGGGGAAATGCATCTGCCAGAAACCCAAGCTGCCTGACAATTGCATGCTTCCCTGGGGGGGTACCGGTTGGCATAGTGTAAAAGCAGCAGTCGTTGTAGAAGTAGCAATCAGACGCTGCTTGGCAGTGACTATTGCCAGGGCCAAACCTTGTGTTGAGGAGGCATTTTTTAGCTTTAGTTCAGGCTTTGGAAGGGATGAGTGATGGGAGAGATGTGATGGTGGTGTGGTGGCTATTTATATTATGGCGTTCTTCTGTATGTTGTGTTAGAATGATCACAAAAGAAACCAGGAAACGACCTCATGGACTCTTCTAACCGTATGAATACCAATGAAAGTAGAAAGACGCACAGAAATGGTACAAATATTCAGGATACAAAGAGCAGCCTTTTTGCAGCCATTTCCCTGCTGACTGAAAAAGCACTCTTTTGTCTAGTACAGATGGTCCGTCCTTTTAGATGGACGCCTCCAAGAAGTTGTCAAAGAACACAGAGGGGGAAAGAAAAGCAATATTTCGAATGAAGGATCGCATTCTGTGTAAGATTACAGAGGGAAGAGCGAGACGCGGCACTCCCAGCCAGGACGAGACGCCCCCCCCCCCCCCACTGCTGCCGCCAAATCACCTCACGGCGGCGGAGCCGCAGGGCAGGGGGCGCTCGAGCGGCGTCGCCCCGCGGCTGCGCAGCGGGCCGGTGCGGAGCGCATGCGCAGGCGAGAAGGCGGGGGCTGCCGGCCGCCGCCGGTCTCCCTGGTGCCGCCGCTGTTGCGGCCGCAGTCCCCGGATGTAGCGGCGGTCGCGGGCCGGCGGCGGGCGGCCCGCAGGCGGGAGGAGAGCGGCCCGCAGGCCTCTGCCCGGCAGCCGCCGCGTTTGCCCGGCGTCGCGTCGGGATCGCCTCTCTCGGCGCGGCGGCGGCGGCCCGCGGCCTCCCGCCGCGCTCCCGACCCCATCGGCGTCCCCCCGGGGCCGCCCCGCCGGCCGGGCCCGCGCGGCGCCGGCGGGATGAGCAGCTCGAGGAACAACCGCGTGATGGTGGAAGGCGTCGGGGCCCGCGTGGTGCGCGGCCCCGACTGGAAGTGGGGGAAGCAGGACGGCGGCGAGGGCCACGTGGGCACCGTGCGCAGCTTCGAGAGCCCCGAGGAGGTGGTGGTGGTGTGGGACAACGGCACCGCCGCCAACTACCGCTGCTCCGGGGCCTACGACCTCCGCATTCTGGACAGCGCGCCCACCGGTGAGCGGGGCCGGGGCGGCGGGCCTTCCTCGGGGCGGGGTCGGAGCCTGTGTGTGTACGTACGGGTGATGGGAACGCCGCTTTGTCCTGTAAGCAGCGCCTTGTCTGCTCGGTGTATCGGCAGACCTGAAGAGTGGAAGTACTGGGAGAAAGAAAATCGGTGCATTTCTTCCTTTAATTCCTCACTTGCTCCCTGTTTACGTTTATAAATTCAGATCGGATAATAGGTTTAGGTCTGTGCTGGGATGATGCGGCACTGAAACGTTCCCTTCTCTCTGCAGTGAGAACTCTGAAATGGTTCAGTTCGATGTGAAATGCGGTGGGCATTTCCCAGGAGAAGCCCCTCAATAACGGGGTGATTGGTGCTGTTTGCTGGGGTGCTCGGACATCGTGTTGTTGTAGCATCTCTGATTCAGAATGCAGTGGCAAGCGGAGACCGACTTTGAGCCAGCTGTGTGTGGTATTGCAGGAGGGGCAGTTAGTTAAGGGGTGAATTGGAGCCAGCAGGCTTCGAAATAGACAGACTCATTTAATTAGTTCTAATTAGAAAAATCTTCCTAAGAAACGCCACGTAGGTTTTTCATAGTGAACCTTTGAGATGGATTTTGTTCTTTTCTGCCTGGGTAGATTCTCCTCCCCTTGCTTCACGGTTGGGCTTTGTTGTTGTTTTGAAGGGGAGATGCTATTAAGGCTTCAGCTGGAGATGGCTTTTGGAAGTCGTCCTTCTGGTTGGGGATCCTTGTCTTGTAGATGTTTATGCTTTGAAACTTTACCTGCCTTTGACGTCTTGTGGAAACCAGTGGGGCTGCTTCTGCTTACAGCCAAAGTGTATGCATGAGGGCTGAATATGAGCTTTGCTTACTCATTATTGCAGTTTGCCTGACTGACTTAAAAGCTGACATTGTAGTTAACTGTATTTGGAAGTGTATGCTTAATATTCAGGTTTATATCCCAATATTCCTGTAGCGCTCAGTTTTATGTCCTGAATATTCAGTTATGCTCATACTTCTGTATCAGAGTTTTAATTTCTGCTTCATGCATATATTGTTTTGGGGAAAATTAAAAAATATTCAGGCTTTGCGAGCAATATTTCTCCAGATTTTTGGCCATTGAGTTCACTATCCTTACAGAACTGCTGCTTGGAACTACGCAGGTTGCTTTTTGCTAGAGGGACTTGCTTTTCAGGTCACAGTTCCCTGAAGATAGAAAGAGTAAAAATGTTTAAAGCAGTAAAAAGAATGTGCTGTAGTCTGATTTGAAAGCTCATGGGGTTAGAATGCTGTCAGTTTGGGCTACAATCTGATTTTTACTACTGGATCCATCTTGTATTCTTCCAAATTGCTTCCCTTTAGTTTTCCAGCTTTTTATATTTTTTCCACAGTAATGACTGTCCATTGTTTAGTATAAGGGACTCTGACATCGGATGATAATTTGATACTATTGCTACAGTTGTTTAGACAATTTTGATCTAAGTCACAGCAGGAATAGTGGAGTTGGTTGGCAGGGGTTTATAACCGTAACGTTAACCGTAGTGAGGAAGCTTTATGAATGTTCTTAGTTTGCTGATAATTCATATCAGAGTATTGAATCAAGCGTATCTTTATAGTTTAACGCTTTAAAAAAAAAAAGTCTGTTTTACAATCATAACATGATTTTAAGTTTATAGCAGAGAAAAAAAAAAAAGAGCAGTAGGAAGCAAAGTTAGATTGTTTATTGGCCTAGAGTTCTTAGGCATTCAAAACTTGACTTGATTATAGGTTCTTAAAAGCAGTCCTTGCAGCCAGAGTAGCTGCTTTGGTAAGTTTGAGGCATGTGTTTTCAGAAACAGTGGTGATGCATCAGGAATCCATGGGCTTGTGGAAGTATGGAGCCCATTCTAACTTAAAACAAGCAAGACCCTGAGTTTTGATATATGTGTATACAAATACATATGTTTGGTTTATACCAGAACAGCATTTCATAGACTCAGTAATGTAGTGCTGCTCTTACTTTGTAGCAACTGCAGACTATTATCATTACTGCAAGTACTGTTAACTTCTTGTGAAACCTTATGCTGTTAATACTAACATTTTAGGACTATTTTTGTGAAAATCTGATCAGTGATTGATGTGAAGGATCTCTTCTGGACTATTCTGGATGTACCAGTCTTGTTTTTTCAGTGATCACTACCAAGGTAGCTGTATAGCAGCCCATTAGTGATCGTATTTCCATTGGCCAGCATTTATTTAAGCAAGGTAAAGTAATTGAGAGGATTTATTAAACAAAGAGTCTGCAAAAAAAAAAAAAAAAAAAAAAGAAAAGAAAAAAAAAAAAGAAACTTCTAGGGGAGTCTTGAGAGTACCCTTGTTCAATAGTGTTGTGGGAAGGAAAGGAAAGGGTAAGTTTGAAGTTGTTCAAAACTACAGTTTTATCTCAAGCAAGATTAAATGTGTAGAACCAAGCTGTATATTTAGGAGAGGAGGCAGACTCTTGCCAAAGGTGAAGACTACAATAGCATGCTTGCAAAGAGCACCTCCGACTGTGTTAAGATAATATTTGTGGCCATTACAGAATTTTGTGTTTATGCTCTTTCTGAAGATTAGTTCTACAAAGTCTAGGCAAAAATGTGTTTGTCATCCGTTTCCTCTTTTATGCTTTTGGTTCAAAGTAACAATGTAATTTTCCTGCATATGGTATGTACTCAATTGTGTTTGAATAAGGGGAGGTGGTGGTGGAGCTGGATCAGGAAATGAAATGTTGATGCAAAATTATCCTTCAGTTAGAGTGAGTGTGTGTGCAGCTTGGCAGCTGAGTGCTGCACTCTGCCTGTATTAACAATTCAAGTGTAACCTTCTGAAAGTCTGAATGGTTTTCTGTACTTGCACTAATATTTTGCTGTAACCTGAAGAGCTGCATGGAACATCTTAAAAAGTAGAGCATCTTGGATGATTTACCTGAAGTACTGACTTGATTTTTTAGTGCATCAGGTTTCAATTTAGGCACTTAAGTATGGTTGTATTGATTTTTGCATAGTGGCTGCTTGTCAATATTTACAGAACCCCTCACAGCTAAAATTCTAGTAGTTGGATGAGCAAGGGTCCTTGTGAAGCCTGTTTGTGTGAGCCTGTCTTTTGTTCTGCCTGCCCTTCCCCCACGTCTCCTGCACAATAATCCTCCCTGCTCCTGTATCTTGTGAGACAGGGCACATGCTATGGCAAGTCTGGCTGTGGCCAAATCCGACACTTTATAGATGAGTTTTGTTTGTGTGTTTTGGTAGAATTTGGTTAATCTCTAAGAATCCTTTGTTTCCAGTCTCACCATTGTGTCAAAAATGTATGGAGTGAAAGAATGGGGAGAACAAAGCATCTCTTTGTAGTTTATGGTTTCTCTTGCCTGATGGCAGTATTGTCCTTATGTGAAAAGATTGCAGCTTCTTAGAAGTTCTGTAGAGATCCACAAGTCCCTTGGAAACCAGATTTTGTTGGTTCTGAAAACTGATTGGAATTGCTATTGACTTCTGCTGTGTCTAACAGTGAGTGGTATGGGAACTCCTTGTCAATCTTTAATGCTAAAATGTTCCTTTTTGGAGGGATGGGAGGGGGTGCAGTTACGTGTTGCCACATTTGAATGTGTGGTTGGTACAGAAGAGAGCTTTGTAACAAGGAGTAACTGATTTGAACAACAATATTTTTGTTACACTTCATAGCTTTAAGAGCAACTGTAGGTTTTAAAAACACATAGATAAAGGCTGTAAAATCCCTACGTTAATTATATTAATAAGTAACAACAGAGGAGATGTGGCCCAGGCAATCTGGAAGATCTCAGATCTGGAAAATGAAAACTTCTAAATGTGAACTTCACAGAATTTGCTGTTTCTTAACCTTTCTTAAATAGCCTTTGTTCTGAAGAGCAGAAGCATTTTGATTGCTACAGCTTGCATTTGGTCAGAATTTCAGTTTAGCTTCAGTGCCTACGCTTGACTCACCCTGCCAGTTGCTTCTGCTGTGCTTCCTTTTGTATTCCAGGGTAGTTCTAGAGCATGCAGACTGATTTATTTTTTTGGGCTAGACTAAGGCTGCTGAGCATTCAGTCCCTTGGGCTAGACTGAAGTAACATCTTAGCAGTGAGTTACTGAGCAGAAGTAACATAAGAGCCAGTCTGAAGTAACATCTTAGCAGTGAGTTTTGGTGAATAGATCCTTTTCAGTTTGATTCGAGCACCAAGGCCAGAGACGTGGGAGGAGGAGCCCTAGGTGTTGGCGCAGACCTTGATTCCCCTGCAGCCCCAGCTGAGAGCACGGTGAAGCAGGCATTGCCCTGCAGCCCATGGAGAGGACCACACGGAGCGCATTTCCTGCCACAGCCTGTGGGAAACACAGTGCTGGACTGAGCAGGTGGATGCGCCCAGCAGGCAGCTGCTGCTCATGGAGAGGACCTGGCTATGGCAGGGGAGCAGTGAGGAGTGGCAGAAGGGGGTTGTTGTGCACTGACTGACCCCACTCAGCTGCCCCACCTGAAGATAGAGGAAGGAGGTAGAGAGGTTGCGAACAAGGGGGTGAAGTTGAGCCTGGGAATAGGAGGGGCATAGGAAGTAGGTGTTCTTAACATTTTTTTCTCATCATACCACTCTATTTTTAATAGGCAGTAAATGAGATTTTCCCAAAGTTGCGTTCAAAGTTTTTTTTTTCCCCTGTTGGCAGTTGGTTGTTGATCTCACTTTTTCTTTCTCACTTTCTACTCTAAAGCTTTTTCATCTCACTTTCTCTCCCTGTCCTGTTGAAGAAGGGGAGTGATAGGTGGGCATACAGCAGCTGGCTGAGGTCAGCCCACCACACTCATGTACTTCTTCTCTATCTCGTTCAAGTTACATTAATATTTCAGTCGTCTTAGATCAATAGTATATTCTAACGTAGTGCATTTTGTTTGTATTAGAGACATGAGTAAAAGTTTAGTTATCACATTTTATAGGTGGTAGTAACACTTTTGTTTCAGCTTTCTTTTTAGTGGGTGAAGTTAGAACTGCCTCTTTGTCCACTGTTGCAGGAAGCATTCAAAGCCACTTCTCCCTCCGGATCTCTAATGCATTGGTGAGACATCCTGTAACAGGATTACTTGCCTGCTCCGGCCCTGCAATGCTTGCTTTGTTATGCCAGCGGTGTTGTGTAGCACCAAAAAGAACAGGGTTGGGAAACCAATTCAGCTGGATCCTTTTCCTCCTGGCTGTGTTTCAGCTGGGTATGTTTCCTGACTCAGTTTGCAGCTTCACCTCGCAAACCCTTTTGCTGGCATAATTAAGAGAATGGAGCAGCATGGTCAGGTGAAGCTGGCTAAGGCTGTGAGCAGCCTGGTCTAGTGAGAGGTGTCCCTGTCCATAGCAGGGGGTTGGAACTAGGTGATCTTAAAGGTCCCTTCCAACCCAAACCGCCTGTGATTCTGCATACCAAAGTGGGTGTTGCTGCTGGAATTGTGCGTCAGGGAATGGCTGAAGAAAGGAGTTCCTATCAGGATGCTGTTAGGGAGTCTGTGAAATTAAAAATGTGACCTTCTCAGTCACAGACTCCAAATACACATAGGTACTGTTCTTTTTCAAGTCCCAGATGCTATAGTCAAATGACTTTTCAATCAGTCATTTTTTCTTCTTCCTTCTTAAGGAAGTCAACTTAGCTTCAGTGGCTTGAAATGATTAGCTTTTATTTACGTGTACCTTGAGATAGTATGGTTCATTACAGGACTCCTACTTATATTTGTCTTTTTCTCCCTTTTCTTGCTGCTTGGACCAGTTTAAGAATCCTACAGGCATCCAATTCCTTAGTCCTTTTACATCCAGAGTAAATGTAATGCTTGGCAAACTGTTTTCCCTGAAGTTCAGCAGCTATTAAAAAATTCCAAATATGCACAGCTGCTCTGTTTCTTTTTTGAAATACCAATTTAGCAATCCATTTTTTAAAACTCCAAGTGCCACCGCTCAACCCTACAAGGCCAAGCCTTATATCTGGTAAGACTCTTTAAGCAGGGCAAAAAAGTGGTAATCGGTCCCAGCTTTCTGAATGCATCTGCTCTTGAAGGCTTCCAAAAATAGCGTAATGGTCCAGTATACTTTGCAGCAGTGAGGCAGTTGTCCTAAGAACACAATACCAGGCGTCAAAATCTTAGTGTGCAGAACCAAGGAAGTTAGCTTCCCTGACCCTCCATCTTGGGGAAAATATCATCAGTGGTTTGGGAGTATGATAGAAGCATGGATGATTCAGAGCTCTTGCTTTGAAGGAAAATTGTATTTTTAGATGTTTAAGTGTAACAGTGTTCCCAGGCATTAAGTACTTCCAAATGTAGAAGGATAGTTATAGAGAATTATTATGGTATAAAAGTTGTGTTGTCTGGAGTTGGGATCAGCAAATAATGTCATGGATTACAGGAGCTGTCTGTGCCAGGCCTTCAAAACTTTAGTGTGGAATTTGTGGTCAAGGTATGGATGCTTTAGCAGTTACAGTGATCATTTAGCCTAATGTCAGCAACTTCAGGATAGTTGCTGTTTGTAAAGGCTATCTTCAGCTGCCCCAAAATACTGCTCCCATCTTTACAACATGCCGTGCAGTCTTTGCTCCAAAAGCTTTGCCTTTTTCAGCCTTACTCTTCTATTTCAGTGGAAGATCTTTAATTGTGAGGCTGGAAGTCTTTCTAAGTAAATTTTTTTTATAAAAGGCTTGAAGATGATGAAGTGAGAAACTTTCTTGATTAGGAGAAATGATGCATGAGATACACCAAAAGATTGTGCTGTTATTTGGAGGGGTGTCGACAGGCTGGCAGGAATCTCATGTAATTCAGAAAGGGGAGGAATAATTCCTGCAGCAGTATGTATTAGGGGCCAACTGGCTGGAAATCTGTGGTTCCAGAAAGACCCTGGGGGTCCTGATGGATGGCAAAGTGCCCAGGAGCCAGCAGCATGTCTGTTTGGCCATGCAGTACTGGTGGCACTTTAGGTGAAGTGCTGCCAGCACACTGAGGGAGGTGATCCTTCCTTACAGGTCACACCTGGAATGTGATGTAAAACCTTTGTTTTACTGGCTTACCAGTCAAGTCAAGCCAAAAGGCTGCAGAGATCTTGCAGAGGTTTGACTAGGCAGTCTCTAGAGGTTACTTCTAACCTCAGCTGTTGCATGATTCTGTGAAACAGTCAGACAAAAAGGCATTTCCTTCAGTTTTGCTTCTCCAGCTGCTCATTTTTCTTCACTGCAGGTGGCTCATCCTTTGGGCACAAAAGACTAATAGGTTTGTAGCTAACATGACTGTCCTTTTCCAAAAGCATCTCTTCTGGAGGAGATGAAAACCATTTTCTTTTCTCATTAATTTCATGGACCTGTTTTTTGGTGGCTTTTTTTTAAGGGTGAGTAATGGGGAAAATGTCATGTTCCTCTATACCTTTAGAGCTCACTTCTAATTTGTGCTACATACTGATTGCCAGTGCTTGTTGTGTGTCCCTTCTATTGCTCAGATTTCTCCAAAGCTCCAGAGTTTGATTTTTATTATTTTTTCAATATTATGTCGCTTCGCTGTATTTGCTATATATGGACTGAAAATGTGTATAGCTGATCACTTTGTCTGCTCATTCAGAATCACAGTATGGCCAGGGTTGAAGGGACCTCAAGAATCAAGAATCTCCAACCCCCCTGCCACATGCAGGGCCACCAACCTCCCCAGTAATACTAGACAAGGCTGCCCAGGGCCCCATCCAGTCTGGCCTTGAACACCTCCTGGGACGGGGCATCCACAACCTCCCTGGGCAGCCTGTTCCAGCACCTCACCACTCTCTCTGTGAAGAACTTCCCCCTGACATCCAACCTAAATCTTCCCCTCCCTCAACTTAAAACCACTTCCCCTTGTCCTGTAGTTACCAACCCTTTCAAAGAGTTGATTCCCCTTCTGTTTGTAGGCTCCCTTTTAGTACTGAAATGCTGCAATGAGGTCACCCCACAGCCTTCTTTTCTCCAGGCTGAACAAGTCCAACTCCTTCAGCCTTTCTTCATAAGGGAGGTGCTCCAATCCCCTGATCATTTTCGTGGCTCTCCTCTGGACCCTCTCCAACAGCTCTCTGCCTTTCTTAAGGGTTTTTGCAATGCTGTAATAGTGGACCTGAGAACCTGACTTTCATGGTGGAAGGCTGGGAAGAGTGTATGCGTGTGCATTACATCTGGTCTGCTTTCCTTCAGAAAGCAAAATGGTAGCACATTTCCTGAAGTTAGTGACAGCTCTCCAGGAGAGCCTAACTTCTTCCTATAGGTAAAGCATAGAGATGAACGCTTATCTTATCCAGTATACAAAGAGTGTTCTTGAAATTCTTATACACGGTTGAACTTCGCTGTCTTTTTTGTGTTGTTTTGTTGATAGAAATAAAATTCCAGATATCCTGTATGTTTTGATATGCACTTTTCTAGCTTTTTAACCTCTTAAAGGATTCCTCATTTTCATTCTCCTAAGATAATCTCTGAGTACTTGTATTGGTGCAATAAAGAAGCGTCTCTCTTAGAATTTGAGAGATGAGGAAAAAAAAAAAAAAGATGGAGCAGGAACAGGCTGACAGCTGGAGATACGAGGTGAAGTCACTCTTTTCCCCTCATTTGTATGGACTGATGTGGTACTGCTGTCAGGTTTTATTGACTTTTTAACGTATATTTTCAGATTGCATTGGTGATTACAAATCTGTATAGTGATGTAGCAGTGTTGATCTTGTTTTTACCAGGTATCAAGCATGATGGCACTATGTGTGACACGTGTCGACAGCAACCAATCATTGGCATCCGATGGAAATGTGCTGAATGCACGAATTACGACTTGTGCACAGTTTGTTACCATGGGGACAAGCATCACTTAAGGCATCGTTTTTACAGAATTACCACACCAGGAAGTGAAAGGTAAAATATAACTTTTTCCCCCATGAAATTAAGTAGGGAACAGTTAATAGTGGTGAACTTCTGTAACTGCAGGTTTGGTTATTGAAACTTGGGTTAGATAAAACACTGTCTTAAGAATTGGATTCTGTTACTGGTTCTGCCTCTTTGTGAGGATGAAACAGATCTCTGGAGATTGGAGAACGTGGAAGTTTAGGAAGAATGGAGTAGAGAAAGAAGTTTGGATGCAGTTACTCAGTTTCTTTAACCTCACTGTATACTTCCTAGTTCTTGTGTTATTAATTAGCAGATTTAAAACAAAGACTGTTATCTTTGCTCAATGTATAATCACAATATGACTTGTCAATGAGTTCCTGAATGTGAATGTCACTTTAGGTTCAAAAGGCAGATTAGATTGAGGAAGAGTTTCTCTCTTGTGGGCTGTAAGGCACAGAGGATCTGGAGACAAAAGAAAAAGAAATAAATTGAACTCCTTAAACTGTTCAGTACAAAAAACAGAGAAAAGAGATTGTGAAACCACATCTTGTTTATAATGTTATTTTCTTAAGTGTCTGTTAACTAAGTCTCCTAGAGTGCTGTAGAATCACAGAATTGTAGGGGTTGGAAGGGACCTCTAGAGATCAGAGTTCAGTCTCCCTACAAAGGACGCCCACTATAGCAGGCTGCACAGGTAGGTGTCTGGGCAGGCCTTGAATATCTCCAGAGATGAAGACTCCATAACCTCCCTGGGCCCTCTTCCAGCACCCTGTCACCCTTACTGTGAGCAAGTTCCTTTGCATACTGATGTGGAACTTCCTATGCTCAAATTTATGGCTGTTTACAGTAGGGATATCTGTAGGGATAGAAATGGCATTTGTTTTATTCTCACACAGCTGTTCTTATATTCTTTGACTTTAAATGACTCGTTTAGATCCAGAGCCTCTTTCTGTAATAATTTATCTACTGGTTAAGTGAGAACAGTGATACTTGCCTGATACTAAACACTTCAAGAGCTGCATTAAAGTACTACGTAACGACTAAGTGTTTTAGCTCTCTGAAGTATTCTCTCCTTAAATCCATTTTTTCCTTCTTGATGAAATAGGTTTACAAATATGCTGTGATTCAATACTTTGCTTCTATCAGCAATTTTACAGTTGAGAGGTGTGGTTGGAGCACACAGACTGAATTCTCATTAAGTGTCTTGCAGGGACTCTGTTTATGTTCTCGGACATTTGCCTTGAAGTTCAGCTATGGCAAAAATGTCTGGGCCAACCGCTTAATCAAAAAGTACCTACTGTTTTTTGGAGATTCATGCCAGTGTGCCTAGTTACCAAGCAGCATGAGCTTAGTATCTGAGTTACAATATTCTGGTGTAGAGCAAGTCTTAAAAGTTGGAATCAAGAGTAGAAAGTTCTGGCTTAATATGATTTGTAAGGACTAAGTAGCAAAATACAGATCTGCTTTACTTCTGTCTAAAAAAATCCAAAACAAAACTCATTGCCTTTGAGAATGCTTGCCAGACCTTTTTTCTTTGTAATTTCTGTTGTTTTTTTTTTTAGCTGAAGTTTCCTCTGTAGTTTTTGAGTGGTCCATTGTGGTGTGTAAAGGATAGTTTTGGAGATAGGGGCTCGAGCAGTGGGCCCAGGTGAACCTCAGAAAATTCAACAAATTCAAGTGCATACTGAAGTAATATGTTTTTTGTCTCAATTTCATAGATGTTGAGATTTTTAAAGGTTACTGTAAATAACATATCTTTCTAATATCTTTCGCCATTTAGTATTACTTAGGTAAAAATTCCAAAGATTTTCATGTGTTCTTTGCACTGATCATAGCAGTCTAACTTTTTTCTTGTCTGCCATCTGCTGGATCTTAAAAGTTGAGCAGGAGGGTGTTACAGTGAAGGAATCAGGAAACATTCAAATTTCAGCTGAAAAATACTTTTGTCTGGCAGCATTCTTGTGGCATGAAATAAGAAGTCAAATTACATACAGACTGGTGGCTTTTCAGATGACTTAAAATGCAGGAGAATATCTTTTCTGTTGCTAGAGCCATCAGCTCTTCTGTTTGGTCTTACGTACTTCAAGTCCATCTAAGTCTGTGGCAGAGAGGAGTTTTGCTTTAGGAAAATAGGGTGTTATTACAAACACAAGACTGAAAAAATAAATGCTGATATATTGAATGACGTTTGCCATGATAAGCTATCTGCAGTATGTAAAAAATGTCTAAGGCATAGGAAGAGGAAAAAATGTAGTTCCTTTACTTGGTATAATTTTGAATAATTGCAGAAATGTAATGCCTTGTGTGCATCGGAGACAAATAGGATTGTTTTGTTCACAAGTCTGTTTCTTTACTAATTTTAATAATATTTAAATAATGAGTACAGTTTTATATGCAGCTAATCACAGTTTGTTGTTGGTAGTAGGAAGCTTGGGGAAGAAATTAGTAGAATTAAAAGCTAGTTCTAAGCATATGATAAAACATGCTTAGTAAGATGGTAGCTTTTTGTCTTGTGGGTTGCTGTTCAAGTTGGAAATTTGTTGATGATTTACATACTGAGGTCTGCATTTGTTTAGTTATTTTATTCAAGATGATCTCTTCTCCCACTCCCAAAGATTCATCTTGAACTTTCTTTATTATCTTGACATTTTTGGGTGGTTGTGTTTTTTTGTTTTGTTTTTAATAACCTCAGGGTATTGCTGGAGTCTCGCCGTAAATCAAAGAAAATTACAGCAAGAGGAATCTTTGCAGGTGCCAGAGTGGTGCGAGGAGTTGACTGGCAATGGGAAGATCAAGATGGTGGCAATGGGCGTAGGGGAAAGGTAAAAACAAAAGCAAACAAAAAACCACAACTGTCTTAAATAAAAAGTTGCTTTTCTGTGTAATAATGTAATGAGCTTGGTGGCCTTTCTAACTGAAGAGTACAAATAGCACCATAGTTAGAGTAAGATTCAGAAACGACTAACTATAATGCCCAAGCAGTTAGAAAAGGAAGGGGTGTATAGCATGACCAGTTCATTGAAATTTACATTTTTACAGTTCCAGTGTGAAATTTCTAAAACTACTACATATTTGTCTCTGCCGTTCTGCGTATGACAGGCTTTAAGATTTGAGTGTATTTATTTCAGCGTTACTAGAGGTGGTATAAAAACAGACCTCTCAAGCATAGCCTTTGCTGGTCACTACTGCACTCTGTAGTCTGATTGCTTCTGGGTCATCACATTTGTCTTGGTTTTAAGTGCTTACACCATAGATTTTTGTTTTTCATCAGATTGTTATAGAGACTATCTCAATTTAAAGTGAGAACTTTGCAAGTTTTGGTTGTGTATGTTACATTACTGGCTTGTTCAGGACATAATGAGTTTTTTATACCATTTATAGTAATAAAAAATAAATAAAAGAGAATTGGATTGCATTGAATGATGTGGAAAACTTGCAAATGTTATGATTTGCAACATTCTAAACTTACCTGGAACTAAGGAAAGTTTGTTTTAAGTATGAACTTAAGCAGAGCATGTAAGATAGGCAATGTCTTTTATTACCTTACATGGGCTATTATTAATGACAATCTTGGACTTCTGAGGATTTCATTTTGGATTTTATTCAGAGGAAATAATAAATTTAAATATCTTTGAGCAAGAGGTATTCACATATAGTTTATTTTCATCTTGATTCTTTATCCTTCGCTCTGAATTGCGTGGGATATTTTGAACCTTGCTAAACAAGGTACTTGTGTTGCTTTTGTGTACTAAATAAGAATGAGATACGAGTAAAATGGAATTGTGTGTGAAGTGTTTTCAAGATAGATATAAACTACGAAAACAGAAGAGAACAGAGAGACTTTTTAAATAAAGGTACATATTAGGGCAAATTCTGGAAATTGATTCTTTGAGTAATAGAAGTATTTTGAGAATTTGCTGCATGGCCTCGTGATTTCAGAAACGTCAAGGAAAGTTCTTTTCTTCCCTTCTTTTGTTCTGTTGCTGAACAGATTGGCTCTACAAATAAAACCTTGTTTCTTCATAGTCTTCTGCCACTTGGCTAATGTAGGTTAAACAAAATTTGTCATTCTCTTTTCCTTACTGAAACACTTTCTAGTAAGAATGTGTCAGGGCATCATAAGTTTTTGCAATACAGTTTTTGTTCCTTAATTAAGCAGTAAGGTTATCTACTATCTATATATACACAAAAGAAAAATAGGCCAATGAGCATCTACATATACAAGCTGCTATTTTATTAAGACACCTAGGGAATGGTTCTATCAGCAGTTATGAAGAATTACAAGAAATGTTTGATGAAATTCAATAGAACTGCTGTTTTATTAATTTGTCCGAAGGGATCAATAAGATTTTAAGTTCCAATAGTTTTTCTGAATCTTTGTTATATAAATGATTTCTTATTTTTAAATAGGTAACTGAAATCCAAGATTGGAGTGCGTCAAGTCCACACAGTGCAGCATACGTTCTTTGGGACAATGGTGCTAAAAACCTTTACAGAGTTGGCTTTGAGGGCATGGTAAGCATAAAGGAAGATAAAGGGTAAAATGTTTAGTGGGGGAAGGGTAGCAAGAATACTTGAGCTTTATTCTGCTGCTTTTCTAATATCCTTTGTCAGTTTGCATGCTGTTAGTCGGGTCATTGTGAATACAGCTGTATGGATCATACATATGTATTAGGAAAAAGGTCTGATCTGGGAATTCATAAAATGTGAGTAATTTAAAGTTGAGAGATGCTTTTTGTCTAAGTACAGTAAATATTTATGTTGCATATAATAATTGTTGTGCTAATAATGTGCTTAAATTAAAATTCAGAAAGGAAAATAACTTACTCATGAACTTTTTAAAGACCTTAGTTTTTAACTCCTGAACTCCTAAGTTCACTTCAAATTTTAGTCTGATTACTGCAAGATTTGCAGGTTTTAAGCTATAAGAAATGTTCAGAATCCTCTTGTGAGCAATTTTTTTTTTTTGCAGGGGAGATGTAGAATTACATCACAACCTGTATTTGTTTTAGCCGTAGGTTTTTTCACTTCTGAACTTCTACAGCTACTACTGCATTTAGAGAGAAGATAGCTTAGACTCTAGCCTAAGTGCCTTCTGTTGCTGTGTTTTCATATCCTAATGTGGGTCAGGGAAAGGTTACTTTGATTATCAGCTTCTTATAACAGCTTATTTAACATTTTCTTTGCATGATTTTTGTTTGATAATGCAGAGGAAAGCCACATTAACTTAACATTGAGGTGTCATTTTGTCAGATACATATTAGTAATAAAATCTTAATGACTAGTTTGCTTCTTTTTAGAGAGTAACATAACCTGCTTGCCTTATAGTCTTATTTGAAATAAAATATTTTTAGAATAAAGCCAGAAATTAATACAATGTTAGCAGTAAATACATATTTTAATGTCGGATTTAGAAAGAGTAAATATCTGTAGTGCAGGTCAGCTTTTCTGATGCATATTTTGGAAAGCTTATGTACTAATTTATCAGTAATCTGAAACAGGTAGGTGCTAAGGATAAGATACAAGTCGTTATCGAGTCACATCCTTCCTCGTCCCCCCAGTTTTAAAGAACATTTCTAATATGCTAGCAGAAGGGAAAAATAGTTACAGTAATATTTGATTGTGACTTGTGGAAAAGAATTTTAATTACTGACGTATAGACCGACTGAGATAGAGTTCAAGTGATTTTAATTTTTTAATTTTTATTTTTTTCTTTTTTGCAATTTCAGAGTTCTTGAATTAAAATGTGTGAACTGCCTGATAGGGGATATAATGCTCTGGAATCATTAAATGTTCCTTTTGACGGCAGAAAAACTGTGCTAAGATAAGCTGTACTCTGTTCTAAAATAAATAATTTTTGTTATTAAGGGAATAACTTATTTGTAAATCTATCTGTATTCGTTGGCAAACTTGTCTCATGAGGAAGTGTTAAATATTTCTAAAATACTTAACTGCTTCAATGACTGTAAGCTGAGCGGATAAGTAAATGCTTACCTTCCCCCTGAAATGTGTACAAATAGAAATATTTGATCCACCAAGTTCATAATTAACAAAAAATCTTTTAAATTGTTCATGAAACACAATAAGTATGCATAACATATAAAGAGTAATATACTATATGTTGATATGCATATATACGTATCAAAGAGAATTTGATGCTTTGTATAGTGCTTACCTGATTGCAGTCCAACTCTGTGTTATTTTTGTCTTCATTGAGTACTTTTAACGAAAACAGTTTTCCCCTCAGACAGAGTGGGCTCTTGGGTATCTGTGACAGTCACATAAAAATGTGTTTTATAACTGATGAGTTGTATCCCAATTTGTACATTGAATTATGGCTATTTGCTAGTATTGATGCTCTATTATATAAAGCTAGCTAATAGACTGTCAGCTCATATATAGTTGGGGCAAACTTGTCTGGGGACTTAAGGATTGATGAAGAATGTCCTGAGAGTGTGGAAACAATATGCAGAGTGTGTGTCCACATAAATACAGCTGGGAGAGAGCAGTACTTGCAAATGAATAACACTTGACTCAGACACAAATGAAGCTGATTAAAGAAAAGCAGCTTATTATCGTAAATCAGGGTTGTTTATTGATAACAGACAGGCTGTGTCTGGCTCTCAAAATGAATCTATCTGGCCTGCCAGCTTTTCTGTGGGAGAGACAGGGGTTGGCTACTAGGACAGCAGGTGCTGCCTGACAATTTCCATTTATTTGCAGTCAAATCCTTACAGTTTTTACAGTTTTTAATAGAGTTTGCTGTGGCCGTGTTTACGTATGAAGTGGTTGAGGGGTGCATCATGTATTTCTTTACGAAGTCTAGGAGTTTCTGCTGCCATCATGATGTAGAATGTGAATCGCTGAAATGAAATCTGGTTTTATGGTGCTGCAGGGCTGAATAATATGTTTGTTATATCCATAGTAGGAATGAAGTACTGTGGACTAATGTGATTATCGGCAGTGCTTGCACTTCATACGTATATGTATTCAGATTCTAGGCCAGACCAAGCTGTTAACCATGTTTTCCTATTTAAAGAGTGTGTGAACACAGCCCACTGCAATAAAAAGGATTATGCTGCATGGAATTAGAGAATCAAATGAGAACACTGTGATTTAGGTTTTTGAGTTTGTTTATAGTTTTCATTTCTTCATATTAATCACCTAAGGATGTAGAACTGTAAATCCGTTGGTGTTCAGTAGATTGATTTTGCTAGAAAAACTTCAGAAAATGGTTCCACAGCAAGCATGCCCTAAATATATTTAATTATTTAGGAATTATTTCTGTGCTATTAAATTTCTTTGCTCTGACCACTTGCCTTTTCTGCTGTGATTAACCTCCTATTGTTTTTCATGATGAAGGATCTCCTTTCATCTATGGAGCTTCTGAAAGAAGTAACTGTAGTTCTCATCCATCATTGTCAAAGTCATCTGTAAGCCATCTGTGTTTGTGCACTTTTTTTCCCACGAAAGTCTATATAGTTAAGTACATAAGGGAAACTAGAAGGACTTATTGTCCTGATGTTTTGATGTTTTAAACTTTGTTTCTCATCCTGGTTGATAGCTACTTTCTGGTATTCACTTTTTTGGGGGGTTACCTTTAAAAGATAATCTTTGGAATTACACTAGAGTAATTTCAGTAATTAGAATGGTTTATTAACACACAATAAAAAACCAAATAAAACCAAGGTAGATCTTTTGCCATGCTATGCTTTGCAGGTGAGTATTACAAATTATATAGAAATACACTTTCTTGTGCAGTTATGACATAGAATGCAAGTCAGATCTTCAGCTGTCTAGTCCTTGATCTTGTCCCCTGTACCTGAAAAATGAGGAATTTTGGGAGGATTAACAAACTTCTGGTTCATGAGTAGCTGTGGAATTGCTCTAAGACAAAGTTTTGTCCTAATCGATGAATTTGTCTGGAACATGGCTCGGAAGCACAAGAGTTATTGATTCCTATTCTTATTACAAGTGGCTGCTTCTTCTGTATTGGCAAACTTCAACTTTGATGTCATTCAGAAAGTAGGGATAGTTGTTTTTGAATAGTGGGAGCAGTGCAGTATTTAGGTACCTTGTGCATTTTTTTTGTATTTGTCAGTGGATTTTGTTTTGCTCCTCTTTGTGTGGCCTTACTTCTCTTTATTCTTCTGTAGTCTCAAGGAAGCCCAGTTTTTCATCTCTCTGTAACTGAGTTGTTTAGAAACTTATTTTCCTTAAGCAGAGATGCACTCCTCCAATTTTGTTACTTGCTATATAAACCTACAAGCAAGACAGTCATGAATTTAAAGTGGTCCCCTTTAGAAATAGAGAAAGTTTGACGTGGAAAGTTTTTATATGTACTTAGAATCAGTAGACAGATTGTAAGCCATTCATGCAGATCTTGTCTGCAGTCTAATTTCCCCTGCAAGAGGCTGCTGTTAGCACCTCATACGTTTTTGTAATTTCAGTTACTTTCTCTGCTGTCTTCTAGCTTTTGCTTTTATTGCTTTTACTTCTGTCAGCTCATTGGAACGGAAGAATTTAAATTCATTAAATTTGAAATAATGCATTCCTTAAAGCTTTTAGCTAAAACTAGCATTTGTCCAGTCCCTTGTTGAAGTCTGGTGACAATGCAGCATACACTGTCCTTCATTTTCCCTGTGAGGGCACACTTCTTTGTTCTCAGATTAAAGACTTAAACAGATATTTGAAGTGTGTTCACCTGGGATACAGTATTGGTTGGAATAACTGTCAGATCAGTAGTAATCTCTCTAGTATTTACTGCCAGTGTAGGCACTATTTCAGTGCATCTGGTACAAATGTTCTTCTTTTTCTTAGTATCACGCCTGGTCTCCTTCTTACTTCTATAGACTTGTGTCCCTCATTTGAGTGGCTGGGCACCCATGTTGATCAGAATAAATGAATTATTCCAGTAAGCAGCTGCTACTTCACATAGTTTTACTCTTCAAGGTCAGGAATGATGGCCCTCTTACACTATCTGCCAGCACTGTTGACATTGCTGTAATGCACCTTTTTTTTTTTTTTTATTCCTTGAAGATTTTATGATGTTGATGCTATAATTGGATAGTAAGTCCAAGTAAGCCGTTCTCTGTATTTCCTATTTGGTTCATCAGGTCATGATCTTTATATAATTCAGTCATATATTCCTAGAATTCAAAGGGTTTTTCAGCAAAGTAAAGGAGGTAGATGATAAAAATGATAATTACTCTAGGCAAAAGTTGTTCATACTTGCTGCTTGTATGCATCAACTGTTACTTGAAGTCTTGCTGTGTTGTGCTAAAATTTATTGCATTTACATTTTAGCCATTTTCTTCTTGACTGGGGTTTCCATCTCTTCTCTAAGTATACCAAACTTCCTGGTTTTTGGTATACTTAGCATTTTGTACTTGTATGTGTCATCTCCAAATGATCCACCTGTAACACTCGTGTTCTTAGGACTTCTGAAAATCTGGGTGGAGTCAAGTGAAGGACAGTACAGCAGAGCTTTTCAAGTGAGGAGAGGAGCTAGCAGTTGAAACGTACTTGAAATGTCAGTGTGCTGTGGCCAGACTTGGGTGTGCTTAAGCCCCAATGTCACTAGGGGCCTGTTTTTCCCTCACAGTCCTGAGAGGAGGATGCCTTTGTACCACTCTTGCTTTTCAAGTCAAGCTACTTCAGCTGAAGACAGCATGTTTTTTGGTTTAGGTAAAGATAGCAGCTAGCTTGCTTGAGGTAGATTCGTAGTTACTCAATCAGTTTTTCTGATAGTGAGTTAGAATAAGTACAATTTCCTGTCTTACAACTCTTGGTGTTCTTTTCAGGGTTGGTCATGTTGTTGTGGAAGAAACTCTTGGCTGTAAATACAGTGTGTATCAGTTACTTTTACTGTCCTAATCTCTGTCAGTACCTCAACTTTGAGTACATTTTGTTTGATTCCTTCTCCTTTCTTTGGCAGAGGCTTACGTGGAAAAATAATCACGTTGCTTTGCTTTTGTATGGTAGTTAGATTGGTAATCTAACATTGACTCCACAGTGTTGCTGGAATGAAGGCAAGTGTGAAGCTGAGGTTGAACAGTAAGCAACATCTTACTGAATAGCTACACACAAGTATGTATATTATTATACTCCAGAAATAACACGCCCTAGGCTGGCCAGTAAGAGAGAACAGATAGGTAGGTTTTTATCCTGTGAAACTGGAGATATTTCAGGCTGCTTCGTGAGAATTACTGTTTCAAGAGTGTAACTAGTCTTTTTTTCTGCAGTTAGCTTTTAGCCATCACTTCTCAGTACGTTAATTCTGGCTGTAATACACCCAAACTTTACCTGTCTGCAGGAAGAAATGTTCGGGACCTTTCTGCTCGGTGTGCAGAAGGGAGCAGAAGCAGTACTCCCCCATCTGCTCCCGTTGGCTCACGTGCAGCCACCTGCTTGCTGCCTGACATGGGAGCCTGCAATTCAGGGGATGAGACTGAGTGCTGCCCGGCTCACTGAGGGCTCTGTGGGCGTTCATTAGCTTGTCATCTGGGAGGGTTAGCAGCCTTTTGTTCTCGGCCCAGCGGAAGACAGGCCTGCCCGCTGGGTGGCAGCACGCCACTGCAGCCGGCTGAGCTCCTCTGCTTTATGGCTGCCCGTGAGGTGTAGCTATGTGTCATTATTTCGATCTGCCTGTTTCTATTGGTTTTTCAGAATGTGGCAGTGCATTCTTCATAGGTCCACGTATACTCTGGGTTCTCTGTTTCTAGCTGCTTAGCAGTTTCAAGTCACTGAGGGAAGTTTTGTGGCCAGCAGTGACTTGGTGACTTGAACGACTTGAGAGTTCATTTTTGTACTTTTGCCAGTCAATAAACTCAGCGTGTGGAGGAAAAATATTTATAAAAATGTTTGTTTAGTTTTGATTGGTTACATCGCAGCCACCACTTGTCCCCTTTATTTCCTTCCCCTTCCCTTAGAATATTCTGACGTTTACAGACAGTACCCCATCTCCTTCCCAACTCATCATGCACACAGAATGCCCTTTGTTTAGTGAGGATTGTTCTGCAAGGAGCAATGCCAGATGGTAGCCCTTTGGCTTAGAGGGTTACACAGAGAGAGAATTAGAGGAAGGGAGAATTACAGGGACTCTACTGGCTTTTTGAGCAGGAGCTGGTTATCACTCTTGAAACTTTTGTTCCTCAGACAATACAAATCTTTCTGGAGGCTTAGGCTTTTGAATGTTTCTCTTTAAGTGATCATGTGTAACTCAGCATAATTAATCAAAAACAAAAAAACCTAATATCTTTGTATTCCAAATATTCTTCATGGGGAAATTATTTGTTTTTTAGAATTTTCATTCAGGTTGTATTTTCTAAGTTGTTAACATATTTGTCAGGAAAAAAAGTTGTGAAGAGGGGGGCAGGACTGGCAAGTTTTAAGTGATATCACTCAGGAAAAGGCTGTGGCCTCAAGCACCGTCTGCAGATGCTGCTTTCTGCACTTGCAATCATATGCCTTTTTTATGGATAACTTCATAAAACAATGCCAAGGAGGCTTATGTCATTTTAACACCTTTTCAGAGTTAAAAATACCTTATATTTCACAGCCTTTTATATTGGTAAAAGTTACTAAAATCTTGAGAATGTCAGTGCTGACAACTTGGAAAGTATTTGAGTTTCTTTGGTTAGTGACTTTCATAACTTTCAGCTTTGCTTAATCAAATGTATTCTAGTTCCAGTTACCTATGTTATCCATAAAACTCAGTCAGTAAGGATTAAAGTTGTCTTAATCTCTTTCCTTAGTCTGACCTGAAATGCGTCCAAGATGCAAAAGGAGGCTCTTTCTACAGAGACCATTGTCCTGTGTTAGGTGAGTTGGAAGCAAAGTAAATTTGCTTTGATCTGCGTTAATTATATGTAGTCTTGTTTTCTCTTTTCAAATTTAATCTAAAATTACAGCCCTTTATAGTGAATGTAAATGATAGTATTTCTGTGTTAATAGTAAATTTCTCTTTCCTCAGTGTATTTGATATCAGTGTGCCAAGTGAATGGCAAGGGTACTGTTAAGTATTGAAATCACATTGGGCACTACTTCTAGGGAGCCAAGTATCTATGCATTCTTACAAAGACTTAGAATCATAGAATCATTAAAGTTGAAAAAGACCTCTAAGATCATCCAGTCCAACTGTCCCCTATTACGAATATTGCCCACTGAACCATGTCCTTTAGTATCACATCTAAATGTTTCTTGAACGCCTCCAGGGACGGTGACTTCACCACCTCCCTGAGCAGCCTATTCTTGTGCCCAGCCACTTCTAAATAATTAGGTATGTTTAGAAAATATACGTAACAGAGTTAATGTATACATAAGCAGAGTTATTTGAATTTTATTTTGTGCCTCATTGGTGACCTTTGTGATGAGGCAGAATGCAGTCCCAGGAAATCTGCAGTTGGCAAGAAGTTGAAAGGACGGTGTCACTGAAAGTCAGGATTTACTCAGAAGAACCTTAAGAGAGAAAAGAATTCAGTAAATGGAGACCTTGTGAAATTTGAATGGAATTTTGCACACTTGTTGGTATAACTCCATATATGAGAACAAATTGGGAATTGAGGAGCCTTGATGAGGAGGACCTGAGTGCTGAAGTGAATACTAAGTGGCAGAATGCCATCATTTATTTGTAAATAAAGCAAATTGGATAGTGGGCTGTGTTAGGGAACAGAATACATCTATCTCCCTCTTACCAAAAGTGGTGAGGCAACACTGACAAAATGTGCTTTTAGCACTGTTTTGGCAGAAAACAGGATGGATTATTTCAGAGCTTACACAAAGAGCTCAGACCACGTAGCCTCCAAAGGTCCCATTCTCTAATTAACACTCATAGAACTCTCTACCATTTTTACTGTTTTGCTGTTTTTTTTTCTCCTCTTGCTTAAGCTTCCCTGTCTAATCAGGGCTGTCTCTGCGATGTTTGTAATGCCTTCTATTGGATAGTTTTCTATCTACGGAGTTCCATATTGGCAGTTTTTCTGAAGAAATATTCTTTAACTTAATTGTCCTTTGCAGAAGTGTCTGTTTACCATGTTCTGTGTTGTTTTTGTTTTTGTTTTTTTCCCCAGAGGTAAAGGATGCAGACTGAAAATAGTGTCCTATGTGTCTTTTAAACAAAGACTAGAACAGAAACAAGTCACTGTGACAACATGGGTGGTTGTAGAAATCAAAGTTCATTGAACATGAGCACCCATTCACAAGCGTGCTTCCTTCCACAGCAGTTTCTTCTTCAACAGTATCAAGTCTTTTCTTGGCCATTCTGTCCTCTGCAGACTTACTGGCATTGCTAGCTGCAGAACTACATCTGGTGTGGATTTCAGTCTGTGGAATTGGTCTCCCTCCAAAGAATGTTTTTTGTTTCTGTGTCAGACTATTTGTTTCTACTTAGTATTACAGCGTGAGGACCCTTTCTCATATTGCCTCTTGCCTAGGCAGGAGTACTGTTAAAGGAATTTTGTTGACCCTCTCCTATGCAACCAATATTGTCACTGAACTCATGAATTCTGTGGTTGTCACTCTGCTATTCTGTGGATGGCAGCAGATAGCATCCTCTGTTTCTATCAGTGAGCAGTTGTACAACTTTCTTCTCTCATCAGTTACTGCAATTTGAGGTGTATGAATGTATGCTTTTTTCCATCAGGTATTGACTTTTTGTAATGATGTCTTTTGAAAGCAAGCATTGTCCACGGTGGAGGTTTTTTGCCCCCAAATTTGCAAGTTTTCTTTTTTGTAGTCATGTTCCCACTTAGACCACTAAAGACGCTTTCGTCATTGATCATTCTGGGGATTGTCTTTTGCCAGTTCTGATTTGACATTCATGGATTGACTGAATTCAAAACCGCTTTCTATAAGCATTTTGTCTATCTTTCGACCTATGAATGGTTAGGTGGCACTTTGTATATGATTACCTCAAAACTATCAGAGCTAGATGTTTCCGTATGTCTAGCACCATATAATAGCTATTACATCTTGGTTAGAAGCCATAGTGCAAGAAGTATTTACCATCTTTTTTACTTGCCTTGAAACCTCAAGAAGAAATAGATTATTTAATACCCAGAGATTCAGAGTTTTTAACACGTTCCTATTTGTTTTAGCTCTTGACTACTACAGTTTTGTAGATATGGAGCCTCATGGTTATCAGCTCTGTCAGAAATCTGTTTTTCAGATTGCTTGGAAAATTACTGTGGTCATGTGAACACCTTTTATTTTCTATTTTAGGTGAGCAAAATGGTAACAGAAATCCTGGTGGTCTGCAAATTGGTGACCTTGTAAACATTGACCTTGATTTGGAAATTGTACAGTCCTTGCAGCATGGTCATGGAGGATGGACTGATGGCATGTTTGAAACCTTAACAACAACTGGAACAGTTTGTGGCATTGATGAGGATCATGACATTGTAGTACAATATCCAAGTGGCAATAGGTTTGTTTTGTAGCCTTTGTTGTTCATAATCACAAACTTTCTTTGCCTCTGGCATGTGTGATTGCTTACTGCCAGAGAGGTTCTGTTCTGCTTTTGTGTATATTAAGATATCTCTGAGGATTTTTATATTTTATATTTTATATTTCTTTTGCAATATGTAATGAGGACTTTTTATATTTATAAATATATTTATATTTATAAATATAAGCTCTCTGAACTTTAAAGATTTGAAGCTCTAGTAGGACAGGGAGATTTGTTGCCTTTCGCACTTAGAAAAAGGTTGAGTCCAAAATAATGAAGTTGTGGAATATCTTATTTCTGAAATGTACTTGTTTTTTTATTATTATGAAGTACCCCATGGTTTCAAGGAGAATGGTAAGAGCAGTGCAATGTAGAGTTTCAGGAAAATAGGTTAAGAAAACTGGTGATGAATGTCTTTGTTAGGAATCTCATCTAATAGTATAGATACATTGACTTGATCTGTATCTAGCTTTTTTTTTTTTTGATCAATGGAGTGTTAGTTTGGGTAGATGTGAGGCAGGAATAGGAAGCGTTGGGGAACTTGTTGCCAAAACAAAAAGATTTCATGTTCTGTTAGCTGCTTTGATGCTAACAGGGTTTAAACACAGCTGTACTGATAGATATGAGCTGATATGTCCAAATGGTTTTGTCATTTTGCTTACAGGTACTGGTTTTCTCTTTAAAAAGCAGCCAGTGAGTAGGTCATTATTTCAGTTCTGCCTGGAGACTGACCTATTTAATTTGTCCCAAAAGAGCTAAGAATCATTGCTCTTGATGAACTTCATGTGGTTAGTGATTGCTCACCACTCTAATCTACTTAGAAAGAAAAAAAAGTATCAAGATTAATATCTGTCAAGATTAGTGTCAGCATGTTCAGGCTTTCCCTCTGGATATTGCTTGTAATATTGCGAAGTAATGCAAAAATCTTTTTTCCCAACTAATAGGAGCCATAGGGATGCAGGTACCATTCTGTCTGATAATTGTGGCTATAGAGGCAATCAGAGGAGCTAATCTATATTGTTTTTTTTTTTTTCCTTGACTTTCATCAGTCACCTGGTGCTTCTCAACCAGATCAAACAGTTGAATGCAAGTCAATCCTGGAACAAATTACATGTGAAGTGCAGACTACCTTATTAAATACTGGAATATAATCAGACATAAAAACAGCTAAATTTCTGTAAAACAATAAAATTGATAGTGGAAAAATAGGATAGCTCAGTTAAATTCGACCATGCGTTTGATTGGAGAATCTTTTTATAACTCTGTGTTGCATCTTCTGACTTTGGAGAGGAGGGGCAACATCCAGAGTTCTTCCCTTGTTGTTTCTTGACAGTACAGTCATTTGTGAGAAACTTAATCTTTCCCATTCCAATTTGACTCTTTCTTGCCCTGGAAGAATAATAAAAAAAACTAATTTCAAGAATATTAAATTGTCATGAGCTGTTAGCTTGTAAGACGTTTCTTGTTTGCTTCAGTAATTTACATCTCTGAGGATGGCAGTATTCAAATGATGAGCAACGTTCACTCATATGGGCAAGAAGTAGTTAACAACATCTGCTGCAGCATCAATTTACGGGAAGGTTTAGGCATACAAGCACAACCTTATCCAGTTTATTTATTCATATTTTTTAACATTCATTTCATTTCCCAAGTTTAAAACCTACTTGAAATGATTCTTTGTCTAGGTGGACGTTCAATCCAGCTGTTCTCACCAAAGCCAATGTTGTCCGAAGTGGAGATGCTGCTCAAGGTGCGGAAGGAGGTACTTCTCAGTTTCAAGTGGGTGACCTTGTTCAAGTGTGCTATGACTTGGAGCGAATCAAGCTTCTTCAGAGAGGTCATGGAGAGTGGGCTGAAGCAATGCTTCCTGTAAGTAGCTGTATGTTTGGACTCAGGGTGATTAAACTTGTGTAATATTTCTGGTTATGATTGTTAATAATACCTGGAGGCCATGAAAGTGTCAGAGAAAGTATATTTAACCAAACCATGTTTAATACTTGCTTAGCCTGATGAAACTTAGCAAGAAGGATTAGCAACTGTACTATTATACAACTGATTTGATACAATTTGTTTTCTGTAATGTTCAGATATCTAACTACTTTATTCTTAGTGTATTTACTTATGATGTTTCCTTCATTGCAGACTTTAGGTAAAGTTGGTCGTGTCCAGCAGATCTATTCGGACAGTGACTTAAAGGTAGAGGTTTGTGGGACATCTTGGACGTATAATCCAGCAGCTGTCTCAAAGGTGGCATCAGCAGGATCTGCTATAAGTAATGCGTCTGGTGGTAAGTTTAAATAATAACCAGTAATGTATGTGTGTCAAGTACTTGTGTTAATCACAGAATTGTTACATACAAACTCTGTACCAGTATTTAAGGTTAATAAAACTCAAGACTTGATGTTTAGCTACTCCAATATTACTCTTAATTGGGAGGTGGAAGGAGAAGCTTGCAGGAGGCATGGAGTTGTTTATAGTTGTTATCTTGATAGATGCAGAATCAAATGTGTGATTCTCTTTGGCTACTGCAAGTATATCTTTGGAGACCAGCTCTGAGGGCTTTAAAGCTGGAGTGGTTAGAAGAGATGTTAGACTGGAATAGGCTGTAAGGCATGAAGAGAGTATCACTGGGAGAAGGAAGCAGCACATTTGTTGTTTTAAGTGGGTTGAAGATAGCAAGTGTAAATGAGGGATCTGTTGTAAGCAGTAACTTACGTTAGCATTCTTAAAAGGTTTCTTGTCTTAAAACTTAATCAGATATACTTCGGCTAATCATAGTGGGAATTTCTTTTTTAGGCTACATAAGCACATTTCAGTTCTGTTGAACCTGCTTATGTTCATAGAATCGTAGAATGACCTGGGTTGAAAAGGACCACAATGATCACCTAGTTTCAACCCCCTGCTTATGTGCAGGATCGCCAGCCACCAGACCAGGCTGCCCAGAGCCACATCCAGCCTGGCCTTGAATGCCTCCAGGGATGGGGCATCCACAACCTCCTTGGGCAACCTGTTCCAGTGTGTCACCACCCTCTGTGTGGAAAAACTTCCTCCTAATATCTAACCTAAACCTCCCCTTCTCAGTTTAAAATCATTGCCCCTTGTCCTAAAGTGTTAGTGTTCATCTAATACTGATGGCAGAAAGATTATCCAGTACAAATTTTGTGTTCTGTTGACTGTTTCATTAATTGGTTGTACTAAATCGTCTTTTTTCTTCTTTGTCATAGCTAATTGTTTTTTTTTTCCCCTTCACATATTTACTCTAATGTCATGAAATCTTTCTATATAGGCTTTTAGACTTTTTCATAGGGACTGTGAGCATAGATACAGTGAATTTTCTCCTGAAAAGGAAAAAAAAAATAGAAAAAAGACACACTATGACTATGATAATAGAAGGCAGGAAATAGACACAGTTAAGATAGAAGACTAAGAATCCTGATACATTAACATGGAAATCTGTATTTTTACCTGCTCCCCCTCCTTTCTGTATTTTGTGGTAGATGAGCTATTTGTGTTTTAAAAAAACCCCTTCTGTTCTGAAATACTTGATGTGACTGTCTCAACTATTTAAAGGGATTAGGGTTCAGGATTTATTCAAAACCCTGTAATTTTAAAAGTGGTTTGTGTATTGCTAGTTACATGTCTTTAGAATTGTGACAATCTTTGCTGTTGTTTTTCCTGTTCTTTTGTGGCTAGAATTGTAGTCTTAACTGTGGTCTGTTTAATAAATGTAGAGAGACTGTCCCAGCTATTGAAGAAATTATTTGAAACCCAAGAATCTGGAGATCTCAATGAAGAATTGGTTAAAGCTGCTGCCAATGGAGATGTTGCTAAAGTGGAAGATCTGCTAAAGAGACCAGATGTGGATGTGAGTTACTGGGGGTCCTGTAATGCTAATGGAATAGATATCCTTAGGCAATCAGTAGCATGCTTGCATAGAAGTAATACGCCTTGTTCCAGTGCATCATCTCCCATTTGTTTTCCTTTGAATTGTGCAGAGTGATGTCTGAAATGCTGCTTAACACCCTGTTTCAGTGGACAAGTTTTGTTATGCTGTCTGCTGTGAATAAAAGTGTCTTCAGTCCTATGTCTTCCAGAGTCAGGGCAGAGAGTTAAACTCTCACAATTAATGAAGGGTCTTAGACTTTTGTTTTTAGAGAATAGAAGGAGGGAGGGTAATTTTGGATGAGTGGATTTTTGTTTTTTTTTCCTCTATGTTCGTAAAGTAGATCACCTAATCTCTCTCAGATACTGTTTCCCAAATTGTTTAGTCACATTACTGTGTAATTGGACAGAAAATGTTTAATTACTTGATTCAGGGAAAATGTTACAAAATCACAATCAGAATTTTTTGTCACTACAACAGTAGGTATCCTTGAAGGAGGAAGATTAATATTCATCAATTCCAATGGCTAGTTTGTAGCTCAAGATTATGTAAAGCATGATATTCTGTTCAGATTGACTTTTGTTGTTGACATAAATTAGAAAATGAAGTAAAGTATAACTTAGAGCAGAGAACAGACATCATTATGTGGCCTCTTTTCAAAAGCTTGTCTTTACAGAGGCCCAAAGGTAATCTATATTTTTTACTCCAGCTATCATTAAGATCTTAATGTGTGAAATAAATGCTGCTGCTTTCCTTCAATCTAGCTAATGCTATGAAAATAAGATAGAGTAGACCTAGGAGGAGGTGATGTCAAAAAGGCAGCTTTCTAAAAATAGTTCATTTGCTAGCCTTGTGTTGTGATTCAGTAATATACTCTGTTTTCTAAGACACTTGCATGTATGCAGTGTCTTGTAGGGGTATGTGCATCTTGCAAATTATCTCAAAGTGTTAATTGCTTCCAGGTAAATGGACAGTGTGCTGGACACACAGCTATGCAAGCAGCTAGTCAGAATGGCCATGTTGACATTTTGAAGTTGCTTCTGAAACAGAATGTGGATGTAGAAGCAGAGGTAAATGAAATATTTCAAATATTTTTTTGTACCCTTAAGTTTTAAACTACTTACACACATGAATAGCATACCTGTTGGAGTTGTTTTCCTGCAATAGTTTGTAAATTCTTCTGTGTTTATTTTAGTTTGCACTACATACAACTATATTTCTAAGCTTCCTAACATGTTTCTTCCTGATGACAGGTTAACTACTTTTGCTTTTTTGATTGGTAGATAGCTATTAAAAAAAAAAAAAATAAGCAGAGTAATAATGGGTGTAGAAAAATTTACTTTTTTTAATGGTATGTAACCAGGTTGCAGAGAAATGAATCGGTCTACTTTTTATACAGATTGCTTTTCTTGGACACAGTGTGGCAAAGTGTTTTGTGTGTTTAGTATAAGATGTGTTGCTTTGTGCTTAAAAGCTAGTTATGCTGTGTTATCACTGATGAAATGATACATTCCTTGGTACTGAAATAATTTTTGTATTCACTAGTACGTCTTTGCTTCGTAGAAGTTTTCTACTTAAATGGCAAAAATGACAGATTTGATGCAGTACTTTGTTGCTGTGGACAAAATTATGTGAAATACCTTCATTTTAGAAGCAGTGCTTTCGCTGTAGTACACACCCTGCATTGTTGTTAACTAATCTGAGCTGCTTTTTGTCTGTACTATGGGATCCAACCTGCAGCATTAATCAAATTGTGGACTGATACTTCAGTGGTGTAAGGAAGGATTAGATGCATTGCAGAGGGAGGTCAGAGTGTTATCTATGCAGCTTTGAGATAAGGCATCTTGTAATCATCTATCTGGTAGGGTTGTTAGTGTTCCCATTATCTCAATCGTAAGAAGGTTCTGTTGGTGTTGCCTCCTCTTTGCTTAACTCAGCTTAATTCTGAGTTCAAGTGGCCTCTATTTTGTCAGAAAAAAATTGTTACTGACAGTTTAAGAAGCCCGCTATTAAATAGTAACAATATGTAGTAGCTTTTTAGTCCACTGAAATGAACGAGTATCAGTTATATTGGCAGCACTGACAATGTCATGTCCTTGGCGTGTGGAGAAATATGGTGCTTTTAGTATTTTGGTTTTGTATTGAAAACATTAGATTTATTTTGTCTTAGGAAAAATGCTTAACTAGTTGCTAGCTTTTTCTAGGTATATTAATAGACTACTATCTAGCAATTATACAGTGTAAATTAGCTCCTGAGATTGTGCTTTTTTTTAAGCTTACTGTAAAAACTAGTAGATTTCTGTAAATCACTGCTCATAAAAGTAGGAGTTCCATATGTTAAGATTTTGTGAAATCGTGGTTTTGTCTCAAAACTGGAATATGTTTAAACTGTAAAATATCTAATAAATTAAGTGGGATTTCATCAGCAAGTATCTCAGAAAACTCTGTAGACTGTAAATATGAAAAAGCAATTTACCACCTTCCTATGAAACTGCTCTCAGAATGAAGTAAAACAATACTTGGCATGCTGATGGTTAAGTTTAATCTCATGGTGATCATTCTAACTGGATGAGGAATAGTGAAAAGTTGCCTTTTCTGATCCTTTACTACACTAAACACAACTTTGCTTCTGAATTTTTAATCTTTTTCTGTTGCCAAAACTAAATCCTGCAAATGCTTAGTGATATCTCACTGCGCACGTAAGTTCAGACAAGCAACTAGCTTATGGGAATTACTATACCATTGAAATCTCTTATGTGTTCTATTTTCTTTTTGCTTTTTTGCTTTTGTGTACTCTTGCTAATGTTAAAATTGCTTGATTGATATTTTGTTGATATTTTCAGAGGTATCATAGAATATCCTGAGTTGGAAGGGACACAAAGATCGTGAAGTCCAAGCCCTCACTAGTACAGTCCACTCTTATGGATGTTAAAACAAACCTAACTAGCAAATTTATGACTTTCATCTAAACTGAGAATGAAGTAATGAAACTGAGACAAACTGAATTGAATCAGAATTTTAATGCTGTGAAACTTCATCATAGAATCAGAACTTGCATTTAATTTTAGCTTCAATCTCAAATTTCCTTTGAAAACAATTTATAAACTCAAAGTTAAGATACAATAAGCCCTAATATATATTAAGTAAGTTATATGAACAATTCTCTGGTCTTTTTCCATGATTTAGAATTTGGCAGTCCCTGGATTACAGAATGGGTTATCCTTAGTTACAGGGTGGGTGATGTATTGTGTTTTTGTTTGTTTTTGTTGACAGTGGTATAGCATTTAGTACTATATATTGTAGAATGCATATTTCTGTACACAGATTCCTCATTCTCTATTATTCCTTTATGATTTGGTCAGTTCTTTTATTAGTTTAAATAATCTCAGTTCCATTCAAATATCCCGTTCTTCAAAGAAATTTTCATGGTTCTGTTTAAATTCTTCTTGAAATGAAGTGTGGAATATATAAACTAATGTTTCTACCTTAGGATAAAGATGGAGACAGGGCTGTCCATCACGCGGCCTTTGGCGACGAGGGTGCTGTGATTGAGGTTTTGCACCGAGGCAGCGCGGATCTGAACGCTCGCAACAAACGGAGGCAGACTCCACTTCATATTGCTGTCAACAAAGGTCATCTTCAAGTTGTGAAGACTTTACTGGACTTTGGCTGCCATCCTAGTCTCCAGGTAATGCAGATGTTAAATACCTAAAATGTGAATCTATTCTACTTTTAGCATTTGAAGCATGTGGATGCTATGTATAGATAATAGAATAATTATGGAAAATAGTATGGAAAGGAATAGACCTTGTGAAGTTCTCTCTCCAATCTTCTACCCTAATGTGACAGCTGTAATAGAAATGCTGTTATTGATTGGCTTTCTAAAAAGCTTGATAAAGGCACCTGATTTACTCAGGCCAGTTCATGTTAGTTGATATTTTCACAGACTGTAGTTATCTGTGATTGTTAATTTTTTCCTCCAAATTCTTGTTCTATCTAATCTGCAGCTGTTTGCAGCTTTGAATTTTTCTTTGGATGTTGATACTGTGGAATGTTTCACTGAAAGAAACCTTTTTTCCCCCCCAGAATTGACCTATCATTGATACAACTGTTTAGCCAAATTCTCTTTTAAAGCTCAGACTTTTATCTAAAAGGTCATGATATATGGGGCCTTGAGTTCCATAATTACACAGGCAATTTTATCTGTAATGAATGTGGTGGAAGCTGTGACATATGAGTGGAACCTCCTGTTGAGAAGGTAGAGGAGAAACCTGCTGTCAAATAAGCAAGCATCCATATTCTTCATGAGCTTAATGCAATCTCATGCAGTGCATTAGTAAAACAAGTCAGAAGAGGTTTGCAGTAGAAAGAAGCAGCTGTAATGTCCTGGTAAAATCAAGACACGTTAATAATACATCTACCATCTTGCTTTGTCATCATGTCAAAAAGCAGTAAATTTTTCAAAACTGTATTTTCATGTAACAAAAGTAAAGCAAACTTAAAATTAATGAATATATTGATTGTCTATCTGCTTTTACTTGGCTTCGTGTGTAGACTCTTCAGCTTGCTGAGCCTGAGCTGTCAGCCAGCTAGTGTTCATCCATACCCTCCTTAGTATTTGTTGAACTTTGGATAAGTAAAGAGTATTTGTCTTGAGTTTAGTCAGGGGTGATAATGTGCATCATTAAATGATCTGTGGGTAGCCAAAGTGAATATCTCTGACTTAAAATAACAGAAATGCATTTGGTTTGAAAAATTCAGTAGAATGGTGCTCTGGATCTCTACCTGGAAAATAAAACTGTCATTGAACATAATGAACTTTCAGATCCTGTGCTAACGGGCAAATGTGAGTAGGTGAGTGAGTAGGTGACTGACTTGGTGGATAAGAGCACAGAGTAGTCAGATTGAGTCACGACTGGAATTTAAGTGCCCATCGCTCTTCTACTGAAACCCATTCTCTGTGTAAACAGAAGCATGTTAATTTGTAAGCAGTAAATTCAACAAATACCATCAGTTAGACTAGATAAAAGCTGCATAGTTAAATTCTAGCAAACTGGTTCGAGTTTTTCCTTTATTTGACACTTTCTGTTTGTCAATTTGTGATTCTCATGGTAAAGATTCAAAAGATTTGTTTTCATGTTAGATTGTATTGCTAAAATATTCAGTTCCTGTGTTTATCAGTTAATAGTTGAGTCAGTGACAAAAGTCTTCCTGACTTATATGGTGTTAAAATTTTACTGGAAGCATAAATCTGGAAAGTTTGCTTAGATAGCAGCAAATAAGCATAAATGGATGTGTTTTCTCACTGTTAATCATAGGACATTCCTTTTTAGCCCAACCATTTGGGTCCTCCAATAAGTAATGTACAAACTACTTTTAGGAAAAAGTAGTATTTCCCCTTATTTGGGATATTTGAAGAATAAAATGGCAAGCTAAAAATATAAATGATTTGTCTTCAATTTAATTATGCAATGAAATCAGAGAAATATTTTCATTTTCCTTGTGTAATGTAATCCAGTATGAGCTATAAGAAGTTTAAAAGCTTAATATTGCTTGTGAGATTGGCCTTTGCTTCATGGAAAATGATGTGCTTTGGTTAAAATGGCAGATGTGCCTAAATTCATTACTCGGTCTGCATTTTATTTTTTTCCTTTTCTTTAAGCTTTTATTTCCTATCATCTTTTTGGCATTATCTTTTACGTGGTTAATTTACTATCTCAATCTTCTCCATCATCACTCAGAATTCCCTGCCTTTTCCCTGCCTGGCTAATCTCTGTTGTGGTGTTCTTGTTACTGACCTTCTGTTACTCAGAAATGTTAATTTGGGCATCTCATTAATCCAGATGTGAGATACAGGAGCTGATATCTACACCAGTATCTCCAGCGTTGTCGCATGCAACGCATGCTTAAACTCTGGTTTGGAGTTCTGGTAGCTGGGTAATCATAGAAAACTGGGAGCCCATGGATGGATCACCTACTCGAGTGTTTCTAAAACCAGAATAAGAGCAGAAGCACCATGCTCTGAACTCTACAATATAGCCACACTTCTAGAAACAAAGACCTGTTTTGTGTAGCCAGTTTTTCCCAGTGATATTTACGTGTTACTTTTTCTTAATGTGGATGCATACAGAAACTGATGCAAACTGTTTCTGGTTTCAGGATTCTGAAGGTGATACTCCACTCCATGATGCAATAAGTAAAAAGCGTGATGACATCTTGGCTGTACTGTTAGAAGCTGGTGCAGATGTTACTATCACCAACAACAATGGCTTTAATGCTCTTCACCATGCTGCACTTAGAGGAAACCCAAGGTAAAGATTTGTTTTTAAAAAAATATTTTCTCATTTGTAAGAGAAAGACAAGTGCATAGAATGTGGAATAATGCTATTCTTTCAAAAGGTCCTTGAGCCTGCATATAATTGTGTTTCTTAAATTTTGATATTGCTTAGATAGGAATTGTTTCTAATAGTAGAGTAGCCACAATTGGTATGAAACAGCTAATCTGCTGCATTCAGTGCTGTGTTGAGGCAACTCTGGATCTCTGTAGAAGTCTGTAAAAGTTTGCAAATAGGCTTTTACAAGTGAGAAGTTAAGTAGGATCTTAAAGCATTCGTAAAAATGCTTCCGTTCTTAAATGTTGGAACTGGGGAAGGAGTTTGAGTTTTTAGAAACACTTGAGTGATTTCTAAAGATACTGTGTGGTTATGAAGTGATAGGATTGTTGGATCCAATCCCCTTTGCTAAAAGAAACGTGATTTTGTTTCCTCAAAAGCACGTGTAGAAGGAATTTCTTCTTTATGTAACAGGTTATTCTGAAGAAGTTAGATTTAAGGCATAATTGGTTTTGTGCCAGTTGCATACAATGCATCTGTTTTGAATCCTCAGTTAAGACAGTTTGCAAAAAAAATGATTGTGTTGGTAGAGCTTCATGGGAGAACTTGCTGGTTGCTTATTATGTTACGGATAAACTGATTTTCTTGAAGGCTGTTACAATAACAGGACTTTAGTTTGATATTGCATGGTGGAGAATTGTCTTTGCATGAAGAAAGTAATGTATATGCTTACCTGTTTACTGCTAAATTTTGCTGCTTTTCAGTTGAATGAAGCTAGATGAATAAGTACATTGTGTATGGGAATAACATGTGGGTGAATGTCTTAGCATATAGCTATCGAGCTGATAGTCAGAAAGTAAATATGAGCGTTTACATATGTAAAATGAATGGAATCACTTAAGTTGAAAGTTGTGGTTGGGGTTGATAGGAACAATAACTGTATTTACAGCTTTCTACAGTGCCTGTAACAGGTCTGTAAGAGAACGTTTTGAGGATGTTGTGAAGAGAGCATATTTTTGGCAAAGACAGTTGTTTCACAAATGGGTAACTTAACCCATTTAACATGAACTCTCCATATTTACATTAACAGCGTTAACCAGGAATACTGTGTGCAGTCTCCAGTTACCTGGATTGGATTCTTTTTAACTTCTGTGTTACTTTCCTTAGGCTCTTGTCACGGTTGGTTTGCATGAAAACGATCTCAATATGAAATGCAAGGAAAGTGTATGGAAAAAGAGCTCTTCCTAGGGGTATTGGAGATTTTTCTGTGGGTGAATGTTTTAGGAGCTACAAGATTTTTCTTTGACAGAGAGATCAAAATTGGAGCTTAGACTGGTTTGGTTTGACAGCTGGTAGAACGTGAGGCATAATGCAGTTTTTTCCCTGAATCCTTTCTTCTTTCTGAAAGTTTTTACTTGAAGAATAAAAAATATTTCCAATATTAGTGATTAGAACCTTGTGTATACCTCCCTGCATATGTGTTTTGACTATTATCTGAAAAGGTTTGCTATATAAAGCAGTTAAGTATCTACTTTCTGGTCGCAGCTGTGCTTGATACCTCTGAAGCAGGTAGACAGAGAGAATCTTTTTTTCTACTATGAAAGTTGATAGGTTTTTTTTTTTTTCCCCAACAGAATTAGGCATTTTACATATCGACCTGGGAAGAAGTTAATGGAAATAAAAAGATTTCAAAAAGCTTTCTTTTGTGCCACTCCTTCCACACATCCTCCCCCAGCCCCAATCATAATTATTTGATTCATATGAGAGTTGAGTTCTGCTTTCATTTAGTCTTAAATGATTATCATTTATTTCATTATGTTGATCTGTAGTTCTGCCACTGGCTTCACTCCAGATGAAAGCAGATTTTTTTTATATTAGTCACCTGTTCTTTCTAACCTGATGTAGAACAGTAGATACTACTAATCTGTTAAATGCACTGAGCACAATATATTTAAAGTACTGTTAAAAATAATACTCTGAATTTTACCTTGTAGCTGTTATGGATCACAAGCAGTACATTCTGCTTGAAGCTTTACTTAAGCACTTAGTTGTATTTCCTAATCTAAGCTTTCTAAGCTGGAGTTTGTGTGGCTTGAAGCTATGGTGCCATATATGGAATAGACTGCACTAGACTCCCCTTAAGGTCAAATATATTAAACATATAAATAATTATTATACGAATGTTTTGTTTTCATTTAAAGTACCGTGAACCTTTAAGCTCGGCAGACTTTGTCTCCTCAGTGTTAATGAGATTTTTCAGAATAAAATTTGAATATACTCTACAGATCAGTTCTGTTTCCCACGTTTTCAACTTCTGGTTATGTTTGATCTATTCACGTACCTGTGACTTTGAGTTTTTCATCTGAAGATGAGACTGTGAAGTGTGGGTGTATTATATATCCATTGCCCCAGTTAGATGGAGATTTGCATTGTATCTTGTGAAAAGAGCTATTCACACTGCAGTCAGCATCCTAAATGGAGGCTGCTTTTGGAGCTGACTTCTCTTGGCACATGTACTACTAGTTCCTCAGACCATTCTTAGGAACTGAAGAACTATTCTTTAGGTTAAAAAAAAATTGGAATAAGATGCAGCTTTTACACTGCTCTTTGATAGCAAGCGGTTTGTCAATTCTGTGTTCATAAACTAGCAAATAGGAAATAGTGTTTCAAAATGGAATTGCAATTTCCCCCCTAGTTGTTATATTATTTTTCATAGATCTGTCCTTTTAGAATGTGCAGATGGCTTGAACTGGATGGTAATGGAGTTTAACTGATGTGTTCTGTGAGAGTTAGGATTTCAGCTGTTCTTAGTATCTCAGGAATTTGTAGTGTTTGGTCATGCAAGTCCTCAAAGAGACAAGGTCTGGAATAATCAGAGTTGTAAAATTGTTTTCTGAAATAGTAAAAGCAATCTTTGCTTCCATATTTGCTCTTCAGACAATGTAGTTTGAAGCTGAATGCTTCAAAATATATTAAAAAAAAAAAATTTAAAAGCATGCTCTTAAAACCATTTACTATTAAGTATTATGTCAGAAAATGCTTTGGAAGAAGACTTTTGTTCAGATTGGTGTTGAGAAGGAATATAATCTCCATGGGCAGACCTATAATTAGATAGCCTGTAGCTGCTGAGGTCAGTGACAACTTTATCTTTAAATAGTAAATAATATGCCCAGATAGCATACAAGACAGCAAATAGAGTTTCTACCCAGGGGTGTTGCTTCCCTTGTGCAATTTGTTGTATTTTTTTTAAAGGAGAGAAGGGGATGAAGGACAATGAGGGATAACAGAGGTGTCCAGAAAGTAGATGTGCTATTGCAAATACTGTTCATTTTTTATCTTCTTTTGGGGGAGATCAGTTCTGTTAAAAGTGCAGCAGACTTGAGGAAAAATACAGGAGACAATCAGTCATTGGAAAATGTGTTTATTTCGCTGTTTGCCTATCTTCAAAAATGTTTTCAGGTCAATTTGCAACGAATATAGACATGATATTAAGCACCATTAGCTGTTTATTTACAGGTACAACCTTGAGATTTTTGAACTATGGAATTCACTATACCTGTTACCTTCTGTCTTCTAAGTGCCTGGAAAAAATTTACCCTCTCTGCAAAATTATTCTGGCTTAGCGTCTAGCTTTAAATATATAAAAAAATCCTGTAGTGATCAATGCATAGCTACAGCTGGTTGAAGGGGACCAAATCCATTGAAGAGGTGATTTGGTTCCATTTTACCAGCTTTAGCAAAGCATTGGAGTGCAGGAAGGTTATAATTTAATAACATTTTTAAGACCCTTGAGCATATGTGGACTGTTCACAAAGAATGTGTGGCTTTCTCCTGAGTTGTGTTTTGTTTCTAGTCATTGCAAATTTCCATTATGCCACTTCAAAATTAAAGAATTTAAAGATATGTGCCAGTGAGGCCTCATACATACAGGCTTGTGTTTTCCTTGCCTATTTCTTTGAGTCTCAGCTCAAATTCTAGTTGCAGTATAAACTGTTCTTGATCTGCAATGAAATTCTAGGGTAATGACCAAAAACAGCGTGCTTTCAGGTTGTACTCGTAGAGTTCCTTTGCCTCTCAATGTTAAGCATTACTGGAGAGAAGGTTTCATTTTGCCACTCCCTACCCCCTTGGTTTTCTGGCAGGTTACCCTTTGCAGCTGCTTTAGTGCTGTACTTGGTTAGCACCAGTGTAAATGTCAAGTGCTTTCAATTCCATCACTATATCTCTGGTTAGTATTAACTTTTTAGGAACGATTACATAATATAGCAAGACAGATTTTTTTTTTCTATTTGATTGTATATGGAAATGTTATATATCAGGTAAAATGCAGTTTAAAAAAAAAAGATAAATCTGGGATTTAATCTTTTTTTTTTTTTTAATTCTCCTAAACCAAGCTTCCTTTAATACATGTGCATATGCTACCATGGCTTTTTATATGTTGTGTGCTGAATTCAGTGGTGTTTTTTTTTTTTTTTTTTAATTTAAATGAGCTTTGACTGCAGTGGGAAATAGTAGACAAAAGTTAGTTGGAGCCATTCACTAATAATGACTGCATCAAGTATAGTCTGCATCTGTTTGCTGCATGGTCTGATACTGGTGAGAAGATTTATGTAAATATATTCCCAACACCATGCATGCTAATAGAAACATAGCAGGTGTGTCACTTGGACTTCAGCATTAAAGATGGTTATAAAATTAGTTTCTATTTTTACCAGTTATACAGGAACTGTTTTACAGATACAGCTGCTCAAGTGTGCTTTTGGATGGTAATACAGTTGCATGTAGTGGCCATATCGGGACAAAAAACGGCCATGGAAAAAAAGCCGTGTAGCATTTGATAATGTCAGCATCTGTTATCCCTGTCAGTCACACAGTTGAAATGTTTGAGTTACAACTGTGTCAGCAGATGCCCAAAGTTCAACGTGTGCTCAGTTAAAAACCGAACAGCTGATCTAAGTGATGGATGTGACATTTCAGAGTGACTGGATATGTATTCTTAGAGCTACGCTAACATGAACTAGCAGGAAGCAGTGTCAAGGTATAATTTTAACTTCTGTGTCACTCAGAACTGTCATTTTGTTTCGGAACAGTGCTGCAATGTTACACAAAGCAGAGGAGAAAGAACTCGATATGATGACTTGTTACCAAAACCCTCTCTAAGTACATTTGAGATGTTAAAAGTTTGAGTACACAGTGGAGGCCAAATCAATTAGTGCGGAGGGCAGGAACTCTTCAGTAGAACAACTGGATGCTTAGCAATTAACCTCTCTGTAAAGCTGGTGGTAATACCAGATTACTTCTGTGAGCATGATCAAGTTCAGTAGCATCACTCTGTTGAGAATAGCCACTATGGTTTGATTGTTTCCCACTATAAACTAGATTTGAATTTGGATTTAGAGATGCTGGTGTCTTTGTGCCACAATATATGCCTGTAAGAAAAATGACTTTTTAAAAAATGTTAAGCATTTCATGTTAGCCAGTGGTTCTGATAGGAGAACCATTCTTCCTTCTTTCTTCTGTGGTTCTTTCTTCTGTGTGTTACTCTTCAGTGTTTCAGGCAATAAAAATAGCAGGCTATGTATAATAGCTATTTGAGAATTATTTGAGTATTTTAAAAATAAGGTTCTCAATCTAAAATTGGTATGTTGCTTTTTGGTTTTGTTGTTGCTTTTTTTTTTTTCCCCAGACATTTTAGTAAGCAGATGGATAGAGTTAGGATTCTTAATCTGGGACAAATGTGCCTGTTTCTCATGAATGTATCATCTAACTGCTCTTAGAAGACTGTTTTATGAATAGAATTGCTGTACCAGTGGGCTGAGAGTATTCCTCTGATTTTTCCCTATTCCTGAATTTAGTATTGAGCCTCTTAACTTAGGGATGGTATGCATTCGCATATTTTAATTAATCCTGGTTTTAGAACTTAAACTGTTGTGGGACTTTTTTCCAAAGCAGGTCTCAAAATTTCCAAGGTGTTACAAAATGTTTGCATGGCCAATTTTCTTAAATCCAGATTTAAAGTAAATGTGGTTAATTTGAAATGATATGTAAGGTAACTTAGGTGTTATTTACCATTTGTGTTTTTTCCCTTTAGGAATCTGTCAATAGTTTTAATCTGCTGACTAGCAACTGGGGGCTAGAAATCTCTGTATTGTCACTTTCTGTGCATAAACCAGACACAGCAATTTGTACTGAAGAGCTCAGTGAGCATAATAAATGCTGATTTGGAGAAAATTCTAACTTAAATGTTATATACTAAATGGTAGATGTCATTGCACTTAATGTACTTCTGTAAATCTTTTTCTCTAAATCACAGCCTTAATTTCTCATCTGTTTCTGCTAATGTCCTGGTTGCAGTCTGTAAGTTAAATATTCTGTGGTAGATACAAATTTAAAAGGTGTCATTGTAAGTATACAGAACTTGCTGCGATCAGTAAAACAATGGCTTGGTTAAATGAGATGTGTTTTGGTAATCGGGCTTTTAAAGTTTGCTTAGGTTCTATTGTATGAGGTGTACTATAATCATAACTTTTGCTGATCTGAATTAGCATGTTGAACTGCTTGTTCCCAGCCTCCTTGTGGGTTTTGTGTTTACAGCTGATGTTCTGTTTGTAATCCAAGAAGAACTTTCTCAACCCACGTATATAGTCCCTTAACTTAATGCTTTGTGAGTTGTTACTAATAAGTATGTGTTATTTAGGCAATATCAGCTGACCCTTAGCCAGTTAACTTGTCACTTGAATGTCATTCAAATGTGGGGAAGCACACTCTTCCCAACAGCTGTTAGTTTCCTCTTACTGGTCGTTCTGTGCCTGCCAAAAATACATACTTCTTTACATTCCATAGCATTGTATGTTCATATGGGTACATAAAGAAGTATGTGCTCTGAGCAGGTACTTGTAGAGTTGCTCAACTATCTGTCAAATGAACCTGAAAAGGACTCTGCTGCTTACTGGTTCTTTCATTAAGTAAAATTCAGGGCTGAGATTTCTTTGGGAGAACAATATTACAGTTAAATGATGATAGAAACTCCATCTTATCAATCTAACTTAATTTAACAATGCAATTTACCTGTGCAGTGGCTTAAAGCCAGTTATAGCTCACTGCTCTGATGGCACTGACATGAGAAGTGCGTATTCAAGCTTCTGCAGCTGCTTGCTGTTCTGAGCGACCAGGGTTGAATGGAGACTTGAATCACTGGTAATTTTGCAGGATGTGTTCTTGGGATTCGGAGTTGTATTCCACTGCAAAAGTGCCAGCTTTCTCTGAGGTCTTCAGGCATACTTCCACATGTGTTTCTTCGTGTAGGATCCTGGAGGGAACCACAAGCTCAACCAATACAGCAGTTAGAAACTTCCTTACCCTCCCCAGCCCCACCTTCCTGCTTCATACACCCCGTGTTCTGCAAACTCACTGCAGGTTTCTGCTGTAGCTGAGAGTTGTCTTAAAAAGTGGATGCACGTGTGCCAGTGGTGGTCCTGCTTATCTCAGGCATAATGGCATGGAGTTCAGCAAACAACCTCTAACTGCTGCGACAGGGTTTGGATTGTCAGGCCCAAGGTCACATGTGACAGCTAATTCCTATTCAACACTTCTACAGAACAGGGTTGCTTTTCTTTTTGTTTTTGTTTTTTTTTCCCTAAATTGGCACTCACCTGCTTCAGTGAAAGTGCTGTTCACGCTTTAAATGTTATGAAATTTTAAAAGCCCAACAACCCCAGCCAAACCATTAGATCAGACTCCGCTAGGTCTGGAAGTTAAACATTAGGTGTGTTGGAGTGGTTTGGCTCCAGCAGAGTTGTCAGACACCGCTTGGGGCTGCTTAAATTTGGTTCAGAGGTTCACTGGGGTTACTGTGAGGAGTAAGCTTTCTTTTTCCAGCATTAGAAGGTAAATGGCGTGACAGTTAGTAAATGTACTAGTGGTAAGGCAAGCTGAGAGCAGAGGTAGTACAGATTTCTGCAGTTCATGGCAGAGCTGTAGTGCAGCTGGCAGAGAGCAAATCAGCTTGTGGCAGAAGCCGGCACAGCACTGAGAGCAGCAATGCAGCAGCATCCTAGTGCTGTAAGTAGGTTGTTCCCTCGTGCAGCCGAGATGAAGCACCTCTGTGTAGCTTCAGAGCTCTGCCCAGCTGTGCTGGTGGCTTTTTGTGTGGTTGGTAGTCCTTTAGTTGTGGTTTGCACAGGAAAACAGGAAAGTATCAGTGAAACTAATGCTGTTTGCTGAGCAGTTAATGGTATTGCGGTATCTGAGTTGATCTTCTCCAGCAAGAATTCTGCCTGACAAGTTGGGCTTTCTTGCTAGGAATTTTGGACTCGTGGTGTTTTCTTTTTGCCTGTTCTTTACACCACCAATGCATGATACTCCACCACACTCAAACCAAGCTGCTCCTAGAGCAGAGGGATTAATCACAACTTTAAAAAAAAAAAAAAAAGAAAAAAAAAAGAAAAACACCAACAAAAAAAACTCCATCTAGTAAATAAGTCACACATGCAGAAAGTCATAGGCATCCTTAAACGTGCAGAACACGGCAGGCGGTGTGGCGGTGCGTTACCTGAGCTCAGGGTCATGCAGGCTGGCAGCGGTGCGGCCGTGGCCCGGCAGCTGCCATCTCACCTGCCAGCTTCTCGGGCCGGGCCGGGCCTGCAGGGTGCGGTGAGGTGCGGGGCCGGCGGCACCTGCTGCCTGCGCGGTGGGGGGGTGGTGGTGGTGGAGAGGTGGTACCTCACCTCACGGCTGCTGGGCTGGGAGCTAAGAGTCCAAGGGTAGGTGCTGGCAAGCCATGAGAAGGTGGGCTTAGATGAGAGTAATCACGGGCAAAAAGGAGGGGGGGGAGGGGAAGAGGAAAAAAAAAAAAGCCCAAAAAGAAAATCAGCCCCCTCCCCCAAAAAAAGTTGGGAGTCTCTTCAGAAAAAAATAAAAATAAATAAATAAATGAAGGCAGCGATCGTCTCCCCCCCTCCCCGCAGTGGTGGTTCCTTCTGGCTCCCGCGGCCGAGCCCCGCATCCTCCCGTGACCGAGCTGCGCTCCCGGGGCGCGCCGCTGCAGCTCCGTGCTGCCGGAGCCTTTCTTCCTTCCTTCCGTCCGCAGAGGTCAGCACCCCGCCGCCCGCACTGCCGCTCGCGGGCCGCAGCCCCGCCGCCGGGCTTTATAGGCGGCTAAGCATTTGAAACACGCACAGCCGGGCCGCCCGGCTCCCCCGCGCCTCGTTCTTCCCTGACCATATTTAGTCAACCCTCGCAAAAAATAGCCTCCCAGCTGCCGATTGTCGATCCGGGCGCTCTCCTGCGCTCCGCCTATCGATTGAGCGGCCTGCGGGTCCGCTGCGCCCGGGGAGTTCCGCGCCGGGGGAGATCCGCGTTTCCAGCCCCGCCCGAGGGCAGCGAGACCCCGCGTGTGGCGGCCCGAGGGGACCGGCCCGGGGGGTGGGGAGTGGCAGGAGAGTCCGGAGGGCAGCGAATTCCTGCGCTGCGGTGTTCGGTAGACCTGCGGTGTTCCATGCTAAACTAGGGAACGGATTTTGAAAAATAAATGGAGGTGTGAGGTGGGTGCTGCTGTTCTGTGGAGAAAGATCTAAGGGAAAGGAAGAAAAGATAGCAGCCCAACCCTGAACAGCGCACTCTGTCAGTCTGATTTTTGTGTGTATACAGAACTGGCCTCTAACTGCACCAGTGCAACACATGCAGAACAGAAGAGTGTATTCATCTCTCTATGAATATCTGCAGTGTTATTCTCTGAAGTGAATAAAATAACTGACATATATGACAGAATACGGAGCCCTAGTATTTCAAGATTTTCTTGTTTGCACAGCAGTCTTTACATTCCTTGGGAGCAAGAGTGAAAGTGCTGAAGAGTTTCTCACTCTAAAACTAACCATCTCTGTGAACACTGACGTAGTGTGTCGTTACTCATCCATGTAAGCTCAGCACCTTGAGGTGGGTGATGAGTGGCAGAGCCCTGAAGGGACGCTCCTGGATCATGGTTCGCTCATTTCCTCCCCTTTTTGTGCAGTCTTTGTCCCCCAGCTGTGGGCACCCACTTGTCCCATAGTTCCTGTTGCAGCAGAGCTCTCTGGTAGAAGTTGCATTTGTTTCCCATTGATTTCAAAGTTGTGCTCTGAAGACTAAATTGATGTTCTACTAATATAGAGTAGATTTTTGTGATCCCTGTGTATTACATACCTTACTGCTCCTTTAGTTTCATGCTTATTGAACTGAAGTTCTCAAGTGCTGAGAACTGATTGACAGTACTGAAAAATGAAAGGAGGAAGCAGCCTCCTTGCTTAAACACATGCTAACTAAGTGATCTGATGGATACGAAATGCTGAACTCTGGTTGTGTGGTGATCAGTAGCGCCGCTCACAGGTGCTGTTCCACGTGTCACTTGTTCTGGGGATGCTCCTTTCCCACTCCAAGCACAGCTGTCCGTGAGCTGCTGTGAGCTGGAGCAGTGGGCTGCCTGGCCTGGAGCTCTGTGCTGACGTGTGCTGCAGATCATAGCGCTGCCAAAAATAGTGCTGTCCCGCTCCTGTGTTACTTCTTGCACTGTGTTGGTACAAATACTTCTTTTGGCTCCTGGTGAGCAGGACTAGAGTAGTAATCTGCACAAGAAATAATCCTACAGAACGAGATCGTTCTTTGTAGGTGCTGTGGTGGGAACTACTTTTATTTTCAAACAAATGTGATCAGAAGACAAGATTAGGATAAGTAAAATGTCTTGCTGCTTTTGTGTTTTAAAGTATATGTAAATATATACTTTAAAAGATGACTTTGCAATTGCAGCTGTCTTTAAATCAGTTTCGTTAAGTGTTGCAGATATAAGAGGAAGCATGTGAACAGGTTTGGCTGAGCAGGGCTGGGGATGAGCAGAGGAATGAGTGTGTGGGTGGGGGAGCAACAGTTCAAGACACAGTTTAATGTGAATTATCATGTGTGAGGAAGATGTTGTCACACTGTAACACTGGAAAGCTGACTTGAGGGAGGAGAATGGCAGGAGAGTAGAGAAACTTGTAGTAGGGTGCACTGAATCATTATTACAACCCCTAGAGATAAGGTTTCCTGATCAGTTTGCGCTGAACTAAGGCTTTGCTCCTGGGAAGGGCAGTCTGCCCTCCCTGCAGCTCCAGATCCAGTACTTCCTTGTTCCTATTGCTCACAGTGGCTCTGAAGTTGCAGTGTAACCTGGTTGAGCTCACTGATCTGAGTGAAAGTGAGTATACCTAGTCTGCAGTCTGGCAGTCGTTTCAGTGACTGTTTATGCAGCGAACATAATGCTTGCATTGGCAGAGTAGAGGAAAGTGGGACAGTGTCTTTTGATAGCAACTTAAATTAAATGTGCTTAAGCAGATGTGTAGTCTCTTTTTTTACTTCAACATATGTATCTAATCTCTACCAAAACAAACATAAAGCAACCAACCTTCCCCTTTATCATGCTGCATGCAATCACAACTGCAGTTGGTAACAGAGAATCTCCTGCCTAGTTTTTCTTTAAACAGGATAGAAGGATGGGTTTGCAGCACAGAATGTTAAACCTCAAATCTTTTCTATGCAGCAATGTAGTAGTTTCATTTTCCTTGTAAATATTTTTTACCTTGTAGGTTTTACAAATAAAGCCTTTATTATATGCAGCGTTCTAAGGTAGTGCTCACAAAATCATAGAACCACAGAACATCCCAAGTTGGAAGGGACCCACAAGGATTATAGAGTCCAATTCCTGGCTCTGCATAGGACCACCCAAAATTCAAACTGTGTCTAAAAGTGTTGTGAGCAGCTGTAAAAATTCTGTAAGAAGAAATACACAAGGAAAATTATGTAGGTCAATAGTGAATACTATACTGTATGTTCAAGCCATTGGTCATGACACTGATGACTGCTTTGTCAGAAAATTCATGCTGTTGAGTTTGTGTTCTGGTACACTTCATTATTTAATATGTGTATGTTAAGCCATGATTCCAGACTCTCTGAATAATAATAATAATAATAAAAATAAAAATAAAAAAACAACACTCAAAAAGCATATTTGAATGGCAAGGTCAAATTAAAGCTGTAGATGGGTGTTTCTTGTGCCAAGTCACTACCAGCTGTTGGAACCTAGATGATGATCATTGTATTGGGAGGATAAGTCGGACCAGAAGGTGGCAGTTCCAGAGAAAACGTGAGTTATGGTGGGCTTTGTAAGTTACCATGCCCCAGCAATTGAGCTGGGGAAACAGCACACACCTTGATTTCTGCCCATGCTTAGACTTTCTCCTTCCTGTTTTCACTGAGCAGGTGTTTAGCTCCTGTGAAAGATGAACCCCCTTCATCCACTTCAATGCTTTGCAGAAAATTTACTCTAAAAGGTTCACCAAAGTTTTTTCTAGAAAATTTCAAACTGAACTTGCACGAGATCATCCAACTGAAAAAGGTCTAAGATCATTATCAGCTTCCTGTTAATCTGCCAGTCATAGAGTGGCTTGGGTGGGGAGGGACCTTAGAGAACATCTACTTCCAACTCCCCTACTGTAGACTAGCTAATGACAAAACTTTTCTGATACAGAACAAACAAAAATAGTAGTTGGCATAGCAGTGGCACAAATTTGGTGTCTTAATGAGGCTTTTAAATGTTTATCAGTAATCTTTGAAGCTATTCAATTAGCCGTATAATCTGTAATAGCTGAATAAACTGCAGATGATTATAGTCTGAAGCTGATTTCGTAGTTACTCTTAGATTTGCTGATTTCTTAATCCTTTGAATACAATTACAGTGAAAGCAGCCTGTATTCTGTTTTAATGTATGGAAAAGGAAAGCAGATTTTCAGGACCACGTTGATGTTATGATCCTGAAAACAGAATAGTGTGATTCAGCTTCCTCATTAATACTTTATGTGGATTGGTGAATTAGGAATTGCTGTGTAATTGGCATGCAACATTAATTCACTGAGATGACTTTTTATGGTACAGTGCATGCTTGTTTCAGTGAGTGCTGTTCTGAATGATAGCCACTTAGCCAAGTTGTCAAAATTTTGGCAGCAGCTCTAGAAAATTCTGATAAATAGAACAGCAGTAGCAGGAAAGCCTGCAACGTGAAGAGCAGAGTTTTGTGCACTGCAAGAAGCTGCCTCTCTGCTTGTGGGAAGGAGCCTGCAGCCACTGAACTTCTTACTTAAAAGAGTTTCCCATTTATGGCGTATTTATATCTTGCCAATTTCTAAGGTGTCATGTCCATGAATCCATGCTTCCATCCTGCTGCCTAGTAACTTGGTGCAGTCTGGATCAAAGAGAAGTGTGTGGTCTCTAACTTGCCTAGGCAGAAGAAAGTGAACATTAATTACTCTCACTCCAGCGGCTCACTGGGAGAAGTAATATACATGTCTATTATACACAGAAATTATCTGCTTTTTTTTATTGGTCGTATTGTTTTTTTTCAGTTTTGTAAAAGTATACAGATGAGCTCTCTGGTAAGTATTTGCACAAAAGTAAGGTGTGGTTGTAACCCTTGGTTGTTTAATAGTTGAACTTTAGAAGAAAATCTCAATGGCCTTTAAAGCAAACTAAGTAGGAAAAGAATTGAAAGCAGAACTGGTAAGGTTTGTGCTCTTGCAAATATGAGGATGAGTGAGTTTTTTAATATCATACAAGATATTACATTGTCAATTTTTAAATTTTCTCTCATAGATGAGGTGTTAAAGAAATAATAATAGTATTTCTGAGGCATACTCACTCCGTGGTGCATCTGTTTACGTGAATGTGCTTTAAATATTATTTTGTTTTGTTGAAATCTGTTGAGCTGGCAGTTCCTTATTTTGTTGCAGAAGACAAGGACATAAAATACAATCTGAGTTGGTTAGGGTTATTCCCTGCTCAGTGACCAGAACTTTGGAAATAAGCCAACTATATTTAAAGAGCAGCTTGTCTGGGTGTTGTACCTTACCACGGCATTCCTGAAGATGTAGTTGCAGTTGTGAGAATTTCTTCACCTCGTTTTTCTTCTTAGTCTTCTGTTGCCCCACCTTTTATAGGTCACTGCCAGTAGTCATGTTACCTCTTTCTTCCCGTCATAAGGAATTTTCATGTTATTTGTGTTGTGCTTATCGGGTGATCCACAGTAGGTACTCCAGAGCTTTGTGGCTTGTTGAAGCACTGAGCCTTTCAGTAGAAAATGAAGAGAGTACGGGCTGTGATTCCTTGTGGATAAAGCAGAGGACCGGGCTGATGTTCCTCTTGGCCTCACATGCTCCTGAGATGTGCTCTGTATCAGCTTGACTTTCTGAAGAGCTGATGGTGTGCCCAGGCACACTGTGCAGTTGTCAGCTAGGTGTGACACAAACCACAGTGCTCTGGGCTTGCTCCCTCTGGGACAGCCAGAAACTGTTGACATGTTTCTAACTAGTGGTGTGTTTATATCTGGGGTTTGGATAGGCATCATTTCATTGCAAAATAAATAATACTTACGGTGCAACTAATATCCCTGTACTTTGCTACATTTCATAATGTTTTGGTATCTCCTGTCTCAAAAGTTAAGTACTTAACTTTTGAAACACCTATGTAAGTGAATCTTTCAAAGGATAGTGTTTTTTGTTTTTTTTTTTCCTCAAATATTGCAGGTTTTTTTTACTAACATGTGACAGAACTGTAGACAATGAGATGAACAGAAGCCAGGACTGTATAATGTACAATCTGTTAAGTGCTGTGGTCTCATTTTGCTGTTACAAGTGATGTGAACAGTGAGGAAGTGAGAAGCTTAGCCAGGTAAATAAGGCGATCTTGAGAGACGGAATGTTTTAATGTGCTTACCTTTAGAAAGCTGTGATTCTGCTGGAGGCTGAGGTGACTCACTGACTACAAAATACATTCAGTTCCCAGGGAAGAGATTGTGGCGACTGTACAGAGCACTGCCCTGCAGAGCAGGTGGGCAGTGGGCTCTGTGTGGTCATCGGTCTCCTCGGGAGCTGTGTGACCCTGAAGCCTGGAAGTGCAGTTACTTCTTGTGGTTACTTTGCAATCGAGGGGAAAAACAGTGGTTCTGGTGTGAAGAGGGTGTGAAATAGCATTGGGAGAACATGAGGAGGTGCTTAAGAAGTTAGAATGGGGTCCTAGCAGTGTGGAGGAAGGACTGCACAATCTGCCTCATGATCTCTTACTTCTGCTCATTAGAGCAGAACCACAGCTTGTTTACTTTATAGGAAATTCATTCTCTTACCTTAAGGGGGCTCAGGAGTGAATAGCATTTGTGTCATGTGGATGATCAAGGCAACAGATGCTTGGGATGGAATTAGGAGCTAAGTTATTGTTTGGTAATACAGACAGCCTATTGTTACCTGCTGCGAGTATTTTTGAGTAAAAGCTGAAAGGCTTTCTTGCATCAGACTATTTCTGAGGCTTACTGAAATTCTACTTGTGGGATATTAGGGCTCTAATGAAGATCTGTTTAATTCCATTTTGGTATCCACACTGGAAGGCAGCTCATGGCCTGCGTTAGCTAGCATTGTATTTTAAAGCTTGGATTTTGTAAAGAAGCTTTCTGAGCAACTGTCATAAAGGAACTCCTTTTGCTTTTTACAAAGACAAAGGGAATCATGTTTGATTACCTGCCTGTTCCAGAAGCTAAGTGAAGACAAGTGAACTTGAGGAAAGTCTTTCAGAGAGAATGCGTGATGATCAGATCGATCCCGCGTTCTTTGGACTTAATGGATTTTAGTTTACTTTAATACTACAGTAATCATATTGCTTTTCCCCACCCTAGAATTTAAAATGTAAAAAGTAAATCCACTTCCACTTGGTATCTTGGTAAGCACATAGAGAAGTGGGGTAGAAGACTGAACACTGCCATGGTGTTTTAAACTCAGCCACTTTCTGTTACAGAGAATCCTGTATTCCACTAACGGCCACTTAAGAGTTTCAGCATTTATTTCATTTGTTTTTAGAAGTTTTATTGTTCAGTGCTCAGTGATTGGCTGCTTTGCGTACTTAAACTGAAAGAAACTGAGCATGAAATTATTAAGCTTTGGAGCTGTTTCACAACTTTTCACTCACTTTTTCTCCTTTCTCACTTCTAAAAAGAGGCTTATGCATGTCTTTTTCACTGCTGCTTTGTAGCTCCATGAATGAATACTGTTTTTACTATTGTTGTGTTGTTATTCAACAAATACCTCACAAATGCATTTATCTGTCTCTGTTTATTTTAGTGCAATGCGTGTGTTGCTGTCCAAGTTACCACGACCGTGGATTGTTGATGAGAAAAAAGATGATGGTTACACTGCCTTGCATCTGGCAGCTCTCAACAATCACGTGGAGGTGGCTGAACTTTTGGTGCATCAGGTAGGATTCTTTTCTCAGAAGGGTTTATATGTTGTACTTTGATTAAACGTCTTATGTGAAAATAGTTTGCTCTTGATACCTGCTGTGCAATGGAGCAGGGAGAGCCATATGGGGAGCTGCAAAGGTCAGAGTTGCTTTTGAGATTGGTACCTTGTCCTCATAGTGGAGTTGGGATTGGTCAGTCTGATATCCAGTCTGATTCAAACATCTGTACAGCAAATGATTGATGTACTTAATAACTTTTGCTCTCAAATCTTCAAAACAGTAATCATATTGAGGGTTTTATTTGGTGCTTTAATTGACTGCCTTGCATTAATGAATTGCTGGGATAACTGTCTAATGCTTTGAACATCTTCTAGGGCAATGCTAACCTGGATATCCAGAATGTTAACCAGCAAACCGCTCTGCACCTTGCTGTTGAGCGTCAGCATACGCAAATTGTTAGGGTAAGTATTTTACTTGCAATTTGCCATGTGGTTAATGGTACTTTATTCAAGGTAACTGTAGCTCTTAACACAGAGATACTTCATGAAATTTAGTAATTGGCTTAGCAGCGTGTTATAACTGTTGAATATTTGTATGATTAATTTTGATCAATTTGGGAACCTACCAACTTGTATAGAAGTTCAGCGAGCTATATGAAGGAAATTCTAGGAAAGCTAAATTATTGTATGTGAGCATTATCGTTTCCTTTCTGTAATTGCCAGTTCTGGAATCTCTTCTTATGGAGTAAGGGATGATGTGTTCTGTTATTTGTCTGAGCTTTATGGTCTTGTAGTGGGACCTCACAATAGCATTTTTGATGCCTCTTACTTTGAGCGTAATTGTTCTTGCTCACAGCTTCTGCAAACTGTGGCTAGGTGAAACAACACCGTACTAGTTTCACTGCTTTTCAGTCTACTGTATGGTTTTCTCTTTTCCTAACTTGGGAAAGCTAAAAGCAGTAATAAAGTGACCGGTGAAATTAATGCAATTTCTGTTTGCCTGCATGGTTATGAAGGTTTAATGCTTCCATTTAACAAAACCTGGTTAAAGGCAGAGGAAACTGGAGTATGGCACTGCTTACTCATTCTGGCATGGACTGCTGACATGGGCTGTTAAGCTTGGGAGAGAGTCCTCAGTGCTGTAGAATATGTTTGCTAAGAGTGAATACATCACCCTGGACTTGGCCCCCTGTGCAAAAATTGTCTTTGTGTTGTGAGACTCTTCTTATGATGAAAAATATTTCCTATTCAGGCCTACTGAGAATTGTGCCCCTTATGTAGACTTGTATCTGTGGTTCTGTTGAGCATTATTTTGCAGTAAGGTTTCTCCATCTCTGCGGGTTGATGGATGTGATCTCATTACAGTGAAACATGTGATATGGCCCTATATCTGGAACCACTTGCTACCAAAAGAATGGTTTCATAGAGTCAGTGTCACTTGCATTCTGCAAGCTTTTCTGCAGCTATATTTGGTGAGCTCTTGTGCCCTTCTGGAACTGACACGGTACCTGGGAATCCAACACTAATGCAGCAGATGAGCAGGAAGGTAGGCACATTGAAGAACTAGTGTTGTTGGATTATGTATTGGATTGGCATACTTATACCCAAGAATATTTAAGTGAATGACTCGGTAGAGTATCCATATTTCAACGTTGGATTAGCTTTGAGAAGTCCTAAAATAACTCATGCAGCCATGCAAAGAACATGTTGGCTCCTATATTTCAAATTTAATTCCTATTGGGTACCTTCCAGGGTTGGGTTGTATCCTCAGGCATCTGTGGAATAGTGGTCAAAGGTAGCGGAGTTCTTTTAAAAGCTCTGCTACCATGACAAAGGGTAATTTTTTAATCTTTTTTTTTTTAACTTCTGCAAAGGGTTTGAATTTCCATGGTAGCCAAGGATTCCATGTCACTCTGAAGAGAGTTTTCTTACAGATAATCTTCTAGAGATTGACTAAAAATCCATAGTAATGATAGAGAAATTTTAATGACATGCTGCCATTTATTTCTAGGAGAAACCAAAGCAGAAAATTACTGGTGGCAGACACAGGATATGGGTGTAAGAAATTAAGATTGTGTCAGAGTGAGTCCATTCAGAAGATGTAGAGTGTCCACGTGGGGCTGTTGTGAATCTCAGCTGGTTTTCTTGCCTTCAGTTGTGGAAGAAAGAGCTGGGGGAATGTGACAAACTGCAGTCAATTACAGACAGATATTTCCTTGAAATACATGCTCTGAGTTTCTTCATAGATACTTTATTTTTAGTCTTTTCTAGAGTCTTGATTCTTTAATTCTAAGATGCTAAAATCCCTGCAATTGGGCTTGTTGTGAATAGGGAGATATTTCCCTTTATATATTCCTGTTTCTGGGCTGTTCTTTTTGTCACTACTGCAATTCAGAGTGTTGAAGAGTAGCAGAAGTTTGAAACAAAAGTTAAAACATCAGCTGTTGCCTGTAGCTTTTCAAAAGCAACGTGATTGTTGTTTTTTACAGGCATTGTTATTTGTTAGCATGTGTTCATTGTGTTGTTTAGCAGCATATTTAAGAAAGTTCTGGTGCATCAAATTATAAGAGTGCTTTGTGCAAGGGCAGTATGAATATGAAGGCCTGTGCAGCCTTATTTACCTCTCTACCGTTTGAGCTGGAACGTGTCTTCAGGGGATACGGCTAATTTTAGCCTTAAGAATGATTCTTACAGTTCATTACTTTCCAAAGTGTTCTAAGATGGTATTTAATAGTCAGTGGTTTTTATGTCTTCTGCTGTGTAAGAAGTAACCTAAGTATGTGTTCAACTACTTTGTTAATGTGAGAATACTACTGCACATTAAGTTGTAAAATTTAGCATGGTGTGAAAGTGGTGATTTTGGAGGTCATTGAAACCTAATGTTACAGAATGCATAGATGTCAGAACGTTTGCCCGCTTTGTTCTGTTTCTGATACACTGATCTGTTGCCTTGTTTGTTGGCTATTTGGTACAAATTAAAAATAGAAAGAATCCTGTGAAATAGCATCTCTTTTAGCTATCAGTCAAGCACTAGGCTTCTGCTGAAATAAAGTTGATATTTGAAAGAGGTGAAGTGCTTCGATTGAAGGCTGAGCTCTCAACTGTGTACTGCGGTGTGGGAAAAGAATAACCCTTTTGGACCTGATAGTGGATCCTAAAGCATAAATTCCTTGAAAGGATCTGTGCTCATATTTTAAAGTGAGTTCTCTTTCTTCTCAGCTTTTAGTCCGTGCAGGTGCTAAGCTGGATATCCAGGATAAAGACGGGGATACTCCCCTGCATGAAGCCCTGCGACACCACACCCTGTCACAGCTCCGCCAGCTCCAAGACATGCAAGATGTGGGCAAGGTAGATACTGCTTGGGAGCCATCAAAGAACACAGTAAATAAAATGCATTTATTTATTCTTTTTTTCTTATGTGTTTGTCTCATTATTCTAGCTTATCTCATTTCTGTACTGTTGAACTGTTCTGGTTTTTTTGGCAGCATAAGTTTGTGTAAATACCACTTTACACTGTAGTGTAGGCGGGAATCCTTTTTTAATGGGGCTTTTCATATTTAGTCATTGTCTTTGTTAAAGAAAAATCGAGGTCATTTAGTTCAAAATAGTTTTGGAAGTCTGTCTTTCATAGTGAACATATGCAGCTGCCAAAAAATCAGAAGTGGTTTTTGGAAAGAGAAATAAACAGTAATATAGTACAGAATAAGACTAAAATCGTTTTCTGTGCTTCAACATTTTGCATGATTTGTTTGTAGCTTTCATTGTTCAGATTCTTCTATAACCTTCTGAAAGCTTCTTCTGTTAGAATAAAGCATTCTTAGTCTTTATATATTGATTGTTCCATATCTTTTTGACAGAGTTCATTTCAGTAATAATACTGTAGTAAGGAAATAGTCTATGAAACACAAAGTAATGAAGGTCAAAATGTTTTTAATTAACAAAAAAAGTGCTCGCATCTGAAATGCTTTGTGAGCACACGTGAAGTTTCTAATTTGGCTGATAGAAAGGGGAGAAGTAAAATTTGCGAGTGATTTGTGAGGTAGAAAGCAAACACTTTTTTTTTTTTTTTCCTATGAATGCTAAAGATGTGCAGCATAGCACAGAATTAGATTTACTGAGTCATTTGTTACCAATATCATAATACTTTTTTCACAGTTAAACTGTGGGTGATAATTTTAGCATTTCATTCCAGAAAAACTTGATTGAAAAGCCTTTCTTCAAAACTTTACTTCAAAAGTAATTCTACTATACAACAAATATTTTTCAAATTGTCAACTTAATTTTACTGAAAGACACTGGGCTAAGCTTTGAAAAGAGATTAAAAGTACGACTGACATAAATAAGAAAATGTGTCCTTATAAGTGATAGGAAGAAGCTGATTAGAACTCGGTTGTGTTCTCATGATCTGAAGTGGACTCCGTGAGCCATGGTCAAAATGCTTTGTGTGCATGTATTTAATTTTGAAAGGAATTAATAAGATAAATATTCTTTCTGAGATTCAGCATTTGATACATAGGTTTTTCAATTGCCTTACCATCAGTGACATCCAAGGTGAAATTGAAGGAGTTGTTTTGATTTATTCTTTCTAGTGTTTTTTCACCTTATAACGTCTGTTTTTGAGAGTTTCATGTTTCAGAGAAAAAGGAAGATTTTTTCATTTTGTCTTCTTCCAATTTCATTTGAGCTGTATAGGTTAAAAAAATATATACCATTGGATTCATTTTAGTAAGATTTTAAAAAGAAAAGTAGGAAAAAGGTGGCATATCTAACAAAAAGACTTTAAGGTTGTATCTCTGATCCTAAAACTAAATCAAGTCTTTGTTGGGCAGTTGCTATATGCACTGGGCTATAAAAGTGTGTACTACTTCTCTGCCCAGCTGTTCTCAGTTCAAGTATGGTGGTGCTACCATTTTGTGTGAACTCAGGAGTTTTGGTTTTAGCATTCTGCATACATACACACTGGGATTATACCCTTTGAAATGCTTACTATAGAAGCACAGCTACTTCTCCAGTGTGTGTAGGTTTGCAGGAGATTTGATGTTTCAGTAGCTGAGCTATTCCTTGAAGGCTTTTAGTTCCTTTAAAGAAAAGCTGCGTACGACTGATGTAGAATTAAACAACCGTACAATAGTCTTACTTCTGGAGTCACTTCCTTGGGCATACAGATATATGCATGTTTATGTGCACATGTGCATGTTTTCCTTTGGTCAGGCTACTCTTAACTGCAGAGTGTCTCAAGTTGCTTACGTATTTGTTTCCTTTCAGTTAATAATGGGACTTGGCACTCAGGGAGCAGAGAAGAAGAGTGCAGCATCTATCGCCTGCTTCCTGGCAGCCAATGGAGCTGACCTCAGCATTCGTAATAAGAAGGGTCAGTCTCCTCTTGATCTCTGCCCTGACCCTAGCCTCTGCAAAGCACTGGCTAAATGCCACAAAGAAAAAGTCAGGTTAGTATAATAATAAAATTCCTACTTTCCAGTCTGTTTTCTGTAGATTAACCGATGTATTTAAAAATCATGCTTTTATTACGTATAGTATTAAAACTTACAAACGTTTTCTTGGTTTTTGCTTAATTCTTTATATTCAGTGGTACACCAAATGCCATCTGCAAATGCGCTTGTTGAAACTTAAGTAAGTTTTGCAAGAGTTCCATGTAGTGACTGAAATTTGAACTGTACCTAATTCCTAGGCCTTGTTCTTCCTCTGGCAGGTACCAGCCAGGGTGGCTTGTACCCCTGCCCTGTGGCATCTGGATCTGGTTAAGGCTTACTGTTCTGTGGGTTCGCTGCAGGCATCATAACAGTGTGATGGCCTGGCTGTGCTTTTGTCTAGGAAAAACAACTATCTGACTAGGCTGTGAGGAATTCTGTTAGCGGGGAGAGAGACTAAATAGGTTTGGGGTTTGGTAACTTCAAAAAGGGTCTAGCTAATTAGGATTAGGTTCTAAGAATTTCGGAGAGTTAGACTGGGTGTGACTAGAGCAGGTTATTTCCTGGAGCTTGGTATGCAAGGATTTTGATGAGTTGGGAAGTAAACAACACTGGTTCTTACACTCAGGGTGGAGATTGCAGTACCAGGGACTAGAATTACAGCAAAATGCATGTTCCTGTGGGAGGGAGGGAGAGGAAAGGGGCAAGATGCAGCTTGTATTTGGTAGAATTCCAGCTCCAGGAAAGGGGCAGAGGAAATCAATGGAAGAATTAGGAGCTCGTTGGGACAGGTTGCCCATGAAGGCTCAGAAATCTGTGCAAGTTTTGGAGACTAAAATGGGCAAAGCCCAGTATAATGTGGCGTGAATTCAGTGCTGATTCTGCTTTGCCTAACAGACCTTCTGAGTACCTGTGAAGCTGAATCATTGTATGACTTTCCAAAAAGAAAAGGAGAGGTTAGACATGGCACCTCAGATGCTCTTCTCTAAGAATTACAGTTTTGCTGGTATCTCGCGCATGAAAATTTACAGCTTGCTACTTGTTCCAGTTATATAGTTATATTCCCATTATTGACTTGATTCTCATCCTTAATTCCTGTTTAAAAATCACTGTAAGACAACAAAGACCATACTTCCAAATTGTCATAGAGAGGAACTGTTTTTTGTTGATGTTGCCCTAGCATGAAAGGTTTGTTTTTCTGCAGTCTTTTTTTTTTTTTTTTTTTTTTTTTTTTTTTTTTTTTGGTCAGTCTCATCATTGTGGCTGTTCCTATTTCTTGCCACCTTTTATGGGCTTGTGAGCATTATGGGACTGAGCTGTTTACATTTAACCTGTGCTCCCTCTGCTGGGTGAGCTGAAACAGGGGACAAATAGGTTGAGGACACTTAGGGATTTTGAGGGTTCTTTTACAAGCCTGATTGCAAACTATTACAAACATATTCAGGATTTTCTAGGTTTTCTAGGTTTTGCAGGTCTGAATCTACAAGGTATTACCCTACTCTGAAATAAACTTGGAAATAGGAGGGAAGTTTTTTATATTTACAAAATGCTATTCTGATTTGTGTGGTCTGTTTTTGCAGAATGTCTTAACTGATCATGAAACCTTGTCTACTGGTGTAAACTGTACTTTTGGGAAAATACAGTTGGGATTGTTTTATCATATACACTGGTGCTTGAGTGCATAGGAATGTATAAATAAGCAGCTAATTGTTGTGCAGCATGAACTAAAAATAATAATAAGAAAGTCTCACTGCAAGATTTCTTTATAGTGGTCAAGTTGGTTCCCGAAGTCCATCTATGATCAACAATGACTCTGAAACCTTAGAAGAATGCATGGTGTGTTCAGATATGAAAAGAGATACTCTGTTTGGCCCATGTGGACATATTGCCACATGTTCTCTGTGCTCACCACGGGTGAAAAAATGCCTCATCTGTAAAGAGCAAGTTCAGTCTAGGACAAAGGTAAAAAGTGTATTTTAAGCAGTATTTTGCCTTACACTTGATGTAGTTTCACTGGATGGAACTACCTGTATCACATGATGCTCTTTTCTGTTTGCCTGTCTTGTCTGCTGCTCATTCTCTCTCTCCCCATCATTATCTTTATTATTCAGGTCATCAGAGTTTGTAATACAGCCATCTGAAGTTATATCTTATTATGCTTTCTCCCTCAGAGTATCAGCTATTTGTGTCCTATTTTGAGGACCTAATCAGACTAAGTTCCTTAGGTTTCTCAAATGTTTGCTCACAGGTATTTGTGACTAGTCTGGGTGCATCTCCATTGCTTTTGTTCGAGTATTTCTTTATTCCCAATAATCACCAGGTCTTGTCCTTCTGCTGCTTTTTGGCCGTTTAAATAAATAAATCTTATATTCCACTTAGAGGTTTTCTAATCTGTGGAAAATTCATTCTGTTCTTTTTATCTTTATCCAAATACCTTTGGTTAGTTGGATTTTGTTGTTTGCTTTTTTTTTTACTCTGTAAGTATACAAATTGCAAATATAAATTTGTACTGTTTATAGTGTTCAGTCTTTTATTCTTTCTCATACTTGTTTACTCATTTTTCCATGCATATTTTCAAATGACAAATCTTAGCGTAGCTTTTTTTCTGCAGACTATGTAAAAAAATTTCAATTGAAAGGTTTAACCGTGGGGATTCAGGGCAGCAGAGTTGCTGCTTTCCCTCATCCATATAAAGAAGTGAATGTATCGAAGTCAGCTGTCCTATGTGAAAACTGACCTGTATGGATAACCTTCCTTTGATTTCTTCTGCAGAGTTAGAGAGTGGAATATCTGTTCAGTACTTCTCTAACATTCTTCTATATAAAAATATTAAATATTTTTATTGGTATGCAAGAATTTTAAAAAATATTTTAAAAATTAAAAAAAAATATATATATATATTATCTATATTAAAATGTAGTGCTAAGAAATGAATGAACATGGTCAACAATTTTATGATCTGGAAGAGGTGATCCAGACCAATATGAATGGAGTGGCTTGAGGTGTCTGTGGCCGCTGTATACATTTCTATACATTAAATGGCATGAGAAAACTGACCCAGAATATTAGTACAGATTACTGTAATACATTGAGGCAAAGGAAATAGAAAAGGTAAAAGAAAAAGAAATGTCCTAGCTGCTTCTTTATGCCTGCCAGTATACTGAACACATAAATTTTGCCAGCAAATATCAGTTCTTCAAAGTCAGTATGGTAACTGCTTTAAATTGCATTCTGAGGTGATGAATTAGTATATACAGCATCAGAGGGAGCTCCTTAAAATCCACGTGCCTCATGAAAGAGAGTGAAAAATGCAAGTTCATGTAAACATCAGGAGATAAACTTTTCTCATATGTATGTTTATTGTACTTTACAGATTGAAGAATGTGTGGTGTGTTCAGACAAAAAGGCAGCAGTCCTTTTCCAGCCTTGCGGTCATATGTGTGCTTGTGAGAGTAAGTAGACTTCACGGGATGTTCTTTTTGAAACAGTCCTCAAAGAGAGGACTTTTGAAAGCAAAACAAAACAAAACAAAAAAACCCTAAAACCTCATTAAGAATGTCATTTTGAGTCCAACTTAGTTGTATTATAAGACTTTCTTGTGATATTGCTATAAAGTTAATCTGAAAAGAATAAACAAGTTCATGGATAGGAAAAAGAAACAATAAGAATAGCAGGATTTAAACTTAGATTATTTCTGTCCTTTCAGATTGTGCAAGCTTGATGAAGAAATGTGTACAGTGTCGGGCAGTGGTAGAACGAAGAGTGCCTTTCATAATGTGCTGTGGAGGGAAAGGTACAGAAGATACCACTGATGATATTTGTGAGTGACTCCAATACCCGTACTCTTTCCCCTGCTCCCACCAATGTATTTTCATTCTCATTCTATGAAATGGCCTAAATTTTTCTTCTCCATTTTGAAGAAAAGTTTAAGAAAACAGTGTTAAGCTACGTATCCCATTTGCTGTTTGCACTGCTAGCAGCAGATGCTATGATAGCACCAACCACTTCGCGAAAAATCTCCCTCCATCATCCAGAGTAGAAGCTGAAACATACATTGACTTCTTGAGTAAATTCGTGTTTTATTTTTATTTCTGGAACTATCTGACTAATAAAGGAGTGGTAAATGTTCTGCAGCTAGGTATAAGTAACTTTCATGATGGATTTTCAATCTTGCATCTTTGACCATTTCTTAAACTTCTTATGACTTCTTTGAATGATTTCCGTGGAAAAATAATCCATGGATATTTATAATGTATGTGGTATACAATGTTTGAGCTGCATTTTATCTGAATTGGAAAACCAGGTTATTCTTGTCATGGTATTCCTAAACAGACAAGTATAATCCTTAAAATCATAATTTTTTAACAACGCGTGTTGGAAATTTGAAGTACTTTTCAGGTTTTTTTGTTTCACATAGCAACATTGCTTCCTGGATCTGTCAAAGATAAAAATGGTACGCTGAGTTTGTTTAAAATTTCAGCAAACTGCTTCCCTGCGACTTGTGTAATTCTCGTCACCAAATAGAATCAGCTGTATGGATAAAAAAATGTTTTCAATGTGAAAGGACTTGGCTATAGGCTTTTGTTGGTTTTTTTTTTTGTTTGTTTTTTTTTTGGTTTTTTTTTTTGTGTATGTGTGGAAAGAACTTCACTGGAGAATCATTGCTGACAAATAAGAATTCTAAAAACACTGAGGGGCTTACAGGCATCTTGAGCATCATTACTGAGGAAGTATTTACCACATTTGTTGCTACAAAACTCAGAGGTTTTTTTGCTTGGGACTTGAGCTGCAGTGAGGTTCTAGTGAATTCAGATTATGAAATGTGTTTTAATGACATCACTTCAGATAATTGAAAAAATTATAGTTAATATTCTGAAAATAATTATTCCTATTTCATTAGGTGTAATCATATACCTTTATTTTCTCTAAATTTTAAAATCTCTATTTTCTCTAGCGAGTGGTAACATTCCAGTTATGCAGAAAGACAAAGACAACACTAACGTCAATGCAGATGTACAAAAGCTGCAGCAGCAGTTACAGGACATCAAGGAACAGGTAAAACTCTAGATAAAAATTTTATGGGCCAGTAAGGTAACTGCAAAAAGCCAATGGATCTTCTGTTATTTAAAACAAAATATCCCATTGAAGTGATTCAGTTCTTAAATTTTAGTTAAATAACCGATAATTTTTGTGATCCTTTTGTCTTCTACATACAGATTTAAAAAAAGATGGCAATTTTCCTTTTACCAGAGTATCTGTGTCAGTGTGACTTAAAAAAGGGTGCTCGGCCCAGTCAGTATGTCCTGTGCTGCTGTAACTGACCTGAATGTGTTAGCTGCAGCAGCAGGTGTTCTCACAGAAGTAGATATTCTTCACTGCTCTGTGCCTAGCTTAACATTTACTTGTCTGTTTGTGAGCTACCTTTGAACAGTGACTGTCAGCTGTATCATGAAAGGCTCTACTGTACGTACTCTTCAGGCAATTGTGTTTGTACGTAACTGGAATATTTGGGATATAAGTGAAAGTTTTTTCTTTTGTAAGTATGCATCATATTTGCAGGTAGAAATCTATTCAGATTAGCCATAGATGATAGTGGCAATTCATCAGTTAACTAAATTGCATGCAATTTAGAAACATTATAAAAACAACAGAAAATATTGTTTCAGAGAATCGAGAATATTTAAATTTGCTACACCTGTAAATGTAGTCCATTTGAAATGGCTTACATACTTGTCTGCATGTGAGACTTTGCTATGGTAAATCACTGAATGGTTTCCTTTTTTTCCATCTGAGCAATGAATATTTGAGATGTTTTCAGCGGTAAAGGAGTGTCTGACTGTTGTGTGAACTTACTGTATTAGAAAAGAGCCTTGATAATGTGGTTTTTGGCTTCCTTGTATATAACAGTTGGAAAAAAAATTGTTTTAATGGATACAGGAGACAGAGAAGCCTTCGTGTTTACAACTAGCCTTTTCCTCTTGGAGACTTATAGCAGTATGTGATGCTTCAGTGATGTCAGCATCACATCCAGCTGAGACAGTTATTGCTCTCAGCTGTTGGTATACATACAAGACTGAAGTTTTGGATCACCACTTCTAGGGCCCATAACTTTAAATATTTTAAATTTGAGAACTGATGTTCTGTCAAGTTTTAGTCTTGTAGCATGTCTGAAAAGAACTACTCCTGGTATATGGAGAATTGGCCAAAGACCCCACTGGCAGTTAGAACTCAAATATCTTATTCAAAACACATTCCTTCATAGTTTGTGTAGAAAAAAACACACAAATTAAATAATGTCGTTTGAAAAATCTATGTCTTCTTCAAGAATAATGTCTGGAGCTACTGTGTATCTGTGACTTATTAAATCTGCTGGTTTGCTTCAGTTTTACTTTTAAACATAATTGGATAAAAAGATTGACATAATAAGCCTACTACTTTGGCATTTAAAATGATATATCTAAATATACTGATGAATGCTTAAATCCAAGAAATCTGTTTTCTTTAAATGCATTAATATTTTTTCTACTTACTTCGAGTTTATAAATGATTTGAGTTTTGTTAGGATATGGTAATAATTTTTTTTTAATGGGGATATGAAAGGATGACTGCTTCATTTTACAATTATTCTCCTTGATTAGATGTGACCTCGGGTTTGTTTTTTCTCCAATTTTCCAGAAGTGCTCTTATTCATAACAATTCTTACCGTAAGAAATGTTCACAAGAAGCTTTCCAATATCAGAAAGTTATGCTGTTACAGGGAGAAAAAACATCATTTTATACATGTCAGTTTCTACTTAAGTTTTCTGTTTTTTCATATTTTTGACAACACCTAATATTTAATACTGAAATGTTTTGAGAACTGAGGTTCTTTTGCTTTGACTTTCACTTTTATCTTTTTTAAGTTTTTTAAAATCAGTATAGAACTAATGATTATTCCACACCTGTTTGACCAGAAGGAGGTTGTTCTGGTTGTTCTCGTGTGGTTTTGTCTTGAGACTGTTTCATGTTTTGTTTAGTGTCATTTCTGCTTACTCCACTGAGGGGGCAAGCTTTGTATCATACTTTCGAACTGCAAGTAGGATTTGATTACAATTAGTCATCTATTCTTTTGAATTTGTGCTTCAAGTGATGCACAGCATTGACCTTCGGTCATGTATACTTCTGATTTATGCTTTAATAGTTCCCTTTTACACTGATGTTTCTGTCCTCAAAATCAATTTGTTCTCTTTCAGCAGGTATAAACCTATGTTTCAACTCATACCTTCCATGATAATGTAATATGTTAGTGCAGCAAGCTTTTAAAACCATTTCTCGTGCCAAGCAGAAGTGATGCCTGATGTCAGCTGAATCTTCCACATCTGATGACCACACCATTCTTCAGGGATTCCCTGAATGTGAACCCTTGTGACTGTAATTGCAATACCTTCACCTCATTTCATACATAATCACCATCATCTGTCTAATATCTTATGTATGTTCCTTCACCATACCTACATCACTTTCTTTCTGCTTAAAAATGAATTTATTTTGTCACTGTGCACCTGCATGTTATTGGAGAAAATATTTTTGATAATGAGGAAATACTTCAAACAGTTTAAAACGTCTTTTTAGTGGTAAAAATTGATTTATTTGAATTACCAGACCAAGCTATAAGTGTGTTGAACACTTTTTGAAGACTGCTCTTCTCTCTCAAAGTAATTCCTGCATATAATAGATGGTAGTGCATTTTTATACTATTTGTTTTGCTTCAAAATATGGGAGTCAAACAATCCCTGCAGATAAAAGAAGTGTAAAATATGGTTTCACACAGTGTTCTAGCAAACTAGCAGTACAGTGGAATGATGTTGTGGCACAAAATCTATGTAAGGCATGCATGAACCTTATTGCATTGTAAAAGTGCATATGAGCTGGTGCTTAAATTTTGAGTGCTCCTTGGAAGCTGAGTAAAACTCACATACTTTGTCTTGCATCCTGGCTGGGAAACTTTTGAACTGATTGAGAAAATCCTCGTCAGCATAGTGGCATAGCAGACAGCAAGTTTGTTTCTGCCAGCTGAATTCTCCTACTGTATGAAGTAGTATTAATATTAAAATAGTATCATAGTAAGAAATAAACAAGTAATGTATTTTAAATATTTTACATTTGTACCTAGCTGGAGGAATTGGGCAAAAAATTGGTTCTAAACACATAGAGGTCTGAAAGTTTTTTGTGTTTATTTTTTTCTCCAGAGGTGAGATTTGGATTGCCTTTGTCAGTCTTTTATCAAAGGATGTCAGGTAATGAGGCATTGAATGTTGAAGTCTGTAGATTACTGAAAGAAGCAAGCTCTGATTTTCCCATTGGAAGTATAAATGGTGACTTGGTGTGAATGGAAAAATAAGCTGGACTGACGGACAGACTGTTGGTCTGCAAGTTTTTAATTTGTGTTTTGGTATGACACTGTTGAAATTCTGACAAAGATGGAGCATAGCATTCTTGTCAAGAATAATTTTTTTATTTTATTTATTTATTTATTTTTAAACAAAATGACAGAAGGATTTATCTGGAAATTTTGTGTCACTGCTGGCCCATTATACTGATGTTCTGGAGATTAAAATAGGCATTTGGCCAAATTCTGTGTGAATTCAAATTTGGTGTAAGCAGATTGATGGTGAATATATATACATACATACATATATATATATATATATATTTGTCTTCATCTAAGCTACCTGCCCTAGGAAGTAGTATCTATCATTTCCATAGGAAGAATGCTTGTAGATTATACTTGACAGGGTTTCTGCCATGGAACATCTCTCATGAGATGAATGGTCTGAAGTAAACTCCCCATGATAAGTGTGGAAACAAAACACAGGTGCAAAGTGGTGATAAAATGAATTTGTTTGGAATGTTGGACTTGCTGGCATTTCATATCATAAGTGAATGAGGTATGAGTTCAGTGTTTTTAAATGTTAGTGTGTCTCAGATTTGAGCGCATCTTATATTTGATATGTCAGACTATAGAATAAACTTAACAATTATATGTTAAAACATCTATCCATTTACTAACCTTTATTAAACCTGTTAAAAATGAAATCCTAATGTAAAATATAGTTGCAATATGTTTATGGTGAAGGAACATGCCTTACAAAAACTTCAGTTTGTGCATATGACAAAAGGTGAAGGACGTTGTTCCTTAGACATTTGGTACTAAATAAATTTTGCTGTTGAAGAGCCTTAGGAGATCTTCATTGGGCATTGGCTGTCACTATAATGTTCAGCAATTAAAACGGATTTTAAAAGTTTGCTGTGCTATTGTTATGACTGAAGGTCACAGATTTATTAAATTGCTCTTCATATAAAACTTAGATAATTTCCACAAGCAAAGACTGAAATTGCTATTACTGAATCTTTACATACAATACTGATGATGCAGTATTTTTTATTATTTCTGCATTTGTTCAGTGCTTGTTTTGTAGAGGTAAGTATGTGATGAACTACAAGCCTGAGAAGGAATTGCTAAACCACGTACCTGAGCTTTACATGACATAAAACTTTGTGTAGTTTTTGTATCCTGAAAGGTTATGTTATGTCAAGGTGAATGCTGCTCAAATAGCGTCTTAATTCTGCAAATGTAGCTGGTGATGTTGCCAATGTGATATCGACCTACTACTGAATTGACTTAAAGATATCATAGAATCATAGAACGGCTTGGGTTGGAAGGCACCCTGAGGGCCATCATGTTACAACTCCCTGCAGGGGGGAAAAAAGACACCACATTTGTGTCATCATGGGGTAGGAAAAACCTCAGTACTTGAAGTGGATGAGATGTAAAAATGTGCATTTAAAAAACAAACAAAAAAACACACACATGGAGATTAAAAAAAAAGCCCACAACTTTTCAGGTTAAGTAATACATGCTTTAGTAGCTGGGTTATGCTCTGGCAACAGTCTGTTATGCTTAAGATGGCATACTTGTTGTTAACTTTAATTTATGTATTGCATACTCAGTACTGTATCCCTGCTGCCATTGACTATATAACCTGTTAAAATCTTTTGCAGACTATGTGTCCTGTCTGTTTGGACCGTCTGAAGAACATGATCTTTCTCTGTGGCCATGGGACGTGTCAGCTTTGTGGAGACCGAATGAGTGAATGCCCTATATGCCGCAAGGCGATCGAACGAAGGATTCTTTTGTATTAAGAAGTGGAACAAGTATCTGTTAGCTTACAAATAGTAAGGACATTCTGGTGATTTAAATCTCTGCAAGTTTGAAAGGCAGTAAAAGGTTCTAATGAAAACATTTCTAATACTGTAGCACAGGTTCATTAAAGACTGTGAACACACCAAATAATAGAACAGTATTTGAGCAGTCAACTTTTAACTTTACTCAGAAAAGATGCTAATTTACAGCAGTCCTTTCTTTTGTTGTGTTTTTTGTTTGTTTGTTTTCTTTCTGTCGTTTTCTTCCCCTTAAAGTGTAAAGGGACAATCTTGTTTTGGTTTCATTCTTGTTTTTTTAATGTGTGTATAAGGTGTTGAGTGATGTAGTTTTTCTATATTTTTTTTAATGCCAGTTACTATTGAGTATAAATCTACTTAGTGCTTTTTTTTTTTTTTTTAATGCTTTTCTGGAGAGTGTTCAAATATTCTGTGACGTTTATAATTTGTAATGGTTTTCATCTTGAAATACACAATAATGCCTAGTCAATACAAAATGTATGCACAGCTGTAATAAAGGTAATACTATTTCCATAAGATCAGGTCTCAAAATACAATGCTAAGGTAATTTCAACCTTAATGTGCCCTTTGCTGAGGATGAGTGGGAAAGAAACAGGAAAAAGAAACAAATCTGGTTTAGAAAGGTTACGTTCTTCAAACTGCACTTTAGCATAACAGTTTCAAGCTGACCTAAATAATATCAACCTCTTGACTCTGCTAGCCTCATAGATTCTTATGGAATAGCTTTTAATCTGGTTGGAAAGGAGAATAGTGGGTCAGTTATCCATTTCAGATGAGTGAATTTGATCCGTTTTGAGGGAACAGATATATATGTGGTGCCATTCAAATACTCTTTGTCTACAAATTAGAAGAACTTGAAGACATGAAGTTTGCAAAAGTTAAACTTCAGTATCTTACCTTACAAAGTATGAAGCAAGCTTTTAACGGGTATCGTTTTCCTTTCTTAATTCAGTTATGTTGACTCCAGACAAATAGTAATCAACAGCAGGATCAAAAATTTAATTTAGCTTTTCATCTACATTAAATGTTAAAACCATGTTAGCTAGGATCGATAGGTAATACTGCAGTTCAGGATATTGTTGGCAGAGCATTGATTTCGGAGCCATGCTTAGGTGAGATGAAATTGTATGAGGGAGTTAGCTGTCACTGATGTGACTGAAAAGTATTCATGAATCTGAAAGAACTGCTGTGAGGAGCTGCAAACAATTAATGTCTTGATAACAAATATGTCCTTCTGTCTTTTTGGACAGAAAAAAAAAAAAACAAAAAAAGAACATGCTGATTTAAGAGTTGTTTGCAGGTACCAGGCATGTGTTCTTGCTTGTAAGATACTCAGCAGTTTCCTGAGTGCAGTTTGTGTAGCCGTTTGCCATTGTACTGGCTTTGTGTGAATGCAGAACAATGAAGAAGTACATGCTGGAATCATTGAAGTGCCTTCCTTTCAGCAAAGATTAATTTCTTGTTTCATTCTCACTGCAAAAATGTGGCAAAAGGGATAGTTCAAGGGAAGATCCAAGTAGGAATAAAGGAATAAAACTGGCCTCTTTGGAAAAATCGATCTCAGTCCTTTGAAGCTTGTGTTGGTATGCCAGAACCTTGTAAACTTTGGCAAAATTCTCAGAAGAATGTTACTAGTAAACTGCAAAGATAGATAAACTTTTAAACAGTAAGATTTAAACACTTAATAGTATTTTCCAGGAAACAGCTACAATGATATATTGAAACAATGTATGGCCAGTGTCTTTTAACAAAGTAATGTACAACTTTTCTATAGACAACTTAATCCTTATCCAGAATTGCAAATGTGGTCATCATTCTTTTCAGTAATTTTTCATTGGACACAGTCTTAATCTGGAATCAATATAATATTGTTTTATTCTGTATATTAATAGTCATTTGTTCAAAATTATCTATGTCTCTGTCTTTTTGGCCGAAGTAAATAGCCCTCCCTTTTTGGTACTCATTGGATCCCTGTACTGAAATATGAAGACTTCAAGGAGCTTTGGAAAACTTTAGATGAAAAACTTTTTTTTCCACTTTGTTGTTTCACTATCTCCACTTAGACTACAATTGCACAAGTGCTCAGTGCTGTACTTATTTAGACAATACGTATGCCACTAAGCCTGATTTTTTTTACAGTGTGTTTGTCAGCTGAAATGTCTACAGGACACTTCAGTCTTCCTCCAAAAATGATTTTGTAGTGAGATGTGCCATGTGTCCATCCATCTTGATTTTTGTCCTGTAATGTATACATCTGTTTCCTCTAGTTCTGGTAGACACGTTTTGAATATCATGCCCTATTTACTCTTCAAGGGGACCTCTATAGACATAAAAGCAGAGTGGATTTCTTCTTGATAATACAGCTCAAAACTAAAGCCTTGTTGTAGCAGCTGGCATTTTTCTAATTCTTTTTTACTGGAACAAGTCAGAACTACTTGAAAGCAGTTCAACTTTGCATTAGTTGAAAAAATGCAGCTGAATAAGAATTGATCTAAAGTATCCTGGGTGGATAACTGGAGTTGAGTGTTAAATATTCCCAATCTGGAGGCGAGATATTAGCAAAAATAGCTAAGTCCACTGATAGGCTTGTACTTTACAAGAGAAGCTCTACATTACTGCATAATACTCTTAATACTTGCATGTCATCACAGTCAAATGGATATAGACACAGCGATTGAAGGTGTTGCTATAGGAGCAGTTGTAGTCTTTTGTACTGTAATCATGCCAAGTGGACTTGGACAGCGCTGTGTGACAGTTGCAGTTGAAAGGTATCACTGTTGGGAATTTAATTTCATGCTTTCCAGATATCAAGATAAACAACTGAACTAGAAATGCAAGGTAGAGTAACATGCTTGAAACATTGCTACTGGCCTAATTAACAGGTGAAAGAGATGTGTAGCCTTCCCAAGTTGTCCTTCAAAAAACTCAATGAAGAAAAATGTTAGCAAATCGAGTAGCACTTAAAGACATAGAGGACAAAGAGGATGAAAAACAGGCTTTGTTTCTTATGAGTGTCCCTCAATATTCAACAGCAGTTTTGAAATTAATTTGGATGATATACCTCCATTATCTTCCTCAACCAATCAAGAAAAGAACTGATAGTACTGTTCAGGTGTAAGGTATGTTCAGATGTTTAAGTAAATCCTTTTTCTTTTCAATTCAGTAGAATACATAACTTGTCATACCACTACACAGTGATTTTAAAGTATAGAGACAACCTAAAAGGCTAATAGAACATGCTAAATAATTGTATTTTGTTGTTGTTATTTTGCTTTGTTTTTACAAGCTTGCTGTGTATCATCTGCTATACCCCAAATTCCCATTGAACTCATTTGGCACTTTTTAGAATTTGGGCTCATAATACCTATCTTCCAGTTGTTGAAATATTCTGTACTTGTATGTTAAGAGTTTGGAGAAATCCCATTTTACTGGCATGGATACTGAATTAATGTGGCAGGAGAATAAGCGAGCTACTTTGTAAATATGAAAGGTTGATTAGAAACGACTATTCCTAACTTGAATTGAGTGAGGATCTAGCAGATTTGCACAAGTACTTGTGCCTTGTTAGCATAGTCTTACAATTGGTATTCTAGCTTCTTTTGAAGACATTAAATGACCTTTTAAAATAATTTAAGTCCTTATTGTGTAGATATTTTCTAGAGATTAAGTTTTGTGTGTGCATACCTGTTTTTAGCAGTATTAGTTGCAGTTTATGCAAACACCAGGCTGTTTGAAGAAGCTGCTTTGGGCTAGTGATCTGTTTAAGCTTCCCCTACAATACTGTGCATTAAACATCAGAAACTCAACTTTCCAGTAGCAGCTGGTGAACCGAGAAGCCTATCCTGTTCTTTGTGCTGCCTAAGTCAGATTTTCACTTAAAAAATCACAGCATCCTAACTTTTAGTAACGCTACCTCCTTTCTCTCTAAGTACTGAATTCTGAGTTAGTTTGTCTTGGGGAAAGGATGGGGAACATTTCAGTTTCGTTTTTGCTTCATCGGTTTTGATGTCTAAATGCATTGCGAAGCATTTTTACTGACTGTATAAATGACGTCCGGTAGAAGCGTATGATTTGCCACCATGTACATTGTATATTACTCTTGCACAAGTTGCTGGAATTCGTACTGTTGTCTTTTTATGTATTTCGTAACTTGTTTGTGCTGACAAAGCAAAACTGTTATCACAGAGGTTTTAGTATAAGAAGTTTAGAAGTTTTATAGCTGAGCCTGTGGTTTAAAAAAAAAAAAAAAGTTCTGACTCAGGGCTTTTTAACAACTTAAATACATTTACGATATTCTTCAGCACGTCTCGGAGAGCATTGTAGATTTATGACTGTACAGTGCCTTGATAGAACTATTTAATGGGCAGCAGCCGTAGAGTCCTTACAGAATGCAAGTATCTTCTTAATCCAGTGGAGGAGTTTATGTTAATGCAGCTGTAATATCCCTGCTATGGATTTACGTACTTGTATATACTTTCTGTAAAGGAAAATCAGCAAATGTAGGTCTTGCTAAGCTTTCTGTAAGTTGTTTCATTGTTGCACCAGTTGGGAGAGGGGAGCAGGGTATGAAGGGCTTAGTGTTCAAATGTACCAAAGTAGCATTTCTGGGAAAGATAGCTGATAAAAAGCTCTGTATGGGATCTTTTTTGTGTGAGGGGAGAGGTTGTTGTATTAAAATAATAATAAATAAAAACAAAAATACCCTCTTTATTCTGGCCCAGTAAGTGTTTCTGAAGGGAGAGAGAGAATAAGCAACAATTCTGTGTTTGCATGCTTTTTCATATTTACAAGAAATTAAGTAATTTTACGCTTCTAGAAGATTTTTTTTTTTAATCACAAGCTTACTGTCTTCATGAATGCAAATTCTTCCTATTAGAAAACCGGTTTTTCTGAACCGCAGGAACATTTTTGCTACGTTAAAACCAACTTTGTATTTTCAGTAGTTTTTGACATGACTGTTTACTGGAGAAACTTATGGTTGTCTGTGTGAATGTAGAGGATTTTTCTGTATGCAGATAGCATTATATAATTGCTTTCATTGAAACTGCTTAGCAAGGTCTCAGCTTCTCGAGAGAAATGCTAATGTACTGAATGGTTAATAAAACTTGTTATATAAGATATTCTTCTTCAATAGCTTTGATTAAAAAATGTAATGAGATGGAATTAATACTGCTTATTGTGCACACATTATTGGGAAGGGGAGATTGCAACTTACTTGATAAGATTCTTAGTTGTAATGATATCACCCATAGAATTAGAAAATTGTATTCCTGAACAAGTGTTTGGTAACTGTGAGTTGTTTGATGTTTAATGTTTAAAGATGCAACAGACTTTATCTAGTGAGGGAGTTTGCAAACCTCCAAGTATTTTTGTTCTTTAGAATGTATCACCAAAGAGCATCAGAAATATCAAGTGCCTTTGAGTCTTCCAGATACTCAAATATTTTTTTAAACAACACAACCGAAGTAAGAAGGGCAGATTGTTGACTTTTTTTTTTTTTTAATCTATAGAATATAGATAAAATATTTTCATCTGTAGAATATATTTTTTTTCTATAAATATTTTCTATATTTTTTTCTATAAAATACAGCTCATAGTACTAATTAGAGCTCTGTTAATGATAAAATCACAGAATGCTTAACTTGGAAGGGACCTCCAAGTCCACTCAGTCCCACCCCGTGCCATAGGCAGGGCTGCCACCCAGCAGCTCAGCTGCCCACGGCTCCATCCAACCTGGCCTTGAGCGCCTGCAAGGATGGGGCACCACAGCTTCTCTGGGCAGCTGTGCCAGCACCTCACCAACCTCTGAGTAGAGAATTTCCTCCTAACATCTAATCTAAATCTCCCCTCCTTTAGTATAAAACTATTCCCATTTTTTCTATCACCATCAGATCATGTTAAAAGTCAGTCTCCATCCTATTTATAAGCTTCCTTTAAGTTACAAAAGTCCACAGTGAGTTTTCCCTGGAGCCTTCCCTTTTCCAGGCTGAACAAGCCCAACTCCTTCAACCTTTCTTCATAACAGACATATTCCAGCCTTCTAATAATCTTTATGGCCTCCTTGACCTGCTGCAACAGCTCCACATCTTTTTTTTTTGCTTGGGACCTCAGGCCTGGACACAGTACTCCAGATGGGACCTTTCAGGAGCAGAGGAGAGGAAGACAATCACCTCCCTTTCCCTGCTGGCTCACCTGTGTTTTGAAGGAACCGCCCAGGATACCGTTGGCCTTTCAGGCTGCAAGAGCACCCTGCTGACTCACATCCAGATTTTCATCCACCAGGACCCCCAGTTTCTTCTCCACGGGGCTGCTCTCAATGAGGAGTACTCTGTCTGCACACATACTTGGGATTTCCCTGACCCAAGTGTAACACCTTACACTTTGCCTTGTTTAACATTCTTAGGTTTTTGTGGACCCACTTTTCAAGCTGGCCCAGTCCCTCTGGATGGCATTCTTTCCTTCCGTTGTATCTACTGCACCACTCAGCAAGTTTGTGGACAACAAACTGAGGTTACACTCGATCCCACCATCTAAGTTGTTGATAAAGATGCTGAAGAGCAGTGGGCCCAGAATGGGCATCTGGGAGACACCACTTGTGACTAACCTTGACCTAGACGTAGAGCTGTTGACCACAACCCTTTGGCTGCAGCCATCCAACCAAATTTTTATCCACCGTGTAGTCCTCCTTTCAAATCTATATTTCTCCAACTTAAGGATGTTGTGTGGGACCACATCAAAGGCCTTACAGAAGCCCAGAGAGATGACATCAGTTGTTCTTCCCTTCTTGTCTGATGCCATTACTCCATCATAGAAGGCCACCAGATTGGTCAGGTGTGCTTTAATGTATCTTCCAGGAGGATCTGTTCCGTGTTCTTCCCAGGCAGAGGTGAGGCTCACTGGGAGTCTCTCCCTTTTCAAGATTTCTTCAATCTTGGTTTAAATGACAGATCTATGTGAATAAATGAGAGTTTCAGAGAGATTTCTTTTCTAACCTCTGTTTGAAAACAGTTGATGCAGATTATCAAAACGTTTAAATGCCTACTGTTCTTTAAGGCTTACAAGCTGTTTGCATACTTATTAAATTGAAAGTGATGGTAGTAGCTTTAGCATAGGCTTAAGGCTTGGGCTCTGTGGTCTCTCTAGGGTTTCAGCTCATAATGGTTACAGTGGATCTGGCTACCATTAAGGTACTGATGTTTCGTATTTTTGGGGCTTCATCCATAGTTGGGAAGATGGAAGACCCAGAAGAAAGGGCAGATAGCAAAGACACAGCTCTGTGTAAAAATCTAATCCCTTCAAACTCTAAGGATTCTAAGATTTTATGATATTAGAAATCAAGAACTGTGCAGCTGGCAACATAAAACTTTTATTCTGTTGCAATGCAGGACAAAGGTGTAGGAAACTTAGTGTAAAATATACTTTTACAGTTCAGATTTGTTGAAGCTTACTTGACTGACCTGAAAAACTTCATACAAAGTTTCTGCAAATCGGCAGAAGAATACACACGTGATGAGAACATACTGACCTCTCTTGACACTGTAGTGCTGTTTCACTAGATTTTCTTTAGAAGTAGATCTGTAGCAGGTAAGTGTACAAACTGAATGCCTGCTGCTGTACACGGCAGCACTTGTGCACCCTGCAGTGTCTGCAGTGTGTTTCTTCCACAAGGGGTCAGTAGCACACTCTGCTTGAGACACAATTTTTTGTACTATGAGCACAGAGCAAACAAGGGATAAGGATAATGATGATTGCATTAATATGTGGGTGGACCAGGCCTCACTTGTACCCTTCTTCAAGCAGGCTAAGTATAATTAGCTTATTTGCTGACTTCAGTAAGCACCATATTCTATCCTCTGACTCTCATGTGACATGAACATTGCTACTATTGATTAGGGCAAAGTTCCAGTGGAGTATTTACCTTTAGCTCTAGTCAAAAGTATTCATTTAGCCTAGCTCTTTTTTCCCAAAAGCATGTAATTGGAGCAGATGAACTCTAGGAGATAGTTTGTCCAGTGAACAGGGAGAAGAATTCTTGTATGAGTGTCCCACATATTTTTATTGATAACCACAGTCTTCCTAGATGGTTAGAGCTGAGGCATTTTACAGCCTTTAGTAGCACGGGTTATAGTTAAATATGCTTTGAACCCTATCAATCTGCTCAGTGAAAGGAATGCTCGAGTTCTGGTCTTCCCAAAGTATGCAATTAAGATGGAGACACAACATAGAAGTAACTCAGTATTTTTCTACTAGGAAGCTAAACAGACCAGATAATTGAAACCTAGATAAAATTTTTCAATCCTTGTAGCAAAGCCATATCTCACAAATAAGAATCTAAGTAGGTCAATGTCTTTCAGGTTGGCATAGGTTCTTCTGCTTGGTGAATGAACAGGGGACCTTTCCTTCATACTTGTAACTTGTGCTTCTCTTTTTTTTTTGTCTATTATGATTTTTGCATTTCTTGTTTTCTTTTGTCTCCCACTACTCAACTTCTCCATTTCAAGTTCTTCCTGTGAAGTATTACTGATAGCAGAACTGTGCCCATCCTTCTCAGTGTCGTTCTTTCCAGGTCTTACTAAAATTAATCTCCATTATACTGAGATTGGCACAGTGCCTTGGCTTAAGTAGAGGGGATCCTTGTGTCTGACTCCAAACTTAATTGAGTATACTGACAGGAGGAATTCCTAATCTCAACAAAATCTCACATTATTTTATCAATAACCCTTGTTTCTTAATATTGTCAGTATAAGAAAAAGCTTATGGCTGCCACTGAGGGAAGGGAAGGGGTGCTGCTTTTGTTGCAACGGTTCTCACCTGTATGATGAAAATTAGGAACAAGAAAATATTTTGGGAATATTTGTTTTTCTGTATGCTGCCTGAAATTCCCATTGCCAGCCATATCTCAGATTCAGTTTTTGTGACTCCCAAAGGTACTACCCCAAGAAACGCACTCTGGTTGTAAGTTGCTGTCTCCTAGGACTGTGTACTTTGCCAACTTGAGTTGTCAAGAAGTCGCTTGCTCAGGTCAGTACAGTCTCTTGGATGGGCATAGGTTGTTTGCAAGGAGAAGGGTTCTGTTGTGCTTTCTGCTTCATCTGTGGAGAAGTATGAAAATATTCTGTCTCTTTGAATAAAAGCAAATCTGAAACCACGTGTCAAGTAATACTCTTCCTACTAAGCTTCCGTAATCCCTACTGTTCATACGATCATAAGGTATCTTGTGATACTTTATGAAAGCTGTATAAAATAAATAGCAATTATGCACTGTGTATTTCCCAAAGGACATGTTATTTAGTTTGTTGGCTTTGAAACACAATGCTATCATTCTTCCTCTCTTCATCTTCCGTTGTGGTCAGACCTGTAAATAAAGACTACTTCAGATACATGTAGGCAAGGTTTATTTTCCCAACACAAACAGCTTAGTTAAGCTATTTCTAGTATAGGCTTAAAATTCAAAATATCACGCCCAAGGCTAATGGCTGTATTTGTCACATCTATAGCACAGGAAACTTAGATCACCTAAATCATACTATTCTTGGGTTTTGGTCAGTTGATTCTGGCACTATTTAAAGCTGAGGGATTCTTCACTTAACTGTTGTCCTCTGAAACTGTGTTCTCACAGTTTAACTTCATGCGGAGGGAATGTAGCCTGATAATATTTTACACATTTTTGAGGGTATAGGAAAGTATGTTAGAATAAGGTAGTGGGAAACTAAAAACTAGACTATAACCATAGGCCTAAATCTTAGGAATTTTGTGAGGTGAAAAACTCAAATGACAAACTTTATTGTGAGTAACACCATCTTCATGACTTTTAATTTGTTGTTGTTATTTGGCCTTCTGAGAGCTTGTATCATGGATCCATTGAGTCCTGCTGTAATACTGCCATCTCCACTGTCTTGCATGTCCAACTGTTCCCAATGGGTCCTTCCACACTCATTCTCCCTGGACTGATATGTCCTAGACTTAAGCTAGTACCCAACATGTGTGGAAGGAAGGTGTGATAGCTGCATGCCAGTCCTTGATGCAGAAGTTACGGGTCTGGTGCTCTGCCTAGAACAGTTATGTCCCATGACATACAAGGATGTAATGGGAACTTTACTTAGATTTACTTCAAGCTGGGTACCTGCAAACAAGCAGTAGTATAGAAAGCTACCACAGATCAACTACTTAGCAGTTACCTATGTGAAGCTCTTGCCCTGCAGCAGTCAGTGGTTGAAGTCCACTAGCACCTTCAAAGCCAAGCAGAGTTGAGTGGACCAAGCCCTTGGGGCCCTGAGTTGATACTGTTTTAAGTAGCGTGTGAGTTAATTAAATATGAAAAGCATATCTTCAGGAGCAAGATTGGGATACCTGACATCTAATTTTAGACTTTATCTGCTCTGCTGAGTCAAATCATGACATCAAGAACCGGCAAAGCGTTGTTGAGCACTCCGGGAAAAGTCATTGGATGATTTCACAGGTTTGTTTTTGCAGGAGTTTCTCAAGAAAGTAGTTGAAGCCTTCAGAAAACAAACAAAAAAAAGATACAAAAAAAAAAAAAAAAAAAAAAAGGATCAATCCAAACACGGGGATTTAACGTGCCCTTTTGAATGGAATCTATGCCTAGTTTTCATTTACTTTGCCAATTTTCATTTCACTGAAAATGCTGTCATAATTGCGAATTGTCACCCGGATGGCAGAAATTGAACACAGAGCCTACGTTTCCGTCCTGTCTGTTCCTTGCCACAATCCTGCCTATCCCTAGAATGCCCTTTCATAGGGTGTGTGGATGCACTGGGCTTGTAGGGGAGAAAGTGGTGTCCTCCATAACATTCTAAGACAGGGAGAGGACTTGATTCTCTAACGCTGCTGATTTGCTCTGGCCTTGCCTTTTTTTCTCTGCCATCTTCACTTATCAAATGTCGGGCCGCCTTACTTTTACAGATGACGAGTAATTTTGAGAGAAAATTGATGTCATTATTACAGTTGTGCTTGGAATTCTTGAATTCTCACATCCTTTCCCACAAAATTAGGCCTGATTGTTTTGTCAGACACAGGTGTTTGACCATTAAGCTAAGCAGCTTGAGTGCTTTTAAGGTTGTTGATAGTGGCCTGCAGCTGCCAAATTTTCCTGGGGAAGAAAAGTAAGGACTTGGCACATTCTAGGTTGTGCAGCCCTAAGCTAGTCAACAATGTGAGCTGCAGCCTTTGCCTGAAGGGGAGTTGACTTCATGATAATGTAGTATTTTTCATTAATTGAAAAGTCGTCTCTTTCCTGAAGAATGGCAGTCTGAGAAGAGGCCAGTAGTACTGTGGCTGGCTGTTTCTGTCACCTTGCCTAGGAATCCAGGGACACACCACCATGTTGTGCTCAGTAGGCTTACCCCAAAAAGCTTTAAAAGAAGGTTCTGGAGCAGCTGTTCGCATCTCTGAATTAGTTGTTAGCGGATTAGAAACAAGGCTATTTGAAAAGGCACAATCTTTCAGTGTTTGAGTCAAAGTGTACCTCTCTACTCTTTATTTTTTACTTTTTTTTTTTACTTTATTTTTTATCTTTATTTTTCACTTCCCTCCTGATACAGAAAGTATATCTGAGGGAAGAAGGGCAGCTATCTGGCCAAAAAAGAAAATAATAATAAAAATCTTTAATGACCTGTTAGGAGATTGATAGTTTTTCTAACCCCAAGGAGAGCTGACTGCCACAGAGCTGAGGCTGGTGGTGTTATCCACAGTAACTGCTCACTCATGTTTGTGCATAGCTCATTTTTATTGTATTGTTAGGGTTAAAGATAAGTTGGTGGCTCTGTTAAGTGCGATGAATATCTGGGAATAGCAGCGTAGCTCTGCTGAGCGCTGCTGCCAAAGCTGGAGCAAGCCAAGGGAGACTGATCTTTTTTTGTCAGGGACAGAAATGTGGTCTGACATGGCTCTTATCAGACGGAAGGATTTTTCACTTCAGGAGGAAGTTTGGCTGGGAATGCATTGGATTTTTTTTTTTTTTTTTTTCCAGTTCTGTGGGAAGTCCTGTATAAATGAGTTTTCTATGAATGTAACAGTTGTGTTTCTGTCTCTCCTCTGGAGAGAATGTTAGCAGCTATGGATGTGGGAAATAAAATTGACTTAAAATGCTTTTAATCTAAGTGAGTCAGCAAACACACCTTGTGTGTTCACAGCCAGGACCCATTTGCTCTTGGCTCATGCTACAAAGTAGGCAAAAAGTGCTTCTCTTTTTCTGTAATTTTTTATTCCAGATATTTCTGAAGTTTCCCTTGATCTTTCCAAAACCATCGGATTGTAGTTAAATTAAAACCTGGCCTTTTCTTTTGGTGAGCACTTTGTGCAACAGGAGGTATTTGTATGAGTTCCAGCATAAACTTGGACAATTTTGTTTAAACATTGAGAACTGACACGTGTTTCAGAGAAACTCTGTTAATGAAGTTGAAGAGACAGGTAGTTTTCTGATTGCATCCATGAGACTGAGATTTGTCAGATTTGGGTTTCCTGGGTTGTCTTGCAAGTCTTCACTCAAACCACATAATTCTGTGTTTTCCCTTTTATTCTTTGTGTGAAATAAGGAAAAATGAATGCAGGAGAAAAAAAAAAAAACTAGGAGAAATCAGTTGGCGTACGCCAAAGAACATACAAAAGAATAAATGAATTCCTGAGTGGCTGAAATGCCTGTGCTGCCAGCCCATCTCTTGGTATAGCAGCATGCTTCAGTTGTATCATGATATCAGGCCTTTTCATGTGGAAAACTCTAGTGCTAGCTCACAGGCCTGCCAAAGGCCAAACAGAATAAAATGGGCTATTGTATTCCACCACCCAGGCAGCAGGAATTATTAACTTATTAATTAACAAGTAATCACGTACAAATAGATATTTCATTATATTTAACAAGTGAAGCTTGATCATTATTTATGTTTTAGAGCAACGAGTGGAAGAAATCTGTGTTAAATAAAGGTATCGAGTGGCAATTCTCAATGAGGTGACAAAGTGGCCGCTCCGTGTTGGCGACGTCTCTTTGGTCAGAGCCTTGCAGTGGTTGTGGGCCAGGTACTGGAGCTATTAGAGAGGGCCTGGAGCTGGGCCTGCTGCTGCCAGCGGGTGTCACTGCGGGCATTATGGACAGGGAAGGCGATTTGGGACAGGGAACAGAAGTTCAGGTGTGAATTAATTTTTTGTTGTTGAGTTAGGGATCAATAAAGAAAAAGTTGATTTAAATCCTTGCTTACTAGCCACACAGTTGACAAGATATTTCCTAGAAATGCTTAAAAAACATTCTAAATGCTTTTTTTTTGTTTTTTTTGGGGGGGGGAGGGGGGGCGGGGAGAAGGAGGGGAGGAATATCCCAATCAGGATTAGATCTTCTGTTAGAAAAAGTCTTGTTGCTGCTGAATTCCATACCTGTTCTGCCCCTGTGTGTCCATGTTTCCTAGCACTGAACATGTGATGCATGTTGTATGTGATGCTGGTTTAAAAAAAAAAACAAAAAACAAAAAAACAAACAGAGCAGGTTTTTCTCAAATCCTATAAAACCACCTGTATGAAATCTTGGTGTTGCAGACCAAAGTGCTGGAAGTCACTCTGCTCAGTGCCCACCTTCCCCCAACAGCTCTCCACTTCACCAGCAGAGTGGCCCAAAGGAAAGCCCGTCAGGCCAATCACCAGAAGATGGGTGTCCATGCAGCCCTCTGCCACCACCGCCACTCAAACAGAGCCCCCACTCTGGATCTGAGCTGTGTGTGCTGTGCCTTACAATCCTCGTGGGGCTTGCACTTTGGGAGAGGCCTCTTCCCCACGAGCCGTTGCCAAGGCCCACGCAGTCTCCATGAGTGTTATCGTGAGGATGACAGTTTAAACAGGCCTTATCACTGTGTATTCAATCAAGGTTTATGAGGACTGATAAAGATGTCACCTAGTCACTTTGTGTGTTCATTAAAACTCTATTCCCTCATAGGACTTTGCTGTATTATGTTCTTTTTTCCCCCTTTCTTCAAGGATCTTTACCTCTCTTCAGAGGAGATGTACATGCAGGAAAGGGATGGTGTTGTGTTAGTACTAATACTTCTGTAGGGAAGAACTTAAAATAGTTTGTAGCTCTGTTGATCTGATCCTATCTGTATTTAATATCTCGTGTTATCAGAATTGCTTATTTAATAATTCAGTAAACTTTTCCTAGAGATTTGTGTGCAGTGGAGCTCAGTTGGGGCTGGGTGCCCCTGAGGATGCTCAGCCATCCCCTCGTGTTCACTACACTCTCCTCAGCTTATCCTTTTTCCCAATGGATGGCAATGGTGTACTTGCAACACAGAAATGTATACTTTCTTGGCTTGTTTCGGTCCTAAGTCAAAGCTTAGGGAATAAAGCTCTATAAAATGTCTCAATAATCTTCAGGTTATCTGGATATGATGAACAGTAACAGCAAATGGCAAAAGATTAAATTTTTGTTGATCTGATGTTCTAAGATCCTCCATCTCTTTCTTTTTCATTTTTCTTTATCCACACTCTTTTCCTGGCTATGGTTTGGGATAAGCACGTCGTCTCAGTCATATCTGGTAATATTTTCATTTTCTGCAGAAAGTCTTATTTTTGCTGTGAGCAGAAGTCATTCTCTTGAATTTTTGTTGTTTAAGTAAAACTTGTTGTAAAACAAAACAGATACACAATACCATAATGAAAAATGATTAGTTGCAGCTGTTTGCTGCATTATATAAAAGGAACATGTCTAAGGAATCTGTTGGCTGAAAAAAAAAGTTGAAAATATCTAACAGAAGGCGGACCCTAACTCAGGATCGCATCAGTAGAGATTAAATGTGAGTTGGCCTTTTTTGAAAAATGAGAAGAAACCGAGTACTCAGCCGCTTCCTCAGGCTGAATAGTAAATTAACATAGTAAATTTCCAGGCCATAGTAAATTTCTCTTACTTACACTGCAGTGCATTGGCCCTCTGCATCCTATAAACTTTGTGAATACTACTGGCTGTCGCCATTTCAGAAACGATTCTTTCACTTTTGTTTGCAATTGCTGCTGGCAAGCATTGAGCTATCTAAGGCTTTAATGCCGTGCGTGCGCTTTTCATAATAAAATGTTATTCCATGAAGATTATAAAACTTACTAGAGATTAGTAAAATGAAAAGCAGCTTCTCTACATCGCTTGTTAACACTTCTAATGGTTATTTGCTTATTAACGCTAATTTGTTACATACCTCCAATTTAGCTCTATGCTGTCTGGTCCAAGCACAAGGCACTTCAATAGTAATAATTAATAGCCGTGCTGGCCTCCTGATCTCTGTTTAAAAAAAAAAATATCAAAAAACAAAAGAAAAACTACCAAAACAAAGCAACAACAACAAAGCAATGGTCACTGTAGTATGACCTGATCTGCTTGTTTTGAAATGTTTTATATCAGAACCAATTGTTGACCTCTGCCTTATCAATTCACTCTGTTTGCCTTCAAAGAGGAGTCACAGTACTCTCTGGAATATTTGCCTCGGATGAGGCTATTTTAGCTGGTGTCCATTTAGCCTTGACCATGAAATACTTGCTGGTCATCCAGTTCACTTTTTGAAGAAGAATCGCTATTTTGTGCTGATAGAATCTATGGAATATAAAAGAATGAAGGTCCTTAGATCTTACTCCTTGATGATTTATGAACACAGTACTGTGCTTCTTATATTTTGCTCTTTATTATCAATACAGAGCCTCTGTGGGCACCTGAAGGTGATTATAAGTCCACTTTACTAAAGCATTGTGCAAGTAAATAACAAACATACAGGTTTTGATGGAAGCTATGCTCAGCAATGCCACATACCTGCCTTCTTTTCTGAGGGAAGAGTCTTCAGTCTACTCCATTGTCTTTTGAACCAGATCTCTCTAAGAAAGCTTTTTTATAGGGTTTAAGGTTTTCTATATTTTTTTCTGCTATTTGTTTTGACAATCTCTCCTCCCTTTGCCTTCCTTAAAAATAAATGTGGAAACGACTGTCAATCTCTTCTTTTTCTTCATTTTTCTCATCATTCTACTATGAGTCTAAAAGCATAATTGCCTTTTGGTATTTTTTGGAGTTAAAATAGAACGAACCTTGATTCCAGCCAGTTGCTGGGTTCAGAGAGCCTCATTCATAGAGTGAGCTGTTTCGGCAAGGTGTAAAAAGGGGATCTGAACAGGGCAATAAAATCTGCCTTTGGAAATATTTCTGTTTCTGTGCAGATGCAAAACAATTCTGCTAAATGGCCAAAATGTGGTTGCCATCCAAAAGCTCACCTAGCTTTGAATGTATATTGATTTCTATTCCCTCATTTAAATCCAGGATGTTGATGTAAGCATAGTAATGGTAAGACTGGAAATCTGATGATAACACAGTATAAAACAAACAAATAAACCACAACTGTCTTAACTATTGTCATTTCTGAAAGATCACTGTTTCTAGTTAGCCAAATGAGAAGGTGTTCTCAGTGTGGAATAAATGACTTTTTCCTTTTGTTCTTTGGGTTAGGCAATATATTCATCTGTTCATACAGCTGACATTGTAGCTGTGCCTGGTAGTTGTTCCACCCACGGTATCAAATTTTGAACATGTAGCTGGGCAGAAACTATACATGGTTACAGCTCTTGGCATTGACAGTTATCTTCACAGTGGGATCTTAGGCTATTATCACTATCCTTTGGAGGAGCATCAAGATGTCTTGAAGGCTTGCAATTTCTTCTCCCTTTCCTTGTTGAGAGTGGAACCTTGGCAAACCAGAAAGAAGAGGGGCTGTGTTATGGGAAATGCTGTGAGCAGTGATGTGTGCAAGCGAGGTTTCATGCCCCAAGCAGGCTGCTGCCTTGTGCAAGGAGGTGCATGCAATGCAGATAAAAGTACAGTGGTGGTGCTGGTGCCATTGCTTTTCTGCAGTGTGTTGCATTGTAGCTATGGCACCTGGTGATAATATGGAAGTGTGTAGCCTGTTGCTATGTTAAGATATGATTAAGTATTTATTGGCAACAACCACACTGTTCCTGTCTAAAAGATGACTGAGGCCTCTGCGTATCTGTTGAGAAGGCTTGCCTGCAAATTTGCATATGTCAACCAATGTTTACAAGCACTGAAGGCTCAGTGATGGACAACCTCATTAGCCCAGACCAGTAAAGAGGTTACTAGCTCCAGACTGTGCTGATCAATTTTCCCAGCTGAGAAAGAGGTTGTCTTCTCCCTATCTGCCACTCTAGAGCAATTACTTACAACATTGCATGATTTCTTCTCATCAAAATTGCTCAGGGATATATGGTGAATAGCCTTGTTTCTTATAAAGATACCTCCAGCATACCTTTTAGGCAGACCTCAAGAACTGTTGACTGAAAACCATTATGTTAGAAAGTATTCTGATGAAGTCCAGACACTTTACCCCACAGGTATTTGTGTATTCCCTCAAATGTATGGAAATTGCCATAGCACTGAGTTAGCAACTACAAATGCTTCATTTTTTCTAATTAGTGGAGTTACAGCGCAGGCTGGTTGAAGTGGTGTTGTTGTAATCCTTATCCATCTTCCCTGCAATGTTGCTGCTACTTGTGCTAATCTAAATGTAAATTGTAAGCTCTGTGGGACAGTCTGTCCCTTGTGTTTGAAGCATTCTCTCTTCCTTCTTTCATGTATGCGTGCGTTATATTAAATGTGTTTGCCTCATTCTCGGTGCAAAATGCCTATTTCTTACCTTACATGCTCCTTGGTGATTTCTAAATTCATGTACCTAATCAGGATCACTGGTGGTCTCTCTTTCCAACCATGAATCAGGATATTTGCACTAAGCCAGCGGCACAGAATGTATTTTAAGATATCTACAGCATGTCCCACCAGAGCATCCTAATTTCTCCAATGGCCAGGAAAAATGAATTGCCTTTGCAAGATGCCTGATGATCAACAAAACAGAACTGTTTGAGAAAAAGAAATGGGTGGGCGAAAGGAGCTGCAAAGGAGAACACCCTGCAGTTGCTTCTCCTGTTCTCTTGAGCTGAGGTTCTGCTCCAGTGCAGCTGCAGTGGTAGAAGGCTCAAAGAAGGCTTTTGGATGTGTAGGCTCCAGGCCATAGAGGGGCTGTACGGGTCAAAGCCAATACCTGTATGTTACCCCGTGTAAATAAATCACATGCCTGTAAAATACATGCTAAATTTTGCTGCTGGGTCCAGTGGGAGTGGGAAAATAATTCAGCACAGCTGGATGCCTGTTTGCCTCCTAAACTGTTTTTATGGTTTAAAAGAATAGCTTCCTAAACTGCCATCCTACGAAAAACCGGGTCTAGGGCTGCACTAGAGTACAAACACACACTTTAATTAAAAGATCTGCTCTCCCACTTGCCTTTCACAGCATCCTCATCCCCTCTAATGAAGGAATTTTTACCTAATCTGCCTGAGCAGCTGTTGGCTGCCAAATGGCTGGGCTGTGCTCCTGGCTGAGCTCGTTCTGGTGAGAGGAGTTCTGCCGTTCCCATGCTCTTCCCTCAACTTGAACTCAAACAAAGAGTCCCTATGGTGTGTGAATACTGAACTGGTGGTTGCAACAATAAATACTCATTTGTGAGGTTCCCAAAGACCGTGTAAGCGCTCAGTGCAACCCAACTTGAGGACTAAGGGAGATGTTGTCTGGAGGTGCTCATGGCTACCAACCTCAGAGCTTTGCCATTGGAGTTATTCCCTCACTGCTTCCATTGATGGTGGTAAGAGCCAAGTTTTTGTGAGGCTGGTGCAAGTGGCACCAATTGTCTGAGGAACTTTGAAGATTGCAAGTATGGATTTAGTGCTAATTATGAAGATGTCCCGTCCTACAGCTGCACTGCTGTGGTGCCCATGAATCATGTAAGGGAGTAACCTGCCCTATCCTAGGTGCTACAGCCCATATGCTTATGGTGAGCGTGCTGTGGATATCTCTGCATTCAACTCAGCTACTTGTGGAAATGTGGGAAACAAACTCTCATGCTTGATTCATGCAGCCAGCAGCAGCTGAGAATCATAGACTCAATCACAGAAGAAGTTGAGTTGGAAGGGACCTTAAAACCCACCCAGTCCCACCCCATGCCATGGGGAGGGCTGGCACCAGCAGATCAACTGCCCAGGGCCTCATCCAACCTGGCCTTGAGTGCCTCCAGGGATGGGGCACCACACCTTCCCTGGGAAATGTGTTCCAAAAGTTGCTCTCTGCTGCAATACTGGTGAACACCAGGCAGGCCAACAAAACGTTTTTGTCTAGGTAGCAGCTTACACAAGAAGCTGCTTGGGTTTCTCCTCCATTTCTGGCCTGCTAAAGGCACTCTTGTAGATTCTGGCAACGGGCAGTTGGAATAAAGTAGTGTGGCCCTGGGTACATGGAGAATGTGGGCCCTTGTCAGCTCTATGCCCCCTTCTAAAAATGCAAATTGATAAATAAACACTGAAACAATAGGGCTCCACTAATCCTTTTACAAAGGGCAAATTGCTAATCTAGCTCCCCAGCCAGGATGGCTGCATCTTGTTAACAATAGCAGCATTTATACCTTATGTTTTACTTGCAAACTGACATGTAGTGAGTTGGAAAGGGTTTCACTCACCTGCTCGGTGGGGCAGTCGGCTAATCCTTTCATGCTTCCAGCCCCAGCGAGCAGTGCTGCCATCTGATCTGATCGTGCTGGAGGGAAAAGGGCCAGCACACCTCTGCCAAATTTTCAGCCACATTAGGCTTGGCTGTGCTTTAACAAAGCCACCAGTGTCTCCAGCACAGGAAGGGAGAAGGACCTGTTCACATCCCCATTCACAGGGTGCCTGGCCTGCACACCCCGGGCCTGGCGCTCAGACGTGCTGGGCAGCCCATGGAAGGGGCTGCCTGGCTTTCTGCTTTTTGTGTTCTCACTTTGTGAACTCGTTGAGCCCTTGTTGGCAGTGGGGGGCCAAAGCACAGCACATGTGTGTGGGTCTCTGCAGGCCTGGGCAGTGAGGCCATCGTGAGAAGCCAGCAGTGCCTCCACATCCTTGTCCTCCATGCTGCCCTCATGCACAACCAGGCGGCAGTGTGCTGGCCTACCAAAAGGGGAATCACTGCCAATTGGGTGATGGATAGCTTGTGCGAGGCCTGGCCTTGCCTAGCATGCATTATTTCTTTAGTTTAACAGGAGTGCTTGTGGCGATCTGCCCTAACTACTTTTTGCTCTTTTTCTTGTAGATTAGGTTTCAGCACTAGATCTGATTCAAAGAGATGGAAGTAAGATTTTCCTTGCTCCGTTTTGTCAACTAACGGTCTCCAACAGAAAACCAGGAGTCTGTTTGGAAGTTAAAGGAGTCACAAATGTAGGGGAGCCTCATGCAAGGGGAAGACCAAACAGATGCATCTCAGTAGACCCATAGGGTCCCCTCTTCCATGTAGCCAACTTACTGTAAGGATAGTAGAAGAAAATCAGGATGTTTCCTTTTCTTTTTTGTCCCTGGAAGGATTATATTTGTAATCTCCCAATGTCATGAGAGATGAACATCAGTTTGTGTGTTTCCAAGGAGAAACTGCAACTTGCATCACGCAAAGCAATTCACACAGCCTGTATTTAGGGGATTCTTTGGAGGAGGAGGCAGGAGCAGTCAAATGTGCCAGACAGACAGAGATCTGCACAGCCAGGAGGCACCCAGCAGCTGCTCTCAGCCAAAAGACTCAGGGATGCCAGACAGCCCAACGAGATGTTGGAGGCCTCGTCCTGCCTTGCTGGGCTGAGGTCTCCATTACCAGGAGGGGAAGTGTTGGTGCAGCATCAGCTCAAAGTTAAATCCTGCCAAGTAAAGAAATAATTGCAGTTTCTGTCTCTTTTAGCAGAGCTGCTTTGGTTAACGAAGGCAGAGCTGACACATGTAACTCCCACAGAAGAGTTACAGAAAGAAGCTGTTTCATCCCTTTTCTATTTCACAATACTAAGACAAGTATCTGACATTATTGATTATGACTTTCATTACAAGTTTTGTTTCAAACTAACCAAGTTTGGTAATGGTGCTGTGGGTGATGGACAGCACATATAAAAACCTATGCTTTAGAAGGTGGTGTGAAGGGATTTTAATACCTGAGGTCAAGTCAATCTAGTCTCGACTACTAAAAAAATTCAGGGCAGAATTATGCAGGAAGAAGAATTAAATACGTGCAGGCAAGTGTTCAAGAGAAAAGAAACTAGCAAAAACTGATTGTGAAAGACTAGCAGGATAAGACGTGTTATAACTTAACTATTTGTAGATAAGAAAATACATAAATTTTTATTCATTCTCAAATTTATTAATAATTTCTAATATTTCAAATTCTATTTCAGTGCTTGAATTCTGCTAAACTTTTTCTTTAAGTCAAATGAGAATATGTATAATAGAACTTTAATGCAGGTAAGGAACTGGTGAATCACGCAACAGCAGTGATTTATGTGGGAAAAAGGAATAATATATTTTAGGGAGTTTTCTTGGCAGAGTTTCATGAAAATAAATCTGGCTTTAATTAAAAATTAAATTGCTTTAATATTTTCACCAAGTATCAGTGTAGGATTGTGGTGATGACCTGAACTTGGGAAATATTATCAATAGAGGGGGATTTGTGCCTCCTCAAGAAGATGGAAATAATTACAGAAGCAGAAGTGGTGTGCAGTGCAATGCTGCAGTGAGCAGGGCAAAATTCATTCTAACACTGGCTTATGTTTGAGGAACCCTTAGGAAAGAAGGGCAAGAGTAGTCATGGGACAATTGAACAGTGGTAGAAAGGTGGAAAAGCTGTACAGGCATTAGGTTGGGCAACACCTGCTTGAGGTCTTGTTTCCACTGCCAGCAGGGCAGCTCAGAATTCGTGTAGTCAGGTTTGCTACATGTTAAGCACTTGCGTGGTGGTAGAGATTTTTGTGGAATTAATGGAAGAAGACCATTGTGTTTGTGTATATGTATCTATACCTATATATATATACAATGCCTTGATGTGTCGGCACGGAAGTTACTACTGCTTCAGTAAGAGGCTTCAGTTCCCAGAAATGCTGCCTCAAGCTCTGCAAAACACCTACCCTTTCTTGTAGCCATCTTTGCTTGCAGTATGAGGGTATAGGAATGAACTCTTCAGTTCATCAGGGCTGTTGCCCTTGTGCAGCCTGCAGGGAGGTGTTAATCCCCATGTGGAGTAGCATTAGAACCAAGCACTGGCTGAGTTCATGTTTGAAGCTCAGAAACTCGCCATCTACCCAACTAAGCCACCTCTCTGTCTGTGAGTACCACTGTGTTGAAACTTGGGGAGCCCATGAGGCTTCAGCTAAAAGAGCAACCGAACAAAGGTCAAACCCAGAAGGGGGAAGAAAGAAAAAAAACAACTGAACAAGAAACTAAAACCTGTGGGAACAATCACGGAAGGAAAGGAAGGAAGAGTGCTTCCTGGAAAATAAAGAACCTCACTGAACTTCACATCTAGCCCAGACACCCACAGTTGACCCTGTTATGTTAGAAAAGGTTAATCTAGCAAGACCAGGGAAGAAAAAGAGAATTTAAAATGCTGGAGGAGTCAATGATAACAATTTGATTCCTTGTGTTACCACCATACTGTGTGCCACAGAAGAATGCTGCGTGCAGCCCTGTGATCAGGATGCTTTGCTCCTAGATAGAGGAGAGGGGGAAATGAGTGTGGGAAGCTGAAGAGTCTCACTCTGTATCATCAGAAGAATAGGAATGTGACTCTGGACAGGCAGATGGAGCTGGTCTACAAAATGCAGCCACCTGTCAGCGCAGGAGAACCCCCACTCTGCAACACTCGGTATATACCGCGCAAAAGTTAAAAGCAACTGAAAGAGAATTTTAATGCCATATTAAATGTTGATTCATCCATGGCTAGAGCTGCAGTGACCCAGAGGACTGTTGTTTGATCCAGGTCTGAAGTGACAAATTGATCTGTAAATTATGCCCATTTCCATTAATGGCAAAAGTCATCTGATAGAGACTGGTCATGACGGGCGTGACTTAGAGCTGGAGCCACGTCCTCCTGGTGTGCAGGCACGCGGCTGCGTGAGTCACTACATGCCCTTGGGAATAGCCTTCTGTAAAGGAATGTTATCAGCACCTCTTGGCCGGATTGTTCCCCACAGGCCTGGCTGCATCACAGGGCGCTGGCTGCCAGGGTTACGTGCATGTGTTCAGCTTCTGCCTTCAGAAAGGAGCAGCTGAAGTGCCTGAGCAGAGATTCGCTCCCAATCTGGTTCACACCAATGGTAAACAGCTTTTGCCTCTGATCACAAATGGCATCAAAAAAGACTGTCCCAATACGTTTTTTATTGTTGTAGTTTGACTTAGATCACTCAAAAAGTAAGGAATACTCTTTAGGAAATAGATGGAAATTTAAACATATATCTCAAGCCTAGGACAGATCCTTTTCGAGTCTGTGGATCATTTTCAATTGAGAAATACTTGCTTTCTCCATGTGTTATGACATTAGGAGTGCTTTTCCTATGGAGCACGTGGAGTAACAAGTCACACTGAGCAAAAGAGTGAACCAAATAAGATTTTCATTGCTTTCTACAGAGTAGATTCGCTTGGCTTTGGCTTTTCCATGAGTGGAACCATGATAGTCTCTCCCAATCTTTTTCTCTCTGCTCCATCTCTCCCACTTATTCTTCCCATTTACATAGCTGCATATTTTTCTTGAGTTTTGTAGAACTTAGCGACTTTGAGTTTGTGTGAAATCTGGTTAAAATTTGCTGAATGCAGCCAATTGTACAAGTCTCAATCCCATAGAACGCTGGGCTAACTACTGAACTGTGCAGGTATTGCAGCTGAGTTCTGATCCATAACACGAATAAGGGGAAATATCTTGAAGTCTGTGAACACTGATGAGGATTACGAGATCTGTGTTGTCTCTGAACCAACATTTCTGTGAAAAACCAGTAGCTGCTGTCTGCCTCATTTTCCCATTCCTCATTTTCCTCTGAATAGAGGAAAATATCTACAGAACATTAGAGGTGCTGAATTTATAGTCCATTTATATTTATGCAGTGTTTACAGGCAGACAGCCGTGCTTCCTAAGTGCATTGTTATACCAGGGCTGCAGAGAAAAAGAACAGTCTTTGAAGCATCCAAGCAGCAGTCTTTATCCCAAATGAAAGTTGAATATCAGGAAGGAAAAATGATCTTAATTATCTCAACCTGTGTGGAGTTTAATGAGTTTTTCCACATAGACTTAAAATGCCAAATGAAGGAAATCTGTGCTGCATCTCAGATGAAATTCCATTATGTTTATATTTATTTCTGATGTACATGTTGATTTCTGCTGGTGGTTTTGGGAGGCAGTAGGGCCTGCTCTCCTGTAACACCTACTTAATCGGAAACTCTTTGTAATATTTTGGCAGAAATTTATGCTTGGGTTATCCAGATCACAACAGCCTTAAGGATTCTAGCAACAAGGAGAGCAGCAAGTGTTGTTACACGTATCTAGCTGAGTTCTTTATTTCTGCAGATACTTCACTGACGCTGATTTGGCAGTGGGTCATGTAAGCAGTTCCCCAAAGCTATCTGCAGAATAGAAACTCATGAAAGTGTCAGACATGTGCCAGCTGAAAAATTCCCTCTGCAGTGCAGTGAAGTTTTGCTGTATTTTTACAGTAGGTGGTTTTCTCCAAGTTCATGCACGAAGAAACTTCCATCATCATCCCTGGACTGGATCTGGACCAGAAAAGAGAAGCTAGACAATGCAACAAACATTTTGTAACTATTTCCACTTATTTAAACAAATCTATTACCTGGTTGAATACTTGGAAGTATTCCAGAACTTCAACAGTATCTAATTTTCTCCTGCCTAATTCTCCAGGTTTATTTTCCCAGACCTTGTATCTACCACTTTGAAATGCTCTTGTCAAGAAGGCAGAGAGGTTCCCATTTTCATGACATCTTAATCCCTGCTATATCTGGGCCGATTTTATAGTCTTGCTCTGCTACATATCCATCCTAAGAGGATGTTACTCAAGATTCAATTCTGCAAAATGGGAAAAAAAGAAGCTGCAGATGTGAGGGAAGCATTGGTGGCCATCCTTGCTTTGAGGAGAGGTATTAAACTTGGCTATAGGACAGTGGGGGACCTGGAGGAGATGGTGGGAGCTGGAGATGGTGTGGCCATGCAGCTGTCCCAGGGGTCTCGCTCAGGACCTTCTTGAAGGATGAAGTCGAAGACTCATGGAAGGGCACATTATTGCTTTGGTCTCAATGGGACATTGCTGAGACGTGCGCTGTTTAGAAGGATTTAAGAGCAACTTGATATACACACAGAAGTGCTCTGTGACACAGGCAGCTGTATTCATCTTAGAAGTTAAGTGGAAAAAAAATAAGTGCTACAAGGGTTGACAAATCTCTTTCCTTCAAGCTAAAAAACAATTTCTTGTTGGACCTTTAGTTCCCCTTTTCTTGCCATAGGACTGATCCCGTTGGCCAGGTGCAGTGTCAGAAAGTGGTCTGTGTTGAGCAGCAGCATTGGCTGGTGTCCATGGACTTTATTAAATAATGGAGTACCACAGCAAAATGTGACACAAGTCCAATGGTACTGACCCCGAATAAATAAAACACTGGTCTTTGACCACAGGGAAAAGCTTGAGCTATTTTGCACACAAATCTCTGGCCCTTGAGCAAGGAGGGGGAAGGGGAACTTAGTTCCCTTCATAATATTAACCAGACCTGCCTCCTAGTCAGCACTGCACTTGCCATTTCATTTTTGAGTGTTTTTCCTGAAATAATGGTTTTGCACTTGCCCCTGGTAGGTAATTCAGCTGTAGGGTCTGGTCTGCATCTGACTGTGGTTGCAGCCGTAGTGCTTGCTGTTCTTCTGGTTTGCCTCTTGCCTGTTTGCAGCCTGTCCTTTGCATACCATTAGGGCAATGCATTGGACTGTCACATGGACTGTCTCCTACCTGCTTGTTGCTTTTTTTCTTGTTTGTTTGTGGAGAAGGAAGAAAGCATGGATGGGGACAGTTGTTTCTGAAGATGCAAGTTGTTTGGTGTAGCTGTTTGCTGAGATGCCAGGACAAGAACTTTGTAGCAGGGTATCCAGCTACTTAGATGGTGGGGACAGAGGTGTCTCAGTGGGCACTCCGATGCAATTAAGAACCCAATTCCCCATCCAGTTTTAAGTGTTTAAGTGAAGACCATTAAATAATGGCTGGATTATGCTGTCAGAAGTTTCAATTTCCATTCTACCTTCCACCATTGCTTCAGATTCACTTCCAGTGTTTTTTGCATCTTAATATATTCTGTGATTTGTGTTCTGGAGTCTGCACTTTGCAAGGACAAAGGAAGTCCCCTATGTATCTCAAGGGAACTTTCATGTTGCATTTATCTTGACATTCCTCATCTCAGCCTGTTCCTTTGTTCAGGTTCTATGAAGGAGAAGATGTTCCCACAGAGGGACATCTTCCCCCACACCTTGAGCCATGCATGGAGAAGGACAGCTGCCTCTCAGTTTGGACACAGCTTCACCCAGGTGATAATGGCAGGCAAAGGCGGCTATTTCCTTTCTATTTCTGGTAGAAACCCCATCCTGCTCATGCTTATGATTTACTTGCCTTCACTTCCTTTTGTCCCTGCTTTCACACTTTTCGAAGACTTAGAGGCACATTTTGTCATATAAATGGAGTCTCTGTAGATCTACATTCCCTGATGTTCATCTGTACTCTATAACGAAACTTTTATGGCACCTAAAAGAGCCAAGCACTTTTGGAAAGCATTCTTTACCACATGTCTTTACCCAGTTCAAATGCCAAGGGAAGATGCCTGGTGTATGGAAGGAGTTAGTTAACTGCTTGCCAGATAGATACAGACCTTCCAGCACAACCAGAAACATATTAAACTTTGATTTTCCTGTTTTTAATAAACAAACAAACAAACAAACAAAAAACTATTCCATTTCCTTTCAAGGCCACTTGGCTGTGGCTCTTGATCTTCTGTTTCTGACCAGCCACTGTTGAACTCATAAAGGTTCATAGAGGCCACACTGGAGAAGAAAACCTGTTGAAAGCCACTTTTATCTGCATTTTCCTTTAAGTGGTATGTAGAAAATTAGTTAGTCATGTGTGATGAGAAAAGCAAACATCTACTGTAACTAAGCAATTGGATGCTCTCTATACCTGGTCAAACACAGTGTAGAAGCTGCAAATAACCACCTACGCCTGTGTAGTAACTTCAGGTTTTCAACTTTCATGGCTACTCATCAGTGTTTGTAGAGCATTCCTAGAGTATATGGCAACCTTTAGCCGAGCACAAACTTTCAGGAACAAGTGGTGAAACTCTGTTAATCCTGTATGGGGCATATGGTTAATATTACAACCTGATGAAGCTCTTTTCTTGTTTGTTTGTTTGTTTTTGCTGTAAGTACATCTGAATCCATCAGCTCTCATTTGGTATCAGTTTTAGGGTTTCCTGAAGAGTGATGTTGATACTGAAATACAACGCATCTCATCCACAAGACTGCCACAAATAGGGTTCTCATTATGCTGGGTGAACGTTTCAAAAGAACCAGTTTCTGCCCCATGATGTGCTCGCCATCCAAATAAACACCACAGAACAAGGGGAGGGAGCAGAGGCTGGGAGCAGTTCTGCGGGGACTTGTGTGAGCTGACACATCCTCAATAGGCCCAGAAGTCCTTGGCTGCGTTGCCTCCTTCGCTTTTTGTGTTCCCAGGCTTGCTTGTTATTTTAAAAGTTTGTGAACCATCTGCATGTATAAAAGAACAAATCATAAACCAATTGCAGTTTTCAGCCTTTCTGTTCTGTCATAAGCATTGTTTTAGGGCCAAGAAAGAGGGACAGAAAGATCTGTTAAGCAATATCCCATGAGTGATATAAATCTCCTGAGAAAATAATGTGGCTGTTCATCCTATCTGATTCCCGAAAGGCACCATCCTCAGTAGGATGATGCATGCTGGTGTCCTGATGTGGTCCCCAATAGCACTGAAAATCATGATGTGCTGTGCTGGGTGGGTGGTGGAGCCCAGCTGTGAGCCTGGCAGGCTCTGAAGAGGGGAGGGGAGACAGCAGGTGGACTTGAGCTTAGACACTGCCTTCCATCACTGCAGCTTATGGAAGAAAGGGGCAGCTGTGGGGAAACAGAGTCTCTCTCCTAAGCCAGAAAGAGGGTGTTACTATACCTGTGCCTCCCAATTTTATTTGTTGGTATCACTTGATATTTCACCTTTGTGCCTGACAGCTGTTTATTTTGCTCTTCTGCCACCAATAAACAGAGCACATAGGTGTTCAGATGTGTGGTATTGTAAGAGACCCAAATTAGGCAGCATCTTCCACCCAAGCTTACAACACAAGATAGACAAAGGAAGACTGGATGAGGGGATTGAGTGCACCTTCAGTAAGTTTACAGATTATACCAAACTGGGAGGAAGTGTTGATCTGCCAGCAGGTAGGAAGGCCCTTCAGAGGTATCTGGATAGATTGGATAGCTGGGCTGAGACCAGTGGAATGAAGTTCAACAAGACCAAGTGTTAGGTCGTGCACTTCGGTCACAACAATCCCAGGCATCACTAGAGGCTTGGGACAAAGTGGCTGGAAAGCTGCATAGAGGAAAAGGACCTGGGGGCATTGATCAGCATTCGGCCAGCAGTGTGCTCAAGTGGCCAAGAATGTGACACTCCACAGCCAGTAGGAGCAGGGAGGTGATCATCCCTCTGTACTCAACACTGAAGAGGCCACATCTCGAGTACTGTGTTCAGTTTTGGGCCTCTTCCTACAAGAAAGATATTGTGTGTCCAGAGAAGGGCAATGAAACTGTGAAGGAGCACAAGTCTTATGGGGAGCGGCAGAGGGAACTGGGGTTGTTTATTCTGGAGAAGGGTAGGCTCAGGGGAAACCTTCCAACTCTCTTTAAATGCCTGAAAGGAGGTTGTAGGGAGGTGGGGATCGGCCTCTTCTCTGGTAACAGTAATATGATGAGAGGTGATGCCGTCAAGTTGTACCAGGGAGGCTCAGGTTGGATATTAGGAAAAAATTATTCTCAGAAAAAGTCATGAGGTGTTGGAACAGGCTGCCCTGGTAGGTGGTAGAGTCATTGTCTCTGGAGGTATTCAAGAACCATGAGAGTGTGGCACTGCAGGACTTGGGTTAATGAGTAATATTGGTTGTGATGGGTTGATGGTTGTACTAGATGGCCTTAGAGATCTTTTCCAACCTTAATGATTTCATGAAAGCACAAGCCAATGCAGAGGAACACAAAGGGCTCTGATTTTACTTACTGCAGAATGGAGCTATAGTAACCAAAGCCATCAGCAGGGGGTGGCAGCCAGGTGATAGTTGGAGCTGACCCCTGTCTGCAAAAATACTTTGATAGGACCTTCTGCTTGTGGGTTCCTCAACTCTGCAAGCACAAGTTGGACTTAGTGATCCTTGTGGGTCCTTCTCTACTCAGAGCATTCTGTGGTTCTGTGAATGATTTCAGCATTCTCATCAACCTGGTGAGTTTTGTCCCTATTCAGCACAAGCAGAAGCTCTGAGTGCCTCAGAAAATCAAGCTGTGGACTTTCAAAATGGCAAATGACCCAAATTAAATGACTTTATAAAAAATCTGAATTCTAGCAACTCTCCCCAAATCTACAGAAAATTGATCGGAAATGAACCCTACTTCATGGTGCATGGAGACAAACAGTTAAATGTGCAGTGAAAAAGTCACTGCCTATCACTCCCAATAATTTTAGCACTGAAAATCAGTGTTTTCTGAAAATATATGTCTGTGAATGTTTCCTGCACCATTCATGGGTGTCAACTCTTTAAGTGCAGACTGAAGCATGTCTAGGAGAGGAACTGTAAAGAAGGGTAGGCATTCTTCCCTGCCCTAACAGCTGCCCACTCATGATAAAAGCTAGGAATGGGTTCCTTTTCCTGTGAGTTTTTTATACCCCTGGCGTGGGAGCATGGCAACTGATGGAAAAAGATACTTTCATCATCTGAGCAGTTGCTGAAGGGGCAGATTTGGTTAATTGAAGTAAGACAATTTTTTTGTTCAATTTCTGACTCAGCCACCCTGACTGTGACTGTGTGCTCATTTGAAATGTTGAGAGGTTAAAAAGTGGCTGCCTAAACCTAATGCCCTTCAGTGTATAGATAAGTGTCTAAACAGTCTGTGGCAGGAGACCGGTTCACTGCAGGGGGCTTAGGCTGGATTTCTGCAAAAGCCCTGAGAGTCCGCCTGCTCTCACTGAAGTCCAGTTAAAATATTTTTCCATTTCCTTAAGTGCTGAATTATGGATCTAAAGCTTCAACTTCAGGCATCATTCTTTGTTTGTGTGTAAGATCTTGTTACAAGCATAATATAATAAAGTGCACTAATATGATTTATGGGGATTTTTTGCCTTTTCTGCTACTGAATAGATTGAAAAAATAAGTTTTTTGTTGTTGTTGTTTTGTTTTGTTTTACTTTTTTTTACTATTTTGATGTTTCTCACCCAGCAGGGATTGCACTGGGAGCACTGTGAGGAGCTCTGACCTCCCGAGCTCTTCTTGAGGGCTGATCTCCCCCAGCAGACAACAGAGGGACAGGGTCCTGTGCTTGGAGCTCTGCCAGCAGGAAATGGTGATGAGCCATCCCTGTCCTTCCCTATGAAGAAGGAATCTCCCTTTGAAATCTCCCTTCTCGTGTCCACATCTTTTCACTACTGAATCTTTCCCATCCAGACTGCCCGCTACAAATGCCAGAGCAGTCGCCTTTGAGAAAAAAGACAAAACTGTCAAAAATCCCGTTCATGGCAGCTCTGTAAAACTCTGCTACATCCTTGCCGTTGTAGCAACTCTGGTCCATCCACCCAGAGACCCACATTTTGTTAATCCTAATTAATAGCATCTCAGGGGCAGCTGGGCAGCACTGCAGGCCCCATACCACACACTGCCTCCCACCGTGCCCTGTCCCCGCTCTCTCCTGCCTGCCACTTTGTTCCACCTTTTGTCGCCATCTGTACGTGGTTAGCCAGAGAACGTTTATTATATAATTTAGTTAACTCTCGACTTGCAAGTCTGCCCGTTTGATGTGCTCTCCTGTTAATGCAAAGCACACCATTACTAGTTAATGATCATGAACCGTCATCACAGTCACTTTGAAAAGGTGACAGTGACGAATGGAGCCAGCGGCTCCCAGGGAGGTTGATCACTGAATGGACAGTAAAGTTTATTTAAGCCGGGCCTGATAATGGCTCTGCATATTTCAGATGGGCTGTTTCCAGTCCCTTTGGGATAGCAGACATTCCCCAAGTGATGTGTCCCACTGCCCCTCGGGCCCCCTGCTCTCCTACAGTAAGACAAAAAAGCACCCTGTGCTTCTACACCTCCTGCTGCAGCTCTGGCCGAATGAAGGGAAACCCCTGGATGACACTTCCCCTGAGCTTGGTGAAAGGCTAAAGCCCCTCTTGGGCAGTGTCCGAAACCCTGCAGCCTATCAGGGTTGGGCCCAGAGTTACTGAACGAGAGTGTATTGTTCAAGCCACGGCTGCCTGCCTAGTGTGAGGTCTTGCAGATCAAACCAGCAGTTTTTTTTTTGTTTGTTTGTTTGTTTTTTTCAGTAGGACAGTTGTACTCTAACCAAGAATCTGGGTAGTTCAGGGTTACCCTGAGATTTTCATTCAAACCAGGCATTGCACGGGAGAATATTATCCTCCATGGGTCACTAAATGCAGCTGCCTATGAGATCTCTGTGCCCCTTTCCAGCACAGGCCTGAAGGAAGGGGCCTGAAACCAAACCCCACATCTTGCTATGCCTTTCTAAGCAGGGCTGACGGGAGGCAGCACGGTGCTGTGGGGCCGGGAGCCTCCTGGTCCCAAGATAAACAAACCTGCCGGTGAGAGTGACCAGTGCTGGGTCAGGCAAAGGGTCGCTCGAAGGTCATGCTGCCCGCAGCCTGGATGTTTCGGTTGCATATTTGCCTTCCCAAAAGGCAGGGTGTGCAGGGACTGAGCCCAAGGACACCCCCAGGGACATCCCCCGGGAAGGACCCCCAGAGATGGGGAGTGGAAGATGCTGGAGGTGGACACCAGGCAGGATTTCTCAAGCTGTGAAAAACCTGGAGCCCCATCATCTAATAGGAGGCGGTTAGGCCCAGCCAGGCTGCCTGATCGCACTGCCAGAGCCCACTGCCAGAGGTGCAGAAATCAGATCTGGCTGGGATTGCTGGAGATGGCTGAAAATCTGAAGAAACAGAGGAAATCCTGAGACACTCTTCATTTTCTCTTTCAGACCTCTGAATCCTTAGATCTGCATTTCAAGCTTCTCGGTTCAGCCAAGAAGGCTACAAATGCCTTCTTCTATTTCCTGGGATGTGAAAGTAGGGATGGAAGGGCTGCAATAAAACTCCAGGGATGGCATGCCTGTGTCCACATAGGTTTCAAAACTGCTGCACTGCAGAAGCTCAACTGTGCCTGCCCTCTCCACGAGCACTCCAGGGATAGTCCTTCTGTCACTCTGGTCAGCATGTGCAGGCTACAAACCAGCCAGCAACTCACCAATTATTATCATACAGCAAAGAATTACCAGTGTTTTATTTTCTTCTTAGATTTCATGTGGTATCATACAATGAAGAATCCCAGCTGACTTGTACAGCATTAAGAAAGGAGCCAGTAAGCTGAAGACAAAACACTTTCTACTTTTGTTTTTCTAACTTCAGTAGAACTATCTCATTCACAATTGTTTTCTGCGTTTAAGACACTGGAAAATCATAAAAACATAGAAACAAAGACCTCTAAGACCATCTAGTCCAACTGTCAAATCATCTCCACCATGCCCACTAACTATGTCCCTCAGTGACGCACAACAAGTTTATTGGGAAAGTGTCTTTCTTCTGGGGGAGTGGGGGCAAAACTTAACACAGACTTGAAAGAATATGATAGATCTATATTAGTGAAAAGCATTCTTGCCTTTCTGTACCAATTCTTGTTTGCATTCCTGACCAAGTCTTTGCACTAACCTAATGCAAAGAAGAAGCCCGTCCACTGCAGGATCTGTTATTTCTTACTCAGGCTGCAAACCAGCTCAATGGTTGCACTGTGCTTTGCCTAGGCATGCATGTGGTGAATGTCCTGCCAATGCCTGGACATCAAGCCTGCTCTTGTGGCTCATCTGGGGTCCTCTACCTCATGTGGATCCATGGAAAGACTCAAAGGAAGGCTAGCAGGCGGAGGTGAAAAATAATACCACATACCCACCTGCAGGGAACAGGGTGAACTTTTAATTCAAGTGCCTAGATGAGAGGAGAGAGGGAATGGGGGGACACAGAAGGTTTTGTCGGAGATTGTTTGTTGCAGCTTGGGTAGAGACACAGCCCAAAGGGAAAGGGTTGGAGAATTTCTACAGACACACACAGAAATGTTTGAAACAATTACACCAAGAATATTTATTGCTACATAATTTTTGGCTGCTTCTCCACCACAGTCACAGGACGCACGACAGTATTTTGAGGTCTCATCCACATTAGAAGGATAAGAGGGAGTTTGTAATCCAACAGCAGCTTCTGGATGGTCTGCTGAGATAGGGTACTTGTATGGCACGAGCAAACTGGGAGATGTTAGCTCCTCGCTGTGTGAGAAAATCGTGTCAGTTAAAGAAAGCAATGATTCGTCTCAAGTTTAAACAATACTGAGCTTTACTTTCAAAGCAAAATAAGGACACTGCCACGAAGAAGGCACGTTGAGTAGCCCATCTGTAAACCAACATGCCTTTTTCTGGTAGACAAGCCTATAAATCACTCGCTGGTATCTCAAATGGCAAGTTATCATGCACATTTAAGCAGTAACAATGGGCTTTTAGGAAAAATAAATCAATGAGTGGAATTAATGATGGCTTTCATTGTCAAAACAAATGTTTTAAGTGAGCCACAGAGGGGGAGGCAAATTATTCTCATGAACCTCCGAGGTTTGGGGATGATGCCAGTGAACTGCAAGCTGAGTGCTGGTGCTCGTAGCAGTGTTTCAAAGTGGGGCTGCCGACTTTGCCAGGCCTGCTCCAGGGCAGCATCGCAGGCCCGGCCCGCATCATCAGTGCAGCCCTGTCCCCTCCTATGTCCCCTGCTGGAGGTGCCTCATGCATCCTGGTGGCATAGGGAGCAGGAGAAGGCAGGGAAGCAGCCGTCCTTTTAAATGTGGGCTGAGACATTTTACCCAAGGGTCTGCAAACATTTAGTCACAAAACTGCTGCCGCTGACTGCCAGCCCATTGTCTGCCAGTGACAGTTTTCTCTGAAAGTTACTTACCAGGGGGCGAATGTTGATTAAGCAAATGAACACAAAGTGGCCAAAGCCACTGGCTGTGAATTGTGCTGCTGTTAGTGTAAACAGCTTGGAGAGAATTGCCTTTATTCAGGGAAATGAGGAGGAATATTCATAGAGGGCAAAACTTGCTGGCAGTGACCAGCACAGGGAGATGGATAGACCATTCTGCCTTGACAGAGATACTGCGCTGGCCATATTTGTTGCACAGGGTCTTCCCTCCTCTGAGTGTGATTTAACTCAAGGCCTCTCCATCCCTCTGTCTTCATCCTTCTGCAGTGCTAAGCCTATACTCTTGCCTCTGGGCTGGAGGTAGGAGCGACAGCCACAGCATATGGCCCGTCCTTGGAGACTATGCCCCATCCTCGGAGGCATTCAAGGTCAGGCTGGATCAGGCTCTGAGAACCTGATCTATCTGTACGTATCCCTGCTCATTGCACAGGAGTTGGACTGGATGACCTTTAGGGTTCCCTTCCAATTCAAACAATTCTGTGATTCTATCAGTTCCAGTAGGCTCCGAGCTGTCATGGTCAAACCATCCTTGGCCAGGGGATTCTCTCAGCCTCAGCTCATAAATTCCCAGCATGTTCATCTGAGCCATGTCTCACTGGTTGGAGGAGCTCACTGTACTCAGATGGGGTCAGAAGAACCTAGCAATCTGCACTCACATGCTAACACCTGAATAAATGCCTTCAAGGTGGGGATCAAAGGGTCTCCGCTCTATGTGCACACTGAAACCGCCTATGATGTAGAAAAGAAGAACTGCCCATGCTACGATTTGGCTGCTGCCATGCAGGGGCAATGGTCACACAGGTAAAAAGTTTTTCCATGGCCTGACTCACAGAGCTTTTAGAGCTAGAGACTTTGTATGAGGCCTTTATCAGCCTCTGGCACCTAGCTCCTGCCCATGTGAAGCAGCATCCTTGGGTGGAGGAATCTGTCTCCAGAGGGATGGTTCAGGGGCGGTGGCAGTGCCTAGGTGAAATTTGGCTTACAAAGAGGAAGGAGGAGAGGCATGAAATACCTGAGCATTAGGTATTTCCCTACTCCCTGAGGAGTAGGGAAACCATGACACAAATAGAAGAAGTGTACATTGCCTCAAATCACACCAGGGTAAAGCTGTCCTTCGGGTAGACAAGAGCATCTTCAGGAAGGACTCTAAAGCTGGGAGGCATCAGATCAGCTTGAATCTGTTTGCTCACTGAGCTGGTGCTGCAGCAAAAATGGTTTGCCAGAGATATACAGAGTAAAATCAATGCAGGAATGTCAAAACATTGCCTTAAACATTGACTGATCAAGTAAAAGGGACTATAAAATCTCCTTAGAGTTGGTGCCTGCTTTAGTGTGCAACTCAGGGCCCTGGAAAGCCCTCCAATAGCAGAAGCCTGGGATTAATTACTCCTCATCCCAGCACCGCTGTCTCCGTGACTTCTCCCTGTCTGTCTATCTAACAGTGCTACGGCTCCTCAGGCCAGGGGCTGCTTCTCATCGGAATTTTGCATGTTCTCAGGCTCACAAAGCCATCCTGGTTGTTCCACAATCCGAGCAGCAGCAAACCAAACCTTTGGGCACACTGATGTTGACAAGTAACGTCACTGCCCATGTTGACAGAGTGGAGACATTGATGTGTCTTTCCCAGTTGTATTTTATTGTTTGGCTTTGGAAAAGAGCAGAAGCACATAACTACAAGGACGGGAGATTCTCCCATGTCCCCACTGCATATTTCAGTCAACCAAAATTAACCTCTTCTCGGGAGGCAGAGATGCAGTGTGCAGTGAGTTATGGTGAGTGTGGTGAATGTGGCAAGGAGAGAGCACAGCAAAAAGAAACACAATTGACAAACAGTAGAAACACAAGAAGATTCTGCAGATAACCCAGTGAAAAACATAGAGCAGGTGTAAAGAGTTACCTGGGCTGAAAAAAGGACTCTTTGCCATAGCCTTTGTGGCACTTGACAGATGGGAAGAAGCATTCGATAGATACCTTGTGCTGCAAAGCTCTTGTTATCCTTTTAATTTTGCTGAAAGAGTGCTGAGGCTGGAAATAGCGTAGAGAGCATGGAGTAAAGGTAAAGATCCATACTCATGCCCTGAAAGAGATGGACCATCTATGGTCAGAGCACCTGTGGTATGCTGTCTCGCAAAGGCTGTGCTGTTAGACCATCTCATTACAAAACCAAACCCCAAAATCTGGTGTTCCACATGTTTCACCTCTGTCCCTACTGGCCAAAGGGTTCCCAGATGTGTTCTGCAGTAAGGAGAGAGGTGGTTAGAAGGTGGTCCAGAATGTTGTTGTAACACGCCAAGAATTAGGCAAATCATCTAAAATCATTGTTTGTACTTTAGGGAACTGCAAACGCAAGGTTTGGGGTCTGAAAGGTTCTGCAGGTCTTTTCAAGCCACATGTGGATGTAACATTGGCAAGAAATGGTGGCTTAGAACCTGAAATACCACTCCTTACATCTGGTTGTACTCCTTTCCTTCCTTTCCAGCCCTGGCTCTGAAACTGCGAGTGGAGGGCTGGAGTGACTCTCACCCTGGTGCCAGCAGCAGTGGGAACTCCCACCCGGCACTAACTGGTTAAGAATAGTCTACATTTTCCCTAGCTGCCGTGTTCCAGGGAACTTGAATTAACAATTCACCGAGCATGTTAGTTTTGAATGACTGCATTGAAATCAGCACAAACTCAAACAAGCCCTATAAAAAGCCAAAGCTTTATCGTGTGCTCAGTGGTGGCAGAAAGAAGGCCGGTGGGAAGGAAACAATACCCGCCTGAGAGGGGCGAGCGGTTATCTGCTGGCCATCAGCACAGGACGGCCGTGTTATTTTTCCGTCAGCTCACCATGTGAGCGGGCTACGGTGTACAGTACCAGGCTGTGCAAAAGCCCACGGCCGGGTCCTTCTGTTTGTAGGGCTTGCTGACATAAGGTGGAGTTCAGGTTATTGTGGTGTGGGACGTTTCCTGTCCCAGCCACTGATAAGCACAAATCCCAGCAGCCTTGTGGGCTCTCTTTGTCCGGGGCTGGAGCTACGTAAAGCCTCTATACGGCCAGCCTGGGGTGAGAGGGCTCTCATCCCATAGCCCACAGATGCTTCTCCATGTACCTATCATCCCGTGAACTTTTTACCTCTGGAGGAGAGGAGGATGAGTCTGAGCTGAGGAGGGCTGCCAGTGAGTGTGCATTCCTTCACACAAGGAGTAAAAGGATTAAACCCAACTGCTAACTGCGAGCCTGGTGCATACCGGCCGAGGTGCAAATGAAGGTCCTGCAATGAAAACAGCTTTAAGCTCACTTTGTGTCATCCAGCTTGATGTCAGCACGATGTCTCTAAGCCACTCCTGCCCTTGTCCTGTATATTGTATTAGCATGGAAATTGCTGCTGACACGGAAAAATTACCTGTTAGCCTGGAAAAGGCAGAGCACACTGAAAGGAGCAGCTTTGTCAGTGCTTTGAGTGACAGTGACATGCCAGCAGCAAGCATGGGACCCAGCAGCCCTGTACCAACCCTTGCCTTGTTGTGTCCCACCAGCAAAGCAGGGGAACCACTGCCCCATTCGGGCGGGCTCCAGTTCCTCATCCCAGCACCAGGTACATTATCCCAGCACCAGCTTAGAGCAAGCCAAGGGACAGACTGGGAATCCCTCGTTTTCAGGGCTGATATTTGTCAGGAAGTGTTACAGAGTGACTGTATTTTGCTCAGTAGGATTAACCCTCCTATCTCCCCTTTAACTGGAACTATAGCTTGAATGTCTTACTGGCTAGACCTCAGGATGCATGAGATAAATCTGTTCTTGCCTCTGCCTGGGCCTTCTTGGCTCTTTTTACTGCCAATGCTTATAAGGTACAGGATGTTGCATTTCTCTCACAGTAACACATAAAGGCATGCTATCCAGGTCGGCATCACAGCAGACTTTCTCTTTATCCAGAATTCACTTTACTGCATTCACACCAGATTGGAAAAAACAGCAGTGTCATCATCAGCTACACACTTCTATTTGCTGCAATCATATATCCTGTTTCACTTGGAAGGAAACTTGGAAGGAGAGCACCAGCCCTGCTGCCCCTGTGACTTACAAGACAGGAAGGTTCCTCCTCTTTCAAGCAGGCTCAGTTGGAAAAATAACCTGAATAATTATTTCTGCTCACCCTTAACTGTAGCCTCAATGCCTCACACACAAATTATCCAGCCAGTGGAATCAGCCCAGATCCAATTAATGTGAATGTTAATTTATCAGGTGTTTCACCTCTCCTAAATGTTCATCTTGATCAATTTGAGGCTGGCTGGTGGATGTGGTTTGTGCTGTTTGTTGCCTAAAAAGTCTAATAAAATTAAGTGCTGCGATGATGACTGTAGTCAGAGCTACATCTGCTTCCTCTGAAAAATCGTAAGCATTGAATATACCAGGCTGGGAGGGACAGAAAAAATAAACAAATTCAATTTAAAAAAAAAAAAAGACCTTCAGCATCTACAGAGCATTCATGGTACATCCCAGCACCACCTCACATCCTTGTCACGATGTGGGGACGCTATGGATCTGATGGGGAAGGAGCAGTGTGATGTGGGACAGTAATGGATCTCTGGCCAAGGAGGCTGATCCAGCAGGTCCTTGTGCCTGTAGACTCTTCCTGCACCTTAACCCTCCCTTCCGCCACTGGAGAG